>NW_026652290.1:73407204-74647298 GCF_009828535.3 Hylobates moloch | reverse complement strand
AAATAATAATAATAATAATAATAATAATAATAATAATAATAATAATCCATAATGGAACAATGACAACATCGAAACTTTGTTCTGTCTTTTTTGTTTGAAACATGAATGTGCTATGGAGAGCCTTAGTGAGTGAACAAAACCCTCTGCTTGGATTCAAATTCTACGTTTGTATAACTATAATAAAGTCGCTTAACTTTTCTTTTGTGGGATTGTTGAGGATCAAATGAGAAAACACATTAGGAAATATGTGGTGACTTTATAAACATATAAATATGAGATACTGTTATTATTAATGATAAAGATGTGTTCCTGGTCTCTGCACTAAAGAAGGAAGTGAGGAGGTCCCCTTTCACAAACCAAGAGCTCATAGATGATAAACTGTCCCCAATTAATCCACAAATTCAGATAAGTAAGGATCAGAAAAATGAGACCCAGTCATCTCAGATTTATTTGTTGGTGCAGAATCTTTTAGAATCTGAATCTGTACTATGATCTTCACGTTTCAGTGCTCAAGAACAAAAGCAAAAGTGGTTCCTATTAGCAGTAGAAAACTTGAACTACTTCCCAAATATCTTTAAAGACTCATCATCCTTAAAATAAACATATCAATAAGACAGAGTTTTAAACTCTATATATTTGGTCTTCAGAAAAAAATTTTATTAATATTGAGAAATTAATTCCATTGTTACCATAAAATTAGTCATTTCCCAAAAGCAAAGCCCTACTTCATGCCTGCAGTATGAGGCATCGATACATTTAATCAAAAATGTCTTACAGTTATTACTTTTTAGTTTTATGGTCTTTGCTGTGTGTGTTATATAATAACAGTTTTGGAGCACTACCTCAAAAGTAGGAAGCAGAAGATGTGGCTGGAAGGATAGGTAGAGCCTGTATCATAAAGAGATTTATATGCCATGCTAAGGATTTTGAAATTTACCACTTAAGTGATGAGGATCTACCAAACAGTTTTAAGCCAAGGAGAGAAGTAGTTCTATTTAATTTTAGGCAGATCACTCAGGCAGCAATGTAGAGTATTTTTAAGACATTAATCACAGCCTCAAACTAAGATATTACAGTTGACCCTTGAGCAATACAAGTTGGAATTGTGCAGGTCCACTTAAATACAAATCTTTTTCAACCAAATTCTGATGGAAAATACAATATTCACAGGATGTAAAACCTGCGTGTATGGAGGGACCACTTCTCATATACCTGGGTTCCACTGGACCCACAGTGAAACTTGAATATGCACCGATTTGGGCATAATGATGAAGAAAGAGGTCCTAGAACTAATCCCCCCAAAATGCTGAGGGACTATTATAATTCAGTTTGACATAAATGGTATAGTTTGGGTCATATTGTTGACTTCATGTATTTCTATTTTTATATTATTATACTTCCTTTCATAATGGGAAATCAGATGAATTCTTTGAAAATATGAGTCAATTCCAAAGAAAATCCAAGTTAAATTTTTTTTCCACAATTTGGTGACTAATTGGAGCAGTAAAATAATTTTGAGTAGTCAAGGCAAACAGATATCTATGTGCTTTGAGTGTCAGGAATATGTATCAATTAACAATATTATCAACCCTAATCTCACTTTGAAGTCAAAGAGTAATCAAATTAAAATCTTTGGCACAAGTTAAGAACATAGATCTCTTTTACCATGGATACTTACTTAAACTCTTTGAGTCATGAATAATTTATCTGTATAATGGGAACAATAAGATATTTCACCTATCGCCTTTTATTTTTGAGACTTGAAAGTTCTGTGAAGGAACAGTGTATGCCTTCTTCATTGTTGATTGTCGAGCTCCCATGTCTCCTGGCACACAGTAGGAGTGAAACAAGTGAATATAAGAAAGTATTACCAAATGAAATAAGAATGCGAAATTGCTCTGTAAACCTTAGAAGTATGATACAAGTATTACTGCTATTGATTTTGTTTCACCTATTCTATTATTAGCCTCCAACTTTTTAAGATGCACTAAAAAGACAATAATCTTTCTTCAACAAAATTTAAAACTACCGTCTCTAAAGATGCTTTTATGTGTTAAAAGTATTTTTATGCAAATGCTTAAGAAATAATGAGGAGTTCTTTAAAAGTTGGATCTGCTGCCTTTCTAAATATCTTTCTTGTTTAAAACACAAAATACATATGCCAAAACGAATCAATAACTTCCTTGTCTGGTACAGAATGTTAAGGCTTCAATTTGAACAAAGAAGCTGAACTTAGCTTTGGATATCTACTGTAAAAGATTGAAGAGTGCATTGACACAATCGTTAATTAGTAATCATTATACTACTCCTCAAATAGAACGATATCAGGTCTCCTATATATCAGTGATTATTTCTCTTAGCTTATCCAAGTTTTTCCTTTTCTACTGCACATAACTGCTACATATTTGAATCTGTAACCAGGTTTTATGATTTAATATATGCTCTGACTGTAACACCTATATTTTCTGTCTAAATGCCTTCTGTATTTCAACGGACATCTCCTGTGGTCCCTATTAAAAGTCCCTCTCCCTATATTCATTCTTCTCAGAAACAGGCTCATTTTTTCTCAAGCTAGATTTGGAGAACTCTAGGTAAATGCCAAAACAAAGCAAAACAAAACTTAAAACATCCTTCTCTCTCTCCTTCCCTCATTCTCTTTCCATGCTATACTTCTCCTAACCAGAGTACAGTTCCTTGGGAGAGGCGCTTATTTTCTTCACCTTGCCACGTCAGCAAAAGCAAAGTGCTGCACCACAAATGGCATTACAGATTCCTATGATTCTGAGTCTTCAGTGCACATTCATGATGAGACACGGCTTTCTCTTGGAAATTATGGTGATTCTCTGACATAACTCTGGTACAGTGACCTTTGAGAATTCTCTGTCAACAGTCATTGATGACAGATAACAATAACATTTCAGTTCCTTAAAAGTGGTATTTCTCTTCACGTCTTAAATCCAAGGCCAATACCATACCATCTACTTGGAATCTCTTACTCAGCCCTTCTCCTCCCTTTGCCTAATGAACACTGCTCACTCAGCAAACGACAGTCCAATGATGTTCCCCTATGGAGGCCTTTGCTGGCCTCCCTCACTAGGTCAGGGTTTCCCATTATGTGACATCACAGCATCCTAAATTCTTCTTCTATGACACTTAGGATGGTTTTAAAATTACAACACCTTGGGGATTCTTTTAATAATGGCTGTCTCCCACAATGACATATCATCTTCTTAAGGAAAAAGGCTGCATTTTGTTTTCCATCATCCACCTAGGGGAATGTCTACCACACAATATATTGCAGTCAGTAAATGTTTTCTCTTCCGTTTATCCTTACTCACCAAACCAATTCTAGCCTCCTCCCGCTCTTATCTACTTAATATAGAAAAATCGATGGGGCAAGGCAAGAGATTGTTCTTGATATTTTCTGTTTCTTTTCAAATTTATTTATTTAAAAAATTGTCATATAAAATTTATATATTTATCACATACACCACAATGTTATGAAGCATATTCAGTAAGTCCTTGCTTAGCCTCATGGATAAATTACTGGAAACTGCAACTTTCAGCAAAAAGATTTATAACAAAACCAATTTTACCACAGGCTAATTGATAAAAAGAAGAGTTAAGTTCCTGGTCACAAAAACATCACCAAGCTTCTGTATAAAGACTCAAAACACTTCTAATATTAAACATTGAATTAAATGTGAACTATACATGCATTTAAGAAAGATTAATAAAAACAAGATAATTATTTATCCAATTTTTGGTGAATCAATGAGTGACAGCAGTTGTAGTGGTAGTGGGTTAAATCAAGGAATAAATGTTTGCAATGCAAAAATTCTAACGAGCACCTTCTAAAACAAACAAGAACAAACACGGTGTGCCCAGTGAGTGCTTTCAAACTGCATTCCTTATTGTTGTGCATTTGAAAGATTATTGCATGACTTATGAATTTTTTATTTTACAATAATTTGCATTTATTTATTCATTCATTCATTTTCCAATCCACTCATTCTAGTTCAGAGTTTGGGATGGTTCAAGCCTATCCCAGCAGCTCAGGGTGCGAGATAGAAACCAATCCTGGACAGGAGGCCATTCCATAGCAGGGCACAGTCACACACACACCCCCCACACACATTGACTCAGACTGGGACAATTTAGACACACCAATGAACCTAATGTGCACTTGTTTGGAATGTGGGAGGAAATTGGAATACCCAGAGCAAACCCCTGCAAATATGGGGAAAACATGCAAACTCCACACAGTGGTCCTGACCAAGAATGATTTTTTTTTCCTTACTAATGGTATAACTAAAATACTGAGAGAAACATTATTCAAGGACCTGTTGTATAGATTGTAAAATGGTCAGATAAGAAGTATATATTTTTTAGATTTTTACTTAAATAAAAAGACAGCAGGTAGTAATTTAAATGTTTCAGTATGCCTACAATCTTTCAGAAATAACTTCATGAAATTCAACTTCATGAAATGATCTTCAAAATACCCATACAGCTCACCTTTCAATAAATGGAGTTTCATTTGACAGTGTATAAAACAGCTTTTTTGAAAAACAAAAAAACTTGAAAAAATAGCAATGCATGATGGAATAAGGTATTCCCAACTTTCAACTGTTACAGAGAATAATAGAAAATTTTAACAAACAGCTACCTAAGAAAAGATACATCTCTCAGGTAGATTTTTAAATATTTTTAAAATTAACAGATAAAGTTGTATGTGTTTACCACATGCAACATATTCTTTTGAAGTATATATACATTGCAGAATGACTAAATATAGCTAATTTACATATGTTACCTCACACAGTTATCATTTTTGTGACGAAACACTTCACATCCACTCTCTTAGCATTTCTCAAGAACACAATAAACTGTTAACTGCAGTCACCATGTACAATAGATCTCTTGAACTTATTCCTCTTATGTAACTGAAATTTTGTAGTCTTTGACCAATAACTCCCAAACTCCACCAACACCACCTCACTCCTACCTCCTAGTAATCACAATTCTACTCTCTACTTCTGAGATCAACTTTTTTCGAATCAACATATGAGTGAGATCATGTAGTATTCTTCTTTTTGTGCATAGCTATTTCAATTCACATAATGTCCCCCAGTTTTTCCACATTGTTGCAATTGACAGAATTTCCTTCTTTATTATGGCTGGATAGTATTCTGTTGTGTATATATACCTTTTGAAAAAAATATTCATCCATCCATTGACAGGTAGAAAATTTATGTAAAGCAGTTAACTAGCAAAATAAGTTAACAATAACATCTTAATGTGCCACAGATATTATTTGAAGAGGTAGAATGATAAACCAAAACAAACAGCCAATTCATCAAATCAACAAAACTAGAAAAATCTCTGACATCCTATTATTGATGTGAGTACATTAAAAAATTGTGAGGAAAAGTGACTGCTACAAAGTTGAAAAAATACTTCACATAACTCATAAATATATAGAAATTCATATTATCTCAGAATAAGTATTAAGATAAAATTAGAATTTGCAATTCAGTGTTCTTTTGATAAATGGGAAATTAGTTTTAGCTCCTAAGATACAGCCTGGCTTTTTGTAATAATATCATTGATGCTGCTTCTTCCTCTTCTTCCTGTTATCATTATTTTACAATATAGACATGTTGATTTTGGCATTTAAGTGTAAATTATTGATGAATAGAACTTTTATTTTGTTGAAGGTGCTTTGTAATTTTTAATATTATAAACATCATGATCATCAATAAGTACAGGCTTGCAAATTACTTCCCTACATGACTTCACTGAGCTTAATATTTTTTCAACAAGTATATAAAAAATAATAATCCAGGGAACTATGTGCTAAAGCTACCCAGGTTCAGTGCTTTACATGTTTTGTGCACCTAGGTCTCACATTTAATATCATTTCCTGTAATTTCCTGGATTGAAAATTAATCAGACAGTGTCTTCTCTTTCTACATTCTTTTTCTCAAAATAATAGGACAAAAATGTTTAATCTTTCTTTATGAATTTTAACATGCCATTAGTGCTAGAAAGCATGAAAAATATTACAGGGGAAGGTAACTACAAATGGATAGGAGACAAAAAATTGATATTGTTGTCTTCCAAATGTTCATATAATTTCCATTTTAGATGCCTTTGTTTTTTAGATGTATTTAAAGGTATGTTCTCTTCTTTACACTGCCCAGAGATCACATTGTCTGAATATTAGCAAGTCTTATTTCCCCAAGATGGAAAGTGCAACAGAGGGAAGATGACTAAAAATAGCACGTCTCTCAAGATGTTTGCTTTCTACCACCTGACTCTAGGATGCATTCTTCATTAGGGTACAAATGTATTATAATGGAATGGTCTGATTTCTGTTTCCATATTTTATCATTCTCATAGTCTACCACTTGTCAAATTTAAAAGTACATTTTAAACAGATGAAAATAAGTGTTAGTTGCTTGCTGATAAGAAGATTTAATTTCCCATATGTTGCAGCTTGCTTAATTCATTTAAGAGGTGATATTCAAAAATATTATTTAGTATGTATTAAATTTTTATCTTTAACAACCTTGGAAGTTTGCTAGCCTATTATTTCCTGATGCGTGAATTTATAAATAATCTGGTTATTTGAATTTGGAATACAAAGCACCCTACTGTTCAGGAAAGGATCTCGAGGGCATGTATAGACACAACAAAAAGGGAGGTGACCAAAATAAAAGTACATATTATTGATGCACAACCTAAATACATCTTTGAGGCTTTATCCAGTGGAAAAAAAAACTCAAATAAATTTTTCTCTTGGATGTTTAAACAGCATGTAATTATGTTGTATCATATGAATAACTTTCCATCAGACATTTACTGAACACCAATTTGCTAGGGGTTTTATTTAACAATGATGCTAAAGCAGTGGTTGTCAATTGGAGAAGATTTTACTTCCAGGGACATTTGACGATGTTGAGAGATAGTTTTGATTGCCACAACTAAGAAAGAAGTGCCACTAGCATCTAGTAGGTAAAGGCCAGGGATGCTGCTAATCATCCTACAATGCACAAGACAGCCTACACAACAAAGAATTACCCACCCCAAAATGTCAATAATGCCACAGTTGAGAAACTGTCAGATAAAGACATAAAGATGACTTAAAGGGAGATAAAAATGAAGAAAGAATACCTTTTGTATTAGTCTATTCTCATGCTGCTAATAAAGACATACCCAAGATGGGGTAATTTACAAAGGAAAGAGGTTTAATTGAATCACAGTTCCACATGGCTGGTGAGGCCTCACAATCATGGCAGAAGGTGAATGAGGAGCAAAATCACATCTTACATGGTAGCAGGCAAGAGAGAATATGCAGGGAACTCCCATTTATAAAACCATATTATCCCATGAGACTTATTCACTATCACTAAAAAGCAAGGGAAGGGCATGCCCCCATGATTCAATCACCTCCCACCAGTCCTTCTGACAACACGTGGGAATTATGGGAGGTACACTTCAAGATGAGATTTGGGTGGGAACACAGCCAAACCATATCTCCTTTTAAAGAGCTGACTGTACTAATCCTAGCTAGAAGAGACAGCTCCATCAATTAAATAATGGTTGAAATGAGAGGAAAAGTCAGATGGAGAGATTGTAGGGAAAGACGATAGAGAGGATACAACAATTGAGTGGCTATAAGAGAAGCCCGTAAGAAAGATGAGGAATCTAGGGCAATTCCCGGTTTTCTGCTTTTGATGACCTAGTAGCAACTCACAGTATATTGAGATAGGGAACGTATAAGGAGAAATAGAACTGGATGGGAAGTTAGCTTGGTTTGGGAAATGACTTAGAGGAGAATGAATAACATTTAAATGGAGCCAGTTGCAAAGGATATAATTATATATGGGAATCCGTAAATCTGTAGAGCCCCAAGGTTAATATTAAAAAGACAAGAACTAGCCATCAAATAAGTCGAAATTTTACACCGTAGATATTACTACTGATTAAAAGAGGCAGCTGTTAGGTGCCCTTCTCACAATGCAAGCAAGGTGTGTGCAGCTGGGTAGCTGTGATTACCCCCATAATGGTGAAGTTCTCCTCTAAGTCACTTACCCAAATTTTAGTAGTAATGCTTCCCCCACCTAATATTATTCTCCACAGAAATATCCACTTATTCACTGCCTTTTCATATGAATGTGTGGTATAAACCTGGACTGACAGAAAAGGTACCTTAATAGAAACCAGAAACTGATATATTTGCTAAAGCTCTATATTATTTGGCTGCTTACCATGAAGTAAAGGCCATTTCACTGTATTTCTAAAGGCAATTTACTATTAGCTATGAATTTTCAGGTAGGCTTAATTAATCAAGGTCTTAAATTAAATTGAAGTATTTATTACAAGTATATGCATTACAAACACATTTATATAATTTATAAATAGATTTGTGTATAATTTATTTGTCTGCAAAACACACAGTACCTTACTGCTATTGATTTCAAGTAGAATCAAGACACTTGAATTCAGTGCACAGGAAGTAAATATGGTATCTGTCCATTCCATAATCAGCTAACCTTTAGCAAATTCATTAATTTTTTACAAGGAAAAATGTAATATTCAGAATTCCAAACCTCAAGTGGTAATCATGTTTCCTGAGACAACCCAGTTATTGTTAGCACTTATATGCTAAGAAACAATTAGAAATTAATTTTTAAGTGAAATTGGAATCCAATTAAGCAAGACAATAAGTTATAAGAGTGAGAAAATGGCTTTCAGATTTGTTCAGAATAAACGATACCAGATATTTTATCTACTTCACACACATAATGAAAGTACAAACTCTGAAAGTTCACATTTAAAACCAAGAAAGGAGAAATCAACAGGTGAAGCTCATTTGTGCAAAATAATTAATGACAAATGAGTAGTATTTCTTTCCCATAAAAGAAAAGATTCACGTGGCACTTAATTATTTCATTTACCCAATACTTCACCTGAAATTGAAGAAGCTCTTTTTCACCAGGTGCTAAACAAAAGCAATTTATTCAATTGGGTTTGCTTTGCATGAGTTGTTCTGTATATAATAAGACAGCAAGAAAATAAAAATGTGTAAGTGCCACACTTCCTTCCAAACATTTTTAAAAGTTATTTGTGGCTCCTTGATACAAGTCATAGGCATAACACCAGGCCTGCACTTTATTGTAATCATTAAATTTGTGCAGTTTGAGCATTCTTTCTGATTAATAAACTGAGAAAATAATGTCCGGAGGAGGAGAAATAAGACAGTGCTAGTTTCCTGCGTTCTCTAGCCAGCTAGGCAAGAAGCTCTCCATGAAGGAGGCCAAGCCACTGGAACCACACTCCCACTGTACAGCAGACAGGAACTGGAGGGGGCTGTTCTGTGGGTTCCCAATCATCTGTTGCTTTGGAGTTAGAATGCTGGTTTAGGCCAACACAGAAATGGAATTTGATTTTAAAGAAATAAACAACAGTGGCAAAATGTCCAGATCTCTTCTGGACAAAACGTGGGGCCAAGAAAGGAATGTAGCTGTTCTAGAAGGCACTCTGCTGCATGTCAGAAGGCTTACAGTCTGACTCAATAATGAGAGCTTTCATCAAATGCGACTGGCAAAGGAACCCTTTCCAAACTGCATTTTATCTCAGGGCCCATTTGCCTGCAGTTGAGGTGCAATTACCCGTCAAATGTGGATGTAATGTAGCCACGTGACAGCAGCATATTTCTATTTCTAGAAAGATAGCAGAGAAAAATCCCCTAGTGTAATCATGTTAGTGTATGCTTACTGTCGGAAGGAAAGGGATTTTTTATTTTGCTCCTGGAGTTGAACTACCAAAGTTTGAAAAAAAAAAAAAAAAGTCTCTGAAGTAAGGGGAAAAATCCGATGTTAGGAAATATTGGCTCACGTACTTCCCCACTTTCAGGAACTGAACAGTTTCAACAAATAATCTGATCTCTTTATTTTTTTCCCAGATGCACGCATCTATTAAAGCATTTCTCTTCCTCCAAGTACCTAAATGAAATATGCATAACTATTTTAAAACGAGGTAAGAGTTTAAGCTTAAGATTTTATCCTTAACTGCTTGCTTGGGCACCTACTCTACACTAGATATCAAAGGGCATTTGGGCCAGATTTGTAAGAATACGTTCAACAGGCCATACTTTGTCAGGCAGAGAAATCAAGGTGGCCAGATGTTCAGCAGTGCATTTGCAACCCAGGAACCCAGCTCTAGGGAAGCATTCATCCCTGGAACTGAGACTCCCTGAAAAAGCCATCCTCCTATGGATCACAAGGGAATTTTCCCAATACCAGCTAGAAACAATTTAACAAAGCCAGAAGCCTGCTGAATTTTCAAGAGATGAGTGTCCTGCTCTCTCAGACATACTGTTCTGCTATTTTTTCCATAAGGACAAAGTCCCTAAATAAATCCAAACTGACTTTTATTTGAAAAGAGCAAGTGTAGATTGGTATGTCCAGGAACTTAAGTCACAGGAGCAATAAATTCTAGCGCCCTGTTTCCTCTAAACAAAGGGGCCTGCAAAGGACTATTGGTATTTACGAGGACTGCAGAGGCTTGAGTAAGCATTTTCACAGCAGCCCTGTAAGGTTCTAATGCACAGCAGTACTGTTCTGTAGCCAGCTTATTAAACCTTAATGGTGCTCTTTCAGTGTTGTACACCAAGATGGTAGATAACTCACCCACAGCGTGGCTTCTGGAAGCTGCCACAGCACTGCAACCATTCTGCAGGTTACCACCCTTCAACTTGAAATTCCTAGATACTGGTTTCTTCATTAAAATCAGGAGTCAGCAAACCAAGGTGCCTGGCCAGATCTGACCCACTGCCTCTTTTTGCATTGCTATTGGTAAAGAAGGTTTTTTACATTTTAAAACAGTTGACAAGAAATCAAAAAAGAATAATATTTTGTGACACATGACAACTATATAAAATTGACATTTCAGTGTCTATAATTAAGTTATATTAGAAAGCCACCACACCCATTCATTTATATATTGTCTAGAACTGTTTTTATAGTATAACAGGTAGTTGAGGGGTTACCATAGAGACTTACCACCCTAAATCCTACTTCCTGGCTCTTTGGAGAAAAAGTTTGATCCCTGATTTGAAAGTACTATCAGTCGTTTTCATCCTTTAACAGGTTCTGAAATGCATTACTATCAACTTAAAGGAAGATTCCATGTCGGCCTCTTTAACCACTGGTCAAAATGAATCATTTCCCAACAGTCAGACCCGTTGTCCCCACTTAAGAAAAGCATGCAAGAGCTCTGGGTGGGCTAAGCAAGGATCAAGACTAGAATAGTACCTTTAGAAAGCTCTGGAGTTGCTTAAGCAACATATAGCTGAAAAGTAGTATCATTGATTTTTTTTTCAAACTAACATAATAGAACTTGTTCTCTTCAAAGGAGTAATTTTGAAATTTGTTGCAAACAATCTGCCAATGTTCAAAACATATTTGGAGTGCACCTTTGATGCTGCCTTTAGAGGCTCTTTTTTAATTACCTTTTAAACAATCTCAATAATGCCAAATCTTGATTCATTACACTTGAGTTTGATTCATATTTTTAACCTTAAGTCATTCAGAACTATAATCAGTGAATAAAAGAGAGAAGTACATTGCCTGGAATAGATGGCGACCTCAATAAATATTAGTGAAAGAACTGAGCTGGTTCAATATAAAGTGGTGCTAATGCAACTTAAAGGAATAAAAACCAACTGAAGACGTACATATCCATCCATTATCTGTGCCCCTAAGTGTACATACCCTAAGTCTATCTGATTCTACATTTAGTTTTCAAATATTGCTGGCTTTCTGGGAATCTGCATGATTTTATCTGATTCTCCACTGCCTTCCTCCATTCCCAAGCCTGCCTCATTGTCCTGCATGGAACTTGTCTCAGCCCCTGCTTGACATCTGACTGCTCGCTCTGGACTTCAGTTGTCACATCTCTTTTCCATCTCTCAGACCAGTTCTGATCAACACGCCCATATAGTTATATATACCAGTGATAGTTCTCGGTCCAAAGTGCCTTTCATATTCACAGACTTCTCTGAGGGAAGTAGTCATAGGTTTCCACATGCATGATATGGCAAGCCTTACATCATGCTACCCTCTCCATGATAGACTACACAGATGCATATCCAAGGTAGCCCTGCATAGGGAAGACGTGGGGGAGACAGGAATCTACGAAGCAATGTAGCAAACGCCTAAAAGAACAAAATTCAATACTGCTTCATAGACCCCTGTCTTCCCTGTGTTTTCCCACAGCAGGGCTACCTTTATATGGAATTCATGTAGAACTTTTCTTAGGAAGACATGATACACTGGTATAAGTAAATGAGAAAGGAAGGAAGGAGACATAGGAAATAAGGGGTCTGTAGAAATACATACCGCTATTAGAAAGAGCAGTGCACCCTCAGAAATCAGTCAAGACAGAAAGGTGAGCCACAGAATGATGCCTTCCTGGAGGCAGGGGGAGATAGCAAACTTGTGAGTTCAATGAATTTGCTATAATATCTCAAGCAGTGTAACCATGTTCTAGTTCTTTAGGATGCCTGGCTGTGTGACTGCAAGGAAGGTTTCCTGTGTTTTCTCACATTCCTATTTTTCATAGTAACCTAAATGGGTCTCTTCACTGTAACCTGAACAAATCTGTATTCACAGAAATGAAAGTGGTTTTCTGTTCATTTACTAACTTGGCTCTGACTTCAGGAGCAGAGAATTCTAAAACTGCTTTGAGTAACATCAGTGTCTGTGCACTAAGTGTATATAATCCTAGATGACTTACTAAAAGAACGAAATTCCATTGAAACCTTTGGTAAGCTTTTTCAAATAGAGCTTCATGACTTTAAAGCTGCTTCTACTGGATGTGTCAATTTATGGAGTAAAATAAAGTAAGAGCAAAAAATTAATTTACAATACTTTAGGGAATGATAAGACAGCCTAAATTGCCAGGTAGCTATCTGTATAGCAGTGTACATTGTGTCTAAGTCTTATTTTTTAGGAATTGCTCAATGTTTAATTAACAAATTATTTATTTACAATATCTGAAAACAGTAACAACAGAGACATTTATAGATTTATCATACTTTGTATTCTGTTATAAAAATAAAATAAATCAGAAATAGCAAATAGTAATTTATTCATTTATGTGTTCATTAAATAAGCATTCACTATATGCTAAGAACTGAAGACAGGTTGGATAAAATGACTTCTCTGTTCTGGTGAAGTTCATTGTGAAGGAGAATGACACCTAAATCAGTGATACAATAAAGCACCAAGGAGGGACACCTGATCCAGCCTAGGGTGGGGAGGAGGTAGAGATGGGGAAAGATTTTCTGGAGAGGAACGGTATTTGAGCTAACCCTGAAGGATGAGGTACATCATGCCTTGTTGGGACAGGCTGATCCATGTTGTTTGATGAGTAAAATATCAAAACTTGCTGGCCAAAGGTGCATCATCACTCATCACTGAAGACACTGGAATAGTGAATCTGTTTTATTTCCAGAGTTACTTTATTAAACTACTAAACTCTCCTGGGAAAGTTTAAATTACAAGTCTGTCCAGGTAAAACCTTATCCCTATCAGTCGATGGAGGAACAGACAAGACAGAATAAAGAGGGAAGAGGAATGGTTTCTTAGGAATTACTGTTTGGTCCAGCCCTGGTTATGGACATGTAAGAATTTAATTTGGGCAAACTATATTAACTATTGGAAACACTCTTGTTTGCGTGTTATATGCCTAGAAAGGATGAATCATACATATTTCCTATGTTCCATTTTCTGACTCTGTTCTTTTTCCTGTTTCTGCTTTCTATGCCCTGGCCTTCCTCCCTACCCTCCATTGAGGGTACAATAGCCTGTGGTATCAATTAATGTTAAGTTTTGAAACTTAAGTTTCAGTAAACTTTGGGTCAGCACTACAAAGCACATCTTTATATGTACATCTCTTAAATTCAACCTTTGATTATAAGGAACCAAGAGAGTTTGGATAGGTCAACGAAAATCTATCCTAAGTTCTACAAATGTGACACAAGGTAAATTTTTTATATGAAAGATCATTAGACAATATTGTTCATGTTTTCTATTTTTCTTCTACTCAATATTAAATGGGAATATCACAAAATATTGAGGAAGAGCAAATAATTGTTTAATATTACCATCTTTAGCAAAAAAATCATTTACTACTGTAATCTCTCTTAATAGAAGGAATATGAGCAATAAAATAAATCCGAATTTAGACTCCAATATTGTTGAATTCAATCTTGTTCAATCTTGTTCTATAAAACATCTTTCACAAATGTGGGCTCTGAATTTTATTTTATCCTGTCATTGCTTAATTTACCAGATTCTGAACCAGTCTTTTGGGACATTTGCAGACTGATTTCTAAAGCAATCTGACAAAAATAACTTGAAATTTCAATGAGGATGAAGAATTGCTCTTTAAAGAATGAGGAAGTCAGTAGGCATAAGGGAATTTCTCACAAAACCGCAATGCAGACCACTTCACAAATAACTGGGAAAATTCTAAATTTTTACTGCACTGAAAGACAATTGGGAGAGAGGACAAACCACTACTTACCTGTAAAAGCTTCACCAGTTTATTATAGTAATTTCCCTGGAATTCACCCTGAAGTTTTTTGAATAGAGCAGCACCTTTAAATCTGTCTTAATTATCAGCATATGCAAAATATAGAATGATTGCTTTACAAAAGCCATTACTCCAGATGTGCAGACTCGGTGAATTTCCTCAGTGGGCACAGCATTTCTAGGCAGACCATGTTAATATTCACTATGACTATATAAAGATGAATGGAATGCTTAGGTTTCATGCCTACTTGATATGCAATCATTTTAGATAAATTATAGATTGATTACATTTAATTACAGAACTACAATGCTCCTACAGTATTCTAAGCCTTTGTCACTTATCCATCTGACTCTCTACACAAAGGAATCCATGAAAGGATAAGTGAGAGAAGCAAATGCTTCAAAAGCTACAGATGTCATGCAATTGCCACAAGAGTTGTGAACAACATCTTTTTTGTTCTTTCTTTTTTAAAATACAGATCATGGGGATACAAGTGCAGATTTGTTAAATGGATATATTGTGTAATGGTTGGGCTTCCAGCATGCCCATCACCTGAATAGCTCCCAGTGTCTGTCATTTCCCTTTGCATATCCATGTGTATCCATTGCTTAGTTTCCATTATTATTATTATTATTACTTGAACTCCTCGGTTCACACAATTTTCCCACCTCAGCTTCTTGAGTAGTTGGAACAACAGGCATGCACTAGTGGCCGGCTATTTTTAAAATACATATGTAGAGACAGAATCTCACTATGTTGCCCAGGCTGGTTTTGAACTCCTGGCCTCAAATGATTCTCCCACCTCAGACTCCCAAAGTGCTGGGATTACAGGTATGAGCCACGCTGCCCAGCCAGCTGCCACTTAAAAGTGAGAACATGCAGTATGAATTTTCTGTTTCTGAGTTACTTCACTTCACTTAGAATATTGGCCTCCACCTCCATCTATGTTGCTGTAAAAGACATAGTTTCTTTTTTTTTTTTTTTTTTTTTTTTTTGTTTGATTCTTTTTAATGGCTGTATAGTATTCTGTGGTGTACATGTACCATATATTTCTATTCAATCACCTATTGATGGACATTTAGGTTGATTATGTGGTTAACATCTTCAATGATGAAGAACCATGGAGTTAGCAATTTGGCTATGAATACAAATAAGAAGCAGTGCTCATCAGGTAACTATAGCTTGCTTTTTTAATTCACAGAACTACCTTTAAATATATTTTATTGTCTGTACTTTACAAGCGTCAGAACTAAAGCTCATAAAGATTATAAGTAACTTGTACAAAGCTAACATGTAGAGAATCCAAGTTCAAAAAAAGCTTTACTACTTTGTCATAGGAAATTACTATGGAATTCACCCTAAAGTTAATTCAGCTCTGCCGTATTTCAGCGTTTGCATTCTCTTTCCACTCTGCCATAATATTTCACAACAGAAGTCTCAAGTGTAAAGAATCAAGAGAAACCCCAGGTGGTAATTTAATCAAGACAAAGTTCCTGGGATAACTGTTTATATTAAAATAATTAAAGCTCTAAAACTCTAAAATGTAATGACCATACAGGTGATATAAAATGTGCAGCTGGGTAGAGAAGAGAGATGTAATTTTTTACTTACAGTGTTGAGGAAGTCTTTCCAAAGAGATAATTTTAAAATGGGTTTTAAAGGACGCATAAGAGTTCAACCATGCATAAGGGCAACATGGGTGACCTGAGCAAAGGATTAGATAAAACAAAATCCGGGCACTTGACATGCTCAGGGATCAAATAGTCCATTGTGGCTCAGGGTTTGTATCCTCCTTACCTTCCTCTTTTCATGATCAGCACATCTCAATATTTTAGCTTTTCCTAATAAGCTTAATTTTAATATTAAAATATTCAATATTAATATGAAGATTAATAAAAAGACATAATTTTGAAATGACAGCAAATTCAATGATGAAGTTGCCATAAGTGCTAAAGCGCCAAATAACTAAACTAAAGACAGTTGCATCTCTTCTTGGCTCCCTTTCTTCAGGGTCCCAATATCTTTACCACTGAAAATTATTTTTTTAAGACACAGATTTTTCAGGAGGGAAATGAATAAAATTAACATAAATTGAATAGAAATATAAATAGTTCAAAATTAGACATTTACTCTCTTTTACACTTTCGAATTCCAAGCAACACTATCCGACAGGTTATGATGCCTCAGTTTGATGCTGGCTTTTTTCTTGAACACTTGCCAGGATGAGGAAAGCCAGGGAAATTTTCATGAAAGACCACTAAAAATTATGTGAAAATTCAGGCAAGTATTTGAGGCCCCTGCTAGACTTTTTCAGTACATCTGTAAATTTACAGATTTTTTTTATAGGACAAGCAAAATCACCGACCTAAAATATCCATGAACTTGAACAAGATATTTTATCCACCACGTCTTTCCTTCCCAAGAGGGAGATTCTCTAATCTCAGTAAACAAATATTTTCCTATTGTATGGTTCCTCAGACCTGGCTTTTGAAATTTCTGCTAAGTACACAGTTTTAATCATCTATTACATAATCTGTTTCTAATGTCTTATTCTACACATAATATAATGTTTGTGAAATGCATGCAGCTTAGTTGTCTGTGGATATATTCCTTGCCTCTTGCAAGATTCTTAAAACAGATTTTTATGATTAACAGGTGTCTCTGTTGCTAATCTCAAGTCACTCAAACTCTCCTTTTGAAACGAACATTTATTTCAGATAATACATGCTCTCTGCGGATAGCCTGTCCACTTTTCAAATGTAATGTCCTGTCTTCCGTAGATATGAAATTTTCAAAAGATATTGGCATAATGCAGGAGAAAATGCCATCCTTTTATTATGTTCAAAATTGATCTGACCCCTGAGGTAGCACTTTGGGGAACTGGGCTACATAATCATGTAGACCCTTTCAGGAAATGGCTTATTTATGGATTTATTTTTTATATACAGAAGATTTCACACTTCTGGCTTTATACAATTGCATCCTCTCTTCCTTTCCAATATGTTTCCAAAGTAGGAAAGCTATATATGGCAGGAGAACTGAATTTCTACATCAGCTAGAAATCTGTCATCTGCTATATATTGGCTCTAATGATAATGCTTTAAGAATACATTTATCCCATATATGCATCCAGTTCTCTCCAGCAGAATTTTTGCAGTTCTCATTTACTGAATAAAGTAATGCTAAAGATAGTTCTATATCCTGGTCATTGCCCAGTGATTTTTTTTTTTTTAAACTGACTTCTAAATTTATTTTGTAAATGTCTTTTTCCCCCTGAAGAATTGATGTATTTTACACTCTTAGATAATAAAAGTTTAGTAAGTCTGCATGTGTTTTTTCTCACTGCTTAGTTTACATTTAGTAGGTCATCTTTATTGTATTAAAATTTAAGTAAATAAATCATATTAAGTACATATTAAAAACATAGTATAAATATTGAGCCCTTGTTTTGTCTGAACTTTTTATTATTCAAATTGTTCTCTGTTTTTAAAAGTTAAAGGAAGAAATGTAGTTAATCTGTATATCCACATAAAGCAATACAAGTAGTCCAACTAAACCTGCTGATCTTGGTTCCAGTCCTTTTGAAATGGCTATGTTTTAAATAAAACCTATTTCCTTAGGCTAACAAACAGTCTATAATCCATTAAGCCTTTATGAACAAATCCAAGGCTTTTGAAATTAGTGCTTGGGGAAGAAAGAATCACGTAATGAATTTCAAAGAATTATGAAGGTGATTAAAGAGGAACAAAGGATCAAACTCCCATCACCATGATTTCTAGAACAGAGCCTATCAAATGGGCATTTGGGAATTTTATTTATCATCTAATCCTGAATATGAAACAGAAGGTAGCAGGGAAGAAGGCAAGAAACAGTGTTAATTTAGAAAGGAGGTGGGATAGAGAAATAGAAAAAAGAATATGAGAGCAATTTTTCTTAAAAAGAATGGATGCTTTAATGGACATTCGTAAGCTAAAGAGCAACCAGGAAAAGGTAATAATACTGACAAAAAGAGCCATTGGCTTTGAAGTTTCAAAATGTCATTTTAACTTTTTAAGTTGGACTGAGTAAATTGGGTAAAACCATCTTGATCCTAGTGAAGCCAGAGATATCTTAGTTACAAACAATGGTTTGAGTTATACTTGTTGTTATAGAACTGAAAATTGCAAAACTAATTTTCTCTTATGTACTCAAGTGTGCTATAGAAAAATAGAGATACTACAAAGCCACCAACTCTGGTGAGAAAGTCATCTCTGTGCTGGCTCCAGGAGGGTTTATCTGTGGCAGAGACTTAAAATTGTCCCATTAATAAGCTTTCTCATTGGCTTCCCTGTCTAGGCAGAATTCTGAGCCGGGCACATGGCCATACAATATAAAGAAGGAATTTTTCAGTCTCCCTTGCAGCTAAGTGTGACCATGTGACTAACTCTGGCCAATAGGATGTGAGCAGACGTGTTCTAAGCCATGCTCTTAAAGGGGAATGTGGTCTTTCCCTATGGGAATGGCCATCTTGTTTTTGTTTTTGTTTTGAGACAGAATCTTGCTCTGTCACCCAGGCGGGAGTGCAATGGCACGATCTTGGCTCACTGCAATCTCCGCCTCCCAGGTTCAAGTGATTCTCCTGCCTCAGCTTCTTGAGTAGCTGGGATTACAGGCGCCTGGCACCACGCCTGGCTAATTTTTGTATTTGTAGTAGAGACAGGGTTTCACCACGTTGGCCAGGCTGGTCTCGAACTCCTGACCTCAGGTGATCCGCCCTTCTTAGCTTCCCAAAGTGTTGGGATTACAAGCATGAGGCACCACGCCCAGCTGAGTAGCCATCTTGGACCAAGCAGATAAGGATGCCTCATAGGGTTGGTGAACAAAAATACAAAAAGAGCCAGAACTCCTAAAAATTCTCCAGAAAAGAGCCATCTCACCTGTTCAGATCTTGTTATTTAGACTCTACATAAGAAGTTAGAGGTAAACTTCTATTTTGCTTAAATCATTTAAATTTCAACCTCTTTTCCTGCATCAGAACTTTTACAATAATAGCAAACATACTATAGCCCTTAACATGTGCCAGGCAGTGTCCTGAGTGCTTTTACGATATTAACTCATTACATAAGACAATAATTTAAAACATAACATTATTATTTGTGTCTACAGACACAGAATTCAAGCACTGAGAGGTCACATGGTTGATCCAGGGTCTGAATCCAGAAAATCTGACTCCAGAGTCCATATACTTGGTCATACCATTTAGCATAACATCACACATTTAACAAATATTAAGGGAACATTTGTTTAATAAGTTAATAGGTAATCTGTCTGTTTAAAATGGCATAACTGTGTTTAGAAGTCTCAACATGAACAGATTTGTTGACGTGAACTCTGATTTTCTTCTTCAACAAGGGAAAAGTGATCAATTTAGATGGTAAGCAATGTCCTATAGGGTACTCCATACCCTGCAGCCTTTTATGTCGCCAGTTTCTAGCATCTCTGAGAATACCCTGGCATGTGAGCTACTGCCGAGCAAAGATGTGCTGTGATAATACAGGAACACAAGAGAATTGAAAAGGAGCACAGATGAACAGCATGAAGAATCAAGATGAGGCCCATTGCCTATTTGTTTTCTATTCTATTAGCATTGTGCCTACTAAGTGCCAGGGACCAAATGTTTGGTGACAGTGAAAGAGTTATAAAAATGAATGAGACATTCTTTCCCTCAAATAATTAAAATCCAGCCTCCTTTGAGTACAAAATCTTTCCAAAGATCTTTTTTGTGTTCTTCTCTTAAATAGGCCTCTCGAGGGTAAGTCCCAGCAAATCATTTTTCAGTGGAATGGAAAAAGGGGAATACTGACAAACATAAAGGAATATTAAAAAAAAAAATATTTTAAGAACCAGAAGTTATTGGGGCAATGAAGTTACGTAGGAAAAAAAAAATGAGAAAAAATATAATGAAGTTAGTTTCAAAACCAAAAAATGCTTTGTGGCATTTTTGTGACAAAGATTAGGGCCATCTCTTTGAGATTTTTTTCTTCTTTCCCCAAGTATCAAGGAATGAATCCTTGAAGTTCATTTTTTGCAGAGATTTAAGTTTTCAACTTTTCAATAATGAATAGCCACTTTGCTTTAGATAACTTTAATTAAAGTTTCAAAAATGCACCAAGAGCCATAGGGCTTTTTGTATTCTTGAAATAATGAAGAATTTAATCAATTAATACATAATGGGAGCACATGACTAACTGCAGATTCAAGACACATTTTGCCAATCATCTTTATTGACAGTTATCGATTACAAAGTCCACCATACCAAAAGTCAAGAATGCCTTGATTGACAATTAATTGCTAAGACCAATTCCATTATTGTGACTTCTATCCTCCATTTTCCAATTCAGAAAGTGTGTTGCAGTTTCGATTTATACACTGGGAAGTTGTATTAATATCAACTTTAGCTCTTATATAAATGTGGCATTTTAAAATAAACATTCTCCCAAATTAATACTTCGTTTCTGCAAACATGAGCACCAAGCACATGGCTGAAAACATCTTTCATTACGCTAGTTTCAAGAAAAACACTTCTTTTCACTGAAATTTAATTCATAAGATGTTTAGGGTATCCCTACACTGTATTTTTAATTGAATTTTAAAGGGAGGATGGAAAATAACAGTTCCGAATTTGTCGGAGATTTATTAATTTGAAAAATAAATATGCATTCATTTATTTGCTATAGTCTACCAGGTCATCCATGCATCCATCCACCCATCCATATATTCATTTGTTCATCCATCAGTGCATACATACATACTTTATCTTTTAAGAGTCAAAAAAAGTTTTTGAACTAAAGTCCAAAAGAACCTTCTGAACTCAGTCTGACTGGAACACCACCCTTGAGTCAAAAATTCTGGAAATGTGTTGCTGTAAACTAATCTTCTCATCTGGATCTCACTGGAGAACATAATCCACATTTTCTTCTTTTAAGCATATACAACCCCAGAACACATCCAATTTGTTCACAGCTATCTGCATAATTAATCAGTAGTCTTTAGGTTCACTCCACACTTAAATTTTCATATATCTATGCATGCATTGGATACATACATCACAGGGTATAATTTCTGGACAAAAGAATGTTACTTAGAATGATGAGTGTCTGATAAAACTATGGCTATGCTCTCAATATCAAGACAGTTTGGCTGGTATGGAACAGACAAATTAATTGAAACTCATGTAAGTTTTATTAATCACATTTCAGAGTGGCCACATTTCTCTTCTTTGGCTTTATAGTCTTTATAGCCAACTTAAGTCATTATCATGCATTACTCATGACATGTATATCATGTCTATATACTTCCACACTTGGTTATCCTTCTGAATGAGAGCACTTTGAAATCAGTCCCTAAACACTCTGTGTTATAAATATTCTCTGTAAACCTTTCATGTGTATTTGCATATAAATAATGAAATATTTGATAAGCAGAATACACCACAAAAATTTACATCAAGACAAAGTTTATTGAAAAGGATCCTGATTTTTGTCATTAAAACTCATAAAACTAGAGCTTAATCACCTCTAGATTCTTTTTATAAAAGTTAGGTAAAAAAATTTCCATTTACATTTTTTCTACTTACTATCCTATGACCTACATAGTTCAGTATAATTATTAACTGGAAATTTTTGACCTCCTCTCTGTATTTGCAAAATGTAATATTCCCAAGTATACCTTAGCAGAGTCTTCTGTGGCAAAAAATATTCACTGAGAATTATAATCTAGAAAGCCTTTGTCTATATAGCTTCAGACAAAATAGCATTTTATAGATCATAATGGTAATGTAAACATTCATAACTTATCCCAATTAGCTGAAAGTCTTGACATATAAGATTACAGCCATAGATCGATGAAGATGCAGCAGAAAAGATATGGCATATTGAGAAGGCTAGTTACACTCATAGTAACAACAGAAACTAAAATATGTATTCTTTTGGTTATCTATTCTGGGCACACTGAAATAAATTGTGAACCAAACCCTATAAAGACAAACCCAAAATGAACCTAGAACTGTGCACATTAGGTAAATTTTTATTAGAATACAATAGGGATTGAGGACAATGCGGTCTTATTAAATAAACTGTTAATAAAAAGACCTAAAGGGTTGAAAATTTTCTGGGGTCTCTGGAGATTTGAACTATCTTTGATTAAATGTGAGCTAAAAATACTCCAAAGACCAAAAACAAAAACTTATAGTGGTAGCAATGAACTATAGGTATATGTAGTACTTATTCATTCTATACCACAATAATTCAAGAGTCCCTAGGAGCCAACTAATCCCTTTTCAGCATTGGTGCTCAGGGACTTCTTCACTCTTTACAGCTGGGTAATATGTAAACACAAATGTCCCTCCTTTTTACTTGAACCCCAGAGGAAAGCAATTTTACAGAGCTATGGAAGCAGATCTTATTAATTAAAGTCTATTTTTTGTTCCTCTAAATTTATCTTCTATTATCAGTGTGTTGTGTGCTAAGGAATGGATTCTAAGTCTCATTTATGAAATGGGAAGCATCTATCACAGTGTTCAATGCATGCTAAATAAATGTTCGTCCTCCATTAATATAAAGGTACTCACTGAGGCCGAGTGTGGTGGCTCACGCCTATAATCCCAGCACTTTGAGAGGCCAAGGTGGGCGGATCAGAAGGTCAGGAATTCGAGACCAGCCTGGACAACATGTTGAAACCCCGTGTCTACTAAAAACACAAAAATTAGCCAGGTGTGGTGGCGGGTGCCTGTAATCCCAGCTACTCGGGAGGCTGAGGCTGGGGAATTGCTTGAACGCGGGAGGCAGAGGTTGTAGTGAGCCAAAATTGCTCCACTGCACTCCAGCCTGGGTGACAGAGCCAGACTGTCTTGTGGGGGGTGGGACGGGGCGGAAAAGGTACTCACTAGTTTATCAACTTGGTAAAATTAAATTGTATCCACATTACCAGCAGGCAAAACAAGTGAAGACTTTTAAAAAATGATTTTACGGGCCGGGCGCGGTGGCTCACGCTTGTAATCCCAGCACTTTGGGAGGCCGAGGCGGGTGGATCACGAGGTCAGGAGATCGAGACCACTGTGAAACCCCGTCTCTATTAAAAATACAAAAAAAATTAGCCGGGCGTGGTGGCGGGCGCCTGTAGTCCCAGCTACTCGGAGAGGCTGAGGCAGGAGAATGGCGTGAACCCGGGAGGCGGAGCTTGCAGCGAGCCGAGATCGCGCCACTGCACTCCAGCCTGGGCGACAGAGCGAGACTCTGTTTCAAAAAAAAAAAAAAAAGATTTTACAGACTCAAGGGCTGATTCCTTTTCAGAAACAGAAATGAGTCATAGAGCTTTCAACTTTTATTTAAATAATATTATCCCTGTAAGGTTTAACCAAGAAGATAAAGTAGATGTGATTGGCAAATCTTTTAAAACTTGATGTATAAATGTTTGTTAACTATCCAGGGCCCTAAAAATCAAATAGCCATTTAATTTTGTAACCATGTTTTTAATACAGTCTTGTAATTCCAATGATGATCCAATAACTAGATTTAAAATTTAAAAATTTAATAAACACATACTAGAAACAAGAAAAATCTTATTTGTTAAATTTAAGATTTAAGTCACAATTTCAGGCCAATGGATTCAAAATACTTTAAATCTTAACTTGAGTCATTAACAATTAATACTAAATATCCAATGCCCCAAATCTCCTTTGGTCCTAGATTAACTGATAACAAATGACAAGTTGATCGCTAATAAGCATAGATCACAATTTTATGAGAAAGTCTATTTGTCTCATTAATATTATCAAAGTCCTCACTTCCAAAAATTCAAATTGCTTTTCTGTAAGAAACACAAGACAGAGTCTGCTCTAAATTGGAATTCCCAATGTTCCTGCCCTTGGGAGTTACAAAGAAGGCAAAAAACTATCCCTTCTTTTACCTGCCAATTCTCCGTCCTTCCATGTGAGAACAGACTTTCAGAAACTAAAATTTTCCTTCTTTCATGATCAGTTTAGCCCTACCTTATTTTTTCTCAGCTGCATTGGCCCCCACCTGTTGCCTCATGGTTTTGTTATTTAAAACGAGACAAGTGAAAAGCACTGACAACCTAGATCTTGTGTGATTATTAAAGAATGACAGGTGCTTTGAAAATCAAACCTAACACCAAACATAAAGAAGCCTGTAGACCTCTATCTTACAAGATAATTACATTAATCAGTGAAAAACTAGATTAATCTATTGGGGAGTTAGTTAACTGAAAATGGGACACCCTAAAAAATTACTTGGTGCAAAATAAGAAACAAATGTCAGTGAATTCATTGAGTAGTCTGGGACTTCTTTTTAAGTCGCTATGGTATTGGACTTTTACTAATAAAATAAATGACTTATTAAAGCAATATTTACACTGATTAATTCACAATGGCAGCACCTGAGACCACTAAGAAAACAACCATTCCTTTAAAATTCAGCCTGAAAGTAGTGCTCAGGTGTGCACGCTGAGCTTTTTGACTTTAACTTAGCAAACACTCAGTTCAAAAATAATTTTGTCATTCAGAAGAGAAGCTATTTTATAGATAAAAGATTATGAATTTCACAGCTGACTTGAGCTCTACTCAAGTCAACAACATTGGTTTCTACTTTGCAAGTAGGATTTGTTCTGTTAATGCAGATTTCTCAGTAAGTACTTTCCCCTTTCAAAGAAACATTTACATTTTTTGATATAAATCACGTCGCTGATTACATTAGCTCAGATTCACATTTGATGCAGCCTTGTGCCCCTCCTCCTACATACGCTTCAGCTAAAATGGAAACAGACTTTGTTTCTAACTTTTAATACTGACAGTTTTGAGTGTAATCAAAATTCCAGAGTGTTGGCTTAGATGCAGTTCTAAACTGAAGAAAGGAGTAAGGGCTAAGGTGGCTTCTTTTGTTTTTGTTGTATGTATATCCCTATTTTATAAATAGTTCTTCAGTTTCCTGTATAATACAAACAATATAGATGTCATATATTAAAAAATATATGCATTAAAAATGAGGAACTGTCTGCCCTAATATGAGCATTTTTTTGTGTGTTTTGTTTTTTTCTGAGATGGAGTCTTGCTCTGTCGCCCAGGCTGGAGTGCAGTGGCGTGATCTCGGCTTACTGCAACCTCCGCCTCCTGGGTTCAAGCAATTCTCCTGCCTCAGCCTTCTGAGCATCTGGGACTACAGGTGTGCACCACCACGCCCAGCTAATTTTTGTATCTTTAGTAGAGACGGGGTTTCACCGTTTTGGCCAGGCTGGTCTCCAACTCCTGACCTCGTGATTCACCCACCTCAGCCTCCCAAAGTGCTGGGATTACAGGCGTGAGCCACTGCACCAGGCCTCTTCCTTTTATTTAGTTTATGATTTATCCTCATTATATATTTTGAAAGCTTAGAGACATATTAAATTAGGAAGGATCAAGAAGGAGCTTAACTTTTTGTAGGGGGAGGCTCTGATTCTGAATACCTCTAAAGCCTGAAAAGCAATTTAATTAGTCACTAAGTGGGAAGGCTCCATTTGATGACAGGCTGTAATTGGCATTACTCTTGGTCATCTGAGTAGAATGTGGAAAGGTTGCAAATGAAATGGTAATAGATTTAATTGCTCATTCTGATATTCATAAAAATCTGAGATGTTGCTCAAGCCCTGTTTAGACTCTAAACAATTTCATTTTTCCTTATATTAATAATTAGTGATCAGGTCGAATACACTGAAGCCTTGTCGATGTAAAAACACCATCAAGTGACTATTTTCATGACTCCTGACTTACTCTCAAATGCCTCCATAATGACACTATTTAAACCATGATCCATTGAAATGACTCATGAATTTCAAAGGTTCCCTTTATCTTTTCTGTGGATTTATACCCAAAGCTCTGGAATAGTTGTATGAACACTAGAAAAAAAGAAACAGAAATGACAAGTTCCAGGTAATCAATGATAAAACTACTTTGAAAACCAAGATGAAATAATTTCATTTATGGAGTTTTATGAGCACTGTATTTAAGCTGACATTCAACTTTAAAAAATTGTACATATTTAATGTGTACAACATGATGTCTTGACATACGTAATGAAATATTTACTGTAGTCAAGCAAATTAACATAACCATCTAGTCACAGTCACAGTTACCAGTTACCTTTTTTTTTTGGTAGGGAGAGCACTTGTCTCCTGTCTATCATCTTAGCAGTTTTCAGTGTACAATATAATACCATTAACTATAATAATCAAGCCGTACATTAGATCACTAGACTTATCCTGAAAAACGTCAACTGTGTATACTTTTACTAATATCTCTCCATCTTCCCCCACCTCCCTGACCCTGCTAACTACCTTTCTACTGTTTCTATATATTCAATTTTTTAAATTATTTTTTATTTTTTACGTTTTTAGAGTCAGAGTTTTACTCTTTTGCCCAGGCTGGAGCGCAGTGGTGCTCCTTGCTTACTGCTGCCTTGAATTCCTGGGCTCAGGCAGTCTTCCTGCCTCAGCCTCCCAAACAACTAGGATTACAGGCATGCGCCGCAACTTCCACCTAAGTTTTTTTTTTTTTTTTTTTTTTTTTTTCAGTTTTTTGAGATGGGAGTCTTGCTATGTTGCCCAGGCAGCTGTCTAACTCCTGGCCTCAAGGGATCCTTCCACCTCAGCCTCCCAAGTCTTCAGGCGTACAGGCTTGAGCTACTACACTCAGTGTATTAGACAGTTTGGGATTCCACACGTAAGTGAGACCATGCAGTATTTTTCTTTCTGTGTCCGGCTGATTTCACTTAGTGTTACGCTTTCCGGACATTCATTTCCATTGAGAGGCATCATACATGATGCTAAAGAGCATGGTAGACAGGGAGTCAGACAGATTTGGGTTAATGATCTGAGCCCACCACTGATCCAACGATGTGACCTTTAAATGGGTTAATTTATCCTAGTCTTGCGTTCCTCAGCTAAAAAATGGGGATAGATTGATAATCGCTAAGGTTTTGTAAGGGTTAAATGAGACATGTTTGTAAAGCACTTAATGAGGTCAGACACACAGGAGCTGCCCAGTAAATATTAGCTACAAATTTAGGACCTAACATAAAGGGATCTCTCAAGAAAATCGCTGAATGCAAACACAAGTATTTTCTTAATACTTTACAGCTGAGTATTTGATCCAAGGTTCTTTCCTATTTATAGATTTGTTATTTGATGCATTTTATTTTACTTTTTATGAAGATGGGCTGGTTAGCCCAGCCTCAGTTATCATTTGAAACTCAAAAGGGCAGAATGTAAAACAAGATATTCTTATACACCATGGAATACTATGCAGCCATAAAAAATGATGAGTTCGTGTCCTTTGTAGGGACATGGATGAAACTGGAAAACATCATTCTCAGTAAACTATGGCAAGGACAAAAAACCAAACACCACATGTTCTCACTCATCGGTGGGAATTGAACAATGAGAACACATGGACACGGGAAGGGGAACATCACACTCCAGGGACTGTTGTGGGGTGCGGGGAGGGGGGAGGGACAGCATTGGGAGATATACCTAATGCTATATGACGAGTTAATGGGTGCAGGAAATCAACATGGCACATGGATATATATGTAACAAACCTGCACATTGTGCACATGTACCCTAAAACCTAAAGTATAAAAAAAAAAAAAAAAGATTCCAAATTGAAAAATACACAAACATCAATGTCTTTAAAACTATAGAGTTTTTACTAGGACACAGTTTTTCCTCTAACTTGATGAAAAATCAGGAGTTCTGGCTTCCATTCGTATCTCTGACATGAATTAATTGTGAAGGCCTTGGTCTCCTTTATTTGGGACATGAGAGTTTTGACAAAATGACCTCTTAGATCCCTTCAGTACATCTGAAAACCAATTCAGAATGTAACTCTAATGCTGTTTGTGAGGAAAATAAAAGAAAGACTTTCCCCCTGTATGTCATAAATCCCAACCTGTGACAAGTTCTTCACATGTGTAAAATTCTGTCCTGGTTTTCTATGGCAGTCCCCATGCTGGAAACTCTTTTAGTTATGCATAAAATCAGGCCAGTTTATCACCCAGAAAAAGAAGACAGGTGACATGCTTCCAGCCTATATCGTCTAGACTAATTTTCTTGTTCCCTCTGATGCCACTATGGGACCCTTGCCAGCTGCCTCCCAGGAAATAATTATTAATTGCACTTACTCAAATTAGCCTCCTCCTAAGTCCCCTTCAAGATCACACTACAGAGATGTCCTGAGAGCCCAGCGGAAGCAGAGAAACTAAAAAAAATGTTCACAATCTTTCTTCTTCCAAACAGATTGCTGCAAATAGACTCATGATTAAAATGGACCTCATAACATGTCAGCTTCTTGGAATGGAGCCTCCTTCCAAGGCTAGAGGCCTGAGGATTGCTTCTAAATAAAAGAAAGCTTGCTATGTTTTCAGTTCCAGATGGTATATGTGCACTAATAGACGGCAAATTCCAAAACGACATGCCTCTGGCTTCATCCTGGAGTCTCAGAAGCAGAGAAGAAATGCAGTAGAAAACGAAAGAGAGAGTATCTTGCTCTTGTTTGTGTTGGGATATACCAAGGCAACATTTCAGGTAGCTTAGGCTGCTCGTGGATTATTTTGACCAAAATTGTTAATGCTCACTTCTTTGATTTCTTGGATAACTTAACTGACCACTTGAAACCATTCCCCTTAAAATGGGTAACAGGAAATCCTAGGTCCTCTAACTCTCAGCACATATTCATAGAAAACCAAAGTTGCAATACTGTAAAAGGAGCAAAAATAACTAACTGCAATTCAATATATTTCACTCAGAATGAGGCTTTGAAAAAAGCAATGATCCTTTGTGCCCAGGGCTGCTCAATCTGAGTTCTGCATCCCGTACTTTCTGAAGTGATATTTTGTTTCTATTTTGATTCCAAACTGCTGATATAGAGTCCTCCTCAGGCAAATGTATAAGAATATAGCATATTTTGGCCTCAAATGACTCTTATTAAAGAATAATAAATCAATTTAAACATTATTATAGCTTCAAAAATCAAATCTATAACAAATATTAATCACTGATACTTCTACTGTTACTGGAGAACATTTAGTCTATAAACTACATTATGGATGTCATGGTCCCATTTCTTAAAATATGTCTAGGTATATGCTCATACTGATGCACAATTAGATATGCTTATAACATATATATACTGATTCAACAGAGGAGAAAATATTTGTGAAGACAAGATTAACACAGAGACGGAAAACATCACATCTTACCATGTAAGACTGCATTTATAATTACCATGTGGTAGAATAATGGGTGATCTTTTTACATTATTATGTTTCTTAATAATTTTCAAATTAAAATATTTGAAGAAAACAAATGCAATATCCTATAATTTGTATAATATAAATTCCATTTATTCCCTAGATAATGGCAAAGGCTGCATGACTATTAAAACTTTAGATAAGTATATACATATACACACAAAGTAGCCTTTTTTATTTTAATGTGGGAGAAATAAGCTGAGAAGAGTAATGCCATCTATTCTTCTATTAGGGTATTATATAATACACGCTTACAAAAGGATCATGTTGTCAAGGGTACCTCGTCTTCTCTTTAAAACAAAACTAATTTCAAAGGTTGCTTAATCAAATCACAATGAAGTTTCATCCTTTTCAATTTAACAAAATATCACAGAAAAGCATGCATCATAGAAAATCATATCTTCCTAGATAACGAATTTCCAACAGGTAATTTTGGAGAGCCTCTATTTATAAGCTAAGAATGATGATTTGAATATTTAAAGATATGCACTGTTGACAAATAGGAGTGTATTTATGGAGTACAAGTTTTAGTTATCTAAGGTCTCTAAATCCCCAGGAGCTCAAGAATGAAGAAACCGTGCACTGATAATCTGAACCTGGATAGATGAATTCTAGACAGCAACTTGTGTACTCCCCTCATAGCCAGAGAGGTAGGTGGAATGTATAATACATTGTCTTGTGGAAATCATAAGCTCAAAAGGACCCTAGAATTATCTTTGTTGCTATCTCATGATGACCTTTTCATAATGTACAGCCACTGATCTTCATGTCTCAAATTATAATAGTCAATAAAGAATCACTTTATATAAAAAGTATTTGACTTATTTCACTTATTTGAATTCCAGGGTAGGGAGACTGTTTGCAGGGATATTTAGCTTAGCTTTCAAACTATCTGTGGTTCCTAACTCAAAACATTCAGGAGTATCCTAAATATATAATGAAATGTCCATAAACATAAATAAATGTTAGTATAAATAATAACTACCTACACAATTGGAGGAATAGTGTCATATCGAGGAATTAAGTCAAAATGGTTTAATCATGAAAAGCTATGGTAGAAACTGGGGAATGAGAACGAGGAGAATGGAAGGCAAAAATAACAGAATATAGTTAGTCTCCCTCCTGGCTTTGAGTAATATATGCTGATGTAAAAATATTTGATTGTCAGTGTTAATCACTGTATTTATTCACTAATCTGTAAATTTGACACAATGGATCTATTAATGTAATTTAATTTACTTGGCATTTCTTCTCCTGAGCAAGACTCCTAATAGAGTTACCCTTTACCAGTCCAACCAAATTCTGAGATTTCTCCCCTATTTCTACCTCACAGGTGGAACCTGGATATGCATAGATTCAGGATCTTAGTTTTTTACTTTTAATGAAGAATTATGCTATTGGAAGTTGAACAAAGATATGCAGAGTTGGAGGACAGTCATAGTATGCAGGGGTTAAAAAAAGAAAACAATTTTGCAGGCACTTGATGTGGGCATGACAGTGGTCCGTCTATGAGATGGCTGTTCTTTGTGGGGTTTATTTTTTTTTAATCTTGGGAAACTTTGCAGTTTTTACACATGTTCATAGAACCCTGATCTAAATCTCAATATAGCTAGTTTCGACAGCGCTTTCACATTTTCAATGCATTTTTATTTTCCCCTCTGACAATTCAGCTTATTCTATTAAGTGTACATCCAACCTCTCTCCCCAGGCTCTCATCCTACACACATGCTAAATCTGAGGTATGTTTTGGAAGTAGGGGATCTCAGACAGTCTGTCTGATTTTTTGTCACACCCTCTCATCTAGTCACTAGAAAATGCTTCTATCAGATTTGTGTCATAGGTAAGCCAAATACATATGTTGCAATTTCAGCCACTTCATTTATCACCAGCTAAAAGTAAACAAAAACAAACAACAATGGTAAAATTAAACCACCCTCCATTTTCTGATCATATAATTTTAAGATTTGATAGAGGCAGGCAGTGCTTGAGCACTGCATAAGCAACTTGTTAGGGCATGCCACAGAATTCTGATGGAGTTCTTGGGGCTTTCTTGAGAGTCACTTCCTTAGAAAGAGAGAACTGAAACATAGATGGCTGTAGACACTAATAATATATATTAAGAAATAAGTTAAAGTATATAACAACATTATATATATGGGTAAATGCTACAAAAAATAAATCAAGAAGAGAGTGATATTTCTATGGAAAGATTTAGGTTGGGAATTTTTTTCTGTTGAAGTCGAGTTTGAATAGAGCTCCAAAACTATAGTATATATTCTAATATGTCTAGAATTATCTCATCAGTGTCTATTAATCAAGGATGGTGAATAACTACAGTCTCATTCTTCTTGCCTTCTATTCTGCTCACTCTTACTTCCCTAGTTCCCACCCTAAGCTCTCACAATTTTACTATTATGGTTTGATTCTTCAGTGACACTAATATTTCTCCTCCGAGTGCCTAGGATGAGTGTTTATTTAGTTTATTTGTGCATTTATGATTCTCTTGAGTATTTTGACAATCAGGAAACACAGAAATGTGAGGAAAACCAAGCCAAATGCACTTCAAGCAGTCTCCCTGCCATGAAAGCTGTGAGCCCTCAAGTCATTTACCTGATAATCTGTTCTATGGGTGCTAGCAAGCATTAGACCCCTTAGACATGCGGTGATGGGGAGGCTGTAAGCCAAGGAATCTGGGCAGGTATAACAGGAACTGAAGACTTGAGCAGAAAGCTGACAAGGATACCATACCGCTACTTATGTGAGGTCACCAACAGCATCTCAATCCAAGAGTAGCCAGACCCATTAAACAAAAGCATAAATGATGGCCATCAGATCCTTTTTTGGAAGACATCAGGATTGCTAGGATATTTAGTGTCTTTAGGGAAGAAAAAGTATGAAGAAAGGCAGCTAAGGACACTGGAGACAAATGTCTCATGTTTTCATGATTTTACTTGTTAACTTTCCACTCAGCAGACAGAATCTGGGCACAGGGACTTTGCCTGCAGCTGTCATGGGGAGCTCTGTTGTAAATATATTAGCATATAAACACAGTATACAAGGAATTTGTTAATCTGACAGCACATAATGTAGTTTAATCAATACAATTATTGAAAAAAAATTTACATACAATTGCTCATTCACTCGAGTATCAGGGAACCTCAAAGAGAAAAAGAAGTGGTTTTTCTATGTTGAAGATGAAAGCTTCAGAATAGGTAGATTCTGGCTGTAAGGCAGTCTTAATCTTAATAATGGAAGATCTTAATCTTTGATGGTAGAAGCTAGTCCTCCTCTCACATAAATACTGAGGAATGCTAAGAAATGCTAGTTTCTGCAGACACCTTTCCTGCTTCAAAAAGATAAGCTTCACTTTGATCTATTTCCCATGTGGACTCTGTATGATTTCTTTCAGATGGAGAAAAATGAAGAGGGTCCTGCCTCTTTAAAAAACAAAAACAACATGAAACAAACAAAACACCTCTCTCTAAAATCTCTAGAAAACACTCCATCCGGCCTTTCCCTTTCCTCCTCTACTCAAATCAGAAGCAACTCACCACAATTAAAACAAACAGTTTCCTTCTCATCTTTCATCACTCAAAAGGCCAGAAGAGCTCTAATCCCTCAGAGAAAAAAAAAATTATTCCATATAATTATGTGTGCATTGACATCAATGATTTTCTGAGTTTATGTTTTAAATGCCATTGTTTGGTTTGGTAAATGCCATTTCTAAAATGTCATTATTTTTTAATGCCACTAAACCACATTAAGAGTGGTTTAGTAGCATTGAAGTGCAAATGAAAAAAAGAATATATTTTTTTGTGAATTTAAGAGAGTAAGAATAAAAGGTTCTTAGGACTGTATACTCTCCATAAGAATCATGAAGAGTAATGCCAAAGATCAGAGAAAACTAACCAGTATTTATAATGATGTTCACTTCTATTGTAGCCTGAGCCTTGGGGTGTTTGGAGCAATTTTTGAACCCTTCTGAGACTTATTTCTCTCACTTTTAAAACGAGGGTGTTAAAGGTAGGTGATCTCAACATCTTTTCCCAACTTAGCCAGCTTTGGATTATTTTTTCTGGTTATAAAATTATTCTGATTACTTTTTCTTAGAAAAAATATAGATAGGAAAATGTATATTTCTGTTAATTCTACCACTCATAGATAATCAGTTTGGTGTATATTCCTCTAGGTAATGCTTTGGTTCTTTTTTTAAAAGCCATAACGCCACAATAAACACAGTAGAATCTCTTTTCTGCTTTATCTCTCTGAAGAATATGTGAGCTTTTTCCCCCCCTGTTTTAGTATTTAAGTGCTTAACAATTGAGGCTCTGGCAACTAAAACTGCACAGGCAGCAGCTCCATTTTTCTCAGAATCAAGCGAAACTGAACAGGCAATTAAAAGTTACTGAACTGCAAGGTAAAATTACTTCCCTGCTATGCTGCTGGGTGACTAAAGAAGGGAGACAATGGAAACCATATTTAGAATTAAGATAGAAGGATGGAACATAGCAGTCTGCTCTACTAAAATGGAATCTATAAGCATTAGACATAATCAGCAGCACTTCAATCATGCTCTTTGCTCACAGTTAGATGGAAGATTACACAAAACAAATGTGCAATATTCAAATCTGTGGCATTGCTGGTTAACAGAAGGCATTTCTCTCCCAGCCCACACGGTGATCCAAATTGTCTCCTGTACAGTCAGTGCCCATCTCACAAATGGGCTATGCTCCAAGAATCTACTTGTAAGCTCATTGTTCCATTCTCTGTATTAAGTTTCTCATAGAATTAATGTTATAAATGGTCCTCAGATTCCTAGGCTAGCTTATATGGGCCAGCTTATTAAAAGGCACATTATCAAAAAATAACATCAAGAAGACTATAGAAATTAACCACCATAGTAATGCTTCTTTTGAAGTTGTATTCAGAGGCCAATGGTGGAAGTACAAGAATAGCTCTCCTCTTCTGAAAATTACTGGTGACAGTTTCCATTGTTAGAGACAAATGGTAAGATAGAAGAATAAAGTTTAAAGAATTTTAGGAATTCAATCAGGAGGATTCAGGGCCAGAGATCAAGGAAAAGGATTCACATTGAACTGGGAAAGCAGTAAATGGCATGAGATGAAGGAGTTGGTAGTATGCCTAATAATGCTTAAGAAAGGAGAACATGATTAAAGTATGGAGAAAAAGAGCCTTCTTCTAGGATATCTTCCCATGACTTTGAGCTCTTATCTTAGTTAGAAGCTTGGAGGCTATAATATCTGGATGTCATCTGTTTTCCACACTCAGTAGAAATGTTGGGGGAAGAGGATTTGGTGAACTGGGGTAAAGACAAAAATGAGCAGTGGAAGTCTGGGGAAGTATTAAGACATTTCCATTCCAACTGACGCCTTATGTCTATCATCTGTCCCTCCACTGAGGACTCTGCCTATTGACTTGTATTGGGAATAGTTAAAATGCCTAGAAAATGCAGTGGATCTGGAAATGATAATTTCAAACATTTAATAGGGTAGCTCAAACATCAAACAACAATGAAAATAAATAGGAATGTGGAAGTCAAGCAAGGGAAGATCTTGCCACATGCAACCAGTATAGCCATTTGCCCAATAAGAATCACATTAAATTGGATTAAGCAATCTGTGAGAATCTCCTTAGGATAACATTTTTACATAACAAGGGAATCAACAAAGCAGATTTTATAACTGATGTCATGTAATAAAATATGAAACCCACTCTTAAAGCTTATGATTCTATTGGTACAGTTAAGTATAAATATGCTGGAGAAGCAGCACATCAAAAAGCTTATACACCGTGATCAAGTGGGCTTCATCCCTGGGATGCAAGGCTGGTTCAACATACGCAAATCAATAAATGTAATCCAGCATATAAACAGAACCAAAGACAAAAAACACATGATTATCTCAATAGATGCAGAAAAGGCCTTTGACAAAATTCAACAACCTTTATGCTAAAAACTCTCAATAAATTAGGTATTGATGGGATGTATCTCAAAATAATAAGAGCTATCTATGACAAACCCACAGCCAATATCATACTGAATGGGCAAAAACTGGAAGCATTTCCTTTGAAAACTGGCACAAGACAGGGATGTCCTCTCTCACCACTCCTATTCAACAAAGTGTTGGAAGTTCTGGGCAGGGCAATCAGGCAGGAGAAGGAAATAAAGGGTATTCAATTAGGAAAAGAGGAAGTCAAACTGTCCCTGTTTGCAGATGACATGATTGTTTATCTAGAAAACCCCATTGTCTCAGCACAAAATCTCCTCAAGCTGATAAGCAACTTCAGCAAAGTCTCAGGATACAAAACCAATGTACAAAAATCACAAGCATTCTTGTACACCAATCACAGACAAACAGAGAGCCAAATCATGAGTGAACTCCCATTCACAGTTGCTTCAAAGAGAATAAAATACCTAGGAATCCAACTTACAAGGGATGTGAAGGACCTCTTCAAGGAGAACTACAAACCACTGCTCAATGAAATCAAAGAGGATACAAACAAATGGAAGAACATTCCATGCTCATGGGTTGGAAGAATCAATATCATGAAAATGGCCATACTGCCCAAGGTTATTTATAGATTCAATGCCATCCCCATCAAGCTACCAATGACTTTCTTCACAGAACTGGAAAAAACTACTTTAAAGTTCATATGGAACCAAAAAAGAGCCTGCATCGCCAAGTCAATCCTAAGCCAAAAGAACAAAGCTGGAGGCATCACGCTACCTGACTTCAAACTATACTACAAGGATACAGTAACCAAAACAGCATGGTACTGGTACCAAAACAGAGACATAGATCAATGGAACAGAACAGAGGCCTCAGAAATAATGCCACATATCTACAACTATCTGATCTTTGACAAACCTGACAAAAACAAGAAATGGGGAAAGGATTCCCTATTTAATAAATGGTGCTGGGAAAACTGGCTAGCCATATGTAGAAAGCTGAAACTGGATCCCTTCCTTACACCTTATACAAAAATTAATTCAAGATGGATTAAAGACTTAAATGTTAGACCTAAAACCATAAAAACCCTAGAAGAAAACCTAGGCAATACCATTCAGGACATAGGTATGGGCAAGGACTTCATGTCTAAAACACCAAAAGCAATGGCAACAAAAGCCAAAATTGACAAATGGGATCTAATCAAACTAAAGAGCTTCTGCACAGCAAAAGAAACTACCATCAGAGTGAACAGGCAACCTACAAAATGGGAGAAAATTTTCGCAACCTACTCATCTGACAAAGGGCCAATATCCAGAATCTATAATGAACTCAAACAAATTTACAAGAAAAAAACAAACAACCCCATCAAAAAGTGGGCGAAGGACATGAACAGACACTTCTCAAAAGAAGACATTTATGCAGCCAAAAAACACATGAAAAAATGCTCATCATCACTGGCCATCAGAGAAATGCAAATCAAAACCACAATGAGATACCATTTGATACCAGTTAGAATGGCCATCATTAAAAAGTCAGGAAACAACAGGTGCTAGGGAGGATGTGGAGAAATAGGAACACTTTTACACTGTTGATGGGACTGTAAACTAGTTCAACCATTGTGGAAGTCAGTGTGGCGATTCCTCAGGGATCTAGAACTAGAAATACCATTTGACCCAGCCATCCCATTACTGGGTATATACCCAAAGGACTATAAATCATGCTGCTATAAAGACACATGCACACGTATGTTTATTGCGGCACTATTCACAATAGCAAAGACTTGGAACCAACCCAAATGTCCAACAACGACAGACTGGATTAAGAAAATGTGGTACATATACACCATGGAATACTATGCAGCCATAAAAAATGATGAGTTCATGTCCTTTGTAGGGACATGGATGAAACTGGAAAACATCATTCTCAGTAAACTATCGCAAGGACAAAAAACCAAACACCACATGTTCTCACTCATAGGTGGGAATTGAACAATGAGAACACATGGACACAGGAAGGGGAACATCACACTCCGGGGACTGTTGTGAGGTGGGAGTAGGGGGAGGGACAGCATTAGGAGATATACCTAATGCTAAATAACGAGTTAATGGGTGCAGCACAACAACATGGCACATGGACACATATGTAACAAACCTGCACATTGTGCACATGTACCCTAAAACTTAAAGTATAACAATAATAATAATAATAAAATTATTGTCTGATTTCACTTATATGATGTACCTAGAGTAGTCAAACTCATAAAGGCAGAAAGTAGAATGGTGGTTGCCAGGGGCTGGAGGGAGGAGGGAACAGGCAATTAATGTTTAATGGATATAGAGTTACAGTTGGGAAAGATGAAAAAGTTCCTGAAATCGATAGTGGCAATGTTTGCACAACAATGTGAAGGTAGGTAATGCCACATTTTACCCTTAAAAATGGTTAAAATGGCACATTTTATATTATATATATTTTACCATAATTAAAAATTCAGTAAGAATGTTAAAAAAAGTGTTTGAAGCATTATAAATTTAAATTAAATGTGACGGTGGATCAATGTCAAACATGTAATATGAATAAAATAATAAAAAATCCATTTGAGAAATATAAAAAAAAAAATATGCTGGAGATAGTAAGGTAAGATTAATAAGTAACAAACACATGTTCTGCTATAAAGGTCACTTTTGATTTAATGAGAAATATGAATTTGCCGAAAATATGTCTTCCTTCTTTAGGAGGGGATGGTGGTACCAAAATTTTAAAAAATAGAGTAAAAAAAATGTCAAAACATCAATCAGAAAACCTAAGGTGAACTGAAAGCAGTTACTGTGGAGTACAGTATCTACTATGGGATTTCTTTTAGGTAACTTTTTTATGTCGTCCAACCTCAATTATCAATTTTCCTCAAAATTCCAATTAGAAAATACCATAAGAAAAAATAATAACTGTTTTCAGGATCCATGAGGACATTTTTAAAGAGTATTTTGGAGTTATATTTGCTGCCAATATCATGCACTGAATGTTTAGAGAAATATTTTCTGCTATGCATTTAAAGATGACAACTATGAAAGACATGTTAGTAGACATGGAGGAGATAGTCAAAAGATCCAAATACATGTAATCACTGTTCCAGAAGGAGAGGGGAAAGAGAATGGAGAAAAGACTCATAATTCTACATAATTGATTAATTAGACAAATCTTAATATCAGGAAGCCCAGTGAATCCAAAGCAAGAAGAATAAAAAGAAACCCTTACCAAGACAGACAAACACATGAGCATGAAATAATCGAAAATGCAAAGAAAGAGATCTTTAAAACAGCCAGGAAGAATGAAACAGTAGTTAGAAATAAATGATAACTAGATCTACAACTAACTTTTCAACACTTACAATGGAAGCCAGAGGGCGATGGGATAATATCTCTAAAACATAAGAGACAACAGCTGTTCTATTACAATTGCTATACCCAGTGAAAAAAAAATTCAAAATGAGGTTAAAATAAAGCTATTTCAAACAATTAAAAAAATGAAACAATGTACTAACAAAAGACCTTCACGAATGAAACATCTAAATAATGTACATCAAACAAAGGAAAATAATCACAGAAAAAAATGTCTAAGATGAAAGAAGAAAAGTAAAACCATGGCAAATATCTCAGTAAATCTAAAGAAAGACTTACTTTGTAAAAACATTAACAGTGTTTAATTTATAGAGTTCATACAAGAAAAGTCAAAGCCACCAACAACATGTCATTCCAAAAAGATCATGAAAGGAATTGAAACATTCAAAGGTCCTTTTATTGTCTGAGAGGAAAATATTAGTTAACATTAGTTGTTGTAACCTCAGCTATTCATGTTTTATATTTAATGATTTCAAGGTAGAGGTAGAAAAGTATATCTTAAACAGGATATTAAAATACAAACTATAAAGGGAAATACTGATAATTTACATATATCAAATATTAGAACTCCATTCACCAAAAGATACCATAAAAAGACTGAAAATTCCAGTCACATACTAGAAGAATAAACCTAAAAAAATGAATTCTAAGCATCAATAAAGAAATGATAAATAATCTAATAGGAAAAAATGGACTAAAAATGTGAACAGATATTTCACAGAAGAGGAAACACAAATAACCCAGAAACATATGAAGACATGTACAACATCATTAGTAATCAGGGGAATTCAAATTAAATCACAATGAAATACCATTGTACAATCACTGCACTGGCAAAAAAATTGAAAGTTTAGATGAGAACACAGAGCAATAGGAAGTCATCATCCCCCAGTGGACAGCAGGAGAATGGTAAGTAATTTTACTAGGAACGTTACATGTGCATTCTATATGCATTATATGTACTGCAACAATCCTGCTCCTGAGTCTATGCCCTAGAGAAATTCTTGTGCATGATCCAGAGTCACACGAAACAGGGTTCAAGGAGCACTGTTTGTAAGAGCAAAAACTCAAAACCACCCAAATATCCATGAGCATAGAGTGGGTTACAATACCGTGATTTTGTTCACTCAGTAGAATGATATACAGTGGTAAGAATGATTAAATTAAATGCTATAATAAACCCCAAACAAGTTGGAGAGACAAAAATGAAAGAATAAAGCTATTATTATTCCATTTATATAAAATTCAAAAACAGGCAAAAGTAAACAGTATATCATTTAGTGATACATGCATATATGATAAAACTATTTTAAAAAGTAAGAAGATTATAAACACAAAATTCAGAAGGTAGCTAGCTATCTCAGGATAAATAAGAGGGGCATACACAGTGCTTCAGATATTGGTAGTGCTTTATTTATGTCATGTGCTGGCCACAAAGTTTTTCAATTTGTAATTACATTTTAGTAGACACATGAATTATATAACTTTTAAAGGTAAATTATCACAATAAAGAAATATATTTAATATTGTTAATTGCAGTTTAATAAACATAATTAATAAGTTTAAATTAAGAAGAAAAGCTTTGCTTTTAAACTAACTGTTTAAAATTTGGGATTTTTATTAAAAAATCACATTTAAAGAAACATGGCAAAACTGGAGTTTAAATGGGGGTTATTTTCTGAGTCATATATTTGCATAGTGTCAGTGGAATAATAATGACTCTAGTTATTCTGACTGAAAGTTGAAAATGTTTGTTTGTTTAATTATTTTAGTTTGTACTTCATTTTTATAGCATTCCCTCATCATTATATATTGCAGTTGCATTATGCAAAATGAAAACAAATAAAATTAGAAATACTATGCTTCATAAAATGTAGCATAAAGTTACAGTGGCTGATACCCACAGTCATTTGTATAGTCATTGCCTTGAAATATACTGATCACAAGCTCCTTTATCTCCAAAATGTCCGAATGCTGTTAACATGAGAAAAAGTTACCTGACTGACTTGACTGACCTGCAGCAAAATCATTTGTTTTCATCGAAAAGGAAGGTACCCTCCTCTCTGTTACTCACTTTTTTTCCTTTCTGAACTAATTTCGGAGAAAATTACTCAATTAATAGCACTAATTTACAAAATTAATGGTGTAATTTGCCTAGATTCCAGGCATTCATCAGCTCTCATGGAAGCACTTGCGTGGAGAAAACTGTATCAGGACTCTTTGGAAAGAAGACAGTGGCAGACAGTGGCACCATAGCACCTCAAATAATGCAACAAAGACCCCTAAGCGAGCTTGCATCCTGTCAAAGAAGCTGTTTTCTGCTCTATTGAAATCTTTGGCTTCAAGCACTAACCTCCTCTCATATTCCTTTGTCCCCTAAGCTCCAACTTCACTATCCAATCATCCTCTCTATTCTTGCCTCTTCCAGTTCTAACTCAAGTTTCAGTCTTATTAGAAATAGGACACAGTCACTTTGGCAAGACATGGCTCCTCTTTTACCCAGAGGGTAAAGCACTATAGCAACAAGAGGTACACAGGTAAAGGACAGTGTTATCAAAACCTAACATTTCCCTAACTACGCCCACCCTCACTCCTCATCAGTGAGCTTCTCCTGTAACCTGGACCATTCCAAACACTGATCAATGATATTGAGAAGCAAAAAGTTTCCACAGCCTTCTAACATCATCAGTTCAAGTGCCTAACAATTCTAATGAGAAGGGTCTTGAATTATAATATTTAAAGCAATCTTTTTCTTATTTTTATCAGATAAATAAGCAATTGTTTAAAAAGGTATTCATTTATTCTTATACCTGAATCTTATATATATAGTATATGATTAGCATCAGGTTAGTCTGGGAGTAGGAATGGGTTTGTTTGATTAAGAAATAAAAAATAAGCATAATATCTTACTATAAAAATGTTATACTTAGAAGAGAATGTGTACATTTAAAGAGAATTAAAATGAAAATGTTTTCATTTCTATATGTTAATATAATACAGTGCCAAACGATTTGGCAATGGCATTAAGTGACACAGAAGTTCAAAGCACAGACAAATACCAATGTGAGCAGGAGTAATAAAGGCTTCCAAGAGGAAGTAGAAAGAGAGCTAGGATTTAGGGAATTGATGAATGGACAGGAGCTAAAAACACAGAGGGGAAGGAGGAGGGTATTTCTGGCATTGGAAATCGAATATGAAATTCAGCTCAAGCATGTGAAGATAAGTAGGGGCTATGACCATGAGGTAGGGAGGGGGCTGATCCCAGTAGCTGCTCTGATGAGAATATGAAGAGAAGTACCACAAACACTGTGAAGTCTGGCTGTTTTATTCATTGAACTATCGGAATGTGCATTGAATGCCATCTGATTCAACAGCAATGGTTTGTACTCTTCTATCCTCTGATAATTTGCTGGCAGCACACACCTTCTGTCATGCCAAATTACTGCAGCCTGAAAGTTGTGTAGAAAAATCTGTGGTGGCAAATTAAGTCCTTGCCATCCTGAAAGAATCCAGGCATTCAGGATTGATTATTAACAACTGGAAAGCTGAGGAAGCAAATAGAAAATCATCACCGTCTACAGCCAAAGTCCCAAAGCCAGTAACCATATAGACATTAACATTAGGTAGCCTCACTGGAACAAAAGCATTCTTTGGTCTCTAACCACATATAATTCAGAGAGATAGCACAGTATACAGAAAAACCAGACTAAGTGTCCTGGAATGCATGACTCTACACCAAAGAGATACACAAAGTATCCAGAGACACCTAGTATGACACTGTCACTGGTCCAACACATTGTCTGTATTCCTAAATCTAAGAAACCATGGAACTAACAGGGATTATGTTGTTGAATGCAGTATGTCCCATTAGAACAAGTAGTGAAGTGATATTCGCTCACTGGGAGAAATAAACTGCAGTTCGTGTCTAAGATATAGAAAGATTCACCTTTTCCATCCTATGGACCAGTAACACAATTTATACCTTTGAACTTTAAAGAGTTTAAACAGTGCATAGCTTTAAAAATTTGTAGTGAGAATCAGGGAGACATACAGTTACAAAATGAACATTTTTTTTCCTAACTAGTAGTACTTTTCGAGAAACGGAAGGTATTGAATATTCACTACCTTTTAAAAGATAGCAAATGAGAGAGGCAAGGTGCTTTGTGTTTGGTTTTGTTTTAAATTGGGGAAAATGACAAAAATTAGCAGTTATTAACTTCACTTTTCAGTAGATGTAATACTATCTTCCATTCTACAATATTGTATAGTATCCCATTCTACATTCCACTCCATTCTAATAATAATAAAATAATAAAACAACTAACTAAAAGTAGCTAACTAGTATCTATGAAAATACTTACATGCCAGATGACATTACACGATCTAAAAACATTATCTCATTTAATTTTTATATTTACTGTAATGTGTATTATCTGCCCATTTTGCAGATGAGAATTAGCTGAGTTATCGTTGAAGCTTAGATTAGCAAAGTGGTCTACCTGTGATCACAGAGGTAAAAAATTACAACATCAAAAACAAAACAAAAGAAAAAAAACCCAGTCTGTCATGTGCACTTCAAGCCAGAAATGGATTAAATCTGGGGACTAAGCACCTACTACCTGGTCAGATGTTACAATCAAAGAGGGTTCCTAGAGACAAGAGCTAACTAGAAGGTTAACACAAGGACCACGAAGGCCAATTCCTTTTTATCACCTTAGCTATGTAACCATAGGAGTTGCCTCAAAACAATCATTTATAAAGGTGAGAACAAACAACAAGAACAAAAACCCAGAAACCTCCAAATACTTCGTGATTGGAAGAGTGCTGTTGTGGGGTATGAGCAAGCTGGTTGCATTTAATAATCTGACCATCAAGTACCATTCTGTTCACTTCTGTATTATTTACAGTAAAATGTGTGTAATATATCTGATCCCTAGAAGATACCTTTTTAAAAGTATGCAAACACATTTTAAACAAGGAACTGACAACAATGATTTCTTAGACAAGGAACTTTTCAGGTGATAACTCTTTTAGAATGATGCTACTCTGTAAGTGTGAAAGTTCTCTAATCTATCACTAGATTTGAAAACTAATGAGGATGAGTAGAGACAGAATATGAATTTAAATACGCATTCATTCCTTGCCTTCGCCAAGATTTATTTGTAAATCAATGCTATTTTATTTTCCCATTTGTTATATTTGAAGTAATTCATTCCAAAATATAGAAAATAATTGATTCTTGAAAAATTAAATTCAAAAGCCACAATTTAAAAATTAAGTTTCATGGAGTTAAATATTCAAAGACATTAGTCCTAAACACAGTCTATTCTTTGACACCAGTGTTTTATCTGTAAGCCATTCTGTATTAATAAGCCGACTAACATTCTAACACCTACTCTAAAATGATGATCTCTCTCCTAACTGTAAAATAATTCTAATATTATTTTTCATTATTAACTATGATTTTGAAAAGCTGAAATGATTTAGTCGTATGACAGTATATATTAGAATTTAGTGGAATGTAAGCATAAAAAACTATTTAACGACGTTCTTCTAAGATTCAGCTCATAGGTCATATCCTTCATAAAACTTACCGGAAGCTTTCTTCCACCCAATTAACAAATCCCTGAGGGGTCACTGTACCCTATATGGTTGTTCAGAGTCTGTCATTCCTTGAGTAATACATTATAATAGTAGCTCTAAAACTTTAACATACAGCAGAACCTTCTGGAGTGCTGGTTAAACTACGAATTGCAGAGCCTCACCATCAGAGTTCCTGATTTATGAGGTCTGGGTGGAACACAATAATTTGCATTTCTGTACAATCCCAAGGTGATGCTGATGCTGTCAGTCTGGGGACCACATTTTGAGAACCACTGCTTTCAGAGTGTTTCATTTTCAAAAAGTCTGCCTCCCACTATGAGACTAGAACCACTAAAGAGCAGACATGGTGCCTAGCATGTTCTAGGCACTCAGTACATATTTCTGAATGAAAGAATGCAGAGGCCCCTGCAATGTTTGGAGGAGAACCAAATGAAAAATGAGAAGACTGACAACGCAAGTTTCAGGAAATAAACTATATGTATATAAAACTTAGCAGACTCAAATTTTATTTAAACCACTGTGAAGTCAATATTCTGACCTTATAAAATGGTTCAGTAAAAATCCTTATGATTTAAAGAAAAATGCGAAGAGTTTGAAATTAATACTTGATCTAGGTTCCTCTAAGTCCTTTTCCAAAATATGCCTATGTGTATCTGCTCATTAAGCAAACATTTACTGAATATATACCATAAGCAAGTAAGCTAGAAAACATAGGAAATTACAAGTTGACAAAAGTATTACTTCATTTTAACAAAAGTGGATCAAACAAGTATACATCATACAATTCTAGGAATGGGGGGTACCAACCGCCAGGAACAAGCGATGTTCTAGAAACTCAAAGCAGTTCACTAGTGAAGATTTTGAGGTAGGTAGCAGATAGGGAATTACAGAAAGAGCTGGAAAACAACATAAACATATAAAGCTGGCCCGAGGACGGGCAGGCTTTGAATGAAAGACTAAGGAATTTGAACTTACTTTTGTAGGGGTGGGAAGAAAGCAATACTTAGCAAAACTAAACTTGAGGCAGGGTATGTGCTTGAGTAGAAGGAGACTAGAGGCAGAAGGACTAGTGAGAAAGCTACTGAAATGGTCTCCACAGAGGTCAGAGCGACCTAAACCAGGTGGTAGCATTAGGAGTGAAACACACAGAAGGCAAAATCAGCAGTTAGGCAACCGATTAAATGCATGGCAAGAGAGAGAAAAATGAATTAAATGGAAAGGTTTTGAGCCTTAATGACCCAATAAATGAAGATGCCACTTAAAAGCTAAAGAAGCCAAGATGATAGAGTCAATATACTTAAAGATAATTAATCATAAACTTCAGAGGCACTCATTTGCAGGAACTTCTATCAGAGCCCTGGGTTGGGGGAATCCTAGCAGTGTGTTCACTTTGCCATATACATGTGTAAAGTGTGTAAGTCATTTATTTTATTTTATTATTTTTTGAGACGGAGTCTCTCTGTCGCCCAGGCTGGAGTGCAGTGGCGCAATCTCAGCTCACTACAAGCTCCGCCTCCCGGATTCACGCCATTCTCCTGCCTCAGCCTCCCGAGTAGTTGGGACTACAGGCGCCCGCCATCCCGCCCAGCTAAGTGTGTAAGTCATTTCTATCTTGCTTGCATAAGCTTCTCCTTCCACTCCAACTTTTCCTTAGTCACACTCACCTCCCACCAGATGGCCCTGGAGAGGCTGTGGTCATTTTTATTTAACTTTTGGCATTCTTTCCTTAATTGGAACTGCTTGAATTATATTAGCTTTAAGCCCTGAAAAGTCTGACTCTGACCCTGCAAGAATAGTTTCTGGTTGTGAGGAAGCTGTGCTCAGTTGTGTTCTTGGACTTTGATGCACTACCCAGAATTTCAGGTGGAAAAAGCCTCGCATGGGTTTAAAAATCTAGCAGAACATTTGGGACTGGGGAAATAAATGAGGATGGTTGATGAAATTACTCAAGAAGAGAAAACAGACAGAGGGGAGAAGACCTAACATTAAATTTCTGTACCCTGACATCAAGAACGGGAAGAAGAAACTGAGAAAGAAGAAGAGGATGGAACAATCAGAATGGATGAAAACAACAATAAAACAATGTAGTCCAGTGAAATAAATGCCAAGGGAAGAATGAATCTTAACTAAGTAAAGATGTAGACTGTTCCCTGTGCTGAAAAGACCAGAAAAGATGAGTGCTGATATAAAGCCATTCCTATGGATTGGTGGTCACTGGAAGGGAAGATATGAATAGAAGGAGAAGTTTGTCATGCCCCCCACCAGGTCCCATGGTGGAGCTACAGAAGGACAGTTTTTCTAACCTCCCTTAGGGGGATGGGGACTAAAATTTGCTGCTGCTCTGGTGACAAGCAGTTTACATATCCACTAGAATATCATAAGACGGTAAGCTAGTATGATTTACATTTTACAAATAAGAAAACGTGTCCAAAGTCACACCATGAACCAGAGCTGGAACTCAAATTCCAGATTTTCCTAACTCCAAGCCTACTGTCTTATTCTCATAGCCAATTTTAATAGCAATGTACCTATCTATCTTCACTATTATTAACAGTATTATTCAAATAATTACCTGGAATTTGGAATCAGAATAGCCTTGTCTAATTTTAGGACTGTTTTCTGAGGTTCCACTTCAATTAGAAATGCACACATTAGAAAATGCAGGCTATTGCGTCAGTAATATTTTATGTTTATAACCCTTTATTTAAAAATTAATCTGATAACATTTGTGAACAGGTTAAAAAGCTAAAATGTCAGCACATTACTTTTCCTTCTTCACAGTTTCTAATCTGTAGAGCCTAACAAAAAAATGATTAGCATTTCAAAAGAAAATAAGGAAAAATCTGGTAGAAATCTATTTAGCAGAGAAAGTTTCTAAGTATGATCCGTTGTTTGAATATATTTTTTAAAAAGAAGTTCAAAGTAAGCATTTTACTTCTTGCATTCATAAAGTGTTTATCAGTTTTCATCAAAACAAAGAAAATAAGACACGATTTTGTTTTTTTCATTTCGTGGGCTGATTTTTCATATTTTAAAAATATTTTATGTTTGTAGTCCAATATTAATATTTAACACATGGATTAATGTATTGTAATTAATGTTGTGCTGAAAGATGAATTGAATAAATGCCAGGAAATATTAACAAGTAATTTCAACTAAAACTATAAAACAATTTCAGCAACAATTACCTTGTCATAAATTTTCCTTCAATTTAAGAAATAATTTTATCCCTCAAATGTTTATTGAAATTACTATTTTGTACTTGCTGTATCTGAAGACAGCAAGAGATTTAGCCCATGGAAAAGTAGAAAGTACTTTTTCATAAGTATTTTAACTTCTTAAAATAACACTTAGCTATTAAATAAAATTGCAGGCTGGCAGCTGTAGGCTCAGGCATATAATGGAAGAGAAAGATGGAAATACCCAAGCGGGGCAGGTAGTCATGAGCAAGGACCTGAAACTTTGATATATTTGAAGTTTTCACCTGCAACCTTATCTTCAGTTTAGTAGTAACACTACTATTTAGTGTTACTTGCTTATCGTTGTTTCTGTCCATTAACTTGCTTTGTTACTTTTTGCTATGTATATAATTATATTCTATGTCCATAATTATATAGAGTTGATGCTATCACAAACAATGCTTTAAAGGGTATATTTTATAATTCCTAGGCTGTTCTTTGCTAAGGGACTTCAGCTAGAGCACATCTATAGTGCAATTTATTGTGTTGAAACTAGGCTGAATGTCAACAATAAAATTTGGAACACACCTTAGTTACGGCTAAAATTTTTTAAATTGACAACACTAAGTGTAAACAAAAATATAGAAACACTGTAATTCTCATATATTATCAGTGGAAGTTTAAAATCATGCACCCACCTTGACAAACTGTGGGACAAAAGTCTAACAAAGTTAAACAAAATCCTACTTCCTAGCCTTTCCACTTTTAATATATGCTCAATAGAACTGACTATTATGTCCCAACTCATTTTAAAATGCTTATAGGGTATAATAGCCCCAAACTGGAAACAAAGCAAACGTCCCTTCACATGAGAATAAATAATCAAATTGTGGTATATGCATACAATGGAATATGACTCAGAAATAAAAAATAACCAACCAATGATACATACAACATGGATAAATTTCAAAAATATGATGATCCAAAGAAACCAGACACAAAAGAGAACATTCTTTACAATCCTATTTATATCAACTTCAGAACAAGGGAAATCACTTATGATGATAGTTATCAGAATAGCAGTGGGCAGAGGAGAACTGTGACTAAGACGTAGCTTGAGAGTCACTTCCTAGAATTACAGAAATGCCCTGTGTATGGACGTGGGTAGTAAACACATGGGGGTATATATAGGTTAAAATTATTCCACTGACTTATACACTTAAAAACTTGCACATTATATTGTATTTAAAGTATATTTCATTGTTAAATAGAAGTCAAAACCAAAGAAAACCTTCATCATGCTTCTTTTTCTTTTTTCTTCTCCCTCCCTCCCTCCCTTCCTCCCTCCCTTCCTTCCTTTCCTTCTTTCCTTCTTTTTTTTTTGTTTTGACAGAGTCGTGCTCTTTCACCCAGGCTGAAGTGCAATGGAGCAGTCTCGGCTCACTGCAAACTCTGCCTCCCATGTTCAAGGGATTCTCCTGCTTCAGCCTCCTGAGTAGCTGGGATTACAGGCGTGAGCCACCTTGCCTGGCTAATTTTTGTATTTTTAGTAGACACAGGGTTTCACCATGTTGGACAGGCTGGTCGCGAACTCCTGACCTCAAGTAATCTGCCCGCCTTGGCCTCCCAAAATGCTGGGATTACAGCTGTGAGCCACTGTGCCCGGCCACTTCTTTTTCTTACATGGCTCCTTATTTTTCTTCTTTTTCTTATTTTTTTTATATGTGTATTCTGATTTTCCTCGTAGGATTTTTTGCTTGTTGAAATGAAGCAGTTAAGATGTGATTAATACAACAGAAAGCACCTTGAAAAGAATGACATCATATAGCAAGCCTTTCCAACCTGCAGCCTGCATATGACCTAGGGTGGCTTTGAATGTGGCCCAACACACATTTGTAAACTTCCTTAAAATATAAGATATTTTTGTAATTTTTTTTGTTTCTTTTTAGTTCATCAGTTATTGTTAGTGTTAGTGTATTTTATGTGTGGCCCAAGACAATTCTTCTTCCAATGTGGCCCAGGGAAGCCAAAAGCATGGACACCCCTGTATAGCATGAGTAAACACCTCAGCACCAAGGCTAGTAACAGAAAAGATGAATGACTTAATAACATTTAGTTCCCTCACTCTCCCTTCTCCAGGCTGCAGCATTCTTAAGAATTGGAAACTTCAGCCGGGTGTGGTGGCTCACACCTATAATCCCAGCACTTTGGGAGGCCGAGGTGGGCGAATCACAAGGTCAGGAGTTCGAGACCAGCCTGGCCAACATGGTGAAACCCGTCTTTACCAAAAATACAAAAAATTAGCTGGCGTAGTGATGGGCACCTGTAATCCCAGCTACTCGGGAGGCTGAGGCAGGAAAATCGTTTGAACCCAGGAGGCAGAGGTTGCAGTGAGCCAAGATCGCACCACTGAACTCCAGCCCCGGCAACAGAATGAGACTCCATCTCAAAAACGAAACAAAAAAAGAAGTGGAAACAATTTATTTCCTACTAATTCCATCACCACTATAAACTTCTGTCACCTCTCCTAAATTCCAAAACCTCACTGTGCTAGTAAGAGCCTCATGCACTTTACTCCTGACCCAGAACTGCTTGGTCAACCTTCTAACACATCTTGTCTCTTGTTATTTCAAGCACAGTTATCTGAGTAGATGCTAGCTCAATACCCCCTGCCTGTGGAACTATATTAAATGCCTCCACATACAGAATCATCTCCAAGGGGTAGAAGATAAGAAGGCTGGAAAAAAGTTAACAATAGAGAAAAATATCAATAGATTGACTACAGGAAAATATTACATTCCTAAACATTAACATCACCATAAACAAAATTAAAAGGCACGTAATTAACTGAGAAAACAATGTTAGCCATATATATATAAATACAAAAAAGGGCTAACAACATCAATAAGGAAATCTTGCAAATCAATGTGAATAAAAGGAACATATCACTAGTCTGATTCAAAAAGGTAATGAACAGATAATTTGGTGAAATACAATTGGCAAATCCACATGTGAAGATGTTCAAACACAGTAGAAGTTAAAACAGTGTAAAACAGTTAAAACAATGAGGGTTTTTTTTTTTCTTATAAAATGATAAGGACTGAAAATAGTAATTGCAATCTGGGAGGGCCATTGTGCTGGACAGTACAGGAGGTAGTGTAAAGAAACATACAGAGGAGGAGAACTCAGTTTGGCAGTGAGTACTAAAAATCTAAAAATAACTATACCTTCTAACTCATTTCCACACTTTGTATACAATACAAATATTTAGATTAAACTACCATATATAACAGTAGTGTGTGTGTGTGTGTGTGTGTATGTGTGTATATATATGTTTCTTTCCCCCCCTGAGACGGAGTCTCACTCTGTCACCCAGGCTACAGTGCAGTGGAGCAACCTCGGCTCACTGCAACCTCCACCTCCCAGGTTCAAATGATTCTCCAGCCTCAGCTTCCCGAGTAGCTGGGACTACAGGCATGTGCCACCATGCCCGGCTACTTTTTTAAATTTTAATAGAGACAGGGTTTCACTATGTTGGCCAGGCTGGTCTTCAAATCCTGACCTCGTGATCCACCCGCCTTGGCCTCCAAAAGTGCTGGGATTACAGGCGTGAGCCACTGCACCTGGCCAGTGTTTATAAAATTCTTAATGGAAAAAAATCTATCTATCCAATATCAAAAAGACTGGTAAAATAAGTGCAGCCTAGATGATATACCATGTAATCTCTAAATATTTATATTATATAAGGAAATTAATATCAACAAAAGATGTGTATGATACAGTATTAGTTTTTTTAAAAAGGTTGCAATACAGTCTGCACAGTAGGCTTCTATTTTTTTAAAATGATTAAATACATAAAGGCAAACTACTAAAAGGAATATACCAAAATTTCAATAGTGATTTTCTTTAGATATGATTCTGGATGTTCTATTTTCGTTCTCAAACTTCTGTTTTCCAAATCTTTTATAGCGATAATTATAATCACTAATAACCAATGTTATCAAAAATTTCTATGATCTCTAAATGCCTTAAAGACTTTGACAGAAAGAATTTAAAAACATAGGCTCTCCTTTTTCTCCTTTCATTAGTGATGATGGGCTATTAAAACTAGGCCACGTCCTTTTGCTTTAACCTCGCATCCCCAGGGATTTCACATTAGAATGTCCTTCCTCCCAATACCTACTCCTAACCTTTCCCAACCCAGACGTTAGTTTCTCTCCATTAAAAAAATCTCCACAGTAATATAAATTAAGCAAGGAACCATTTTAAACTGTCAGCTTAATGGTGCACACAGAAAATACGGCTGCTCTCAGTTCAAGAAAATTTTAATGAATAAAGTAGCTAAAGAAAAAGATATCTTCCAACTATAAGTGGAAAACTTGTTCAGTTTCTCAGAGGTTGTTTACTGCCATGGGAATTACCTGATTTAAACTTCTTCACAATGTATCACTTGGATATGGTTAGGTTATTCTGAGTGTGGGCGACTCATTAATAAAGCTGAAGGAAAAGCGGGACAGTGCTAGGAAAGAAACCTAGAGCTGGACATTTAACATTCTTGTGTGTCAGAGTCTACATTTGTAAAATTAGGGGTGGGAAGTAGTTACTTGCTAAAATCCCACTTTATACTCCGTTTCTGATTCTAAGGGTGTTTTTGTCATCCATACAAAGTCAAAAAGAATGCAGAATTATAACCCAATAATAATGTCTTTTTTTTAGAAAAGTATAGATGATTCAAGACCAAGAAAGAGACAGTTCATAAAAGATTTAATGTTGAAAAACCACAAACATAAAAGGAGGCTAAAATTGGAAAAGACATTATAAAATCTAAAACTTTAAAAATTCGATATGATAAAATATATGCTGGAAATAACACCTGCATCAAAGCTTTCTTGGTCAAAGGAAAAAGTGTTAACTATTAAGAGATTTTTTACCTTAAAAAATACAAAGAAACACCTTAGTTTGCATTATAGACTAAAATAATCTTTTCAAAGGATATTGAGAATAGAGGACCAAACAGTGTTTATATGGAAGGACAAAAGGAGAATGCAGACTGAGATTTAAAAGTTGTGCGTGTGCATGCATATAACCCTCAAAAGTATAACTCCACACCAAAAACAAAGAAGAAGCTGTATCTAGGGATGTTTATTCCATCAAAACTATGTTTATGAGGCTTTAGAGGGAATCTTCTTGCAGTCTACTTCCTATATGAATACTTTCTATGTATAACAGTTCATTTTAAGGAAGAGCAATAGATTTAACCACTTCTTAGTATCCTTGTTAGCAGTATATCAACAGCAATTGATCCCTAACATGAAGGTATCAGGTTTTAGGTAACTTCCAACATCATTCTCCTTGTGTTCAAGTGATTTTCCTGCATCCTCTGAATAGAAACCATCACTGCTAAGAATTGCTCCTTAGATAGTACCTGCTGGAGGCTTGCAAAGATCTTAGCTAAAAAGTCATAATTTGAAGATACTAGTTGATAACGGCATAAAGTCTTGTTCCTCAAACAATTGTGCAAGGACCATCTACATTATAATCTCTTAAAGTGGATATTTAGAAATGCAAATTCTTGAGCCCTACCCCCAAATTACTCAATAGAGTCTTTAAAGGTACAACATAGGCATCTGCAGTTTCAGTAAACTCCTTAGGTGATTGTGATACAGTTTAAATTTTAAGAATTAAAATTTAATTATATCTGTTTGTATTACATCTCTTCAACATACAGCAAATTTTAATAAAAGCTATGGAGGTACTAAGAAATGAATTGTAAATGGTGAAATCACAGGCAAGGGGAGGAATATTTAGGTGTTGCAGGCAATTTATTATAGCTTGAAAATCATACCATGCTAACTGTAGCTAGCTTTAAAGTAAGTTCTGACTAACAGACTGAACGTATTATTGCTTCTGTGTCAGTAGAAGAGGTTATTTAGAAATCTTTCTACAAACATTTGAGTATCTATGAAAATTTACTTTTGGACACTGAGATATAACAAAAACTACACTTTCTGTCCTCAGGAAATTTAATCCAGGAAAATTAGAGCTCTGTTTTGAAAGCATAGGAAGTTTCTTTAAAAAAAACAGAGACTGGATGTATCTTAACATCATCTCCTAAGCTCACTAATGATACCTGAAAGCATTCACCTTCACCTAGTTGGAGAGATCTCTGCTGCAAGGAAAATGTTGACCATCTCGCCAGCTAGGCATCATTCTTCATACTATAATAAGCAAAAGGCATTTCCAAAGTGAGACTCTCTTTGTAAATTTCTTTGTCATTCTTGTGAAGAATCAAATGCTGTTATTATTAAGTTTTTTACAGAACATCTCAATTTTCCAATTGCTCTTTAATAATTCCCTGCAAGTAACTGGACATTTTAATTATATGTAGGTTCTTGTCACTGTTCATCTAAAAAACATCACAGCATTAAACAAAGATGCTCAGCCTGATTGTTTTCTTGGGTTGTATGCATATTTTTTGAGTTATTTCAACAATGATCAAAAGCCAGTTATTTCATCCTTCAAACTGGAATCCTCATTTCTTTTCCAAAAGACAAAAACTAATAAGCAACAAAAAAATTAAACCGTCACACTAACAAAATGTATTAAAAGTCAGTCATTAATCCTGGCCATCACACCAACAACCTCTACCTTTATTTTATTTTCCCATAAAGAGCCACCAATCCATTTTGTTTTTTTCTACTAGCTTAGCAAATCCAAATAGACTGGACCCTTTCAGTGTTTCTTTCCCAGAATCCCTGCAGAATCATTGATCTCCTTGATCTACTCATCTCTTTGATCTTTTGAAGATAGTCTACAAATAGCCTGTGTTCCCCTACGTGGGTGGCAATAGCAGCCCTGGAACCTTCAAACCAGCTTATGGGGTTATAGTCCCAGCTCTGCCAGTTACAAACATGCGACTAAGTCAGGCCACTTAAAGTGACCGGGCTGCAATGTTGCCCCACCTGCAAAATGGGGCAAAAATCTTCCATATTTAATTTATAGGCTTGTGTAGATATCATATGAAATAAAAAGTGAAGCCACTGTGTAAACCTTGAAATCTCTACAAATGTGAAAACGAAAATGAACCAAACATCTCCCCACTATTAGCAGGACATCTATCAGGCTCCTATAGAAATCGGTAATGAAGGAGGATGTGTGCCCGCCCAGCCATGCCGTGGTATAAATGGGGCCTCTGGTCTGTCAGAAAAGCAACTGGAAAATGGAAAAGAGATGGTTCCCATCTTTCCTATGTCTGTTCTAGGACATTGCAAGTCCTCCCGAAGGTGTTTGAAAGAACACAAGGCAGGCAGGTTAAGTGTGAAAGACAGCAGAATGGATTTGACGGCCTCTATTAGGCCTGAGGTCTTTTGGCAGAGAGTGAGAGAATGTCCTATTCCAAGCAGAAGGCACTTGATAAGCACTTGATTGATTGGTCTCCGCATTCTTGGCACTCAGTAAAACACTGATTTGCCAGCAGAGTGTGTAAACACCCACATTTTGGTAATAACCTAAATATCTGCATATTGTGAATGAGGAGGCTGACTGAATGAAATTATGTGAAAACAGAAAGTCAACTCCCTGCAAGTCTTGCCTTCACCATTCTCTTTGCAGATGCAAGACTTTTAACAGTGAGGATATCAGGACATCCACAAGGGAAGGATGGAGCCCTGCCCTGCTCTTTGGGAGCTTTTTGCCTGTATGTGTGTGTCTGGCCCTCATTCAAGAATATGCTCCTCTCTGGCAACTCCCAGCCAATGTCTAGAGAGCACAGCACTGTGTTTTCCAACTTAACTAAGAATTAGGTCTCTTTGCTACTGCCTTTCCTTAAGACCAGGACAAAACATATATATATATAGTTTAACGGGCCTCACGTCTAAGCAAAATACACACACATACATACACACACATACATTCACACACATACATACAAAGTCATTCATTCAATAGTACGCTGCATTTGTCTGGAATTACTAATTGAATTAGCAAGTATTGCATTGTTGTTTTCTTTTAAAAGCACAAGTTAAAGTAGTGTTTTCTGATCATGCTTAATAAGATTGCCTTTCTCTCCATTTACCACATACCCATCTTTCAGAGCTTCTCTAAAAGCCTATGTCTTTCTTGAAGCTTTTACTGATTCCCTTGCTGGAAAATGTATCTCTGATTTCTAAATATCTACAGTGCCCTAGCACAGATTGCTAAGTCATGTTCTTTGGAGGTCCTATTTCCCAAATGGCAGGCACTCCATCACAAGGGTCTCCAAAATTCTCCAAAACACGAGGGAATATATGAATATGTGAGGTGGGACCGATATTCATATTGGCTCCAGAGAAGCCAGGCAATGCTTTCTCCAGGGATACTTTTCACTATTATCTGTTATCTAGAAAATCACCTTCATTTTAAGATATTTAGAAGAAAATCCAAGTTACGTGGTTTCGTAGATTAAACTTATTGCTGGCACTTACATACCACTAAAAGGTAATCTTGGAGGAGGGGCAATATAGACAATAACTTTAATCATGTCATCTTCTTGTCTTAGCCACATCTTGCTTTGACTGAACTACTCTGATCCCAAGGACTCCTGAGTGTTGATATCACAGCTTGAAGGCTTTCTTCAGACTCTAGGGAGAGAAAGTGGTGGGACACTCTGTAAAGTGATTCAGTTCCAAAGTATATATATCATCCCAGGTGATCATAGAGCTTAAATAAATTTGCTTCAAACTAGCATGAAATTTTGTCTAATACACAGTCCCCAAAAGAACCTCTTTTTAGAAAGAGGATGAAAACATTTAAACATGGAAGTTAAGTTCCTATTAGAACACTCATTTATTTTAAGAAATTCGCTAGTTATGTTTTAAAAATAGATAATTAAATTACAGTTGCTGAGCATTTTCATTTGACTTGGTATTTTGAAATGCTTGTGTTCTGTCTAAATGCTAGACTCTTAGCATTTGGCTATGGTATACGCGTCAAAATGGCCACAGTAAAAGAAGTGACATTAGCAATTCTGGGCTAGGAAGCACTGTTTCTCTTACCGAAATCTCTTCAACTGTAATCCAGCCAGGTACAGATTGCTTTGTGTTTGCTGACATTTTCAGAGTTGATTGTGCAAAAAAGGTACAATCATTTTCCTAAGTTTTTCCTCGTCATCTTTACCCTCTCCCCACCACCCTCTGCCGTTATTTTCAAAAGGCTTAATCTAAATTCTAAAGGAATATTCTAAGAGAGCGAGGAAAAAAATATTCAACACTAAACTGCAGCAATAGCCTTGACAGTTCAAGGCTGCAGGTGTCCTGGTTTAACTACCACATGGAAAAAGGGGATACAAATTGTTGGGTTACTACACAATATCCTCTTGTTAACATCTGTGTTATCCTCTTTTGGAAGAATCAGACACCAGGAAAGGATATCAATTTCAACCCCTTGTCTTTTACTTAAAGAATCTACCAAATCAGTCTAGAATGATAAGAATGAAATATGTTCTAAAAAGCTCAGAGGAGTCTGTCTACCTTATAACTAACCTCAGTCCTTTCTGGTTTTTTTCCAGAGCAGAAAAGACCCACTGTTGGAGAGGGGTTCATCTGTCACTTGAGGGGCAGCAGCAATTTATCAGTTCCTGTGCCAGATGTTTACATAGTATCAAGTCTTCACAACACTCCTACAGAGGCCCTATTTCACTCTAGGGAAAACCAAGGCTCAGAGGTTTAGAAACTGCCCAAGGTCAGATAGTTAGTAGATGCAATGAGAATTATAAGAGTAATCCTTTATGTCACAAGGGAATTCCAGAATTCCTGTAATGCTATTTTAAGTGGAATGTGTGAAATGCCAGTAAATAAACAACAAAAATTCTGGTGTTAAATTGAAGAAACAAAATAATCTTTAAGAAAAATGTAGTTGAGAGTCAAACTAGAAAGCATTTACCATCCTTTCTGAATGTTGCTGCAACTTACAGTCTAATATAAAAACTCAGTAGAAATGAGTAGTAGAGATGCTTAAATTCTCTATGTAGTCATACAATACCATGCATATAGAAACAACACAATTTGATTTTTAAAATCTTTAAGGCTTCATAATTAAGAGGCCATAATTAAAATTAGAATACTCAAATAAGTTTATTAATCGTCAGTCTTTTCTCTATATCCTGCCTCCAGAATTATATGATTTTATTTAACCATTTGCAGGATTCCTTTCATCTCAGGAGAGTATAATCATATAATCAGACTCATCACCACTGTTCCCTTTTAATTGTAAATCATGACTGCACTTGCAAATTAGTCTATTATCACAGCAGATTATCAATTTGGTAGGGAAAGTATTTGCTATCTAGAATGAAAGTAGTTAATAAACATTAATAAACATCTTAAATCAATCACTCCTTTACTCTTGGTGTGGCGACAGATGTCAGTTGAGATTAATAAATCAGTCAGAACAAACAAAGTGATGAGGAAGGGAAGCACAAGGAAGCCTCTCGATGCCCTGTGTACTTAAGAATCACAATGCCTAAAAACTAATTGGAAGGTAAAGATAAGGCATTAAACCTTCAGAGAAATGACTTGCTGGAAATTAGACAAAGTAAATCCAGATAGTCATTCTCTGTGGGTCTGTTATGAACCACTGGCAATAAAAGCTAGAGGAGAAAACAAAATGCTCAGTCAGAATAAATTACGTTTATTGACAGCATAATGTAGAGGTTAAAAGCATGGACTTTCTTTTTCCTTTTTATTTTTTTCTTTTGAGACGGAGTTTCACTCTTGTTGCCCAGGCTGGAGTGTGCAATGGCTTGATCTCGTCTCACTGCAACCTCCGCCTCCCAGGTTCAAGCGATTCTTCTGCCTCAACCTCCTGAGTAGCTGGGATTACAGGCAAAGGCCACCACACCCAGCTAATTTTGTATTTTTAGTACAGATGGGGTTTCTCTATGTTGGTCAGGCTGGTCTCGAACTCCCGACCTCAAATGATCCGCCGGCCTTGGCCTCCCAAAGTGCTGGGATTACAGGCGTGAGCCACTGCACGTGGCCAAAAGCATGGACTTTCTAATGGGCCTGCTTGGGTTTGAATCCAGGGCCCACAACTTCGTTTCGGCGACGTAACTATTTCTTAATTTTGCTGTGCCTCAATATCCTTATGAGTAAAATGGGAGAGTAAAGTACCTATCTCATAAAGTTGTTGTAAGGATTAAATGAATCGATATTTTGTTAAGAGTTTAAAACAGCACCTGGCATATAATAAGCACTGAGTGATTATTCAATAACTAAACGATATAATTGGCCATTTACTACCATTTTATGTGGCTCTAGTTCTTTCTCTGCACAGCCTTTTATGACGGAGAATCGGGGTTGTGAAGTAATCCCACAATATTTTAATCACTTCCTCACTATAAGCCAAGATTTGATTTAATTCATTCTGTAAAAATAATTAAAATTGAATTCTGTTAAAAATAAAAAAACACAAATTTTTCATTTAAAAATAAGATTACTGAGGCAAAATGTTAACAGTACAAATAGACTGTTGTTGTATAGCCTAGTCATTAAAGGCATCCAGATATCAATACCTTGTGTATTAACACAAGACTTTTGTATAAAGATGTTTATCAGAAGCCCATCAGGAGTGTTACACTTTTAGTTATGGCACAAAACGTTATCCACTAGCAGCATCAACAACTCTTTATCTCACCTAGGACTAGTCCCAAGAAAAAGAATGAGTGGGGAAACCAAATACATTATTTGCATATTTAACAGCATGTCCAATTAGCCACTTTGCTGACAGAGACTAATTTATTATTCATCTTATTCCAGCATATGTTACTACTTTGACATCCATGTGAAAAATGACTGATATAGCACATCGTGATTTTGAAAATGTTAACTGTGGACTTCAAGAAAATGTAGTTTAGACTGTTGAGGAAATTTTCTCTGCTTCACCTTCAGAAAGACAGAATCTAGAAAACGATCAATTTTTCCACTATGTAGGCATAAATGGTCCAATATGACATAATTTTCAGAAATGAATATGAAATATAAAGGAAATAAGCTATCAAATGATGCCCTGCAAACCTAATAGAAGGTTCAATCTCTACATACATCCTCTAGGCAAAAATTCTCAGAGGTATTTAAATCAGCCATGTTCCAGTATTATTTCTCTATACTAGATTGTAATATATTTTATAATTGAAAAGGATAATTATACATAAAATGATATAGATACATAGATAGGAACTAAAGCATTCATTCAATTAAAAAAGGCAGGATCTTGAAAAATTTGAAAGCCAAGTTCCTCAGAAAAACCACATACTTCTTGCAAATGTGCTTGGACAGTTTTTCATTAGAAAGTGAAAAAAAAAAGATAAAACAATGTTTTGCTGCATGCCCCTTCAAAACGTGCTAATCAGTTACTGTGAGAGTATTGCGTCACTGGGCTACCACACTCTTCCTGAATGTATCTTTTAGAACAGCATCACAATCAACTCCTAGTGAACTGCTTTACGCTCTGTAACTATCCACACTTTAGATTTTTCAGTCTTAACATAAAATCAAAGATTTCAGAATCTAAAATTATCTGTTTTAAGTAGCATTAAAAATACCACTTCTCTTTAAGCAGCTCTGAAACCTGAATTCATCTAGAAAAATATGCCATGATGACCAAATGGTAACTAATTGCCAAGACAGGCTAAACCACATATATAATTACATGTACCATTGTTAGTCCAATGGCAACCCAGAAAATAAAAAAAAAACCATGATTATCATGGCATCATGGCAGAAGAGTTGTCCAAATAATTAAATTTCACTGCCTTGTATTTTACCACATATTAAAAAGCACTCCTTTACAATCTGTTAAATTTTTTTCTTTCTTTATAGTTGCTCATTTTCAGAGATATATCATAATACTTTTACCAATTTTAATTATTCGACAAACAAGTCACCAAATATATACAGGAACATTTAAAAGTTCACAACCTTGGTTTAAAAAACATAGGTCACATTATATAATACATTTAAACTGGGGATCTCAGAGCCCAAAAGGGTCCTATATTCTGAATTTCACAACAAAAATGACTACAAGATTCAAAGAAAGTTCATAGAAAACTTAACATGTACATAACCACATACCTTGAAAATACACTGGAGAAACACCTTTCTATACTGCCTCAGTTAAAATTCACAAATATCACGGATATTAAGTTCCCACAATTAATGCAGCAGGTTCTTCTTATCTACTTGTATATTTAGTGATTAAATGGAAGTCTGTACAGGAATCATCATCTTCTGGTGTTAAAGCTTTTTAGTATAGTAGTTACTATTTAATTAATAACATTCCTTATCACTGCCTGAGCATAACCCTTCGAGTCGAATTTGAGAACGGCCCTCATTTATTAATCCATCTCCATCTTCCTACTTATTGACTAAGTACCACAAGGTAATATTAGATAAAATTCCTTCCACTGAAATGCAGATATAAATTTCACACCTATATTGACTTGAAATCCTTAACAACTATGAGTTAGCTACTCTTTTGTGGCTGATTTTATTCTTAATGAAGAACATTTTTTGAGACATGAATTGGAAAGTACCAACACTGGGACAAATTTCAGGTCTTCTAATTTAAATCCAGTGGGTTTCGTTTGTTAGCCTTTTTCAAAACCCTGCCTTTTATATTGTCATGGAAAAGCAAATGTACTGTGGCTACTTATTAATTAGGTGACCCTGACATAATCATCACCTCTTTAAATTTGTTTCCTTGTCAGCAAAATGATGATCATAAGCCCTGCCATGGTTGTGATGATGATTAAATGAGACACTTTACATGAAGGCACTGTGGAAATATATACTTAAAAGATAGCTGTTTTCACTCAGTTCTGTCAAAAGCTTGAGGGAATGCATTGTTATGTGATCAACACTGAAAAATCTTGTATTTTGTGAGAGAATGGAATATTTTAAAAGGCCATTTCAAGCTTCTATGTGGAGATATTCTACACCCTACATAGACCAGAAAGGGCTGGGCAAAAAGACCAAATGAAAGAAGCGGGTGCTTTTCCAAGAGGAAATCCTTGAGACCACAGTTGTGAGACAAGTACTAGGCCAAATGCACCTTGAGCCTGACTACCACACCATGGCTCCTGTGCACCTAAGTAAGCCACTCCCAGGATAATCACGAGGACAATTAGATGGCTTAAGGGACCTGAATACAATCTTTGCAAAAATATCTCCAGTTACAATATGTTTAGAATCAACACATCCCCGGGAAAAGACAACAGCATGAGGATTTTAAGTGATCCTTATGATCAAAGGAAACTTAGAATTGGAAATGATCTTAGAGGTCTGCTGGTCCAATTAAAAAAAAAAAAAGAGAGAAACAGAGAAAAACAAAACAAGAATATGAATGACAAAACAATATAAAAAGTCATGCTCATTATTACTGGGATTGTTAACATCTCAAAACATAAATTGTGTTTTTTTCTTAAAAAGAGGCATACACTGTAGTATAAATGAGTCATCGAGGGCTGACTGTGGTGATGGTCAACAGTAGAGGAAAGTTGGTTTTCTCTGTATGAACCAAGTTTGGTTGCTCTATTCTCTTCTCAAAGACCAATCCTCTAATCCCAGTTAATTGTCTAAAAAGGATTGCTTTTGGTCATACAGTGTACAGGTGAGAGTGCAGATGAATTAGTGCAGGCTCTCCCTTCTATTGGAGCACAGGCTTTATGGAAGACTATTCCATAGGAGGAGGAAGATGAGTTAGAAGATATGGGTCCTACCTCCATCTCTGCTGCTGATTTGCTGTGACCCTATGAGTGTAGTTCACTTAAATTATTTAGATCTCTGTTGTCACATCTATAAAATAAAAGGAAGATACTCCTCAAACTTTAGAACTGAAAGAAATGATGTTCAAAGTGGTAACTGAATTCCAGAAGTCACGGAGTTAATAACTGGCTGAACTGGGACAGGAACTCAGGTCTTCTAATTTTAAGGTCTAGATTTCCCCTACATGTGCTCTAAAGTCTCTTTTAAGTATTTCTTAAAAAAAAAAAAAAAAAAAAAAAAAAAATCATTGGGAACCTACTATACTCTGGGCACTTTTCAAATTCATGGTCTCATTTATTCTTCACTTATTGTATTTTAATTTTATAAATGGAGAAAACATTCTTAGTAAAGAAAAGCAGCTTAGTACATTTATACAGTGCTAGTAAATGGCAATGGCCAAATTTTTATACAGATGTGTTTCTGAGAAGTATTTCACCAGACCAATCTGCATTAATTATTCATAATTAGTGTAAACTTATATGATTGAATCCCTATCTTAACTACATTTACAAAATGAGCCTTCTATCTGTTTGAAAAGTAGAAATTGTTATGTTTTGTTAGAAAAAATATATGCAGCAACTTGGTGGAAAACAACTGTATAAAGAGCTCTTTCTAAAACATTAATAATGAAGGGCAATAAAAAGTGGTGTAGATAAAAATTACTATTTTGATGTTTTTATCAGATCATTTCATGGTGAGTCCCAGATGATTGCTACATATACATAAACTTTATGTTTTTTGCATTTATGCTTGGAAACTACCTATTTTTAAGGAAAAAATTGAATTTGCCTCTTTAAGGATTAACTCTTTCCAACAACAGCTTGGATTTTTAGAACTAAGTTGTAAACTTCTTGATGGTTCTGCCTCGGATATCTTGCCTCTTCCAACCTCACCTCTACTCTCATCCTTATTATTCTCTGGTCCTCCATGGTACCTGGTACACAAATACAAACACATGCTCATAGTAGGAATTTATGATATATTTAGTGAATAAATGAATGCATGAATGAACAATCTAAGAAATAAACCTATTAAAGTTTTGGGCAACCAAAAAATTACTCTAAAGTGCCAGGGTTACTTGGATCATCATTGATTCAAAGATTCTTCCAAAAATATTAGCTAGCCATCTTGCTGAAAACAGCATTTAAGTGATAATAACGTTTCGTCCAAGAATCCAAAGCAAGGAAAAGGTGTGGAACACCAGTGGCTGTTTCAGCAGAACAGTCATAGCCAAAAACATTCTGGGTCACACATATGAATTCATTACCAGCTAATTCATATTAAACATTAAAGCTAAATGTTTCCACAATGTAGAGAATATTCTCAAAGGTTTTGCTGGCTCTCTTGGTTGCCACACAAAAGAGTAAAGGGATTACTCTATGAAACATTAACCTCCTGCCTCCTGGAAAAACAGAGAAACAAAAACCTCCTCAGCAGAATCAATGAAGTAATCTGCGGGACTCCAGTGAGGTACCAGCAGCTTTCTAACAGTGCGCATTATTGTTAAAACATGCTTGAAGCAAAACGCTAGACCATGTATCTTGTAATTATTTCTTAAGAGATCAACCATTAAATGGCATAGAGGACCCTCTTAGTTTGAGTTTAAAAACCTCTGAGCTCATAGAATTGCTCTGGGCTATGGGCCATAGGCCTTGATTCTAATTCCTCTTTGACTCTAATCAGACATCTGGCTCCGTCTTCTGGCCCATTTATGGTATGCCTCAGTATCCATACAGGAAAATCACATTCAAACTCACTCTGAAACCTACCCATCCTCTTAGAAGTTTGGTATGTGTACTGAAAGTGTCTCAGAAAAAGAAACATTATAAATTCAAGATACAATTATTATCCTTATATAACACCATTAAGCAACTTCAATTACAAACCACACTTTTAAAATCTGTTAACACTTCCTTCTGGGAAAGCCCTTTTGCCCTTTAATAGTGTAAGCTAATCATGGCAATATAATTTCCGGAGCTCATATTTGTGGAAGGAGAAAGGCTGGCACTGGTGGCTTTCTCCTTCCTTTATCTGCTGAAATTATTGAGAGACTCTAAGCTAATTTTCTAAAGTATGCAGAGGCACTTAGGAAAGCCGGGAGCTGAGATGGGAACCTAAGCATTTCACTGACATCATTCCATGCTCCCCACATATGGCACATCACATAAGCAGTACTGGCTGAGCACACTGGTCTATTCTGGACTCTTGTTGGCGTTAAGTAGCATTCTTAATTACAAGCAGGCTTGCTTTTTGTCATTTACAGTCACACAGTTCTCCCTTTATTTAACTAGAAAAAAAAAACACAATTTTTCTATGGAGGTAGTTTCACCATTTATGTTTTTGAGCAAACGCAAAATATAAAAGGACCCTGCAGTGTTCTCAAAACCTGCTTCTCACAGACACTTAAAAAAAAATCCTCATCATAATCTCTGCAACTGGGTCAGCTTGCACAAAAATACTTGGGTAGCCATGAGCACTCTCTGCACCCTGCAAACCTTGTAAGTGACACCTCATAATAGTGCAAATGAAGCATGGCAAGATGAGAAAATGAAAAAGAATGAACCTGGATAGTCAGCCCAGCAGCTTTCAAAACACAGGGTACTCAATTTTATTCCTTAAAATATAGCACACACGAATTTTTATTTTGCACATTCAACCATATACATGCATTCTCTATTATGAAAGAAAATGTCTTATGATTCACCGAAATTCTAATACAACCAAACAGCCTAGTTCATTTGTTCATCTAGCTATACAAATTTGCAATAGTCTCAGATTTTGAACTAAACCTCATTTTCACTTGTCTTGACTTTCAGCTATGAATTTATCATATTGTCATTTACCTTTGTGCTTTCCCTTCACCCTCATCTATTAGGCTCAAGGGTTCTTTACTTGTGGGTCCTTTGTCCCAACAATTAGCAAAATATTCAGAGAGCTATTGACCCAACAAATTCAACATCACCTCTTTCTTATTAGGTTTCTCTTTAAGCCATCACCTTGCCTGCCGTGTTCTCAGTCCCTCTGCACTCACACCTCACCCCATTTCTCCATCCCCCACCCTGAGAGGCTTATTTTTTATCCTAATGTTCCTTGATTGTTCTCTATAAAGTTAATATTGTTTTCAAAAGAGGGAAAGGATGAAGTATGAGAAATTCATACCTGGCTTTTATTTGGCAGGGGTTGGTTACTGACATGTAAGTTTGCACCTCTGATTGAAAAAAAAGAATCAGAAGAGGAGCAGCCTCTTCCAAAAGAGTAAGTGTGAAGGAGGGTGGGCAGAAATCCAAAAATACACAAACACGACCATACAACAGAACCTTCGAAGGAAACAGAAAGTTCTTTGACCCAAAAGAGTAATACCAACCACTACACACACAACAATTTTCTCTACTATCCTATTCTTTCTCTTTTTCGATGACAGGCACCTCTGATTTTTCATTCACACGCAGAGAGACAATCACTGTATTCTGGAGGGAAAGAAATGTTTGTAAAGGCCAGCAGACGGCGCCTGACTGGGGCAGAAGCTGCAGTGGAGAGGAAAAAGGAGTGCCCCACTCTGCAGCAGGGCCCCTTGGTCTTCTCCTCTCCCACGTCCCCAGCAGCCTTATCCCTCTGGAGAGAGGCTGAGACACAGAAAAGGAGAAGTTGCCTATGGGATTATTAGCCAAGTGCTTCCCAGTGGCACAATTGGGTGCCCCACCCACTCCATACCCCCATCTGCCTCACCACACCCACCTACCCACACTCTGCCCTTCCTGCACCCTGGCTTGCCTCCTTCCCTCAGGACTCACATAATTCTGCACAAAGGCAGGGCAGTGGTTGAGAAGTGCACCCAGGTAAAGGGAGCAACAAGCTCCTAGAATACTGTGGGCTTGTGGTGAGATCACCAGAAACTCCTTATTCTTTCAGAGAGATCTAATCTCTGTTACTTATAAAAATAATTCCTGGCTTGGGACATCACTCTCGTCTCCATACTAGACACTCTTAACTGGAGAGAATTTCTGGGAGAGAACTAGGAGAAGGAGAAAGGAACCAATTCCTAGAACCCACAGGGATGTGTTTTTTCTATTGCGCTCCCAAAGAGGGCTTGCTAGGGGACTTGGTCTCTCTTCAGTTAGATTATGCTATAGTTTTTCATATCTAACCAGAATTGTCCCCAGGTAGGAAGCCCCCGCCCCACCCCGCATCCATGGAATAAAGGGCCATCCTGGTAGCACCAGCAGCTGCTCAGGGTAGAGCAAACTCGTAAGGAGTGGGGCAAAGGATTCCGAGCTGAAACAAGTCTGAAAGGTGACGGGTCCTGCAAGAAAGAGGCGGAAAACGGATATAAAAAAAGTGCCCACAACTTTCACTCTGCTTCCTAAACAAGTGCATTTTACACTAGGGGAGAATAAAAATTGGGAGTGGGGAACGACTCACAAAAACAGATTGATGTCTTAATTTTTGGCAATTCGGGGAATCTGGAATAGACATTTATCTGAAAATTAGAGGAATCTGGCTTCACAGTGCTGGTCACTCTGGAGGAGAAAGCTGCCAACCAAGGCTTTTCTCTACACTGTGCTATTTTCAAAGGGACAGGGCATTAGGAGAATAGTTTCCCTTAGCTCTAACTTCTTCTCCAAGCAGACCTCCCGGCTTAACCCAGCTAGCATTGACTGCCTTGCCCTTCCTGGAAAGCATTAAACACTGAAGGAGGAAGTAAGACCTCCCTCGTTCCAATAGCCTTCAGGCATGATCCTCCGGGAGATGGGTATGTGTAGTCAAGCCTCTCTCTGTTCCATCTAGAAAAGAACTCAGCCTAATTACCAAGAAAAAGACATATATTTATGTGCAGAGTGGATGGAAGAGGAATGGTGTCCAGAGGTCCCCTCCATGGCTGGGAATGGCTGGCCCGCATTAGAGGGGGTGCCTCGGTTGCCCTCCTACCTTCTCCAATTAAGAGAAGGCGTGGGGGCAAAAGTAATTGGCCTCCTGTTGAGTGAGTCCCAGGACTGCTTCGCTGTCACTGCAGTCTGGGCGCACTTTGGAGGAAGGTGCGAGCTGGAATCTCTCCCTCCCCCCATCCGCCACGGGGCCAGGGAAGATGGGCAGGAGGTGGGGCAGCATATACAGCACAGACAAAAGGTTCTGCAGAGCCCTCTTCTCTCTGGTGCTCAGGTCCCTTAGCTGAGCGCGGCGCCCCATCCGGCCACTGAGTGACCTTCTGGCAACTGACGCCCCCTTCCCGCGGTGCCCAGCCGCGCGACCCGGGCTGGTCCTTTAGTAGGTGTCCACGTTTCTCTCCCAGCACCTCGACAAGGAACGCCCCTCCCACCCCTCACCACCAACACCCGCAACGCCTTCCCCCATCCCCTTTCTATTGTCTTCAAAGAGATAAGTGGCTCTCACCAAGCACACCCAAATGCACCTCCCTTTTGTCAAGCTCCCATTTCTCTGAGCCTTAGGAGCCCAGGAGCGAGTGCAGGGTAGAAAGGGGGGAGCGAGGGGGTAACCCGCGAGAACTTGGCATCGCAGACCCACCGTGTCCGCCTCGCAAGGATGCCGGTGACCTGTAGATTGCAATAGGCACTGAATGATGCTTGCTGCTGCCATGGAAATGGTGGATGTGGTGCGCTCCCAAACTGGACGCCCCCCACGCCACTCCTAGGAGGCCGCTGAGGGTGAGCGGGACTATCCAAAGCAGGGCCAGGCGCCCCCCTGCGCCGCCGCCGCCGCCGCCCCCGGGCGAGCCCAGCTCGGCGCCGCACCGGAGCATCCTCTGGTACATGGCGGGGCGCCCGCCGAGGGGCAGCCGCCGCGGGAGGCAAAGTTTGGGGCGCGGGGAGAGGAGAGGGCGCAGGGGAGCAGGCGGCGCGGAGTCGGCTGAGGGTCCGGCCGCCTCACCGCGCCAGGGCACCCATCCTCTCCCTCCTTCGGACAGTCTTCTCGGGGTCCTGGAGTCCGCCGTGCCTAGCACCCCAAACAATCCGAAACATAGCCGAGGCGAATGCAGCTGGAGAGGGGCTTGTCCGGAAAGGCAGCCCCGGGAACAGCAAGCGCGGAGCGGGTGGCTGCTTCCAGATTTCCAGGGCTCCAGGTTCTCGAGAGATACTCCCAAAGAGTTTCGGGCGAGAGTGCGTGCCGGCGGGTGGGGGGCCGAAAAATTGTTTAAATCTCCTCCTGGAGGGTCCTCACTTCTACATGACAGCCATCCACCGCGAATCCACTAGGTAAATCCATTTAGCTTTGTGTGCGGGGACTAGGGAGGCCACTTCGCCGGCCCAACCTCCTTTCAAGACAGAAGCAGACCCCATGGAATCCAGGCGCCCCTTCCCTCCATTCAGCCCCGGCCGGCTCGCCCGCTAGCGCCAGCCTCCCCCGGGCAGCGCGCGGAGCAGCGGCGCGCATCGCCTGCTCCCGAGGCAATCTCCGCATCCGCCGCCTCCTGACACTTACGCCCGGCGAGGGGTTCAGTGGGAAGAGTGCGCCCTTCTGAAGGAAGTGGGAATCGAACGGGGGAAAGACAGCTGAGAAGAAGATGCGGACGAAGGAGTAAGGGAGAGAAACAGAAAAAGAAAAAGAAAAAGAAAAAAAAAGAAAGAAAGAAAAGAAAAACCACACACGCTGGTGAAGCAAGGGGCTCTATGCAAATCTGCAGTCTCCAAACAGCAAATCACTGAAGCTCAGATGCAATGCAGAGGACGAGCCTATGTAACGAGGGAGGCTGGTTTAGCTTCCCACGAAAATCGCCCTGCTTTGCCTCTCCCTTGCATTCTCCACACATCAAAGGGACACGTGTAAGGCGAAACGGGAACACCTAAAAAGCAGCTCTCCCTCCACCAGGTGATCCCTCCATCTGAACTACAATGGCAAATGGCACCCTTCCCCTACACAATGGTTTAGATGTAACCAGTGTCTTTAGAGATCTTAAAAGGGAGAGAATTCGGGTCTTTTTATTGGACCAAACTTGTTCTACCAGGTGTTTAAACCCAATCTGCTAAATATGGCTTGATACCTTGTACTCAAGCAACAGTTGCGATGATCTGTTAATCACACATGTTACTCATAACAAGGATTCTTCATCCCACTACCATATTATATCTCATATAAGGCAGTGGAAGTTCAGGGGACCAAAACTCACAAGGAGGGAAAAGGATTAATTTGGCAGCTGCAGAAGAGGCAGAAAGTGGAAGAATGCGAAGAGAGGAAGGGAAGTGTCAGGAGAGAAACAGGAAGAAAGCAGAAAAGAAAGAAATGGCATGAATATAATTGCTTGTATTTCAGTCAATATTTTAGGAATATTTAAGAACTTCCAAGACCTCCATAGAAGCCCCGCTGTGATGATCTTTGCTAAGGGTGGAACTCCTCCTTTCTCTCATCCTGTCTTATAAAGAAAATAGCATCAGGAAATGAAAATTCCTAAATCTAGTGCCCCCAAGGGAAAGAGGACATTTATATGCTTTTGATGAAATACAGCATCTTTAACTGAAAGCTGTGTGTCCGAGATGAAAGACCAGCAAAGCCAGCATAAATTTAAGAGTAGAAATCTAGCAATGCAAGTGGACTTAGCTAGGAGGACCACAGGCACTGGATGCTGGTGATTAAGACTTGGGACTATGATTTAAACATTTCCGTGATTTCCAAAAGATGATACAAACCTATGACATGTCTAGTGGCTGGACTTTTTTTTTTTGTCTTTATTTCTATTTAAAGCCAAAAGAAAGCAACATTGAACAAGAATGATTTCTCACTAGCTTCTCATCATCTACATAATTGTTATCAACAAATATAAAGTCCAATATTTTAAAAAAAATGTAATTCTGGGAAGATTTCATTCAAATCAGCTACTAACCCAAGTGGCCATTTAGATTTGTATATTGCTTCCTAGTCCAAAGATTCAACCATGGGACCCTGATGCCCACTATATAAATAGTGTCCAGTGGCCCCCAAATCACACCTGTAGCAATCACACATCTCACATTCCTGTCAAAAGTTTATTTTATGATACTAAAAGATAATTCTTCAGTAGTATATTGATTGAAACAGTTCAGCCTTGCTAAACACGATGCTTTTATCTATTTAAATATGCCATGTCTCCCAACCTTCCACAGCTGCTCAAACACCAGCAGACGCAAAATCTATCATTTTCCACTGTGAACTGTTTCTGCCCTTGCCCCCAGTCATTTCTTATTCATTTTGTTATTTTGCAACATATGTATTTTAATTCACTAACAAGAGTCGTGATTATTCGTTTTAAAAATATCAAGTAGAGCTTCAAAAAGAAAAGGAAAATCATCCACACAGTATGTTTTCAGGACTGCAGGTCCATATTCTGAATTTGACATTTCATAGCGTTAGCATGGAAAGAGCACTGGATTAGGAGTTAGGAAATCTGTACTGCATTTTTGATGCCACCATTTGCTGGTTACATCACATTAGTTACTCAGACTTTCCCTGAGGCACTGTGACTTCCTTTATAAAATAGTCATGTTTCTATCTTTCCTAACAATCCCACAGGGTAGAAAGGATATCATGCAATATTTAATGTTGGTGTTCTTTAAAATATGTCAAATGCTCCCTGCAATGAAGGCGTTATGTCTCTTCTCTCATACAGGTCTAACATATTCAAGCTGATCACCATGCACAATACATTCAGTTGCCTTCCATCTAAAAGATACGTAGAACATTGCATTGTTCTCCAATACCCTCATATATTGTATTAATCTGTCCTTCCCTCCCCAAATAAATGGTAGATTCCTGAAGGGGACAAGAGTCAAGTCTTCATTCCTACTCCCTCTAGTGTCCAGCATATGTGAAACATATCTAGTCTCTTAGTACTTGCAGTCAATTCTCATTATTCACAGTAGTTGTGGCAAATAAAGTCCCTGTGAACACTGAATTAGCAAATACTGAACCATTGCTCCTATGGGGAAATACAGGGCTATGTTCCTGCAAACCTCTGATCACATTTTCATCACTGAATCAATCCATTGCCTTGTTTTATGTGTTTCTGAATGATAATGACACCTTCTTTAATACATAATGTTGATTCATCAACATTGAACTCATGACCAGCAGCACTCTAACTCATGCCTGAAAGAAGCATATCTAATATGTATTTTCTCCATAAGGCACATCACATCTTTCTTGCATTTAGGAACATTAGACAGCCCTTTAGTATTATGCTTGAGGGCCATTTTAAACAGCAAAGTCACCAGCGTAAAACACAAAAACATGGTGCTAAAAAGACCTAAAATAGCGCACTTGTTTACAGTGTGAGAGCTGAAACAAGAAGGAAGCCAATAGTCTTGTTCAACTTCAGCCAGGAGCATGTGCATTGGGAACACAAACGTTTGCCATTCTCTGCGTGTTTGCTAAGGATCACCAAAGTGCCACAGGCTACAAGTAAATAACAAGGACCAACTGTATTTGTTATTCTCTTCATTGCTAGGAATGGATAGGGCTGGGACTTCGGAGAGTGATTTGTATAAGGAAAAGCCATAGAAATAGAATAAGCATAGAAGATTGTGAATAACTTTCCCAAGAACATTTAATTAGGAGGATGCTTCCCCTCCTCCCTTACTCACCCGCCTGTCTTATATTGTCTGGGGCCTTGGGAGATAAAGGCAGGGTTAGAGAAAGGATAGGCCAGAAATCTTAGTTTTACAGGAGTCTCAAGAGCTAAAGAGAAAATATTTATGGCTGCCTCAAAAGAAGAAATTGTAGCTGTAGTCTTCCAGGCAGATGTCTAGGGCACCTTTGCAATACTTAGGAGGTTCTAGGGTGTATGCTGTGATACGGAGACAGCAATATTTGTTATAAATGATTGCAATTTTGTGGAACAAGGAGCAATTCTCTTTCCAGATAGTGTAGAAAAAGTATTGTGGGCAAAAGCATGAGTAATCTGGATGAAGAAAATAAAGCTTGTGTGTACCCATTAATTTGTGTCTCTTCAGCTAGTCAGTCTTTGTGTTTGCAATTTTGTTATCTAAGGGAAACTGAGGCAGCATCTCACAAATTGTTCTCAGGTGATTGAAGAACTGGTTGGAGGAAACATGGTTTTTGGCTAACTGTAATGTATTCTAAAAAAATTCTGCGCAGACAGTGTGATATAAGTGTTTCTTTACGCTGTCTGTACCCCGAGAGTGTCAGTGCTTTTATCAGGAATTTATGCCCCAACATCTCAGTCAGAATTACAGAAGGCAGAGGTGGCTTCTAGAAGCCTTGGGCTACTATCATCTCTAATTATGATGTGGCTGTGCTCATTAGTTATCATATCTGTTGAAAGTAAGTTATCACTGATGAAATTAAGGGCTTGTTAATTAGTCCAATGAAAGTTAGGAAGAAGTTATCCTTGGTGAAATTATTAATAGGCAAGATGCGTGAATTTACTAAATTTTACCTGAACACACCTCACTTCTACATAAATGGAGTATGTGACTCTAAGAGGCTTTTCACCCTTTACTATGAGGAATGGTTCCATAATAATAGTAATAATAAAAACTAACACTTATTTCTAGCACACTACTCTGAGTGATTTAAATGAATTAATTCACATAATCATTACAAAATGATATGAGGTAGGTACTACTGTTGATCCCTAACAGTTCTTAGTCGCTTAATTCTGAGAGATGGTGAGATGGGTGCTGTCATTGAAATACTGTCATATTCGCTTCAGGAAAACCATTTTTGGAAGACATTTTTTTTTCAGGTACCTAAAAGAATAAAGAGCTGGAACTTCACCAAGCTTCTAGAATAGGCTATAAAATTTTGTGCCTACTCATTAATAAATGTCTGTATCTGTAGCAGAAGTTGGTCTTGGTCTTGAATTCATTATGAGCTGTACTTGTGTGAACTCTTGGAAACGGGGTTCACACTCAGTTGCCGCCAACAACCATGGCTACTGAGATCTACCTAAAAGAACCTAAGGACCGTATGTGCTAAGCTGTCCTAAGCCCACTCACGCCTGATGATTTATCATGAACAAGAATACAGGTAGCCTAAGTTGAACAACAGTTAAGAAATGAGAGATGGATTTGAAAGTCGAGAGGAAAAGAAAAAAGAAATAGAAAGAGACGGAAGAGGAGAGCGAGTGGAAGAGGGAGATTCTGGAGAAATGGGAAAGGACAGGCCATTTCAAGTTATTTCCTCATATTGCAAAAATCAACCTTTTTGTCTCAAGAAACAGGATGGTTGTCAGGCAGACACTTTCATCCTTTTCATATTTCCCTTAAGCTTAATTAGAAACCCTTAAAGCTCAGTATTAAGCTTTTTAAATAGAAAAGTAGACACTAAAAACAGCAGAGGGGAAGTATATTAAAACCCACAGGCAGCACTAATATTTTAAAAATTAAAAATGAGAAGAGTGTCAGTCTTGCATTTTGTATTTCTACCAGTATCCCCATAAAGTAAAGACAAGCAGACCCCACATATCCATCTACCTTACTTTTCTGAGTTATAACTGAGAGTCAATAAAAAGGGGCAGACTCAGAAGAGGGTTTGTTCTGGAGAGTTGTAAAGCTAAACCCCCGATCCTGTTACCCCTCTGGATTATTGCAGGTCCCTAAGAGTAAGATCAGAAAATGAGAGTAAGAGCATTGAGAATAATAATAATAATAATAATAATAATAATAATAATAATAATAATAATGCCAGGCTAAAAGCATCTCTGGAGATTTACTGCAATCTTTTTATTATTGAGATGATAAACTTGTGTTACAGAAAAGTCAGGTTTATTTATGAAGTGTTTACTTATCTTGAGGAACACTTTCACCTCCAACCACCGATAGTCCAGTCATAGAAATAGATTGGTGAATTCAGTCAACTTAGCTATTACCTAGCTCCTCCCCAATGATATAACAAATCAGAGGGAGTGCTGGGGATCAAGATGAGCCAATGCGGTACTCAAGTCACTCAAATTGAATTAAAGCCTAGATGTGCAGTTTGACTTGGAAACATGACTAGATTTATTCAAGTCAAGATTGGTTGTGTTTAGCTTTGAAATATTCTATAATCTCTATCTTGTCTTTCATCCGATTTAATAAAAATTTCATTTTTGGTGGCTTGCATACAACTTGGTGTTTAAGTACCAAGTCAGGGTCATAGAGATTTCACTATAACTGCAAATTCAAGTGTTGCAGGCATCACAGGAGCACCAACCAATAATATGCCATCTTTTAATCACTGTCAGATTATATAGTTTGTAGAATTATTTCAACCGATTTCTGTTGGTGACAAACACTTCCTAGGCTCATGCTCTTTCAGTTTCAATGTGTTCATAACGTAGCGTGGCAACATGAGACTGGAGTGCCTGACTGTGAGTATGAATCCAAGCTTCATTGTTTTTATTCATGTGACATTGAGTTTAAGGGCCCCTTGTCCCAGTTTCCTCATCTGGAAAAGGATTATAATGCTAAATGTAATGAAATTGGAACCATTTCTAAAATCTATTAAACACATAATAAATATGTTATTATTCTTTATTCATGTGTACTTAGTTTAGTTTATTTATTCTTTATTCATAGGTACTTTATGCCAAAGACATAAAGATAATGAGTTGAGAGGTGGTTTTTAATTTGGCCATATTCTAAAGTCTTCCCACTCAGTCTATAGTCAAGCTCAGCCACTTCTTAATTTATTACCATACCCTCTGTTTCTCTAAATCTGTGTTGCTCAAACTTTAGTGTGCATAGGAGATACACTAGAGGGGCTAGAAGAGCTGTTAAATCACAGATTGCTTTGCTTTTGATTTCCTTAATCTTTGGAGGACCCTGATAATTTGCATTTCTAACAAGTTCCCAGGTGATGCTGAAGCTGCTAGTCCAGGGGAATGCCAAGGTCCTTGTTTCAGGTTTTATTAACTAACACATGGAGAGCTTTCTCATTAAGCTCCTTACCAAAGATCTCACCTCCCCTTAGTTGATCCAGTATAACTACAGCCAGATCAGTGTTCCCTAAGCATAGATAATACTGCTGTACCCAATTCTCTTCTTTAAAGCGTTGTTTAAAAACTTCAAGACGTCTATTATATAAACCTATTTGTTCTCATCTCACACCATGTAACTCTAAATTCTCCTTACTACAGTTAGAAAAAAAAATCTATTTTCCTTCTCATCTTTTGTATTTGAGCTCTTTTATTTGCTGCCTTGCCAGTGGCTATGAGCAGGAACTCAGGCACTACACTAGGGTTCAACTCTCGCTTCTACTAACTTGCTAGCTATGCGGCCTTGGACAGGTTATTCAAGCTCAGTTTTCCCATTTGTAAAAAAGGTTAATTGTAGGGTTGTTGTGAGGATTAAATGAGTTGACAAATTTAAAGCATTTAAAATACAATAGTGCCTAGAGTAAATGTGTGTGTATCTATATATACACTACCTTAGTGTCTACAGTGCATATATATATATATATATATATATATATATATATATATATAAACTCGCTTTTTGCTGTTGTTTTCTGAAATGGGTTATTTCTCCCCTTGTTTTATGGTAGGGATAAAATAAATCAGAATTTATGATAATATTGTTTTCCATATAATTCTTAATACTGGTCATCCCAAATAGTCACCATAACAAAACTAAAGTAAACTAAACAAGAACAAAAATTAAAAAGTCCCTTCCAGGTCTGGGCATATCAGGCCTCCAGTCCAACCAGCATCAGCTAGAGAAAAGATCAGTGCCATGAACTGACAACCTGGGATCTGTCTGCCTGAATTCCAAGACACTGTCTGTCTCATGTCTATCACTGCAGAAAGAAGCATGAGATTGTTGAGAACAACTAGAAGTGGAAGGACAACTCTAAGGCAAGTTAGGGTAATATTAAGACTAAAGCATAATTTCCAAATTCTCTAGTAAACACAGATACTCAAACCAGGAACCAGAAATCATGTACCATATGTTTAATTTCCTGAATGTCCAAGGACTCAGAGCATAAACCAATTTGATTTATCTTTGCGAATATATGTTGTGGAGCATATATTACAATTTGAATGCATTGAGAGGAACTTAATCATGCGATTCAAATTGAATCTCTGTCTGGGATCTATAATCGAATCCCCACCCAATTCAAGAATTCAGGATATATATTTTATATATATGTACATATATATACACATAAATATATTTATATATACAAATTTATATATATATATATGTTAGGTTGCACATTTTGTCAGAGATATTTTGATGTTAATACTACAGATAAGTTGGTATGACTATTCTACCATCAAGACCTTTTTACCAGGTAAAATTAAAATTCTGTAGCATGTTATATTAAGCCCTTTAAAATGTGCCTCCATGCCTCTTGTTTTACCTCCATTTCAACTTCTGCCACTTTCTCCACAAACACCCCAGGCTCCAGCCACATGAATTTCTCACTCTTCCGTAAAACACACTGCACACTTTTTGTTGTTGTTGTTTTTGCTTTGAGATATCCCATGCTATTCTCTCTGTAAAACTATCTTTTCTACTTCCTTCCTCTCTTAGTATTGCATTAATTGTTCTATCAAATGTTAATATATATTTCTCCATTGGAAAAATTTCTGAACGCTGTCATTTTTTTGCTACCTTCTCATGTGTAGAATATTACAAATACCTAAAAAAAGAGTGAGGATATGTAACAGTGTATTCACATTACTATTGTGCAGAATAAATAATGATCAAAGCAACTGGTTAAGTCTATCACCATGTTTAGTGGTTAAAATCACCAAAGCCAACAGAGAAATGAAAAAAATCCTCTTCAATTTACCCTTACAGTTTTATTGGTGAGTTATTTTTATTACCTAAAATATATAATAAGTTTATGCTTAATTTTAATTTGAATGCTAAGTAAGCTGGTTATAAAGAATGATGGAATTCATTGTCATATTTTCCTACTCATATTATAAACAGATGTCTTTCTTTTCCATACTTCATAAAAAAAAAAGAAAGTACTGCCAAGCTAAGATGCTTGCTGCCAAGTTGAGTTACAGAACAAACATTTATAGCCAACTTATAAATTCTTAACTGTAGGGTTTTATAATGGAAATACTGTCACCATTTTCACTATAACCATTCAAATAATATTACTATAGCAAAACTTATCATCTAATATTTTTTTCTGGGATGGATGAGGGAAGACTAGCTATAAGAGTTGGAAAAACTTCCAGTAGTTCAATTCAAATTGCACAATTATTCCAATAGTTCAAGTCTCTTAGAATATTGATTTTAAAATAAGAAGTATATGCTCTAAAACATTTATACTTAAAAGATAGGACATTTTTTGATACCTGTATAAGAAATATATGACCTCTGAGGCATTTTGAAAAATTATTAATCAATGTTGCTTTTTTAAAACTGTCTTATTTTCCTTTTATAAAAGAATTACTTTCCCTCACATTTTCTCTGTTCTATTGCTGAGATGATTCCCCGGAGAACTGTGTGTTTACCTTGACAGGTGTTAGTAGATCCACAGACCTCTGTGGAATTGTTCCTGGTTGTGTTCAAGTACAGTAGAAAACATTATGCCTGCAAAGTAATGAACTTACCTTATTGCATTCTAAATAAAATAAACCACACAGCAAGTGGAATTAATCTACTAATGTCTTCCTAATGAAGCTTTCATTAGACATATGCTGTGGTCTTCAATATTTAACACATGACAGGTATTAAAACAAAGCATATCTGATGATTTTTTTAAAGCATACTTGACGATTGCCTCTTACGTTATTTTTAAATGAACTAGATTACCTTCAGATTGCTTTAGGCACCTAATCAAAGAGATACAAGAACATATCTAGACTTAAGATTTTTTTAAAATCAAATAGAAGAAACAAATGCCTCACTACCAATGCCCTTAAATAATGAAAACTGGGCCAGGCGCTCAGGCCTGAAATCTTAGCACTTTGGAAGGTGGAGACAGAAGGATCACTGGAGACTACAAGTTTGAGACCAGCTTGAGCAACATAAGGAGACCCCATCTCTAAAAAAGTTAAAAAAAATTTTGTAGAGGCATGGTGGTATATATCTGTGGTGCTAGCTAACATAGGAGGATCACTTTAACCCAGTTCAAGGCAGCAGTGAGTAATGATAAGGCCACTGTGCTCCAGCCTGGGTGACAGAGAGATCCCATCTCTACGTAAACAAATAAATAATACATTTATTATTATTATTATTATTATCATTATTTTGAAACTAAGTTTCACTCTTGTTGCCCAGGATGGAGTGCAATAGGGCAATCTCAGCTCACCACAACCTCTGCCTCCTAGGTTCAGACGATTCTCCTACCTCAGCCTCCTAAGTAGCTGGGATTACAGGCATGTGCCACCATGCCCGGCTAATTTTGTATTTTTAGTAGAGATGGGGTTTCTCCATGTTAGTCAGGCTGATCTCGAACTCCCAGCCTCAGGTGATCCACCCACCTCGGCCTCCCAAAGTGCTGGGATTACAGGCATGAGCTACCATGCCTGGGCATATTTTTATTTATTTATGTGTTATTCTCATATTGAAGGGAGGGGCAAATTTCCAATTTTCTGTGCAATGTAAAATTTCATGCATTAATAAAATTTATAAGGCAAATATTAAGAATGATATTGTTTTAGCCCAATTCACAGTGGTTTGCTTTAGAAGTAGCAAACACTGGATTCCCAGGCAAGATGGCCAAATAGAAACAGCTCTGGTCTGCAGCTCCTAGCAAGAACAATGCAGAAGGCAGGTGATTTCTGCATTTTCAACTGCGGTACCTGGTTCATCTCACTGGGACTGGTTAGACAGTGGGTGCAGCCCACGGAGGGCGAGCCAAAGCAGGGTGGGGCGTCGCATAACCCAGGAAGCACAACGAGTCGGGGAACTCCCTCTCCTAGCCAAGGGAAGCCAGTGAGGGACTGTGCCATGAGGGATGGTGCTATCCAGCCCAGACACTAGGTTTTTCCCATGGTCTTCACCACCGACACACCAGGAGATTCCCTCTGGTGCCTACACCACAAAGTCCCTGGGTTTCAAGCACAAAACTAGGTGGCTGTTTGGGCAGACACCAAGCTAGCTGCAGGAGTTTTTCTTTGTACCCCAGTGGTGCCTGGAATGTCAGCAAGACAGAACCATTCACTCCCCCAGAAAGGGGGCTGAAGCCAGGAAGCCAATTGCTTAGTGAATCCCAGCCCCCTGTAGTCCAGCAAGCTAAGATCCACTGGCTTGAAATTCTTGCTGCCAGCACAGCAGCCTGAAGTCGACCTGGGATGCTCAAGCTTGGTGTGGGGAGGGATGTCCACCATTACTGAGGCTTGAGTAGGTGGTTTTCCCCTCACAATGTAAACAAAGCCGCTGGGAAGTTTGGAATGGGCAGAGCCCACCACAGCACCACAAAGCCGCTGTAGCCAGACTACCTCTCTGAAAAAAAGACAGCAGCTGCAGTCAGGAACTTATAGATAAAACTCCCATGTCCCTGAGATAGAACACATGGGGGAAGGGGCGGCTGTTGGCACAGCTTCAGCAGGCTTAATCATTCCTGCCTGCCGGCTCTGAAGAGAGCAGCAGATCTCACAGCACAGCACTCAAGCTCTGCTAAGGGACAGACTGCGTTCTCAAGTGGGTCCCTGATCCCCGTGCCTCCCGATGGGGAGACACCTCTCAGCATGGGTCAACAGACAACTCATACAGGAGAGCTCCAGATGGCATCTGGGAGGTGTCCCACTGGGACAAAGCTTCCAGAGGTGGGAGCAAGCAGCAACCTTTACTGTTCCACAGCCTCCACTGGTGATACCCAGGAAAACAGGGTCTGGAGTGGACCCCCAGCAAACTCCAGCAGACCTGCAGGAGACTGTTAGAAGGAAAAGTAACAGAAAGGAAAACAACCAGAAGGAAAGCTAACAAACAGAAAGCAATAGCATCAACATCAACAAAAAGAACAACCACACAAAAACTCCATCCGAAGTTTACCAACAGCAAAGACCAAAGGTAGATAAGTCCACGAAGATGAGGAAAAACCAGTGCAAAGAGGCTGAAAATTTCAAAAACCAGAATTCCTCTTCTCCGTCAAAGGATCACAGCCCCCTGCAAGCAAGGGAACAAAACTGGACGGAAAATGAGTTTGACGAATTGACAGAAGTAGGCTTCAGAAGGTGGGTAATAACAGACTCCTCTCAGTTAAAGGGGCATGTTCTAACCCAATGCAAGGAAGCTAAGAACCTTGAAAAAAGGTTAGACAAATTACTAACTAGGATAACCAGTTTAGAGAAGAACATAAATGACCTGATGGGGCTGAAAAACAGAGAACGAGAACTTTGTGAAGCACACACAAGTATAAATAGCCAAATAAATCAAGCAGAAGAAGGGATATCAGAGATTGACAATCAAATTAACAAAATAAAGCATGAAGACAAGATTAGAGAAAAAAGAATGAAAAGTAACGAACAAAGCCTCCAAGAAATAAGAGACTGTGAAAAGACCAAACCTACATTTGATTGGTGTACCTGAAAGTGAAGGGGATAATGGAACCAAGTTGGAAAACACACTTCAGGATATATTCCAGGAGAACTTCCCCAACCTGCAAGACAGGCCCACATTCAGATTCAGGAAATACAGAGAACACCACAAAGATACTCCTCAAGAAGAGCAACCCCAAAACACACAATCATCAGATTCACCAAGGTTGAAATGAAGGAAAAAATGTCAAGGGCACCCAGAGAGAAAGGTCGGGCTACCCATAAATGGAAGCCCATCAGACTAACAGCAGATCTCTCTGCAGAAACCCTACAAGCCAGAAGACAGCGGGGATCAATATTCAACATTCTTAAAGAAAAGAATTTTCAACCCAGAATTTCACATCCAGCCAAAATAAGCTTCATAAGTGAAGGAGAAATAAAATTCTTTACAGATAAGCAAATGCTGAGGGATTTTGTCACCACCAGGCCTGCCTTACAAGAGCTCCTGAAGGAAGCACTAAACATGGAAAGGAAAAACCAGTTACCAGTCACTGTAATGTGAAAAACCAATGTGTGTAAAGACCATTGGCACTATGAAGAAACTGCATCAACTAATGGGCAAAGTAACCAACTAGCATCATAATGACAGGATCAATTCAAACATAACAATATTAACCTTAAATGTAAATGGCCTGAATGCCCAAATCAAAAGGCATAGACTGGCAAATTGGATAGAGTCAAGACCAATTGGTGTGCTGTATTCAGGAGACCGATCTCATGTACAAAGACACACACAGGCTCAAAATAAAATGATGGAGGAAGATTTACCAAGCAAATGGAAAGCAAAAGAAAGCAAGGGTTGCAATCTTAGTCTCTGATAAAACAGACTTTACACCAACACCAACAAGCATCAGAAAAAGACAAAGAGGGGCATTACATAATGGTAAAGAGATCAATGCAACAAGAAGAGCTAACTATCCTAAATATATATGCACCCAATACAAGAGCACCCAGATTTATAAAGCAAGTTCTTAGAGACCTACAAAGAGACTTAGACTCCCACACAATAATACTGGGAGACTTTAACACTGCACTGTCAATATTATACAGACCAATGACACAGAAAATTAGCAAGGATATTCAGGACTTGGACTCAGCTCTGGAACAAGCAGACATAATAGACATCTCCAGAACTCTCCATCCCAAATCAACAGAATATACACCCTTCTCAGCACCATATTGCCCTTATTCTAAAATTTACCACATAATTGGAAGTAAAACATTCCTCAGCAAATGCAAAAGAATGGAAATCATAACAAACAGTCTCTCAGACCACAGTACAATCAAATTAGAAATCAGGATTAAGAAACTCACTCAAAACCGCACAACTACATGGAAACTGAACAACCTCCTCCTGAATGACTACTCAGTAAATAACGAAATGAAGGCAGAAATAAAGATGTTCTTTGAAACCAGTGAGAACAAAGATACAACGTACCAGCATCTCTAGGACACAGCTAAAGCAGTGTTTACAGGGAAATTTATAGCACATAATGCCCACAGGAGAAAGCAGGAAAGATCTAAAATCAACACCCTAACATCACAATTAGAAGAACTAAAGAAGCAAGGGCAAACAAATTCAAAAGCTAGCAGAAGACAAGAAATAACTAAGATCAGAGCAGAACTAAAGGAGATAGAGACACAAAAAAAAAAAACTTTCAAAAAATCAGTGAAAACAGAAGGTGTTTTTTGAAAAGATCAACAAAATAGATAGACCACTAGCCAGACTAATATACAGGAAAAGAGAGAAGAGTCAAATAGACACAATAAAAAAATGATAAAGGGGATATCACCACTGATCCCACAGAAATACAAACTACCAACAGAGAACACTATAAACACCTCTATGCAAATAAACTAGAAAATCTAGAAGAAATGGATAAATTCCTGGATATATACACCCTCCCAAGACTAAATCAGGAAGAAGTCGAATCCTTGAAGAGACCAATAACAAGTTCTGAAATTGAGGCAGTAATTTAAAAAAAGCCCAGGACCAGATGGATTCACAGCCTAATTCTACCAGAGGTACAAAGAGGAGCTGGTACCATTCCTTCTGCAACTAATCCTAACAATAGAAAAAGAGGCACTCCTCCCTAACTCATTTTATGAGGCCAGCATCATCCTGATATCTTTTTTTTTTTTTTTTCTTTTTGAGATGGAGTCTCACTCTGTCGCCCAGGCTAGAATGCAGTGGCGTGATCTCTGCTTACTTCAACCTCCACCTCCCAGGTTCAAGCGATTCTCCTGCCTCAGCCTCCCGAGTAGCTGGGACTACAGGCACCTATCGCCGTGCCCAGCTAATTTTTTTATTTGTATTTTTAGTAGAGATGGGGTTTCACCTTCTTAGCCAGGCTGGTCTCAAACTCCTGACCTCAAATGATCCACCCGCCTCGGCCTCCCAAAGTGCTAGGATTACAGGTGTGAGCCACCGTGCCAGGCCCATCCTGATATCAAAGTCTGGCAGAGACACGACAGAAAAAGAAAATTTCAGGCCAATATCCCTGATGAACATCAATGCAAAAATCCTCAATAAAATACTGGCAAACCGAATTCAGCAGCACATCAAAAAGCTTATCCACCACGATCAAGTCAGCTTCATCCCTGGGATGCCAGGCTGGTTCAGCATACACAAATCAATAAATTTAATCCATCACATAAACAGAACCAATGACAAAAAACACATGATTATCTCAATAGATGCAGAAAAGGCCTTCAATAAAATTCAACAGCCCTTCATGCTAAAAGCAATCAATAAACTAGGTATTGGTGGAACATATTTCAAAATAATAAGAGCTATTTATGACAAACCCACAACCAATATCATACTGAAGGGGCAAAAGCTGGAAGCATTCCCTTTGAAAACCGGCACAAGATAAGGATGCCCTCTCTCACCATTCCTATTCAACATATTATTGGAAGTTCTGGCCAGGAAAATCAGGCAAGAGAAAGAAATAAAGGGTATTCAAATAGGAAATAGGAAGTCAAATTAGCTCTGTTTGCAGATGACATGATTGCATATTTAGAAAATCCCATTGTCTCAGACCAACAACTCCTTTAACTGATAAGCAAATTCAACAAAATCTCAGGATACAAAATCAATGTGCAAAAATCACAAGCTTTCCTATATACCAGTAATAGACAGACAGCCAAATCATGAGCAAACTCCCACTCACTCACAATTGCTGCAAAGAGAATAAAGTACCTATGAATACAACTTACAAGGGATATGAAGGACCTCTTCAAGGAGAACTACAAACCACTCCTCAAGGAAATAAGAGAGGACACAAACAAATGGAAAAACATTCCATGCTCATGGATAGAGAGAATCAATATCGTGAAAATGGCCACACTGCCCAAAGTAATTTATACGTTTAATGCTTTTCCCATCAAGCTACCATTGACTTCCTTTACCGAATTAGAAAAAAGTACTTTAAATTTCATATGGAACCAAAAAGTACCCCGTATAGCCAAGACAATCCTAAGCAAAAAGAACAAAGCTAGAGGCATCACACTACCTGACTTTAAACTATACCAGTTCACAGTTACCAAAACAGCATGGCACTGGTACCAAAACAGATATATAGACCAATGGAATAGAATAGAGGCCTCAGAAATAACACCACACATCTACAACCATCTGTTCTTTAACAAACCAGATGAAAACAAGCAATGGGGAAAGGATCCCCTATTTAATAAATGGTGTTGGGAAAACTGGCTAGCCATATTCAGAAAACTGAAACTGGACTCCTTCCTTACACCTTATACAAAAATTAACTCAATATGGATTAAAGATTTAAACGTAACACCTAAAACCATAAAAACCTTAGAAGAAAACCTAGGCAATAACATTCAAAACACAGGGATGGACAAAGACTTCATGACTAAAACACCAAAAGCAATGGCAACAAAAGCCAAAATTGACAAATGGGTTCTAATTAAACTAAGGAGCTTCTGCACAGGAAAAGAAACTATCATCAAAGTGAACAGGGAACCTAAAGAATGGGAGGAAATTTTTGCATCTATCCATCTGACAAAGGGCTAATCTCTGGAATCCACAAGGAACTTAAACAAATTTACAAGAAAAACACAACCCCATCAAAAAGCGGGCAAAGGATATGAACAGACACTTTTCAAAAGAAGACATTTATGCGGCCAATAAACACATGTAAAAAAGCTCATCATCACTGGTCATTAGAGAAATGCAAATGAAAATCATAATGAGATACCATCTCATGCCATTTAGAATGGTGATCATTAAAAAGTCAGGAAACAACAGATGCTGGAGAGGATGTAGACAAAAAGGAACACTTTTACACTGATGGTGGGAGTATAAATTAGTTCAACCATTGTGGAAGACGGTGTGGCGATTCCTGAAAGATCTAGAACTAGGAATACCATTTGATCCAGCAATCCTATTACTGGGTACATATCCAAAGGATTATAAATCATTCTACTATAAGGACACATGCACATGTATGTTTATTGCAACACTATTCACAATAGCAAAGACTTGCAACCAACCCAAACGCCCATCAATATTAGACTGGATAAAGAAAATGTGCACATATACACCATAGAATACTATGCAGCCATAAAAAAGAATGAGTTCATGTCCTTTGCAGGGACAGGGATGTAGCTGGAAACCATCATTCTCAGCAAACTAACACAGGAACAGAAAACTAAACACTGCATGTTCTCACTCATAAGTGGGAGTTGAACAATGAGAACACATGGACACAGGGAGGGGAACATCACACACTGGGGCCTGTCAGGGGTTGGGGAGCAAGGGGAGGGATAGCATTAGGAGAAATACCTAATGTAGATGACGGGTTGATGGGTGCAGCAAACCACCATGGCACATGTTTACCTATGTAACAAACCTGCATGTTCTGCACACGTATTCCAGAACTTAAAGTATAATTTAAAAAAAACTAGCAAACACCAGCTTAAATTGCAGTTAAAACTACATAGTTTAATGGCCAGTGGAAGATCAACGGTAAACAAACAAAATCAGTATCTTTTCATAGGCAGCATTTTGATTTAGCATTTGTCGAAAATAAAATTCAAAGCATCTCACAGAAAACCTGCCTCCTTCAGAAAAATCACCAATTTTGGAGCATGTGTGATCCCATTCCAGCTAATATTTACAGTAGTATATAAAACAGCTACAAATAAGTCACATCTTCATTGCTACATTATGCCAAATTCTTAATTTCCCATTTTATGTTCCCTTGTCAATTCTTTCCTGCTTCTCTCCTGTATAATCACAGTTGTGCAATTGAGACCTGATGATCTTATCAGTCATGCACTTTTACTATTATTATTTAAATTTACTCATTTCAACTATTATTTATTGCCAAGCTTTGCAGAGGGAAGAAAACAGACATGGTAAAAGAAAAGTGAAGGTGGGTCTTTTCTCTTTTGGCAGTAGCAGCCAGAAACAGTATGAAAGCAATGGATCATGAAGAAAAGCAATTTCCTACTTGAGGGATTAGATAGTACCCTCTTTTGTACTGTTAAATCAAAGTTTTAGTTATTTTTCCAAGTAATACTGATTTTTTCAATTTACATAAATAGTCTCTAGAGAAACTGCAAGAGACCCCCAAACACATACCCTCTCAGCCAATCAACAGAAAAGACAAGGAAAATGAAAAAAAGAAAAGAAAAAACAAACTTCCTTTATGTTGTACTGCTTTGAGCAAGGCTTTACACAGCATGGCAAAAATTAAACTGCTACACAAGCAAAAGATACTTAGCTTAACAAGGAAGAATTTGAACTGATACATGAAACTTTTTTTTTCTTTTTTTCAGGAAAAGTGTAGGCGATTTTTATTTTGAAGCAGTTCACTTTTGCTAGCATTAGAAAATTGAAAACTGTAAATTTCGGCAAATGTGTGCTTTAATGTTTAGGTTCACATTGATATTAACCACAGCTATCAGTTGGTAATAAATTCAGATTTGAGAAAATTTGTAGCAGAAAACTACTCTGAAATGTCATGTGAAAATCCTAATTAATTTTAAATGCATTTACATTCATGGAGGAATAAAACCTACTCTTAAATAATAAAGGAAAATAATAGTTACATGTATAAAATGTGAGGAAGGAAAATCATGAGTCTATTTTCACAGTTCATTTTTAAAGGTTTATCACTTGTATGAGGTATGTTTAAGAAAGTTACAAATTTTCTATAGTGAATGACTTTTATGCCATATAATTAAAAACAAGAAGTCTTCATAGCTAAATAATAAGTTTTTGATAAAACCTTATAATTCATTTCAGCTTATTCCTGAGTTGCCCAGTTTTTAAAGTCTTAAAACCCATCACACTGTTGACAGATACCTGAGGTAACAGTAGGTGATTAGCGGACAAAGTTCTAGCTACTATTTTAATTGCCTTTTTTCTGCTTTGTCAAAATTCTGATGCTATTAAGTCATTGTTGAACTCATCCTATATAGACAGTAAGAACAAACAAATAAGTATATTAACATAGCAGACATTTCTTGCTTTACATATAACTGGAGTAATATTTTCTAAATCTGGTGGAACAATCTATTGAACACACTACAAATTCTTTGCAAAAATGAAATAGAATAAGGAACTATGCAGGGAAACCAAATTAGACGACTGCAGGTCTGTAGCCAAGTGCAATATAATTTGTCCATTACAGTAAAATAATCTTAGAAGTAGGTTGAAGTCATTTAGTATAGCTGAAATTTGAAGGGATGAAAGTTACTTTCACCCAACATAAATTCCCTAATCCAATAGTAGATAATAAGAATAGGTTAGTTGAGTAAGTAAAGTTTGAATCCACTGGGTTTTCTGGGCTGGATTTTTTTTTTTTTTTTTTTTTTTTTACATCCAGAGTTGGATTTGCTGACAGGTTAGAGAATGGAAAGTATGTTGAGATTTCCCAGATTAAAAAAATATATAAAAATGAAATAATTTGTAATGAGACTCAGATCCAGGACTAAATAATTCAATAGTCTCCTATGAATTACTAGATACTATCTATATAGAAACACCAAGATTCATTTTAAAAATCAGTGACTGTTCAATTGTAATATTTTTGGAGCAGCCCTGTCCTTGGCTCACTAGATGGGGCTATCAACCTAGACAGACTGTTGTGACAGAGTAATTCTAGTTTAGTATCAATATCCATTCTGCCTTCTTCCTGGCAAGTAGAACCATTTGAAACGATGAGGGGGAAGTGCACAGAGTAGCGATATGTCCCACTAAAAATACTTGCTTTCCAAAACATCCTTAGAGTGAGAGTGCCCTTGTGACCCAGTTAATCTTGAAAAAATGTAAATTGAATTTACATAATTAGGAAAATATTTTCTTAAAGGTAGATTTTGGTAGACTGTCTTCCCCACCCACTATTTTTTGCCGTAAAACCTTATTCCTGTTGCTCTAAATGCGGAGTGAATGCCCATGACAATACCAATTCTGAGATCATGACGTCAAAATCACCCACTAAGGATGGAGAAGAAAGAAGACAGAAGGAACTTAAACGTTTGATGTCTCCCTGCAGGAGTTATACTAGCCCTATGTCACCTACCTCTGGACTTCTTACTCAATTTGAAAAATAAATTATCAGTTTAATCCTATATAAGTCAGGTCTTCAGGTTTTGGAAGCTAAATGACATGACTAATGGATATCACTATTTTCTTGAAAGAATGATTACTTAGATGGGTGAGTAACCCAGCTGAGGCCTCCAGGCGTCTGGGAGAGATATTTATCCTTAAGGAAAGTAGGGAACATATTATTTGCTTTGGGTTTTTCCAGATCCACATGCATTTTAGGAAAGTTAAGGTACTTTCTTTAATACAGGAGCCCATTCGAAATAATAACTCAAGGAGAATAAGCCTATCCTAGTCTCTTGAACAGAAGAATGCCGTTGAGTAAATAATACTATGGAACTAAAGAAATGCACATATAGTCCCCTTCTTAAACATGTCACAAAAAAGGAAAAGAATATCCATTTCCTGTAGAAGAGAATTAGAGCTTAATGAAGACACACTTTCAACCAGGAGGTCTCTGATGTGGGCTTATTAGTAAGAAACACATCTTCCCAGGTAATACAACTACATGTGAGTAAGTGCAGCCTGCCATAAATTCTTTCATCCATTTAATTATCAATGTATCAAATTACTTATTTATCTATCAAATATTTATTGAGCACTTACTCTGCAACAGGATCTGTACCAAGCCCTGGGCTCATTCAGAAATAAATGATCAGGGGGTTTGGTTCTAAATTGAGCAAACAAGTCTTTGGGCTTACTGCCTCCTCATCCTGAGCTGGGCAGATCCCCATCCTCTCTTGAAGTCCATGAAAGCATATCTACATTCTGACGTACAGAAATGGCCCTGCAAATGGAATCTAACCGGAGCTGAATGAGTATTCTCGCCTCAGTTAATATATTTTCATACTTAGTTCCAAAACAACAATGTGCACAACTAAGACACGCTTATTGACCAGGTGCTTACCACCTATTTGGCAAATGCTGTTTATGAAGTTTTTAAGAAACAAATATTGATCCAAAATTTCCCTTGCATTTAATATTCTGTCATTCTGCAAGGCTACTTTTAAGTCTGATGTACACATACAATTACCTGTCTATCTAAACAGTTTCAATTGCCCTAATTCTTGGGCACCACACCGTGATTAAATGTATACAAGGAACAAGTTCTTGATTTGGGCAGCTAGAAAACCACTGTGGCATAAGATCAATAGTTACATCACTTAGCAAAGAGTGTCTTTGTCATTGCTTTCTATAGTCCTCAAAGGTCCTGATAAATACTTAAATCTAGCTTGTTCTTTCTTTTGTGCACATGTTGTTCATGCAAATGAAATCAAAATTTACCTATGAAGATTCCAGAGGACTCATACAAGACAGAAGATTGTTTAAGTTATGGTAGAGCTCATGAAACACATTTTCAACTGGTGGGATATCCTCCTTATCAGACTCCCAAATTCTTTAGAGCAAGAAACATGAACAAGCATAAATGAAAAAAAAAATCCTGTATGAAGAATTGAGAAAACAGTATAAGCACAGGATGAGGAAGACCTAATTCTATAGTTGTTAGTATAAAAAACCTGGGGATTTTTACTAAACAAAAATGTAATAGGCAAATTTGATGGACCTTTTAGCAGAAATGTTTGTATGAATTGAATTCTAGTATCCAGATCATGACAGTAATAATCATTTTTCTGAACTTTGCATAAGACACACATGAGGTATGTTGGACATGCTATGTGCTCATTTTAAAAGATACTTTGAAAAACAGGTGAGTGACCCGATGGTTATAAGGGCCATATTCAGTCTAAAGTAACAGAGAGTAAAGGAAATAGAATAGACATGCTCAAATACTTCAAGGATTTTCATATAGAAGAGAAGTAGGCTAATTTTTTATTGGCCTTGAAATAGGAAAGGCCAATAGGTAGAAATAGATTAATAAGGAAGCACATATTGATCATACTCAACATACATGAAGTGGAGGTTCCAGAAAGCAAACGAGTAGGGGTTTGGAACTAATCTACATTCCCACAGGGAATTTTTGATTTATTCCCCTGCCTAAGATCTTGCCTCTGAATATTTCTTTGGATAAAAAAATGATAGCATTTGTAATAAATAACAAGATGGCTTTAGGTTTAATTGTCAGCCAAGAAAACAGAGTAAATTCACATGTAAGAGTGGAAGGGAAGGAGCAAAAAGTTGACATTGTGATACATTTGGGTGTACCCTGACTAGGCAAATAACTCATCGCCAAGTACCTTCCCAGGGAGTCATTAATAAGAAAATAGACTTATGGTTATAATCCTATATATTTTCATTCATATGTCTAGCTCAGAGAAAGAGGTGGGTGGTGAGAAAAATCACAGCAACTGCAGACAAGGGTCTATAAAAGGCACATTTAAAATAAACAACAAAAAAAACGAATGAATACATTTACTTATTGTATATTATATGTAGCCTATATATTTTTTATTAAACACTTCCACACTTAACACTGTATCTACCAAACTATCAGTTTCAGATTAAGCTTATTAGGTGTACTCTATTTGATCATAAGTATGAAGAGTTTTATCAGCAATAATTCTTATTCTTCCATGCCAAATCACATGGATTGATCTTACAGGAAGTTAACAAATCCTACATTTCCAAATAATTTATAATGTCATGGTGTTACTTGTCTTCTATATTCTTGTAGAACTGATGGACAGCTACCTTATGTGTTTTCAATCTGGAAAAGTAGCCAGTTCGTGATGTTCTTTTGGATTTCTGACTATAATGTCCCTCCATAATATTCCCTGTTGTCTCAAACACCTACATATCTGAAGCTAATGGGCATCTTTATAGTAAGTGATGCTGAAATAACTTCTGACCTACAGCTCCAGGAAGAGTGGCTAATCGAAGTAATGATCAGTGTCTCTTCTACCCATTTCTGTGAACTCTGATGCTTTCTAAATGTACAGAGACTGGTCAAGATGTTAATCTCCCAGTGTAGGGCTGGAGAAGAGTGGTAGAGAACCACTACATCACCATTGGGAGGAGACTGCAGTGTGAACTAAGCAAATTAGAGAATGTAGAAGAAAGGCCAAAAGGAAAATATAAAATGAATAATGGCCATGGCTAATAGCAAAGGTAAATGTATCTCTTCATAAAAGAAATTTACTCTATTTATTGAAAGCTGACCTCAGTTTCTACCTCTTTTCATTGAGACTCCATTATCTACTCCTATACTCTCTTCATTCGTTTTCTCTGCAATTTTGTTGGCATGATTTTAGTTTCCATGTATTGTTATTCTATCTCTGTATGTACACTCTCCCTCCAACTGTACTGCAAATACATTAGGGCAGGGTACACTTTTGATGCTGTTTTGAGTCTCCATTTTGTCAGCAGGTGTTTTTCTTCTTCCCAAAATGCAGCCTGCCAGCCACTTACAACATTTTCCCATAAAACCATGGTTTAATACTGTACATCATCCTGGACTTACTGAATTTGTAGGGTGTGCTTAGGAATCTGCATTCTTAACAAGAAACTAAGCAACATTGATGCTCACAAATGTTTGCTAGCCTAAGGCCTACCACAGAACAGGTGCTCGTAAACGTCTGGTGCTGCTGTTAGAATGCTGCTTCTGGCATGTCTGTATGTATCTATAAAAAAAACGAAGAGATGTCGATTTGCTCAAGGTGTCCTCTCTCTGCCACTAGCTAGTAAATACCTTGAGGGCTGATGTCCTTTGCAGACAGTTCTCTGTATCTCCTTTTAAAGATTTTCTATAGCACTAAGGACCTCCTAGAATGTACCATAAATAATTGTTTATGTTAAGGAGGAGAAAGGGAAAGGTGGTGGAAGAGGAACAGAAAAACAAGATGAATTTATGGTTGGGAGGCATACAAGGGAGGTGTTATTCAGAAAACTCCTTTGCTTTAACGAACACGAATTCAAAAGTGCTAATGAAGTCTCTTCCTTTCGACTTAATTCCTTTGCTCTGCTCTTGCTAAGACTGAAAATTACCCTCCTATAATATTTTTGAGATTACTAAAGGCAGTCTTGTGTGAACTGAAGACAGGTCACAAATGACTCGCATACAACAAATCTGTCCTTGTATCTGTGATACTAAGGAAGTGCTGGTCCCTATTTTTCCTCCTCAAATTCAATCCAAGGAAATCATTTCCATGTCAACATGCACATGAATGATTGTATATGTATATAGTATAATTACTTCACATGGATAAACTTAGCAATGATCTTTGTCAATTGAAGGCAGTGTTAATGAGCTGTAAAATGGACCCACCCAGGTGCCCAATTGTCTTTTATTACAAAGGGCATTCCTTATCTTCCACTGAGGTCTAACTCCCACACAAACCTTCTGTGCTTTCATTTTATTATTACCAATAGTCAAAAGTCAAAGTTGGAAATTGAGACTTAAGAACATGTTGCTTACGTCCAAAGCAACAGGGAAATGAGGCTTTATTGCCTCTATTCCTTAGGCTTCAATATTATCAATGTTGAGAAAACCCCTGCTGTCCATTTCCATTTGATTATCCTGAGAATATGACTTGTACTCAAGAATTTCTTACAAACAAAAAATCAAATATTTTATTTTTAGGAACAGAAAGACCTATATACATTAAAGATTGTCTAATCACTACACCTTAATTATGGGGATTACGTGGTCAGTTAAATGATTTATTCAGCGTTGCAAGGTTAATTAAATTATAGACCAGATTTTTATCCTGGGATCTACGAATAAGCTTCGAGGGAAGGATAAACCTTCAAAATTTTATGCAAATTGTGTGTACACAACTGTGCATTTTTTTTCATCTGTGCATTTTTATGGAAAGAGGATCCATAATTTTATCAGACCCTCAAAATGTCCATCTACATAGCTGGGACAGTTACTGTTGCAAGTGTAATTTATAATATATTTTTATATTTATAAAATATAGTAAAATATTAAAGGTCATGTAATCCAAGCTTACAGCCAATAAATGGATTCCTTAAATAATAACTCTATGGATAGCATGCAAACTCTACCTTGTATCTTAAGATAATTGATAACCAACCACCTCTCATGTTATCATGGTTCAAAGCTCGAATTAAAAAGGTATTCATATAGCTGAATCATATTATTTCTTTCCTATACTTTCTCACATTGGTCTAAGTACTACCCTTTGTAGCCATGAGAAACAAAATCACTGTTGCTTACTCCAGCGTCTTTCATATATTTGAAGTAAATTCCTGTTACAATTCTTCTCTGGTCACAAGAGCCAAGATCCCTCAGTATTCTAGTCACCACTCTAGACTCAAGAAACTTAGAACTGGAAGAAACACATCTCAGTTTGTCAGTATTCTCTAAAATCCATATAACAAAAAACTTAAAAACAATGTTCTACTTGTGATCTGACTTGTTGATGACTATCTCCTTCCGGTGGATGTGTTCGCTCTTTTTGCTGGGGAAATCATGGTATTTTATGGTCTAACTGGGAAGATTAGAGCCTAATGATTTTTATATAGGTTTTCCACCTGAAATGCAACAAAGTAAAAAATATGCAGCTGGCTATTCAGACCCAACTCTAGATAATCACACTTCAAACTTTAATAGTCATGATGTTCACCTAAATAAAACATTGGCAATTTCCAAAAGAGAAACATTAAGCACTTTTATTTAGATGAATAATCCAGTACTTTGCCCGGAGGTTGAGTCAGAAACAAAGAATAAAAAACCTCAGATTTATAAAATGAGTACAGAAAAGATGACTTAGAGTATGAAGTTTTTCTATTTCAAATGTCAGAAAAATGCTCACCAGATTTACTTGATTACAAAGTTCCAAAAAACTTTTTTTTTTTTTGCAATACTCGCTCATACCCCAAACTTTAGTGATGTAGCAACAATCGTGCAAATAATTTAAACACAGTAAATGGACTACATGAAAAATTCAATCCTCATTTCTATATTGATTATTTACACCAGCACTCCCCAAAGACTGTTAGAAGCAACATTGATCCTACCAAATGCTCAGAAAAGATAAAAGGCCAACAACTGAATACACTTCAAAAACACCCCTTACCATAACTGCTTCTTGGGACTCCCACTGCAAATTACGTATTTTAGTCTCCAAGAACCCCTCTTTTTAATGACATCCATTAGCACCCCACACCACCATTGTTCCTTAGGACACACATTGAGCACTGCTATACCATGTTGATCTAATTAACCAATTTTCTGCAAATCTCTACTTTACTCTGTGTTTTAACATCTCAACAAGTATGAGTGCAGACTCTTGGGTAATATGATCTCATTCTCCTCTATGAGAGCCTCCTCTGCCTGGTTCCCTGTGAGCCAAACCACACCCCAAGGAGGAGTTAATATAATTACTTAAATTAGGGCATTGACTATTTTACCTAAAGACCAGGATGTCCATATCAGATTTATTTTATTTATTATTATTATTATCATTATTATTCTGCCTCAGATTTAGGTAGAAGACTCTGAGACTGTGAGATCAGGATAAAAATTGTTGTTGATATTCCTCTTCCACTCCCGGCAGCTGGATCGCTAATTGAACTCTTCTGCTCCCTAGCTCCCATACTCTCACTTGCAGGAAGATATAAGAACAAGAGTGATAAAAATTCAGATTTGTAAAGAAATTTCACTTAAATTTCAAGGTCATATTGGGTGATTTAATTCAATGTTTATAGAAAGCCCTGAATTTGGAAAGAAAGAGAGAGAGAGAGAGAGAAAGAAAGAGAAAGAAAGAAAGAAAGAAAGAAAGAAAGAAAGAAAGAAAGGGAAAGAAAGACAGGCTAGTCACATATTCTATATTGTTTTCTGAGAATCCTGGGGAGTAGGGGTTACTCAGGATGGTATTAAAATCATTTGCAGTTCTTGGCTTTAATATCACCAAATTAGCCCCAAAGTTATTATGATTATTATTTGTTTTTTGAGTTCTTGTATTTTAAATGTTATCATTAAAATATTTGCAGGTAGATAAGGAAAAGCTCCAGATTTGCTTCAAAATTATGCAGTTGGAAGGTAGAGATTGACAGGGTTAGGGTTACACATAAAATAGTAGTTAGAATTGCATGATGGTGGCTGGGTGTGGGGCTCACACTTGTAATCTCAGCATTTTGGGAGGCCGAGGTGGGGAGGATCACTTCATCTCAGGAATTCAAGACTAGCCTGGGCAATACAGCAAGACCTCGTCTCTATTTAAAAAAAAAAAAAAGAAAAAAAAATAGCCAGCTGTAGTAGGGGCACACCTGTAGTCCCAGCTACTCGGGAGGCTGAGGCAGGAGGATTGCTTGAGTCCAGAAGTTCGAGGCTGTAGCGAGCATGCTATTGTGCTCCAGCATGGAGGACAGAGCGAGACTCTGTCTCAAGAAAATGAATAAATAAATACATAAATAAATAAATAAAACTGGGTGATGATTTCATTTGGCTTCCCTTTACTTGCCTGTTCTCTTACGTGTGTGTGATTGATAAAATCTGGGATTCTAATTAAATAATTAAGCACCAAAATCTCACACAGAACTACCAACCATCATAAATAAACTCATAGGCATACGCGGAAGAGTCGGAAGGTTTTTGCCAAGTGGTCAAGATGTTCACTGCTGTAACTAAGAGCTTCCACTGAAGCTACTATTATCAACCACAGCACTCATAAACACAGAGTACTCCTGGGCACATTTTCTATTTACTTAAGTGATTGACCTCATTTGATCAAAAAGAAGATATTAAAATCACCGTAAAATTATGTAATTACTGATTGCATGGTAATCTTTATGTGATGAAATTTTTAAGTTAATACCTAATATAGAATTAAGAATCCTCCACAATATTTTAAAGCTACATTTTCAAATCCATATTTTGTGGACTTCAAATAATTCCAGTTTGAATGCTAGCAAGTGCAACAGGTTTCTGTAAAAGCTTTTGAGTTGCACAGCCTTCCTTTTGACAGATTTCTTAAGTTATGGAATGCAGCCATCAGCAGTCTGTGGAAAAATGAAATGCTGCAAGTCTATTTTTATGCAGCTGGGATCAAGTTACTAAATGGATCAAAAGAAATAATTTCTTTGAAGAGGTGGCTGTTGACACCAGTGCCCTAAAAATAAGTGCAATTTTGTGGGCACAAAAATTTGTTTATATCTTAGTGAAAGTAACTATAGATGTGTTTTCTATATATACACTGGGATTCATGATATATTGGATGCCATTCTAAACATCTTTTAATATACCTTAGTTTAACATTGCTTTTAAGAGGAAAGTTGCATGCTTTCTCTTGAATAATTGACATAGCTAAAGACAATTATTCATACCAGGCTTAGCTTACTGGGTTTATAATAAAAACAATGATAGTAATTTACCTAACTCTTACTTTGTGCCAAATACCAGTCAAATACTTCCCAACATTATTTCATTTGATTTTAGAATCACATTTTATTTTAATAACTAGCTATTATTTTCACAATTGTATAGATGAAGAAGCTGATTCTTAGAGAGTGTAACTTGCCAAAGATTACACAGCTAGCATGCCTCTGAGTTAAAAATTGAAAGCTCTTAATCACTACATTATATACTACCTCTTTAGGTTACATAGCAAATCAACTGATTTGAAACTATAGAAAAAAATTAGGAAACAGAATAACCTTTTAAAATATCTTTGTATGTGAAAGTAAGCTTGCTTACTGAAAATGTAGTAAATTGAAAGACTATTACTATCGCAATAGCAATAGTCAAACTGAAGCCTATAGAGCTCAAATGCATGAAAGTGTCAAAATAGCCAAATAATAATGTGATATGAAATAATTTCTTATCATAATAAAAAGTCAGAAAACAAAATTCAGAAGAGGGCTCTATGATATAAGAGGAAAGGTTGATCTAAGGGTACAAACTAAAATATTTTAAATAAAGTTTTTGGAAAAAACAATTTTAGGCTCTGAAATAAGAAATAAATACAACCCCTTCATAGATAATAATAAAGAAATAGGCCAATAAGCCCTTAAAATAGAATGATATAGTCTTAGCTCTGGAGGACAAAATATTCTCTACTTGGACCCTGGCTCATTTATAACTCCTGCACATATATACATACACACACACACACACACACACACACACACACACATATTGACTATATTGCTGAAGGGGAGACTAAAGGAAACGGTGAAAGGATCATCATTTTTATTATTTCATTAATTCCCGAGGAAAACACATATACAAATTGCATCTGAAGCTTCTAAGAAACCTAGAAAACAGTATAAAGGACTTAGACACAGTACAAGTATTTCCTACCATGTAAGTCTGACAGAGAGAAAATCAATTTTTATGAAAATATAAAACAGTGATTTGGGCTGTGAACAAAATTATTTGTCTCTATTTGTGTTCTGTTGGCTTACTGCTCTGCCAAATTTTGGAGCAAAATGGAAAAAGAAAGAGAGGGAAATTATAGCAAACCTCCCAAAACATATCCCTTAAACTCTGCAATGTATTTAAACTACCCAGGTTCTGTTCACGGATATACTCAAACATTGAGAAAGTGTGGGTGTACTGGGTTCTGATGCTGTAGTTTTTGTAACAACTTGATATTGGAGTCAAAACATGTTTTTCTATCTTGTGTTGCTCAGAAAGGTATGAGCAAATATATTTTTCCCACAAATTTCAATTAATTAAGAATGATTAAAATGTAGATACTTGCAAGGGAAACATTAATAAAAAGATGAAGTGTAGACATAGAGATAATTTTCTCTGTGGCTGATGACTGATCATGTCATTAGGCAGAGCTTTGTTCCCTTAGGCTCTGTAGAGTCAGAGCTAGGATGCAGAATCACAGTTTTAGGGTTGAAGAAACCCTTAACAATGACTTAACAACCATTCCAATCCCCTTGATTTATAGATAAGGCAGGTAAGTCTTAGAAAGAGGAACTGATTCTTTGTGTGAGTCTCAAGAAGTCACATCACCTCTCTGGGCTTCTGTTCTCAAATTCTTTTTCTTTCTTTCTTTTTCTTTTCTTTTTTTTTTTTTTTAATGAGTAAGGGATTTCCTTTATTATTAGTGAGATTGGACATCTTTTCATATCATTATTGACCATTTTTATTTTTCTCTACAAACTGATTATCCAAATCTTTCTCCCGTGTTTTTTTTCTTTTAAAAAAATTAATTTAAGATCCAGGATACATGTGCAGGATGTGCAGGTTTGTTATAAAGGTAAGCATGTGCCATGGTGGTTTGCTGAACCTATCAACCCATCACCTAGGTATTAAGCCTCCCATGCATTAGCTATTTATCGTGATGCTCTCCCTCCTTCCAATCCCCCTAACAGGCCCCAGTGTGTGTTGTTCTCCTCTCTGTGGCCATGTGTTCTCATTGTTTAGCTCCCACCTATAAGTGAGAACATGCAGTGTTTGGTTTTCTGTTCCTGTGTTACTGTGCTGAGGATAATGGCTTCCAGCTCCATCCATGTCTCCGCAAAGGGCATGATCTCATCATTCTTTTTTATGGCTGCATAGTATTTCATGGTGTATATGTACCACATGTTTTTTATTTAATCTATCATTGATGGCCATTTTGATTGATTCCATGTCTTTGTTATTATGTTCTCACATTCTTAAAATTAAATTTGGGACTAGTTGATCTCCAAAGTGCCCACATACTAAACACTGAATGGTTTCAAAAGAAAAGTGAGTTAACGGCAGACAATAACCTGAGATCTCAGTTCCTACCTTGTTCTCACCAGTCCAGTTTGTGTTCTGCCATTTGCTCATATATTTCACTGTTACTATGTACTTATGAAATTTGTAAGCGAATAAGTGGTGAAGAAAAGAAAAACAAGAAAAGTCATCCACATTTTAGAAGGGCAAAATTGTGAGTGAGGAGCTGAGTGGTTGAATCTGAATATTTTCATTAATTCCAAACAAAGGCAATGGAAAGTGGGAAGGAGGGGAATTGCAGTTCTATAAGCTATAGTTGCTCCATAGGAGAAAGGGAAGAGGCAGCAGTAATCAGGACTTTTTGAAAGAACTGTCCAAGTTCAATGACAATATCATCTAGCTCTCTGACTCTAGACATCTGCCAAGAATCATGGAATCTTCATCTCAGTAAACTAAAACCAGGCTAGACAAAGCAGGCACAAAGAAGAAGAGAATCACATTCAATAGGTTAGTCAGTATATGGTAAGCTAGATCAGCCATGGAAATATGCATTAGTCAATAAGTTTGATACCTAAATCAATGGAGACATGGTCTAATAACTGACCTTTCATTTTTTGGGGTGATTTTCATAGGCATACAAGTTTACATAACAACTCCACGAGAATTTACAGTAAGTAGATGCTGATATTCATTGACTATTCAGATAGTTTTCAACTTAAAATGGGGTTATCTCCTGAAAAAATCATCATAAGTTGAAAATAAGTCAAAAATGCATTCAATGCACCTGATCTATGGAACACAATAGCTTAGCCTAGCTTCAAATGTGCTCAGTGATATTAGCTTACAGTTGGGCAAAATCACCTAGCAGCACAGTACACTGTAGAATTTCGGTTGCTTACCCTCATGATTAGGTGGTTTACTGGGAGCTGTAGCTACCAACTGCTGTCCAGCATCTCTAGAGCCTATGAACTGCTTTCTACCCACAGTTGCACCATCATAAAGTTGAAAAATCTTAAGTTGAACTATCTTAAATTGGGGGCTTTTTGTAATCATTTAGGAGTATTAATAATATGTAAACAGTAAGAGGCAGAAATATACAGCAATAAATGCAGATGGCTCATTCCTAATTTGAGAAACAAGATAATGCAGTTTATTCTGAAAAGTGATAGCAAATTTGAAATTTATGGAAGGAATTCAACATCAAACAGGTAACTTTAAGAGGGAAACTCTTCCTGACCCTTAGCCAGACTAAGTTATGTTCAGATAAAGCAATCTGACTTCACACACATATTGGATGCTGGACTTTTCTCTCACTTACATAATTTTGAAATAATTTGTGGAATCATTTATTTAATGTAAATATTCTTAGATTTTGCAAAGAGATCATGGACCTTGCCTTGCTCATGGGTGTAGTCCCAGCCCTTAGAAGAGTATCTGTCATGTAGCAGGCATTCAAAAAACATTTGTTTAATGAAGAAATATCCATGCTACAATATGTTTGAAGAGAGGAGAGGGATAGAAACAAACAAAAGACTATGGAAAAGAAAGAGAGAGAAAGGCATTATTCAGAGGAGGAAGATAAGAGAGATGAACAGAGACTGGACTATCACCATGACATTCAAAACTGACGAACTGACTCTTTGTTTCACACATTGAGTGACCCAGGTCAAAGCCCTAATCAGTCAGTATACTCACTTTGTATCCCTGACACACATGTATTTTCCTAAGAATGGTTGCAGAGAAGGGCTGGAAAAAAAAGGGGATGGAAATGAACATTAGAGATACTGACAGGGAATAATAACGTGGGAAACAGACAAACTCTATTGTGTATAACTCCACAGTCAAAGATTTTCTACCTCCCTGAGAATCAGTCTAGCTTGCAGGTAGAGTATTGACTTCTAGGCAGAGCACCATGGCTATAAAACAGACCACTGAGCTAGGCAATAAAAGAGAGAGAGAGAGGGAGAGAGAGAGAATAAGAGGTCTAATGTCTTGTTTATGTCCCCTTTATAGCATCTTTGAGAGGCTCTGCAGTCCCACAGCTGGCTTTAGTTCATATGCTTTTCTGCTTAAGGCAATACATACCAAAACAATCTAATATTAATGTGCAATTTAGAAAAAAACAGAGGGGTGTAAAAAAGGAGGAAATCTCCACGAACAGTGTAACTAAACAATAACAGAATACAAGACTTGCTTAATTCTTTATTAAATACATGCTTTATTTTAAGTCCCTAAAACATTTGCATCTCATTTTAAACACCCAGTTCTACCATATTGTGTTTAGTGACACTAATGCTTCTTTAGAGCCTAACCCTTTGAGAAATAAGATTATGTTCCCAGTAAATAGTAGTAACAAGTTTTATTATAACAATCCTGATCACAGATTTATAAAAACCTAAAAAAATGGAAATAGAAATGGCTAGGATAATATCCAATACGAGAAAGATCTTTTTATTTAAAAGGAAGTATAAAGCTTGGCTGATGAAATGTCTCTAAAAATATTTCCAAAAATACATATTTTTTACTTTTCGTTAAGAACTTGACTACTCTTTTTAGTCTTAGACATTAGTTTTATGCTTTGTAACTTTACCATTGTGAAACTCAGAGCGCCTAGAGAAGTCTGGGTACTGTGTGCAAATCTACTCAAGTGTTTAGCTTACCACATTGCTGAGAAATGACTACGTGTGTGTGTGTGCATGTGTGTGTGTGTGTGTGTGTATTTTTTCTCAAGAGAATCTATCTTAACTCTGCTGATTATACTATATAACATATCATGAATATCTTAACTGTCAAAATGGTCCTAAGGTTTTGAGGCAACTGTTTCAAATAAACAGCTGTTTTCAATTCTTTTTTACATATTTGCATCTGATCTTGAGATTTAGATTGATAATAATAGTAGAGTGGTTAAGTGAAGAAATTTAAGAGTCGGAGAGGTTATAATTCTGGCTCAGCCACTTACTATCCGACTGAGCCTCTGTTTTTCATCCATAAAGTGGGAAAAATACCACTAGAGATTGTGTGAGGACTGAACAATGTGCCTTGTGCAAAGAAGACAGCAAGTGCCCAATACATAATGTGCACTCAATAAATGATAGCAATTTATAACTACAATAAGTGATTGTTCATATTAATAATAAAAGCCACCCATTATAGTGCAGTACCGCTACCATCACAAAGCCTGACGTCTATCTCAATTCTAAGAAAGGCTATTTTCTACCTCCTGTCTTCTCTGAATTTCTACTTATGCCATATTATCATCACCAATAAATATTTTTTGTAAGCCTAATAAGCATAAGGTATTACATTAGGCCCTCTAAAGAACACAGCCAGAATCAATCATTCTCTCATGCGGGCCACTACCAGATCTGTACTTCCTCTATCATAGCAGCAATATTCTATATAGTGATGATTTATTTGTCTCTAACCCACTGGATAGTGTGCTTTCATAGATAAGTCTTAACTCTATGTTCCCAGCACCCAGCATAATATCAGGGACATAATAAATGCCTATCCAATGTTGAATGAATGAATGGAACATGGATAAGCTCAAAGAGTTCAAGTTGAAGAGAGACAATATGGACATTCAAAAGCCTAGGGAACAAGACAAAGTTTCATATACTTACGAGGAAAAAAAATTGCCTTCTCTGTGTCAGTGAAATGCTATTGCTAATTTATAAATGAAGTAGTAGTCTCATCACGACAGTCTTCTGGGTGGTTTCATCTTATATTGTGAATAAAGGAATGGGTGGCAGAAGAGGGAGGAAGAAACTCTTAAAGGATGAATTACCAAACAGTACCTGGGGAAATAATGTGATATTTTACTGGGCTCAGAGCATGCCAGTCTTGTTAGTTTTGTGAATAAACTGACAAGCAGAAATTGGAATTTAGTGAGAAGTCTAAAGGGGACTCAGGCTTTTAACCACACACACACACACACACACACACACACACACACACACACACACAAAAAAAAATCTGCTTTTGGCTATGAAAAGGAGCTAGAGTGACACAGAATGGCATCCAAGAGAGTAATGCACATCAGGAGAAACTAGCTCCAGATACTATTAGGTTGGTGGAAAAGTAATTGTGGTTTTTGCCGTTACTTTCAATGGCAAAAACTGCAACTGCTTTTGCACCATCCTAATAGTTTTAAATGCAAGGTGCTTAAACTAATCGTAGAACCAGCCTTCTTGGCCTCATCAATCAACTAGCAAATATGCTTCAGTGTTAAGTCAACTGATCAGAGGGACTTTTGCCAGGAGTACGTCCAGAGATTCTAAGATCTGGGGCCATAGATGCATACAGTAGGAATGATTTAAGATGGGTCTTTAGTGCAGAATCCTATGAATTCCAGAGAAGATTGTTACAGGACAGAGAAGTTATTTAGTCTGACCAACCAGGACTGGGCTTGAGGTAGTTTCTGAAGAGGGAATTCTGCAAGTCCCAGAGTAGAGCAGAGAGAGTGGCTCAATCTCCCACCACAACTAGGAGAACTAGTTTAAAAGGAAGCTGTAAGAAAGCCCTATCACTCTATTTATGAATGAAGCAAAGGAATGAAGACCTTACAAGAAAGATCAGAAATCCTTATCACTAGCATACAATGCCTACTATACAGTAGGTACCAAATATCATCTTGTTAAATTAATTTGTTATTGCTCTGATACTTCCTCATTGCATTGATTTGTCTTTAAATGCTTATCATGATTTTAATTTGGAAATAAGAACAGTCTTCTCATAATATTGGAGTGTCAAGTGAGAAATAACAAATTGTGGTTAGATATTGACAATCTCTGATAATCTGTCAAGACTTTTATATACTTTACTTAGTTTAATTATCATAGGATGTCAGAGGGAACATTTATACCAGTGGATACTCTAAATAAGGAAAAATACTGCCTTTCTTCAAAAGTGTAGGGAAACAAAGAGGAAACCTTTCTCCTGGGCATCATCACTTATTTTTCTTTGATATTTATTAAGTGCACACAGCATTCCAGGTCTCAAATAGCCTATGGCCAGGAAGCTTCTCCTCCTGGACTGGCATTATTTCTCCCTAGATAGTGAGTTATAAAACTCCAAAGCGGAAGGAAAAGTTCAGCTGTATAGGTATCATCTGAAGTTCCCCATGGGCAGACCAGTTCTGATTCAAGTCAGGACGAGAAGATATTAGCGAGTGGGAAGACAGACATACTGTGAAATGTCAGTTGTCTCTGAATCTTGATTCTAATGAAAAGTCACAGCTTTTACTGGTAATGCCCCGAAGAGCAGGCGAACTCAGAGATAACCTTTCCTTAGGAAGCCTTCTTGAGCCGCCTCAGGTTCACCATACTTTTTCTCTTGCTCTGGATCCTTCTGGTACTTATCCTCAGAGTATCTACCTCACTCATTTGCATTATCTTGCCTTTTTTTATTTTAGAATTGTTCCCACCATTGTATATGTTCTTGGTCACAAGGAACTTGATCGTAAATAATATTAATTTTCCTTATTATCTGATTCTTTCAGGGCCAATCAGGTTGTGCAGAATGAATTAATGTGAATTGAGATTTTCCTAAAACTTTGAATCCCAACTTAGGTCTTCCTAGTATACTATTGTGAGGATTTCAGTAGAGTACAACTAGGACAGAATATGGTCTGGTCTGATCATTCAGTATTGAATTGTCCTAGGAAATACTCTAGAAGATACTTGGAACCCAGGTATCAGGCTGCCTGTTTTCCATTCAGATTCACCATCATCAGTTAGCGTAGGTGAAAAAGGGCAGAAGGAAGAACAAGAAAGTAAAGAGCTGCTTCCATTAAGAGGAAATCTCCATACAGTCTGAGATCTCCCAGGCTCAAAACACATGAGATTTAAAACGAAAAAAAAATTCTTTTAAAGTTTTTTTTTTAGTTAATACACAATAATTGTACATATTTATGGGGCACAATGTGATGTTTCAGTACATGTATACATTATACAGTGATCAAAATATATTTAAAGGATTCCCTTCAATTGCGCATTGGCCACACCTCCTACTATGGCTTTATTTTCTTCTCAGAAAGAATAAACCTGACAAAAGAAAACTGGGTTAAGAGTGGGAAGAAAAATGGGTCCTGGAACTCCCTGAAAATAATATACATTTGACAAATCTTTTACATTGCTTCTCTCCATAACTGTAAAATTAAAATTCTTGAGCGGAATGATCCCTTACAGATTTTTTTTCAGCCCTAATAGTTTATGCTGCTATGATTCTAGCTAATCAAATCTACTCCTGACAGTTTCTCACCACTGTGTAAAGTACTACAAAAAGACCAGTTGGGAACTGGCAGCTAATCTTCCATCCTTCTGATAGCTTTGCTGAAAAGCCAATTCAACTCAGCTCATTTATACATGTTGTACTTGCCTAGATGCCTGACCTTCGTCAGATTTTGAAGAGAAGAAAGTAAAGGAAAGGAGAAACCTTCTCTGCCTCCAACTTTTACTACACATGAAGTGGTAGGTCAGCATTAAATGACTTTGTATCTGTTTCTGCCTTATGTATCAGAATATGGATTTTCCTAAGTGACATCAGGCTTGAAAAAGAAATTAGCTAGTAAATGTTTTCCTACCTATTGACACAAAGTAAAATTATGAGGGCTTTAAACAATGCATTCTCAGCCGGGCGCGGTGGCTCATGCCTGTAATCCCAACACTTTGGGAGGCTGAAGCAGGTGGATCACGAGGTCAGGAGATCGAGACCATCCTGGCTAACATGGTGAAACCCCATCTCTACTAAAAATACAAAAAAATTAGCCATGCATGGTTGCATGCGCCTGTAGCCCCAGCTACTTGGGAGGCTGAGGCAGGAGAATTGCTTGAACCCAAGAGGTGGAGGTTGCAGTGAGCCAGGATCATGCCACTGCACTCCAGCCTGAACGACAGAGCAAGACTCCATCTAAAAAAAAAAAAAAAAAAAAAAAAATGCATCCTCTACATAAGGTATTGTTTAGCGCCCAGTTTCAGTTGCTGGTTTTCTCCTTCTCTACTGAATTCTTCAGGTCTGTAGGTAGTACTCCTTCCCACACACAAATACCCAACTAACCTTCAGACTTGGAAACTCCACTTAATGGGTTGTCCCAATATTTTCCTTAAATCCATGAATTTCACACTTACTTCCTTTTTTGTTCAATACTTTAAAAAATTATTATTACTTTTAGAGCCACGTACAACCCTGTCTTGCATCTCTTGTATTTTTCTCCACCTACACATGGGCCTGTTTCCTTTGATTCTCCCAGGTCTATCCCAGCTGCTCCTTAGAATCATTCACCCACTCAACTCTTGGCAACTTCTACATTGCTGTCCCTTAATCTTGGAACAGCCCTCCAATCGATGTGTTTTCAGCCACCTCCTAACTTCAGAAAGAAAATTCCTCAAACTCCATCTGTTTAGAGACCATCTACTTTCAATGATCTGTCTCCTCACCATTTTGAGAACTCTTCTAACATGTTAAAATGTAAATACTAATTTTTTTTCACGTAAAAATTAGCAAGCACTTTAGCGTTTAATCCAAACACCCCCAAGCTACACTTTGAATGAAAATCTTCAATTTCCCCCAACTTTCTCATTTTAAAAATGGGATTGTTTTATGCTGAAGTTAAGAAATGAATCTCCATTGCAGTCTGTGCATCAATGCATGAGTGAAGGAACATTTGCATTGCTTTGGGCACTGTGGAGCCTAGACACTGTTCATGTGCACATGGTTAACAATTTACTTCTCTCTGCAGTATTAAATCTTCTCATGTCAGAGACTAATAAATCAAATATTCTGTAGACCATAGCATAGTTAACTTACTCAAATGACTTCCTTAATTCAGTACTGCCAGAAAGCATTTGAAAGCAGTAAATCCCAGAAGTCTTAGTGACTTCTACATTAAGCTAATGAAACACATGTATTCATGCTACCCGGGAATGTTGGTGGCATGTGGCTTACACCTCAAACCAACACTCTCAGTGGGTAAACCAGGAGTGGCAGCGTGCCATTTTTGTATTTCTTTTTCTGAGCTGCACACTACCACCACTTTGATTTCTATCACAGCTGATTCCCTTTCTAGGAAACTTGTCAACCTTGTTCTCACACAGCATAAGAGCTGCCTTTTTTCAACCTTCATCACTTAGAATACCAACAATCAACATATATCATGTATTTCCCATACTGGTCAACAATTTTATCAATGGCTTCGACAAAAGTAACAGAAGGCATGCCTCTTATATTTACGAAATGACCTCAAAATAAAAAACATCAACCTTAAGGTAAGTAAATTTCAGAAATTTCCTAAGAAAAAAATAAAATTATTTATTATTAAATTTATGTAAATAAAACTTTCTTAAAATATGCACTACGAAAAGGTGGAATAAAATAAATCAAATTAAAATAGTGATATATTTTATCACTAAAATTAATAACTAAATATACATACATATATATTTATAGATGTACGAATATCTATGATATACAAATGTCTACATAGATCTCTACATAAAGCTTTTCTATATTTTCCAATTTCTGTTTAATCACGTTATAGTACTTTGATAAGAAAAACGTATTTTAACAAGTCATTCATTACTGAAATGCATTTTGTTAAATATTAAAGATACCAATCATACGGAACTGATCTTTTTAAGCAAAATACCATTTTGCTATATTTGACAGAGACAAATTCAAAAATTTCTGCACTTAAGGTTTAAAAGATAAAATCCGTTAAGTGCAAAATATTGGAGATTTGTCTTAATAGTAATACAATTGAAAATGATCTTAGTTTTTTTTTTCAAATTAAGAGTGATCTCAACATAAGCCAATCATGAGATTTGGCTGCCAAAAAAGTAATGGTTCGTAGGAGGTAATTTCAACTAATGAGTCTTACAGAAGTAGGAATTGAGCGGTTGTCTTTTTTTCAGCAAACCCAGAATGAAAGAGCAAAGTCATAAAAAGATTATAGACTAATAAGATGAATATAAGCACGTATGCCCAACAAGTAAGAGAATCCCAAAATTGAGACCTTCAAGCAAATTATGGGGGCAAATTGGCAGGGAGCTACTGATGGGATCTTATGCCCCCTTGCAACTTCAATGATTCAGGATACCAAGTTGCAATGGAAATGGGAATGACAGTTATTGCATCCTATGGAGACAAACATACTTCCCAAGAATGAAGTGTGATCTGTGTAGTGAGAATACTGAGCTAGGCAGGAGAAATACTGAATTGGTGGCCTTGAACAAGGCACTTACCTTGCAGTACCTTAATCTGCTTGTATTTAGTGTTATGCTGCCCAGGGGATGGACAAGGAACTGGATGGTTTATAAACACAATTATATCTATGCCTTATACAATACTCCATGAGAGCTAATATTATTTTCAATTTATAGTTGACAGAACAGGCTGAGTGATCTAGCGGATAGTATCCAAAGTTTTTTTCTAAAGTTAGCATTCCTTGCTTCATTGCAAAAAGAACAATTAGAGCCACCTGAAGTTTCAAATCTGAACATATAGGGTCTGATTCACCCAATGGTTCCTCACATTTTTCATGTGTTATATCTTTTATTCATGAATATATAACTTGTCTGGTATTGTAATAAAACAATAGACTTTCAAGAGGGATGAAAAGGAGGTGGTGTAGGAACGGAAAAAAGTTTCCTTTATGTAAAGCTACAGTAATCTGCTTGGCATTCCTCACAAAGTTTAAAATATATCCCATTTGTAACAAATATAATGGACTTCAGGGTAGGTGGGGTAACTTGATAAGAGATAAGAAAACACCTGAAAAGGTAAAAATCCATTTCTAGTTAATTGTTATCAACTGAGTTGTTTTTCTCTCACTGGGACACTGTTCTCAGTGCCCTCAGGCCCCAACTACTTAGAGTGAACAGAACTAATAGCAGTCAGTTTCATTATGTCTCCTTAACAACACGGGAACCTGTTGTCCTTTAAAAGTATATAACTGTTTTAACCTTTACATTTTTTATTTAGTCACACCTAAATAGAGAACTTCTGCTAAGGTAGGAGAAGTGAATACCAAGTTCAGCTCAATTCAGTTAGTTGTGCTAAAGGCTAAAATTACAGGAACAGCATGAAGAAATAATTGACAGCTGAAGTGCATGGTCCTATGAAGCTTCTCTTCAGGGAATCTGTGATTGCTCTTAATGGCATTTTCAAAAAAAAAACAGGTCCTGTTAATTTTCAAGATATTTTTAAACACTCGATTACTTTTAAAACAATCAGCACCATTATGAACTCCCAGGAGGCTGTGAATTAAGAAATGAATACCTTTATTTTATAACATTTTACAAAACACTCACAGTGGACAATAAATATCAAATCCACTAGGGGCTTGGGTAATGAAACACAAGTCTTGAAAAAGTAAAACTGAAAGATGATTAGATAATTAATCACAATTAAATTTCTCAACTGATTTTGAAGGCGCTAACCACAAGAGAGCAGTCCATAGCTTCATCTTTTACTTGAACCCTTTTGATGCCTGAACCCCTTACAGATTTAAGGTACATGCTGAGTAAACCATTTTGGAGAAGCACCAACTATGCCAGGTAGAATAACTACATTTTGGGCAGATTAATCTGGGGTGGGGAGTACAGGCATGATTCTGAATTATGCCATTCATACATAATACAGTGAAGTAAAACAGACTGATTATGAATAAACCATGTACTTGAATTGTCCTTGCAGTGGCACAGGGCTGATATCAACCAACTCAAACAATAAATATAACGTACCTGTATTTCTAATTGTTTATAATCACCATCAAATACGATCCTAGTTCTAATCTCTTTGACAGTCTTCTAGAGGTCATAATTCTGTGGAGGACTTGCCTCAGCTCGGGCAACACTCGGAATCCAGTACATGTGTACTGGCTCTTTCATAGCCACTTGGAACACATACAAATGCTATACTTTATCTTTATTGCCCTGTATACAAACCAGAGTTTGGCTTTCCTGTATCCTGACAGTCAAAACATCTTCCGGAAATGCTCCTCATCAGGGAGTTGGCAGCAACTCTAAAACTGGGTTTCTGACAGGGCATTCTCTAAGGAGTGTCATTGCTTTGGAATTATAATTTTATGCTCCTTCGATTCCATTCAATTATACTGAAATTCAGGATATTTGTTGAAACCAATCCTGATACTCTGGGAATGACAGGGCATTCTTTTCTTATCATATTTCAGAGATAACTATCAATCATTCTTTTAGTCTTCCATTTCTTTGACACCCTTTTATTGAACATCTCCCACCCAATAAAGGTTCTCTGATTGATTTTATGCAATAGCAAGGTAAAAAAATATATTGTTACTTTGAGATGTTTATAGTCTGGTTAATTATGTGGTCACTACACTAAACAAAAGAAAACACATCTTGTGGTGTTAGGAGTATGCTGACAGCCTGGGCAACCTGGTGAAACCTGAAGTCTACAAAAAAATTCCAAAAATCAGCCAGGTGTGGTGGTGTGCACCTGTAGTCCCAGCTACTCGGGAGGCTGAGGTGGGAAGACAGCTTGAACCTGGGAGGCAGAAGCTGCAGTGAGCTGAGACTGCACTACTGTACTTGCTAGACATAGAGCGAGACCCTGTCTCACGACAACAATGAAACACCAAAAATAAAAAAAAGAATGTCTACAAGCACAACATCAGACCAAACCGGTGATAAACAGACAGATTCAGGCATATGAATAAGTTGACATGTCCAATGTATCTAGTATCAGTCTTCTTTATTCCTAAAATATGGAATAAAATATGAACACCATTTAGTCCAATGATAATTCTTAAATAGAGAAAGTTAGAAAATAAGTTCTGAGACAATGTCCACCAGAATACAAGCTATTTAACCAACAAAGTTAGATTTATTGGTTAATAATAATAATAACGGGTATCAATAATATATGAACATGTCACTGATACAAGTAAATCTCTTGATAGACCCAAATGTATGAAATTCTAATACTGATTCTTTGTCTTTTCTCTCTTCTCCTATTTATGTCCAATTAGTTTTTCAAGGCCTCTCAGAGGTTATTTCTTTCAGTTCCCAAACTACATTAGGTTCTCCTATAATCTTTTCTTGGTTTGAAGCATCTTTGATAATTTTAAGTTAATAAATTGCTATTTTTTGTCAATGTCCATCTTCCACTTTTAAACTTAATTTCATTTAGCTGACTTGTCTGCCTTCTTTGCCAATATACCTATGACCATAAGAGAGTAACTGGAATGTAGTGGATATACATATTGTTAAAAAAGCTGTTGAAATAATCCAAACTCCAAGGAAGGTCTCGTATTCAAACGGAACTTTAAATACAACATTGCTGGTTATACTTGGTGATGTTATGGTATCTAATTTCTTTTCTTGAAAAGGTTAAATTAACAAATTAAAATTTCAGATTGGCATGTCAAACTCATCTTAGAATTATTTATACCAAGTTAGGCAATAAAATGCCTATGTGTTATTAGCTGATTTTATATGCTTTCTTTTCCTTAAATAGTGGTATTAGACTGTATTGAGTATCAAAGTATAAGTGTGCATTCTTTCTGTAAAAATGGTCAAATAAAGACAGGTAAAAAGCATGGATTTTCCTGTATGTTTTTATAGAAATTTCATGAAAGTTAGTAAGTTATAGGTTTGCCTATTTAAACAGGCCTTCACCTGGAGGACAATGGGGTGTTATAGGAAATAGGAGAAATTCTTATAAGGATGATTAAGTTTTCCTAACTTCTCCTCCTGCCCTTTGTTTAATTCCATGAATAAAAAGGGAAGGCCCCTTTGTACATTCTTCTTTTAACTTATAAAATCTATTTGAAAACTTATAATTTAAGAGAAGATCTTTTTGTGAATTTAGGAACTTTTCTTATTCCTGAGAGCAACTAATTTACACAGTCTAGTTTGGCTCACACAATGACTTAATTTTTAAAAAATCAATGCTGTGTTACTGTACTAGTGCTACAAAAGTTGGTGACATGAGACCTTGATAAGTGCTATGGTTTGACTGTGTTCCCCAAAGTTCATGTTTTAGAAACTTAATCTCCCATCCAGCAATACTGACAGGTGAAAACTCTAAGAGGTGATTAGGCCGTACGGATCTTCCTTCATGAATGGATTAATGTCATTAGTATAGGAGTGGGTTTGTTACAAAAGAAAGTTTGGCCCCTTCTTGCTCTCTTGTGATCCCTTGACCCCTGCCTCCGCCCAACACACACATTTTACCACGGGATGATGCTGCAAGAAGGCCCTTGCCAGATGCTGGTCCCTTGCTTTTGGACTTCCCAGCCACCAGAACTGTAAGGAATAAATATCTGTTCTTTATAAATTATACAATCTGTGGTATTCTCTTACAGCAACACAAACAGACTAAGATAATAAATCATATTAGTATTTCACAACCTAGAAGAGCAGGAATTTTAAGAATAAACCCATGGAACACACAGTTGATGTCGTTTATTCTAACATGCTCTGGACTGATTTTCCCAGACTTTGGAAATGTTTTACCTTTAACTTCTAGAATAACTTTCATGAATTTTGGCCACCCTAGTAGAGCTCAGAGAGCTAAAACAGCAGAATTAAAAGGTCTTGGGAGTGAGGCAGGGCAGTTGAAAATGCGAATGTTTTCTCAGATATGTTAGGGAGTTTCACAAGTTTGCAGAAAGAAAAAAAGCAAGAAAAGACAACTGAAAGATACAAGTAAGTAAGACTGAGATAAAATGCTGGAATAAAGGAGAAGATCCCTGAGTTGACTGTGCATTAATATGGAATGGGAAGGGGAATTGAAAAAAAAAATAAAGCCTATAGAGCAAAATTTTATTAGAATAGCAATATCATAAGTTAATGAGTTTGGTTATAACTAAACCTAATTACAGTGCTTTAAAAATAATCTTGCGGAAAGAATCTGTCTGTTTCAAATTTATATTACATTTAAAATACAATAACAACAACCCTCTTAAAATATAGTTATTAGGGATTTTATCACTTATTTTGAAAATCTAATACATGATATTGAAGATTTGGGAACACTGGGACAATGCTGGTTTCTGTTACAATGCAGCTTTATGGCAAGGATTCCTATTCTCGTTTATTTAAGTTCCAACGTACTAATAAGATAGGCTGGCTTTTAGCACATGGACCAATGAGTCTTAATCCCAGATCTGAGACTCTCTGTTGGTTACAAAGCTTCTAATTTACACAGAAGAATAAGAATTAAAATGGTCAGGCTGCAACAAATGGCTTAGAGATGAATGAGAAACAATTGAAAGTAATTTCCTCAATTATGTCTCTTCTCTTTTTACATGCAGTTTCTGTACAATTCAGAGAGGTACATACAGAGGGACTACTTCATTTAGTAATCTACGTTTCTGACAACAAAAAAATCTTATGAGCAATTGACTTATTTTCATTTGTAAACATCTCTGCAGATTAATTTTTGCTGCTACTTAATGAGGCAGATTATGAAATTTACTTATCAATTTATCAAAGTTGCCCTCTATGATAATCATCGAGGTGTCTCTCTCTTGAATTACTATCTGTTCATCACCGACACAGCCAATCATGCAATTCTAAAATGATGTGATCACAAGGCTTATATGATAAATAGTGATGAATTCATCAAACCAAACTTATTTAATAATACCAGAACTAGCAAAAATACACTAAAGGAGAAATCAAACTGCAAATACCTTCTCAGGTAGGCTTTTTATATGATTGTCTTACTGCCTTTCTAATTCCCATAGCGACCTCCTTTGTTATTATCCTGCTACATAAAGAGTTGACTGAGTTGAAATTATTTACAGATTATCACTATAGGATGCATTTTACTATACTAGTGTTTTGATAGCCCTGACTGTAAAACATTGCCAGATGATAGGATCATGGAAGAGGAATAGAAATGTCAATACATTTAAGTCATGAGAAGGTGCCTTAGACTGCAATAGGTAAGGTGAAAAAGAGATGTCTTTTTAAAAAGATATGCAAATATTAAATATCATAAATCAGTTCTAATACTTGAGCTAAACTCTCAGACCAGAATAATTTGAACTTTAGGGGAAAAGGTGGACCGATATACAGTAATAGAGGACAAAGAGAAAGCTCAGAGTGGAAGTAATATTCTTTGTAATTGGTCATAGTTGGTGCTTGATAAATACATGTTTCATACATGAATAAACATGTGAAAACAAAGAAGTAGTAGAGAAAAGGTTTCAAATGGGTATCCTGAAAGCTATAACAGGACTGCTAACTAGATGGTTTGACCAAGGTAGTGTATTCAAAGCAAAATGAGCTTGGTACAGTAGTTCGCACCTGCAGTTCTAGCTACCAGGGAAGGTTAGGCAAGAAGATTGCCTGAGCCCAGGAGTCCGAGACCAGCAAAATGTACAGTGTTTCAAAATCAACAGATTTTACTTTAAATCTTCATTTCTTTAAAATTTGGATGACACGGAAATATTCCCAGGAAAGAAGAAAAAGGGGAGAACTATAAGGGATAAATTGCAGGCAACAAACCCAAGACATTTTCAAATCAACAGGTGCCATCTCAAGAGAGAAGCCATTCTGTTGTCTGGACATTATCAATTTCTAGGTATTGTAATTTAAGGGCCCTCTCCATGCCAAAAAAATAAAAATAAAACATATGCATACTGGATGTTTTTCTTCTTTGAAACAATTTATTTCTTTGACATCAAAAGCGCTAAACATTACATCTGTTTTTTTTTTTTTTTATCATACTGCCATTTATTCTCAGAACTCAATCGCCTCTTTAGACAAAGTTGCATTTCTCACAATACCTGGTTTCTTTGGTCATTTAATTTATCTGCTTGCTGAAATTTGAGTCTTGTGACACTCCAAGTAGAAGTTCAATGAAATATTTCAGGGAGAAGGATTAGAGGATAGTGTGCTGTTTTCAAAATACACAAAACAGGAAACTATTAATTTAAGAAGTAAAGATATTTTGGCTGTGGAAAACAGAAAGAACTTAAGAAAAATGAGAAAGATAAGTAAAATTAGGTTGTTCCAAAGTTTGGATTTTTTGAAAATTTGAGATAGGATGTATATTGTTCCTCACTTTTATCATAACAACTTCATTTTTACTAGTATTTTTATTCTCTGAAGTTTGTTACATTGAAGTGTTCCTTTAGCAGGAATAGATAGATTTGAAAAATAGGCTTAATCTACTATTTCTTCATGACTTTCTCCCTACATGAGAATCTGGCAAAATTACTGCTCACTTGCTGCTGACACATACAATTCCCAGGGAAAAAAGAAAATAAGAGAAAGAATTATGCGAGAAAAATCACAGGAAGCAAATAAACCCAAGACATTTTCAAATCAACAGGTGTCATCTCCAGAGAGAAGCCACTTTGTTGTCTCCATGTTGCCATTTTCTAGGTTTTGTAATTGAAGACTGTTTCTCTACACTATAAATAAAACATTTGACACAGTAGATTATTCTCTTTTTTGAAACACTTTATTTTTTCAGCTTTCAGGATGTCACATGCTAGTTCTATTTTTCCTAGCTTGCTGACCATTTATTCTCAGTATTCTCTGCTAGATTCTGTTGTTTTGTGACCACCAAACATGAGAAGGCTCAGTTTTCATATCTCTTCCCCATCTAAACTCCCTTTCTGGGTAATTTCATCTTATCCTGTGACTACAATCTATCTATATGTGATGATGCTTATGCTTGCATCTCCAGTCTCAACTCTCCCTGGAAATTCTGACTCATGTATCCATCTATCTACTTGGATGTCCACTAGGTATATCAAAACCAAAGTCTAAAAACAACAACAAAACATCCACTTTTCCACTCCAAATTCCCCAAAGGATAAAAGTCTTGATTTTCCGTTCGCAACAAGGCTTCCGCTAATAACACCACTATTCTCACAATTAAGTGGGTCAAAATTAAAGAATATATTTAAATTCCGCTTTTTTCCACTCCACACTTCTAATCTGTCAGCAAATGCTGTCTGCTCTGCCTCTAAAACGCATGTGGCATTTTACCACTTCTTGGCTTGAACCTCACAACCACCTAAATCTGAGAAGCCACCACAATCTCTTTTGTGGACGCCTCCTAGAACATCCTAATATGTTTTTTTTTTTCTCCCTCTTCTCTGCAATCTATTGTCTACACTGAAGCCAGAGTTATCTTTTTAAAAAAAATAAAAGTCATCCTCATGATCAAATGTTCTCAATGGCATTCTCACACACGTAGGGTAAAATTCAGATCCCTTTCAACAACCTGAATGATATGAGAAGGCATCTGGCCATGTTCCTGCTCTTCCTGGCCTCCTACTCTTTTTCCTTCCTGCTCATGCTCCTCCAGTTACCCACGTCTTCTTATTCTTCAAACACCTGCATTTGCTATTTCCATGCCTTGTGATACTCTTCACCAAGACAATCACATGACTACTTTTCTTATTTCATTCTAGTGTATAATAAAATGTCCCCTTTCAAAGAAGCCTCTCATAATTTTTTTAATATAATCTCCTATTACTTTCTAGCTCGCTTTTTCCCATTTCCCTGCTATGCTTTTCTTCATAGGTATTATATTATACTCACATCATATTATTTCCTTTTTCTTTGTTATTGATCTTCTCCAATAGAAATTATGTTCTAGGAGGATAAGAATTCTATTTTGTTTACACTCGCCCATAAAGCCTCACACGCCCGTAAAGCCTGACGTAGAGTTGGCACTCAACAAATGGTTGCTGAATAAATGAATAAATTAAAGACTACGAGGTTGAAATACCAGAAAATGATCATAACACTTGTCCTAATTCTTTACCTCACATCAAAAAGTGCTAAAATGTGCTGTTTAGGAACCCAACAAAGATTATTTAAAATATTTTATTAAACATACCCTTCTAGAAGCAGAAGAGATTATAAAAAAGAATTTTTTTCTATACTTTATCTTGCTCACATTTACTCTGATATAAAAACGGATTCTAACGTATATATCAGCTCTAGGAAAAATCAAAACAGGTCCTTTATATGCTTGCTAGTTTTAAAATACAGTCTGATTTCATCCACTTCAATTGAATATGCAACTACCATTTCCTTGTACTCTGCTGAAACCTGTGAAAGATAACAAAATGAATCACAATAACTAATGTTTATAGAACAACTTAACTTATGCCAGGGAATGTGCTAAAAGCTTTACAAGCATTATATCATTTAAGTTCCTGTGACAACTCCATGAGGTATAAGGTTCCCTATTTCAGAGAAGAGAAAACTAAGTGAGTCAGATAACTTGTCCTACACCAGACAGCTGTTAAGTGGAGCTGAAACTTGCATCCTTGCCTTTCTGATGGCTACGTTGGTCATTTTTAGTGTAGAACTCACTGCCACTAGCAGGACTTAAGAACACTCCTGGTGACCTTGACGACTCAGTTCATCCAAATATGTAAATCCTCCACTCTGTCCTTAGGGACTAAGATTGTTGAAGGCCATTTACCTATGTCTAGAGTATCCTTACCCGTAGATTATTGAAAAGTTATTGAATTACTAAAATTTAGTTTTCATAAACTAAAATTAGTACTTAATAGAGTTTGCTGAGAATTCTAATTCAATATCCTAATGAGAAAGCTGGCTGCTACCCAACACCTGAGAGCAATGCAAATAGCACCCTCTGCAAGAGCACATGCAAACAGGCAGAACTGCCAAAATCTTGGGCACAGATAAAAGTGTAAGTGGTTTTCAAGTACCATTTCAAGTAACATTATTCTTACTCTAACAAATTCCTGTTTATTTAGACTTCATTATTGTCAATTAAACTTGTGAAAGTTTCTTTGCTTAACACTATCACATGTAATGGTACTTACTTGAATCAGAACTATTTGTGATCTAAAATAGTATTATGGATATATTTTTAGATAGCTACACATAGCAAACAATATGAATCATCCACGTTCCCGCTACAAAGCAAATATATACATATATCACAACCTGCTTGAGTTTTCCTAGGTAGTGAATTTTTTTGTTATCAAGAGTTTGAGGTTTTTTTGTTTTGCTTTTGGAATGGGTTATGAGGAATTGTGGTCAAAAAATGAGAACTTCTGTTTGGTGTTAACAGCGCTATGTCTGCTTTGCTCTAGTGATTCCTAACCTACTGTGCGAAGGAGACATAGCAAGGCAAGACTGTAAGTATAACCATAAAGGGACTCACGCACTCTCAGGTGAAGTGCAAAAATACTGATCATGATGCTCAAAGATTCTGGAGGAGTAAGCATTCAAATTCCGAAATGTAAGATAATTTCTCAAATAAAAGAGGAAAAACCTATCATTAATTTTTTAAAATATATCTTCCAGAGCAGGTTTCTCAACAATTTTACATAGGAGTATTTTTGTCTCCTTAACATTTGTACTTAAGGTCAAAGTTGTTGAGGGTTGATAGGCTCTTGTAAGCTTCAGGTGAAACCTAGAGAGGAGAAGGGAAGAAGATAAATCTACTATCCTAGATTCTTTTTAAGAAGCAGCAGGTTCCACTCCTGACTCTCCTGCAGATGGTCTCCGGTCTTCAGGTGATGCTATGCAAGGACCCTACTGTGCACTCTGCTGAGTGTTCCGGCTCTCTGGTATCAGGTCACTGGGCCTACTCTACTTTTGGTATCATTCTGGCCCTGTGAAGAAACCATGAGGAGAATACGGTCGATGCATTTTGTAGTTAACACCACAAACGACATGAGAAACTTAGCCAGAGAGCTATTAGAGTGGCGATCAGTGACGCTGCTGCTCTACCCAGTCTGTCTTGTGTGCTTTAAGATGGAAACACCTAAAGCCGACTTAGCCTTCACTAAAGTGAACAGACCACTCTTCTGGTTGTTGTCATAAAGCATAAGCAAAGAATGACAAGCAGAACAATGGACATTTGTTAAGTGATTGGCTTGCATACATTGGCTCCTTCGATACTAACAGCAACGAGTAGGTATTATTATTACAGCCATGTTACAGAGGAACGGTAGGTACTATTATTAAGTCCATGTTACAGGTGAGGGCGTGAAGCTTATCAAAGAGTTCATTGGCCATTTCTTGACCAGGACACAAGCTCCTAATGTTACTCTCTTTTGTAAATCTGAGTTTTCCAACATTTTTTGATTGAAGAATTGATCTGGAAAGCCCTTCATTCACAGTTGCTTTCTGGCTACTGTCAGTAAAAAGGAAAGGCTCAAAGGAGATCTGATGTGTTTAGAATGGTGGAGGTATAAGAGATTTCTTTTTTATCTTTAAAAGCTTCAGTATACTTGTTTTACTGGTGTTAGTTAATGACTCTTTGTCCTTTATAGTAACAGAATTATTTCTGTGTGAAAGGTTATTTAAAAAGTCCCATTCTAATGGCAATCAATTAATTGACCAACAAATACAGTAAAATTGCAAAACAAAACCTTGCAATGCATTTGCAAATACATTTGGACACTCAAAACAAGATAAACTCTTACAGATAGTGTGAATACATTATTAGTTATTTCACATTAGAAAGGAAGAATGTTGAAAAAAAATCGTATTTGGTTTAAACATTGCTTTCCACACACACGTTTCAGAGGCTCTGACATTTTCAGGAACGTAGATTCTTTGGCTGCTTTTCCCCTCTTAAGTGGGATTGATTTATTGGTTAAGTTTCCACAGTAACTCCCAGCACGTGTAGAACTGTTTAGCAAATCTGCATTATTTTGCATTTCCACTAAGGTCACCCTTTTCATAGACTCAAACAGCAAGGAATTTTAAAATTTCTCCCTCTACTAAAGTTTACTGGCTATTGTACTCATTATCTTAGCATTCTTATTAGTTTCTTCTGAGAAAGTACATCTGGTAAAGTCGGGTAACTAAAAAGGGTATACTATTCAAATGCAATGTTATTCAAGCATTGGAATCCTAATCAAATAATACAAAAAAAAAGAAAACTGAAAATAGAGTGAACAAGATTATTATGTTAGGCAATGAGAAAAAAAACAGTATTGTGGATAACATAGGTATATGTAGGATACACATGAGACCTCAAACAGATGCATCTTTGTGGAAATGTAAATAATTTATTACAGCAGATAAAACTGGGAAGGAGCTTCTGCTAATTAACATACATACACAGTCATTTTCCCTGTATAGAGAAGTCCGAAAACTGTTTCCATTTGCAGGCATGTGGTCATTAGGCTAATGGGCACTGCCTTTGGACAGGATTTACTTATACCCCAGCTGGCTCAAAAAAGTAATCATTCTCCAATTAAGAGGCTTCCTCATGTGTTTTCTATTGTCATTTCTAGAGTTCCACTATATCTAGCTTGGTAGTGCAAAAGTGGTATGCTATTCAATTATCAGCTAGTAGTGGGGCTGAGAGATACCCTGAGTTTCATCATCCAGTCATTTGTTTCTATTGATGGTAGAGGATAGGAGGGTAGGTATACAAGCATATACATGAAACAAACTTTCTTTTCCCACTCAGTTGGAATAAATTATAACGTGTCTGGACAAATACGTGTGTGACTATTTTTAGGACTGATTGGAGGTCATAATGGATTTTCGAAAGTAAAACTCAAATAGGCGATAATCTTGATTATTCTACTCACCCTCTGTTTTTATGTTTTTCACTTAGATTTTAAAGGGTTGAGTTTTTAAAGGGCTTTAGTAATTTTTTAAGAGATGAATTCAAGAACAGGGAAAAAGCCCACTCCTAAATATTGCATAAAACCTGGTTGACACTGCATGAGGTCTGGAAGGATATATTTCCCATTATTAAACCTAGCTGTCCCTCATATAAGAATGGGTCACTTGCATCATTTTTTACTTTTCTGTTCTTGATCAATATTTTCAAATGTTTCTGGAAATGTTTTCCAGCAATGTTAGAGGGTAACACATTTTTTCTATTCCTGAGTTCATGAGGAAGGATTTTATTTTTCTTCTCGGCTTTTCCCTATGCCTTTGATTACCACACTTGGGAAAAAATAATTTTAGGCCATGTTCTATTCAGTTCCACGCTTCTGCCTGTTGGGAGAGCTTTTATAAGGAAGCACAGGGCCCTTTGCTCTTTCAAGGGCTCTAATTCATGGGTGTCGCTTGCCCAGGGCCCATCACTTGTGTGCATGGAGTTGGGCTTGCCTAACCCAGGGGTCCAGTAAGCAGGCTCGTGTGGCTCTCGCCACTAAGTCATGTTGTCCAAATTGGTCTCTGTGCATTCAGGTGTTTTTGAAAAACCTTGTTCAGTATTCTGCAAAAACTTACACTACTCCAAATCTACCCAGCTGTGTAACCAGAGAACTGGTAAAAATAAAAATAAAACATTCTCAGAAAAATGTTATCATTGAAAGGCATTTAATTTTTAATAAATAAATATAATAAGAATAGGTCTTTAGTTAAAAATTAAAAGGATAATGTTGCTTGACAGATGGGAGTCCAGGAAAGAATTGTGGTTAGGAGACATGAGCAAAATGCACACATGTCAGGTAGACAAGTACAATTAACACTTGCCAAAGAGAGCTTGTGGCATAATGTACCCCAAGAAAGATACAGGCTGAACAAAGTGTACTTGGTTCCTCTACAGATTGCTCCCTTCACCTCTTTGTATACTTTGCATGAAACTATTGTTACTTGCTGGTATAAAACATTAATATGCTAGGAAAAAAATCACAAATGAAGGAAGCGATGTGAGTTTCCTTTATACTGACATATTTCCCATATTCCAATATGTGTAAGATTTTCCATATTACTGAAATGGAAAACATAGCAGAACAGACAAAACCAAGGATGATAATTGTTTATTCATCTACACTTTCCATCTTTTTTAAATATTCAAGTTGTTTAGAACTCCATAAGGAGTGCTGCTGGGGGGTAGGGGTCTTCAGCAACGCCATTGCTCATATAAACATAATAAAGTGGGAACATGATTAAAATACTTAGATTTCTGATTGTAATGAATATAATAAAGAAAAACTAGCTTAAACAAATAATGCCAGAGGGTATCAATGGCTGGACAAGAGTTTCATTAGCAAAACCACAAGGACACTAGACCAGAAAGTTTCCAGGTGAAAGGACATTAAAAACGTTCCATTGGACTAATTAAATTGGAATACACTAACAAACATGTCAGTGTGGACAAGTAAGGTTCTGCTCAAAATCTGCAAACTTAACAAGAAAGTATCTGCTAGAATTCTGAATGCTGAAACTGAAAAAAAGTGTGCTTTGGGCAACAAAGAGGAATGTTTTGCATTCAAGAAGTGTATGTTTTATTTTTATAAGATTTGGTAGAAACTGAAGATATAAATATGTTTAAGAAATATACAGATAATAGGTCTACAGTTGATTATCAAAGGGCATGTTGTGGTGATATTTCACACACCTGGGTTGATGCTCCGCAAGATATATCTGTTCATGTCATAATGCCGTGTGATCAACTTAATGCAAAATTCCAGAGCAGCGGCTCTTGTGAACTGCACTGAGAAGTGCCCGCTCTAATAATGAAATGTCGTGGACCTTTTCTGATACTCAGAAAAATGGATTAACCAATGTAACATTTCAAATTTAAATTTTCTTCCGTGATTTTTTCAGATATTTTTGGCCCTGTTATCAAAATATGTTCATATTAGATACCAAGCGCTTTGTTTAGGCCTTCAGGTTCCTCATTCACACTCAATGTGGGAAGATGCTTACATTAATTTTTGTTTCTAAAATGGAAATATTTTAAAATCTATACCATAAGATGGGAAGACCTGCTAGTAAAATTACTCTTAATGTATATGTTTGAATCAAATACCAATATCGCTAATGGTTTGAAAAATCACTGCCCGGGAGTAACAGTAACTGCAGACAGTTAGGAGATGTTCCAGTCTCTCCCTGAAAGTAGACATGTGTCCTTTGGCAAATGGTTTGATAATTGGGGACTCGGCTTCTTCACTGGTGAGAGCGGGGAGGGAGAGGGCTTAAGTGGCCCATAAAACTAAAATTTCTAAGATTCCTTCTAGATTTGATTCCCTTCAAAAGTATGACTAGGGGTACCCTAAGGGGAGACAGGACACTTTACTAGATGAATTCAGCTGGGATCCTACGTGAGACGTCTTTAATTGGTTATATTAATAGCTAATGGCAAACAAAAGGCAAGGCACAGAAAAGGATGGAGGAATTATTGCATGCTGAGACCATTTTGGGGTAGGCACATTGCCCCAAGAGCCTGTGGTTGGAATTTTATTTTATTTTATTTTTTACAAACAAAACAATTCATTTAAAAACAACTTAAAACACAACCAGGGTGATTTTTCTAACAGCTCTTTCTGGTATTTCAATATCTTGCTACATTCAAAGCTGGAGATAATCATGCAAACCAGCCAGCCTTTGCAATTCCTGGAAGTCCTAGTTCAGATTATTTTACTCGTCGGGAAGTGACCTCTCTTCCCCTATTGACCTGGGAAGGGGCAGAAAAATCCCAGTAGAGTGAACTGAAGGTTTGATACAAGAAGTTGCTCAACTTGGACTTGCCTAGAACAGCAGCCTTTTATTCTGATTGAATCTGTGGAAAATAAGACCCAGAGGAACTCAGACAAGTATAGCTTGTCTTCTTTTATCTATTCCTGTGTTTGGAAAATAAAATTAATCTGTAGCAGAAGAAAAGTAAGTGTGACAAACATTTGCTCTAGGTACCTAAGGATCAAAGTAACTGAGACTTCATGTCTCTTTTTTCCACTAATTTAACACATCCATTAATTTTAAAAGTATGGATACAAGATAAATCTTTTTTTTTTTTTTTTTTTTATGGTAGACTTATTTGCTACAGCAGGTATAATTTTTTCCACACCCCTTTTTTAACATTAAAAAATGTAAAAACCTATGCGTCAATGTAAAGTATGTTGAACTGTTTCCAATGATGAATATCATCTGCCAATCTAATAAATGTGAGTAAGGCGAAAACGGAATAAAAAAACTGAATAGAATGTGGGGGCGGTAAACAACCCTTGAAGCGGTAATCAGCAAGTAAAGCTGAATTCCTATGCCATAGTGCCCCCTGCTGGTCGATTATGGAAGTAGTAGCTTTCGGAGAGCAAGTCAAACCTCTTGGTTAGGCCACATCATGTTTTGAACAAAAAAGGCACAAAAACGAAAGGAATGTGTGCATATCATTTTTTGTCTATTTCTTTTTACACAGTCATCATTGGCAGTGGGAAGAATGGGGGAAGGATTGTTTTATGCGTGAAGAATCCCAGAGCCCATTAGAACTAGGCTTAGCTCAGCCACTTCTCCAGTGATATGTGATCTGGCACTCACAGATCTTTCTTTAAGCCTCAACTCCTCCTCTGTAAATTGCAATTAGTAATAATAATAAATGATAGATTTACTGCAGAGAGCTGTTACAAAAACATAGGAAGAGGAGGAGGAGGAGGAGGAGGAGGCGGAAATTACACACAGTAAAGTGTACTTAAAATGATATAGCGCTTTTCAAAACAAATATTAATGTAACGGTGCGGACTGCGGGAGACACTTCCATTAACAATTAAACTAACTTCCCTTATAATCATCAAAAGGTAATCCAGGCTGGGCAACCCAGGCATGGTTGCTGAGCTATCAGACTTTCAAATTCCTGTATCACCTGGTTTCCAAGGACTTACTTGGGTACCTTTGAACAATGTATGTTGCTCAGATAATTTATATTTCACAGAATTTAGTATATACTTAGAGAGGTCTCTACTGGTTGGTAAACAGAGGTGACGGGGTAAAGGAGATTAAGGTACTCCTTGTTTGCTTGATAATCATTAATGATTGAGTCTCCATCCTGACCAGCAGCATCTACATCACCTGGGCGCTTATTAGAAATCAGGAATCTTAGATTTCATCCAAAACTTACTAAATCAGAATATGCATTTAAAAACTATCCCAGGTAATTATTATATACGTTCAAGTTTAAGAAACTCCACTCTTTCACATTTGGGCTATAAGCTCTCTCTGGCAATACATCAGTTGTTATCTAGTACATATGCACAGAATAGTATTTTTGACATGACCTTATTTTAAAACTACTTGGAGAAATTAAATTAGGAAGAAAAACTATGGCCTATGGCTAAGGATAATTAATTTTTATGAGCCTCAAAAGAGACGATAATAAGATGACTTTCCTAAACGTAACTTAGTATTATGCTACTTTAAAATTTTTACAGCTTTGTAATACTAATTTAAAGTAATCTCATGTATTTGTATTAATATACACATTTTATATTTGCCTTTAGTATCTGTGTTGATAGAATTTTAAAATGCAGATTATTTCATTAGAAGAGATTTTAGAAAATAGACTCACGTCTAAGTAGACGTTTGAAAAATCTAAGAGGGCTGTAGCTTCCATTAAAAATACCGTCTACCCAATCTTTTGTCAGTTAATGCCCTCTGAACATAAGACAATGTTCTGAGTTGTTGGAAGTGGACTGCTGTACTAGCAACACCTATGATCACAGTTTCTCTATAGATACAATTTTAAAATAAACCAAACTTGGAAAATGAGTGGATAGGTATTAGAAAGAAAATTCATTCTTTTTCACTTACTCCCTACCCCTACCACTTACCCTAAGCTCCACCTCACACCCTCTGTTGTGTCTTCTTCCTTTAGGAATATTTTGTTTAGTTTTTTTTGTTTGTTTTTTTTTTTTTTTTTGGTCATAGCTATGCTCTATTTAATAGGTGAAAAGACTTTAATGCCAGTGCTTCACCTAGGATAGTTTCCTTCTAACTGGTCCTTGCTATAAAAGTATCCATTTCTTCTCCTATCATTTAGTGTCCTGGCTATAGGTGAAGGAAGTCATCTGATTCAACCAGTGCACACTAAGGTGTGTGAACTCTGAACATTCTTGTTTAACCTCCCTAGTGGAAACCCACTGAGTTTTTAGGAAAGACACTCACACAACTCAGTGAAAAGCTTCTTAGCGGAACTTCATGCAATTTAAGACACAAAGAGTTTTAGGATTGAAGTGGGAGATATTTCAGGACCCAGGTACCTTTCTGGGTCCATTAAGCCTCTCCAATCTTCTTTAGCCTATTTTCTACCTAAACTACAGGCTCTAGCTAGCTACACAGGTAATATCCTTGTAGAAGAGTAAAAATTGTGAAAAAATATGGATTTCAGAGTTTGTCTGATTTCCTTTACTGAACACTCCTTTGAAAGTATTGAAAAGCCATATGTTTCCAATCACTAAAGTTGGACATTAAGGATCAGGAAAAAGGCCTGGAGGGGGATCTTTGAAGTATAAGAGTTTTGACTCCCTGCTCTAGTGGTGAGAGACCTTTTAGTCAGAGAGAAAGGATCTTGACTTGAGAGAGTAACAGGGTTTCCAATCTGTTCCTTTCCTTGAACAGAGTTCAACAGAGGCTCAAGGGTGCACCTCTCTTAGGCTCTTCATATTGACACACTCTTCTATTGCCAAAAGCTTGGTTTGCAGAACAAATAAATAACACACCCTTGACAAACGTTCTGGTCTAGGATAATCACCTCTTCCCCAACTTACTACGCCAAAGAGGGGAGCTTAAAAATGACAACGTGTGTGTGATAGTGTCTATCTCTGCATTCTTCATAAATCTTCAAAGTCAATATATCTGGACTGAACTAAGGATATATGATGTTTCTCATAGCTTTCACTTAAAGTAAGATCTTGAGGATCTTTCCACTTGCAGATTGATACTCAACACAGAGAAGTTGCCTTGTTGATGTTCAATGAAGTTGCAGGCTCAACACATGAGCCTACCAAACACGGCAAATAAAAATTTGTTCATGGTTGGAATTAAGGGCAAAATATCAAATAAAATGCTATTGCAAACAATGGTGTCTCTTCAAGTGCTATGTTTGGCATAGAAACCAACAATCTCCAAGAGGTAGAAAGAAAATGAAGATCTCTTAAGGGCAATGCAAACTTCCTGAGACATTAGGATTTGCTTAGCATATAGAAAACAATGAAAATAAAAAAAAAACAAAACAAAACTTCTTTCTATTTTGTCACAGTGATCCACCTGTTGGTCATACCCAATTTGGGGACTGAAACAACGGTGATTTTCAACAGAGCAAATTGTACATTTCCTGTATGCATCCTTTCTTCACTATGTTTCTGACTTTTTCTTCTACCTCAACATGGTACAGTGGGAAGCAAACAAAATTGGGAATCAGAAGACTTAGTTTGCTCCCATGTTTATTACTCACTCACGTGACTCAAACACAGTGATTTAATTTCCTGAGGAATTAATTATATTTGTATGAAAGAAATATTGCGCTATATATAAATAATAATTACAGGAAAAAAAATAATAGCTAATTCTTAATGAGTATTTCTTATTCTCCAGTCATTTTTGAGGTGATTTACATTTGTTAACGCATTGAAATTCTCACAAAACTCTGCAACACTAGGTAATATTATTATCATTGTTTTATAGATGAGGAAATTGAGGTACAGATTGGTAAATCATTTGTCCAAGATCATGCAGCTGATAAATAGTGAAATCAAGATTAAGTTTAGGTGGTTGAGCTCCAGAGCCTACAGTTTTTCATGTCAATTCTCCTCCTCTGATAACATTTTCAATCCCCTATTTTGATGCCATATCATGCTTTTCCAATGTTTTCTGCTTTCTATAAAATGTTGATACCTCTAGGAGTAAGTCTTTAAATAATGGTTTCACACCTATTGGGAGAAGAGATGATGGGAAATCCACCATAAAACAAGATGGAACTTTTAAGAGGAGACACAGTCATAAATCTGTTCTATTAAATAAAGGGGAAAAAAAGGAATAAAAAGTTAATCTCTTAAAGAAAAACATAATTTTAAAGTCTGTCTGGATCTTTTGTGAAGAGCAAAGGAAATGTTGAATAAAAAAGGATTTTGATTGTCCTTTCCAAAATATTGTCCCTTACCTCTTGGACACTAGTGACACCACCCATGCTCCACCCACCTTTAATGACCTCTACTTTCTAGTCAAAAACTCTATCTTTGCATAAACTTTGTTGTTTTGACTCTGCAATCAGGAAGATACTTCATGGCTATATCTAGCCAGGTGTAGGTAGGATCTGAGTGGAAAGACAGAAAAGGAAGTTATATTCATTATAAATTAATGACATGCCAGGTATTAGGCATGTCCACATCCATAATTAATAACATTGGGTTAAGCATTTCCATTTAATAAAGAGAGAGACAGAGAGAGTTTGCACAGTATCTTTCCTTTGGTTCTTATCTGATGACTGACTCTCTTCCGTGTACCTTTAAAACCACTAAAATAAATGGTCTACTTGGGAGGTTGATACACTAGCCAAGCTATAGTTCTAAACTTCAAATGCAGTTTAATCTATGCAGCATTCCTTTTTCATAGTGAATCTTTAAAGTTCAATTTTTGCATTGATTGATCATCCTGGGAAACAGAAAAACCTCAATTCACAGCTTCAAGAACTTGAAAAGCCCTAATCCAGTGCCTATATCCATCACCTCTGAGGACAACAGGAAAATTGAAAAGGAAGAAATTTCCTACAGACTCATGATAAACTTATTGATAGTATTCATGATATATATTTTTTAAAAATTATCAAATTGTGTATTTTTTAAATTATTAAACTCCCATGGCCTCAATATTCTACTCTGCCAAATAATGGAAAAATTTAAATTGTTTCTACAATTTCCCACATCTCTATAACATTAAAAGATCTACTTCTTAAAACATATGTAACATTTTCTTTCCTTGCCCCAAGATGCTTTTAAAGGTTTTATAAACTACCAATCTTTGGACATTTTTGTCATCAATTTGCCACTTTTCTGTTCAAAATGAATAATGGCTTCCCATAGGCAATGATACTATTATCCTCTCTGCATATGTAAACTACATCTCCTTCAAGACACAAAATTCAGTCCCAAATCACTGTCTTCAGCCTCATTGATACTGTCCCTCTCCTAAAGACTGCTATGGCTTGAATATGTGTCCCCTCCAAAACTCATGTTGAAATTTTATCCCCAATATGGCAATATTGAGTAGTGGGGCTTTTAAGAGGTGATTGGGTCATGAGGGCTGTCCCCTCATGGATGTGTTAATCCATCTGTGGATTAATGGGTCATCATGGGAGTGGGGGTGGTAGCTGTATAAAAAGAGGAAGAGAGACCTGAGCTAGCACACCCAGCCCTCTCATCATGTGATGCCCTGCACCACCTCACCTCAGGACTCTGTAGAGAGACTTCCGCAGCAAAAAGGCCCTCACCAGATATGGTTCCTTGACCTTGGAATTCTCAGCCTCCACAGTGGTGAGAAATATATTCCATTTCTTTATAAATTACCCAGTGTCAAGTATGCTGTTACAGGTAACAGAAAAAGGAATACGGGAAAGACCACAGACTTTATTCTCTGTACATGGCTTGAGCTTCATCATCTTCTCACTCCTATTATTTTAACATTTGTTGTATGTTTGCTTTTCCTATCCAATTAAACTAAATGTTAAATAATGACAATGCACTCAATAAATACTTGTTGTCCTTCCCATATTTGTTCAGTAAATGTTTTCAGTATAGTATCTATATGCCCATCTGGGAAATCTAAGAATAAATAAGATATAAGCCCAACCCTCCAAGATCTTACTATCTGGAATGGTAAAGTCTCACAAGAATGGCAATGTAAATTCAGTGAAATATTTCCAAGGGCCACTGTGAAGAATGCAAATCTGAGTCTACAACAGATTAACATGAGAATTTCCAAGTAGTAATGAGAGTCTGGTTAAGGTTATTGCCTGGCACAAGATCACACTAATAAAGAATATTTATTGAGCACTTACCATGTCCACATTTAGTTCTCACTACAATTCTAGGCAGTGTTTCTATCTTCATTTTGCCAGTGAGGGAATTTTGGCTTTGGAGACCAGTGTTTTCCCAAAGTTGCATGATGTAGCTGAGATAGCCAGGGCTTGCTGGAAGTCTGGCTTTCAGTCAGTTGTAACCACTCTGCACTACTTCCTCTTGCTTACTTGGTGCTTTTAAAATATTTGTTGAAAGAACGAGATGATGTAGCATGCATAAACAGTGAAAAATATGCTCTCCAATAGACTCCAAATTCCGAGGTCCCCCTAATTTGGCTCTAACACTGATTGTGTGTGTGTGTGTGTGTGTGTGTGTGTGTGTGTGTGTGTGTGTGTGTGTCTGTTTTAGAAAGAAATTTACATTCTACACCTGACTCCCATTTGCCCCTCTCCCTTCCCTATTGCCACAGCCGAAGAGTAGAAATGCTTTATGGCTCTAACTGGGAGTAGAAATCACTGCAAGTCAAGAGTTGGATAAATCAATCTCAATCTCTCTCTCTTATATTTATATGCTCTAAATCTGACTGCACCTTTTCAGAACATCCTGCATAGTATGAGGCGACTAAATTAAAACATCTGATACAAACATTAAGAGCAGGAAAAAAAAATTGACATGTGGTAGCTTTTTGGAGCGGCATTCTGGTTGATCCTTTTTCAAGGGGAGGGGAGGATTGTTTACAGATGAGCCCAAGCTTGATGCATGCTGCAGCCAAAAGGCAGCTCTCCCCTTTGATTTTTCCTCTATATAATCTCCATGTGGTCCCCAAATGCTTAACCCTCTCTGCCAAATGCTGTAAAATCTGTCTTTTGATTTCACAGATGGAAAAGACTTATTAGCTCATGAAGCTCACCTCCTCAGGAGACAAACAACTCATCAAATACCATTTACCCCACCCTTCGAGTTTGAAGTCTTTGTATCAGTTTCCTGGCCAAAACCGTTCAACCTCCTTTACTCATATGACATCCTAAGTATAAAGAAAACAAACAACAAAAATTTCATGTTTATGTTTCACTTCTAGTGGTCCTGGACTTTCGTCCAAAGTGTTTTTCTTGCTGTGTTTTCAGGCAGTGCCCTAGGCAAAGAGAAAATGACCATTTGCATCTCTTGGTTATAACTAGGCTTGTCATTCTCAAAATAACAACAATAAAGAGACATACTTAAGCACCCTCTTTTTCGTTGGGACAGCATCACCTGGACCAGTTTAAACCTTTCAAACAGTACAAAATTATACTCAAGATGAGGATTTTAAAGAACACTCGACTTGGAAAACCTACTTTTTGAGTTTAGCCCTGTTACCGCCAACTCATTGGGTTTTCCAAAGTTTAGTTTCCCAGATGATGAAATTTCAAGTTCACTACAATAGTTACATGTATAAGAATGTAAGGTGCTGTGTCAACATAAACACATGATTAAATTGTCTATTAGAATTTAGTGCAACCTGATAGATATGATTAGACAATTCTTTATAAGTGGATACATCTTTCGTAACTGATTTTATTATACTACTCTTCAGTTAAAAAATAATCATTGTTCCTCCATTAGTTACAGGACAGAGTTCAAAGCTCTCAGTATTATTTTCAAGTCTTCCCTAAATCTGGCTTTAAATGTCTCTCTGATCTCATGTTGACATTCCCTACATGAACCCTTTACACCTGCCACATTGACCTTTTTGTCCTATGTCCTTCCTATCAGTGCCTGATCTGACATGCCCCTTCTCTCTATCCATCCTGATCCCCTACATACAAGCAAGGATGCAGAAACTCGACAATCCTATTCTCCGATACAACCAGCAATTTTTAAGCCCTCCACCAGGATAGAATGAAGAAAAAAAAAAAAAGAGTACCTGTAAATTTGTCTCTTTTTTGCCAACACTTAGTACAACTTCAAGGTCTGGCTGGAATTTACTTCTCTAAAGCTTGCACTGCTCTCAGACCTGTGATGCTCTCCTCTCCTTCTGAATTCCTATTGTTTTTGTTTTCTAAAACACACATGCGATACTTAACATAGCCTACCATCTATGATGAACTACTTTTGTAACTATCTGCCTCTCAGAAGTATGCAGGATGTCAACTGCACATGTGCAATGCATGTTCTCATATGTATACACTCTTGTTGTATGTTGTATATTCTTAACTAAGCTCCTGGAGCAAAGAACTATTCACACACTCATTCTCCCAAAGACCAGCACCATGGATAGTGTGTAATGAGTAAAATGAATGAATGAATGAATGAAAGTAAACTAAGGTGAAATTTTAACTGCTGACCTTTGCTAACACTCCCATGCTAACTCACAAATATTTCAGAAAAAAAAAGTATAAAAAAGACATAATGATGAGAAAAGCATTCTAGGCAAGCCTATTGATCTTGCCAAAAGGAGATGCAGAGTATAGATGGCACAGGGTATGAAACTGCTGAGATGTGCCTCACCCACTTTGAAGAGAGACCAGGGAGCACTGTACTTGCGTTATCATTCCACTGTTGGTCTCTGAATCAAAAGAGAAGGAGGCAAGCTTCTAGCTTACATAAATTATTTAGAATATTGATTTAACTGCCTGAACTGTGTTAAGTTATACCTGAACTAAAAGACAACCATTTGCTTGTTTCCTTTAATGGAATCTGTGAATTCAAACATATATTTGGGCTTTTAAAAATAATCTTAAAGAGACATAATTCTCTCTCTCCATTTTAAAATACATATTCATAAGTATGTATATTTATAAAGGGTTATATGCCAGGGCAGTTACTGATAATGATTCTGCAAGAACTCTTAGTTTATTGCCATTAGTTTTTAATTTATAAATGAAATAATCTAGTTCTTAGCCCTTAGCTAACACAATAATGTTTTGCTTTTTTTCACTGTTTATAAAATTCATTTTACTTATTTTAGATACATGTCATAAAATCCTCACTTGCATTTGATTATTTTTGTGGTAAGCTGAGAATTTAATCTTACTGAAATAATTATAAAAAATTAAAGCAATCATACAATAATAACAGAACATAGTCTGATTTTTCTAAAATAACACTCAGGGTATGCAGATATGTGACAGACACACCTTTTTTCCACACATCTACAATGATACAATGACTTCATTTTCAACAAAGGCACAAAAAACATACCCTGGGGAAAAGACAATCTCTTCAAGAAATGGTGCTGGAATACAGGATCCATATGCAGAAGAACAAAACTAGACCCCAATCTTTCTCCATATGTGAAAATCAAATCAAAATGGATTAAAGTCTTAAATCTAAGACCTAAAACTATGAAACTACTACAAGAAAACACTGGGGAAAATTTCCAGGACATTTTTTTGGGCAAAACTTTCTTGAGGAATACACCACAAGCACAGGCAACCAAAGCAAAAGTGGACAAATGGAATCACATCACGTTAAAAAGCTTCTCCCACAGAATGGGAGAAAATAGCTGCAAACCCTCTATCTAACAAGGAATTGACGACAAGAATATATAAGGAGATAAAACAACTTTACAGAAAATAATCTAATGATCCAATCAAAAAATGGGCAAAAGACTTGAATAGACATTTCTCAAAAGAAGACATACAAATGGCAAACAGGCATATGAAAAAGTGCTCAATCTCACAGATCATCGGAGAAATGCCAATCAAAACTACAATGAGATATCATCTCACTCCATTTAAAATGGCTTATAACCAAAAGACAGGCAATAACAAATGCCTGTGAGCATGTAGAGAAAAGGGAACCCTTGTACACAGTTGGTGGGAATGTAAATTAGTACAACCACTACAGAGAACAGTTTGGAGGTTCCTAAAAAACTAAAGATTGAGCTACAATAAGATCTAGCAATCCCAATTCTGAGTATATACTCAAAAGAAAGGAAATCAGTATATCAAAGAGACATCTGCACTCCTATGTTTGTTGCAGCACTCTTTACAATAACTAAGATTTGGGAGCAACCTAAGTTTTCATTAACAGATTAATGCATAAAGAAAATGTGTTACATGTACATAATGGACTACTGTTCAGACACAAAAAAATGAGATTCAGTCATTTGCAACAACACAGATCGAACTGGACATCATTATGTTAAGTGAAATAGCCATGCACAGAAAGACAAACATCACATGTTCTCACTTATTTGTGGGATCTAAAAATCAAAACAATTGAACTCACGGACATAGAGAGTAGAAGAATGATTACCAGAGGGCTGGGAAGGGTAGTGGGGCAGGGGGTGGGAAGACCATGTGCAGGGGAGGTAGGGATGATTAATGGGTACCAAAAATAGAAAGAATAAGAACTACTGTTTGATATCACAACACAGTTACTATAATCAATAATAACTGTATTGTACATTTTAAAATAACTCAAAGAGTGTAACTGGATTGTTTGTAGCTCAAAGGATAAATGCTAGGGGGCATGGATATCCCATTCTTTGTAATGAGCGTATTTCACATTGCATATCTGTTCCCCATAAATATATACACCTGCTACGTAGTCCATAAATACCCCATAAATATATACCTACTATATACCCACAAAAAATTGTAAAAACATACCTTTTTTTCTTTTTGGGAACATTTTTTGAAATATACCCCATAAATAAATATACTCCATAAATATACATACCTACTATATACACACAAAAATTTGTATAAACATACCTTTTTTTCTTTTGGGAATATTTTTTGAAAGATGATTTTTTTTAATAAAAAAGCAAACAAGATATAAAACACATGAAAATCTTCGAGTATTGCCTATCTTTCTTTGGGTAAAAATCTTAAGGTTTTGGACACTACTATCCTTCTTAATTCATACTAAAAGTCATAATCACTCCTAAAGTGTAGTAAGTCCCTCGGAAAATTATTAAATGATAAGCTTAAAAGAAAAATTTAATGTATATACTATAGCCACTTAAAAAGGAGAGTGTTTTGAGGTTGTATAACCTTTAAAAGTACATTTTGAATTTCAATATTATTTTTAAAATGCATTAATTTTGTCATATGAATGTTTGTAATACCAAATATATCAATAAACTGTAAAAACTGAGAAGGGAGACTATGTTGAACTTAAGAAAATTTCATATGAAACCTATTAATTTCAGAAACAAACCATACATATATAACAGAAACAATTTACAATTAAAATTTTTTACTGAAGCTCTTTCAATAGACACCCTTCATCTTTCCCATTACTCTCTCATCACTTCGTAAATATGACATGGAGCAGGCACATTAAACATAGTTCTACGTGAAGGAGTAAAGACAATGACAAAAGCTGTGGAATGGCAGATAGCAAGGACTTCATAGAAGCAGGGAGTAGGCAATGACTTTTAGTGTTTTTGAAACTGAAAAAAGAAGATAATCATTACTAACTGAAGGTCTTTGTATAAAATAAAAATAACAAGGTAGTTCATATTAAACACATTAAATTACAGTTAAAGTTATTTTTAACTCCACAGATTAAAATGCACTTTCCCTTTCACAGAACTCATTTTCTATTAACTTTAGCAACCAGACACCAGAGGTTGCAGTGTAAGGTGTATTTTTTTATGGCTCAAATATAATTTAATCATTGTATTTTTTCTTCACTAGATTGACAAAGTGCACTATGAATTGGTGGAAATGCGCTGTCTCGTCATGTGATGATCAGAAGCTGTGATAAAGATATCATTTGCTGCAACATTTCTAGCACGCGCTGCATAGATTCTGCAAATGTTCTGATGCAGCATGGATAATGATTTGAATTTACACTTCAGATCCACAACATGTTAGGCTATGGTCTCACTGGTGGCATGTGAAATATTAGCCATAGAGATGTCTTAACCACCATTTACATTTTGTTTTAACATAAAATCAGCTAGTGTATAAAAATGCACAAGTCTCTCTAACTGTAAATAACCACACATCATCATAAATATTGAGTCCAGGACCAATACCTCATCACTCGTAGTTACATCTTTTTGCATTAATTCAAGAAGATCTTGTGACATAGTCTCTCACAATGTGATAAGCTAAATTACATTTAAAAAAAACAGAAAAAATAGACAAACTCTGTAGAGGATTGTAGTTTCATCACTTTCAAATTCTTTTTTTTTGAGACCTGAGTCTCGCTCTGTCACCCAGGCTGGAGTGCAGTGGCGCGATCTTGGCTCACTGCAAGCTCCGCTTCCCGGGTTCACGCCATTCTCCTGCCTCAGCCTCTCTGAGTAGCTGGGACCACAGGCGCCCGCCACCACGCCCGGCTAATTTTTTGCATTTTTAGTAGAGACGGGGTTTCACCGTGGTCTCGATCTCCTGACCTCGTGATCCGCCCGCCTCAGGCTCCCAAAGTGCTGGGATTACAAGCGTGAGCCACCGCGCCCAGCCAAATCACTTTCAAATTCTATATTCCTATTTTTATAGCCAACTGTTAGTAGTTATTCAACAATATAAAAAAAAAAAAAACTTGGAATAATACCATTGATTTGTTCATTCAAAAATAATTTGTTTACCTCCTATATGGTAGCCCTATCCTAGCCACTGGGAATACCATGGTGAGCAATACAGTCAACAGTTCCTTCCCTCAAAGAGCTTATACTCCAGTGGAGAGAGATGGGCAATAAACAGAATAACTAAGCTATATAATAAGATCAATTGTATTCTGTACTATGGGGGAAAACAGAGCAATAAAGAGAGAGAATTGGAAGTGGTGGAAGTGATTGTAAATGTTAATAGGGTAACAAAGGCCTCACTGAGCAAATAAATTATACCAAGAAAGGAGACAGGAGGAAGGCAGGCAAGTAAAAGGTCGGGAGAACAAAATGCGCATAGAAAGTTGAGAAACACTAATGTGACTGCTGGCCTCTGTACCTACTTTAAGCTTTGTGTTCCCTCTACCAGTCCCAGGTGACCTCCCCAAATATCTCTTTGGTCTTATGCTCTATTTCACTCACCATAAAATTAATAATTTCTATTTCCTTCTATTTTAGGAGACATATGAAAATAATATATTATACATTTTCACTATTGTATTAGTCTGTTCTCACACTGCTATAAAGAACTGCCCAAGACTGGGTAATTTATAAAGGAAGAGGTTTAATTGATTCACAGATCTGCATGGCTGGGAAGGCCTCAGGAAATTTATAATCAGGCAGAAGGGGAAGCAAACATGTCCTTGTTCACATGATGGCAGGAAGGAGAAGTCCCAAGCAAAGAGGGAAAAGCCCCTTATAAAACCATCGGATCGCGTGAGAACTCACTCACTATCAGTGGCATGGGGGTTACCACCCCCATTATTCAATTACCTCCCACCAGGTCCCTTCCACGACCCTTGAGGATTATGAGAACTACAATTAAAGATGAGATTTTGGTGGGGACACAGCCAAACCATGTAAACTATTGTTTAGGATATGTGTATACCTTTTTCAGAAAGTTATATTTTGCATTAGTGCAGTAAATGAAACTGCAATGCTTACACAGATTCATTTCGAAATCTTAATCAAAAAACAGTAACGGTTTCCTTTGTATAGTTACATAAAAAATGAAGAAGGGACCCAACCATTAAACCTACCTTGAACGAGGAAAGAGATTGAGACTGAATTTCATTTCTGCCTCCAGTCATGTTTTATAAAAGGGGTCAAACCAGTTTTCCTTACAAGCAGATGTCCAGCTGTATCTGTATCTGCCTGCCTCCTCAACCCATCCTCCGTAAGAATGAGAAAAGGAAGACAGTGTGCTCTTGATCTGGATACACATTTAAAACCAAAGTTTTATAAAGAGGAAGTTGAATTCAATGTAGAAATAGCTGAATGCTGTGTACTATTTTATTGGGTACAGAATAAAAGGTGCAGCAGAGTAACTTTTTGACTTCTCACTGCATCTTTTGTTTTCCTAAAACTTCTGCTTCACTATGAACGAAAAAGACTAAAATTTCTCTGAAGAGAAGGAAGCCATCCATGATTTTTGACAATGTTAAAACCCTGATATTCTGCTTGGTCCTAGGTATTCTAATGTATCCCTGACATTCTGCTTGGTAGTAGGGATTTGCACTGTGCTTGGTCCAGAAGACAAATTCCAAGCACACACAGAGTCTGATGGCTTTACATATAACCTAGCCATCATAATTCTAAATAAGTGTGAAAACCCTGTTAAAGCACATAGGAAGGGCACATAACTTGTTTGGTGGGGAGGGAAAAGGCAAGGCTTTCTTGAGGCAGTAACATTTGAATTGAGGCCTGGAAAAAGAGTAAAGATTAAAGAAACAAAGAAGAAATGTATTGAAAAAGCAACAAAGTCCAAAAGAATGCACATCCAAGAAACTGAAAAGTGCAGGATCGCAAAGAGAAGCATAAAATATAAAGAAGGAATAAGGGACAGACAGGGCTGCACAGATAAGAAGGCTAAAATATCACATCTGGGTTAAGAAGGACCATCCTGAAATCAAGGTGGAGGAACAGAGTACTGAGAAGTTTTAAGCAGAAAAATAAAATGACCAAATGTGCATTTTAGAAAGATTACTAGTTCTTCCAGAGGTCTAACAAAGAGATCACCATGATGATGACCTGAACCAGGGTAGAAGCTGGAGGAAAAATAAAATCAAAAGGATTTTATTTCCTTTGTACTTGAGAGTTATTTAGGAGATGAAACAAGTGACCAATGGAATGTAGAGAGGGGTTTCCTTCTTGGATCACTGAGCACATGCCTCTTCTTATATCTCTAAAGCAAGCAGGAATCTCCATTGAGTCCTGAATGGGCTCAAAAAGTTTCACCAAGAATGAATGTGCAACTAGCCCAACAAGTTTGACCAAGTATAAATGTGGTTCAGACTCATTCCTCAACACATGGTGTACCCTCCTTGCAGCCTCCCCCAACACACACAGCTGTTTTATTTTAGATGCTGCAAATCATAAACGTGTATTACACATCTAACAATTGCAAAATCTTCAAATAAAGTTATTTCTTTGAGTGACTGGAACTGGGAAAGGGAGGGGTGCTTTGCATTTGGCAGGTACTTAGTGTCTTTTCAGAAAGCCCAACACATTTTGGTTAGCTCAATCGTCATTCAATAATTCTTCTCCCTCTGATTTTAAAATTTTCATTAAAAGCAAATTTTAAAAAAGGCATACCCTCGTACAGGAGAACTCCCTTGGTAATTGAGCAAATTCATCCAGGAATCAAGGGAAATACAAAATATTTTTACACCATTATCAATGTTTATACTGTAGCAGAGAAATCATTCTCAAACACAGGCAAAAATGCATGTATTTTTAAATACCTTAGATGCTATAATAAAAAAAATTAAAATATGTATGGCAAATCCATTAATCTACTCTGAGTATGTCTATTAGCATGTTTAAAGGCATAAGTAGTTTATCATATTTTTATGATATTTAAGTTACAAAAATCATCTTTTTTATTTTAAGTTTTTTATCAATTAAATCATATTTTTATTATAGTTAAGTTACAAAAATCTTTGACTCTCCTTTGAATATTTTCAAATCAATTCCATAAGTGAAGACAAAATATACCATTAAGGAAGGGGCCATGATTTGCCACAAAATTGTCATCAAATGAATGAACTCAATGACTTTCAAATCACACTTTTAAATCAGATGTTCCCATTTGATCTGTCCATTTCTCCAGGTTTGATACATAGGGGTAAAATCATCACATTCTTAAGGCAATGAACTCCAGGCTTAAATAAATAGTATATCTGAAAGAGATTCAGGCAATCATATATATCTTTCAGAAGACATACCTGGTAATGAGTTTTGGACTGCAAGTATCAGTTCTTAGACATAGCCTGTGATAGTTTGGTTGCTTGGCTAAAGTTTCACAGCGAATAATTCATCTCTGCATCAGCTGGACCCTGACCTGAAATCTCATTAGATTCATTCTAGCCCAATATTAAAAGTATTTCATGCTAATAATGCAAATGCCATTATCATCCAAGTAATAACTACTGACTGGTAGTATACTGAAGACATTTTGGGTATTCTTTTACATTTTTGTCCAATTTTCATTATTTCTCAGTGGGAAAGAAAAAGAAAGGAAGGGAGGCAATAAGGAAGAAAATGAGAAGGAAGGAAAAAGGAAACAGAGATAAAGAAAGGTAGGCAGGCGGGTGTATATTACAAATTTGCATGCATATAATAGTTTGAGTAAATTGGAAATACTTAAACTTTATTCTTTATAATGCACAAACATTAAGACAAAAATTCTCCATCATTAAAACAGAAAATATGTATGTGTATCTTCTCCCATTATATGCTTTTATGAGAGATGGTTAGTGAATTCTACGGTTAAATAGATATACTTCTTTTTGAAGCTTCAGTTTTACTTGGTACCCATAACACTGAAATAGTCCTCCAATGTATCCCAGTTAATGCTCCTGCATCCCACCAAATACATCTGAATGCACAGCTGAAACAGAACACGTGATCTGGCCAGCCTTACGTGTGTAATGAAAATCTAAAGAGAATGAGACAGCAGAGATAAAGAGGCTTTGGGGAAGGAATAAAAGAGACGAAACATAGCACTGAGAATTCTCATTTTTTTAATAAAAATGACAGACTTAAGAGAGGGCACAGAACAGATTAAGAGAATTAACATGGAGAGGAGAGCAGAGGTATAGAAGGTATCCAAGAAAAGTAAAACATACAAAGGCAATTCAAATCAAAGTAAGCACTGCCTATATAGAGACAGAAAGCAAGTCCTCTATGAAACCATAGTTGGCAGAAATTACTCATTATTAATAGAAAGTGAAATCATTTTGATATCTACGCCAGGGGTCATTAAATAAGCCCACAGACTACCCCTGGTTTTGCAAATAGAGTTCTATTGTAAAACATACATACATACATACATGCATACACACACACACACGCGCGCACACACACACACACGGCAAAAACCAAGCAAACAAAAATCATGAGTGACATTTTTTTGTAACTAATGTTATCATTGATTTTTGCTGCTATTAGTGGAGTGTTTGCATTGCCCTAACACTGGCCAATGGAGAAACAAATGTGGATGAGCCAGCTGTCCCTATGATACTTAACATCATCAATTTAGTGTTTAACATTTGACCATATGAGGTATTTCACTTAAAAGTACCTTAAGGATGAGGTTGTAGCATTGTGTGATAAAGTCCAGCTCATGAAATCCACATAATTTTCTGGTGGTCCGTAATTTCCTTGTTCATGGACTGATGAATCAAGGAAAAGGACTGGTAAGAATTCTCAACCACATAACCTTGGTCTGTGTTTTGCTGTGGTAATCATACTAGGGTAATCATAATTTACCACCCAGGAAGGGACACATGATAGTGGAAGGAGTTAATATTAATAATTAGTACCAGTACAACAAGAATACATTTGGATTCCTCTAAGTAAACAGATGCATCTGGTACTGGTCACCCTAGTCAAAATAGATATGTGTGTGTGTGTGTGTGTGTGTGTGTGTGTGTGTGTGTGTGTGTGTGTTTGACATTGTTCTATCCCTCTGGCCTACCATATTCTTATTCATATATCTTCCAATGGACCCCTGTTATTTGCTAGGTGGGGGAGGAGACATTAATAATGCAGAAAATTTTTCCGGGTATTTTTCATGTCAAAGGACTTTTACACTAATGTCATGATATGCTGCATTTCTACAAAGTTCAACATTGTGCCTGTTTTAAGAAAAGGAATTAATTGTGGTTTTCCACTTTGCATGCTAAAACAGCGATTTTCAATTTCAAAACTGTTGTATGCATCGGTAAGGATATAATTTACATCTATTCTCCCTTCCCCCTTCACTTTCTAAATGGAGCTACATTAAAATATAAATTCATGCAATATTAGGTAAGTGGGAAAGTAAGGCCTTTCTTTTGACTATTAAGCAAAGAATACATCTTAGGAACACCATAAATCATGCTTGTCAGGATATTCAAAAGAATCATTCTGTATAGTTACCATTCTATTATTTGGAAAGCACAGACTTGAGACAATATAATTCAGTTGGGCTGCATGTATCTGATTTGCATATGGCTGTCTCTTTTTAATCTGAGTTTTCACAAGATGAATATAATTAGCAAGATTTAATTTATCTTTAAAACCACTGAACTATGTTGATTACCTGAAGGATGACATCACCCATATGCACTAGTAGATTTGGACTCCTAAACAGAGCAATTCAATGTATTTTGTAGCTAAACAAAGTGCATATTGCAAGCTAAAAAGTGATAAACTAGTCATCCATGCAAGATGCATAATTCATCATGAAGAGATCAGAACTGTTGTTTTATCCTGTTTTCCTATATTTTTCTCCTAATGAAACCACAAATGCTTTGGGATAGTCAATTTATAAGTCTGTGACCATTGATTAAAAAAAATTAAATCAACCCTTTAGTGGAACTGCATGGATATATTCTCTGTACTTCTCCCATCTGAGCCCTTCATCCAACTTTCCTTCATATACGCTTTCAGGTAAAGAATTTTTCACATAATGAATTATCTCTGACCTACATTCTCAAAGGAGCTTATTTGTGCTAGGATGTTTGACTTTAAATGAATGATAATGAGAAATATCATGTTAAACTTGTCAGCTATAAAATAAAAAGTATAATTTCCAATACAATACATTATTTAGTCATATCCAACTTTTTAAAAAAATTGTACAAATTCAAGTCAGTGGTTCTGGGATGTTGGAGGCTCTAATTGCACACAATGTAACATGATAATCAACATAATTCTCCCTAAAACACCAGTTTCTGTCCCCATGAATTCTAACTATAGCCTAGAGTAAAAACAAAGAAAAACATTTTAATAAGGAAAATGTATTACCACTGGGCTGATTATTTTCCCAGAGAAAGACAACTATGAACATAAATAAAAATAATATTGTTTGCATTAGAACTGGCATTATTAGATATATTTTACTCATTATGGAAAGAAATATCTGGACATCGAAGAGGAAAACTCAAGCCAGAAACCTCATAATGAACTGCTTCTCAACTGAAGTTGCCATTTAGTCTGACTGACAGAATTTTATTTCTAGGGTTGGCTTTATGTTGGTCTAATCTAGATTTTGTATTGAATGCGCATAGACATAGCAGAATATTTCACAACTCCTCAGCAATCTAGATCAATTACTTATCTAAGTGCAGATGAAGATTTGATTCATGATGTGCTATTTCTCAGAGAATTGTCTGCTTAACCGTAGCAACCAGAACCACAAATACAACTGGTAACACAGCAAAAATTGAGAGTTAGGTCAGCTCATAGAAGAAATATACAAGGCAGTTACGTGGATAAATCTTTAGACATAAAACACATGCAAAATTCTCCCAGGCTTCCTGACCACTCTCAGTTTCATACGAAAGTGCACTTTAACTTGTTGACTAATGTCATACTGATTTTCTTCAAATATCACTTCTAACCCACTACATTCCATGGAAAACGTTTTGCTGGCCAAATAAAACCCAAAGCCTTGAATTCAAATCTCATCACAGTCTGGCATAAACTAACATTTTCAGTCTACTAGCTCACAGTTTTCTGCGTTGAATCCTTGACATGTGAGAATTATTTCCTCATTCCCTGGAGAAACATATTCCTTTCCTCTCTATCTTTACTTAAGCCCTCTCTTTTACCTGGAATTTTGTCTTCCCTTCTATCATCAAACCTGTGGTTCTTTCATCTGATTTATCTAACTCTCATAGCTAGAAGTAAGCCCTTAATAATAGGGATATATCTGTATGCTCCAGCATGAAAAACCTATTTTTGATTGACTGATTGGATCCCCTCCTATCCAAACTCATTTTTAGGTTTTATTGTACACATCCTACCTTGCCTGACTTTTCCCACCAATAAGTGCTGGTTTGATCTGACAAGTTACTCTTCAATGCTGTTTGGCTTTGTGTCCTCAATGGGCCATCTTATCCTATCTTTAGCAAACACAAAGAAGTCACCTTAAGAAGAAAAACAACTAGAAAAGGAAAACGAGAGAGCATCATACCAGCTCCATTGCCCTAGAAAAGAGATAAGGAAGTGAGATACGAAATTTTTTTCATAATTAATTAATAAAAATCTTTATTGATCCCCTACATATCTACTAGGAGCTGAAGATACAGCAGTGAATAAGGCAGATAACCCGCCCACCAAGAGCTTCCATTCCTGTGTTGGAGGTGATAATGGTGATGGAGAGACACACGATAAAGCATCAAATAGTATCATTATTCACTGCTATGCAGGAAAATAAAGAAATACATTTGGAAAGATGGCCAGATGTCAGGAAAGTGCTTGCTATAGAGATGACATTTAAGCAAAGATCTAAATATGAGAGGGAGCCAGCCAGGCCAGCAGCTGGGTAATCACTGGTACCTGCCATAGGGAACAGCAGGTCCAACAGCCATGAGGTGAGATCTCGTTTGCCCCCTTCCAGAACTGAGAATTTACAGTGGAGAAAGAATAGCATACAGATAGGCTAGAGCCAGATCCTGTGAGGCTGTGGGCCACAATAAGAAGTTGATTGAAATGGGCCACCAGTAGGAGGTTCTGAAAAGAGAGCACCATGATTCTTATGAGAAAGAAGAAGAAGAAGGGGGGGGGGGGGAGGAGGAGGAGGAGAGGAAGAAGAAGAAGAAGAAAAGAAGAAGAAGGAGGAGGAGGAAGAGAAGGAGAAGGAGAAGGAGAAGGGGAAGGAGAAGGAGAAGGAGGGGAAGGGGAAGGAGAAGGAGGGGAAGGGGAAGGGGAAGGAGAAGGAGAAGGAGAAGAAGGAGAAGGAGAAGGAGAAGGAGAAGAAGAGGAAGAGGAAGAGGAAGAAAGGGAGGAGGAGGAGGACAGGGGAGGGGGAGGGGGAGGAAGAAGAATAAGAAGAAGAAGAGGAAAGAGGAAATAAATTTTGGGAGAGAAACAAGATAGGGATTTAAGAGGGGAAATGCTTGCAAATCAGAGAGAGGGTATCTGGACCTAGAACCTGTGACATTTATGAGGACTGGGAGACATTCCGCTTGTCTCTTGGTAGGCTGGTTGAGTGCAGCGGCTTAGAGAGACTGTAAATGACAGGGTCTATCTAACAATGGCTCTCTAACAATAAATGGCAAAGACCTAGGTAAGCCAGCTCTGAAAATCTGTGATACTAAAAATGTTTTCTTCATATGTAACAGTATCAAGCACAACTTGATTTAATTAATTATATGACTTCCATTAGCACTTTATAAATACTCTGTTCTAGGCTAAGCTTTGTAAAGAATTCAGGAATTCAGCACCCATATCTAATGAGTATCAGTCCTGGATACCTATTTGTACTAAAAACCAAAGGCTTCTCCTTCTTTGCTCTGATTCTAATTTTCTGACCTTGTATACACTGGTTACTTAATTAACAGTTAACAGATTAATACCAGTAGTATCAGTTATTTCCTATTGCATAATATATTTCTGTTAAAAAATAAGCAGCATCCCTTTCTACCAGTTCACTGTAGTTCTTCATTCTACATTTAGTAACAATGAGAAACCGCTCATTGAAGTAAAGCTTCTCCACTATTTAGAAACAAGAGACTGGACCTCAGAATAAGAAAAATTGTGCACTGAAACAGGTTGTAATTTATACCACCACTTCAGGCCATATTGTGCATTTTGCCTGAAAAATAAAAAATGCCAAACTTGATGGTGAGCATGCAACTGACTCCTAAGCTCTTTTGTGATATTCTTTCAAGATCCTAAGATGCAACACTAAAACATAATTGCTTGTATTAACTGTCAGTAGTTGCTCATAACAACTAGGAAACTACTTTATACTGGAACAAGCTCTGTTTTGTTGCCTTTCAATCAATGTCTTGCCTGGAAGTACAAGGCTTTATTTAATCTACATGTCTGGATATCTGAGAAGTTTCACCTTATGACTTGTTTAAATTATAAATGTCCATTCCAACCAGCAAGCTTCCTGTCTTACAACTACTACTCTCCAGCTGCTAGATTTATAACCTGCAAGTTACTGTTTGTATTAATGGTATCCTAGTTATTATTATTATTTTTGAAAAGCTATGGAGGCAGGTAGAGGCAGAGATGGAAGAGGTGGAACAGCATTTGGTATTAAAGGCCAACATGAGCCCATAATGTACATCTTGATCTTTGTAAATTAAGATCAAGTATATAATGTTGAACCCTAAACGCTTTCTATTCTAGGATTTGTTCAGGTTTATTTTCCTTTGTTAAATGCTCTGGCTGGCTCCATGTTATATATTTAACACCTCTTTCTTCTAGTGAGTTTGATCTAAGGGTTTCCAGAGAAGCATGATACCTTTGAGATGAAGAGGCATGCCGTCATAGTTTACCCCCGACAGGGCCGCTGTTGCTGCCTGCCACACCTTCTCACCTTTTCAAGAAGCTTCATTCTTTCCTACAGTACCTTGAACATCACTTTACTGGTATTCTTCAAAAACAGAAAATACAGGCTACAAAAGAGGAGGCACACTGGGCATGCCAAATTATGGACATCCTTATCATATCCCAACCTCTGTGTGCATCTATCAGTGATACTTGTTACAGAGACATTTTAACATCCTTTCAATAGGCAACTACGTGTACCTACAGCTTTTGTGATAACTGAAATCAAATGTATTATTTGAAAGATATGAGTCATGTGCTTCAAGGTAAACTGACCTTGCCTTTTTTGATCTTCTAAACTATCATGTGGAAACTCGAAATTTCACTTTTCTTAGTAGAGAAGCTTAAAAGACCAACTCTAGGATAAAGCTGCAAGCGTTAAAGCTTAAAGAACCGTGAATGCCACCAACTGTGTTTCTTAGTTGCTGTAACTACAAGAGATTGTATAGGTGAATGATCTAATTCTCCCAACAAAATCAGTCTAGATGACTTTTATTAATTAAAACAATTCTTATCCTAGTATACCTCCTCAGAGGAGGACAATCTTTTTAAGCTTCATTTAGTTGAGAAACATTCTCCTAAATTTGATGTATTTTATAAATGAATTTTTTAATAGCATGCATACTGCACAAATTTTGCAGCAACACAGTGTGTTGTATTTTGTTTTCTTTTCTTTTTTTTTTTTTTTGAGACCGAGTCTCACTCTGTCGCCCAGGCTGGATTGCAGTGGCGCAATCTCGGCTCATTGCAAGCTCCGCCTCCCAGGATCACGCCATTCTCCTGCCTCAGCCTCTCCAAGTAGCTGGGACTACAGGCGCCCGCCACCACGCCCGGCTAATTTTTTGTGTTTTTAGTACAGACGGGGTTTCACCATGGTCTTGATCTCCTGACCTCGTGTTCCGCCCGCCTCGGCCTCCCAAAGTGCTGGGATTACAAGCATGAGCCACCGTGCCCGGCCTGTATTTTGTTTTCTACATTCACACCTCCCAGTACACAATGACATGTATTTGAGAGTGGAGAGAAACTTCAGAAGCATATCTGAGTTCTTCCAGGGCAATTTCCACATCTAATGTACCAATTCTTGAGAGGCCAGTCTTGTAAAATCATCTCTTTCATTTTCCCTGAGGGATGCAGTTATTTTTGTTGCATTCAGCCCTGAAAAATTTCACTGCAAATTTAGTCCCTGACCCATGCCAAAGAACAGAATATAGCTACCCAAACCTTAAGATGTTTCTATGGTATGATACATTTCAAATGAGGTCCCTTTGCCATGCCACCACCATAATTGACAAAATATACATTCTCTCTGCTCCACACAGTATTTCTTTAAATTCACAGTCTTTCTTTCAATATTTGAACATTTAGAATTGTGTTGTACACTGACAGCACTTTATGTACCTGTAAGGGGAATGAAAGAGATATTTGGATATATTTTCAAAATTTGAAGACAATATATTTACTGCTAAATTTGCTATGTTTTAGTGCTGCCACTCTTTACTGTAAGAGGAATATTGACATTCCAGTGATGTCTCACAAACTAAAAGGGTGGATTCCAAATTACAAGCTATCTTGTTTAAGATACTAAATCACTGACATCATCTAAATCTATTTTTGTGATGATAAAAATACTTCAATGATAATCCATTGCTCTCAGAAAGTTATAGGACAATATCCAAATGAGAAGCCATCAGCTTGTAAATATATAAAGTTGTGCAAGAATAAGTTAAATTAGTGAATATCTCTTTAGGACAAATTGTCAACATGTATAATTATACAATAGTTTAACTGGTAAGGGGAAGGTATGCAACATATATTCTGCCAAAAAAAAAAAAAAGCCCATAATATTCTGACAACTCATCCATATCTCTCACCTTTGCTGCCATATCTGGAAATGGCAGAAATGCTTACATTTTTTGTTCTGGTCATATGTCAGAGTACGTGTGACCCATTAGGTTGGTTTCTCTAGCAGATTTCTCTAACTGGAAGTGTCATGTAGGGAGACATCCACGAAGTGTGTGGTATTGGTGATGTGACTGCTACCTTCCTCTTTCTCTAACAAGTTGTATTAATGCAGCAAAAATCAAATGGAAGGGCATATTGTTGTCCAGAAAATTTAGAATGATAAAAATATCTAACCTAAATCAATTTGGCAAAGTTGAGGTGCTACCTGCCCTTGCTTCAGTCAGTAATTGAACTTTCCTTTGGTTCTGTTGACACAATAACAAGACCTAGAAGTAACTTCTTCAAATACATTTTTAAAAATTTCATGTCTTATCCATTCCCATTTTCTTTATATTTTGTCTTCTGCCATGTCCTGAGAAAAATGCCTGACTTTAGAGAGAATCCTTAGTTTTAACACTTGAAACTTAAAAGATCAAGTCTGAAAAATGGATACAAAGACAAGTAGCCTTTTTGTTGGAGAACAGAAGAATTAGAAATAGGTACCCTAAGGTCAGACTCACTTTCATTTTCCTCTTCTTTATAGGCCATCTTATGATGCTTGCTTTTCCTGAAAGAACTCAGGCCCAAATTCTTTAGGGGGATTGTCAATCAAGAGAAGCAAGGATAAGATGAAAAATAAAGGTAAGGCGAGGCTCTGTGGCTCACATCTGTAATCCCAGCACTTTGGGAGGCTGAGGAGAGAGAATCACTTGAGTCCAGGAGTTCAAGACCAGCCTGGGCAACACAGCAAGACCCCCATCTCCACAAAAAAAATAAAACATTTAGCTGGACATAGTGGCACACACCTGTGGTCTCAGCTACTCTGGAGGCTGAGGTGGGAAGATCACCTAAGCCCAGAAGGTCGAAACTGCTATGAGCCATGATTGTACCACTGCACTCCAGCCTGGGCGACAGAGCGAAACCCTGTCTCACACACAAAAAAGGTAAATTGTAAGAACAAAATATGGTACACATTTTCATTGAGAGACACATTTAGAACTTGGTTTTTAATTTAAGAACTTTTGTAAATACATTTAAATTGTTCTATTCTGTAAACTGCCTTCAGTCATAAGGTAGTTAGATATTCGTTTCACTGTATCTTTCCAAGAAGACATACCTTATGATTAGATGCGGGATGGGGAAGTGGGAGAGCAAGGAAAGAGATTAGCTTTGCTAACTGTCTAATCTGGACTTGTGTCTTTGAATAACATTTATTAGCTCTGGGCCTTTAGAAAAACAACAGATAATGATAGACCTCGCTTTAGCACATATATCCCTATGCTAAGAGGTTTACTTTTATTTTCTCATTTAATGTGCACAAAAATCCAATGAGAAAGGTACTCTCATGATTAAATCCATTTGAATAGAAGAGGAAAAAGAGATTCACCAAAATTAAAGAACTTTGCCAACGTCACACAGCTTCTAAGTACCATATTTATATATTTAGTTCTGTGAACACAATATATTGCTTGTCTGAACAATATGAAACTATGTATCAGTAAATAAGCACACAGGTATTAAATAAAACCTAGGTCTACATTCTTTGACCATTGTTTTTACTCACGTATTTTCCCATGAAAGAACAACATTTTTGCCATACAAATTTTTTGGAAATAATTTTAAAATTCCTTATTTTATATTATATTTAGAATTAAAAGTAGTCATAATAACGGGAATAATAATGACAGCATTTCACAATTCTCATCGACTCCTAACCTGAGAGGTTGTTAAAGTGTATAGAGTGTCTCTAAAATATGGAAATCATCTCTTTTTCTAGGAAAAAAAAAAAAAAAGATAATACTTTTTTTTATTTTTTTTTTTTAGGAGGAGTTCTACTCTGTCACCAAGGCTGGAGCGCAGTGGCGCGATCTTGGCTCACTACAACCTCCACCTCCCAGGTTCAAGCAATTCTTGTGCCTCAGCCTCCCGAGTAGCTGAAATTACAGGCACATGCCATCATGCCTGGCTAATTTTGGTATTTTTAGTAGACAGGGGGTTTCACTATGTTGGCCAGGCTGGTCTCGCACTCCTGACCTCAAGTGATCCACCCACCTTTGCCTCCCAAAGTGGTGGGATTACAGGCATGAGCCACTGCGCCAGCCAATAATATTCTCAAAATTTTAATTTTCAAGAAAATAAAAATAGATCCAAGAGAAATAGATGAAGAGTAACTCACATAAAATCTTTCTAGGAAAAATAATATCTTTTTTTACAAAGAAAATCCTACTGAAGAACAAATTATCCATAATTTTGTGTGTATTACCTAATATTTGAGGCAATTGAGCACCAGCCTTCAAAAAGGAACCACCCCAGTTTCTGAGATTATGAGTTGTGCCCCATCAATAGAACTTCTATTGTGGGCATAACGGAATAAGAAGAGAGAAGCACGGTGATCAGATGAAGGGCTATAGAACTAAAAAGTGATCAAAATACCTGCTGCATTTGCTATCGCTTAAGCACTTTAATTATATAGCTATTATGAAAAATTGCATTGATTTACATATTAATATTCTACATTTCAGCATGTGCCCTTTATATTCACATAAAACAGAATACACTCTGTCACACACATTTAACCTACCTGACTCAGCCATTAAACTAAAATTTGAGAGTGGGAGAAAAAAGAAACAGAATGAATACAGTGCTCCCATTGTTCTATTCAATGCCTTGGATTTTAAATCTTTAACTGTCACTCAATTGAACTCTATTTTTGTCATTTTGCCTATCAGTCATGACGGGGAGTTTAACCTAGGGTGAGCCATCAGTTTGTCTCCAAACCATTTTTTAAAATGGTCTCATGTTCCTGGGGTAGGGACCTATGCGCAAATTTTTTATATCAGTCTGTAATTTCACTTTAATCTCAATGACTCCTGGGCAGGTAGAAAAAAAACAGCAAGCCAATTTGTACAGTATACCAACACTGTCCAATAGAACTTTCTGTGATGACAGAAATGCTTCTTGTCTGCCCAGTCCCACACAATAATCATTCGCCACATGTGACTAGTGAGCACTTAAAATGTGGCAGGTGCAACTGAGTATCTGGTTTTTAATTTTAATTAATTTAAATGTAAATAGTCACATGAAGCCACAGTGATGTCTTGGTATAGTTTATGTACTTGCAGCTACATTATTTAATAACAAGCACAGCCCTGTACCAGGCCCCACATTTCTAGGTGACTGTGAAAGACAAAATGCTGGAGAAGTAACTGTCTTTCTCTATAGGCATGTGTGTGAATTACCAGTCTTAGTTAATGTGTTTCTGGGTTTGTTTTAGGAATACTGCTGAGAAAACTTCAACATCTGTTAAATTACACCAATGACTACAAGTCAGGGTATGTAATTCCTAATAGGAATCCTTACTGCCATTTGGACACCTTTTGATTCTTCTCATTTGGAACTCTTGCATTGGCCACAGCTGCTGTTCTAAATTGCCTCCACATTCAACACTCTTGCTCCTACTCTTCACCTTCATGCTCAGAAAATACACTAATACCTCATCCACAAAGGAGCCCAAGTTCATATGATACTAGTTCTGTGAATGCATACATCACTACCACCATGCCTCAGTGTCTCTCTACTCTTCCATATCATACTCTTCTTGTCAACAAAGATGCCCATGCTTTTTAAAATCTCATCCCTAAACCTGTGACATCTTATTAACCCCTTTCTACCTGATCTGGTTTCTTCTTCAAAAATTATCTCTGTCTTCCTTTCGTATGTCCAATCTTTGTCTACCCACTGGCTTCTCCACTTAACATAAACCAGCAATTTTTCCCAGTTCCCTCCACTAATCACACTTAACACTATCATAATTACCATGGCTTACCTATTCATTTCCCTTGACGTCCTAAGTTCTTCCTAAATGACTTCTTTGACCAGTGACCTGACAATCACCTAATCCAACATACTTTAAAAACTCCCTTGGTTCTTTCTGTAGCTCTTTAATTGCTCGTTCTTATTTAATATGCTCCATCATTCCATTGCCTGAGATTGGGCATTTTTCAAGATAAGAGAAAATCAATTTACAGACTACAGGTTAAGCCTGCTGAATTTTTGTATGGCACAAAGGCTAAGAACAGATTAGTTTTTGTTTATTTTTATTTTTTGTTTTTAACATTTAAAAGTATTTCACATTAAAAAACCAAGAGAATATTAACATTTGATGTCATGTGAAAGTATTAAAAAATGAAAACATAAATGTCCGTAAAGTGTTATTATAACACAGCCGTAATACTCTTTTACCTATTGTCCACGGCTGCCTTCACACTACAATCACAGAGTTACCTATGCTCCACACCCAGGCTCATTTTCTAATCCCTGGAGCTCCACATCATTCACTGCATTCCAACCCGGCCACTTCCTCCCCTAGAAGGGCTTCTTTTCCTTTGAATTTCCCTTGCCATTAGTTTAGTTCAGAAAATAACTACCCCTTACCTGGATTAGGACCTGTTATTCTCTAATGCCTTTATTCTCTTCTGCCTTCCATTTACCCTGCATTTTATTATCAACTAACCCCTCCAAAGAAATACCGTCTAACCTATCTCACGCACGTATTTACTTCTCTGCAAGGATCTTGTAAAATGCTTCTCAAGTTGTGATCTTGCCACTCCTCTAGTTAAAAGCCCTCCACGGACGCTAGTTGCCTAAAGAATAACTTCTATACCTCTTTCCTGTTACTTAAGTATATTTATAATCTGGTACATCCTACAACAAACAAAGCCAGTCTGGATTGCTCATTGTTCCTCTTCTTTCTGCCACTTGGAATTCCTTTCCCTTCATTTACATCTGATTACTTGAGACAGGAGAGTTTTTATCCGTCTCTCCCTGAACCACTTTCCTTTCATGTCATTTTTTTCTAACTGCCTGGCAGGAGAATTTTCAGTATGCGTATATACTCTCCATAACTCTACTGTAATCTCCTCGAAGGCATGTACTCATCTTATTCTCTTTGTACAAAATTCCTGATCGCATCCAATACAATTCGAGGTAGATTTTTTTGGTTGTTAACCAACAGCTATACTCTCATTTTCCTTTTTGCCAGCAGAGGCTCCATTTTTGTTTATACAGTGAAGGCGTCCCCGATTTCCCATCCCCCATCTCCAGTGGCTTGGTCATAATGGACCTAAACCAGTTAAGGCAAATGGCCCATTGACATGGAAATGAGTCCCTCAGAGAAAGAATTTCCTCCTTAATAAAAAGTGATACATAGAAAGAAACACCCTTCATTGACAGAAACAGCTTCAACTATCTTAAAACAATGAGGAAAGGCATAGTTATCACACTCAAGCTATTGTATGGAAAGATGAAAAGCTCCTTGGTATTTGATGACTTGTTTTAGCCACTGAGTTAGTCAATCCCACTGCAGTTTTATTTCTAGACTTTTCATTAAGAAGTAATAGAAATCCATTATTGTTGAAGCTACATTTAATTGTTTCCATTATTATTTGCAGAGTCTTCTGATTCACATGTCAATAAATATTTCTTGAAATTTAAATATATGAGTGCATGTTTAAAAATACACACACTTATACTGCATGTATGTTCTGTACTCAGCTATGCCATGGGTTATTATTATTTTTCATTATTACATAAAATACTATTTGGTACTGTTTTTGGAAGATCTTCAGTGGAAGAAACCTTTCTTCTATATATTTTCTCAGTATAAAACACATTACAGTTGTCTAACATTGATAGGTAGCTAGCAGGAGGTAAGAATTTTTTTTTTTTTTTTTTTTTTCTGATTTCTTCCCAGGGTGTTATGGGTAGCGAAAATGTAGTAGAAGTATGTATCACTCAGATTATTCAAAAATGAAAGAGAAAAAGAAAAGAGAGAAAGGAAAGAAGAAAAGGAGTGAGAAAGGGAAGGATGGAAGGAGTTGGGGAGGGAAGGAAGGTGGAAGGGAGGGAAGGAGGGGAGGAGAAAGGGAGAGGGGAAAGGAAAGAAAACAATATTTTGTATGCAAATGATAAATAGGTTGCAGAGGTCAGTAGCCTGATACTGAGACAGCTTCGGAAATAAAAGCAGATGGCAGAGCTTTTGCTGTTTTTCCCTCTTGGCCACAAAACCCCTGCTAATTGAAGTAGCAACTGAACAAGCTGCTCTTTCACTCCCCTGACAATATTTATGTTTCACTTAGGTTCTGACTTTCATATTAAACACTGCCACACCACCTGCTTACTCCTTGCTTCAGGTATCTAAGCCATCTTTTTTTTTTTTTCTTTTTGAGACAGAGTCTTGCTTTGTCGCCCAGGCTGGAGTGCAGTGGCTAGCGCATCTCCGCTCACTGCAAGCTCCACCTCCTGGGTTCATGCCATTCTCCTGCCTCAGCCTCCCGAGTAGCTGGGACTACAGGCGCCCGCCACCACACCCCGCTAATTTTTTGAATTTTTTTTTTTAGTAGAGACGGGGTTTCACCCTGTTGGCCAGGATGGTCTTGATCTCCTGACCTCGTGATCCGCCTGCCGGGGCCTCCCAAAGTGCTGGGATTACAGGCGTGAGCCACCACACCCAGCCATCTTTTGCTTTTTCTATGGATGGATTCCTGTCTTCACATGACTTCTTCTTGAAGAGAAACAAATGAATAAACTACCACTACCTCTCAGAGTATCTCCCAAGACTGAATAAGGTTTCCTGAAAGAAGGACAATGAGCTACTGTGAGTACGTGACACATCCTGAATGAGAAATGGCACTTTCTTACAAGCTGGATGCCAGACTTGAAAGAAACAGCATGAAATGGGAAGGTCATCTTTAAGGGCCTATTCTTATCTGTGAAATATATTTACAGCCAATAAAAACATTTTTTAAAAAATTTCTTTGTTCAGTTTTTGAATCTTGAAACTATGGAATAGAATTAATGTTACCAGCAGTAATTTTATTGTCTATCTTGGACTGCACTGTTCAGAACTTTCTCATTGCTGCTCTCATAAGACTATTTTTTTTCCCTCCTGCAGATCAGACTTTATTTCCAGAAATGGAAACAACATGAAAAGTGCTGTGAAATTTGCCAACCCAGCTTGCCCACATATTTATATCCGTGTCAGGATACAGTATTGTATTTACCAAGATTAAATTATCTGCTGTCAAAACTCAATGAAAATCATGGTACACCAAATTACACTTTAGACATATAAGCACCTATTTTTTCAAAATGCAAATAACATATTGAACTATGTATATTTACAGGGTTATACTGTACAAAATATACACAATATAAAATACTGGGAATTTAAGAGACAGAAAAAAGCATAAACTTGCTAAGTTTAGGAGAGAGAGTTGGATGCTGAATAACTAAGAAGATTCTGCAGAAATGGGTTCAAGTTCCACATCTGCCACTCACCATTTGTGTTCTTATACAATCATTTAACAAGTCACCTGCAAATCGAGAATAATTCCTGCTCTCCCTGCTTCATTTATAACGAATAAATGTAAACATGTACGTGAATACATTATGCAAACTATAAAATATATATAAATAAATGCAAGAAACTTTGAAACGTGACACACTTGAATTCCAGACATACTTCAATTTCTGCTCCAAAACTCAATTATTCTTTCTAGAATCACAGGATTTTAAAAATGTAAAGAAACTTAAACATTAGGTAGTCTGCATAGTATTCCATGGTATATATGTGCCACATTTTCTTTATCTCGTCTACCCTTGATGGGCATTTAGGTTTATTCCACATCTTTGCTATTGTGAATAGTACTGTGATAAATATACACATGCATGCGTCTTTATGGTAGAACAATCTAGATTCCCTTGAGTATATACCCAATAATGGGATTGCTGGGTTGAATGATAATTCTGCTTTATTTGAAAAATCACCAGACTGTTCTCACTACCAAGTGGGATCTAAACATTGAGAACACATGGACACAAAGAAGGGAACGACAGACACTGGGGCCTTCTTGAGGGTGGAGGGAAGGAGGAGGGTGAGAATTGAAAAACTACCTGTTGGTTACTATGCTTATTATCTAGGTGGTGAAATAATCTGTACACCAAAACCCTGTGACACACAATTGACCTATATAGCTAACCTGCACATGTACCCCTGAACTAAAATAAAAGTTATAAAAATAGAAAATATCATGTAGTCAAACTCCTTTATTTTACATATAACTAACATAAGCCCGGGAATTCTTAATGACTTATCCAAGGTTAAAAAAGAAAAATGTAAAGAAAAAGAAAATTTTGAAAAAGAAGTATAGATTACAATTTAATCTATTGTCCTTCCTGGTAACCAGCTCCCCTACTATTTAATAGAGAAGTGTTTAACACAAGGCCGGGCACGGTAGTTCACGCCTGTAATCTCAGCATTTTGGGAGGCCTAGGTGGGAGGATCACCGGAGGTCAGGAGTTTGACACAAGCCTGACCAACATGGAAAAACCCCGTCTCTACTAAAAACACAAAATTAGCCTGGCGTGGTGGCACACGCCTGTAATCCCAGCTACTTGGGAAGTTGAGGCAGGAGAATCCCTTTGAACCTGTGGGCGGAAGCTGTGGTGAGTCAAGATAGTGCCATTGCACTCCAGCCTGGGCAACAAGAGCAAAACTCCATCTCAAGGAAAAAAAAAAAAAAGTGTTTAACACAATTTACTGCTTTAAAAATGATTTTACATCGATATGAAATGCTTTAGTTGTAAGACATATTTTCTAACTAAAATCCCATTTTATTTTTACTAATCCCAGATAAGTTTCAAGGCAGATATTACTTCCTTTTGAAAGAGTGACTTTTCAGAACAGGGAGATGAATAGCAGAACCAATCATGGAATCAACATTTTGTACTTCACCTGGTGTATTCTTCCATCTTTCAGCAATGCTCATCACATTTTGGCTACAAGGGATTCTGTTTCTTTTAATAGTGCTGAATAGCATATATTTCAAAATGTAGGACAAAGTAAAATTAATTTTGCTGAGGGAGTCTTGCAATACCCTTTGAGATGTCTGGAGATACTCAAGGGTATCTCAAAACTAGGATAAAGAACGCTTATACTAGATTATTCCATCTCCCAAAGTAATTTGTCTCCTAATAATAATCATAATTACCTTCTACAGTATCCAAACTATAGCCTCTTTACTAGGCAAATTATTTACTGCGGGTAGGAAACCCCTGGTAAAAACTGCTTGACAATATGCTGCTAGAAACAGTCCTTCATTTTCCAAATCCATTCTGGGAAACCACACAAGCACACCTACTTTCAAGCTCATACATGAATATAATAGGCTATTTTATTTTTACAAAATGACTTATTACAGGAAAACCTAGTTAAGTGAACTATTTCTTGCTAAAGACACAAGTAAGCAGTATAAATACACACTAGACCTGCTCAAATCAATATTTAAGCATTCAACATATCCACAAAATCCCAAGTAAACCTTTTGTGTCCATTTGTCCTCTTGGCACCAATATTTTTCTACCCTCTACCTACCTCTACTACCAATAACCTTATAGGAGCCTTTCCCCCATGTTCTCAATCAGGGAAGGATCTCGTGTCATTTATATCATCCAAATAAATGTTCTAACGCAAGTCTCAGTGTTACATTCACCTAAAGCCGTATCTGTTTTTGTTAGTCAAGAAAAGATTTTGCTTTCTGTGAAAATAATTTCAGTGTCAGTGAACAAATTGTAGCAGTATTACATGCTTCTATGTTCAGTGTGTTTGTTGATATGTGTTGAGGGGGTGAGGCTGCGGGGAGGAGAGAAGGAAGGAAAAGGTGAAGGCTAAGTCTTGTCTCTGATCTTGAAATTATGCTAGTCAGTTCCTACTAACTACTTCATGATACAGGGAGTTCTGGATGCGTTTTTGTGTGTGAGTATGAAAAGACAAAAAGGGAACATTTTGTAAATTACTGACGTTTTGGTTACTAATACAACGCTGGTCACCAAGAAGCCATGGATAATGTCTGGGTGAAATGCTTTGCATCCTCTGAGCCAGAAACTGCCCAAACCTATTAAAATTCATTTGTGAATGTCCCTTCTATAGCAATCATCAAAACACAATTTATTCCAATTAAACAGCAGAAAAATCTTTCTGGGGACTGATAGTGCAACCAGGCAAGAGGATCCTAGAACCTCAGTTATCACTTCACAGCCGACTCACTGTGGCATCTTCTAAGATCCACAGCCAGAAACACCAAAAATAAATTTCCTGTTCTTCCACCTGGGGCTCTATTTTCCTACTACCTTAAAACCTGACTTCTAGTAGAATCAAAAACATTTTCCCAGGTCATGGCCAGGAGTTAACTGAGTATAGCAGAGCCTTCTCCTTTCTGACTTCCAGTAAGATCAAAAGCTCTTCCCCAGGCATGGTTAGAAGTTAACTGAGTGTACAAGAACCCTGGGATTTTGTGTTTCAATTCGGCTGATTTGCATGTGGATATACAGCCCCAGATGGAGAAAACTAGGAGTGGGATTTATCTTACATGATTCACTATAGACAGCCAAAGCAAAATGTCAACCAGTGAATCTTTGCTTCTAGCCTGTCCAGGAATAGGCCCTGGGAAAACCTTCTGACTGCAATGGAACCGGGGGGAGTGGACTTGTTCTGAGCTGACTCAAAAATGCTGACAGAAAATGGCAGGCTACTGCTTAAGCACAGATGTCACTTTATTGTGTCAACTTGGAAATGATCAGTACAATCTGGCAAGTGCAATTTTTCTCACATTATGAGTGTGTTTGAGCAGGTGCTATGCTTCACTGAGGTCATATATTGTTTCCATGTTTTTTAATTTTTGATTCAAATTATAGGATGAAAAAGATTCTCAAATACAGACCTGTCCTAAGTTTTACTGGAGAATAAAAACGGCTAATAAATTCTTTTATTAATAATCAGAAAAGGGTCTAATGCTTCTCCCCAGGGGCATATTTGGTATATATGCTTTAAACTTCTACTAAATGTTGAAGAGGGAAAAATAACAGTAAGGAAAAATACAGAAAATATTCTCTAAAATAGATCTTCTGGTGGCTTCTCCTATGACCACGATGCATTCTGTTGTCATTCACATATTGTCTTCTTTGGCAAAAGACTCACTATTTCTGTTGTCACTATGGAAAGTTGCCACAGCTACTCAAAGTAAGCTGTCATTGGAGGGATATGCCTTTACATAAAATAGGACCTCACAGTCGGCAGGGGCCACTGTGGGTTCTAATGGCTAGCTTTAAAAAGACAAAATTGTGTCTGTAGGATAAGTGGCTCTCTCGTCCTGCCAAAAGATTGAGATCAGACATGGTGACTACAATACCTCTAGCACTAAGAGTTGCAGCTTGTAAACAAGCAATGCAATTCAGTTGCAGCTAGGTTGCTGGGTAGTATGTTTAGTAAATGTTTTGTCTTTGAATCTTTCTGGTTGCCCCTGAAAACTTGTCACATACAGTAAGCATAAGGTAGCCAAAAGTGCACTAAATTTTAGAACATAGAGAAATATAATAAACAGTCATTGCTTTAAGAAAATCCTTGAGGAAAACTACAGTAACAAAACTGAAGAATATACAAATAACTGAAAACAAAAGTGAATATTAAAGATAGTGTTATACATGTTGTAGCAGTTCTGACAGACACAGAGAGCCTGATATACAAAGCAATTGGAAAAATAGATTCCCAGAAAGTTCTGAAAAGGGCCGGGCGTGGTGGCTCATGCCTGTAATCCCAGCACTCTGGGAGGCCGAGGCGGGTGGATCACGAGGTCAGGAGATCGAGACCATCCTGGCTAACATGGTGAAAACCCGTCTCTACTAAAAAAAAATAAAAATACAAAAAATTAGCCAGGCATGGTGGCAGGTGCCTGTAGTCCCAGCTACTTGGGAGGCTGAGGCAGGAGAATGGCGTGAACCCGGGAAGCGGAGCTTGCAGTGAGCTGAGATTGTGCCACTGCACTCCAGCCTGGGTAACAGAGTGAGACTCTGTCTCAAAAAAAAAAAAAAGAAAGATTATTACTGAAAGGTCATTACGTGCTAGGCCTTTTCCATAATAGATTTATCATAATGTTACAGATGAAAAAGAATTACCCAAAATATGCAGACTAAAAATCTACATTAGGCACTTTATAAAAGGTATCAGAGCTAGTAAATTAGCAGAGCATGGATTTCAATCTCCACCCAAAGAGTCCAAAGCCCCCACTGGGTCATTTATGACTAGAGAAAAAAGGGAAAGATTGATGGACACTTCAACGCATCCTCAAGAGTTGTCAGGATTTGTTCCGTTGGAAGCAAGGATAGCAGGATATTCCAGTGAGGATTTCAATATGAGCAATGGCAGCAAGGCATGGACTAGTATGGCATACACTGGGCATGAGGAGATAGGCTGATTAGACAGGGGAAAGGAAAAAGGAGTAAAGAGAGAGTCTGGTTCCAGATGACATAGGGTCCAGAATCTCCAAAGAGATCCTTAGAGCTGGACTTAAGTTTGGAGATGGGATGCCAAGAGTACATACAACCACTTAATGTTTCAAACCTGATGGATCTAGTTTCTGAAACCAAATCTGACTATAGTTTTTATTATTATTATTATTTTTTAGAAGATACAATACTACACCAATCTGATTGTATCTCTGCCCTTATGGAGTCCAGGTGAATAATGAATAAGACAAAAACTAAAATAGATGGTTTGATAGATGTCAAGTTTAAATGAGAAAATAAGGCAGGAAAAGAGGACAAGGAGGATAAGATAGGAAGTGTATAATTTTATATAAGGTGGCAAGAAAAGGTCTTATTGAAGTAGTAATATTTGAACAAAGAACTCCTCCTTCCTCAGTTTTCTTGTTGCATTGCTGCCTCTCTTTCCCCCAGTGTGGCTCAGGATTATCACAAACAATAATCTTATATTTCCTCTAAGAGTTATTTTTCCTTTGTGGTCATATTTTTGATTTATGAAAACATGTGCACGTAACTTTCAAGCTATCATGATCTTTAAGTTCATACCCTGATTTTCTATCTGACCAAATGAAAATTTTCATTTGTTTTTGATGTAAGAAGTTTAAAGTCCATCCATTGTAACATAGGAGAAATAAGAATCTATAATAGATTTATGTGATTCCACTTCACTCTGAGTCTTCATCATAGACACTCTCTGTAGCTTTTTCGATTAAAGAAAAGCCAGACATATTAACACAGATTTTAAGCAATTGAAATACAGAGAAGATTACCAAATTTCTAGAACTTCTGATTGTTCTGTATTTGATGCCTTTTCTTCTACAGAATTTTTGAATTTGGTTTTTCATCAGAACACCATTGAAGATATCACTTCGGGAATCTAGGAAATTTAAGAAATGTTAATCCCCATGATCCAAAGTAGATATTTTATCTTAAATGTAGCCACTTGCCTCAGGGGTCCCCAAATTATAAATTGGCTATATAATTACCTATTTCTTGGTAAATGGATTATTAGTTCTTTTTTACTTCTCTGATTCCACTTCTTCTTCCTCTTTTTAAAATTAATTTATTTAAAAAGAAGAATCTGGGTGAGAATAAGTAGAGATTTATTTCTTATATGTCTTAAAATTTAAAAAAAATTATACAACTTTCCATTGACATGGAACATTTAACAAGGTTTATTTTACTATGATATAAAAATTCACCCTATAATTTTAATTGGGATAAATGGCATTTGTTCTTTCCAGCAGTAGGTGGGAAAGTTAGAAAACAGTATGTGTTTCCCAAGAGTCTAATAGGAAAAGAATGGTGTTGTGCATTTTGTCCAAGACTCTTACTCCATGGAAACAACAAATCATCTGTACAACTTGTTCTGGGCTTTTTATTTTAAAAATCAATTATTTTAAGTGTAGTCATAAATGGAAGAAACAGGGAAGATGCTGCCATATAGACATTAAACAGCTTGATATTATATTGGTCTTAAAATATCAAAACAATAAAAATTTTATTGAAAATTTCTGAAAACTTCTGTAAAAAATGGTCATCCGTCAGCATCTGATTTGGTGGTTTCCTGCCCATTAGGCTGATACACCTACTACTCAATTCCGTATTGTCAAAAATCTTGGAAAGAATCATGGGATGATATGATAAACCACAGCTCTTTCCAAGCACTGCTGTATGTTTACAGAGCTGCATCAGCATCCACTGGTAATTCCTTCCAGTGAAGTCTCTCTAGTCAGCCTTCAGTACACTGTCTTAACATATGTCCATCACTGTGGCTATACTGCATACTTTCTGTAGTGAACATAATTGTTATGAACAAGTACCCAAGAATGAGACTTCATGGGCTCAAATCTCGGCTCTGCTACTTAATGGCTCTATGATCCTGGGCAAGTTTCTTGACCTTTGTGTGCCTTGGATTTATCATCTGTTAGGATAATACTAGTGCCTATAAAACATTAGCACCATGCCTAGCACATAGTGGTCCTACATGTTGCCTATCATTATTATTTCTAAGGTCTATATATCTGAAATATTACAAAATCTGTACTTTAAACACTTGAAATAAAAGAAGAATTAGATGCCACACATATCCTTAAATTTCCTTTGTTGTAACTTTTTAATTAAATGTACACCTGTACACCTACTGCTGAAGTTTCAAGTTATTCAGATTATCCAACCAGATAAATTGAGGCACCATTTTCTAAAAAGAGAGAAGATGAAGGAGGGAGAAATGTGGAGAGTGAGGAGGGAAGTACCAGGAGTTCAATTTAGAACACATTAAGGTTGAGATACCTGTGAGATATACAACTGAAAATGTTAAGTACAATTTTGTACGCAAAAATCTGAATATGAGATGTCTGGGCTACTGACAGAAATATCAGAGTTACTGGCATAATGATAGTATTTAAGGGCATGATAATGGATGAGATTAGTTGGATGAGGGATATTAAGTGAGGAGACTTCTGGAATCACGTCCTGTGAAACATCAACATTTAGGAGACAGGTAGAGCAGCAGAGTTGGTGAAGACACCTTGGAAGAAGTCACAGAGGAAGGAGGACAACCATGTGTGTCTAGTGCCATGGTTAGATATTGATTAGGTATTGAGTAGGATGATTAGATACTGAGTAGGATAATATCTGAAAAATATTTAATGAATTTGACAATGTGAAGATGATTGGTGTTCTTTGCAATAGGAGTTTTGGCTACATGCTTTCATGGGAGCCAGATTGGAGTGGGTTGAATAGTGAACGTGGGTGACTAATTGACATTAGGTTTTATTCATAATTGAAAACTTTCACAGAGCTTGGCTGTGAAGGAAAGCCAAGAAAAAGAGCATGAGGTAGATGTTTAAGGTTAGGTCAAGAGAAACAATGTTTGGTTTATTTGCTTGTAAGATTAGTACAATCCATTAAATAATATTGACAATTCAAGGGGGGGAGAGAGAAATAACAGAAAGACTAAGTACTTGAATAGATAAGCAGGATAAGACAGTAAACACAATTCCAAAATACAGTATATGAAGAAGAAAGTGGAGATGGTGTGAATATAGGAGAATTTTCTTCTTATTGCATTTAGCTTTGTCTTCAAGTACGGCCTTGGCCTTCAGTCATATAGAAAGTGTGAGGCCAGAAATGGGTCATTTGTGAGTTTGTATGAGGACAACTAGCAGCTCATGTTCTTATTGTCTGTTTGTTAGTCTGAGGGGTGGAGCACTGGTAACTAAGTGATGTCATGTTACCAAGTAGAAAGGGAACTTCACCGAGAATTAGAATTCCAGGGTCCTAGTTTCCGATGTGCCTCTAAATCAGTATGTGATCTGGGCCTAAGCATTTGAAAATCTCTGAACCTCAGCTTTTATTTTATAGAAGGAGAGTCTTGGGGATCATTTAGAATGACCAATGAATGATCCATGCCACTGTTTGGTTCATTACAGAACTTAAAGAACGTCTTCAAAACTGCAGCTATTCACAGTCAAAATAGTTCCGTATATACAATACTTATTTGTGTTCATGGACTAAACATGTAAAACCTTCTAGACTTTCAATACACACTTTACAAAATCTGTCCTCAGTTGTCTGTGGGGATTTTTTTCTGTCTTATAGATTGCCATTTGGAAATTTAAAAATAACTCTATTATTTGACTGTTTAATTACAAAAATGTACCTGGGGCATAAAAGGAAGAATTAAACATAAAATTGGATTTGAATTCTTGGTATTATAGATGGACTGCTTTTGAGGAGAAAACTACTGCTAACCACAACCTGTTCATCAAGGATTTTTCACTTCCTCCTTCACTGCTTTTGTGACTTTAAGTGCGCTTTATAAATTTCCGCCCAATGACAGCACAATCAAGGCATGCAATGATTCTTTTCGTTCTTCTCTGATAAAAATCTTTAGTCTTAGATAGCTAAAAGTGTAGTCAAAGACAGTTAACTTTAGCCTTGGGGTATCCATTCTCTGTCATAGGAAAAAATAAATATACATAAAAGTAATAAGATTTCATAGAAAACAGTGTGGGACAGAGCTGCCTGACTTTAATTTTCTGAAATGCAAGGGGATGCAATTAACTCCCTGGTTGTGATTAGCCTGTTGGAAGCTGAATAACCTCAGTAAATTACAGCACCCACAGAACCCATAATGGCATCATATACTCAATATTGTTTATTTGTCTTCGGATTTACAGTCCTGCAGATGAGTCATAGGACTTATGGATTCATAATGAATGAAGCCAACTTCGCGATGCAGCGCTGCCTCTACTCGAATTATGTGTCTGCCTATCGGGCCTTTTTAAAGTAGGTATTGGCCAGGACTAGTTTGAGGCACTGGCTCAGGGGCAATATTTAAGAGGACACCAAAAACTCAGTGAGTAAGATAAATAACATTTTAAATCAATATCTTAAACACCAAAATTAATATTTTAAAAATAATAAGTTGTTCATGATGAATAACATATCAAAATTTTAAATAAAGACAGGATCAATAACAGTGGTATCCTGAGCTATACTGCAGCCTGAGGCAAAAGGGAAATTCAATAATATTGATGCTGTCTTTATTTAAATTTTTCACATTTTGTTCATCGTATATTTTTGCATTATTCAGATTGTTTTATTCAGATTATTTTTTTCAAATATTGCAGTAAAATAGAATTTATCTTGATTACTGAGCTTTTTGGTTCCCCCTTAAATTTAATGCTCAGGCAAGTGCCTGACCCTCATCTCAGCAATTATAATTTAACACCAAAACAACTGGCATGCAGGAAGCATTGTGCCCGTAACTTGTTCCTGCTGCCATAATAAAAGCAGACTTTGCTTCTGGAAGCATTCCACATTTTACCCCACTAAGTTCTTTTCTTTTTAGTTTCCATAAAAGGGTTTATTCATGTGCTGTCCTAAAAAAGTCCTGCTGGATGGCCCGCAATACCCCATATAACCAAAACAACCACTGCATCAGGAGAGATAAAGAGTATCAGAAAGGAAAATAAATTCCATATATTTTGCTCAAAATCCTGGAACAGTTGTAAGGAAGGCAGTCGCAAAGAAGTAAAGTTTTTCAACTGGAGGAAGTACATGAATCTCTCAGTGCATATACCTAACAAATGTAGACAGTCAATAGCTTTTATCCACCTAACTCTTGGATCACAAAGGGAATAAATCATTGCAGTCAAAGAAAAAAAATTTATAAGGAGGCTGTGTCCAATCTCAAAAGGCAACTAAATGAAATTCTGAGCTCTGAAAAATCTGAGATCCGCCTTTATTATCCTCCCAATTTGTGAACCACTCACCTCAGCAGGACTACAAACTCCATGAGGGGAAGAACCAGGACTTCTTGCTTGCTTATCTTTGTATCCTTAGTGTATTAGGATATATGGGAATTTCACTTATCCCTATACTCTGCATGAAGAAAAAATTGCCTCAATGTAGGTGGATGTGTAATTGTTGGGTATAATTGTCAACCTTAAGCAATGACATATGAAAGGACTTTTATAGCAAACAGCAAACAAGCAAACGGTATGACAGAAAAATAGGGTATGTTAGGGCGAAGACACCTGTGGCAATATTTCTACCTAAGGATTGGAACAAGGAGACTTTCTCAGGAGAAGGCCCCTCAGGACGAGGGACATCCCCTACTCTTTGTCCACTCCTCCTCTCCATTGCTTTTCTAAAAGATAGGTCCTGAAACATGGTATTGACATTCTCAATTTCTTTATCTTTTTAAATACACATTAAAAAACTCATAAACTGTAAGGCCTGGTTTAAGTTATCCCTCACTCATAAAGCCTATGATATTTATATTGTATTATATCATATTATTCTTGATTATACACCAACTCGTATTGCTCACTAAAGCACATATGGTAACTTTGTGTCAGCTGGAAAAAAAAGAAAAAAAAAAAAAGGTGTGCCTTCATCAAGACACATAGGTGCAGAAAATCCTATCAAAATAATGGTGAAACTAGTTGAGGTGGATGGTACCTTTTAAATTTTTGTAATATATAAATTGTACAATCCTATGCAATGACCCTTCGTCGCTATGTCTTGCTTTTATTTTACATCTACATAGTAAAATTAACTCCTTACTTCCCTCCCTTCTTCCCCCATTCCCTTCCTCCCTCCCTCTTTTCACTCCTTCCTTCCTTTCCTCCTTATCTCCCCCTGCTTGCCCCTTCCTTCCTTCTTTCCTTCCTTCCTTCCTTCCCTCTGTTCCTCCCTCCCTCCCTTCCTTCTTTCCTTCCTTCCTTCCTTCCCTCCTTCCATCCCTCTTTCATTTCTTCCTTCCCTCCTTCCTTCCTTCCCTCCTTCCTTCCCTCTTTCCCTCCTGCCTTCCTTCCCTCCTTCCTTCCCTCCTTCTTCCTTTCCTTCCTTCTTTCTTCCTTACCTCCCTTCCTCCTCCCTCCTCCTTCTCCTCCTTCCTCTTTCCTCCTCTCCTTCCTTCCTCCCTTCCTTCCCTCTGTTCCTCCCTCCCTCCCTTCCTTCTTTCCTTCCCTCCCTCCTTTCCTTCCTCCCTTCCTTCCTTCTTGCCTTCCCTCCTTCCTCCCTCCCTCCCTCTTTTTCTTTGTTCCTTCCTTCCTTTACTCTTTTTTGTTCTCAATACTTAACATAATCCTAAACCCATAGCAAATACTGAGTAACACTTTTTGCTGTTGAATTGAAATCCTCCTTTAAAAAGGGAGACACCTAACTGTGGAATCATAGATGATTTTATTTTGTCTTCTACTTGTTCTATATTTTAATTGTTATACAAATATGTATTATTTTTATAACTAGACAAAAATGATTTAAACCTGTCAACAAATTTAGATGTTAAGTACTTATTCAATGGCCAAGCCCAAGTAATTGTGCCTTGTCTGATTTGAGGGAAAGTGCCCTGAATATTTACAAAAATGTATTATAATACCGTACAATTCAGGTAATGCAATCCTTTATCTTCTTGTTAAATAAAATTATCTCTTTACCATATTGCTACATTTTAGATCTCTCTAATAATGACTGCAACTGTCATGTAGTGAGTAGAATGGACAATCCCTCAAATACCCATGCCAATATGATTGCATTCTGATATTTTGACCCCAAACTCATCAAACTAAATATAAATTTTGACATTTTTTCTGGCCCTTCCACAAATTCAAAAAAACAATGCTGTCTGGGCATGGTGGCTCATGCCTGTTATCTCAGCACTTTGGGAGGCCAAAGTGGGCAGATCACTGGAGGTCAGAATTTCGAGACCAGCCTGGCCAACAGGGTGAAACCCCATCTCTACTATTAATAAAAATACATAGGCCAGGCGTGGTGGCTCACGCCTGTAATCCCAGCACTTTGGGAGGCCGAGGCAGGGGGATCACAAGGTCAGGAGATCGAGACCATCGTGAAACCCCGTCTCTACTAAAAATACAAAAAATTAGCTGGGCTCAGTGGCAGGCGCCTGTAGTCCCAGCTACTCGGGAGGCTGAGGTGGGAGAATGGCGTGTACCCAGGAGGCAGAGCTTGTAGAGAGCTGAGATTGCGCCATTGCACTCCAGCCTGGGTGACAGAGCGAGACTCTGTCTCAAAAAAATAAAAATAAAAATAAAAAAATACATAAATTAGCCAGGTGTGGTGGCACGCACTACTTGGGAGGCTGAGGCACAAGAATCGCTTGAACCTGGGAGGCAGAGGTTGCAGTGAGCTCAGATTGTGACACTGCTGCCCAGCCTGAGTGACAGAGTGAGGCTTTGACTCAAAAAAAAAAAAAAAAAAAAAAAAAAAATGTCCCAGAAAAGGTCAATCTGAAATCAAATATATATATATATATATATCAAAAGATAGCTCTGTTTACATCAAGGATTTTCTTTGTTTTTATTTTTAGAAATAATCAGAAATCTCACTTGGTTTCTATTAAAAATGCATTTAGCTAATATTCACCTGTGTGAGTGCTGGGAGATTCCTAGATTTTTAAAAATCACATACTAAGCCAGGGAACGTTATATAGACACATATATATACGTATATATACACACATATATATATATATATATATATATATACGTATATATTATATGTATATATATATTTAGTTTCCTAAATGTACTATGTATCCTGCTTATGGCCTCTTCAGTTGAAATAAAAATCTCGCCACAAATGAAATAGAGAACTTCACTAATTTCCATTCACCAATGATGGCAGAAGCCCCCATGGGTTATTAAGTCTGAGAGATGTGTGAACAAAAATGATAATAAGCAAGTAAAGTGTATCGTAAAATATACTGTGTTCATTTATTGTGACAACTGGGGTGTAATTATACTAGGAAATGTACTGCACTTTAGTCAGTGAAAGTAATAAAATCTGAACACCAGGAGACCTTTCTCTACTCCATGCTATTAAACTACTTTTGAGGGGAAGGTGAACAATCCAAAAATATAGAATGAATGTTCACTTTTACAGATTAGCAAAGCAGGGGTTAGTCAGATTCTCTGGTCGTCTAATAAATAAAAACTCTGTTCTTTCCTCATTAGCTGTGGATACACCACCAAAGAACATTTTCCTCAATTCCTGGGTAATTATAATGCCTAACTTTATGTGGATTGCTTATGCTATTCATCTCACTTTCTCCTTCCAATTAAAGAATAGAACAGCAAAACCAAACCTGACTCCATTGTATTGTAACTGCTTCTACAAAGCAACAAGTAGAAAAGCAGGAAAAAAAAGTGCAGAAAGATAAGCAAACAAAGGGACCCTCGGAGATGACAATGTTGCACAATGAGGAGTAGGTGTAATGATTAAAGCATTAGTGGTGGTCACTAGGAAACATGAAAGGAACATGTAATTTCAGATTAGGAAACCCTGAGCTTCCCAGAGTGAACTGCTATTTGGGAAAGTGTAGTTAATTGAATTTTATGACACTTTTTTACTAAATTAAAATGCGTATCTTTTACTACCCTAACAGTTTTATTGCTACTGTGAGATTTATGTGCAGTGATACACTAAAAAGCATATGCAACAATTCACTAAAGAGCACCAGAGTGGATTACTACGGTTTCCTTTTGTGCTTTGGCAGCCGACAATCCAGATCATAATTACAGGATTGGAGCCACCTGCCAACTCATTGACCAGAAGCACGTGTCTCCACATAAAATAAAGCAATTCTAACACTAAAATATACAAAATAAAATAAAATAAATAAAAAAAGAAAGAAACCATGTTAAACTAAAGAGACCTTCAGGAGCAGCCTGTGGAAAGCTGGATATTTATTTTTTCATGAACGCCAAATGACTCTCACATTATTATGGCCCAGAAAGAAGCAGAGTTTGCCAAGATCTTCCTGGTTAAACTAGATCATTGAATGAAATATCTGCATCCCAAACTGGCTGGTGAATTCAGACCTTTTATGGTCAAATTCACAATAAATCTTTGATTTCAGAGCATATTATTTCTAATGCATAGACGAAGGAATGCAGGAATTGTCTTTGCTTGTATAAAACTGTTGCCTTGGCATGCATTTAGCCTGCTAAACCAGTGGAGATTACCAAAAAGTAAAAGTAATGTAAAAATGGTGAAGTCAAAAAAGGGAATCTATACAGAATTTTTCAAATTGGATATTCTGATTTACTAAACAAGTTAATCCAAAAGACGACAATATTTCTTTCTGAATTTTTCTAAATATCACTTTCTTAGAGAAGTCTTCCCTCATTTCCTTAAGTCGACTTAGTCACTCCTTCCTCTGCCCTTTTTACATGCTTCTATTAGAGCAGTGCTTCTTACACTTCCATGTGCATATGAATCATCTGAGATCTTGTTAAAAGCATATTCAGAGTCAGTAGGTGTGTGGGGGAGGGAAGGTCTGCGAGTTTGCATCTTTAGTACGCTTGCAGGTGCTGCTGATGCTCCTGGTCCTCTGACCACATTACATTTCAACTTTTATTTTAAATATGGGAGTGCATGTGCAGGTTTGTTGTTACATGGGTATATGGCACTACATTTTGAAAACCAAGGTATTAAATTACTTCATAAATTGTCCCATAATGATCTGTACATGTCAGGCATTTCCTCTTGTGTACCAGCTCCTTGAAAGCAAAGGCAAAGGCAGCATTTCAATAGCTACCAATTATATAATTCCTACTAGTTTTGGGGTACAGTGAGGATCTTAACCATACATTATCTTTAATTCTCAAATCAACCCTGCAAGATCTGTAATTGTGTTTCCGTTTTACAGATGAAGAAGCTGACTCTCAGATAAGTTAAACAACTTGTCTATGGCCACACAGATGCCATATGGCAGTCAGAATGCAATTCTGGATGTATTTGTCTCCAAAGTCTGTTTTTTCTACTGTACCTGAAGCCTCGTCTGTTTACTTCTGTATATATAGAGTGTAGCAAAGCACCTATTGTTATAGAAGGTGCTCAAGGGATGTGTTTTGCTCTGTGAACACTTTATATATAGATTCACCTTTGCTCACAGTATCTCCCTTGTGTGGAATGCTCTTCCTGCTTCTGTCTTCCCAATTAAGGTCCATCTCATTTCCATCGCTCATTTCTACTTAGCCAACACACAATTGTGCCTTTCCTCTCTTCTGAATGCACACGGCAATTGTTTCCAGCACACAATGAGTACTTAAATTGTTAGTTATCTTATTAACAGTATATTTACTTCACTCCATAAATATATACTGAGTATATGTGAAACATCAGGCATGGTTGGAAGCACTTGTGATAGGTCACGGAGCAAAACAGAAAAAAAAAAAAAAAAATCCCTTCTATCCTGGGTCTTGGAAATAATTTCCCCAACTAAAATGAAGACTTCTTTGAGGCAGGGACCCAGTCACTCCACTTTCTGTATTTCTCATTATGTTTTGTGCATAGTAAATGCTCAATTAATAATAGTCTCAGTCAGGTAATTTACCATGTAGATATGTTCCTAATATACAGAGCAGAACTACGCACAAGGCCTTTCTCTTTTCTCATAAGTTATCCTTGCAAAGTGAAACGATGCTTTCACGCTGTTTCTCATTTTCCTCCAACTGCGTTTTAGGCCAGAAGTAGAGGTATTAAAGTCACACACAGTGCAGGTATCAGCCAGAGAGATAAAATTCACTAAAATTTAATCATAGTAGCTTTTAGCACTAAAAATATCTTTTCACAAGCGTAGAAATTATAGGCAGGAGAGATAACCTCATGAAAAGTTACTTTCACTAGCAAAGATTATCTTTTTTTCCTTTACACTCCAAAACCATTGACCAGAAACCTGTTAACTAGGAGAGTCACATGCCTAGAATTTCACAATATTTTGTTGTCGTTTGAGACAGGGTCTCCCCCTGTTGAGTGCAGTGGCATGATCACTCACTGCAACCTCCACCTCTCGGATTCAAGGGATCCTCCTATCTCAGCCTCCAGGGTAGCTGGGACTACAGGTGCGTGCCACCACACCCAGCTAATATTTTTGCATTTTGTGTAGAGACAGGGCTTTGCCATGTTGACCAGGCTGGTCTGGAACTCCCAGGCTCAAGTGATCTGCCCAGTTTGGCCTCCTAAAGTGCTGGGATTACAGGTGTGAGTCACCACGCCTGGCCTATTTCACAACATTTTGTTAAACAACATTTTGAAAGTGCACTATCTGCAATAAAGAGTATAAATATTTTCCTGGTTATTTGGAATGCTCCATTTTCTACTTCATAAAACCATCATTTTGAAAGTCTGCTCATTTACTGAATGAGGTATACAAAGCTATTCTTTTTGAAGGTATAGCTCTTCTAAAGCTTCATTAAGTTGTTAGTCACATGTACTAACATGTATAGGAGGGAGACCTGCAGATAAGCAATTTAGAAGGGAAAATAGTACTCACCTTGCTCTGTATCAGTTCTTCCTCATTTTTGCAATTTCTTATGTTAAAGAAATCTACATATATTAATCTACCTTGTATACATTTTAAAACATTTGAAAGAGAAGAATGCACATAACTCCTCTCAAGTTAGCTATTTTATTCAATACTTAGCTATTTCATAACATGATCTGTGGATGGCAGAAAATGGAATTTGAAATGAGTTCTAATTCTTATTAACATGAGAACACAGGCATACGTCTTAGGTACAGTTTTTGTAAAATTGATGTCACAATTTTTATTATGCAAGAATGTTATGAGAAGAAATATCTTTAATATATCAAATCCTAGTTTATTGTTGATGTTTAGTTAGTAGTAGTATTCCTGCCTATATTAACACTTACACATATGTAATTATATTACTGTTTTTTAATTATGAAAAAGCATTTATTTACATACCAGTAATAATTACACCTAGCATTTAGCTAAGCAAGTACACAGGCATGATCTCTGCATTGGCAAAATATTTCAACTTAAAGTTGATGTAAATAGATATCTGAAAGAAGTTATAAATAAATAGCTATACAAACATGAAAGAAAAAGCATAACTGAAGTCTCTGCCCTGTGTTGCAGGATTAATTCAAAGTTTCCTTTCTGAAAAGAGGAAGACATCCCATTAATCAGATTTATTTTTCCAAGTTCTTCCTTTTTATAGGATTTGGCAGGAAAGGTCTTTGGCTAAAATATAACTTCAGATTCGTGTACTGAGGCTGAGCTGTAGGCTGCGTCCTAGAAGAGCCTTAAACATAAGTAAAAATAGGTCTGAGGGTTGAGGAAAAAGAAGAGAAAGAATATAGTGACAATGAATCACAGACTCTTAGCTCTACAGACCTTAAAGACAAGGGAAACCAAATTCCTCATTTTATAATGAGGAAACTGGGGCCCACACAGCTGAAGTGACTTGCTCAAGGTCACACACTGGGATTACAGCCGAAGACTTTTTGCATGTAAATCCTATGTGATTTTAAAAGAAATAAATACGAAGATCTTACTAGATACGGGCTGCTAACCAGATGGGAAACTGTGTTTGGAATTGCTGGTAAACTGGAGTCAATTTGTTTAGCAAGTGCTAAGATTATGCAAACATGGGGAATGTTTTAGGCAATGAAAAAGAATGCCATGTGAAGAATATGTACCTAATATAAATGGCAATTTTGACAGTGGTCTGTTGATTAAAGTTTTTCTTAGGTTGAAATCTGTTTACAGACAAGGATGAAACTTTAATTTTCAATCTATATAAATTATCAGGCTATTATTCCAAAGAACCCAAAAGAAGAATAATAGAAAAATGTGCACTTGGATTTGGTCATTCTCCTCACACTGGAGGGAGAATTTTGCCTTGAAATAGCTTTTTCATAGCATGAATAATCTGAACAAGAACTTTTCAAACATTTTCAAGATTGCCAGCCAATGGGAGAGGCTGATAATCAAAATGAAATTTTGTATTCTTTTCAAATCACCATATATTAAATATCCAAGATAGTATTAAAACCCTCTCATAAATGTTGTCATGATGTTCTATTTACAAAATTTCTTTGGGAACAACTTTCATTCTATTAAAGTCTTTCATTATCTGGAAAGCAAAGAACTAAAGAAAGGACTTTAAAGATAATCTAATAGTCTAATAGTCCTTCAGTGTAAGGGTATATCAGAATCATATGGAGGCGAGGCTCTTAAAACGTAGATTTCTGAGCTCTACCTCCCAGAGTTCTCAGTTCAGGAGGTCTGGGGTGAGATCTAAGAATATGTATTTCTGACAGATTCACAGGCAATGTTGACAATGCTGACCCAGGAACCACCGTTTGGGAACGACTAATCTAGTCAAACTATCTCTTATTAGTCTAATTACCTTCTTTTTGATTCAAGTAGACAAATTCTAGTATTCCTGGAATTTATTATTTAAACTTTTTTTCTCAACTCCTCCAACAACCAATTTGTTCTGTTTCTGATGGTGTCACTATACTCATCACCTATTAAGCTGACTTCAGGTATATTCTCCAAAAATATTGAACCAAAACAATTAGGCAAACTAAGTCTCTTGTTCTTGGTACAGTTGCATATATAAATGCTATCTTTTGCATATTTAATATGGAAAGAAAAATCACCAAGAATATTTTCAATACCAAGTATACCGTATCAAATGGACATTTGGGTCTCCTGTGGCTTCCGCAAAGGGAACACTTAGAGAATTCTTCAAGGACACTGGAGGACTAAAGCAGAGCACAGAAGTGATATGCTACTACTGTAAGAGAAACGGGATTATTATCCCCAGAGAGCTTATGTTATTGCTGGAAAAATACTCCAAGACTGTCAAATCTTAAAGCTTACACAAAAAAGATCAAATAAGTATTGTAGCATTTCACAATGATCTGATGATTCCCGTAATATCAGCTAATCAGTGGGAAAAAAGTAAAGTGACCAAAAAATAGTTATCTTGAAATGACAAAAGATCCTAGCAGTTGTCAAAATTAATATGATAATATATGGACCAGGTGAGGTGGCTCATGCTTGTAATCCCAGCACTTTGAGAGGCCGAGGTGGGCAGAACACTTGAGGTCAGGAGTTCAAGACCAGCCTGGGAAACATGGTGAAACCCATCTCTCCTAAAAATACAAAAAGCAGCTGGGCGTAGTGGCGCATGCCTGTAATCTCAGCTCCTTGGGAGGCTGAGGCATGAGAATCACTTGAACCTGGGAGGCAGAGGTTGTGGTGAGCCAAAATCATGCCACTGCACTCCAGCAAGGGTGACAGAGTGAGAATCCATCTCAAAGTAAATAAATACACAAATAAAAATAATTAATATGATAATATACAAATCAGGGCTGCTGCAGTGGAATGTGAAGAAAATAGAAAATGTTTGCTAAATCCATCATCTCCCATGATATGTATACATGCTCATGAACATATACACATACACAATCACATACAAACTTTTCCTAGACACACACACAGAAGCTTTAGTCAAAGCATTTTGTTCCTAGTTACATAAGGCTCTAATTTCACCAGGTCTTTACTATCAGGAATAAAAATATTGAAAAATGCATTTTCATTAATATGATAAAGCATAATAAATTACTCCTAGGCCGGGCACGGTGGCTCAAGCCTGTAATCCCAGCACTTTGGGAGGCCAAGGTGGGCGGATCACGAGGTCAGGAGATTGAGACCATCCTGGCTAACACGGTGAAACCCTGTCTCTACTAAAAATACAAAAAATTAGCCAGGCGTGTTGGCGGGCACCTGTAGTACCAGCTACTCAGGAGGCTGAGGCAGAAGAATGGCGTGGACCCAGGAGGTGGAGGTTGCAGTGAGCCGAGATCGTGCCACTGCACTCCAGCCTGGGGGACAGAGAAAGACTCCATCTCAAAAAAATAAAATAAAATAAAATAAAATAAAATAAAATAAAATAAAATAAAATAAAATAAAATGAAATAAAATAAATAAATTACTCCTGCCAGATGTGATATGACATGTACATATTTCCTTAAAAGAGCTGTAGAAATGGGCAAAGATAAACACACACACACACACACACACACACACACACACACACACACACACACCCACAGTTAATTAATGGAGCCTCCAAGACACCAATCTTCAAATATTACTGAGCATTTAATAAGTGTTATGAGAAATAATACCAAAAACAGAAGAATGAGATAATAAACTACAGATGAGAAATAAAGACATACACACATAAAAAGACAACTCTAGATGGTAAATATTTGGGTTCAGAAGCAGAAGAACCATCAAGTAATCAAAGACTGCACTACTCTGGATGAACTTGATGTGAGCTGGATCATCTCCATAGGCTGAATTTTCTTAGGCAGAGCGGAAGGAGCGAAGGAAGAGGACAGCCCAAATGAGGGCATCATTTAGCAGGGATGAAGGCATAAAGAAAATGTGTTGACTACACCAGTGTGTCTCTATATATCTCTGAATCAAAGAGTTGATGCCAGAGCATGTGAAGAATAAAGCATGCTGTAGAGTTGTTGCATAAGATTGTGGAGGAACTTAAATGTGGAAAGAATAAAAGAATTCCAGAAAAACTGCATGTTAACAAAACCTATTGACAACATTAGAAAAGGAAATACTGAGATAGTGGAGAGAGGATTTTCCTGGAGACCTCAAAACCATAAATGAGAGATAATACTGAAGACCTACTCCATTTGGCTTTACATGGCCATAGCTTTCAGGGACTCAAATACCGTGGGCACTGAATGTCAAAAGAGACGTTGTATTTAGAACTCAGGCAGCAGCCTCTCATGCTGCACTCTATAGATCAATTCTAGTTTCATGAGATTTAATTTTAAAATCCTTAGGTTTTATCTTTAGCACTTCAACACACTGAAAATGCTTCCAGGTTTTGATTTACAGAATTACTGTCACTGTCAATAAAAGAAATGTGCCTGACACACCAAAATCCAGTTTAATTACTTCTGTGATGTCTCCTGCGGCTGAAAGGAAATGGTATTTCTCTGACACTTTTCTGTTTTTAATTTAGTAAAATGGAGCACTTTCCCTTAACAGGACCTGGGACAGCAGATTCAGAATTGATGTCATCAAAGATGGACCCCACAGTTTCAGCAACACTGTCTTACTCCGACTGTGCAATGATTGCATGAATCTGGATCCTTGGTTCTGGATTCCTTGAAGTTGGGCGCTCATCAAAGATTTGACATGGAATCATGGCTGGGATATTTAGACATTATGTCATCACTTGGAGAAGCTTTGCAAGCAAATTCAACAGCCTGCTTCTACCTAGAACTCTTCACAGTGTCAGCATTGCCCTGAACTGCTGGAATCCAGATGAGGCCTTGAAAGCTTCCAAATAGAACTGCCAAATATCAAAATATACACTGTACCACTGGAGTGAAGAAACCAAGAAAAAATGTGTACTTTGTATCTTCTGCTACATATTCCATCTGTTTCTCTCCCTAAAGGGTCATATGTTACATATTTATAAGAAGTGTTCACACCTACGCGAACAGTTTCCACTGTCTCCTTCAAATACAGCCTCCTCCTTGTTCAAGACCCATTTTTTTTTTTTTTTAATTCTTCTATGGTAGCTGAACCTTTTATGAAACTTGTTCCATTCTGAAATCATTTCAAGTTAAGAAATGCCTTTGTACCTTCCTATCTCAGCAAATCCTGGGGAGATTAAGCCTCACACTCCATAGGCCTTTTTCTGAGAGATGTGACTTTAGATCATTAGGGTCATTAAAATCACACGATCTATAATACTCAGAGCTAACATATCACCTTTGTGCTTTATGCTGCTACAGAATGCTACAAGAGAGTTAAAACATGTATAGCATCACAGAACTGTAGAGAAGGCCATAATTCCTCCCCATAAAAGAATTCTATACTTTTTAATTGGCACAGTAAATCTCACGAAAGACACAGAATGCTTTGTTCAGGGAAGCAAAAGGGATCCCTGGGCAAGGTGCATTTCCTTCACAGTAATCTTTTTTTTTTCCTTATGACTTGAATTATTCCTTAATGCAAGCACGATGTTATTTTTATCTTGACCTTTTTTCTGGACTCTACATGTTTCCCCAGGCTTTTTTTCCCTTCCCTACAAAAATGAGGGGCCCTTGGTCTTCACTATCAATCTTGTATTAACTTTTAATACACTGGGCTTCATGCATCCTCTTATATTTCTCTGTGTATCTACCAAAGACCTTCATAGGCCACACTATTAACCTCCAACTTAGTCTTTTTTTTCTTTCTGCCTCAACGAGTGTATAAAGAATAAATTCAGGTATAATTAACATAATAAATCATTTGGTGCACATTCATTGGTCAACACAATTCTGAATCTTAACAGTTAATTTCCCACTATACATATTGTGAATCTGATTCACACAAAAGTACTCTGGGAAGTATTTTGTCTGATTTCACTATCAAATATTAGATTATTATTTTTGAGAAACTCAGAAAGGCTGTCATGGAAAAATCACAGAAAATTCCATTCTCTCTTTCATAATCAGTACCTTTTTAATAACAGAACTGGAAGTTAATGACAGTATGCTTTTGACAGCTCACTCTGAATTTTTGACTCATCTTTAGAAGTGCCAACTGAGCAGTTGAGGGGAAGAGTATAAGGTTTAAATTTACATCTAAGAATTAAGAGTGAGAAAAGCATGGAAAAACATTACACAGTGTTAAAGTGCACTTATTACTAATTTCTCTAGGGAATTTTGCAGCTGGGGAATTTCAGTTGCATTATTATTGAATCTATCACTCTTTAATAGAGATTGTGGGTGCGAAAAAGAATATGACCTTGAAGACAGACGTATTCAAGTTCTGTTTGTGCCAATTACTAACCATTTCAGCCCAAAGAAGTTACTTAAAATATTCATGCCTCACAATCAGCAAAGGGAAGAGACAATCTAAGGAATTGGAGAAAATATTTGCAGACTATTAATCCAAAGAAAAATTAATAACCAGAATACATAAGGAACTCAAACAATTCAATCATAAAATAATTATAACAAATAATTTAATTTTTAAAATGGGCAAAAGAAGACATTCCTCATAAGAAGGCACATAAATGGTCAACAGGAATATGAAAAAATGCTTGACATCACTAATCATCAGAGAAATGCAAAAATCACATTGAGACATCAAAATCAAAATCACAATGAGATAGCATCTCACTCCAGTTAATATGGCTATTATAAAAAAGACATAAAATAACACATGCTGGCAAAAATTTGGATAAAGAGGAATGCTTGTATACTGCTGGTGGAAATGTGAATTAGCACAACCACTATGGAGAATAGCTTGGCGGTTCCTCAAAAAATCAAACACATAACTACCATATGATCCAGCAATCTCACTGCTGAGTATACATCCAAAAGAAAGGAAATCAGTATATCAAAGAGACAATTGCATTCCCATGTATACTGCAGCACTATTCACAGTAACCAAGATAAGAAATCAACCTAAGAATCCATGGATAAATGGATAAAGAAAAAAATGGTATATATATCCCAATACGAGTTGAACTGGAGGTCATTATGTTAAGTGAAACAAGTCAGGCCCAGAAAGACAAATATCACATGTTCTCACTCATATGTGCGAGCTAGTAAAATTGATCTCTTGGAGATAGTGGATAGAGTAGAATAGGTGGTAACCAGAGGCCATAAAGGGTAGAAAGGTGGAGAGGATGAAGAGGGGTTGGTTGATGTATACAAAGATACAGATAAGTAGAAGAAATAAGAGTAGTGTTTGATAACACAATATGGCAAATATAGTTAACAATATTTTATTGCATATTTCAAAATAGCTAGAAGAGTGGAATTGGAATGTTCCCAACAAAAATAAGTGATAAATATTTTAAATGAGGGATACCCAATTACCCAGATCGGATCATTACACATTGTGTGCTTATATTAAAATACCACATGTATCCCTAAATATGTACAACTATCATGTATCCATAATTTTTTTTTTTGAGATGGAGTTTCACTCTTGTTGCCTGGGCTGGAGTGCAATGGTGCAATCTTGGCTCACTGCAACCTCTGCTTCTCAGGTTCAAGTGATTCTGCTACCTCAGCCTCCCGAGTAGCTGCAATTACAGGCATGCACCACCAGTCCCAGATAATTTTTTTGTATTTTTAGTAGAGATGGTGTTTCACCATATTGGTCAGGATGGTCTCAAACTCCTAACCTTGTGATCCGTCTGCCTCAGCCTCCCAAAGGGCTGGGATTACAGGCATGAGTCACCGTGCCCGGCATAAAATTTTTTTAAATCTATTTATGCTTCAGTATTCTTCTTTTTACATTTAAAGTAATCAGATATTTTTGGAGAAAAGGTAAAGCTTATAAAATTTAAATGGCATGCATATAATACATATTAATTATGATATTAGCATTGAAATATGTTGATGTAATCTACATAAATTTTTTGTAGTTCTTTTTATGCACTAGGTAGGCATATCCACAGCAACAAAGTATAGAAACAACCTAGGCCTGATCTAACACTTCTTTCCAAATCCTATCATAATTATATTATTTTAAAATAAAAGATTTCATAAATTATAAGCTAATTATGTGTAATCCTATACTTTAAAAATACTCGTGATAATTTGATTTCATAAAGTGGGAGAAGTATTTAACCGTTTACTCTCTTCAGATATCTTCCTGATTAATAAAATCATACTAAGGTTTTTTTTTCACTTTTATTTTAGGTCCAGAGGTACATGTGAAAGTTTTTTATATAGGTAAACTTGTGTCACATGGGTTTGTTGTACAGATTATTTCATCACCCAGGTATTAAGCCTAGTAGCCAATAATTATTTTTTCTGCTCCTCTCCCTCTTCTCACTCTACCCTCAAGTAGACTGTGGTGTCTGCTGCTCCCTTCTTTGCATTCATGAGTTCATGTAGTTTAGCTCCCACTTACAAATGAGAACATGTGGTATTTGGTTTTCTGTTCCTGCATTCATTTGCTAAGGAAAATAGCCTCCAGCTCCATCCATTATCCCGCAAAAGACATGATCTCATTTCTTTTTATGTTTGCATAGTATTCTATGGTGTATACGTACAAAATTATCTTTATCCAATCTGTCATACTAAGTCATTTATTATTTGTACTTATTTGGTATTTTGCAAGGTTCTGATAATTCACTGTGATTTATCTTCAGTTTGTTCACACGGGCTTTTGGTACATCATTTTTAGAGAAGTAAAATCTATACAAAAAGTAAAATTAAACTTAATGGCTCCAAGTGTCAAAAGTTAGCACCTCTGATTAAGGCAGTATCCCCACCCTGCCTTGATTCTGCACCTGTTGTGTTGCTACAGATGGAAATAACATGATAAACATGGATATAATGCATTCACATGGAAAAAAAAAATTCAGATAAGGCTATTTGAATAGCATCTAGTGATAACTAACATTATTGTCTTTCCTTGAGAATAGTTAGTCAAGGTGACTAGCAAAACCCCCTCTGAATGCAGCTCTGGTTAGCTGGGCTCTGGTGAGATAGGATAGTGTTACCACAGTAAGGCCAACATTGAAAGCCACCTCCGTATTTACCTATAAGATCAATGATGAAGAGTGCTAACATTTGAGCCGAATTAAGGTCTACACAGACAGAGTTTTAATGAAGCCAGAAAAATTAGAGCATACTAGCAGGAAAATCCACAGGTAAAGAAAACATTCTGACTGAGTTTGCTTCCTTTTTGATTTCTAGGGGCCAAGGTGGCAGAATTCACAGACTAAAAGGCTGCTGAGAGTTCAATCATCAAGCTGCTCAACAGTGTAACGGACTAACATAGATAATTCAAATACAGCATTACTCTATTCCCTTTTTTGGTGTTTTCTCCCCACCTAACTTTTCTCATATAGATACAGACTGAAACTATTATTCAGCTGCCCAACAACAATATATAAAGACCAATGCTTCCATTTACGCATCTACTTTTATGATGTCAATTCTAAAAAGAAGAACAAAGATAAGTTTACATAAAATAGTAGCAGATAGCACTTCCATGACGTATTACATTTCTCTGTCATACATTATGCTTTATTTTCTGTCCTTTATTACATTTTCTTACTTAGTATGAAAAATATTTTAATCTTTTATCATTTACCTGAGGCAGGTCTGACGCTGTTTCCCTATAGTTTTTTTAAGGTGTTTTCAGTAAAGTTTGCTTATGAATTGCTTTAAACAGCTTAAGGGCTTCCATTTAGAAAAAAATCAAGGTTAATAAGATTCATCATACTCACAAAGAGTATCTGGTTGTGGACATAGCTACTCGCTAAATTTTATTCAGCCCTAAGTGACACCAGCAGCAAATCAGCTCACAGCTTAATACTACTGGCAGCTCCAAATGGGAGAGAACTAACATTACTCTGATCCAGGTTTTTAAAAATATATGTTATGATTCACTTCCATTAGTTCAGATATTGATGCTCAGACACTGGATATTGGATTCTCTTTCAAACAACAAAAGAAGCTGAGAAACAAAGCTGAAGATATTTTTAAATGTCATGGTAAAAAGTCACAGTGAAGTGTATTTTATCCTTGTTTCAGCGAATGTTTCTAACTCTCATATGAAAGATACAATAAATTCCTCTCAGAAAGATTTTCTCTTGGCAAAGTTTAGAATTCTGAAAATAGCCTGTTAATAAAACAGCACCCACACCCTCCTAGGCTGTAGCACCAAAATAACAGCACTATGATATATTCTTCCCTTACGGTAACAGACACTGTTGAAGCTGAACTGTAATTTGGCATACATTTCTATACTAATGTAATGTGACAATGCTATTATGTTCACTATTTTGCATGTGGCCATAGCCATATTCATCTTCTCCAACCTGACATTAAGTTAACTTAATATGATTACATTCTATTATGGACCACTGGGTAAAAGGAGAAAAGGATTATTGTGTAGCACACTGGTGTGATGATGGTGGACGAATGTGTAAGTATTAATAGGTGATATATAAAATTTACAACGAATGTAAACTTTTAGCACAGAACTGGCACATAGTAAGTGTTCAGCAAATGGTTACATCCAAGAGAAATTTTATAAATAGCTACACATACAATGTAGTGCAGCACACTGTTCCCTACAATTTCAGAAGAGAGAAAACTAATGTCAAGCTCAGAAAACAAAGGAAGTTTCCATGGGACAAAAGAGTTTTAGTAGAGATTGAAAAGGAAATTATATTTCTTCAAGCAGACATAGTGAAAGAATGCATTCCAGGTGGAATTAATGTATTTTCCAGGTGGGGAAATTAGCATAAGCAATGGTGAGGAAATTGGAAAGTGTAATGTTGTTCAGAAACCTGTGAGTAAGTAAATTGGCAGTAATATGCCATATGGACAAAGTTCTACAACAGATAAGTATGAACGTGAAGGCTGGGGTCAGACCATTGAGGTGCATGAATTCCACATCGACTAACTTGGAGAGTAGTATTGGACACTGAGGATACATTTGAAATTCTTCTGCAAGATTCATGTATCTAGCACGCTTTGATTTTAGTGAGTTATTACAATTACATGCAGCATGCTATAAAAAACACTGGGCTTATAAACCAAGAAAACAAAGAAAATAATATTCCTAGTGGAAGTATAGAGTCTTATAGGGAGATAAGACTAAACATAAGTAACTATAAGGAAAAAGTGATGGCAAATTAAATAGCATAAACAAAATTCTGTAGGAAGCCAGAGGAGAAAAAAAAAAATATTGCCTCTGGTAAGGAGAATTAGGAGAGACCGATGACATTTAAACTAGGAAGAATAGAAAGAAAGAACAAAACTGGCAGACAGGCACAGAATGGATTAGAGGAAAGAGGAATAAGAAATGGGAGATAACTAAGAAATTACATGATATACCAGAAAAATTATACAGAAGATCTAAAATTTGGTATTGATATGGAAGAAAACTTGAGGAGGTGAGTATATGACATTACCCTACACACACACATGCATATCCACATACACACATGCACAAAACAATTGTTTTTGTCAGTGAGTAGGTCACTTAGATGGCAATTTTCCGGGGAAGAAAGGGTTTCACAAACATTTTTTTAAAAATAGCCTTTGGCATCATTTTGAATAGCACTTCTTTTTGAAAGATTCCTTTCAGTTCAATTAATTAGTATGATTTATCCAAGATTACATTTACAAGCTACAAAGTATTCCCATCTTCCCATTGTTAATTATATCTCCAGGCTAACATAAATAAATTTTTCTAGTTACCCTAACCCACTCTATAAACCTTATCAGCGAGATGACATTTACAAATTCTATTTTGGGGGAGGGAAGGTCTCATTTGTAATGTGACATGTTCATTTCCCCATTAAAAAGTTTTGTTTCTATTTTCTTTTTTGTTTTCTACGTAATTGGAGGCTGCAGTCACAGAATTTATGAATAAATAAGCTAGAGATGAAAATTTCATTAAGAAATGAAATGCCTCAAATGGCTTTATTTTAAAAGAAAAATCAGCTTCTATACAGAAAAGGAGTTTGTTAAAACCCCAGGAATCATACTAATTCTATTTGTGCATCTTAGAGAAAAACAGTGAGATGTACAGACAAGATTTATTTTGATCAATTTAAAAAGTGAGGAAAGTGTTGCATGCTATTTCTGTTGCTTATTAATTCCACGTTTTCAAAGTAACAATTGCTACTATATCTTCTACCAATTATAACTGATACAAAATAAGATTTGCTTTTAAATATTGATTTGTACCTATATATTCTCACCACTGAAACTCCGACGTATAAGCCAAGGAACCATTTCACATTTTCAGAAAACTCACTAAGAGGTAATGATTTAATCAAAATGCATGTATTCTGAGAGCTCTCTAAAGTAATTTTAATGCTGATTTGTGCAAGAGGCATATCAGGAGACACATTTATTGAATGACATTTACCTATTTACAAGAAGATAACAAATAGCCTTATCATTGTCATCACCAGCACTATCACCCAAGAGCAGCATTAAAATAGTTTTCTGTAAAAATGATTCGAAGACAGCATGATACTTATGGTTGTATCTTGATGTTTCTTTAGGGAAAGTCTAACAAATACATACATAAAATTATATTCTTTATATTTAACTGGTATATGAGGATACACAGTCTGCCACAACCAAATGGCAACTGTATGTAAAACATGGAAACTACATTAAGCACAGTTTGGCAGAAAAAGTTCTTTAGCAACATGAAAAATATTTTCACACCAAAAAAATCCCTCTCAACTACCACATGTAGTCATACATCTGTCAGGATCGTATTCAGGATGAAAAATTTGTGATAATAAAATCTTAACAACTATTCAGTCTTCTGATTGTCCTTGAAAATAAATTTATGCCATTTTCTGTGAGGCAGGAACTAACACAGGAAGTAATTTATCTATAGATGTATATACATATCCTTATGAAAAGCACATGTAAGGCTGCTTTATGTATATAGTTATTCAGACTTTATGTAAAATTGTCTATGTAACTCAAAATGGCGTTACTGTGTTTTAAGTGTGATTTGGCTTGTAGAGATACAGTGTTCACAAATGTTTGATAGTTTGAGCACATGTTTATTGCTTCAGGTTTACTGTAATTCTATGGGAGATGAAACTCGTAAAATGTAGAACAAATATTTCTCCATCTACAGTGGTATGGTTGTTAAAGGCCTCTTCTACATATGTTTTTACTCTGTATTGGTTGTTGTGTTTTTCCTATAGTCAATATTTTGGAAAGGAAACCTGAAGACAGCAGGTAAATTGTACTTTATTGCTAGGCTGCAACAACTCAGTTAGTGGATTACTGTAGGTTGACCCCATCTTCTACATTGTGATGCACATATCTGTTGACATGAATACAGTCTCAAATAGACAAAGGTCAAAATGAACAAGCTCTACTCTTTCTTTAAATCCACATTCAAATTCAGCCTCTGCTACAAAATCCAAACCTTCAACCATTGCATCTTCTAGTCCATCATCCTGGAGGTTTAGCTTAAATGTTGTAGCATTGACAACATATAGCACGTATTCTATTTTACAACCAGTCAATTTGTCAGGAATATTCTCTTAATATAGCAGAGTGCAATGTTTTGTATGAAATTCTTTTATCATTTTGATGATGTGCTGTAAATCAGGACCTATTTGAACATTAAGATACAGAACTTCATCTTATAGATCAGTTAATTCCATCTTCAAACCCTCACTGCTATGATATAAATTAGGCACTAGCAGATATGCCATGATATAATGTGAATGTTGTGTTTTATTTTCATGCTTATATTGCAATACTTAGTTAAGGGATTTTAAGGAGAAAAACATAAGTTGCTAAGATACAAGGGAGAATGCCTGAAGGGACAATGTTTGAACATATTTTTTTTAAAAGTAAAAGGCAGCAATGGGCTTAAAGAGATGTACGCAGAGAGAAAAATGAGACCTGTAACCGTTTACCTAAAATTACAGCCCTCGAGACATAATCATATGAAATTAAGTATTATTTAATATGAAACAATATGAAGGTTCTTTCAAAAACTAAAGGAGAATTGTCATATATTGGAAATGAAAAACATTCTTTTGAACAAGGTGATCATTAGTAATTAAAAAAAATAATAAACCCCCAAACCAAAGAATCACCATCATCACAGGATTTAGCCACTTTAACAATTAGTATTTCAAAACTGTCCTTTCTGTAGAAACAACTGCTTCTATGGGTTATGACAGTTCGACTGACTCAGAGTTAATATAAGGGCTTTCAGTGTTAGACTTTAGATATCAAACAGTAACTGGAAGCAACGATGAGTATCAGTCCATACTCAGAGAGGTACTTACGGTCATTGCAGAGTGGTCCACTGAAGGAAGTCATACTACAGTCACAGCTGAAGCCATCCCACTGTTGCAAACACACACCTTGATTGGAACATGAGTCCTCTTGGCAGGTTGTGCTGGGCCCTGCAAAACAGTCCAAAGGAAACTTGGGTTCTTTAAAAAAATCCAAAAGCGTTTTATACATGAGCTAGATCACATATAGTAGTTGCCAACACCTCAGATGATATGTCCAAACTAGTTTTGAAAGTTCTAGTTCACACACCTGAATTAGGAACTGAGAGGCTGTAATATGAAGGTTTTCTTAAGTTTCAAGTATAGGATAAAATACATTATAATCATAAACTAAACCAACAAATAGCAAAAGCAAGCACATAGCTTCTAGTATGATTATTGTAGCAGGTAATCTCATTCCAACTTCAATAATTCTTTATCACCATTTGGATTTTAGAAAATGAATGGATCTCCTTAACATTCTGACCAATGAATAGAGACATAATGAGAAATGGAGATTATAACTTCATGAAATTGAGATAAGATTGGCAAAATAACTGAAGAGAGTTATGCAAAAATGCCCTAGAGGTTTCAGAAGGATAAAGTTATGATTGCTGGGTGTTTTGAATAGGTATGTTGGCAAGTATCAATTCACATGCTTTAACAATTTCATGCAATTAAACATAAAATTAAAAACTCCATATAAATGACATGCCCTCATTTAACATACAAGTAAAAAGAATGCTAGTCTATTTCTAAAGAATCATAACTAGAACACTGAAAAACAAAGAACTAAAAAAAGCATGATCAAAGCACTAAAGGCAATCACTAAACAAACATATTCAAGACTGAAAGCCTTTATACAAACTATACTACAAAGTTAGGCTTCTTGCACAATGTTCAAGAAAGGAAAAAAAATGAAACCTGAACCCAAATAACAGTTACTGCAAAAATGTAAAATATGTTATTTTAGGGTTTCCACTGTGTATTATGGGGTTTCAGTCTTGTTTTATACACACAGGGCTATCTACCTTGCAAGTCAGCTTTCATCAATGCAACTTTGTCAGCAAAATAAAAAAAAAGCAAAATATATTAAATGTTAGTAAGCAATACTGAAATGGGGCAAACACAGAAGAACATTCAGATTCAAAAGGCATGCTTCTGTAAAGAGGGAGAAAAATGCTATGTAGAGCAAACAAATTAATACTAACAGCCATAAATCTTAAGAGAAGCCAAAAATGAGAAAGCGGAAATTTATTAGAATTTAATTGTACATATGTATATATATATATAATGGTTAATTGAGCCAATGACATGTAATGAAGGAAAATTAAAAGGGCCTTTGTATGTTTCCTCTCTTGGATAGATATGAATGGATTACCAATGTGACTGTGTTGCTTATTTGGAACATGCAGCACCATTCATCATGTGCAGATACAGTGTAGACTATGATCATTAGCAGAGCAATTATCCCTTTCTATGTTTTTCTCTCTAGATCCTTTATCTTTCTGTTGCAATTAAGGCTTCAAACTGTAATGCCAGCCATTCACTGACAACAGCTGGACTTTAGAGTGACACCAACCGAATACTGCATAAATGATACTGTATATCATTTACAGCGGATGAAAGAAGTAGGAAGGATGGAAGAAACAAACTGCAATATAATCCCTTATAAAGGAATTTTCTTAATAAAATTTCCATGTGCAGCGTTTATCCTTGAACTTACCAGATTGGGTATATGCCACTTACGAATTTCAGAGTTACGTCTATATTTTCTACACTTTCACAAGTATTTTCAACTCTTATAAACTTCCCTGTGGAATAACTGTTACAGTAAAACCTCACTAATAAGAACCTATCTTAGAGAAGGGTGAAAAGGGAATACAGTCTACCTAAATAGCTTTAGAGTATAAACTAAATATATTTTCTAGTAAATAAACATATAGGTTTTATGAAAATAGAAAAACAGACATCAGCTAATTAGATGCTATTAATAAAAAAGAGAGAGCCTCTGAGGTGCCTGCTTTAGTGAATAAATTAGAATTTTCTGTAATTATACTTTGTATAAATAGATGATTTTGAAAATGGCTTCTAAACATGTACCTTACCATCACATTTCTAGTATAAATGTTTGGTAAAGGTACTCTTTATTGAATGTTATTGAATTTAGCCTAGCCTCTGAGAGTTCACAAATTCAGAAGCCATAATATTGTAGATCTTAATTCTGTAACAATAATAACAGCAATAGGTGTGACAATAATAAAAACAAAAATAGTATTTTATATAAGTAGTAATAATAAGACCTCCCAAATCCAGGAAACCTGAAGAGATGTAACAGTTTTTTTTCAGCTTAGTTCTTTGTAATAAAGAACTAAGAACTAACAAAGAACTAAGAACTAACAAAGAACTAAGAACAAAGAACCACTAAACTCAACTTAGTTCTTTGTAGCAAAGAAATTGCTCAGTTGTAATTTTTGTTCCAAACTGTGAGAGGTAAGTGGTCTACTGATCTTTATCCCATGGCATTAGAGGTCAAAAATAATTAGCATATTTTTAAAAATAAAATCTCTCAAAGCAATATTCCTTAGCATATTTCTTCCAGTGTTAAGCGAATAAACAGGGAGTAATACAAGCCCAGTTTGGGGAGATGCCATTTTATCAAATAGCTATTTGCTCTCTGACCTGCAGAGCAGAAGAAAAGATCAGAAGCAAGAACTAATGAAGATCCAGATTTTGGTTTTTGTTTTTCAAAAATTATCAGAAATGCAATTGAGAACAATGCTAAACTCTAAAAATCGTAAAACTACAATCTTAGAAAAATAATCTGCCCATATTGTAGAGCAGCAACTCAGAGTACCTGCCAAGCTTCTATGTAAGCATACAGACGTGCTGTATTTTATTTTCATTATCACAGGTCTTTTTATATTCAGGAATTACAAGACAATACATGCCTTTGCCTGACAAGACACATTTTTCAAAGTACTCACCTTCTAGACAATATTTAAACATCGACAGGCATTACACAAGAGAGAGCCTTAAATTTATTTTTCTTTTTAGTTATGTAATATTATATTTTCTCACTGAATACAATTGGGAAAAAGCTACAAGGACATTTGTATTAAGTTATTTAAATTAACAATATGTCTAAAAGGGAAAGAAAAATGAAGGTAAAACTACAATTTCCATAAACCAAAAAAAAATAGACAAAAGAGGTTAGGTGTCTCTGCTTTCAAGTTTGGTAAACTTGGGTTTGAAACTTTTGTCATCCACTTATTAGGTGTGGGACCTTAGGAAAGTCACCTTACTTTTCTGAGGTTCAATTTACTCATTAAAAAAAGGCAATGATACCTATTGTATAGAGTCTTGATGATTTAATGAGATGGTATATGTAAACATATTTGCACCAGTGATTAATCAATGATAGCTGTCACAATTAAACAGAAAATTATTCCTGTAAACATAATGGAGCCTAGAGCTGAATGTTGCAGTTGTACAAAAAGAGCATCTATTAAAATTTCACTCTGATTTTATGTAGAGATGTTATCTTGACTTTAGTGGGCCTGCTTATTTGTTGAATTCCAGTGCCCATTTTCTGTTACATAAACAGAAAAACGGCATCCAAAGTATGGTCTCCAGTATAACAGCATCAGCATCACTTGGGAACTTGTTGGAAATGGAAATTCTAGGGCTCTATCTCAGATATATTGAATTAGAAACTCTGGGGGTTGTAATCTAGTGATTGGGGTTTTAATGATTCTGTTAAGTGATTCTGATATAGGCTAACATTCAGGAGACAATAACCTAAGTAGACTTTGACAGGTTAAAATCCGTACTCTAGCTGAGGTGAATTTTATAAATAAAATGAACTATTACTCACTGAAATATGTTAGAAATAAAAGACAACAAGTGATTATTTAGGGAAGCTCAAATGTTTTTTGTATGCAAGAAGCTTAGAGATGTGTGGGTGTATTGGGTAGGAACAATGGGAACTCCTCACAAGATATTATTAGGTTATACCAAACATATGCTAAGTAGTCCTATCAATATGGAGGCTAAGTGATTCCAATGTGGTTTGGACTCAAATTCCAAGAGATAACAATCTTTAGAAAGAGAATTTATTAGATATCTACAGTTAAAACACTAATCCTAAAAAATGTGTGAATCTCATCAACTGCACCTGTAACAGGTAAATCTTAAGATTATTCCTAGAAACTATACAGGTCAGAAATAATAGTAAATTAAAAGTTGTTCACCTTGATGTTGGAAAGAAATAATCAGGACAGAAAGTAATATTCCAAGAGCAAAGAAAAAAAGAGGTGTCAGGGTGTGAAAATTATAAAAGCTCATATATATAAAGCATTCTAGATAAGGAAAGAACCAATGCCGTAAGTGGCTGAGTTCAAATGTTCAAATAATAGTTTAATGTTTAATTGATCATCTTAACCAAATTCCTTACTAGATTATGTGGGTAAACAACACCAAACATCATTACTGCAAATGCCCTTTGTTAGTAGATCTTGCTCCTGTTAATCTACTTGCTTCCACCCACTCACTCACATTATATACCAGTGGTGAGGGTCCTGTATGTTTGCTTCTTATTTTCTATCTCATTGGGTATATCTGTCTGCTCTTACCATTTCTCGTAGGTGAGAAGTCACATACCAAGCAACTTGTAGAAAGGCCTATTTTTAATAAATATTTTCCACAAGAGATTGTAATACCTTTCTTTAAAAAATTAAACAAAATAAAGGTACACATTCTCACTAATGAGATCACCTCCAAGAATTATGTTGTATCACATTCTTGTGTTCATCCACTAATGGGAATTGATCCCCTTAACAATTTTGTTTCTCTTAACTAAAATTAACTGAAAGGGAAAAAACATAGTTTCCTTATGTTTTACAGAGGCATTATGCCAAAATATCAAATAAAGAAATATACTAATAACATTAAAAATGAACTCAACAACACCTTCCATTAATAACCTTATCCTCCGGTATTACTGAAATACAGTTTAAATTTCACCTAACATTTCATGGAAACATATGTTGCACAGAGGAAAAAAATGTATTTTCAAATATAAAATTTCCATGTACTTAAGTAATTGCTAAATATAATGACATTATTTTGGCTGAGAATAAATGATTCATAATCACCTGGGGGACAGGAATTCAAATTTCTTTCTTCTTCTCCCATATAAAACATGCTCATAAATCTAAAATTTTCAAAATGGCCCAAACTGTGTTCAGTATTACAGTAGAGGCAGCAACACATCCAGAGCCACAAAATTCATGATAATGTGATTAAATTACATTTATGGAGGAAGAATTTGCTCAAATAATCTGAGGTGTTGAAGTGAAAATTATCTAAAATGAAAGTAGCAATCAAAAAGTACTCCTACAGATCTTGGTCTGATAGAGAGCACAAAAGAAAAGAAGATACTTTAGTGCATTTCTGTTGTAGGAATATTAGCCTGGGGTGATACAAGAAACCTGTTTTTGCTAAAACAGACTGAAAATATACAGGATACAGTGTTTCTGCCAGCTACACATCAATTGAATAGTGCTTTGAGAATGTAGTATCTGAACTTTATTCTTTTGTTATATGCTATTGGATACAGATTTTTACTTATTTTTATTTAATTTTTTTTTTAAATTTCAGTAGCTTTAGGGGTACAAGTGGTTTTCAGTTACATGGATGAACTATACAGTCGTGAAGTCTAACATTTCAGTGAACCTGTCACTCAAGTCTTGTACATTGTACCCAAAAGGTGTTTTTTCATCATTCAATCCCCTTCCCATGATTCCAGCTTCTGAGTCTCCAATGTCCCTTACACCATGCTGTATGCTTTTGTGTACTCATAGTGCAGCTCCCACTTGTAAGTGAGTAACATGAAGCATTTGGTTTTCTATTCCTGAGTCACTTCACTTAGAATATTGGCCTCCACTTCCATCCAAGTTGCTACAAAAGACATTATTTTGTTCTTTTTATGGCTAAGTAGTATTCCATGGTATATACATACCACATTTTCTTTATCCACTCATTGGCTTTTGGGCACTTAGGTAGATTCCGTATATCTGTAATTATGCATTGTGCAGTGATAAATATATGTTTGCAGATGTCTTTCTGACATAGTGACTTCTCTCATTATCCTTCACAAACTAATGCAGGAACAGAAAACCAAATACTGCCTGTTCTCACCTATAAATGAGAGCTAAATGATGAGAACACATGAACACATAGAGGGGATCAACAGACAATGGGGCCTACTGGAGGGTGGAGAGTGTGAGGATGGAGAGGATCAGGAAAAATAACTAATGGGTACTAGGCTTAATACTTGAGTGGCAAAATCATCTGTACAACAAACCCCTATGACACAAGTTTACCTACATAACAAACCTGCACATGTACCCCCTGGACTTCAAATTAAAACAAAAAAGAATGTAGATTTTTAAAAAATGGGCACAAGTTGATTAATACTTGCTGGAGTAGTATTTGTTTAATGCTATAAAGCAAGCATCATAGACCTGATTAACACACTAATCAAATGTATTACATAACTCAAAAAAACAAAAACAAAAACAAAAGCAAAAACAGACAAAAAAACCAAGATCCATAGATATGGCTCCCATTTTACATTGAGCATTAATGTAGGCTTGCAAACAGCACAGAAAATTTAAGGTTTATGGGATAAAAAATTGAAAACATGAATAAGGATGTCTAAGCCCAAATTGGGTATTTGACCAGTTATCAGAATTTTGCTGGACGGTGAGATTCATTCTCAGTTAGACAGGTGGAATTAGAATTATTTAGGGCATGATGACAAAAATCTAATACCTTCACATCCTCTCTCGATCTGTCCATTGCAGAAAAGAGCATCGGAGATGAGGTCCGGAAGCCGTCCATTTAAATCAACTGATGCCAGGCAGCCTTGAAAGCCTTCTTTGGCATGTACAAGTTTTGGTAAGGATTTGTATGTTTCTTTAGCTACTCCTCCTATATATAAGTCACCTGCAAGAAGATCAAAGTCTTTGTTACAAAAGTACCACGTCATTGACTTTAAACACACAGTAAGATGGAGAAAAAACGGGAGGTTTATTTTTCATTAAGTTAATAAAAAATTAATTTATGACTAGCTGTTTTCCCCAAAGTGCTAAACAATAGAGGTGTTTGAATAATATACTGGCACTAGAAGACATTTCTAAAAGCTATTTCCATAGAGAACCAAAACTAAAGTAATTCCATATTATGTGGCCAAATTGAAGGAATGTAAGCTAGCTACAGAGATGCATACCCCTGTGTGGAAATTCAGGCCTGGTTACTTGCAAGCCCTACAGTCTTGTGTGTGTGTGTGTGTATGTATATGTATTAGTTTCTCTAGTAAATATATACATATATATATATATGTTTCTCTGATTATTAGTATCATTGTTTCTAAAATGGGAACAATAAAAACCTACGCCAGAGGGTTTCAAGATAATTAAATGAGATGAAATATATGAAGCATCCACCAGAGCAAAAGTATATAGTGGACACACAGTCAACAGGCATTATTATTAAATTCACCTTCTGCTTAGAGATCTCTGTGTCTTTCATTTCATCAGAAGTTCAATAAATTTCTTCTTGTATCTAAAGTCACTTCTATACTAGGCTGAAGCCCACTATCCTTGCTTGCACCTCTCTTGTTCAATAATTCACATAACAGCCTGCATATAAGTGGATATTACATCTTTCTTGAGGTGTTTCTGTTTTCAGGTAAAATTACACTACTTTCAATTTTCAGGCTGCTCCGAAATCCGTTAACAAATTTTCAACTTATTTTTCTAATTTTATTGCAGTTTCTAATGGAACAAATTGCTTAACTTTGTTAACTTTTTGTCTTTAGGTTTGAGATTCCCCAACTTTACGGACTATTACCTAAAAAAAAAAAAAAGAGATTACAATCTATGTTGGATTCTGTTTCTTTTTCTATTTCAGATTATTCACCATATCTGGATAATATTCAATAAATGTAATTAACTGACTTTAGTAAACATTTAATCATTGTGGAACATAAGGAAGGTAAGCTCAAAATTCAGTAATATGCTGCTATAGCTCCAGTCTACAAGTTCTGTAACATACTCTTTTTAGCTGCTTCTCCAACTTTCATTTTCATTTGAATTTTCTTTCTCATGTTAACCATTCTACTCAACTTCATGTCACTTGGCACATTTTCCCCAGTGTAACACAAAAATCCTGCAATCTTACTGTTCAACCTGGGTCCTTCTGTGTTGTCTACAAGAGACTTGGGAACAAGGAGAACTGATACACAGACTATTTGTTGAGCTGTTAGTAACAAATTCCTTGGTCTCCCATCCAGAAATATTCTGTCTTCTGCAGGCACCCATTAAACAGTAATAAGCTAACCTATTAGTTTGTATGTAGGGTAAAATCAAACACAGATATAACACTCTTGAACTGTACTCATGAATAAATTGAAATAGAGGGATCATGTGGCATACTCAAAGTCATTCAATGTTAAAAACTGAGAACTTAGGTCCTTGACCTACTAACTAAAACTTAAGTTTTATAACTATATCATTTGCACTGAAAGTACTGGATGTATTTACTTCCCCTCCTTTTACATAAAGCAAAGTCTACTGACTATTAACCATCATTCTTAGTATTAAAGGCAGCATGGTTTTGGTCAGAGAGGGGATACTATTTTGAAGTATTATTTGATTTTTCTTCCATATTTCCATTCTGTCCTTTGTTTTTGCTCTCACTTAAATTTCAAGCCATTGTGTTTTAGTTGCCTCAGAGAAAGGATATGAATCAGAAATCAAAGATATAAAATTAGCTTTCTGTATTTAAGTCTAAAAATCCTAGACTCTTCGAGGAATGAAATAGAATACACTAGAGTTTACACAAGAAAAGTAAGGCTTTCCTACTCCTCATTCAGGCAAGCAGGAGATAAAGTTGGAAGAACCTAGTTGTGCAAGCACAGTCATTGGCAAATGCCAAAGAGGGTGCTGATTTCTAATTTAAGGACTGAGCTCCGGTGAATCTCAAAACCTCAGGTAAGTTTCAAGGAGTAATGCAAACCTCTGTCCATTTCCTCAGGAGAACTAAGAGGGAGCAGTGAGATCTCTGAAAAGAAATGGCTGCATGGTGGACTTAGATAACCTGAGAGCTTAGACAGTCTCACAGAACGTTCCGTACTCCTCTGTGCCATGGGAGCTACAGAACAACTTCCAGACCGGCACAGAAATAGCAAAAAAGAAAAATGTCCAACCTAAAGAGGTCATGTACACAAGAATGAAGATGCTGGGTAGCACCTCAGTGAGCACCTGAGTTGTGACTCTAGAATATTTGAAACAAGCTTCCATGCCACCTCTCTTTACCCGCCCACCCCCAGCCAAAAAAAAAAAAAATGAGTACAGTAGAACTCACCCCATTGAGTTATTTAGATATGACACAAGAAAAAGAAGGGAACTAAAATTGCCTGAGATTGTACCTTCACTAACTCAAAGAATCAAAGCTCAAAATAGAAACCAAGGTGAGTTACAGAAAAATAGAAAAATTACATTTCTTGTACATCAGAAATTGTGGGCTGAGATTTATAATTTGACATGACAAATAGCAATGAAAGGAAATACTACCTACTCCTTTCACTTGTTGAACAAAATTTGTTAGAAAATTTCAGCTCTCCTCCAGGCCTAATGAATGTAGTAGAGTGGGGAATTGAATGAAGAATTCTTGGCACAACTTTAGGCTTTTCAGATGTAGAACTCAGTAATAGAAATTATGTATAGAATACTATATATTTATTAATCAATCTTCCTCTGTCTGATTGTAACCTCCTGAAGGAGAGGGACTGTGTTTCCCAGAGTGCCCGGTACTGGGCTCTAAGCATGGTTGGCCCTCAATAAATATTGTCAGCCACCTGATGGATTGAGGCCACGGTAGAAAAGCATAAAAAAAGGGGAAACAGTAAGGCAACACATGAGGAGAGTGCTAATTCTAAAATGCACTAACTTACTTCCTTTTCCCACTTCCTACCACAATCCCTATGTTTTTCTATTAGAAAACTTACTTGCCTGACAACATTGTAAAACTTATTGAAGAGAACTAGTAATCTTTTCCCTGAGTTACTAAAGAGCAGAAAATATCAATTCAAGCAGTGTGGGATACAAGCTTCAAAAATACCAAGGTAGATGAGGCTGGCTTTATAAATAGGGGACTCATTCTCATTTTCATTACTGAAGCTGTACTTAACACCACCACTCAGTACTGTTTATAAACTCTTTGATACAGCAAATAGTGGTCTAAAGTCGCTTGGTGGGTTGCCACATGAAGAGAACAAAGAAACTCCTTTAGTGGTCTGAGCCCTGTGTACTATTATCAGTTTATCAAAGACGCAGGTTCTCTTTTTGATCCTTGAAGTGATGGGTTAAAAAAAAAAATGACCCATTAGCACTAATGGGTCCTGCAGGTGAATCCCTGTGCATGTGAAGGAGGATATACTTAATGGCTCTGTGTATGAACAAGAGCCTGGATGGGCAACCAGTAAAAGCCAACTTTCCTGTAGATATGAAGCTAGCCTGTTACCTTTTCTTCAAAATGAGCGGCTGATTTTTAATTCATATGCTTTAAGGACCAAGTAGGCAAGTGATAAGGCAAAGGTTGAATTGGGACACTTTCGGCAAAAGATGTAGACAACATGCATAATACCAAAACCTCAAATGTCTAAGGGGTGAGTTTCTTAAAGTGATCTCAATAATATCCTTATTTTTAGTACTGTATATACACAGGCACTACGTTCTTCTCAAGAGTGCTGTCTGTGAATGAACTGGGGTGATATCATGAGTATCCATTCCGCAGTAGTTGAGCAGTAATGACTAGGGAATAGGGCACAGGCATTTTGGTTTTCTCTGTCTACAAACCCTGGCTCTGCCACCTACTGGCTGTCTCAGAGTTGGCAAGTTAAGTTACATCTTTGAGAGTCAGATTCTTCATCTATGAAATGGGGTTGATAATGCCTACCTTGCAAGGCCGTAAGGATTACGAAGTATGTACATAAAGCATCTAGTATACAGCATGGACTTAGCCCAAGATTGATACTGGTATGGCTGTGTCAGTATATCTGTAAGGACTACACATCTATGATGTACCTCAATCTATGCCGATTTCAATGAGAAATGCAAAAGGAGAAGTATAGTTTGTCTCCTGTTTCTAGCACAATTGGAGTGACAAGATGTCAATTTTATGAATTCTCCAAGATATTTTTTTTCTATTGAATTTAGTTGACAGTCATTTGTGTGCTGGAAGTGTGCCTTACACTATTCTAAAAGTAGCTCACAGAGCTCCTTTGACTTAATTTGAAATTCGGTGGCACTGAATCTGGTAATATAAATAGGAAAGTTGCTTGACAAATATCTTCTAATTTGACACAAAGCGATTAAGAGGACAGAAAAACTCTATGAAGCCCAAGGGCCAGGTTGTCAGTTACAGACTGAACACGCCTTAGAAAATCAGAGACGTAACAGGTTTCTGTGGACTGTGGTTGCAAAGTGGGGCAGCATAGTAAGTTGAGACAAGAAGAAAGTATGGGAGACATTACTATTGTAACGATATAAATGTGGATGCCAGACACAGGGAACAGCACAACTGTATCATGGAGACAAAATTTATATGGCATTTAGGAAAGAGAATAAAAGGCTTGACTGGAAGAGAGGAGTTTTCAGTTATTTATTAAGTTATGTAAATAATATTGTATAAGTAAAGTCAAAGGAAAGGCCACCATAGAACTTATGACTGCTGGCTGAAAAAAATAAACAATTAAAGACAATGAGAAATCCAAGGATCAAAGCAAAGCAGGTTAGGAAACTAGGGAATTTGAAGCAGTGATAATCCGGAGGAGAAATAAAATTGCACTTAACATCACGTATGTGGAATTTGAGTAGGAACATCTTAGAGGAATCCAGTGATATAAACCTGGGGCTTAGGGAACACAGCTTGAAGCTTAGAGGCCTTCCTTGGGAGCCACCAACCAAAAGCAGACAAATGAAGCAGTAGAGATTTTCTCTTCACTTAAAATAGGAAGCATAAGGCAATTAGAGTAAAGACCAAGCTCTGCCTTACAGTAGCAGAATGCAAGTGTCAAGGTATAATTAGTTCGTTGACTCAGCTTTCCTGTTTATTCACATGTGCTTTTTTGAACCTCTTAAATATCTCACTTTCATTTTAATTTTTTTAAAAAGCATACAGAAAAAGTACAATTGCCTTAAAGATTTGAATAGCTAAAACTCCAGGAAATATGAAGGAAGCTCTCACAAACTTCTATAAATAGCATTTGGGGAAAAAGAAAAAGTGAAGTCACCCACGTTAGCTTATTTTCCTATAGCTGGACTGGAGAAAGTACAATTCTAGACACTTCGTTTTAAGAAGATTGGACCTTGGAGAGAAAATTTGGGTGCAACTCTTTCTCCTAATTTTTATTGTGATTGGATGGTAAAAGTAGTGCAATCAAGCTGGGGTCGTTTCTGAGCACATTCTATGGGAAGGGTGCCTTTCGGGGAACAATCAATCTCTGTCCCCTAATTTGTATCATTATCTTTGATTTTAATATTGTATTGCACACACATAAAGGAATATCTGCAGGTCAGACCTTATCTCGATACACTGAGAGAGCTTGTCTTTAGGTGACAAAGCCAAACCTCTAAAACAGGTGTTCCCTGTTATATAAAAGAAAATGACCTATAATATCTGAGAAACAAACATTTGTTTGCTTTCTTTGTAGAAAGTCTAAGTGTGACTGCTTAAATAAACAATATTAAACTACTAAAAGAAAAAGCAAGGGAAGTGAATACTGCTCTAACCTATTTGAGCTTACAAGTAGACAAATAGAAACTTTTATAAAAAACCACACAGAAATGAACAATGAAAACTATACAAGATCATTTCTAAGTTCAAAGCTTGTAAAATATTCAAAATGGAAATCAAAGGGACAATTCAAGTAGATGTTTTGCTCTGAGACACAAGATCTGTGTCTGTAATAAATCTGTTTTTTAAAAGATTAATTTTAGAAACTCTCTGCTGAAGAGATGTTCAGTGGTCACCAGTTTGATTTATTGATTGTCTTTTAACTTCTATACATCTTAGTCTCCCTTGGTACATAAAAGGTTTAGTCTTACAACAATCTATTTTTACTTCTGTAGGAAATAACCATAAATTACTATCTTTAGGCTTGTCCCGAATTTCTAGGTCCAGCCTAAAATCAAACCTTCATCATCTCCCCTGCTGTGAAATTACTTTTTCTAGACTTTCATGTTGTGTAATAGCCACATTTCTAGTCTACCTGCTCTCCAGATTGGAATTTCAATATCATTTTTAACTTTATTTTATATCTCACACCTTACAATCAACTACTGCCAAGGGGTGAATGACTCAACTTTGCCAATACTTCTGACACTTGTTGTTTCGTTTTCATTCCCATTTCCAGTTCTTATCTATTTTTCTCCTTGTACACACCTTTTAAGTACTAACCTGTTACCTGGTGTCACTGTCTCCATTCAGCCTCCTCATCAACACTGTCTCAGTCACTCCACTGTGTTCTGATATCTTCAATACCTTTCTGTATCATCTAAATTAAGTCTAAGGCTCAGCAGTGATCAAGATTTTGAATTACTTCTCTTCAAAAACTTCTACTAAACTTTGAACTATCTTTCAAAAATAACTTGCCAGCTAGAAGATTGAAATAATAACTATCTTCTCCCCACACTCTGACCTTTAGTCAAACTATGTTGGCAGCCTTACTCCAACCCTGCATTTTCCCACTGCTCCATCATTGTTTGTGGTATACAATACTTCCAGGATGAATGCCCTTCCTCTTCTGATGTTGTTCTTCAAAATCCTACTCAACTTGGGGGACTCAACTCAAACTCCACCTTGGAAAAGTGTACCTGTTTCCTTAGCCACAGATACCTATCTTGGAATCCTCATAAAAAATTGAACCCCTTTTCTGAAAATGATTTTATCTTTTTCAGTTCTTTGTATGTGTAAGCCTTATGTAACCATTAGTTTATAAATTATTTGAAGGAATAATCCTAAACACATTTATATTCTCATTTTCATTTAGTAAGCATTTGATAATTATTTGCTGACTCACTGAATGAATGGATGAATTAGTAGTTCACATTCAATAAATAATCATTGCAACAATAAGGACACAGGGAAGGTTTTATGTCAGCACTCATATTTGTCCCTGGCTCCTTTTACTTCAGCAATAATGAATTAAGTTAATTGTGGAAAATTTTTCATCTACTGATCCATTTCTTTTTCTTTTTTTTTTTTTTGAGATGGAGTCTTGCTCCATTGCCCAGGCTGGAGTGCAGTGGCACAATCTTGGCTCACTGCAACCTCTGCCTCCTGGGTTCATGCCTCAGCCTCCAGAGTAGCTGGGATTACAGGTCCATGCCATTACACCCCGCTAACTTCTGTATTTTTAGTAGAGATTGGGTTTCACCATGTTGGCCAGGCTAGTCTCAAACTCCTGACCTCAGATATCCGCCCGCCTTGGCCTCCCAAAGTGCTGGGATTACAGGCGTAAGCCACCATGCCCAGCCTGATCCCTTTCTTAAACACAAAGGTGAAGACATACAGCTCATTAAGAAAATTTAGGGAATTCAATGGCATATTTTTTCCCATTCTGATAGCGTAACTTGATAGAGTAATACATGACCAGTTTTAACTGACATATACTGAATTTATTTGTAGAAAGAGATACAGAGATGAAGATAGAGGTGTAGAAACAGTTTGGAGTATCAATGTGTAGTAATGAGAACCCATGCACGAATCGTCTTCTCCAATTAAAATATGTACAAAAATCTTTGGGGGAAATTAAATTTGAGCCTATCCTGGCCTTCTGTTTCATTCTGGCTCTGTGCTGCTCCATATACAAATATGACCTGATTCATGCATCCTCATAGGAATATGGACACCATGAGCACTTCACACTGTCTCTCCAGACTCATCTGCTCTGCTATTATCACAAAGAAAGGCATGCATTTATTTGCTGTCTGTGTCTGTAGAACACAGAGAAGCTAACTGTGTGGACCCCTAGTGCTCTGCTCTAGTGAGTTTGTTAATCCTCATCTGCACTTCGTTTTGGTTTGCAGATGTTTCACTCCATCTAGCCTTTGGGCCACCACTTAAGAACTCCTAGGGTTAGAGTCCTTCTAGTTTGTAGCTTCTATTTCTCGGCTCCTTGCCAGCCACAGGTGTTCTTGATCCTACAGCAGGCTTACACATCTAACAGTATACTGTTTTAGCTAAAATGACTTTGAGTTTCACAAAAATCACCGAGACAACTGAAATGAAATGTACAGAGTCTGTCTGAGTGAGAGAGATCTTCCTTACTGCTGTGAATCTTTGGTAATCAGTGTCAGGCATTACTATGGTCAAAACCAGAAAAAACAGCTCCGACTTCATCATTATAATAATAACTGACATGAGTTAAGTATCCTAAACTTGACCAAGCATTTGCACATGTATTGTTCTATCTGGTTTTTGCCTGTTGAGCTACAAGAGGAGTAAAGGTTATCAGGGATACATGTTACAGATGAAGAAACTATGGTTTAGGGCTACAATACCAGAAAAGGGCAGGGTCTTATTGCAAAGCCCAGGTCTTCTGAAACTATGTTAATTGTTAATCCAGACTGACATGCACATGTACACCCTGTACACTCTAAGTCGCAAGTGGCCAATATGTACAGCTCCACTACTACAACATATAGGAAATTTTGGAGAGTTGTGGCTAGTTGATAAAAGTAATGGTAATAAATGGTAGCAAAAATCCAAGCAAGCTAACAAATTCCTGAGACAACTGGTACAATAAGAGACTCATCTGCATAATAATGGAGTAATCTCATAAAGGCAAAGTCAATTTTCTTCCATAATTATAAATATTAGGTATTCAAATTCTGATACATAAGTAGAATTCTTATGTTCGAAACTTTTTAAATCAAATGTTATCAAAATGTTTTTACCAAAACTCAACATTTGATTTTTAGATATAACAGTTGCTTTTCAATTGTCTCCCACAAAGAGATAAATCAGACACTTGTATGTATCCATGGCCCAAACTAATACAAACCAGCACTTACGTGGGACAAGTTGGGGAGGGGCAACCCCAATAAGATAAGAGTTTAGACCTTAACGTTTTCCTGTAGTGAGTTTTGGGGAGTTAATATTGTTGTTATCCATAACAACAGAACATATAATTCTTTCAATATTCTGAATTTTTTTCTTATTTAAATTTTGAAACAAAACTGCCCCAAAAAGATTTTTTTTAAAGTATGATTCTGAAACTTACAACAGGAAGACAGATTCTGTTTGTATGTTTGGCCAGCAGACTGTGAGGAAACCTGGTGGGCATGCTAAATGGGAAATAATAAAGTGAAATTGCTATGGGAGTGTGTATAGTAATTCATCTTCTTTTAAACCCACTCTATGCTAGTAACACTGTGGCAGATGGGGTGCGAGTTCAGGGATATAAATCCATGCCAAGCTAACTTCATCTAATGGCTTTAAATTTTTAAATTTACCTTTAGGTAAAAATTGGGTACAAGCAGTTTCAATTTTTTCCTTTTGTGTCATCCAAATGACAGCCAGTTTAAATACCTGTGACATTCCTTACAGCAGACAATTCTGTTACTATTCCATGTTTCCTTTTTTTACTCACTGTGTAATGCACTCTCTGGGACTGCATATGGATTTGCAGGGGTTTTCAACCTCACATATACTGCTATACCTTACACATGCATAAACAGTGCAGTTTGAAAGGTGCTTTTTTCAGAAGCTTTTGAACCAGAGTGACTCCATCTTGAATAGGGGCTGGGTAAAATAAGACTAAGACCTATTGGGCTGGGCTGCATTCCTGAAAGGTTAGAAGTTCTTAGTAACATATGAGATAGGAGGTTCACACAAGATACAGGTCACAAAGACCTTGCTGATAAAACGGAATGCGGTAAAGAATCTGGCCAACAGGCGCGGTGGCTTAGGTCTGTAATCCCAGCACTTTGGGAGACCGAGGTGGGCAGAAACCCCATCTCTACTAAAAATACAAAAATTAGCTGTGCGTGGTGGCATGCGTCTGTAGTTCCAGCCACTTGGGAGGCTGAGGCAGGAGAATAGCTTGAACCCGGGAGGCAGAGGTTGCAGTGAGCCGAGATGGCGCCCATGCACTCCAGCCTGGGCGACAGGGTGAGACTCAAAAAAAAAAAAAAAGAATCTGGCCACCAAAACCAAAATGGCAATGAAAGTCACCTCTGGTCATGCTCACTGATCACCATATGCTAATTATAATTTATTAGCATGCTAAAAGACACTCCCACCAGTGCCATGACAGTTTACAAATGCCACGTCAATGTCAGGATCAGAAAGGTACCCTATATGGCTTAAAAAGGGGGAGGAACCCTCAGTTCTGGGAATTGCCCACTCATTTTCTGGAAAACTCACGAATAATCTACCCCTTGTTTAGCATATAATCAAGAAATAACTACAAGTATACTCAGTTCAGCAGTCTACGACGCTGCTCTGCCTATAAAGTAGGCATTTGTTGGTTTCTTTACTTCTCTAATAAACTTGCCTTCACTTTACTCTATGGACTTGCCCCAAGTTCTTTCTTGCACAAGGTTCAAGAACCCTCTCTTGGGTTCCGAATCAGGGCCCCTTTCTCGTAACACTTTCACATCTCTTATTCCATTTGATCCTTGTTGCAACCCTTCACAATAGGTAGGGAGGTTATTATTATCCCTACCTGACAGATGAACCAACTACCCTTCTGAAAAGTTTAGTTACCTGCCCAGGGCAATACAAGCAATACGAGAATAATAACTCCAGCACTTAAGTGTTTGACTCCCAGTCTAATTCTTTTTCAGATGCACCACACTCTCTCCTATATTTACTAAAACGCTTCTCAATGACAGGAGTAGAATAGATAGAGGAGTTTAGAAATGACTGTTCCGGAAATTAAAAGAGACTTATAAATAGGGAACAACTAGCAGAACTTATGTAAAGCTGTTATTTTTTCCCGAAGAGTGTATAGAACAATTAGACTTTCCTTCCCAAAATAACTTTTCTTATTTGAAAGACAGATTTTTTTCTTATTTCAAAACAAATGAACATTTATTTTGGGTGGGGAAGACCCAGTGGTACAAAGGGTAAATATAAAAGAACAGCTCTTTCCTATAATAGGTCTCTTTAATGTAGGTGAAAAATTGGCACCGGCTCTCAACTTAGATATAAGCAGGATAAAAAAGGTTATAGCCACCAGTGCTTTTCTGTGTAGCTTGAAAGGACAGAGTAGTATAAAGCACACACAAAAAAACTTACAGACATTGCCAAAAAGCTTTTAAAATATTATGAGCGTCCTGGAGTCAAATCACACTCTTGTTTTTCCTTAAGTATCTGAACATTTCTGTATTTTTTTTCCAAAAAAGAATTCCTTCTGTGCTCCAGAGATGGAATATTATTAATACCAGTAAGGTCACCACATCCAGTTGCTATACTATAATTTCCTAGTGCATGTCTCCAAACACTTCGTTCTTCCAACATAAACTATTCTTAAGGAGAAATGGAGATACTTAAAAGCAGGGATCCCTCCTCCAGGTCAGGGAAGTGTTAGGAACTTTTCCTAAAGGCTAAGGAAATTAAGGGCTTTGAGAGCTGAATGAGCCTGCAAGTAGCCAGTTTGCACCAGCCAATGATTGATTGATAGGCCAACCCCCAATCACCCAACCAAGTACTAGATTTTCCAGAGCCCATTCTACATACCGATAAATGCAAATGTTCTGCAGAATATATATAAAGGACACACAGCAGTTAAAGTTGTTAGGTGTATTGTTTGAGGAGGACTTCAGGGGCTAAGAAGACAGAACCAATATATGGATGTTATGCAAGGCATTGGGGAGAGAAGAGCATATAGAAAGTAAGGTGGAAATATCCAGTTCCTTTGCAACTACCAGAAGTGGAATTTTCAATGTTATACAATGTAGTAGAAAAGTAGAAGCTTGATTAAGATTTTTTAAGGAATAGAAAGTGTTTTATTTTATGACATTTCCTCCCAAGATTAAAATAAACGTTAGCTTTTCACTCTAGATATTCAGAAGTAATCCTTTCAAATATTTTGGCAAATACAGATGGCAGTATTTAAATACTGCCGTAGACCTGGGTTCAAATTCTGTCGCTTCGTGCTACGTGAGAAATGAATAACTCACTTAAGCCTTCCAAGTCTCCATTATCTCATCTGTAAAATGGGGACACTAATAATTCATTGATCTAACTGTTGTGAGGATTCAGAGACCGTATGTGTAAAATAAATACTAAAATGGAATTTCTGACTGAAGCGCCAACACAGTCAATATTAGACAATGTGAGAATGAGACAGACACCCAGATTCAAAATTTATCAAGGAAAAGGTGAAATACTGGTTCTAAGGCCCTCGAACCCCTCAGCTACATCAAGGAAATAATAAAAATAAAATGGATCAGAAATGGGAAGGAAAGGTGTCTGAGAATATTTTTTGAAGTAGCTCTTACTAGGCAGTGAGTTTGTGCTCCTACATTCTCATTCCAGGCCTAGCAAGGCAGCTGTCTCAGAGAAGGGTCTCCTGGAGTGCTTGTTTTGTGTTCCCGACCACTGGGGGATGCAGAACTGGCACCTGACATGCTGAGAAAACTTTAAAGAGGTCAAGGTGGAATGGAACGGAAATGAGAGCATTGGGAATGGGGTGTACTTCCAAGGTTGAGGGGACAAAGGATCCATGGAAGCTCCTCGTGGGCCGAGATGGGCCCCAACTGCGTGACAGCAAGCTGGGCAGGACTGCCTAGAGACAGGACAGCCCATGTGGTAAGAGTCTGTGAGGAGGGAGCAGAAGCATCTCCCTACACAGGGATTAAGGTTGGAAAGTCTAGCAGAAAAGCCTTGGATGAACCCAAGAATGCACCAGGAGAGGAGGAATTTGAGGGATCTGCCAGACCAAGAGTCCCAACGTCAGTTGATGTGCCTTGTCAAAAACCTGTCACAAGATAACTGCAGGAAAAGCCAGTAGCCGAACTTGCCCTTTGCCCTACTGCCAGTGACTGACCAAAGCAGAGGGCAGCCTCAGTTCTCAGCTTTGATTAGTAACTCAGATTGGCGGTTTGTAATTTTAATGAATGTTATGTTTTATAATATAAAATTATTATATAACTACCTTAAAAGTGAACCCAAACATTTACTCTAAATCAGTACGTGATACAAATACCTTAACACAATATATTTTAAAGTGATCGGTTGCGGTAAAAAAAAAATGATATTATAGCTTGACCATATTAGGACATCATACTTATTTAATGTAATCCTTTCACACATAAGCCCTTAACATGATGCATGATATATAGGCATGCATAAATGACATAACTGATAATAATGAGGATGACAGTGACAATAACGAAGGTAATTTATTATATCTTTGAATAGAGAATAAAGACAGACCCAAGCTATGAGATAGTTTTTCTCATGAAAACACTCAGTTTTCTACAATACCACTCTATTGATGTGCATGATTCACACATGTCACAGCCAAAAGATATTTAATGTCATTTTGGACATCATTTTGGGAAACTTAGTTCATTGGGTTTCACAAAAAATATAGGGAACTGCACGTTAAATTTTTAACTGTAAAGGGCTGTTGTGTTAGAGAAAGAATGGTACACTAGTACAGGCCCTTCTACTGTTTGAATTCTTTTTACAGCCCCAGAACTCTAAGGGGAAGCCAGTGGTGAGAGGCCTAAGGAGTCTGTGTATTGTGGGTAGAGGAGTGTGAGTGGGGCGTGAGGAGGGGAGAGGGAGGAGAGAACTTCCCACAGACAGGTTAGGAATATAGATAACTAACATCATACTAGTCAACCTCTAACAAACTTGAGATGGCAAATGGGCTCTGCTTGTACTAGGGTAGTTATGGGAAATTGGCCTAAATATTGCCAACACCTGTCAGATCCAAATGAGCCATACAAGCCCTCCTAGTCCTATTTATAAACCCTTGAGCATCAAAGAATACACTGGCAAACCTTGTGTATTGTTCTGGGAATTAATTGAGATGAGATACCATGTGCAAATATTTATAACAGTATATGAGACACAACGAGCCCTTAGAAATGGTTACAGTAATTTCTATTTAGTATTACTATCATTATTGTTCCGGTGAGATGCTTAACCTCCCCAAGCCTTATGTTAGTTTCATCACCTGTTACATGGGGATAAGTATAGCAACTTCGTCAGTTTGTCACAAAAATTGAAGAGAAAATATATGTAGCTGTCTTACCTAATGCCTAGTAAAGGTAGATGAGGATGATGATGACGATGATGGTGGTAGTGATATACCCTGCCTAAGGAAATATACAAAAGAAATGGCAGCGATGCTATTTCACCCAGGTCTTTCTGACGTCGAAGACTGTATTATTAATTATAATGCTATATGCTTCTTGTATTATCCTTAAGAACAACCGAAATAATTAATTGCAAAGGCCAAAAAGGGGCCACTTTTAAGAATGGACACAGAAAACCACACTCATGTGATGTCAATGGGGGACGCTGATTGACGTAACGTGGTTCCTAAGGAGCACTGGAAGAACCCTCTAGTGCATGAAAATAAAGAGCCACGACAGTGCTATGCCATTAAAAAATGCACTTTACTGTGTGGGTAAAGATGGCAGATTTAGTTTTTGAGCATCTCTACTGTGGGAGCAGCAACTTTGTTTTAAGCCCACCCAACTTTCAAGTCTATTTCCATGTTGACCCATGGCTCAAGAGGAATTGTACAGTATCCGGGATGGAAGCTGGCTTCCTTCTGGGTCATGCTGAAACAGAGCAGGGGCTGCGTTATTACTGAAATCCAACTAGATGAGACAATTGCCTGAAAATAATAGTGACATTCCCTTTTGGGAATATAGTAAACAACTGTAACATTGCCCAGATGTCAGCCTGGGCCCCTACGTCCATTACAGATCTAGATGAGTCTGGTTAGGACCCTCGCAACTGCACAGAAGGTAAAAATCTAAGGTCCTCCTTCTCCTGGCGTTTCCTGTGAATTCCTGGGAACCTCTGACTATTGCTTGGCTTTGCTACCTCATCTACTTCCTATGTATAAACAAAGTCTCTGTCTCCACCCAAAAACAAATGCTGCTCACTCAAGCATTTACGAGTTTCATCATCTAAACATTTGAGTATCACCTAGCACCTAGTATTCTACCACCTTGAAGAATTTAGGCCCTATCCTCACCCCCTAGTCCAGAGCAAGGCAAACCCTGTCCCTTAATTCTTGCATAGCAGGTTAAAAATCACACTTTTTGAGCCTTTGATATCTCCATTTATAACCCAAGTAGCCTATCCCCATATTTCTTTAAACAAATCCAGTAAACTCATATTTGTATAACGTGACTCTGTCTATTATTACCTCATCCTGGCACATGGAGGACATCTGTCTCGATCAAATGTACTCTTCCAAGTATTTGGCACTAGAACTGCTAAACTTAAACGAGTCTTTCTTGGGTATTTGAGTTGATCAGGGGTGAAAAGCCAGGTCTGAGAGGGCCAAGTTTACCAATGCTTGTGAAAGCAGAGAAAACTAGTGGGCAGAGAGGGAGAGGAACAAGGGAATGCTCCTTGGGCAGCTGATGGGAGGCAGCTCACAGCCCCAGTAGAGACCAAGTGAGGCTGCAACACTGGCTTATTGCTAAGAGCTTTCCTGAATATGCCTTTTATGGAGCCCAGCGTTGATCTTTCTCTGTTCTTGTCCGTAGTTTCCTTGAGTGCTATACCCTGTCCCCCTGTCCCTTTCCCCATCACTTGTCAGTCTGAATGGTTTTATGCTACTGTACTCCAAAGACTCCTGTATTTGTCTCCCTTCAGCAAAAAGAGGGAGGTCTGAGAGCTAGGAAAACCCTGAAGATTTAAATCCTACTTGAATGAGAGAGATAATGTCAGATATCTGCCTTCTCAGATGGCTGACAAAGACAGCTCTTGAACAAGAAGCCCGAATTCTAAGAAGACAACGCACCAACACTCCTGGCATTTCCCTAAAGAGGGACCTGCACCAAAGGCTCATCTCTGGATGACGCTGAGGTCTTGTGAGCAGTCACTTGACCTTTGAGAACTCAGCGCTGAGCACCTGCAGGTACTTGCTGCTCCATGGCACAAATGTCACCATCTTGAAGAGCTCAAGTTATCTAATCACCACCCTGTTGGGACATGGCAAACTCTCGGCTTATCATGAAAGGCATCTGGGCATAGGATTGAACTTTCTAGTAGCCCACATCTGGCTGTGGAAAAGCTGAAGAAAGCTATTTCTCCCTGTGCACAACCTCCTTCTGGCTGTTCCAAGCATGGAAGCCAAGGCCTGTGGCTGTCAGAGTTCAGCTAGTGTGCTGGATGAGAAGAAACCAGCCCCAGGGCTTTATGTATCTGCAAATGGGATGGGTTGGGACCTTTAAAGTTTCACCAAAAGCAGAGTCAATAGGTGGCACTCTCACTACCAATCTCCATCTTGGGCCTGAGACTGACCACACCAACAATCTTCACCAATGAATCCACATAAAGGTGCAGATTTCTTTTCAGCGTGTTGCTGCAGGTTGTCACTAGCAGTCAATTGAGATTGATATGAGCAACACAACTTGTATCTTCTGAGCTATGGTAAAGAAGGGTGAAACTGGAATAGCTGTACAGGTCAACCTCCCCTGAGCAGATTTCTCTCATCTGTAAAAGGAATTGGTCAGACTAGACAATCTCCAAGATCACTTATAGTTCCTAAATTCGTATGATTCTAATGGTGGGAAGAGAAATTTCAAATAATATAGTTGGAGGGAGTTGATAAAACTAAATATAGACAACCCACGGTTAATGTCAGAAAAATTCAGAAACAAGTAAAAAGGGTGAAGGAATTTTTAAAAAACGCTTTTAATAGAGAATAAAGAATTTAAACTCTGCTGAAATACTGTGAGCTGGGCCAAGCACCACAGGGAAGCAGAGGGAAGAACTTCCAAACCAAATGTTGGATGGCAAGTCCCAGATAACTGCATGGGAAGGGAATGTTTTAATTCTACTCTCAACTTCCCACCTCCTTAAGGTAGGATTAAAACACACTGACAAAGGCTTTACAGTAAAGAGAACAGATTCAGACAAATTCTGCAAAACCCGGGGATTCAATGGATGTGGCAGAAGAGAAACCGTAGTTTCACATCTCTATTTGTCTTTCAAGTAACTGCTCTAAAATTCTTGTGTAAGGAAAGGAGTAACAATATATCAAGTCTTATTTCTGCATACTCAGAACCTTATTGTCTTTGTTCTGTACTATGGCAATTGCCTCAAAAGTGGTGTCTTTTCCCTGAGCCTCGGCTCATCCATCCCATTGAAGCCAAAGGAATAATTCTAATGAGCATTATGAACTCTCCTCTGCTTCTCAAAACCCTTTAATTTCACCTTTCCCATCTTCCGGCATGGCGTTCAGGGCCCTTCAAAACGAGAAAATTATCCTGCTCTTTTGTCAGGGGTTACAGACAGCCTTCCAACCCACAGTCTCCTTCTCTTCCCTTTCAAGTTCAAAAAGCTACCTCTGTGTAATTGTGTAATTGGACTAAAGAAATGAGCCTAGCCAATAGCAGCAGGGGAAAAGCTTATGAAGTTATAGCCTAGACCCAGGTCCACACACTGTATTAAACCCTGTACTGGGGGGAATTGGAAACTGAGATGAAGCGGCGAATGGACATAAGTGGAAACATACACAGGAACAAAAGCCATAGGTGTAAACCACGAGACAGAAGAAGCCAAGAGTGGAAGAAGCCAGCAGGCAGAGAGGAGCCATCTCACAGCAGTGCCAGCAGACAGAATAGAGCGAGGGTGGCTGCACTGCTGTCATGGTGGGACAATGGATTAGGGAGCAGTGAACATGTGTATCCAAGGGAACAACCAAGAGGATGGCTCTTGAGATCCCAGTATGACTCCATGAACAAAGTTCTTATCCTCTGTGAGGCCTCATTGTTCAACAGCTGAAAGGGTTTCTTGTCTCTCTTAACTCCTACTGGATCCTTAAAATAATCTCCTACAAATGGAAACAATGTTAATAAATCTATTTCCCTTATATAGACTAAAAAAAAAATAACCTCAAACAGCAACAACAAGAAACTAACAAAGATGGCCTAACCACAGGACAGCAGGACCTTCCCTCCACTTCCGGTGCCATATCCTGCTCTAACGTTAAGCTCAACATCACTCTTCCCTGAATATTTTCTATTTAAACAAAGTATCTGGGCAAGACAAGTGGGCTGTCAGATGTCATGTGGGCTGAATATACAAAGCCTGGGCATGTTTAAACGTGATTATGACTTTGAATAGAATCTGGTTTACTGAATGACAGCAGTAAAGATTTGTCAAGTAGCAACATGAAAAGGTATAAAATGGAGGGGGATATGTGTTATATTCAGGATTGGAGAGGGCAGGCAGCTGAGTAATAGCAACTGGTCAGAGATCAAGAAGAAAAGAGCAAGAATACGATTTATCTTCAAACTTTGCTTAGAGATTGAGTATATTTGAAAAGAAAGTCCCTGTTGAGTTGTTTCTGATTAAGGACATTTAAGTGGCTTGGTAGCAGGATGAACAATAGCAGACAGTTGCCTTCAGGGTGAGATTTAAGGAGGAATACTAGGAAGGTTGAGGAGGAGATAAATGGGTGATGATCCTGGTAAGAAGGAAAAGGGGCAAGATCAGAAGACAATGCCAGAGCTCAAAATCCTTGAAGGAATTTTGGGTTTGAGAGGGAGGACAGAGGAGTAAGAAAGGACAAAGTGCTGCCTGGGCTGACCTAGATGTAGCCCATAAATAAATCACTGTACTCAGTTTTATGTAGTTTTGCTAGGTGGCCACTTGAGGGCACTCTATGCTACACAGCTAAGAATCTAATTTTCCCCCTATCAAGTAAACTATATATATCCTCATTTTGCTGAAGGATAAACTTCGGTAATGCTTTAAAGAAGGGTACTTATTGAAGGTGGGAGCCAAAAGCAATTCTTCCTCCCTATTTTTTTCTTCAACTAGATTAATGAATGAGCAAGACTGACCTCAATTTAAATCCCTGGGTAATTGCAAGGATTAAATACAATAACTTCAGTTAAATCTATTTAGCATTTATTAGGCACTTAATAAATATTAGCTCCCTTCCATATATATGCACATCCTAACATACAAATTTGCCAAATACAGGAACAAGAGAAGCAACATAAGGAGGTATCGCACCAACCATTTATTTCTCTAAAGGAGGCAGGGCTCAGCGGGCCTAAAATGAATACAAAGCTAGGCTAGGAAATCATTCCAGAGAGCAAATTTCTGCTGCTCCTTTCATTGCATGTTGCTGCTTGTACATAATAACCAGAGGGAATAGAATACAAACAGCTGGGAAATAAAGATGAAAGCAAAACTGTACCAGCAGGAAGAGACACACAACCCCCTGAGAATCGAGCGGTGTCATGAAAGATAAGCTGAACAAGGCCAGCTGCATAGAATTTATCTTCTGAGAGAAAGATCATTAGATTCCTGCCCATTTCTGATCGTTTCTATTGGAGTCCAAGGTGGAGAATGAAATACACGAGCCCCAGTTTTCAAAGTTCTACACTAAAGTCCTGTTCCTATAATGAAACAGCCACGGACAAAAGCATGCATCACTATAAAAGCCAACTGTGGAATTTTAGATGTCTGAAAACAAAAGAAATTCTACCTCCCCTTGCAAATGGAACAGGTTGAGGTTTCCCCAACTCCCGGGTCCTGTGCAGCATGTTTTGTGGCCTTCTGCTGCCCTCTAGTGTCTTTTTAAGGTATGGTAAAACATAAGGAGGATAAAAAAAATTCTCCTAATAATCCTAACCAGCCAATAATGTGACTTCAGCCCATGGCTGGTAAAACAAGCAAAAAAACAGTAACATTCTGAAATAACAGCAAAACCAGGATTTACACAAAAATTTAAAAGTGAGTTAAATTTGGCCTCAATATAGATCTGGCATTATTTCAGGACTCTGTAGCACATGGCATCTCTATCAGTCAATGCACTTTAAAAAGACAGATGCCTGTTGTTTTCTGCACATCTCTCTCAAATGATTACTGCCTTGGTTGGTCTGAGATAGGATCCAGAAATATGAACTTCACAAACACCACTACATGATTCTCAAGTAGTTAAAGTTGGCTGACCTTCTTTTGAGAAGCACCAAGGATGGCTGCAATGTCTTTCAGCAGGGTGGAGAGTAAATCTGATGTTTTCTTTAATTCTTTAAGAATACAACCTACTGACCAAAATAGGCCAACTTTCATTTTTCCTGCAGCTCAATGCTACATGATTAGTATGCTGTCCATGTCTGAGTGAAGAGTTCATGTAGAAGTTCTCCTTTATGAATAAGTCCCTCTAAATTCCAGTAGGCATCCAGGTGGAAAAAAGAAAAAATGCCTCATTGCTCTTGCTCACCCTTCAAATATCTCTCAAACATTACTGCTGCAAGAAAGCCTTCCAGGTGTTCCCAGCTTCGTTTCAATGCCCCACTACAGCTCCACAGCACCTATAGGTGCTGTCCTTCTCTGTCCTATAAGTGCTCCCTCAATGCCAGCGTTCTCCTAGAGACGGAGAGCTTTCCATTGCAGAAACCCTGTTGTCCTCTTTCCAAAGTCAGTGCTCCATAAATACTCATGCTCTGGCCAATGCCCACAGCCATCCTTACCCAAAGTGGTGATGATGGGAGACAAGAGACATCAGGCCCCACAGCAGGCTGTCCTGAAACTCCCTCTAGCTGATGCAGCACATGATAAGAGGCACCGTGGGATGACTGTTGCCATCGGATCACACACCCAATTTATTAGCCCAAACTTGGACTAATTTTAGAAACTTGCTCTTACTTTTCTGCAATGCAGAAGGTATTATTCTATACTAATGATTAGCCCCTTCACATGGGATATTCACAATTTTAATTGTGCTTTTTAAAAAAACACAAGTACACTGAGAGTTCATTATTATATATCTTAATATTATGTAATATGCCATTTTTTAAATTCATACTTACAGTGTTTTTTCTTTATTATGGGAAAAGCCTGTTTTATCTTCAGAGTTATGCATCACTTAATGCTTTAATAAAAATAAACTCTGAAGTACTTAGATGTGTAAGTACTTCCACCAGAAAGAATCCTAGACTACAATCTCCTATTACCTTCACTTCCATTTGTTAATGAAAAATAAGCAGATATTTACTTCTCAGGAGACAGTGTCCTAACTATCTGAAGAAATACAATCCATTGTCTCACATTGCTTCTCTGGACCCTCAATGTGTAGGGCTGTGCATGCCACATACTTCAACCAATTATTAACTGCTTTTGTTTTTAGCCATTTTAATTTCCAACAGAGTATCCCTAATTTCCAGTGAAGTTCACTTATACTTACTGACGTCTCACCTACACAAACAGGGCCCTTTCTGCTTTAGCTTTGGTGGCTTGGTCAGCACACTGAATTTTACAATCTCGCCCTTTCTTTTCACAATTACCACCTGAGCCCACTGTGCAAAACAGGGGCACATGAAAAATACAGAAGAAAAAGCTCTTCAATCAGAGGGAACAAAGAGAAGGAGGTTTGGCCTGTAAGAAGCAGTTCTTTGAATTTCATTCTATTTTTTGAGCCAAGCTATTAGATTTGTGGGTACAAATAAGATTTCTTTGAAGTTAACAAGAAGCCCACTGTGAAAGAAGGGAGACGGCCATTACCACACATTTTATGTGTTGAGCAAATAAAGTCCCAGGATTCAAAATATATTCTGCAATTACAGAAAGTGAAACACTTTTCTTTCTCCTTTCACCTTATTTAGAAAGAGCATTTTTCTCTAGAAAGAGTTCTGTTGAGGAGGCTGGGTGCCGTGGCTCACACCTGTAATCCTAGCATTTTGGGAGGCTGAGGGGGGCGGATCACCTGAGGTCAGGAGTTCAAGAGCAGCCTGACCAACATGGCAAAAACACGTCTCCACTAAAAATACAAAATTAGCCGGGCGTGGTGGCGGGCACCTGTAATCCCAGCTACTTGGGAGGCCGAGGCAGGAGAATTGTTTGAACCTGGGAGGCAGAGACTGAAGTGAGCCGAGATCGTGCCACTGCTCCAGCCTGGGTGACGCAGAAAGACTCTGCCTCCCCCCCCCAAAAAAAAGAGTTAAATTTTCTCTTTCCAGTTTCCTAACTCCTCTCCCCAATGTATCTATCTTTTGAATCAAAGGGAAAGATCCCATCAATAAAAGTAGCAGCTTCTTCCAAGAAAAAATATGCCTGCAATGATATCTGTGGGGCTTTGTGATGCATCAGTATAGAGCCGAAGAATCAAGGGGGTTGGGGAAGGGTGTTGTGTTGTTTTATCCCTGGGCAAGTCATTCAAACCTCAGATTTCCTACACTGAGAATAACATGCTAATAATACCTTCTGGAAGGCTTGCTGTAGTGTTAAATTAGATGGGATACACACATATATTCTTAGTGAATCACAAAATGGGATTCAAATAGAAACTTCAGTCATTTCTCTCCTATTATTGACATGTTTTCTCAGCATTTTGTCATGTACAGTTGAGAAATGAAGTATCAATAAGGAAGAGAAGCGTATGTTAAGACTTTCTTAGCAGCTGGTGAAAGAAGCATTCCCGTGTGTGTGTGTGTGTGTGTGTGTGTGTGTGTGTGTGTGGTGTGTGTGTGTGCTGGGATGGGGGATAGAATTCACTGTTGGAGACACAGGGTTTCTAAGCCAGGCTCAAACTCCTGTTGGTCAGGGATTTAATATCCAGGAAACCTTACCAAGGAAAGAAAACTAATAAGCTCTATAATAAGCTCCTATATATCTGGTTCCCTGAATCCAAATTAATTGAAAACTGTTGGGACTTAAGTAACTTACAAATGCCTTTTTAATATCAAAACCAATATTATATTTTTCTCACTTTTTACATTTTAATCACACATGCTTTCTTAGGTGCTGCATTTTTTGAGCTGTTATTAAAAATACATAGGTTCCTACCACATTAAAGGGGAGCAGATGCTTGTGTGTTCTATTATTAACTATGTGCTGAAAATGAAATTCTGGTCAGTCTTTGCAGAAGGTACAAACACACCCCTAAGCAAAGGATTTTCCATGTGAAGGGAGACTGCGTGGTGCGAGGCTCGTTACTCTGATTTCACATGCACTTACTCTTGAGGTCTAAGTTCCTGGCTCCGGCGGTGATTTGCGTTGTGATTTTTGTGTCAATCTTTACAGTGTGGAGGTTGCTGGTGTCCCTTGATATCATCACGTTGTGCCACTGATTGTCATTGAGAGGTTTATTTGAGCTTCCTTTGATGAGGTTAGCACCATTTCCCAAATCAAACACGTAATGTAAGTACCTAGGAAAAAAATGAAAGGGGAAAGTGCCATCACTTTTTAAATTTTAATGAAGCTAAAGTAGATATTACAAATGGAGATTTTTTTTTTCAGGTGGTTCCATCCTTACTAGAAGTCATGACAACGAGTTACATAGAAACTCAGCTATCAAGAAGGTAATAAACACTATTCTGTTTCAGCAAAGAGGATTATTCGGTGTCTTCACTAAAGGAAACGGTGAAAATTATTTTTAAAATCATGGTCTGCATTTAACTTTATGAATTTGGAAAGTTATATCTTTCACCATGCGTTCCCTCTTTCCACAATTCCCTCCATCCTTTTCTAACCACTTAAAACGGCCACTCTTCTCGTTCTTGCACTTGCTTTTCTTCTCTATCTCGATTCCCTGTTTGAATATAGGGAATGTGTACTCATCCTTCAACATCCAGGTCAAATAGCCACTCCCTGCTCCACATGTTTTTCTAATTTCCCTGAAGACTCTCCTGAGCCTTTGCATGTGATCATCTCAAGAAACATGTCACAGTGCTTTTCTTTTCTATTTATGTGTTCATCTACAAACCCTAGGATTGTGTGTTGGTGTGTGTGGGTATGACTCGGAGTGGTAGAAATCTGAGATGTGCATAAGGGTGGCAGAAGTATATATATTTATATCCGTGCATGGCACCTGATGTAGCATATTGTAAATATGCAATAATATTTGCAGAATGAGTGAATAAATCTTAAATCAATTAAAATACATTAAATTTTCCTCACAGTTTTAAGGAAAGTTTACACAAATCCTTTCTAAATTCTCTAAGGCACTCTGACATAGAATGAAGTTTGAGTTAAAAGGATTTTCTGAAATTTAAATAATCTGAGTACTTGAATTAGCTACTTAATTTAGCATAGACTATCCCACAAACTTGTAGCAATGCTTTTGTGGAATTACACTGTGCGTAGTCAGGAAATGCCCATTTGAATTGTAAGATTCATGAAATGCCTACCATAGATTGGAGCCCGATGTAATTTGTATCTCATATGTGAAAATGTAGGTGCAAAATACTGTCCTGAATCCATATTAAGATACCTAAGAGATGATTTAAACAAATGCATTCTTATTTGTCCTCCACCTGCTCTGGCCCACCACCTTATGAGCCAGTATGTTCTTTTTAGTGTATATTTTTGGAAATTGATGTCCATTTTTCCAAAGTTTTATTTATTTGCTATTGAACAGGCATGTACTCACCCTTTAACTAATTCAACCACAATAAAGTCATTTCCATCCCCACTGTTATATAGAATTAGTCCATCTAGGGATGTTGTCTTGAACTGGAAAAAAAGATGCATAGAAGTGTAGGCTTGCAAGGTAGCTAAGGCAACATAGCTCGATTTGGTCTTGAAGGTGACAGGATCTGCTATGATGTTCCTAAAGCCAAATCTGGCATTGAGCTCACAGTAATCTATGTCGCCATTTTTACACAGGTCAATGTATGCCATTCCATTAAATGTCAGGCTCTGCAGGTGTCCAATGAAGTTGGAGGGGACAGAAGAAAGATACCGTCGTTCTGTGATGATGCCAGTCTCTATGTTATGGAACTCCAGCCTAGTATGATCACCTGCCATTTGACCTAAAAGAGAAGATAATATATGATTATTTTCTGTATGTGAAAGGCACTTTCAACTTTAGGCTTTCATAACAATATCACATTCTAAAATACAAGAGGACAAATACCTCCTTGGTACTCAGTTGTATATAGTAAGAACACTTAAATGATGCTAAAAGGTAAGCCTGGATTATATAATAAAGCATTCTTAGGCCAGGTTGTAATCCCTGTCCAAATTTTAGTCTTAACAAAAAACATCCTTATTAACAAAAGTAATGCTATCTTTTAAAGGCGAAAAAAAAAACAAATTAGCAAGAGAGTGAGGAAATAGTAAAAGAAGGAGAGGGAGGGAAAAAGGAAAGAAGGGAGGGTGCACAGAGAGATACATTAGGGGCAGTGACTATTCTCAGTCACCCCCCTAGAAAGTGATACATCTCAGCTTCATGGTTAGGTGATGTTATTCCTTATAAATGTTCTTCCAGGAAAAAAAAAAATGTGACTATATATTTTCCTATACCCAATAGAAAGAGTGGAGAGTCGCAGCCCTTTCTTCCAGTAATGAAACATGAAAGTGTGTTTGAAGTTAAATACATACTATTCACTTTCCCTCTTCGTGCTCAATAATGGCCATAGTTTTTGTTCATGCTAGTCTTCTAAATACATTAGAAATCCTGTTGATGTCTTCACCTATGCCTCTTTTTTTGTCCTTAAGTTTTCTGTAACTAAATCGAGCAAAATACACTAATTGAAAGCTTGCCCAATTTTGACAATACCAGTAAAATTAGCCCACCATGCCCCATACCACAAGGCAAAAATGTTCTTTAAACATCCTAGGGTGAAGCTTGGATGTAAACTTATTTAGCAACTGACTATTCCACTCAGTCCTCATTTCTCTCTATCCCTCCATATTTCCCTGTCAAACCCATTAATAGCAAACTTAGTCCCATCTTTATCTCCGGAGTGATCATTTTACCTGTTTTCAAGGCTGAAGGTAAGATAAATAAGCAAAGATGTGAACTTGTTTTCTAAATATTAAAACACAACATAAATATAAGGTACTTGTATCAGTACTAGTAATTCACACCCAACATCTTGCTCTTGACTAAATAAACTGTCAGTCACTCTCTTCTGCAACTAAAAATGCTGACTTATTTTGTAATCAAGTTCTTCCAGGTGTTAGCTTCCCTGCTCGATTTGCCATAATTGGAAAATGTATCAAGTTACCCCTTTCCATCATCCATATTATTAATGAAAATATTAATTAGAGCTAATCCCAGAATCAGTCCCTGAGAAAATGCATTGAACCTTTTCCCCAGGGGTAATGAAGGATGAACAACCACCTATGTGTGTCCCCTTCGGCCAGTTTGACAAATTTCCATTTCTTTAGTCAAGACAATAAAATACTAGACAGCATTTTAAGGAAACATCTGTAAGTAAAATTTAGATGGCATGCTTTTTGTCGTGCAAGAAAAACTGTTTATATGTTTGGTTAATTGACTTTGATGATTATACATGTATTTGTGCACAAAACTCCCCTGAACTGTACTTAACCCTATTTCATTTTCAAAAACACTCTTTTTTAGTCTTGATCCTGGAAACAATATTCTACTCATCCTTGGCATGTTCTCTTTTCAGCCATTGGTTTGTTCTGATTCCCTTTCTGCAAACATTTTTAAAACAAAAATGTCACCATAAATAATTGTTTCGTCTCTCTCTCCCCTCACCACCATGCCTCCTGATTGTCTGTCTGATGCAAAAGTACTATTACATCCTTGTCAATTCTGGTTTCTCCTGTGACATCATTTCTATCTTCTTCCTCAGTTCTTGTTCAATGATCTCAATATTGTTCTGTGGGGATCTACTTCTTTGATAACAAATAAAATTAATCTTTAATTATTTCCAGATATAAAGCTCTAAAGACACCAGCAACATTGAATTAAGAAGCTAAGTATGATGAATAATATGAGAAGCTTAAAAATCGGCTAGATGCGGTGGCTCACGCCTGTAATCCCAGCATTTTGGGAGGCCTGGGGGGGCAGATCACCTGAGGTAAGGAGCTTGAGAGCAGCCTGGCCAACATGGTGAAACTCTGTCTCTACCAAAAATACAAAAATTAGCAGGGCGTGGTGGTGGGTGCCTGTAATCCCAGCTACTCAGGAGGCTGAGGCAGGAGAATCGCTTGAACCTGGGAGGCGGAGGTTGCCGTGAGCCGAGATCACGCCATTGCCCTCCAGCCTGGGCGACAGAGCAAGACTCCGTTTCAAAAAAAAAAAAAAAAAAAAAAAGTCCTATGGGCTTTGATATCCCCTTGGGTTGATTTTTATTCTATGCCACATTAAAATATGAGCCTTAACTCAGAGACCCCTACATTGATCCTGAAACTGCCATGTTTCATCTTAAAGGCTCTATTGATGAAACAACCAATAGTAAAAAAATTCTGAAAAAAATATTTCTAACACTTGAAATTAAATATTACCTACAGTTGTCAAGTTCTTACCAGCTCTAAAAAAGGAAAGACCAGTTAATTCCAGACTAAGGAGTTCAGTAACAAAAATAAGAAAGTATCCATTTTCCTCTCTCAAAGGAACAGAATATGCACACAGAGCATAAATAATAAAAAGGTAGTAAAACAGCATTGAAGCAACTATGGCCCAGTTACAAGAAAAAACATTATAATTATGGTGATGGCAGATATATTTGTTCACTGGGGAGAATTAGCCCCCAGAAGCCATTATTTGATGACTAAGAAAATATTAACTGATTGCTGCCTTCTTTAAAAAATTATTTTTTCTCAGGATTTTACTCCAATGTTTAATCCTCATCAGTAATATACCCACTTCTACTACTGTAGATATTTGTTGATTAAATAAAAAAAATATAAGAATTTGAAGGGGAAAGATTTTTAATGTTCTAATCATTTAAAAATGCACTATCCAAGGAGAATTTGGAATTAACAAAATGCCTCTGATCAAAATATTTAAGGTATAGCAGATTGACAATAATCTCCAACAAGACAACAACCAAAACATGTTTCCTAGATGCTGTGTTTGTATAGAAATCTCAATATTTCCAAGTCAAATATTTTTACCAAAGTAGATAGCAAGGTTAATATGTGCTCTGTGTTAGGTTACATTTCTCATGTCAAGCAAAATAACCCTCCTTTATATCCACTTGTTAATTCACTTAAAATTGCTGATTGTGTGGTATATGTGTCAGGTGCTAGCCTTGGTATTGGAGAAATAGTGTTGAGAGGAGCAGAAAAGGCCCATTTTCTCCAAACTCATGGTCTACTGGAAAAAGGCAGACAAAAGAGGTAAGGTTGTAATTAAATCTATAATAACAAAACTCAGAGAAATGCTATGAATTTGATGAATGGGGTACTGTGTTGGTAAATGTGAAATAGAAGAAGATGCCTGATTTGATATTTAAGCTAGATTTGAAGAATTAAAAAGAGAAAGCCGTGTTAAGAATTGGAGAAAGGGAATCAAGGGTGGATTCCAGGAAGGGGAGATGGGTGAAGGAAGGCTTTTGGATAACAAACAGCTACAGAGCATGGCTGGAGAGCTGAGAACAAGTAGGTTAGTGATCCACATGGGATTGAAAGGAGCTGGAGCGCCAGGGTCCAGATTTCTCATAGTGCTTCTTATATTCAGAGCTAAGGAGGATTTGAAGCAGGGGTTAACCATGACTCGTGTGTGTGTGTGTGTGTGTGTGTGTGTCTGTCTGCGTGTGTGTGTGTGTGTTTATTCCCTTTGTGGGTGCAAGATATTGGAGAGTGAACTAGGGCAGTTATAGTAGAAATGAAAATCATCAACAAAAAGATAATTCCACAGATAAAATTTCCAGGATTTACTAATGATGAGCAGAATGAAGGAAGGGAATGATGATGCCTGGCTTTCAGGCTTGGGTAACTGGATATACAGTGAATGTTGTTCCATAAAGGACATACACACACAGCTAAAAAAAAAATTCTACATTTTTTACACAGACTAGATGATGAATTGAAGCCCAGTGACTTCCCACTTAGGGATTCCACATAATTTGTACAACCCCTTGTCATCTATGACCTAGGAAATCTCCTTCCTTGGGCTTCTCTGCTGGCAAATATTATCCTCATGATCCTAGGTGAGGTGCCAACATTCCCAAGAAGAGCCTGAGTATGTACTGCCCTGTGTTCAACAGACACCTGACTTAATAGAATTACTACGAAACTTAAAGATATGGGAAAATGTAGGACTTTGTATGAAGAGTCTCTAGTACTTTCCTTTCAAAAATTCTTCTCATTCGGTGATTTCTGACTTGCTGTAAAATTTAATAAGAAACTCCCATTGCTTCTCTGATTTATGGGTGGCTTCAAGTGGCCACTAGGATATTTGAAGGAAATCTCAATCTAAAGCTTTCATTGCCACATTTGGAAGCCTTTTATGTGCTATGTAAATCAAGGCTGAATTATTCTTATGAACTGTTGGCTTTCATGAGATCTCTGACAAAATAGAAGAACAAGGAAGGAAGAAAGGAAGAAAGAAAGGAAAGAAGGAAGGAAGGAAGGAAGGAAAGAAAAAATAAACAATTTACCCAAGTTATTTAAAAAATAACTCAGCACTTGATGTTAAGTCTTAGGCAGGAAGAAATGAGACAAACAGTCATAAAGTAATCCTGACTTATTTGTTGCCTTCAACTAAGAAGGCAGAACTACTATAACTGCCCTAGTTCACTCTACAATCTCTCGCACCCACAAAGGGAATAAACACACACACGTACACACACACATGCATACCCACACACACTCAGACACACTCAGACACACACACACACACACACACACACGAGTCATGGTTAACCACTGCTTCAAATCCTCCTTAGCTCTGAATATAAGAAGTGGTATGGGCAAAGCAATTTTGAAACTATTTTAGATGCACTATTGGATTAAGCAAATGAATAAATGACATTACTGGGAGCCAGGATTCTCATCTTGGATGCAAACATGTGAAAGTATGGAATGGGAAAAATGAAGAAACAATGTAGTAGGCATGAAGGTACCAGTGTAAACTCATACTTTATAAAATGTGTGTATGTGTATGTTTATATGTACATATGATGTATATGTCTGTGTGTAGATACATTTACATGTATGTTTGGGTGTAGGTGTATATACTTGAATACATTTCTTATCTCTGTCTGCTGAAGGGGTCAAGTAGCAAAGATACTCCAGCAGCACTGAGGATACCTACCACCCAAATCTTGGTCTGTATCTTTCCTCACTAAATGGAAATTAAATGGCTAATTCTAGGGGCAAAGCATGGTAGACAAAAGTTGTACCTGGAACATCCTGTTATTCCGAGAAGTAAGAAAAGGGCCAGGCACGGTGGCTCACGTCTGTAATCCCAGTACTTTGGGAGGCCAATATGGATGGTTCACCTGAGCTCAAGAATTCAAGACCAGCCTGGCCAACATGGTGAAACCTCATCTCTACTAAAAACACAAAAATTAGCTGGGCATAGTAGCATGTGCCTGTAATCCCAGCTACTTGGGAAGCTGAGACAGGAGAATCACTTGAATGTAGGAGGCGGAGGCTGCAGTGAGCTGAGATCACTCCACTGCACTCCAGCCTGGGCAACAGAATGAGACTCCATCTCAAAAAAAAAAAAAAAAAGAAAAGAAAAAAGAAAAGAAAAGAAAAGAAAAGAAAAAAAGAAAAAGGAAAAAATAAGAAAGTGCTAAAAAAAATTATTGGAATGAAGGCGTGTCATGAGATCGTAGAAACCAACTTAATGAAACTCACATTGGCAAAAATTGAAAAACATTTGGGCACCAAAATCATAAGACAGAGTAATTATGAAGTATTATAAAAAACATAGCAATAGTGGGTCTACAACAATAAGAAAAAAATGAAGGGAGGAAGAAAGAAAAAAGAGAAATGAAAAGAAAGAAAAATTAAAAAAATAAGAAAGAAGGGAGAGAGAAGGAAGAGCCCTTGCTTACAGCAGAATGCTAAGCATTGACTGTAAATGTGGAAGGAGTGCTGGAGTTTGAAAATAATCATTTTTTGTAACTCTCAGAGTAAAGATTGAATCAAGCAAAACTCTCCAACAGATACTAAATCTAGGGCAAAATTGTGATGAGGTACAGGATATTTGCATGGTCTTAATGTCTCCCCACAGTTTATTAGTTGAAAGGGAGAAAACGTAGTAAATATACAATGGAGAAACTGGACAACATGTTGACCAAGTGTTCAAATGAAATCACCAAAGACATGGGCAGAGTATGCCCCAGATAGGATACTGTACAGAGGCCATAACATCAACAATGCAGTATTTCACCCAAGAATGTAAAATACACATTCAATCATGAGGAAACATCAGATAAGCACAAACTGAGTGACTTCATATTAATACAAAGCAGGAAGAGATTATATACTTCAACAATGTTAATGTAATGAAAAACAAAGAAAGTTTATGGAAATGTTCTAGATTAAAGGAGGCTAAAGAAACATGACAACTAAAAAAAAAAAAAAAAATAGCTGGCCCTAGACTGCACACTGTGCTGGAGGGGAAAAATGCTTATAGCATATTGATAACATTGAATCAACTGACAAAGCTGGAATATGGATTACAGATTAGAAAAATAAATTGTATCTATGCAAACTTTACTGAAGTCAGTGACTTTTATTTCTTAGGCAAGGGGATATTCCCATTTTTAAAAAATACATGCTTCAGTATTTCGGGTTAAAGGGACACTGTGTATGTAACTTACCCTCAACTGGCTAAGAGAAAAGTTAGAAAGAGAGAGAGAAGAGACAGTGAGAGAGCACAAATGTCAAAACAAATTGGCTTAAATGTTCACAATAGTAAAGGTATAAGGGTATTCTTTGTATTATTTTTGGAACTTTTTACAAATTTGAAATTATTTTGAAATAACTTTCTAAAATATATTTCTTAAAAAAATGTTTTTCACCATTCTTTTGTTTCCATCCCTGCTACATCCACTGCAGTACAGGACTTATTACTTTACATCCTAGACCATCTAAAACACTGCCACAGAATTAATTTCGCTCAAAACATATTTTCTCCGCTTACTCTTCGGTTTAAATGCAGTGAATCCCAATTTCCTGAAAGTCTACGAAATATGAACTCCATCTAGACCATCAAGTCATTGACCTCAAAAGGCCATTCTAGCCACGCACACCACCATGTGCTTGCAAGAAGCAAAATAAAGCTTCTTAGTTCCCTGAACATTATTCTAGCCCCACCAGCATCATTCTTTCTTGTGTGGAATTCTCTCTTGCATTATCCTTTCTTTAAAGCCTAGATCAAATATTATCAATTGCTTTAAACAATACGCAAAACCAAGTTCCTTAACTTCTCTTCTGAACTCCGAGACCATAAAGTACTCACATCAACCATTCAGTAGTTCATCTGTTACTCTATGTAACATACCACCCTCTATAATAATCTGTGTTTTATATGTATGTATGTATTTGCCTTATAATATCATGCATTGTCTGAGAAAATACTTTCTATAGAGCCATACACTTACTAGATATTGACAAATATAAAGCAATGGACTGTAAGTCAAAAACCAACAAACCAAAAAACACAAAACAAAAAATAAACGTAGGTTCTCTCCTCAGATCTCGTAACACATTCCAATAAAACATAATTCACTTATCCTCTTCGAGTACCACTTACCTCATCTACAAAATGGGAACATGTGTGTCCTGTCTACTTCATAGGACTCTAATATTCGAGAGGCACTCAGAGATTTAAAAATGTTCTGTTGTAGTTCTGGCATGATCTTGCTGTTGGCAGCTGCCTCTTCCCAAACTCTTACATGTGACCTTAGATACTAACTGTTCATTTCCATGCCTTTTGATAAAACCCAGTTGTCCAAACTATGGATGCTGAACTAAAAAACAATTCATTCCTCTTCAAAGAACTGTCCTAGACCAAAACTAATTGAACTTCAGTGATACTCTTCTGCCCTGTAACATTTTTTTACCTTCCTTCCCTAAGTTAAGGAATGATTCTTTCAAAAATTTAAAACCCTATAGGTAATATCTCCACATTGACACAGCTTATTGTTCTCTGGGCATGGGGACCTCCTTTGAATTGAATGAACAGACACATATCCACTGTACAAGGACCATTTTGTGCTTTTTACCAGAATAATTAACATGGCTATCTCTCTGAAAAAAGAAAAAGAAGCTAATATCCCAGTGGGTCACATGCTTGGAGTTGTTTTCAAAGTAAATAAATGTACAAGTATTTTTCTCCCATGAGGCTTTCCTATATTTCTGCGGTGGACCTGCATACAGCTCACCTCAGGAATCTAAAAACGGGGGTTCAACTTGACGTCCTTAATATTAGAATTTAACCAACTGAGCTAAATGGCCAAAAATAATCTATTATAGCTTAAAATGAAAAAGCGTTTCGTCTGACAGAATGCCAGTATATCTATCAACTTATCTAGAAGTTAAAAGGTAAAACTTGCAGTTTTTCATTGCCAAAATATATACAAAACAAAGAAACGCAACATAAATTGGCATCTAAACAGGACTGCAATATTTGATGAAGCACTAAGATATTTATCAGGCCACAAAAGAAAATATATTATAATTATAATTTCTTCTTGCACTATTAAAGGGCCAAGAATATGACATAAAATGTGTCATTTTTGAGGAAAAACACTTAACAGATTGCTTATTTAACAAAATAGTTACTAGAAAAAAATAGAATAAAAATGGATTGTGTGTATAAGTTTCAAGTTGTGTACCAGCCTTGGTGTGTAAAACCACCTGCAAGAAATGAGAGTCAAAAGCGTTAGCATAGGAAAAGACAATGGGGACAGGGGTGTTTACCTGTCATGGCCTGTTGGTCATCCACTGTTAACTTTAAACTTTTTCCACGCCGAACTACACGCACTGTGTGCCACTCGTTATCATTGAGGTTATAGCCGGCAAAAAGAGTCTCGGGACCTTTGCCTGTAGAATATGCCAAACAGTCATTATGGACACTCAGAATCAGTCAAGCAAATGAACCTCACAGAGAGTGAGAGAAAGAGACAAAGAAGGGGGTAAAGTGAGGGAGAGGGAGGAGAGAAAGAAGACAGGAAGAAAGAGAGAGAGGAGGGAGAGAAAGGAAAGACAGAAGAGGTGGGCTGGACCAATTTTCAAGCCCATTAGAGTCATAGCAAGCAAGGAAAATGACAAGTTTACAAACATTCAGGTGTGACCATTTAAGAATCTTTACTCCCACGCATTGATCTATAACAAGTGAATCAACCTGCTGTCATAAATAGGCACAGTCAATATAGCACTGGGAACCCACCCAAATTTACACACACATTTAAAAAAATAAATTCTCTGATTTTTAGTTACCACTTTCCTGCTAATAAAGTGTCTAGCCATCATGTAACCTCTGAGCTCTACAAGACATCCCACTGTAGCCCATTAGTTAATAGTTTTCAGTCAGATAAGTCTCCCAGTAGACTCTGGGAGAAGGTACTATCTTGTGTGATGGCGGCTATTCTGCTCTTATACCTGGTACCTCCAGTGCTCAACAAGTTCTTAGGTTCTTTAGCCTCCTAAATGTATGGAATGTTGAGTCTAAAAAATACATCGAAATAAACCTTACAACTAATTGACCTGTACGTCACAAATCTCTCTGTGTGTGGTGGAGGCACTTCCGGCAGGTATAGGTATAAGTATTGACTCACAGTAAGTGGATTGAAGAAAAGGAAAGAAAAAAAAATAGGCACAGCCAATAAAGGGCCAACTGTTGAGCATGAAGGAAAAGTAGTGATATTAAACAACAGTAGAGAGCAAGTGGGCAGTGAGTGGGCAAGAAGTAAAACTGGGAAAGTAACTGCTAGTGAATCTATATAAACCCATGCAAATGAAATTTAAATGGACTCAGCAGAGACATATTATTTCAGAAAGGTGTTTGGTAGAAATTGTTGAAATGATTAAGTTAGACTATATCCCTCACCTCAAAAAAAAAAAAAAAAAAAAGCAAGGGAAAATGCTTTTAATATAACCGGATATTTTTATTTAAAAAAATAAGTATTTCTACTAATCTGACATTATGAGTCATTGAGAAAAAATAACATTAAAGATACATTGGTAATGAATTTTTCCCTGGTGTTTTTTTAAGTATGGAAACATGCTGGTACATTAAAATAATGAAGGGCATTATATCATTGAGTTTCATGTCTTTCAACGAATTGAGAATCAGGATTGGAGTTCACAATTTGTTTAATCAAATTCTGCCAGCAAAACCAATTAATGCCCAAGGATCACAGAAGGATATATGAGAAAGTAAAGATACAGGCCAAGGAGAAGAAGAAAAGAAAGAGGAGAGTGAGAGAGATCGAGTAAGAGAGAGAAAACCAAGTACAAGAAACCTCAGTTTTCCATCCACGAGATCATTGTTTGCTTTCAGAACTACAGCCTATCCACCAGCCTATTGATTTCTCTCTTATGGTATAACTAATAATTCAAGTGTTGTATCCTTGGCTGGTGTATTTCAGGTTAGAAATGAGCCAGTGATATGAGCTAAATTTTACAGGATGAATTGCCTCAGTTATTTATATCTTTTTGTTTCTTTAGAGAAATTAAATTACAACTCCAGATACATGAATTTAAAACTATTCTAGATATAACAGTTTTAAGAGATTGATGGCTAAATAACTAGAGAAAGCCTGCTAGTCCAGAAACTGCAAAAATACTTTGAGATCAAATGTTGAAAGCAAGTTCCAGGATGAAAAAAAAAACTCTTTCTAATTCAATAGTGAAGAAAGAAGTGTTTAATAACTCTGCAGCATCTTAGCATCCTGCTGGCAGTAAGGGTCATCTTTCATTTTGATCCTTGAAAAGAGAACATCTCATTTTAGAGCTATTTTTATAGGGGACATTTTTTTTGTTAGAAATATGTGCTTTTGAAGCAGCTTCACTTCTATTCTTTTCTTTTTAAATATATTTTGTCAAGGAAAGGAAGCATACATAAGGGTGATATCATCGTTATACCCCATCCTGGGCTTGATCTTGCAGTAAATGCTTAATCTATGCAACAACTATTTCCATAACAACAGGCACAAAATCCAATTAAAAATAACCCTTTGGTTCATAAAAATCTCTGCGGGCCAACTTCTAGCTCCTTTCATGCATTATTAAAATTATGAACAGATTGATTTTGGAAGATAAGGTTTTTAAAACGGCACTTAATAGTCTCACTTCAAAACAATGTTACCCATGCAACATGAAGTGTAATGCAAAGTGCACTAGACTGGGAGTTAAGAATTGCAGTTGCTAGATCATGATTTGCTACTAAAAAAGAAGTTGGGGGTTGCTGAGTGCTCATTATGTAGCAGGGATTTTGTTGTCTCATTTCACCTTTACATTATTAATCTGCGATGTGAAACTGAAGGCCTATAAAGCTAAAACTGCTTGTCCCCAGGTCACACAGCTAAAAAGTGGTAGAACCAAGTTTCATCCTTGGTCTGACCTACTCAAAGCCTGCAGGCTTTTCTCTGCATTATTCAGCCTCTTAGTTATGAGAATCTTTGGCTAACAACTTAGTTTCTCACTTTCCCCATATTGGAACAAAGGAGATGGAAAAGATGCTCTTTGTGGTGACTCCTACACACCCTCCGCACAAGTCCTGGTGGAAGCAAATCTCTAAGTAATACAATGTCTAGGGATGCTGAAATGACTGCTAAAGATATGACACAGAAGAAGGGACATCATTTTAGGACCTGTCTCCACCCATAATCAGCAATTTGCTAACACACTCAACTTCTGGTGGTCTCAGCATTCCCATCCATAAAGTCAGGAGAGTTTCCAGCTGATCTTTACAGTTCCTTTGGAATTTCACTTTCTCACAGCATTTAACATATACAAACTTGTTAAAGAAGGATGGTTTAACTGTTGAAATTTTGAATTTGAGAGTTTGTCCTCTTGCTATAATTTTAATGGCAAAATTATAGTAACTTTGAGCTGTTAATGACCTTTCAGGATTTCCTTCCTTTTGGGGGATATTAAACCATGCATCAATTGTGCCAACGTCTTTCTTCCTGCATCAATGTATTATAGACTTAATGTATGTGTCCCTCAGAATTCACTATGTTGAATTTCTAACCCACGAAGTGATGGTATGAGAAGGTGGGGCCTTTGAAATATGATTAGGTTTAGATAAGGGTGGAGCCCCATGATGGGATAGGGCCCTCACAAGAAGTGGAAAAACACCAGAGCTTCCCCTCTGCCATGTGAGGATACAAAGAGAAGGCGGCTGCCTACCAGCCAGAAGAGGGCCCTCACCAAGAGCCAAATCTGCTGACACTTCGATCTTTGACTTCAAGCCTTCGAAAAACTGAGGTGAGAAAAAAGAAAATTCTGTTGTTTAAGCCATCCAATCTATGGTATTCTGTTGTAACAGCCCAAGCAGACTAACACAGTGGGCAATATTTTAAAGACTTTAAAGAAAGTCTATAGCTGGCTGGGCGCGGTGGCTCACATCTGTAATCCCAGCATTTCGCGAAGTTGAGGCGGGAGAATCACGAGGTCAGGAGTTTGAGACCAGCCTGGCCAACAGGGTGAAATCCTCTCTCTACTAAAAATACAAAAAATAGCTGGGTGTAGTGGCAGGAACCCATAATCCCATCTACTCAGGAGGCTGAGGCAGGAGAATTGCTTGAACCCAGGAGGCAGAGGTTGCAGTGAGCCGAGATCTCGCCACTGCACTCCAGCCTGGATGGCAGAGAGAGACTCCATCTCAAAAAAAAAAAAAAAAAAAAAAAAAAAAAGAAAGAAAGAAAAGAAAGTCCATAGCCTTATTTCTATTAAAAGACATCATTCCTTATGTTTTGTGGGGAGTTTTTATTTGTTTGTAATTTTACACTCGATTTTTACTGTAACATTATTTAAGCCATAGAGGTATTAATTTTTCATTTTATAGTTAAAGAAGCCGATTTAAAAGGGTTGAGTGAATTATTAAGTCTCAAAGGCAGTAAGAGGTAGAGAGAAGACTGAGATTTTCAGATTTTCTATTTTCATTAAAATGTGTTTTCCACAGAAAATGATCTGCAAGTAGTGTAAGAGGTACAATGGGACTGAATGCCCCCAGCTAGTATTTCACCAGGCCAGGTCACAATTCAGCTCTACAGGCTAATGTTATATTAAAGAATTTTAGAACTAGGAGGGACATGAGAAGTGTAGAATTTCAATCATCATCTACAAATAAGAAACATGAAGTTCAAAGACATTAGGTGATGTCCCCATCATCACAACTGTTAAATTAAGAAGCATAGGTCTCTAGACTCTCAGTCTAACAAGCTTTTTTTTCCTTTTCTTTTTAAATTATTATTAAGACAGAATCTCGCTCTGTTGCTCAGGCTAGAGTGCAGTGGTGCAATCTCGGCTCACTGCAACCTCTGCCTCCCAGGTTCAAGTGATTCTCCTGCCTCAGCCTCCCAGGCAGCTGGGATTACAGGCACCCACTACCATGCCCCGCTAATTTTTGTATTTTAATAGAGATGGAGTTTCACCATGTTCGAGGCCAGTCTGGTCTCAAACTCCTGACCCCAAGCAATCTGCCAGCCTTGGCCTACCAAAGTGCTGGAATTACAGGTGCGGACCACTGTGCGCCCAGCCCTAACAAACTTTTAAAAAATTATTCTGTTCATTAGACAATACTGATTTAGAATGAATTTCTCAAGGCACACCAAAATCTGAGTTTGAGTTTAATAAGTCTGTCAGTGCTTGTCAACAGAGTTTCCCCTAATCTACGGTACAACAGCCAAATTTTTTGGCTGGTGATATTCACTGGGTCTGCTGGTGACCCTGTAGCTAAAACTTATTGATAACAGATGGAAGTAGAAGCAGTCAACATTTCAGTTTTCCTTAATTCAGTGTAAATTGAGTGTTCTTCCACAACCTACCCATCCATAAATTCAAGGTGTCTCTAAGAGTAACTCCTACGAAGGGCTGGAGTTAACCCTAACTTGAGGCATGGTACCGACAGAGGAAAGTTTGTGTTAGCATGTATATGTGGGTATGTGTGTGTGAGAGGCATAGAGAGAGAGAGAGAGAGACACTCAAAAGATTTTAGATTTTTGGCCATTTTAGTAACCACATTTGCTAATGACTTTTACTTCCATTTTCACATCAACATGATTCTTAGGTTTCTTTAAATATTAGTCTGAGAACAAAGGAAATTTCATGCTATAATCTGTAGTTATGGGAGGTAGTGGTAAAGAAAACTGTATTTTGTCCCTAGTCTGTCATCAACTAATTATGTCACCTTGAAGATGACATGTATTCTCTCTACTCCTATTTTTATCTGTAAAATGATAATCCCATATAAAAGCATATTAAAAAAAAACACTTTCCTACAACCAACTTCAAACTATTGTCATTCTTAGAAGGACCAAAACCATCTTGCAGCTACATGAAAGAGTGAAATGTTATAGTGAATATCTCTAATTGTGCAAGCTTTTTATTTTTATTATTACTGTTACTAATTTCATCACTTTTGTTTTGGCACAGTAAGCAGAGGGTAGACAAAGCCTTAAAGAGGCTCTTCTACCCAAGAATTACTACACTCAAGTGAAGCCAGAGGACAATATTAATACATGCTAGAAAATGTGTTTATTATTTTATGTAGTCAAATTTTAATGGTGATGTGTTTTTTTTTATTTTGACAACATGTAATTATGTTACAGTTATTTTTGTTAATCACTATACATTTTGTTAATCACTATAAATTATATTTGAAAGTACTGAAGCACAGACTACTGAGTGAATGTATTTAAGAAAGAAAGAATAGCATTCAAGGGATGCATAGCTACTTAGTCCAACTCTCCTTTTGCAGACATCTCCATGGGAGGTTAGTTGCCTTGCCTCTGTCTTCCTTGTTATTGGCAGGGTGAAACTAATGCCTGCGCCTCGAACTTATTTAGGACTTAACATGCATTACCTAATTGTCTGGCCAAAGTCAGAGAGGGTAAACATTCTTTGACCTTTGCATATCATTCGTTTCCCTATTTATATTTATCCATATTCAAAAATATTATTCTAAATACATTTTAAACAAACCCACCAGCTTTCGGTAGCAGAATCAGTACAATTTACAAAGAACCTCACTGCCATACACAGTTTTGGAAGCAGTGACGAAACAGCTGTGTTTTTTCACATACCTCTTTACATTTGGTTCAAATGTAGATTCTCACATATTTCAAGGGAGATCTGCATGCATCATAAGAAAAGCTTGAACTTGGTTGAGAGTTATATAAACTTGGATTTGAAAGCAGGTATTGCATTTTCTGGTTGCTTAGGTTTGAGTATGTTAGTTTCTTTGAGCTTTCGTTCCACCATCTATAAATGTGAGATAATAATGCCTATCTTATTTCATAGATTTGTTGTAAGGACTAAGGAATACAACAAATCTAATGTGTTTGGTGCTTTGCACTTTGTGTAGTCTCAATGAATATTAATTTACTTTCCCGCCTTTTTATGGAAAATAAGGTGAATAACAGTGCATGAGTTCTGCAAGCCACCGAAGGATCTACCATTAAAAAATGGTTGACAGTCAAATACACTATACACGATATAAAAATGTATATTGAAAGAAACATCCACAATTTTTATCTGAACAGGCACACTGCAGTCTAGTCTTTTGAAATTAGGCCTCCCAAAGTCAAATTTTTTGGAACAGTTGCCATTTTAACCTGAGATTTCACAGTATTTATGTCTGGTTATTTAATTCCTAAGCATTCACCCTGAGTATAAAAATAAATGTAAAATACACTTGCAAGGGAACCTGAAATAGGTCAATAACGACTTGCTTAATCTTGTTGGGTTAAAATAAGATGTACATGATACTAAATTTGGATCCTTTTTGCTAGAAAGCCTTGTGTGCAAATATCTTGTGAACAATTTATACTGGTTTATGAATGTGGAGGGAAAATATAGTGAAGAGAAATAGAGAAGAATAAAACAAAGCCGAGAGCCTTTCAAGCAATGCAAGCAAAGACCTCTAAGAGACAAAACTGGCAGATGCCTCTGGAACTGAAAGGTGGATGTGGCTGTACAGAAACTTAAAAAAAAAAAAAAAAGCCCATAGCAGTTATAGTTGGAGTTTTAAACTCTTAGATGCATGGGCCCCAAGTGTAAACTCATTGCATCTCTACACACCCTTTAGGTAGCTATCTCCCTCTAGTGGTGCATATATTTTAAAGAGGTTAACTACATAAATGAACTATCTTTATGATGTACCCTGCTTCTGGTATATATATACTATGGTATAGTTCAAACCAATTGGTTCTAAAGTTCACTTTATTTGTCTAACATATTCATTGTAATTTCTATTTTAAAATTCTACCTAGTTATTTCAGTGGTTAATCTGACTTGCTCAATTAAACCATTTATTGAGCATGAAGATTTTGATGGGTATTTCCGCAAAACCATCACCTAACAAATTGCACAGATGATGGACAGGCAGGAATTTTTAAAAAATACTAGAATCACCTTATATGTATAAATTGGTTCTATATTTATACATGATTGTTCCATATATTTAGACTACAGCACCTGGTAATTGAGTTAGGAAGAGAAGTTACAGTACCATAGCATCTGAGAATTATAAAATTTTAAAACTGAATGGTCCATATTGTGTCTGTCGTTTATCCCATTTAGCTACTTATTTATTCTGGGTTCCATGGCACTCATGTGCTATTAATTTTGTTTAAAATTTATTTTGTGCCAAATACCGATCTCAGCATTGGGAATATCCAAGTTACAGTCAAAGGAACTTACATTCTAACAGCTCAGAAGTCAAAACACTTTTCCTGTAAACGGCCAAATAGTAAATATATTTGACTTTGCCGACCATGTGTTCACCACTGCAACTCTTCAACTTTACTATTGCAGTGTAAAAGCAAGCATAGAATGTGTGTAAACAAATGGAGTGGCTGTGTTTCAGTAAAGCTTCATTAAAACAGGGAGCTAGCTTGAGAGCTATAGTGTTCAAGACTCTGGAAGATAAACACGTATAGATAATTTAAACCTTTCCCATAAATTTTGCATTGCATATTAAAGAAATAATAACAGAAACATACTCAAGAATATAAGTGTGAGGAAACCTGAGTTTTAGATTTGATACTGCCATTAACTGTAACATAACCTTAAAAATACTAATTCTCCTAACTCTTTTACTGCTGTTTGTTTTCTTAAGAAACAACTAAAAGCAATTTTTAAAGGCTTTAAGCCCGGGCTCCCCACCCCCCAGGCCACAGACAGGCACCAGTCTATAGCCTGTTAGGAAGCATGCTGCACAGCAGGAGGTGGGCAGCAGGCAAGCCAGAGAAGCTTCATCTGTATTTACAGCCACTCTCCATTGCTCACATCACCATCTGAGCTCCACCTCGTGTCAGATCAGCAGTGGCAACCGATTCTCATAGGAATGCAAACCCTATTGTGAACTACACATGCAAGGGATCTAGGTTTCATGCTCCTTAGGAGAATCTAATGCCTGATAATCAGTCACTGTCTCCCATTACCCTCAGATGAGATTCTCTAGTTGCTGGTAAACAACCTCTAGTTTTACTGATTCTACATTATGGTGAGTTGTATAATGATTTCATTATATATTACAATGTAATAGTAATAGAAATAAGGTGCATGATAAATATAGTGCAACTGAATTATCCTGAGATCACTCCCTTCTGTGGTAAAATTGTCTTCTATGAAACCAGTCCCTCATGCCAAAAAGTTTGGAGACCACTGCTTTAAATGACACAAATCAATTGCAAAGTCCTTCTACTTATAAAATCTAGGGTAAATTAGGTTCCTTTCCTTTTCTGCAAATTTAGAAGAGAAACATTCATTAAATGCTTGGGGTGTGTGTGTGTGTGTGTGTGTGTGTGTGTGTGTGTGTGTGTGTGACTGCATGCACCTTTGTTAAAAATTAGGTAATTAGGTTTCTACGTATATCAACTTTTCCAGGTACTAACAAGTTTTATTTGGCAGTTGACTTTGGGGACAGTAGTCTCTGGGGTGAGGCAGGACCTTGTGAGAAGCTGGAAGCAAGCCTTGTCATTGTGACAATGATGAGAAGATAGAAGCAGGAGCTACCACTGCTTGATGCCTGAGTCATGGTTGCTGGCAGCAGTACGTCCTACTTACATGTGATGAGAGGATATGTTTCCCAGGTTGTAATTATGACACCTTCAGCCTACTATTTGACTTTGCCATTACTTTCTGGTTTTAAAGTAATCTGTCCTCCAGTTAAAAAAATTCAAAGGAGATTAACTCCTCATTACAGGTTTCTATTTTATCCTTCTCAATTTTTAGGTATTGAGTTGCGAGTGAAACCTGTTTGTTTTAATTTTTCACAAGAATCAGCTAGAACATTCAATTACAAATTAAATTTAGACATGTAAATGGCACTTGTAAATTTTCCTTTTTCTGCCTCTTAACATTACTAGAGGCATGATGAGCCACATAATTTGAGAGTCCAGTGCAAATAAAAATGTGGAGTCCTTATTCAAAATTAAGAATTTCAAGATGGTAGCAGTGGAGCATTAACCCAAGCACAACATAAGCTCAGCATATGGCGTGGCGTGACTGCATAAGTTGTATGCTGTTGAAGCCAGTCCTTATTAGGAGTATAAGTTTTGTGCTTATTTATTTTCGATGCTTCCTTTGGTAAATTCTACATTCAGGAATGAGCAGACAAGGCTGGAGGCAAAATTCTTCATTTATCTATGTGAGAAGCATAGTTGAGTCACCTTCCCCATAGTATCCACGCTTAATGACACGGCCTCTGGGGTATCAGAGAAGCTGTCTCAGGCTTGTTTTGCTGGCCAGGCCTGGTGCCAATCACGAACTGGGCTTGGTGATACACCAATAACCCTCAGAACCAGGAAGCAAAACTACCTGCTGAGCCATGTAACTCCTTTCTCTTTTCCTTCTCTATTCCTCCTCAAGTGCTCCTCAATTTAGCCAAGGATATACCCTTGAGAACTATTCAGAATGTCCCATAAAGAGATACTTGCCTCCTTTTTTTTTTAATAAGCAAAGAGATAGAGTCCTAAGGACAGACACATTTCTTTATGCTAAAAATACTAGAAATAGTCATCTCCAGTTAAAAAGTACTTTGACTAAATGATATAAAGTCAGACATTAAGCTTGATGTTTGTTTTTCAAAAATGAACACTAATAACAGAAGAAAGACATTTTATAAACTTTAAAAAATCCACTGGAGAAATTAAATAGTCATGTGCTGACCAACTAAATTGCATTTATTTCTTGACCCACACAGACTGTTGAGTTTTATCCTGGTTCTACAAGTTATTAGCTGTGTGACCTTGAGCAACCTTCTTACTTTCTGCATGCCTCAGTATCCTCATCTATCTCATAAGCAAATACTAGAAACAATGTAAATGGGTTTAATGCATCTTAATAACTCAGAACTACTTTTAATCAAACGTTTAGTGCATCTTAATAACTCAAGAAGCTTACCATAATCTGATTTATAGTAAGCTTTCAATTATAGTAGTAATAAAAGTAACTATCATCAGTATTATGTTGTCATTATTATCTTCTCCTCAATGAGTTTAAAATCTCAGAGAAAACATGATATAGCTCAGTGCCTTGAACATAATGGCCATTCACTAAGTATTTGTTGAATGGGTTTATTTGTGTAAACTTTGTGGGACTTTTTTTTAATGGTAGATGAAATATCCCTTGATATTAAATTAAGCCAAGTAGTTGAAGAAAAATAACTCCATCTTTTAATGCCTCCATTCACTAAGAAAGGTAAATATAAAGAAAACTCTGTCCTCTTGTTTTCCTATTTAGCAAGATGGAATTTGGTAACCCCTACAGTTGGAGAACTTCAGTAACTCAGTTATCTGGATAACTATTTGGACAGCTTTTTTGCTCAGTTACATTGAAAATAAACTTAAATGATGCATACAACCTAGTAGAACAAAATGACCTAAGGTTAGCAGTCGATAACTTCCAAGTCCAAAGGAAATAGTTGGCTTAGAAATGGGGGGAACTCAAAACTTAATGAGTATTTAATTGTAAAAAAACATAGATCTTGTCCTCAAGTGGATGTGACCTTGGAGAGTTGTTGGAAACACCCTCCAGAGACTTCTCTGCCATTTTCGTAAACGATACCAAACTTATTCTATTATCTACAAAATAAATTTCAGTATTTCTTGATGCTTCACCTCCTGCTCTATTTCTTCTGGCCTAGATATCATTGCCTATGCAAACGCATATACAAGGTTAAAATCATCTACTAAGAAACATTTAGCCTCTCTAGGTTTGTCATTGATTGTACCCATTTATGACAGACAAGGATAAATATCTCTTATGTAAATACATTTCAATGCGAAAAACGTACATTTTAAGAATTATAATTTACTTTTTAAGAAGAGAATTACATTTACAACACAGTAAAAATGAACACAAATTAAATAAATATATTTCTAGAAAAAATGTTCTAAAACTAGCAATCTTTAAATCTAATCTAGCTCAACTGGCAAGTTTAAGAAGTATAATAAAATAAGCCTAATGTAATGAAAGTAACAATTCAGACTGTGATTTTATTTTTTTTCAAAAGGTCAATTCCAAGGGATGCTTATCACATAATAGGACAGCTAGCAGATATAAAATTGAGTACTAAATAGTTCAATTTGCTTTTAAGTAAGCATTAAAAACTGAAAATGTATTCAGTGTTGGTGTAGTGTGAAAGAAAAGGGTTATACTGATTTATAGTAATACTCATTTAATGTATTTTATGCAATACATACACAATGACAAGTTGTCTGAATAAAAAAAAAAAATCAAAAAGCATATGGGTCCTGAGTATTTGGATATTTAGAAAACGTAAACTGATGTTCCATAAACAAAGCCATGGATTGCAGTCACAAATGCAATTTTTAAAAATTAAATATATCATTCTATGTCTAAATACACCACTGTAATAGTTATAGCATTTTTTTTATGAGGTCAAGAAGGATGTACATTTTTTCATAATTTAAGATCAATGAAGTTACCTTTTACTTTCAATTTCTTCTTAACATAAGGGTAGCTGAATATTATTAAGTAGATGACTGAATTCACAAAATGTAGTTCATCCTCAGTATTTTTGGGATATTCTAGTATAAACTTTTTCCAAAAGAAGCATATTAGAGAAAAAAAATCCTAAGTTTCTGCCTTTATTGTTTATTTATTTTTTCTTCCTTTCTTTTTACTGGGAAATCATTATAATGCTTAGAAATCTATTTCTCAGTATTGTCAACTTTATGGACCTTTTGCTTAAAGAAAACACATTCTAAGAAATGTGACAATTGATGAATGGTAGCATCTCGTGCCTTGCTTTCCTTTCGTTTCTTTACATAATGATTGTTCAAATGAAGTCTATGGACAAACTGTACCTGATTATTAATACATTAATCATGTGAACATTAGAATGCAATATATTTTTTCTAAGCAGTGATATAATTATTAGCTAAACGCTTCTTTATCTGAATTTTCAGATTGTAATGATAGTGCTAACTTAATTGTTTTCTTTAATCATCACTGGCTTATTTATTAAGCTAGCTTTTAGTCAGTAGCTTGAATGCTATGATTCTCTTTGACCATTTATTTTAGTAATTGAAAAATATTTGAATTAATTCTTTGAAGTTATCTTTGGGCAAATGTCTTCTGAAATGAATGGCTCACCTTATGCTCCAGGAAATGTTCTAAAATGGCAATTGTCCAACTATAACAATAATTTAGCAATTAAATCTTAGGCCAAATTAACTTGGTTTATCTGAAGAGACAGTGTGTGAAGGTTCCTTGGAACTGGTCAAACCACTGATAGAAATGTTGAGTTACATCTCTGTGCCTGTTTCTGGTTGATCTTCCTAAGCTAAGATTATGTTAGGTTTTCTATTAGTAGGTTACAGTCAATGATGATAACTTACACTAACACATCTAGAAGCATCTTCTCATGTGTGGCTATTCAAATCTGGTTTATTTCTCATGATCTTGTTCACAGATGCTCCCAACCAGTTATCATCTGAGAAAACTGAGATCACTAAAGAATCATGGTATAATTTCCATTGGTACACATATTTTTCCTCCTTATTATATGTTACTTTAACTGGCTCAGTGACCTGGAATTGCTTTATATAACCTTGGCATAAAATCTAAGAGAAACAATAGATTACATTTAAAAATATTGTATGTTTTAATCAAAGACAGGACATAATGTTTATAAGATGTTGCTAAAATCAGAGAACAGGGTGCAAAACATTCCTATACCATGGCTCTATATTTTTAAAGAAGCACATATTATACAATGTGTTATATATTAAGTATATAATGTGCCAAGTATTATGTGTTATAAGGGCATTTAAGACATTAATAAAACTTTTCTGTGAAAATTGAAATACTAGGCTACTTTTATATATTTTCTGTTTCCTTTAGCCTCCAAATATGAACACTATTTCTGATTAGGAACAAAATGTTGTTCTGAAAGATATTCATTCTATTTTGATAGTCAAAATTAGTAGGAAATTTAGCCTGTAAACTAATTTAAAATGTACATGATGTATTACAAATACATGATCTAGTGTAGCTTTATCCTAAATATTGGTGGGATTGGTTTAAATTATATTTTACTTTTACCCACTTTTGATTTTTTTAGTCACAAAAGCAAAGAAAAAACATTGTAGAAATTATAAATGATGAATAGAAACAAAAAACTAAAAATTACCTCAATCTCACCAGCAGATATAAACATTTAGAGGGATATACTTCCAGAAACATAATAGAAAAGCAATTTTTTTATGAAGGTCCCTTGCCTGTTCCATAATTGTAACTCAAAAAAAAATAGAAGATGCTGATTACTTCACTGTATTGGCTGAACTAATTTTACTTAATTGATTGCATAAAGAATTACCTGATTACCAGTATATTATTTTTAGCAGTATAAAATTTCTCAGTTGATTTATTAAACAGAATTTATTTTATGGGGTTTCTACGATTTTTATTTATTGTATTCATCATAATAGTCTAACTCCATATTTATCTGCCTATTTCAACACTGTTAGGTGAATATGTCTGAATACTAAGAGAACACCTGCATTATTTGATTAAAAAAATTTCCTTTTTATTTTCTTTTACTAGAAACTTTTATAATTCATGAAAAATCTGTAAAAACAACTTTAAATCATGTCATTACAGTATGTGAGTTCTATAATATTTTGGTTTTAATTTTTACATGCATAAACTGCTTCCTTTGTACCTACTGAAATGTAAAACATTTCAGAATTCTTTAAGTTGTATAGAAGTTCATGCTTATTTACACTGGAAACTTCCTGATTCCAAAGCTGGTTGATTTCTCCATGTATTTGAAAATTTAATGGGTGCATTTCACTAGAAACCTACATTCTTCGTAAGCAACATTTAAAACGGATTTTGTTAACTCATATCTTAAATCATGCATTTCAAAAGCAATTTTAATTATAACAGTTTTCTGTAGAAAAAGGCAATTGTCTTTGAAATTTAATTTATTTCAATAGTACTATGCATAAAATATTTCGAGTCTGTATTTAGACTGATCTCCTGGGAAGTGCAATTGGAGAGTGAAGAATTTCCACAATTGTATGAATGATGCACTCAAAGAACTAGTAATAATAAACAATCCAATTTTAAGTAAATTAAAAATAAAGTAATTTAGCCTTTCAGTATTTCTTAGTTATCTTCAGGAAAACTGTTTTCATACTGCATTTCTTACCCATCTTGCTTTTTGCTCACATTGTTAATAAGTAAAAGAAGTGGATAAGAGTTCTGAGCACACAGAACATTTCGATCTCCAAATTCTTTGATCATCTCATAATTTAAAGAGCCTTGCCCACTTGACTTATGTACCATATGTTAGCCAGTAATATGTTGAACAGATTGTAATTCTCATGGGTATTTTATAGCTAAGCTGAAAACAATTTTCGGTCAGACAACATATAGAAAAGATGCTTGTGTAGAAAGCTTGCTGCTCCAACATCTGCTCTGAGGAGAGTGTATCATGTGGCCTCTACTCTAATGACAGCTATTTGGATCACCAGTGGATTCAACTGGATCCACTAACTGGATCATCTGCCACCAAAACTAAGATCTGGTGAGTAGCTTATGGGGTAACCTGAACTGAAAGATTTGTCCAACGGGACAAGGATAAGTAATAGATTCACTAGATTCTCCTTCTAGGAAAGTTGAATATGCAACATATAGAGAGTACACAGTTAGTGAAAGGGATGACAGAAAGAGAGAGAAGAAAGGAAGAAGAGGAGGGAGGAAGGGACGGAAGAATACAGTAAAGGAAGGAAGAGAAGAAACTCAAAACAATGGAGGAAGTGGGGTATGTTTAGAAGCAGCTCTTCATAACAAGACAACAAATAAAAACATCTGGCCAACATGCTGTGGTCTCTTAGATTTGGGGATATTTGTATAAAAGAAACTCCCTTTTCACAGAAACTAATAAGAGAATATCAAGTTTAGAATGCTTCTTATAAAACTTTCTTGGATTTTATAATACTTTTTACCTAGGCAATTGTTATAATGCCAACTCTCAACAATTGAAGATAATTTGATCAATTTGGTCAACACTCAAGAATGTTGCATTACTTTGAGAGTCTTTGCGTATCAATGATGCTTAACGTGAATAAATTAATAACTGTGCTTGGTTTCAACGTGCATTTTTAATCTGCACAAAAGAGTAGTTTTTAGAACATCATAGCATTTTATATTTGCATATAAGCAATCGATAGATTAATCATTCACTAAAATAGACCAAAGCAATCTACTTTTCAACCACTCACAGTATCATTCTGTTGCCTAATCCATGTAGCCATCTAAATATGCAATAAAAGCTGTATTCTTCTTTATAATTCTCATAAGTTTAAACATGTGGATAATTTAAATGGGCTTCCATTTATTTTTATTCCATTTTTTTTTTTTTTTTTTTTTTTTTTGAGATGGAGTCTTGCCCTCTCATCCAGGCTGGAATGCAATGGTGCAACCTTGGCTCACTGCAACCTCCACCTGCCAGGTTCAAGCGATTCTCCTGCCTCAGCCTCCCAAGTAGCTGGGATTATAGGCACTTGCCACCAGGCCCGGCTAGTTTTTTTGTATCTTTAGTATAGACGGGGTTTCATCATGTTGGTCAGGCTGGTCCTAGAACTCCTGACCTCAGGTGATCCACCCGCCTCGGCCTCCCAAACTGCTGGGATTACAGGCGTGAGCCACAGCACCCGGCCTCAATTTCGATATTTTTCTAAAGACTCATTGCCATGTGCCAATACTCTGCCTGTTTTTATTTGTTTTATGTCAGAAATCTATGTTCATTCTTACATTTTACATGCAACTTTTTTAGATTTTTGCTGAAAATAATAATTTATCAACTTTCTTTTCATTCCCTTCACATATACTTTAAGTAAAACAAAACAGAAACAACAGCAAAAACCAACGAGACTTCTGTTTTCTATATTTATACTTTGAACTTCCCTTATTCCTTGAGCAGCTTCTATCCTAGGCAGGTGGATAGCACCAGTCACTGACAGGCAATGACTGGCAGAACTCCACAAATCAAGTGACTGCTGTGTGAAGGCAGAGGCAAAAGACTCCCTTTTACAGTTTTCTACTCTCAGTCATCAAGCAGCGACTCTGAACTGAATGTTTACTTTATGTTAACAAGCTCCAGCCCCTAGAAATTTCCTCATATCTTTTTAAGTAGCTTCTCAAATGGCAGCCCGATCAAAGCAATCTAATATGGCTTAAGTGCCAGTGGTTGACATTTTGCATTCTTTTATTGCTTTCCATTTTTATCTACATAAAAATTGGTGATAACTAATATCCAGTTGATCTTTTCATTCTGGTAATAAAATGATAATACAAAGATCTTATTATCTACTCCAGACATCCATCAAGTACATTTTTCAAAAATGTACTATGCAAAGTGTTTCTTCCCTATACCCAAGTCAAAAGTGAGGTTAAGTACTTGTCCTTAGATGCCCCTTCTCTCCAATACTTGGGCAATGGACTGCAAATAGGAATTGAACTTCAGCCCTTGATGCTTTGTTCACACTAATGTTATATGTAATTTTGTTGTCTCTGCCTCTTAAATACACTATTTTCTGTGAGAAGCCAAAAGTACCTGGAAGGTCTGCTTAAATATTTTTTTTTTTAACTCCAAAGACTTTTTATTCTTCTAAGAAGACAAGAAAAAAGATAACGGAAGAAACAATACTGGAAATGGAGAAGTAAGAAGAGTGAATCATAATAGAAAGAAAGGAAGTGCAGGTGGGTGGGAGAAGAGACAAATGTAGTAAGGCATAAAGAAAGGCCACATAATGCAAACAAAACAAGCCCCAGAGATCATGAGTTTATTAAATCTATTTTTATATGGATGTAGAAGTGTCCCTGAAGACGGGTGTGGTGGATCACACCTGTAATCCCAGCACTTTGGGAGGCCAAGGCAGACAGATCACCTGAGGACAGGAGTTCGAGACAAGCCCGGCCAACATGGCAAAACCCCATCTCTACTAAAAATACAAAAATTAGCCAGGAATGGTGGTGCACGCCTGTAGTTCCAGCTACTTGGAAGGCTGAGGTAGGAGAATTGCTTGAATCTGGGAGGCAGAGGTTTCAGAGAGCTGAGATTGCACCACTGCACTCCAGCCTGGATGAGAGAGCAAGACTCCATCTCATAAATAAATAAATAAATAAATAAATAAATAAATAAAATAAACGAAGTGTCCCTAAGCCTTCCAGCGGACACGAAGGTCATTCTGTGATTATGCCATTGATTTGGAAAAACAAAAAGAATAGAAAGCAATAACAAAACCAAGAAACACAAAAGGCTCCCTGAATCCACTGCATATTTAAAGTAGTTACTGATATGGCAATTAGGACTTACCTATAGTTGATAGGAGCAACTTTAGTTTTCAAAATTTCAATGTATTTACACCTCAAAAGATTATAGGCCTAACAATTTTTAAGGTTACCAGAAGAAGAGAGAAAGAAAAAAACGACACTACTTAATCATGCAGTACATCACAAAAAAGGCCAAATTTTCAGAAAAAAAAAATATGTAGAAACACATAGCATAATAAGTTTGGATGTATTGTTTGGAATTATTGGGCACCAAACTTGAAATGGAGACCATCATTATAACTCTAAGATTGACGTTAGGCTATGTGCTTTGGCAGATATAAAGAATGCAGAATGAGACTAATGTCCTGTACAGAACCTACTAATAATGCACTTGAGAAAATTTCACAAGCAATAGAAAATTCTTTTTGCATTCTTTATGATTTTTAAATGACTTATTAAAGTCAATTAATACTATGGACCAGGCAAGAGACTGTAAAACAGTCATCTTCTCATGCAAATAATTCATGTGCTAGTCAGAAAAGCACCTTGTTCAATATGACTTAAGGTTTCAACAATGATTTGTTAATATTTAGTTTTTGTTAGTACAGATTTCTTTGATGATTTTTAAAATAGTCTACAATTTGTATTCCTTCGTTAATTCAGATAGTTTTTTCCTTTTTATTTTAAAAGAATGTGACTGTACAGTCCCTTCCCATCTACCCTTATTAAAGTATCCTTCACTGTCTAAAAGAGAAAGAGGAGGCAAGGGTAATCTGATTGTCCTTCTATTCCTATCCTGGACAGACTAGAGTGGTGAGCCACGGATAATTCATTTCTGTGCTCACCTTGCAGCCCATGAATTTGGAAACACTGACCTTAATCTAATCCCAAATTGCAGATAAACATATTTTAGCAATGGCATAAGCTAATGAGCATCAATAAACTGAGATTCGTCTGGGATTGTGTGCAGTCACACACTGTTTGTAATCTGAAAGATCAAACATACATTTGGCAGTGAAATGGCCATTATTCACAGAGACAGCTTTTTAAAGAAAGTACCCTATCTATAGCTGAAAATAAGCTTTTTTATTTTTAAATGAAAAGAGGCTCTCTTCTTCCATTTAAGGATGTTTGACAGCTTTTCTTCCCGGGGGGAAACTGGTAGCAGTAAGGAATCTGACAGAGATAATACTTGGAATTCAGATCTGCCCTTTCTCAGAGGAAATTTTAACAAAGGGCTGTGCCCTAGCATGTCCATGGAAAACTGTCACTGCATCTAAACTACTGACACAAGAGTGGCTGAAAAAGAAACATTCATTCAGGTTTGAATACATGTAGCTAGACCCTTTACCCTACTCACCTACCACCCATTCTTCACTGGCAAAGATTAGATAGTCTGATACTACGTATATTTTCCATATAAAGTACAAATGTTGTAAACTTGGTGGTGGGGTAGGGAAAGAGAACATGACTATAGGAAACAGCAGCACAATTTTAAGTAAAAGTAGAAAAGTGTTTCTGGGGAAGTTTCCATTCAAACTTAATAACTTAGAGTACAATATTAGATTTTAATGTAAGATAATCTTTTATGTTTTACTTTGTATATTTCTTGTGATAATTTTCTTAAAAGATACCAATTGAGGTATTTCATATTAATTTCACAATACATTCGATAGCTTAGGTATGGTACAATTTTTAGAGATAATGGTGTTACCGGCTGTGATTTAATAAACGTACATTAATTTTCTCAGTCTCAGACAAACCTATGGCTCACAGAGGACACATGTAATAAATCAGTCTTTCATTAAACTGCAAGTTATACTGAGATACAGATATTGTTAATTTAGTTTTTATTGAGTACAAAATGCACTCCAAGTAGAAATCACTGCTCGTTTAATCACTGTGTGTTAGGTTTGCATTATCTGGAATGTAAATTCCTCCCTTTCCTCAAAGGTGAGTCTTTTTTATGGAACTTGGGTTTCTTACTACACCTGCTCCCTATTCCCCGAATAAAACAGAGGCAAAGGTAATGAAAATGTTACCTGTTCATTGAATGCTCTTTCCAGTGACTGCTGTCAAGTTAAGGAATGTGCAGTCCTGTCCGATGTGTACACTGGAGGCTCACAATCATTAATTGAATTCAAGTATCACATACTCATTAAAAAGGGAAAACAATTCACTAAACAGCAAAAACCTTTGTCCTCAAAGGTATTATTCTGTGGAATATCCAGAGGAAAAATAAGACTATCCTCAATACTGCAGTCTCATGATATAAGCCAAATGGCAAACGAGTCTAACAAGGGTAATTATACTATAAACATACAGTTAAAAAAATAATTGATACAGCCACGGAATCCAGAATCACATTATTTGAATAATTTTCATTAATTGCTATACTTTACATAGTTACATTTTGTAAATTCAAGAATTCATGCTTTGTTGCATGCTTCATATAAATACTATAAAAAGACTACATAAGGTAGAGGTCTAGAAAGGAATATTGGCCCCACATGGATTTTCTAAGATACAGGAGGGATCAAGAAAACCTACAGCCACAGTGAGGCACAGATCTGGCTTTGGCAGAGAATATTTTGTGAGCTGCCACTTTGCCTGCATCTATGCCCCAGAGCTGAAAGCAAACTGGACCTGGTATTAGATGTGCAAAATGTGTATTCCTTTTAGGAATGCATGAAGAAGATAGAGTTGGAGAGGAGATTACATATATTTGAAAAATTTCACTTATGTGAGAGCTTTGACAGGTTATTTTCAGGAACTATTTTGTTTGAGATCTTTTTAAATGCCTGGGATATTCGTTATAATTTATTAATTTAATTTTTAATAAGTCATCATTCTGTTACTTTTTTATTGGTGTGATTGAACAAACTCATTTTAATATTATTTTTAAAAGAATATTAAATATACATGGATAGAATTATGAGTGGTAAGAGGCACAGTGTTTGAAACAGTATACATTTTATTAGGAAAATGGTCTTGTTTTTGCAACTGTAAGACCTCTATTTGTTCCTCAGAGGATGCCTTATTGCCACTCGAAAACATGGCCAATGCTTTGGGGAGTAGACTCCATCAACTCACATTCAGCACTGTTTTGAGAATATAAAAAAATTCTTTGACAGTGAGAGATTAGAAATTTGTTATAACTATTTTATTTAAATTGTTCATGACTTTGTGTTGTGATCATTGGAGGTTTCTTAATGTGATCAGCAAAACCTGGAAAGGAAAAACCTGAGCATTTATGTACAGAAATAAATAAGTTTACACTTAAGATAATGCTACAACTCAAAATAAAATCACAGTCCTTAGATCCTTTCAGATTTTCATCCAAATTCAAAGAAAACTCAGTCCATGCATCTTTTCAGACTCATCAGTTCGCATGCATGTCACAGATTTGAAGGGTTTTGGTTATTTTTGCAGAGATATGATTAGGATGTAAAAATTCATCATATAAACATTCTTAATGATCAAGGAAGAACATTTTCCAAAAGTAGTTTTCTATGTCTATGTAAAACTTTAGATGGGTTTAATAGTAACTCTCGAAGTAAGAGGAATTAAGTATTTTTTTTGTATTTGAGTTAAAAGATAAAGACAAACGAAAATAAGACCCACAATATTTTCTACTATTTGGTTATGAAGAGAACAACTGGAGTCTACAAATGCCACTTGCAGTATCTAAAGGTCTATAAGGTGCTGGCACATTCTCTTACAAAACACTTGTCACCTCTTTTTCCATATAGAGGTAGGAACTGCAGTGGGAAAGTCTTCAGCTGTACAAATTTAAAAATGAATTTTTACAACCCAGATGATGGACTGGTATACTTTAAAAGTGAGTTCATGAGTTTTATAAACACATTTCTCTTGCTCTCTCTCTCTCTGTTTCTTGACTAGCTTACATCGTAATGGAGGAATAACATTTTAAAAATTTTGAATAGGCACTTACTGGAATTACAGTTAATCCTGATACAATCTAGATGGGGAAGAATAGATGAAAAATGAAAATTCATCCTTCAAGGTAATAGCTGCAGACATCCAATAAAATTACAGTCCACCCTTCCGGGGACAGACACATGCAAATATGGCCACTCCATATCATTATTCTTTACAAACTTATAAAGGCCAGATGTTTTGTTATAAAAGTTTACTATTGGAAACAACAATAGAAGGTTTTAAAAATGGCCAATTCAAACAAAGCTACATGGTGACAAATCTAAGTGAAGTAAAGAATTGTTAAATGTCAAAGATGTTTGGCTTAGACTGGCTGCAACTTTCTCCCCATCTGTGAAAGAACATATTGTTTTCCGCAAAACGTAAAAGTGCTCCGTCACAATGGGGTACAGTGCAGGTTCAGCTAGGCTCAGACATCTTGGACCTCCGAAATTTAATATCCCACAAAGGCCAACAGAATCCTTCAGAATTGCAGTGGTCAAATGGAAAGTAAGCTAAAATTATTCTTATCTTACCCTAAGGGTTTTTGTTTTGTTTTTAAATTTTATTTGCTTGGGCATAAAAAGGTAACTGCCAGATGTTGGCTGGATTCCATACCTTGCGTTAATTGGAGGAGGAAAGAAACAACTGTACGTTTCCTTTAGAAACTCCAGTGGCTAAGGAGCAGTCATTAGTCAAGGCACACAAGTCTATCCTCTCTTAGGAGCTAACAATGTTATCTCTATGTAATAAGTGTCATGGTTCCCTTGATTTTCTTTTCTTGATTTTCCCTTTCTTATACTTGCTTTATATAAAAGTAGCTACTATAAGAACAGAACATCTGGTATGAGTAACACAAACTGTAATTACAGTGGTTATTTTTAAAAGACTATGTAGGATGTTTTATATTTATTTTATATGTATTTGTTGGTTTGGGTTTTATTATTTAATGCCTTTGGGGAACATAAAAAATATAAACCTAGATTCTGTTTCCATATAGCTGAGTTTGTCATGTGTCGTCAACCGCATCAGAAAAGTGGTTGCAAACAGCCAAAGACCAGCACCTACACACCTCTTTCTACAGAATGCTTTGCTGTTCAAAAATTCTCATGAGTGTTTCCACTTTGACTAACAGTAGTTTTACTGCATGCAATTAGGCGATTTGTTTTGAATGGCTTGTAATAACCTGTCATTGTCACTAGAGGGTGCTCTAACAGAACAGTAAAGGAGAGTGCTCTGTGTTCTTAAAGTAGTGTTTTTTAACCTTAGTACTTAACTTAATTTCACTAATATTAATTAAATATAATTATATGCAACAAGACACCAATGCGATAATTTTATACTTTATGAGTTATCATTCTGCCCAGCACAATTTGAAAATGTAGGTGGGGTTTCCACAAATGCCTTACCTCATCACATTTTATTACTCTTTTTTGGGGGTAAGTCTATATAGTTTCAAATTTTATTTTTCTCTCTCTGTTTATTCATTTCTATCTATGTGTGTTTAACACTGCCAAAAATACAGTAAAACCTCATTAATTTTGACTCCTCTTTTTTTGAAATAATGATAACACTGAAAATTTGGGCAGAATATTAATTCTTCCTTTGGTATAAGCAAAGATCTTTTAAGAAAAAAAATTAAACTCATAAACAAACAAGATTTTGAAAAGCCAAGTGTGGGAAGAAAACCGATTTCCAATACTTTATGTTGATGGCATAGTTTGCATGAAACAATGTGCTAATTATAATTAATTTTTATCCAACCATTAAAATCAGCCTAGAGAGCCCTTTCCTTGATAAGACTTTCCAAACTAGTATGTTTTTGATTATAATTTATAAAAATAAAAACTGCTTAAACAAATTTTAAAATCTGCAATTCAGACTTTTTCCTAATTCAGCCTGGCTTTTCCCCATAATTCATCCAGATTGGTGAGGTTTTACTGTAATGAGTCTTTCTTAATGCTACAATTAAGCAGGAAAGCATTATCTTTCTGTAGAAGAGCCTGTGTCACCAGTGTTCTCATGGCTGTTTGCTAAGGGCCGCAGACTTTGGGCATTGAAGGGCTGTGGATCGCTGTTTGATAGCAAAATACCACCACACAGTACTCCGAAACAGAAAAGATGGGGTACCACAAAGGTGATTATTCAAAGGAGAAGCCCATGGAGTAGAGTAAGAACAGCTCTTGATCTAGATAACAAAGCAGAAATTTGATATTTTGTGCAAATCCTTTCTAAGAAGACATGTTTTTATTTATCTGCAAGGATGTCACCAGCAACCGATCCAAATGTCAGTGAATAGATCAACAGAAAATTCAGCTTGAGGCAACCTCAGGCTTAATAATTTATACTTTCAATTAACCTCACTGACAGACACGGCTTCTCTTTTAAGAACCCTCAGTGGTAGAAATCACAAAACAGTAAGTTATGTTAAACATAAAAAATAAAATAAAAAATAAAAAGATGCCCCCCAAAACCTCAAAATCCTTTAAATGATGGAAATAAGACCATTAAGTGTTTTAATTTTCCATGGCAAACAGGCTACTTGATCAATGTTTGCAGGCAAAATTGAACAAAAAGTAAAAACGTGTTAGTTCAATGGGGGAAGGCAGGTTGTTACCTAGATTGACCGTCAGTTTCACACGTCCTGCATCTAGCTCCAGGCGGAGGGTGTCAGCAGAGTCTCTAGAAGTGGTTGCCATCAGAATGCCATATGCACGCTGGGATCGGAACCGTAAGGAAACATCCTCAGCCTCCGTGTGCATGACTACGGGGAGCTGAATTTTCATAAACATGCTCCCATCATAGCTCAAAACCGTTGCCTCTAGAGATGGAAAATGAATATAATAAGTTCTTGGATGGTATAGTGCATTAATACTTTAAAGAGGAAAAGGATCATTTATTATCATTTACTTAAGATTTCTAGAACACAATACTACAAAATCAATTCATCTTCTTCAGAAATAAACAAAATTGTAACCTGGAAAGAGAAGTCACAGTAGAGGACTTCCCTTGTGAGTTATTTGCTAAAGCCCAGAAACAGAGACATCAGCAGTTCCTTTTTTTTTTTGTTCCCAGAGCACTTTCTACCTACAGCATTAATCATGTTGAATTTTGAGCGTTTGATTATGTGCCCCCCTTCTCAAGAGCAAAGATCATCTTCTTTTGTACAGCCACAGTGAGCCTAGTTTGAAACACCAGCAAAGTTGTGGATTTCTTTGTTGTTTTTGTTTGGGTTTTGTTGTTGTTTGTTTGTTTGAGACAAGGTCTGTATCCCCTAGGCTGGAGTGCAGTGGCAGGATCTCAGCTCACTGCAGCCATGACCTCCTGAGCTCAAGCAATCTTTCCACCTCAACCTCCTGAGTAGCTGGGACCACAGGCGCATGACACCATGCCAGGCTAGTTTATTATTAATACTTTTTTCTAGAGATGGGTCTCCCTTTGTTGCCTAGGCTGATCTCAAACTTCTGGGCTCAAGTGACCCTCTCGCCCAGGTTCTCAAAAGGAACCTGTGCCCAGCCTCCAGCAACTTTTCAATGCATGTTTATGTATGGTAAGCCCACTGACTAGTTCTGTGAAATTAGTCAACCTTGCCTTGGCTCTGAATTATTCATATGCACAACAAGAGGGTACTGCCAGAAGGTTTCTCAGGGCTTTGATCTGTCCTAAAAACCTGTAGTTCCAGGAGAAGTTACTGTCATCATTTTTTTTTCATAATATCTTCCCTGATATAATTATTTTTAAAAGAAAAAAAAAGAAATATGGCTTAACTATAGGAATGGGCCAATACTTTACCAAAGGTGATGTTTGAAAAGAAAAAAGAAAAACTGATATGACCAAACAACAGATAATGCTTCTTTTGAGCCATTATGTTTAGCAAGGCAATTTTTACAAAGGCTTAAACTGTTAACTTCCTTTCAAGGTTAATTTATAGAAGGGGAGTAACTTTAAGTATTATCTATAAGCACAACCCTGGTGTCCTGAATAAGCTGTCACCCAAAGCAGTAATGATGTGCCTTTGCTATACTAAATAAGCATGGGGGTGGGACTGGGGAGCTTGTGAGGATATTTGTTACTAAACTAAGGTAGGTGGCATCAGTAGGGAAGTTGCTTAGTACTGTCTTAAACACACAAAGAAATGAATAATAATAATAAAAAAAAAACTGTGGATGACAACCTGATGGCTTTAAGAAATAGTCAGGACTCCTTAATGTTAAGCATCATATGGTAGTGGAATACTGCAAAACAAGCGTGAATCAGTTTGCGTTCTCATTGGTTCCAATAACTCAGGATGCTACTTAACAAAGAAAAACTACCTGGAATTAAAATGAACCAGGAAATTCTCATTATTTTGCCTACTTACACAGCATAGCAGCATAGCAATTAAGTATACTGATACAATTGTGTTCAATATTAGGACTATATTCAGAGTTGTGGTTTTGCAAGTTTATTTTTCAGAAAGTCAAGTACTGTTTCTATAAGACTTTAATCATTATTTGTTGTCATGATGGGATTAAGTGAGCATCCAGAACCTATCTAAGCACTGAGTGTTCTAGGTCTCCCTGCTTAGGTTAGCTCCCTTCTCTTTTCCATCTACCTCTTGACTTAAGAGATCTCAGTCAACTCATATGCTCACTCCTCTAATATTTATTAAGGGTTCTGACTTCTCTCCTAAGCTGTAGCATTCATTGCCTATTGGAAATTTTCAATTGGAATATGAAATTTCAATTGGAATAGTTCAACTGGAATATTATTAAACTCTTAATTCACTCCCTTCAAAAACGAACAAACTCAAAACATGCTCCTTCTTCAGTCTCTCCATCTCAGTAAATGTGATAATCCCATTGCTCAGACCTAAAGCTTTCTGATTTCTCTTACTCTCTCTGCCATGTCCAATCCATTTGCAAGTCTGCAAGTCCTATAGGCTCTAATTCCAAACCACATTCTGAATTGATTGCTGCTCACCTCTGCCACTAATGTCCCTCAGACTTTACTCTCATCTCTCACCTACACCACTGTAGTAGCTCCCTCAACCGTGTTCCTACCTTTTTAAACCTACAAAGATCAGTGTGACCCTGGCCCCAGCCCGTCTCTCTGGCCTTAGCTTTAAGTATGTCCCCCTTCTTGTTCAGTGAGCTCCAAATACACCAATTTCACGATCTCATTGAAGTGTTTGCACTTTTAGATCCCTCTGTTTAAAAATGTTTCACCGCAGATCTTTAAATAGCTGGTTCTTTCAGCATTTAGGTCTCTGTGCAAATGTTACTCCAGAGAGGCCTGCTACCCCCTCCAGTTATTCAATATATATTCACCATTTCATTTTGTTAAAATGACCATTTCTTGTTTGTATAGTATTATCTGTATTTGCCCTTTAGAATACAAGTACCTTGAGGGCAGAGATCAGTCTCTCATATGCATTGCTCTATCAGCAGCAAGTGCCCCCACAATGCCAGGCTCACAGCAGAGCCTCCATAAATATTAACTGAATCCATAATTGCACACACACATACACACACAGTGAGCTAATTTCAATTTGAATACCCAGCTTACATAAATGCTTACCAAAGAAATTAAGTATTTATTCTGCTTATTGCAAGTGAAATCTAATTTCAGTAATGTGCATGAACGAAATATCTAATAAAGTCCACTTTGAAGGCCAAAATTCGGCTGCAGAAGATAGGCTAGGGAAGTGTCTATTTATCAAAATAGGGGCCTCATGGTTAGGCAATGCCCTAAGCACTGATAAAACAAAATATGGTCTTTCAAAAATATAGTGGTTCTATATAATATCATATTTTTTCCAATCAGACAAAAAGTTTCCCAAATGGGAGTAAAATCCCAGTGGTCAAAGACCAGTGCAAATAATCAAATTGCTGTTGCTCAAAAATAATTAAAACCTGAGTGTGAAGTTATAGTAAATTCTAGAGAGAAAAATGCTTGTGGTATAATTTTAAAAGAAATTTGATCTTTACTTTTGTTTTTCCTAAACTAGACAATCATGACCCATATCTGTACAGCAACAAGTACCTGAATAAAAGTGTAAAAGCCATTATCATGTGTTCAGTTACTTTGGTTTCATATAGATAAAGGGATCAAAAGAGTGTTTGTTTTCTCCTCTTTACTTAATGTCTACAACTAGGCTCTATTTATTATTCAATAATCATATTTTTGAAATAATCATATTCTTCTGGGAAAAGTAGCTTGATTTGATTGAAAACTAAATAGGGGGCACCTCCTTTTAGAAATACAGATGACTCACAATGGATCATAAATATAGTGTGAAATACAACCCAGAGAAAAAAATAATCAGAATCATTAGCCTTTAACAAAAAGCTGCAGGACTGAAATAACGTAGTAAAGTAATAAAACTTGAGTGCCCCCGAGTGTCATTTTAAATAATTCTCAATGTGAAAATAACTTGTTGATAAACGACAAATGAAAGCCTAAACGATTCCTCATAATTAGAGTTAATGTTTAATTAGACAAGAAATGGAAAATGCACAGGGTTGTAGTCTAGAGTTGCCAAATAAATGGTAAACAACATTCTGACATTTGAAGGTTATGCTATTTGGCAGCATCTTTGAACACTAGTAAAATTATTTCATCATTTAGAATATACAATAATTATTTAAAAGGCTAATTCCAGCACAGTACTTCCACTGGTGGAGAAAACCAGTGTCAACTTTGTCTTCTATATCTCCTTCTCCCTTGTCATTAAGTTTGATAAATTTGCTTTTCTACATTATTCTTTGTTGCAGTCTAAAGTGTACACCTGTGCTCAGTTTTGCCGAAAGGCAGTCACATATTGTGATCAACGATGAAAATCAGACAGGGAGCCAAATTATATTGCTCTGACATCTGTCCCTCCATCTGTTAGAATTTAACAAACAGTATAAAGTAGATCTCTGATTATATCAATGCTCTTATTCTTACATATAACAGAATAATTTTTATATGATCAAGTCTCCACAAATTCTCAGTTTTATTAAAAATAAAGAATAAGGGAAAGTTCTAAATTTAACTTTTATTCATTGAACATTATTTCTATACTACTCCTTCTTGCAGGATCAATACATGTAAAACTAAATACTCTCTTCTTGTCTGCCTAAGTTAGCAAGTATTTTGTTCTTTCTTATAAACTCCTTTGCTTCCTTAGGCAGGATAAACATCTCCTATAATGCAAAGGCAACATAATTTTTCCATGCTGAACTTTCTAAATCCAAGGAGTTGAACAAGTTTTTTAATTACTTTGAATAATTATTTTCATAAATTATAAATTATCAATTTTTGCTCAATAATAATAAAACGACTTTAAAAGTTCTCTTAAATAAAGAAACTTCAAGAGTTGTCAACTCTTATTTGATCAACAACAGCCTTATGTGACCAATGTGTGTCTGGAGAAGAAACTCTGTCAAAGCCCCCTTTTTTAAATTGGAAACTGAGAGGTTCACACATGAACTTGTGATAACTGAACCAGGGCATAACAGCCAGGAACTGGGCAGAAGCCAAATTTTGTGGTATTGAGCATGACAAGCATCACACATTTCCTTTGCTTTCAGGAGGCACCCTAACGTGAGCAAGAAAATTACTTCTGAAAAGCAAAGGACTCACGCAATACACATGGGGAGTCCAGTAACAAGAACCACCCAAAAATGCATACAGCCAACCTGGAGACAAAGAAATCTGCAGAAACTTCCAGCCTCCGATCAGATAAAGACGTATGCTGAATCCCAATGATGAAGTTTGCTATTAAATTCTCATTTACAAATCTACATATGTTTGCTGCCCCTTTTTCTAATCATTGCAATATATAAATATTTCTTCTCTCATCTTGGCTCTGAAAGGTCTACAATTTCTATTTTCATTTTTGCCATATGTAGTAGCGGAATATTGCCACAGGGTGGTACACCACGCATAGTTAACGGAAAGCTTCTGTAATTCATGTGACAGTTGAGTTATACTCTTTTTTTCAGCTTCACTTAACCAAGAGGCATCAGAATAACTGGCAGCTCTCTGAGTGATTAAAATTAAAACAAAACCTTAAATCATGCAAGTTCGCTAATCTCATATTATGCCTAACTGTATTATACCTTGCAAGCTTTGTTACATTGTTCATCCTTTTGGCAATTTCCAAAAACAAAACTAAACAAACTAACTAAAATTAGGAAGCAAAATGCAAAGAGGAAACTTATAAAGAATATACACCATACTAACTAAACTATGCAGAAAGAGCTAAGTTGTATTGACAATTCACAGAAATGCCAGTTAGGTACTATCATAAAGACAATGAATATATCTATATCTATGTGATAACATACCCGTCTGTTGACCCATCTAATTGCATGACCCACAATAATAATAGCATATGGTAAGCGGTTTAATATATGATTACTATGTTACTATTAAATATTTATATTTTTAATATTAATCGTAGAACTAATAAGTTGATGTACCTCCTTTTTAAGATAAATAACCAAAATCAGATTTCAATTTTGGGTTTCACAAAACAATCCCTCTTTTTCCTAGGAGGTTTTAGGCAAACTGAATTGAACTATTTCAGTAATAAAAAAAAGGGAAACAATAAATATGCATAGCTTAAAAATAGATGCCAGGTAATTTTAGGCTAAATATGTAATAAAGCAATGTTATTTGTAGCAGGTGAGGACAATGGAACGACTCATCAATATTTTTTCATATTGATTTTTAGTTCCATTGTTGAAAATAAGTGACAATAGGTGTAGTGACTGAAGCATTTATCTGAAACACTGGGTCGATGGAAGAATAAGCTTAGAACTATTTGTTCTGCTATTTATTCCTTTAGCCTGTTCTGCAGATCAACTGGGACGGCTATTACCCTTCAGTTTTCTTTGAATCCTCATTCCTTTTATTTTATAGAGTGAAAAAAAAAGAAAAATAAAATGTGGGTTTGCCTCCTGTAAGGAAAAGAGAGGCAGCACCTGCTCAGAACTTCAATAGGCACAGTTTAGCCTTAACAGTAAATTGGTAAATGAATCCTCTGCAGTTGGTTAGGTCCTAGCCAAGGTAAGTACTTTTTCTATTAGGATACACTTCCAGAAATGTTGGTGCACCTTAGATGATTGAAAGTCAGCTTACTTTTCAGAGAGGATATTGCCTCTTTTGTAAGTTGACTGAAGTGAAATGAGCAGGCTAACTTAAGTCTCACCCAGTTGTGTCAGGGAAGTTGCAACTCATAGCTTAGCTTCCCTCAAATGCTATTTCTTAGCATGGGTATTAGCACTAGAAGCCATAGGTATGTCTAATTCATGCCTCTTTTACTGTCTAATGTTCTGAAGTTAAAAACTGGGCAAAAAAGACAGCAGTTATTGTCTATAATACATCTTAGGCTCATACTCTAGAGGATACTAAAGATTCAAGTTTCTATTCCTGCAATACACTTAAGAGCTGTGTCCTTTCAGAATCAAGCTCTTTGAAAAACATTAAGAGCTCGTTAGTAATCCATGTCAGGTATGGCTGCTCAGCTTGCAAACGGAATTTACTTCAGTAGAGTATATATTATGTTTCAATGGTCAGTGCAGGTTTGAGGTCAACATTTAATATACTTTTCATCTCAGGGAGTTGGCTGTTGGGGTTTTAGAATCCTACCTCTCTCACAGGACCTGCCAAGATAGCCTGTTCCGGAACAATCACAGACATATCTGTTCCACCCATCCCTGCACATGCCATTGTTTTTGCAAGGGTTGCTAAGGCACGGTTTTGCTGTTTCCCTTGAGCAGGAGGGCTTCACTCCAGCAGTACTTTGAACTTCAGCCATTTGCCGGATATCTTTGCTTTGGCCATCGATGAACAAATCCCTGATGCAGCCCACGTAGCCATAGTTGAGCAGAGCAGTCCACACCTCGGTGGGGAAGACAAGGCCCGCTTTATTTTCTGGCAGGCCCCCCAGGTACAACTCATCATCCAGGTCCAGAATCTCACTCTCACCAGGAGCAGTGTAGGGAGTACGCAACGTGTTGACAGAAATGGTACCTATTTCAAAGACAGGAGAATGCACAGGTCTTTAAAAAGCACCAATGTGTTATAAATATCTTTCTCTCTTTCATCTGCTTGATGGTTAACTCCTTGAAGGCAGACAATTCTTATTATTCTTTCTATCCTCACTTTCTGGTATTTCCTAGAGAAATTAAGAAATCCATGGTACTAAGAAACTTTAGAAATAAAACAGACTAAATGGTTCCATTTGAACTTGACAATGAAAACCAAAGTGTACAGCCAACAAATAGTGTTTGAGAGCCTCTGACAGTTCAGCCAATGCATGTATACATATATTAAAAATAAAGAAACTGTAGTTCTCTATCAGTCTCTAGAAGAAAGTCAGATTCCCCTTGGTTAGTGCTTGTTTTCAAAGCCAATATTCAATTGGAATCCAAAGAAAGATTTTATGTTCCTATTTTAACTGACTTGCTTACTTTGATGGAGCACAATAGTTTCACAGATTACCTATGTCAAAACCTGACTTCATCACTCCTAGCTGTATAAATCCATTGATTAACTTACATAGTTCTGTTTCCCTTATTCATAATATGGGCACAATAATATTACCCACCTTATAGGGTTGCACTTAGTGTTAAACAAAATAATACTAGTAATGTACATGGTTTATAATAAGCACTGTATAAATTTTTTTTATTATATTTCAGTGAAAGAATCAAGTAAAATCTATTGCTTCCTTATTTTTAAACCAAGCTAGTTACTTATTTAAATTAACAAGGCTTTCTTTTTCTCACTCCAAATGTTAAGGAGAAAAATCTATTGGTTTATACATACAAAGGGCTCCAAGTCCTAAGTATAGAATAACCAGGTATTCATCTACATAGGACCATTTGAGGGTCACAGAAAAATATTAGTGTAATCTATGAAAAAAAAGAAAGACAGAAAGCACATTCCTGATCAAAACGTGCATACATACTGTCAGATTACCAAAATTCCACTGATACTCTATCTTCAGAGAGACATTTGTACAAATCCAACCATGATACCTGAACAGAACACCACAAGGACCCACAACCACATTATTCCAGATTTATTTCTCATCTCCAGATTATAAGGAAGGATACGAAAAGTCTGATGAGAGAGAGAGGATGAGAAAAGGTCTGAGAGCATGCCGCGGCATGGGCATAGAACCTCAGGTATTTAGGGAAGAGACACAAGAGACACCTGGAGATGGGAGGTGTGATACAGAAGTAGGGACAAAAAGAATAAGTGGAGGGTAGGTCGGGTGTGTGTAGGGAGACACATTTTAGTTGCTACACAGAATACCAAAGGCCCGCCCCAAGTGAAAACACATACCTAACTAACGATGTAAGGCTGCGGGCCCTGATGTGCCCAGGAGTATTCCAAATCCCAGCAGAAAGGACCCCTTCAATCTAGGCAGTGTAATGGGGTCTGTCTTTGTGAGGGAGAAGGGCATGGAAGCCACTGACAAAGACTGCTCAGGTGGCCAAGTCATTAAGAGGATATTTGGCTCTCTAGACTTTTAGAGAAAGAAAAGGGAAAAGCTCCTAGGGGAGAAACACTCAAAGGCATTGCTATTTTGGCCTTCCAATGAGGGGAGTAAAATAAGAGATTTCTTAGGGAAGCAGCCAAAAGGGAAAAGGACAAAGTATTCATTTTTACTGTTCACATTTGTACAAGTGTCTAGAAGAAAACTCTCATTTAGGAACATATGGGAACCATAAAATCCTATTTAGAAAAATATAAAGCATGGCATTTTGGGGAAATAAAATTTATAATATTGAGAGAGAATGGTGACTCTTTTCTATTTCAAATGGAATGATCATTACATGCATTTTAAAACATCATTTTGTATATAGCACTATTCAAAATACGTAAGAAGTGAATAAACAGATGGTCCCTACCCTCTGCAGTAGCTAATGAAAGTTAGAATATGATGAGAAAGAGTCTTTTAATGACAAAAGGAAAGGTGGACACTTTAAAAAGCACGTATTATCATGGAAAGCAAAGAGTTACATGCAATGAACAAAGTGCCATGTTCTTTTTTTTTTTTTTCTTTCTGAGACAGAGTCTTACTCTGTCACACAAGCTGGAGTGCAGTGGCAGGATCTTGGCTCACTACAACCTCTGCCTCCTGCTTTAAGCAACTCTCATGCCACAGCCTCCCAAGTAGCTGGGATTACAGGTGTACGCCATCACAGCCAACTAATTTTTGTATTTTTAGTAGAGATGGAGTTTTGCAATGTTGGCCAGGTTGGTTTTGAATTCATGGACTCAAGTGATCCACCCACCTTGGATTCCCAAAGTGCTGAGATTATAGGCGTGAGCCACCATACCCAGCCAAAGTGACATGTTCTTAAATAAGAGAGGGATTCTACTCTATTTTCCAATTAGTTCAATAAGGCTTCCTAAAAGCAGTAGAATTTCTGAGGATTTGATGAAATGAATATCCACTATTGAGAAGAAATGTTAGGAGACACGGAACTTAGCAAAGGAACAATGACAAATTATTCCAAGTGTGGTGATATATTCCTATATATATATATATATAAACATATATGTGTGTATGTATTCCCATATGCTCTTTTATTCAGCTCAGATGGGGAAAAAAGCCCTTGGAAAGGCTGTACTGTCCTTACTCATGGTATTGGAATTCTGACACTAAGAGGACTCCTCGAGGACTCCTGAGATGAGGAAATTCACTGGCTTCCACAACTCACTTTCTCCCCCTATTTCATGTAGTTTCCATACCTTGGTGCACTGTGTCTGCACTCACTCTAAAGGGCAAAATGGCTGCCAGGTGGTTTAGACAATCATTCATGACAGTTTGTCTGACAGTAAGGATGGAGTAATTGTTTCTCTTGATTTTTATTTATGGTGTGTTAGTGCTTGCTTTGAGCAAAGTATTATAAGAAAGTTCAAATAAGTTATTTTATGAATGTGCTTGATGATATAGACAGGGTAAGATTCTTACTATAACTTTATCATTAGACTTGAGTTTTCTGAATATGGTCATAAAGACCACAATTTTCAAATATCCCAGTGCACACTTAAACACACACCCACACCCACAGACACACACACACTCTGAAACAAATGTTTAAAAGAAAAAAAAAAAATATTTAACTCTACGGCCTCTGAAGCACTTTGGTATTTTCTCTCTCATCATATCATTTTATTAAAACAAATGCTGGACCATCAGTGGATTTTAGCATCAGCTAAAATGTTGTAACCCACGGTACAAAAAATAAATAAATAAAAAACAAAAACAGATTTAAGGGTTACTATCATAAAGAATATGTTTCTCCCACAGTTCCTTATTGTCCCTTTGAGAGACAACTGTAGAGTTCTCATAGAAAGAACAAGTAGGCCAGGCATGGTGGCTCATGCCTGGTAATCCCAGCACTTTGGGAGACTGAGGCGGGTGGATCACCTGAGGTCAGGAGTTCGAGACCAGCCTGACCAACACGGAGAAACCTCATCTCTACCAAAAATACAAAATTAGCTGGGCACGGTGGTGCATGCCTGTAATCTCAGCTACTTGGGAGGCTGAGGCAGGAGAATCGCTTGAACCCGGGAGGCAGAGGTTGCGGTGAGCCGAGATCGCGCCATTGCACTCCAAGGGCAACAAGAGGAAAACTCCATCAGAAAGAAAGAAAGAGAGAGAGAGACAGAGAGAGAGAGAGAGAGAGACAGAGAGAGAGAGAGAGAGAGAGAGAACAAGCAACAAAACATGAGACAGAAGCAAAAAGGAATTTAATCCTACCTTTAACTCAAATTTAATCCAAGAAAGACTAGAACTTAAATTGAGCTCTGGATTCAAAGGAGACACATCAGGCAAATGGATGGATCAGATATCAGTCACTGGAATATTATGCACACAGACACCATAGGATGAAGAAAACAGGGTTGAAAATCAAGTACTATTTTATCTATATGTTTGCTAATCCGTATGAACTTGTATTTTAGAAAATCTTTGTAAAAGAGATGGCAAATAATCAGAAAGTAAAGAATTTAATTCAAGTGGGACGGAAGCAATTATTTTTATATTTTGAAAATTTATGGAGTAAAAATGGTTTGAATTAATAATTAAATTTTATTACTGAGACAAATGCAAATAGAAATTTATATTTTAGCCTAAACATGTGTCCTGAAATAGACACATTTCCAATAAGGGATTTGAATCCCAGATCTCCTTAATGATTTTTACTATGGATATGAATCAAAGGAAAAATTCACCTAGCAAAAGAGTCATCACAGAATCCGAATTAGTTTAAACCAATTCAACTCATAGATATGAGCATAGTGAAATTTAAATATTAAGGTTCCCGTGTGCTTATTTTATTATAATTGAGTTATAAAATCAGTGGTTACAAAGAACACATCAAATTAATATTTAAACCTGGTTCATTGATAACTGAAGACAACTGAGTAGTTGCCAAACTCTATATTTCAATGCAAAAGGAGAATTTTCCAAAGGCTGAGGTAAATAAATGTTATAAATACATTTTTAAGAGAAAATAAAAATCTAAATGTATTAATGGGTCATCCCTCTATCTTTTTCCAGGAACCACAAATATTGACATGTTCTTTTTCAAATAGTTTGATTCTTTCATACATTCTACCCCTTCTACTAAATTTATATTTGAAGTTTCTGGTAAATTAACTATATATTTTATGTAAACATTGTTACATTAAGGCTGCTAAAATTGGGGAACAGTAGTCATATTTGAGAAATTATCTAGACCGGGGTTTCATGCTTCACTATTTAAGAATCCAAAGCAGCCTGCTATGCTATTTTATTTTTTAAAGGAATGAGATCGCAACTAAAAATAAATTATTTGTGGACATACAACTTTTTTTTTTTTTTTTTTTTTTTTTTTGATAAGGAGTCTCGCTCTTTCACCCAGGCTGGAGTGCAGTGGCGCGATCTCGGCTCACTGCAGGCTCCGCCCCCCAGGGTTCACGCCATTCTCCTGCCTCAGCCTCCCACGTAGCTGGGACTACAGGCGCCTGCCACCTCGACCAGCTAATTTTTTGTATTTTTAATAGAGACGGGGTTTCACCGTGTTAGCCAGGATGGTCTCGATCCCCTGACCTCGTGATCCGCCCGCCTCGGCCTACAACTTTTATAATTTTAATGTAGAAACCGCATTACATTCATTATATTCTTACATTTAAAGCTGTTTTTTCATGACATATGTAAGAGGTAAAATGAAGTTGATAAGCAGACAAGATAATATTTAAGAATATTCATAAACAAGTAATAAATTTATATTTCATGTAAAATTGTATACAAAGGTTAAAAAAACTTTTTAAAACAGCTCTTAGTTATAAAAGTGGAAGTGAAATTTACAACATAGTGAGGTAGTTTTTCATTACCTATCAGTTTCCATTATTTTTTCTATCCCATTTTTATTGTCTGTTCTACTTCCATAAGATTAGTTTACAGGGTGAGAAGAAACACAGAGTGAAGGTGAGATTTAAAATATGTTAAGTTGATGTCAAGAGTTAAATTACTTCAAAAGTTTAAATTACTAGGAAATGAGGAGTAGAAAATAGTGTGCTGTAATAGGGAACCCTTTTTCCTGATGAGAAAATGCGATGTTCTAGCTCTTCAACTAACTAGCTAGCAAGTTTAGCCAAAGGATAGATTTGTTAGGCTTCAATGTGGCTCTTATGAAAAGTAAAGAAATTCACTAGATGGATTACTAAGATTCCTTTTTGAATAAACAGTTTTTAAATTACTGCTTAAATGAATCGTTTAAATTAATGTCAATTTTATCTATACATAATTCTGCACCACCTGTCCCTATACAAATTAATCAGATTTCACAAAGTTACAGTTACTTGCCAAATTCCTAGTCTAATAACAAATTCAAACTTGATGAAAAAGGCACAAAATAAGTAATAAAAATGGAATACAACATTGACAATAGGGTATAATGTAAAATATATAATTCTCATAAAATAATTTTAAAAACCCAACATATTAACAGTGGGTATTTGGTGATAGTATAATTATGAGTGTTTTTAAAAAAACTTTCTGTATCTTTTTTAAAACCAATGTCATCTATGAGGTTTTTAAAGAAATAAAATTAACTGTATTTGAAAACAAAACAAAAATACCATCTTAATATTCCACTCTCTGCTTATTACCCTCTGTTTACTGCTTACTTAATTCATCTGTGAGCTAGGAACTTCAGGAATTAAATGAATATATGAAAACAGAAATCTTATGACAAAAATTTAAAAGTTTAATAATATCTGGTATTGGCAAGAATAAGAGGGAAAGGGCACTTCAATTACTGTAGATAAGAATGTAAATTGAAACAGCAGTTATAACCTGTCATTATCTTTCAAAATTAAAAATACAATTAATCCAGCAATCCCAATTCTCACATTCAATCCTAGATATTCCGACCAATATACACAAAGATTTCATGTATGAAGGCATTATCTATAAACTAGTTTAAAACAGTGAAGGTTTAAAAAAAGTAAAAATTCAAATGTTCTTCAATAGAGAAATGCCTAAATATCAGTATGTTCAAACTAAGGTATGTATGGTGTCGCTACGAAGAATGGCACAGAAAACGCTCCCTGTAAGTTTTTTTGTCACATAGTAATTGGTAAACTATTCTTGACTATGGAATAAAGGCTGTATAATTACTTTATGTGTGTGAACATATTTATAGATATAGTGATGCCTAGAAAAAGAACTGGGAATTTTTCAACGCCAAATTATTTTAGTGGTTATCTATGGAGAACAGAGTAAATCGATGAGGGAAGTGTGTGGTAAGGGGAAACTCTTCACTTTGGTAGTTTTCGAATTGCCTGGACATATTCACCAAAAGCATGTATTTATACATTAAACACATCATGCATTACACAAATGCACATATATAAACACACATACACATTCATAGCAATGTATAGACACATATACATTTTAAACATGATCATACACAATGTTGGAAGGTTGTAAATACCAATCAAATAACATTCTGCAGCAATTGAAATATTATTTTGCAGAAGTTCCACAAATTTCCACTCAGCATTCCACAGTAAAGGTCACTAGGTCTGAGTGTGGTCAGTTAACTGCCTGTCTCCTTAGGGTGAAACTGATGCCATAGTCCAGAGCCTGCCCCTTAGCTAGGCAAGCCCAATGAGGAGATTTGGTAGATTTTCAGAGGGTGGTTTCACTTCCCAGGTTTGACTGATACTTACTAAGTCCATAACACCAATGTATAAAATAAGAATGCCAAGTTACTAATTTCCTCTGAGGAAGTACCTATCACAGGACATGAAATACCTTCCCATGTAGCTCTGCCAATAAGGATGTCAATTATAATCAAATATTACTTATTCATTTATGATGAGAAATTTACTTGTTACAGGAATGTGAATACTCATATGCACTCATCCCTCGGTATCTGTGGAAATTGGTTCCGGGATCTCCTGGAGACACCAAAATCTGTGGATGCTTGAGTTCCTGATATAAAATGGCTTAGTATTTGCATATAACCCATGCACATCCTCCCATGTGCTTTAAATCATCTCTAGATTACTCATATCTAATACAATGTAAATGCTACATAGTTACTATACTGCATTGTTTAAGAAACAATGACAAGAAAAAATGTCTGTATATATTCAGGGCAGACTCAATTTTTTTTCCAATTCTTTTCAATCCATAGTTGATTGAATCCACAGATGTAAAACCCACAAAAAATGGGGGGCCGGGCCGACTGTATACATAACTGGTCTATTTTCTCCCTCCACTCTAATCAGACTTACAATGGGAACTAAATCTTAATCAAAAGAGTGTATGGGGAACATGGATTCTGAACAAGAAGAATGCATGAGATAAGGAAATGTATAGTGATATTGGCCTGGGAAGGCTTGACACTCTTATCTCAATTAAATGACCTGCCTCCTTCTTTACAGTGGGGATGAAGTTGCCAAGTTCGCTGAGCAGTGTTCAGAAGATTACTGCTAATATTTGCCCCTGTGAGTTTCTTTTCTTTAGATATGTTAATACATTGAAGTTCTACAAGCCCGGGGGCCTAGCTCAGGTACTGCTGAAAAGCTCTGCTCTGAATCTTTGCTTATGATTCCGTAATTCCCAGAAAATAAATTTTGTTACTTAGATAATCTTGAGCAAAAGAGTACATAACATCATATTAAACAGCCTGAAAAATTATGTTTATACTCTAACTGCAACTATATAAAATATATATACATGTTAACAAAAACTGAAGGAAAATGTACAAATATAAACAATATTTTGAGTGTGGAGAAACAGTAAATGACTTTTTTCTATAAACTTCTTCAGAATAAATAAATATAAACATTTTAATAAAACTTAACATTACAATTTTAAGCAAAACTGACCCCATCTGGTCATATGGTCAAAGAACTAGTAAATTATTGGTAAGGTATTTCGGTGTTTCTTCTGATGAATAGTGGTTTATGGGTATGGATATGAAACAAAGTATTATAAATGCACTTAAAATTACTTCAATGTATATAATAGGATACGAGGCAGAGGCATGGGAGGAACGTTTACAGTCAGAGGGCAAGTTCAAACAAGACCTAAGCAGAGAAATTGTCTAATGGTTGTTTGAGTAGAAATGTTTAAGTGTGGTGATTCATGAATGGTGTACACAGAAATCAAGGCTGGTAATAGATAGCTAGAAAGTGCTGTTCACATCAGACAGTGATTACTATAAACCTCTAATTATGTGCTCTTGAGAGAGCCTTGTACCTTTCCCACTGTAATTTCTAGTTCTTAAACTGGAACTCTATGGCTTCAATTCAAATCTCAGTGGCTTCGTAGCCGTTAAATGTAGGCTTACCCATGAATAACCGCTGACACAATCTGCTGTACCCTGCTGTATACAAGCCAACTTTGACAAGAATAACGAGTTTTCTCTTTGATTTCATTGTGTAATTATGGTTTACAAAAAATAAAATAAAATAAGCCTGGCAGTTTGCTATAAAAATACTTGAGAGGGTACCTTTGACTGAGCCAAAGAGCTTAACACAAATTTAAACAGTATTTGTGCCCCAAGAAAACAATCATTAACGTCATCCTAACTGTAGCTCCATTCACACTTTAGCTAAATACCTGCACAGCTGTTTTGTGTTGAGGGTGGGACCAGAGAAGAGGCAAAGGGGAAGTCTGGAAAGAGAGAGACTAGTTTAAAAGCAACAACAACAAAAACGCTCAGCTGTAAGTCCTGCAAAAATTGCAAAGTAATGGGCCTCTTCAATCATATTTATTAACTCCAGTGACTTAGGGGTTTTGCCCTGTTAGTAGCTAAGTTATCCACAGAGGATATTTACATTTTGCAGCACTTAAGTCACCCACTCTGATTCACTAAATCATGCCTGCACTTGGTGTGGTTTCTCCTTTGCTAGCTTAGTGCAGGATCTGGAAGTGCCATTTACGGCTCAGCCCACTCGGCTTTCCATGTCGCTGACCCTCTAGTGAGCAGGCAGTGGAAGAAAACTGCATTGCACATAATGAACAGCTATAGCCAAGCAGAATTAATCAAACTGTGGAAATTAGAGTGAATTTTCCCCATGTCTCAGATTGGAAGAAGGAACATACGTTAGAAATAACCCGTTACAATCAGTTTTGCCAAAATGAGAAAGTTTTAGAAAATTACACAGAAAGGCATTGTTTCTCATTGAATAAGGGGTTCATATACCCCTTTCAGTGAACTAAAGACCAAAGAACCAAAGGGAAGACCACCAGAAAGATGGACATCCTAGGTTCTTGTCAAGGGCACACCTACTGTGGCTGCATATCCCAGTCCTCAGAAAGGAGTTACCACCTTCCTTCTTGATGGATTTTCCTGCTACCTATATGTCTGCAAAATGATATAGGGACCTCATGACCAAGAAGGGACAGAAGTCCTGTTCTCATAAAAACTTGTCATTTTCGTACCAGGTTTACACATTCTCTAACAATTATTTAACTTTCTCAGTGGTTTATTTCAAACATCTGGGCTTGGAGGATGGTGTTGTATTCCTAAGAGAACACCACTTTTTATCCTATATCATATAAACTGCTTTCAGACAGTAATGTAATTTAAACAAATTCTTACAGTTAAAGAAGTTGCATTTACAATTAAAAGAGTGCCATTATTCTCCAAATGTAAAAAATGATGCTGCTATTTTATTTTTATTTTTTTAGAATATTAGGGGTTGTTTGGCACTGTACTACTGACATGTTTTTATTCTTTGGTTTTTCTTATACCAAATATATACTGAACAACTGCTATATCCAGGAATGTACTAGAAACTGTGGATAAAAAAATAAATACAATTTTCTCTATCCGGGATGGAAATTATGAACCTTATAAACTGGGTAATATTAAAATTAAATCATTTGTATCCACCAAATATGATTTTAACCCTATCTCTATCCAAAAATAACCACTACTTATATCGGCAGCAAATTAATGACCATAATGGTCTCATTATATTTCTATTTACTTCAGTATGGCCAACAGCAGAAAGAATTGCTCTTAGGTGTGGGTTCCCTCTACTTTAATAACAGAGATAATAAGGCTTTTAAAATATTGAGCTAAGGAATATTCCAGGCAAATCAACAGATATGGCCTCATTATCTGTATGTCAGAAAGGAACCCATGTTACCCTCTTGTCATAGCAGTACCCTTTCTCCACATTATATGAAAAATAATTTTCATATAGCCCCTGAATATAACTGATATAAAAAATGGGTAAAATAAGTTATTTCATGAATTTCCATGTTTCTTAGTTTTAAGTGATCTATGAATCTTAGTGTTTCACCAGCCAAATCAGAAATATCCTTTAAGTAAAATAAAAACAAGTATAGTCATTCATTCGATTTTTAAAAGGCTACTCCATAGCAAACCAATGCAGTGTGCAAATATGGAACTTAATTAAAATACTGTATATAAAATATTAACAGCTGCTGCTATCAAAATTACATTAAACTCCCTTGAGCTAGGCTAACATAATATGAGCTCTCTTTTTTTTCAATTTAATAAAGGACAGAACTTGGCTTAGTGAATGAGCTTTGGTTTTTATATTGTTTGTACCAATTCACTAATCTGAAATTTTAATCACATAAAAGTACTTTACCATCACAACAGCACCAAGCATAGTAATTTGATCTTTCCATTGGATTCAAAGAAAAATCTCATGCTTTGTTTATTTTCTTTCTTAGATGCAAACCCTTCCTTAGAACGTGTTTCTGTTCTTCCCATACAGAACTGAGCTTTGTAAATTAAAGTAGATATCATCTACTTTTGACCTTCTCCAATGAGGGTACAAATACAGTAATTAATGAACTCTTGGTAATTTGGATGAATTAAAGAGCTTAAACAGAAAAAGTAGATTTTATTCTGCTTGAAGATTAAAGTATTTATCTGATAACTAATTAGATTGCATCAATACTTTCTCCTTATAATAAGAAACCTCATAAAATATTAAAAATAATTTTGTTCTCTGTGAGTATGTGTATATGTGCATGTGTGGCATGTATGTACATATGCATATATATACATAGATATACACATATACATGTAGAGAGAGACACATGCACACATATATAGACACACGCACAATTTACATAGAAGAAAGACTGGAAAGAAATACCCAACAATATAAATCATTATTTTCAAATGAATAATGAATACTTTCCTTTTTCTTTTATAATATTTTGTATTTACTAGTATTTTGAATTCACTGTGTATTACATTCATATAGTTAGAAAATTCCTCATTTCTAAGTGAATGAAAGGCAACTGATTTGATGTTTGGTGTTTTTTTTTCTCCTCTGAACTTTCAGAAGATACCTGTTTAATCTGATATGGGTTGTTTTGTTGTTTTGAGACAAGGTCTTGCTCTGTTGCCCAGGCTGGAGTGCAATGGTATGATCATGGCTCACTACAGCCTGGAACTCTTGGGCTCAAGTGATCCTAAGTGTGGAGATTACAGGTTCATACCTGTAATCACACCACTATTTTTGGCATGTTTTGTTTTAAAGTGCTATAAAATCTGACTTAAAATATCTCTTCTTGAAAGTAATTTTCAAAATTTTATTCTAGATCTACCTTAAGTCAAATTGTAACAACCACAAGCTAATTTAATTTCAAAGCACTACATTAGCCCATGCCCCCACCACTTCAAAATTCTTCTGCCTGAAAGTTCATATGTACCAAATTAACTGCTATCTCTGGCAGAGATAGGCTGGAGGGAGTCAGAGGGGAACACTCTATTATTATTGTTATATTTTTGCATTCCCATCAATGAACTCTTCTCAGCTTATTTTTTATTTATTTATTTATTTATTTTGAGACGGAGTCTCGCTCTATCTCCCAGGCTGGAATGCAGTGGCAGGATCTCGGCTCACTGCAAACTCCACCTCCCAGGTTCATGTCATTCTCCTGCCTCAGCCTCCCGAGTAGCTGAGACTACAGGCACCCGCCACCGCACCCAACTGATTTTTTTTTGTATTTTTAGTAGAGACGGGGTTTCACTGTGCTAGCCAGGATGGTCTCGATCTCCTGACCTTGTGATCGAAAAAAGAAAAAAAAAAAGGAAAAAAAAAAAAAAAAAAAAAAAAAAAAAAAAAAAAAAAAAAAAAGGAGGGAGGAGGAGGAGGAGGAGGAGGAGGAGGAGGAGGAGGACAGAGAGGGAGGGGGAGGGGGAGGAGGAAGAAGAAATGGTAATTCAATTCCTTGTAGACTTCTTTAGGAAAGTGAGAATATTTAGGGAGACAAAGTTTCCAGAGAGGAATGAATCAGAAACACAGTCTCCAATATATCTGGGAATGAGAGCAATGGGTTCTGACCTTCCTTCTCTCCACACTCACTCCCAACTCCTTCTCAATTTCCATATATTCTATTTCTTTATTTTGTTAGTTAAAAAACATATTTCCAAACAGGCAAACACAATCTTCTTGATCTATAAACAGCAGAATAAAAAAGCAGGGATAAGAGGGAAGCAGAAAATAGTTCAGCTGGGAGTAAAAACAAGTACCAAGGGAGCCCATGCAAGGAGGGTATGAGCAAGACAGTTCAGCCCCAGGTCTTCAACAGGGCCCTTCTGAAAGAGGACGGTTATCACAGATTACTGAGTCTAAAAGAAGCACTCAGCTTCTTTTAGAGTTGGTTGGGGGTGGGTGAAGTAAAGAAGGAGAGTAGACAGGTCTAAATTTAGTTATCTTCTATTATAAGATCATTTGATTTATATATGAGTAGGACAATCAGAGCATGGGAGCCCAAGGTGAAGGGAATTAAATAAATGTAGTTGTATACTTAAAACCGATTTCTCTCTCCTTCTCTTCTCTCCCTCTCTGTCTGCCTCTTTCTCCCTCTCTTCTCTCTTCCTCCCTCCTTCCCTCTCTTTCCCAGGATTCCCACAAATGTCATTTCTGCTTCCTGGATGATCCTTTCCCCTCAAAGCTCATATTAGTCAACATCCTAAGCCCCCTAAAACACTCCCAAATTTCAGTGTAAAAGTGATTTCTTCGGAGAAACTTTACCTGCCACCTTTACCCCTCCTCTCTTAGAGAAATAAAATGCAGCAACAGGAGGCAGAATGCTTGCTGGTGGAATTCCAAATACCTTTCATCAAAAAGGGAAGCAGTCTGGAAGGGCAGCAGAGCTTTGCCACTGTCCTTGAAATGCTACTGTATCGATTAAAGTGTTTTTAATGCCATAGACTCATCCTAAAGTGTGCTGTACCAAACCAAGGATTTTATGTTTGGATCATTCTAATTGTTTTTCATATTTTATATTTGCCACTTCGGGTACCTCCAAACATCCAATAACATAAGACAAAACTGGGAATAGGAAAACTTTGAATTTTTTCACTTGCAAATTCAAGACAAAATTTTCTGCAAGATTTGGCACTTGATTACCCAATAAAAGTTCATTTAAGAAGCTATTTTAGAAGACATTTGAGCATTTGGGGTTTGATGCCCAACTATGATACTTAATTAGCTCTTTCTGATTTTTATATGGTGTGAAACAGAAGCAATATCAGGCAATTTCTTTTACTCTAAAGAAACAAATGCAGGAAGTCTTTAATATGTCTTGGTTTTCACTTTTAGGAATGGCACGGGTGGGTGGGGTGCTCTGGCAGATAAACAGCATAGAAAAATGGTAAGATTACCTGACCGTCCGTCTCTCTGGAAGTCCACATGATACCATTCTCCATCATTCACTTTCTTCAACAGGGCTTTTATTTTTATAGTACCTGACCCCATGTCCAGGAGGAGGTAGAGGTGGCCATCTAGCATCTCAATAGCAAAGAAGTCCACCTTTATCATCTGTGGGTGCTTGGCATCTTTTTGATGTCTTGGCTTGCCATGGCTAAATAAGATGAGGCCATTTGGCTCTGTTGTACGGAAATCAAATGATATGGAGCCAGTTTTCTTTGCATTCCATTTAGGCAAAGAGATGAAAGACTCTGGGGTTTCAAAGGTGATTGGGTCTAAAGTTGCAACATTCTCACATTTAAATGCCACCACTCCATGGATCTTCATCTTAGGATCTCCTTGCTTGGCAAGTCGAGATAATTCCAGCCTCACATCATTATTTTTATATACAACCTGCGGGCAGAGGATAGCAGTGAGAAACTACCCTCCATATTTTAATATCTGAAACTTGTCAACAGCTCATGTAACTTGCAAGGACATCATAAAAAGGCACACAATATTTAGTTAATTTTGTTGTATAAAGGAAACATTTCTCAGGCAAATAAAATTCAAGTGTCAATTCATAAAACAATAACCATAACAATTTAAATTAATTCAAATAATGTGTGTCCAGATGCACACATGCATGTGCATATACACACAAACTGCTTGTATTTAACTCAAATAATTAAAAAATCTGCATATATCTTTAATTTCATGTCTACATTAACATGTTAAGACTTGAACTTATAAAAGCTACTTGTTTCATAGTTGTCTATGATATTTTTAAATTTAAATATAAGCATTGAGGTTATTAAGTTCCCATCATTAAAGCATTTGAAATTGGATACCATTATATACCAGTCCCCTAAAATATTGGATCTCTTCTATTATCTATATATCCGCCGTGGATATTAACTTTGCAAGATAGTCACAACAAGTTAAAGCACAAAGCAGCCTGATATTTGTCAGCAAAAAAAAAAAAAAATATATATATATATATATATATATATATATAAAACTAAGATACAGAGGATCCCTGACCTGCATCAATACCTTTGAACACTGTTAAATAACGTGGCACTGCCACATGTAGAATATGGTGCTTCCCCTCAATTTATTCAACCTGTGTTACTGGTGATCCATTTTACTTTTAATTTACACAAATGATGAGCAAGGGTTGTCTTGTACTCTCATTTTCCAAAGCACTTCAGTGATAGAGGCTAGGCACTTCTGAGTGCTTATTGATGATCCTAAGGCTTTTTGGATTCCAATTAACACATTCGATAAATTCACTGACAGGGTTCACGGTACCATACTTTTGCTATCCCATCACGCTAACAAATTCAAAGGTATTTTGACATAAAGATAAAGAGAGAAGGACATCTTTTCTCTACAAGATGCATACAGTGGATAATCATATTTCTAAAATACATAGACCATACTGACTTAAGGGTGAATTAGTTATCTAGGTCCACGTAACTATCTAGGTTCTTTTAAGAAGGCACTCTATAGATTTCAAAGCTCCCAACATTGCTAGACTCTAGATTTATTTATCCACATGTAAAAATATACGTATATATGTATATGTATACACACATGTATGTTTTTTCATTTTTAGGAATGGCATGGGTGTTTCACATAATACATATAACAGGAAAAATAAGACAGCCTGTATCTGATTAGCACTATGAAGTCAACCACGTCAACGCAGCAGTTATTCCAAACCCATGGCCAACTGAACCAACAGATGGCTGATGAGTTTCCTGATAGGATTTGTTAATGGATACTTTATTTTTCAGAGTAATTAAGAGTACATGCTCTGGTATTGGACTTCCTGAGTTCAAATTCTGGCTCCAGCATCACTGAACTGGGAAATCTCTATAAGCCTGTTTCACTCCTTAAAAGAAAATAATACTTCACATAATGGTTATAATAATTAAATAAGAAAATACACATAAGTGCGAAAAGCTACATAAAGGCATTCATTCCAATGCCAAGCACATTGTAAGATTTCAATAAATATTAACTACGTAAAATACACGATAATAAAAATCAGTGTTTTATCATCTAACGGACATAGATTTTAGTTCTAAATTTATCCATAAGAAAGCATTTAGAAATAAAGCCCACACATATAATTGGTTTTTATACATGATTTGTGCCAACTAAATAAGTCACATCTTTCCAATGCTGGGCCTGGTGTTTCAGTTTACCTTGAACTTGAAGAATGATTATAATAAAGAATATGATATCCCTTATTCTTTGAACAAATATGTACAATGGTTTAACAAGCATCTATTGACAACAAAAGAAGAGAAAATGAACTTGAGCAATAACAAAAAGGAATTACATTAATTCTTAAGAATACTTTTTTGAAAGAGAAAGATCTATTAAGTCTTAGAAAAATTTATTTAGGATTGCCTTTCTTTGGAGATCTTTAGAGGCAGGGAAAATGCTTTTCAAGGATGATTTTCCAAGTTTTATCGCTTCTCACTATGACTTTCATGCTACTCAAACCTATATTATTTTTCCTTTTTCCTATTGATTTATATTCTAGTATGTGAGCATTCTTTTGACATAGATATTGATCAAGAATAAGTATTTTCAGACCCAAATGATGCTTCTCTTGATCAATGCTAACACTCATTCTTATAATAGAACCACTGTAATAGAATTGAGTGTTTCTGACATGAACAAGTGGGTTTTAGCCCTGGTATATTGTCTCTTGAATCTGACATCAGCCACCATAAAGTTGAAGAATGAGGGGCAGTCTAAGTCTGGGCAAGGAGTTCAATGAGACATAATCTTATAACTGAATCAGGTGTCTTGGTGATGAAAAGGTTCAGGAAGATGTAAAAAATTAGAAGCAGGGATAATTCCCTGGGTAAAATTTATTAAGGTTAGCCATGCATCTCTCATAAAAAAAAAAAAAAAAGTATCTCCACCAGAATCAATGCTTTATATGCTTTATACTGGCAAGAACCTTGCTCACCACAGTGCAGCACCAAGATCAGTGGCTGGCACAGAGTAGATGCTCAATAAATATTTGTTTATAGTTGAACAAAATTCTTCCTTCACCTTTTTAAACCTAGTTTCTAGATTATAGGCTTTTGTAAATAATAATATTTAGACCTATAATTAAAATACAGCAGAATATGGTATTGCGGACCAATCTCATAAACTAATTACTATTTTGCCCTATTTCTCTAGGAAAAAGCATAAACTTATGTGCATATCCAGTTCATAATTGACAAGTTGGCCCACGCATTGGGAAATTTCATCTTCACACACATTTTGTGAGGTATAAATTCCTTTTAGAATGAAGAATGCCTGAGTTAAAACTCTCCAGAGGTTTATACACAAAAATATACACTGTGCTTCTCCTCAACATTGCTCTTGTAGGAAAGAACTATCTCCAGATACAAGAACTCTTTCCTACAAGAACTATCTTGAGGAGAAGCACACTGTGTATTTTTTTCTTCCCATTTTGTACTCTTTGAAAGGCTACTCCAGAAAACAGAAAAGCAATTTTGCATTGGTAGGCTTATGGCTCTCAGATTTATACTACTATTTCATCTGACCCAGATTTTATAACTACCCTACTTTTCTAAAGTTAGACCTGCTCTTAAAATGAACTGAATCTAGTTCAATTAGAATAATGACTAGCTAGTAAGTATTCTAACTCTTCTAAAAATTCATGTGTAAGCTATTTTTTCTTCTTTCTGAAATAATGTGGCACTCAATCATGGGAACACCTTATAATTATTCATATATTTTTAATTCTTATGTCAAAAGTTGCAATTTACATGTTTCACTTTTGAACAAATTTCTATATACTTTATCATCATAACAATTGATGATATTTGTGCACACTCATTTGGATCTGTTTATAGAACCAAGGTTTCTTTGGGGACATTGATTTTTTTTTTTTTTTTTTTGTGAGTGTGATTCAAAATGTTGAATTTTACTTCCTTGCTTCATGGGCTTCTTTCCCATTTCCTCAAACATTTGTTAGAATTTTTAGTGTCCCTCTCATGTTAATATGCAAGAATAGTGAGTAATATGTTTGCATTTTCACATTCCTAGGGTTTACCTTTGAGGAAAACAATCACTGAGTATTATCTTTGATCTTAACGATAATCCTGAAAACATTACAGCAATGCAGAGAAAATAAATAACTTAAAGAATAGGAGCTTAATAGTCTGCATATTAACTTGGTTCAATCTCAAAGCTATTACTAAGCCAAGTCGCTAACCTCTCTCTGTCTCAGTTTCTTAATTTTGGAAACTGACATCTATAAAGGCATGCCATATCTATAAATTCTTGAGCTTTTTTACCCTTAATCTGTGTGATTTGGGACAGACATAAAAGATGCTCGATTGTTCCTGCCCCCTTTCTGGCTTTCTCCTGTTGCTATTTTTGATGCCAGGATATTGTTCTCTACTTTCAGATATACTGAAACACTAATCCATTAATAAAGAGAATGTTCATTGCATCTTCAGGTACACAGACACGCCACAAGGATTATATCTATCTAAGTTTTGTACAGATGGTGCTGAGGCACTGGTAGTTGATAGATAAGGCTCTTTCAACAGAGCGGGAGTATGTGAAATTCAGTGTGAAAATATTTGCCACTCAGATAATGACTTTTTTAAATAAATATATGCTTCAGCTTGGAAATTACAATGGGGGTCTTAACTTCATTAACATGCATGATGAAGACTTTTCACTATTTAACTATGGTAGTATGCAGGATGGTGAAATAAGCACCGAAGTTAGTGTTGTTTAGATATTTAGACTTTGTTAAGACCCTCCCTGAGAGAACATGAATGACTCATATTTTAATCTATCTTGGTTTTATCTTTCATACTTGCGGATAATAAGGAGTGAGGCCTAAGAATTTGGTTCTCAAGTCTGATTTCAGAGAGAATTCCAGCTAACTCATTTTGAAACCTGTGATCTTGTGCAAGTTCCTCAACCTTGCCAAGTCTCAGTGTTTTATTCATAAAGGACAATGCTATCTACCACATTAAGGTTACTGTAAATAATAAATTATATTTAAGTTAAAGTGCTAATAATGGGTCCTAGCATGGAGTAAGCGATCAAGTAAATACTCACTGCTTTTATTAATATTATTATAAATAACATTCTTATTCTTACATTGAATTGTCCTAACAAAGGTAACAGCTAAGAAGGTAGATAGTAATTGACTGGCCACATATTTAAGGGAATTAAATAGTGCTGAGATCAGCAGCTTCAAAGGTATTCAGCAGATTGGGGCTTCCTTTTTCAAGCTGATATTTACATTGCAGTTGGATGTACACATCAGGCTTTCTCTGTAAAGTTCCTTAACTAGAAAATGTACATAGCAGGCTAGCTAACCTAGGAGTTGTATTTTCACCCATGGAAGGGTCTCTGTAGTATCTAACAACAGCAGCTACTACTATCACCAAAGCCACCACAACGATCAGTTAAGATATACCAGTTCACTTTCTGGCAGGCCCTCTTACAAGCGTTTTATATATATTAATGTGTTTAATTCCCATATGCATCCTAGAAAATAGGTATCATTACTTCCTATTACCATAATGTTACCTAGAAAATAGGTAACATTATTCTGTTATCAATAAATATCTGGAGGCACAGAGTGATTGCATGTCTTTCTTCATGATCATGTTTAATCCTGTTTGAATATCTAATGACGTTAACCTCAAACTTTATCTCTTTATCTTTGTTTCAGCAGGAAATTTATCTTCGTTTTTGATAGCAGTTGCTAAGTAGATTCACAGTCAAACAGCTGTTTGTCATCAGGCAAAATGACAACCTTTCAATGAGTTACATGTGCGTTCTAAATACCAGTATTTTTCCTTCATTTGTTGTCATTAAAATATCTCTAAGTGAATCAAATGTCACAAGTAAGTAGAGGAATTTATTGTGTATCTACTGATTAAAATGTCCCTTCAAGTCCAGTTATAGCAGAGGGCCTATTTCTGTTTCCAAGATGATATTGTAGTTTTTCAACAGGTATCTCATTTAGAATGTAACAAATGTTATCTTAAAAGTCTGTGTGGTTTAAGAATTATTTAAAGGGACTGTTGCTTTAATGCTTATTTTTGTTTATTTGTTTAAAATGCAGTTAATGCTTTTATTCTATTAAGACCAAGTGAAGGCCAAGCGCGGTGGCTGACGCCTGTAATCCCAGAACTTTGGGAGGCCGAGGCAGGCAGATCACGAGGTCACGAGATCCAGATATAGACCATCCTGGCTAACATGGTGAAACCTATCTCTACTAAAAATACAGAAAATTAGACGGACGTGGTGGCAGGTGCCTGCAGTCCCAGCTACTGGGGAGGCTGAGGCAGGAGAATGGCGTGAACCCGGGAGGAAGAGCTTGTAGTGAGCCGAGATCGCGCCACTGCACTGCAGCCTAAGTGACAGAGTGAGACTCCGTCTCAATAACTAACTAACTAACTAACTAACTAACTAAATAAATAAATAAATAAATATCAAGTGAAAATATTTATTTCAAGTACCGGAATTTAATTATCATTTTCACCTAGCTGTGATCTTTCTAGGCACCATCTCTTTATATCAGTGCACTGTGTCAAAATACAACCAGGAACTAGCCAGCGAGTGAAAAGTACAGGCACCATCCAGTAAGTAGCAGATAAATTGCATTTGCTTTGCCATGATCTGGGTAAGAAAGAGCTCAGAAAAGGAAATGCAGCATATTAGAACTTTCATCCCCAACATTAACTTATTTATTATTTTGAAATTATGTTTCAATTCTGACACTTCCAATTCAATCAGATATGCACTTTTTAGACACATACTATGGTAGGATCAATCAAATGCAATTTTAGTCATTCCCCTGTGCATATGCATAGTTCCATAGAACATGTTACACTGAAAATAAACTACTTTAATACGCTAGTTTAATTTATCTTAAATATTTGCTAGTGGTAAATATATAACAGGTAAACTATATGTGATCAACACATATACACAGACACACACCTACACACACACCCAGAGTTTAAACATTACCCAGATATACTACATGTCAAATTTAATGTCATTGATGTCCATATAAATATGCACTTATGTTAGAATATATGGTATACCTCTCAACAGATACATAGATAAGTAGATAATACATACCTATGTATGCCAGCGACATAACAAAATATAAATACATTAACAATATTTGATAATTTCAAAAAATTAGAAATTTGGTTTAAGCACAAAGATGGTCCTACTCATTTTGTATCAAAAATGTTTTGGCCCAAAAGCAAATTTTAGCACTTATAAAGTTGGTGCTCTCCACAAAAAATACTGTAGCCTCCAAAAATTATTATTTTATGATTCAATAAAAGGAGAAAATTAGACATTTCCCTTCATGTTCCTGCCACTACAAGGAGACAATCTTAAAAGCAGAATAGAGGCAAGGTGGTCACTTTTTAAAATCTTTGCACCCATTATTGTTTAATCTTCCACCCAAAATCAAGTTTCTTATGCTATTCACTTTCTTACACTGAAGGTCTAGCATAGGATATGATTCTAGCAAAAATGTCAAACACTGTTGAGCTTAACTGACCAAGAGACTAATAGGATTTTAGCTTTTCTGGGAATGTCACTACATAGAAATTTTCATGTGTAGTGTGATATGTCCACAGGAGACAGGTGGGCATCCAGTACAGTACATACAACTGTGGAGTGGCTGCGGCAGGGTTAGTGGATAGGGAAGACAGTGTAGAAAATGAACAAGCCCTGTACAAAGTAGTCCAATGCATGTTTATTTATTTATTTATTTATTGAGAAGGTGTCTCACTCTGTCACCCAGGCTGGAGTGCAATGGTGTAATCGTGCAACCTCTGCTGCCCAGGTACAAGCAATTCTCCTGCCTCAGCCTCCCGAGTAGCTGGGACTACAGGCATGTGCTACCACGCCTGGTTAATTTTGGATTTTTAGTAGAAACGGGGTTTCACCATGTTGGCCAGGCTAGTCTCGAACTCCTGACCTCAAGTGATCCGCCTGCTTTGGCCTCCCAAAGTAATGCATCTTTAAAAGCAATTCTTAGCAGTAAGGAAATTTAATTTTAAAGAGACATATGTAAATAATTTTGAAAAATCAGAGTGTTTTGGGAAGGCAGCAAGTTGATCTTTTTTTCCCCTGATCTAATCTGATTCAGAGACCATGTACAGATAATATTTTCAATGAAATATGTTATCTTCTCCAAACCCAAATACTAAAACCTGTTATAAAATGCAAATCAAACTACAGTAATATAATTTATCCACAAAGGCATATGACATTTTATTTAAAACAAAAAAAAATAGTTAAAAATTGGAGAGGGAAAAAACAATATTTTGTTTACGCAACAAAGAGAAAAATATTTTTGCTTAGTCTCAATTAAATACAACCAAATATATCCCATTAATCAGGGGAAGAAAAAGGAAAAGAAAATCCCTCCTGCTTTGTCCTTCCTTCATTCCAGCATTCAGTGAACTGCTTAAAGTTACTGAGACAACATTATGTGCAATATGTAGAAGTTACTCATGGGAGTTGAAAGACTGAGTTGTCCTTGGGTTAGCAGCTCTATTTATGAAGCTTTCAGTGCATATGAGTATGTAAAAGAATAACCTGAGTTTCATTAAATAGTTATGTCTATTTTTCTCACATTAGTGATTCAGTAATGCCTTTTGGAAATAAGTGGAAAAATGAACCACAAATGTCAGTAATGTGAAGTTTCAGCCGAAGATCTTTTTGAAATACAAACTGCAAACTTGATCAATTGTCTTATTTTCAGATGAGGAAACTGAGGCTTAAAAGGCTAGGAGGCTATCCAAGTTGGCATCAATCTCTGATCAAAATAATGTACTGGGGACTTCAGTGTTCAGTGTTCTTTCAATTTTGTGTTACAAAAGAAAAAAGAACAATGAACAAACTCTGCCATAGGTCCAGCGTCATGAAATGCTCTTAAGCAATTACAAATGAAGAGCACTCCACTTTTTAGCAACGTGACAGAAAAGGAACTGGAGCTTATTTAAAGGTGACTCCAACTTTAAAACTATGTTAGCTTCATAATAAGTTGATGTTCACATACAGAAATAAAAGTCCTGAGGGGGTAAACATTGCAGTAATTTCCCCCAATGATAGCATTTAGAAAGACACTGAACAAGTTAACTAGAATCAATGAACTTGCAATGTTCACTGCTATTTTAAAAGGAAGTGATGAAGATACTTTCCGTGTCAGTCTTTCATGATCTTGCTGAAAGTTATCTCACCATAACTTGGGGTTAAGAGTTTCTACTCCAAGCCAGCAGATACTGCTAACAAAGGCAATGCATGTCTGCTTTATCCAAAAAACTTTTCAATTTCCTGCTAGTTTCAATGGGGGGAAAGTAGCCACTAATATTATTATTTTATTAGGGGAAACTATCTTCCCATGTACCAAGAAAATATCTTTGAACTGATAATAACAAAATAGTGACACTAAATGATGTGTCTAGATTAATCAATGCATCTTCTTTTGTGTCTCCAGCCTCATAAGCTCAGTGAAGTTTCCTCCACCACTTAATTTTACATTTTTCTAAGGAGGCAGACATTAGTATAAGTATATAATATAACATTTAGTATATGTATGTGCATGTATTATAGATAGATTAGACAAATATATGATAGATAGATATATAATAGATATATAGATGATTTCCTGTATAGTCTGTCCTTTCCTCATTGATTTGCAATGTTCAATATTTTAATATATTATTACTTTTTGATCATGCTCATCAATTTTAAGCTTTGAAAAAATTTCTCCAAGAGAGACTGGATAACCATACAATTTCATGTAGAATATTTATTACTTGATTATATTTACGAGTGTGTACGATATATGTATTATTTTTAATCCACTGAAAATATGTTGTCTTCTGTTTAAGGTGTAAATCCAAATTGACTTGCTCCACAAATAGTTAAGTTATTTGAACCAGCACATTTTTTTTGTCCTTTTTTTTTTCTTACTTCAACACTCAGGGGAACACAATTTTTAAATAATTATTTTTCTGACTTGTAAGGCCTACTACATATTAAATTATTACATATATGAGATTCTATGGCTGAGCATGCTGTTCTGTTTTATTGATGTTTATTTTTTCTTGATCTAGTTCCATTTCACCTAATTGTCACAGATTTATAATATATTCTAATGTGTGTTAGGCTCCTTCCCATAAACCAACCCATTAACATTAATTAGCTTATAATGTTTATATGTTATAAACATTATAAACATCTCATGTAATTTTGCACGTTTTTTCCTTATGAAGATGTTAATAAATTAACAAAATATATAATCAGTTTATTCACTTCAATAAAAAAAGCAATCACTGAATATTTTTAAATGACCATAGCTTATATACTTTTTTGTTTTCTGTATTGACAAAATAAATATATATCACAAGTTGCTTTGATCTAGCTTTCTAAAACACAGCAAGTTATACAGTCAAATTTACTTAAGGGTTCTTTAGAATAGCCCAAGGAAATTATATCTCGCTTAGAATTACATTCCTATTATTATAATTATTTGCAAAGTTATAATGCATAAATCAGTTTGACAATTTTGATTTTATCATATCAGAGAATCTGGCCTCATGCAAGAACAATAATTTATTAGTTGGAGGATAGATATACAACTATAGAGATAGATCAAATCAGAAAGAAAACAACAACAACAGTGAATGTAGTTGTAAGTGCACTAAGTCTATTCCAATAATCACAGGCCCTGGTAGAGTTCCTTGTAATAAAATACCAGGAGTAGGTGACCAGTATATTGGAGTTATCTGGTGAATGAGATGAATTATTCTCAGTGAAGAAAGTGGAGCGACCTCAGACTCCACTTTAATGGTGGCTCTCTTGGAGAGGTGAGGGTACTTGCCTGAGGTCACACCGCTATTGTTCAGAGTCAGTCAGTAGTGGACAAGATGGAATCTGAATGTTTGCCTCCAGAGCCTGAAATGGACTGTTTAATTTATTGGTTTTCTTTGTATGTATTGTTTTTACGATGGTTAATTTTCCTAAAGCAATAAAAAACCGTAGGACTTCTATGCTTCTTTAACCTTAACCTGATGTTTCAAGAGCTGGTTATCTAGTTGGTGGATTATCCAAATTGCATGAATCCCCCTTCTTTCCCTGGCTGCCTGCCTTTACTGCTCAACCACACATCCACCTAAGAGCCTGCAAAGGAAACAGGAAAAGGTGGCATTTAAGACAGCCAATGCTGATGTTTTTAGCACCTGCAATGAGAACATTTTTCCAAGTAGACTTGTTCCTGAGAAGTTGTATAAGTCTGTTTGGTAATTTTAATATAATTTGATAAAAACAATGTATTACAAGATTTATATTTACATATATTCAAACAGTCCCAGGTTTACATTCCTGCATTGCTGCTTAACTACTTGTACTGCCTTGGCCAAGTTGCTTATTCTTACTGAAATAATTTCCCTCTTTATCAAATGAGATTATGAAAACGTATTTTACAATGTTATTTAAGCACATAAGTACTTGATCCTGGGTACCTAAATAAAGGGTAGTCATTACTGTTGCTATTATGCTCTTAACTGTGTAAGGTCTTAAGGGTTAAGATCTTAAATGGGTAAGAGAGGAGTGTTCATTATTTAAATTAGTAAGTGACTACTATTGAAAGCAAAGAAGCATTCTGTAAAGTAATCACACTCGAATCTTGATGTTGACATACAGACTTCCCAAATTACGTAATTTTATCTCTTATCTCTCTGGAACTCTACATTTTGATTTTATCTGCTAAACAAATAGTATTCTTAAAGTAATATTTTTTATTTTAAATTTATTAAAGGCATATAAATGACAGAATGAGACAGTCTGTATAATGATAGTAAATTGATGGAAGTATAGCTAGGTGCAAATAGTTGTTTTATTTAGCTTATACTGGGTGGGCTAAGTATATGGCCTTTTCTAGGTTTGCTAAAATATTGAACACATGTAACTGTTGTTCAATTCTAACTAAAAGGGCCCGAAAAATTATAGAGACCCCAGGTTGAGAACTGTTATTTTTCAACTATAACTGCTAAGCAGTAGGGTATTTCTTTTTAATCTATTCTTTAATTATTTCTTTGGAAAGTCCCACATGATTCAGATGTCAGATCGGTTGTGCCTTTTGCCAGGGGTTGCTTAGTTAACTGTTTATTTAATGAATGGGGTTTTATGTGCTACTGAATTTCTCATGGCACATGTTAGAAAATTTTTGGCAGCATTTAAATTGGAGAACTGAGAAACATATTGGCTCTACGGAAGCTCAATCAGCTCCCAGGCAGGTGCAGAGTTTTTGCCAACAAAAATTCAGTAAAATAAAAAATGCAAAGCACAAATTCTCACACAATCCAAAGAAAACTGACTTTGGTGTCCAAGATTAAATGAATGCTAGATCCAGGCAGCTCAGGTAGCTCAAGAATGGAAGGGGAAAATGCATCATAACTTTAGGAGAGAAGCAGGAATGGGACCTTCTTGTTTTGGTGGATGACAGTATGCATACATTTTTGGATTGCTGAGAAAATTCAACTAGCTCCTAAAAAAAAAAAAAAGAAAAGAAAGAAAATAGTCTCATGTGGTTTCGCACATGTCTTTTCCTTATGAAGATGTGTTAATAAATTACCAAAAGATATAATCGGTTTATTCACTTCAATAAAAAAAGCAATCATTGAATATTTTTAAATGACCATAGCAGTGACTGAGCATCCTAGACCAAGTATCCAGATGGCTATGTTTTTTAAATGATTTGGCCAGATACATAGACATTGTATAAGCATTGGTTACCAGATTTATTTACTCTGACTGGGAACCAAAAAATATCCTGACATGTCTTCTGAGTTCTGAAAAGTCCTAAATGCACATATATGTGTGTGTATATATACACACACATATATGTATATAAAGTTTTACTCAGTAGTACAATAGGATGAGAAAGAAAAAATTGGAAAACTTTTTTTAAATTAAACACTAGTTCGAGAAAATAAAGATGAGAATGTATCTTTCAGCAATTAAAGTGAATAGTACCAGCCTACTTGTCATTACTACATGACTCTCCAAACTGTGTGGAATAAAAGCCATTTGCAGTCATCTCCTCCCAAGTATAACTGTCATCAACTCCTCTCTTCAATACTCTGCACTTGGCCAGACCATGTCCCAGCCCTTCTGCCTGTCTGGAAGAGCAATGTCCTGAGTCAGGCTTGTTCTTGACTTCTCCTCTCCTAGATGTAGTTTCTGTCAATACTGGCTTATTGAAGACTCCTGCATTCTTGGGACACCAGTGGATATTCTTTAGTATCATTTTCCTGCTGTATTCAGAAATGGGGAGGGCTGTGCTCACTAGCACAGCGATGCTGGCCCAACACTAGGTTGGCCACCTCTTGGTGGCTACATAAACACACATTCCCCACTTTAGGCCTAGCCACTTGGCTGTCTTCTATTCCAGTTCTGTGTTGAACAAGCCCCCAGTAGATAGTTCATTAGGGTTGGCCAGCTACATCCACTTTGCCCCTAATTGGCTTTGATTAGCTTCTACGTTGCCTGGTATAATTTTTTTTTTTTTTTTAATTGAGATGGAGTCTCATTCTGCACCCAGGCTGGAGTGCAGTGGCACAATCTCAGCTCACTGCAACCTCCGCCGCCTGGGTTCAAGAGATTCTCATGCCTCAGCCTCCCAAGTAGCTGCGACTACAGGCGCCCGCCACCACGCCCAGCTAATTTTTTTTTTGTATTTTTAATAGATACAGGGTCTCGCTATGTTGGCCAGGCTGTCTCAAATTCCTGACCTCAGGGGATCCACCCGCCTCAGCCTCCCAAAGTGTGAGCCACCGTGCCCAGCCATAATGTTAATGTGAATCATTATAGCACCCAACAGCAACCATCAAGCACCTTCTCTGTGTCCCATGCTTGTTGAACAACAAACTTCTATTTCTCATGACAGTCTTATGAAGTAGACATTTTTATCTCCATACTGAAGCTCAGAGAATTTAAGTATTTTGTCCAAATTACACAGTGACTAGGTGACTGAGCAGGGATCCAACTCAGCTTTTATCTAGCTTGATTCCAAAATCACAGATGCAATTCTAGTGCATGCTCCCCACTCCACGGGGTATTAGCTGAGTTCCTATTTACTTATTCAGCCCTGGTTCTGGGCACACTTTCTCAATCTCATCATCATGGCTTTCGTGTATACAAGTAAAGGGACCCCTTATCCCTTTTCTCTTTATTGACCAAGTGCCTCATTAACTAGCTGTGGTTCTCTTAACACTACTGGTAAATAATAATAATAATAATAATAATAATAATGATACCCCTTAGGTTTCATCCCACTCTCTTTCTCTCTTGATGTCAGGATAATTGTTTTTCTCCTTCCTGTCCTATGCACTCTGATTTAGTGTCACGCTTGTTTTGTGCTCACTTCACTCTTAGGACTAAATTACCAGACTATATTTTAAGAAGGTACAAACTTTGTTTTGAATGTTAAGAATTCTTTCAGGTTTTCTAAGTTGCTTTGTAACTGGAGAATAAAGAATGAGGTTTAATATTTAAGGATGAATAACATTCGACACATCAGTTTTCAGGGGTCTAGAGTTAGATTTGATGATTACAGCCTCCTGTAGTCAATAAAAGAGAGATGTACTAACCATATGTAGATTGGGACCATTTTTTTCATTGTAACTGATGAAGGCCAAAACAGCAGGGCCAGAACTTGGGTGAGGGGTGAGGTAAGTGAGATACTCACTTTGGAACAAAATATAAAGGAGGATGTTAAATCTCATATCATGACAAATATTTCAATGAAATATTTTTAAAAATAAGAAAAAGTCCACAATGAACAAGGTATTAAAATTTTAAATAAAGATAGAATCAATATTACTGATTTTTCCTTTTGCCTCAGGCTCCACAATGCTTTGGTAGCACTGCAATATAATATTATTCTAAGATTAATGAACTCCATTTAATATGTTGGAAACATATTTATTAAAACAAGTGCAAGTAACTAGAGTAGTGGGGGGGGGGAAATTTCATCATTAGATACCATTAAAATTAGAACTAGAATGCACTATTAATTTTTAAGGTGTAATAGTCATTAAAACCACTTTTATTCAAAAATAATGAGGAACACAGAGCATTTAGTCAGACACTCTTTTAACCACTTTACTCATATAATCCTCACGACAACCTGCTGAGATAGTAGAAAAGGTCCGTGGCTACAGAATTCCCAGTGTAATATTCATTAAAATACAATGTCTGTGGAGCTGTGCAGCACAGTGACTCGCATAAAATTAGCGTCCCCATTTTTCAGATGAAGAAACTGAGCTCACATAGTAAGTACCAGAATGAAATTTAGACCCAGACAGTCCAGATCCAGAGTTCCTGTTCCTAACCATATTATAGAAACAAACCAAGCCTCTCAAAGATCAAGTAATGTAGCCCATTTCTACCTCAGCCTCTGCCTCACTAGACCTCACAATGCAATTAACTTTTAATAATAATGATCCTAAGAAACTCTCCAGGACATTGGACTAGACAAAGATTTCTTGAGTAATACCCCACAAACGTAGGCAACCAAAGCAAAAATGGACAAATGGGATCACATTAAGTTACAAAGCTTCTGCACAGCAAAGGAAACAATCTACGAAGTGAAGAGACAACCCACAGAATGGGAGATAATATCTGCAAACTATCCATATGACAAGCAATTAATATCAGAACATGCAGAAGTTCAAACAACTAAATAGGAAAAAGTCTAATAATCTGATTTTAAAATGGGCAAAAGATCTGAAAATATATTTCTCAAAAAAGGCATACAAATGTCAAAGAGGTATATGACAAGCTGCTCAACATCACTGATCATCAGAGCAATGCAAATCAAAACTACAATGAGATATCAACTCATTCCAGTTAAAATGCCTTTTATCCAAACACAAGCAATGTGTTGGTGAGAATGTGGCTAAGTGATGGTAAGAATGTGGCAAAAAGGGAACCCCTTTTACACTGTTTGTGGGAATGTAAATTAGTACAACCACTACAGAGAACAGTTTGGAGCTTCCTCAAAAAAACTAAAAATAGAACTACCATATGATCCAGCAACCCACTGGTATGTATATACCTCAGAGAAAGGAAATCAATATATCATGAATATATCTGCATTCCCATGTTTATTGAAACACTAGTCACAATAGCCAAGATTTGGAAGCAACCTAAGTGTCCACCAACAGACAAATCAATAAGGAAAATGTAGTATATAAACACAATGAATAATTATTTATCCATAAAAAAGAATGGGATTCTGTCATTTGTAACAACATGGCTGAAACTGGAGGTCATATTGTTAAGTGAAATAAGCCAGGCATAGAAACGCAAACGTTGCATGTTTTCACTTATTTGTGGGAGCTAAAAGTTAAAACAATTGAATTCATAGAGACCAAAAGGATGGATACCAGGGCCTGGGAAGGGTAGTGGGGGTTGAGAGAAGTGGGGATGGTTAATGGGAACAAAAATATAACTAGACAGAATGAATAAGTTCTAGTATTTGATATCATAACAGAGTGACTGTAGTCAACAATAATATATTGTACATTTTAAAAATAACTAAAAGAGTGAAATTGAATTGTCTGTAACACAGGAAAGGATAAATGCTTGAGGTGATGTATACCCCAGTTACCTTCATGTGATCATTATGCATTGTATGCCTGCATCAAAATATCTTATGTACTCCATAAACACTTACTACGTACTCAGAAAAATTAAAAATAAAAGAAAATAATGACCCCAAGAATAAAGATTCTGCCATAAATTTTACAGAAACCAGTCAAAATTTGTTATATATTATATGTAATATAAACACATATGTATGTGTGTATAATACATATATAATACATATGATGACTCGCCATTGAAATAACCTTGAGAGTCACTCATACTAACTTAAGAACTGCAATCCATCTCTGATTTTCACCTGTCTACAGGCCAAATACAGAAACTAGACTAAATACCTACGGTATTTTTACAAAATTGTGATGGATACTAATTCTGTAGCTCATAGGCATTGAAAGGCCAATTGAATTCAGCCTCCTGGCCTCTGCCATTAACTTCTGCAGGTGTATAACTGGTATTCTTGCATCAGACAGCCAATGTCATCAAAATGGAATATAACAAATTGTTATATAAAACATTTTAGCTCTCCACATTAAGTAGCACTATAATTATATGATGAAACCAGAGCACTGTGAAGGATTATAAAAAAGATTAAAGAATTCAGAATAAACACTTGAGATCTTGTCTAATAGGGATGCTCTCAAGGAACCACTGTTGCCAACTAACACTGCTCATATACATGTGGATTTCTGATTATCCGGTTTACTACTAAATTAAAGAGCAAAATTGAAAAATAAAATCTCTAATGCCTCTACTGTAGAATATTCCTATTGATATTTTGGAGGGATCTATAAGAAGCCAATATCAAAGCAGGAATGTCTTTTAGAAACAAGATAGATCAAGCTTGTCTCTTGAGAACATGTTATTCTAGAGAGGAAGAAGGTGTAAGACATGGGCTGGCAGCAGAGTATTGGGGGCGGGGGGAAGAATCAAAGAGAAATCTAGTGGAAGTAAAGTATACAAGGCCTTTATGCTACACAAAACGGTGGGCATTTCCATGGCACTGGTACACAGGTTGGTGTTGTTAATCATACCTTATTAATTGCTATTAGTAATCTCATTTAGAATTAATTTCTTATAAATATCATAAATCCAATAATCTGCCCCTTCCTCCTCATGCTAATACACCACAAGAGAAAAATTTTACCTTTTGTGAATTTAGAGGTGTTTCATGACTAGATGACTTATACAAGTTAACACTTTGTGTGAATCTTTGCTTTGGTGTGTGGTTGAGTGGCAGAAAGCAACTGTAAGCCCAGGAGCTATGTTGATATGTGTCTCACTGGTCAAATAAGGAATTAGATATGAATGTGTATAGATTATATTAAACCCATCCAGACTGGAGGAAAACAACTTATTTTATAAAAAATTTATAACATGGCAGTCATGTTATATATATATAACATAGCAATGTTCATATAATCCTGAGTCTTGTTAAAATAAAGACTCAAAGTGCTGCTACAGACTGTGAGATATGATTTATTTTGACATCAAAGTGTTTTCCACAGCTTGGTTACCTTTGTGATTTGGATCAGGGAAAGGTGTGTACCCTACCACCTTACCCTATGCTACATAGATGTAAATTTTCCATAGAAAGAAGTGGTTTGGGTAGTCACTCAGTTACTAGATTCAGCTGTTTTTGACCAAGCCACAAGAAACAACTCAGTAAACAAAAACTCTTTGAGAAGCAGGTCTAAGTTTAAATCCCAAATCAGAATGCCTACACTGGAGGAAAAAATAAGTTTTTACTGGCCATGGCTTTAGCTATAGGCCCAAGGATCTGTTTCTTGGAAAGAAAGTCTAGTTGATACCAGGAAGGAGATAGTAGTTAAAATTAATACAATATAAAATGTTTCCCACAGTGATGCTTAAGTGAACACAAGAACAACCCTAATAGCTGATTGCTTCAGAAAAGTAAAATGTAAATGGTCATTCAGAGTAACAGGTTTGCACAGGAAAAGAAACTCAGTAAGTCAGGAGTTTGAAGAATTGTATTAAGTTTCCTGGGTCTTGAGAAGAAGTGGCTTCTACATTCTTAGCTACATGAGGATGAAACGTTTGAGGTTAAACCTGTGTATTTTCATTCTCTGTCATCATAATTACTCATGGTCTCAGTGTATTTTTGTCTCGGGTACTATCTCTGTCCTTGTTGTTTCTTGATTCTCCTACCCACTGAATCTATGGCTGAGGACATTTGATAAGTGTGTAGTCCTGTTCAGTTTCGGATCTGCTAAGATTTTTTGAAAGTACATAGTGAGATAATAAAATGAGAATTTTTTTTGTTTGAAAAATTTTTGGGGACAAATAATATTTAAAAACTTTCAATGTTTCCACATTTCAACATTAGGTGGGAGGTGCCTATGAACCATAGAGTCTATTGCAGAAAAGCAAATAACTAAAATGCCTCAAGGGAAGTTCCTGCAACACAAAGAAAACCATTCAGATGCTTGGGGGAACAGCTTAGAAAGGGAAAAACAAAAACAGGCAGCTGGGGTGGCCTTCCTCCCCAACAGAGCTGAAGCTAAGAACATCCAGATAAAACTGGAGTCAGAAAATACTGGTGTTGGTTCCACATTCACGGGGAACTCTGAAAGCCTCTCAGAATAATCTTGATTTTTGGCAGGGTACTGAATCAATCAAGGCCTAGGAGTAGATGTGGTAATGGCAGAAGGGAGTTATCCTAGAGAAGTCCCAAAGACTCTGGTGGGTTGCAGAGAAGTCCTTTGTATTTTCAGGTGGATCCAGAGAAAGTAGGAGGACTAAGGGGCCAGCAGAAGTCTGGAGCCCACGCAAGGAGTCTTCCAGAATCTTGAGCCTGAAGGCAACCACAAAACCCCATGTCCTGAAGGGCATGCACATACTGTGCCCAAACAACCAGCCAGGTCATTTTCTAATGCTTAAAACATGAGGTCAATACCAGACAGGTGATAAATATGGTGCTATACCAAATTCTGCTGCCAGAAATCCTCTCCAATGCACTCTGGGTAAAAAGATATATTAATAATTATACTGTTTTGTTTTTTAATGTCTGATCTAGCTCATTCTGTTTTTGCAAGCATACTTCTTAGTGGTTTCTTTCATAAGAATAGACTTATTTAGCCCATCTAATATATGAATGATTTCAAAGTTAACAATAATAGCCATCACTGATTATTTCCAATATGTACCAGTCAGTATGCATTGCACCCATTATCATTCATTGTTATATCAATTCTCTGATGTAGGCTTTTTCTATCCCCATTTTCAGATACCAAAAGTTAGGTAACTTTCCTGAAGTTGCACAGCTAGTAATAACTCATTCCATTGTATCACACCAAATTACAACAAATGATTTCTAACAAGTGATAAACCCTGACAACCTCTGAGAACGAAAAGGCCAGAGAATTAAAAGTTAATAAAAGCTACTTTATTTTTCTCTATTCAACATTTGTATTCAAGATTATTTATTTTCTTAGTGGTCAAAACCTACTAGGTACTAGAATGAGGGTCAAGGTATTGAGACATTTTGTTTCTAGTTTCAGCTCTGCCACTAATTGTGTGAATTTGAGCAAGTATCTTTATAGCTTTCTCAGCTGTTTAGTCAGGATAACAACTGCCTCATTTTACTCTCAGTATTACATGTATTTCTAGCCTTGTCTTAATTGAAATAGAATTGGATAATATGCAATGTACTTTTATGGTGAGTTAAAAATGCATTATTATATTCACATATAAAATTATATCAGGCCAGGCATGGTGGCTCATACCTGTAATCCCAGTACTTTGGGAGGTTGGGGCAGGAGGATCACTTGAGCTCAGGAGTTCGAGACCAGCCTGGGCAACATAGCAAAACCTCATCTCTATTAAAAACAATAGTTGGACATGCTGATGTACATCTGCAGTCCCAGCCACTCAGGAGGCTAAGGCAGAAAGATCACTTGAGCTTGCGGGGTTAAGGCTGCAGTGAACTGTAATGGCACCACTGCACTCCAGCCTGGGTGACAGAGCGACACTCTGTCTTAAAAAAAAAAAGGAATCTAAAGTCAAACACATGGATCTCTGCCTAGGTCTCAGATGAAGGACCTGGATGGGAAAACATCTCATTTGTAAGTCTATGTGGGAGGGGTAAGTTTTAAATTAATTCGTAAGAAATATAAATGTCTTAGAAGGTATAAGGTTAACTGTTAGTTAATTATTAGAATATTTCAGATGCTAACAATCAAATATGATATTTTTATCCATATTACAACCAAGTTAAGGTAAGAAATGAAGCAGCATCTCATTGGGGTGGAATCCCAAAGAGATGTAAACCTGACTAGTTTCAAAATATGTGATGGAGAATTTGAAAATCTGTGCTTATAGATTCTGCCAACAGCAGATGGAAGATATTTGAAAAAAAAATTAATAAAAATACAATAATAAAATAATACAAATAAACAATGCACTATAACAACTATTTACATGGCATTTACATTGTATTAGGTATTATAAGTAATGTAGAGATGATTTAAAGTAAACAAGAGAATGTGCCTAGGTTATATGAAAATACTACACCTATTTAACATAAGGGACTTGAGTAACTACAAATTTTGCCACGTGGATGGGGAGGGGTCATGGCACCAATCCCCCTCAGATGGTTATATCATATAACAAACATATGTCTTGTTAAATGTCTTATTTGTGTTGTTGCATATTTAAGAATAGTCTCCAACAGTTTTTCCCAGCACTGGGTTTTAAAAGGCCTTAATCTACGGATAAAAGCTTTGTGCTTACCTAAAAAGTAGTCCTCCTTTACTTCTTTTCTAGCATGTCAAGAAACAAACACCCAGGAAGACATTAGACACCCTGTGCATATAAAAAGGGCGATAAAAGAAAGCCCAAAATGCCATCTAACCAATAGAAGTAGAATAAATTGGTAGGCATTTTACATTCACTTAAATATCCAAATGATTTAAGAGGATGTCCCTAAAAATTGTCTGATATATTGGCTTTTGTCAAAAAAAAAATTTGAATTGAAATTTGGATATGCACCAAAAGCTTCCGTCTTCAAGGACTTTTCGATTTCCACCAGTTTGCACGTTTGGAAACTGAACGATTCAGCATATCTCTAATAAAAAAATCATATCCCAAGGCTCCTTTCCTATGCAGGCAAAATCAAATTAACTTCAAACAGAAGAGGTGAGACGCATACATAGAGGAAGTATCAAACTCTAACATCACTTTGCTCCAGCTCTCTAAGGTCTCCTAACGTCTACCTAGGAGAGAAATCTAAATGTTAACTTCACCCAAGATCACTCCGCACAATCTAAAGACAAGTGTGGCTTCCAAAAGAGAATCACACTAAATTAATTATTCCCCTATGCTGTCAGGATTTGCACTGACAACACCATACAGTAGTATTCTGGACTTTTACTTAAGAAGTGATGACAGCCAACAAGATTACAGGCTCCATTCAAAGGCTACAGATTGTGCGGCACCCTTGCCTTGCTAGCTGGGCAGCCATTTGAATCAGGGGATTCTTGTGCTTTGTCTGCAGAAGTTGAAATGATGCTCTGCATCGTTTGAGACATGAGCTGCTGCGTGCACACCACACAACGTCCCCCAGCAATGATGCATTGCACTAATATGCTCTCAGAGCATACTCGCTGGGATGTATTAGAGCAATGTATCACCAAAACACTTAACTTACAGGATGTATTGCCACGTGAGGTGGAAATGGTTGCCAATGAGATGTTTTAAAGATAATTTCTAATGTTGTGTATTAAATGATGTCTATATCACCTTTCTGGTGATTTGGAAGATAACATTTTGAGATTCTGTTATGCTTGATCTTTGGGATTCAGTGCTTTCTCCCCCCTCACAAAAGCACTCTTATTGCAGATCATTTTTAATAGGAAAATTCAGTAATTGAGCTTCACCTAAGTGTGACACAAAATGAATGAAGTTTGTGTGCACTGCTGTGCAGTCAGCCCTGAAATTCAGTTGTGGGCATAAGCCCTGGTGCTGGGCTGCATCTTCCCCAGGGTGGGCGACATATGGGCTAGTGGTAGGCCCTGGGCAGAAAACAAGAGAGCCAGGTGGAGATGCTCCCTAGAGGCAAAAAGCTCTCTCTGCAGGCACCTACTTCCTCTGTTCCAATCCTGCATACTGTTTAATGACAGGCTCTGTATTGCTATAGTTATGTGTGCCAAAGAATTCTGATCTCTCTTTTTACTGCCTAATTTTATTAGATAAAAGGATGGAGTAACATTTAGAAAACTAGCAATTTACAAATTCTAAAAATAGATACTAGAGCTTCTCTTATTATGCATATTTTTCAGATTGGCTAAAATACGTTGCTAGATACACATTTCATAAGGACAGAGTCTACATCTGTTTTGCTTACCATTTTTCCCCAGTGCGCCATATCTGACTTGTAGAAAGTGTTCAATAAATGTTTATTCAATGCATTAATAGTCATGCTTCCCTTTTACAGTAGACCTATTTCATCACAATTTTTTCTTTGGAGGCAAAGCATGGCTTCTTTCAAACAGAATTGCCCTCTCTCGTAACCAGAAATCAAATTGCATCTAATAATGTTACATCATGGCAGTTATTTTTGAAAGAGTTGTTCTAACCTCTAGACCTTGCTTAAAGCCAACCTAGGATCTTTATAAATATTTATTTATAAAAACATGTGAAAAAGAGAGCAGGGAGGTGGAGAAAGAAAGAAACAATTTGATTATTAGTAGTATTCACCAGTGCACTTAAACTTCATTAGATTCATTTGAAAATATGTTTCCATACACATATTTTCAGAAAAGTCTTTATTTTGTAAAGAGATAACCACACACATGCACATAGTTAAAGCTGCAGTAGTGACTACAAATAGATAAGAAAAAATCATATATGGTTTATACAATTAGTGTTCTCATGTCATAATATTTTGTATACTGCAGTTTTTTAGTTATGGTAGTGACAAATTTCCTGGTATATGTCCTCCTCAGTCATAGATTTTTTGGGGCATTTTTGACAGTGTCATATATTCTAGTGTCCAATATAAAACAAAACAAAACCCTATAATTTCTTTTTATAGTTGCATTTCAAACTAATACCAGTGCATTCCTGATTGTCTTCCTATTAAATCATGTTTTTACTCTTTTTTCCCCTCATTTCATTGTACATCATAGGTCTCCAAAATAGCTTTGATTTTAAGCTACCTAAAGAAAAACATTTTTTTACTTGTAAATTCAATAGCCTCTCTTTCATTAATTACCAGACAGACACAGACACATACATACCCCTCTTGAAAATGCTTCCAGTTCTCTTTTATACATTCTATATAAAATAGATGTAAGACTTGCATTGCCAAGGCTGAACTTGTTCGTATCCAGCTGGGTCAGGGTATAATATGATGGCAGCTCCATTGTCAATTTATATTTCTCCTAAAAGATGGCTTTCCTGACCTCCCTTTGTAACTTTCTCATTCTCATCCCTGTGGCTTTTTCCCTCTTTACTTACTCTCTTCCCCTAACCTCCTCTGTGGTTAAGTAGCTCTTCCTGGGGGCTTTAATTAGTAAATACTGCACCTCTATGAAAGAATTTATTATATTCTTGCTAATCTTTTCTGACATTTTAATGATAAGCTCCTGGTCGTCAGCAGCCATATTCTCATCCAAAACTTGTATCTATATTCCCACTACAGCAAGTGATAGACTGCTACTATTTGGTTGTGAATTTTCTGAACCATTATTACTTTTCAAATCTCAGCATTTTTTCACCTAAAGATGATTCTTGGTGAGATGCTTCACATGCAGAAATCAATGAATAAGTAATGTTAGCTGAGAGACAACTCTGAGACTATTATGGGGACATAAAAGATAAAATTAGAACATTCATTGTTTGTCCCGTTACTGGCACAAATAAAACATTTGAAATTCAAAAGAAAATGTTGTTAATCTGTAAATATAAAGTAAGTCTCATCAACTGTAATAGATAAATGTTAGCTGCATATATACTAATTATCTTAAAAAAAACAAAGACAACTGGCAAAAGTATCTAATTCTACTTCTCATTAGACCTTTATGATTGATTTCCCGCAGTATCACTGCATGGCAACATTCCATATTTTAGTTCCTAAGATCACATTATAAATGGAATTCCAGTTTTTCTTTGCTTCACCTATGTGTTTAGCTGACGAACATTACTAAGTACTTTTTCAACCTGCGGCCAAGGTTAACACTGTGTAAAAATGCCAATAAAGGAGAATATACTCCATTACATCTATTGTTACGATCAACAACTTGGGACAAATATAAGGAAAATTCTGCCATAATACATTCAGTCATGGTAATAGTACCTGACTGAAACACACACAAACAAACACACACACACACACTAAATGGTATGTCTTTTGAAAGGAAATAACTAACTTAAAGTCACAGCAATCCAGAATAGTGATATACGTGTTGGGAAGCCCAAGTTTTTAGAAGATGGAAGAAATTGTTAAAACAGTTTCTAACCAATAATTTTATCTATTGTATGCAATAATGTCATCTAATTATCTTTTTATTGGAGCACATGTGCATAGATAGATATTATAAAGTCTGACTCGAGTTTCTTAAATTATATTTAAATGTAGATTAAAAGCTAGGAAAATTGACATCCAAATTTAGCAAAGAACGAATAGTATTTTCCTACTACAATGTAACAAAACTACTAAAGACTAAAATTTGGTACTGCTCATTCCACAACAAGTTGTTGCAGAATATTATGAGGACACAATGGCCCTGAAAATCTCCAGTTCCAATATTAAATCCAATGCTCTAGACTTTTTTGTGCTTTTTGATTTTAGAGCCCTTGAACAAAACTTAACAAACTTTCAATTTCTCATAAATCACTCTTTTTGATTTGTTCATAGCAAGAGCGTAGTGTCTTGGACTCAGGAAAGGCTCAGTTCCAGAAAGTCTACATAGGAAGGGTTAATAAAGCAATGTTTGACAGCGGTACTTAGGAGGACTCTTTTGAAGCTGCATTTGTACAGAAAGCCCATAACTTTTTAAAAATTTGTTTTGAGGTCATGGGAGATTCATATAGAACTGTAATAAACAGTGCACAGAGATCCTGTGTGCTCATTACTCACTTTCCCTGAAGGGTAACAGCTTTCAAAATTATAGTACAATATCACAACCAGGGTATTTACATAAACACAATCTACCTACCTTAATTCAGATCCTCTACTTTTATACTCATGTGAATGTGTGTAGCTGTGTATGTGTGTATTTAATTTCATATTATTTTATCACACATATAGGCTTGTATACCCACCATCACCATCCCTCATTTTTAACAGTGTATGTTATAATAAATAAAAATAGTGAACTATGCTAAAGCTTTTTAATTTATATTCTAGATCTAGACAGGCAGGAGATATAAATCATTCATATTATTATTATTTTGATTGGGGTCACTGGAAAGGCATTGATTAGAATATTACATTAACGAAATCCACACCTCCCCCCCACAACTTGCTCTCAACACTGAGGGCATCTGGGGTTAGACTTCAATTAGATACCATGTAACCATCACTTCTTACCTGGAGCACACATTTCATTTTCAGATTTATTTTCCCTTAAGCTGCATTTCCTATTTTGACGTGCTTCTCTACAGAGATCACCTAAGACATTAATATTTTCTTACATCATATGATCCTAATCTTAATGTCATAAACCCCATCCACAAACTGTGGGTAGAGCGAAATGAGGCGTCGTGTTTTGTACCAGTTTTTAAAGCAGAGCAAGTGCTTTTTGGGCTACAGCACCAAGAGGAAAACTGATTATTAGCTATTGTTTTCTGATACTAAGTCTACGATGGGATTGATTACATTTTGTACTTTTATTCTAGAGGTGATGTGACTAAATAGGAAAGCCTGTATTAGACACCTAAGGAGACAAAAAAGTCACAAAGAATCCTGATCTAATTTGGAGTGTGATGCAGGGTGTGGTGGCTGATGCCTGTAATCCTGGTACTTTGGAAGGCTGAGGTGGGAGGATTGCTTGAGCACAGGAGTTTGAGACCAGGCTGGGCAACACAGTCTCTACCAAAAACAAGCAAAATTAATCAGTTGTGGTGGCATGTGCCTATAGCCCTAGCTACTTGGGAACCTGAGGTGGGAGGATCGCTTAAGTCTGGGAGATTGAGGCTATAGTGAGCCAAGATCACACCACTGCACTTAAGCCCAGGAAGACCCTGTCTTAAAACAAATATAAAAATAAAAAAAAAATATTTTGGAGTGTGAGAGTAGAGGAAGTGAGTTGGGAGTTCACTGTATAATGAATACAGCAAGATTCACAAGGTTGCATTACTGTCATCCAGCTTTTTTCATAAATATGCATGTAATATGAAGGTGAGTCTAGTAGGAGGATATGACAATCCTACCCCTGGAAAAAGCAATTGAACATCAGGTGCATCCTTGTCTGAGATCTACATAAGAAAGATGGCAATGTCACTAAATTTATCATGGGAGGGTTATATTTTCTGATGGGCAGTTCTTAAGAAAAATGTTTTAAAGCAGCACGGAGATTTTTCTGATTGAAATTATTTATTTGCTTTATTTCCCTTCTTGAACAATCTTTTCCCATGAGGTTTGAGAACAGGTCTTATTCTTCTTTATATTTCCCTCAGATTTTAGACTGGCTAGTTACATGAAATAAATATGCAATAAATATTTATAGAATTATATCATGCCTAAATTTCATATTTCCTGAAGAAAACTCATACCCATATTTTAAAAGAAAACAGAAGTTGGAAAACAGACCTGCAAATTATAAACTCAGAAATCAATGTCATCCAATGTATGATGCTGGGTATATTTTTTAATTTTAGCTCTGTTGTTTATTGCAAGCATCCATCCTTCCTATAAATCCCCACATCTACATCCATAAACAAAGCTAGCTGAAACCCACAGGGATCTGGGTTTCAACATGTTTCAAAATAAAATCATTTAAAAATGATCAGACATTAATTCAACACATTGGTGTTAATTAACTAAGGTCTGAAAATGTCTATAATTATTTTTAGTTGTTACTTGATTAACATAGAGAAGTATATCACTATTATTTTCTCTAGAAATAAAACTGAGTGGGACAGATTATGAGACACTTCTGACTCACCTAGTTCTCCAAAAGATGCTGGAACAGAGAGCTACATATGAACACGAAATGTGTCAAGTGAAGGAAGGCTGGAAGAAAGTAGAGGGGTATATGCTGGGCAAAAGACTACCCAACCCAGTAGTAAACACATTCTAGATATCTGAAAACTGAGCGTTCCCTCTCCTTTGTGGGAGTCTGGTTCAAGAGGGTATTGCTGTCTCTCCACTGCTTGTCTCCTCGTGAATCATCTGAGCAGAAGGGCTTATTTCCATGCTATGTTCACAGCTACTACACTGTCTAGAACACTACTGGGTCTAACTACATACTAATGAAAATAATGGAGAGAAATTAAATGTAAGTTGCTATAGTCCTAAAAGAACTCTTAGAATATGGCCATACACATGAGTCAATTACCTTAATCGAAGGTAATATAACCTTGAAAATGTAACAATTCCTTTAAAAGTATTAAAAAATACTTTTTTTGGAGGAGAATATTCTATGCTGAAACAAATCAACAGAATTATGAACTTTGGATTTGACATTCAGCATTCTCATTTACATTTGACACCTATAAAACAGAAATATATAAATTTATGAATACATAGAAGTTCCCTAAGGACAGTGATTTTTGTCTGTTTTATCTGCTGTATTTCTTGAATTCTATTGTCTGGCACTCAAACATATATGCTGAATGGATTTATAATTAAAAATAAAAATGTTTGGCTAGTGAAAATATCCTTTCTTGGCCTATAGTTTTCAGGTTAATTTGGCAGCATCTCGTATCTATGAATGCCAAAACCCTAATAATGATAATCCAAATAATAACACTGATATGGCTATTCCCACTTTACTGGATAGCTTATGTTTCTATCTTCAAATAATTAAAACTCGAATAAATTAAAACTGGCCATATTACACCATCCCTCAGATTCATAGGTAATATAAAGGATAAATCAGTAGCCCAGTAAGAGACAACTAAAAGGTTGAATTTATTATTGTTTGCAACCAATAAGTATGGGCTGAGTTCTTAAACAAGAGTTTTCTGTGAAAATTTTTATTAGGTGCAAAGGGAACTAATGAGGAGAAATAGGTTTAAACTGAAGGTGAGAATTTGGAGGGATCATGAGAAAGAATGTCATGATGATGACAGAATGGTACTAGCAAGAGTCTTTGGAGCCTTTTGAGAGTGTCAAGGACAGAGTGGGCAGCTACCTGTTCTGGACAATAAGACATCTAGCTAGAAATGATGGAACCAAACCAGGTTATCCTTAAGAGCTCAAATAAAGTAACTGATTTATCCAACAGCATACAGTTATTTAGAGGCAGACCCAAGACTATATGCCATGTATATAAACTAGGTGCACTTGGAATCATGGGCTAGGTCATGGTGGAGAGTGACATCTTAAAAATTAAAAAAAAAAGCTATGCCATATACATAGTAAAATTTCACTCTAGTATATAATCACAGAAATAATATGGCTTTTCTGATATAAATAGTCATAAATGAGTGAAATCTGTTTGAGAACATACAAGCCCCCTGTTTGCACCAATTTAGTTTTGTTAATAACTGGGAAGATTTGGTTGATCTTCAGAAAGTTTTCTTAGCTGCAGGATTAGCTAAAGGATTCCTCGCTATAAATTGCAGCTTTGATTTGAAATATTAGTTTAATTGATGGCTAATACCTTTCAGACCCTAAAAATAAGTAATAAAAAATTACATTGTGGGGCACAATGGCTCATGCTTATAATCCCAGCACTTTGAGAGATGGAGGATTGCTTGAGCTCAGGAGTTCAAAACCAGCCTGGGCAGCATGCCAAATCCCCTCACCTGCAGTCCCAGCTACTTGGCAGACTGATGTGGGAGGTTCGCTTGAGCCAGGGAGGCAGAGGTTGCAGTGAGCTGAGACTGTGCCACTGCACACCAGCCTGGGTGAGAGTGAGACTCGTCTCCAAAAAAAAAAAAAATATATATATATATATATATATACATACACACCAGGTGAAAGAAAGAAGACAGAATCGCATAAAACAAAAATAGCAAAAAGGAAACAGATACGAAGAGAGACCGGGGAAGCCACTAGCAAAACTAGCACATAAACACAGGCCACATAGCATCCCTGTTGTTTATTAACCACACTTCGGGATCTGCCAGAAAAAAAAAATCAAAGTGTCTTATATATTTAGGTTTGTGTTTATTTCTAAAATGCTTATATGATAAAAGTACTTCCTCATATCAAAATATTAAAACAGCTCTGATGGCTTCCAGTTCCCCCGCTGAACCATATTGTTTAAGTTGGGTTTAAGTTGCCCATCAACCCCCACAATAGCTATCAGAACCAAACCCATGTACCTTACTTCGCAACTGTCACTCACTTGCAAAAATTCTAATGTCCAATCACAGTACACTTGGTTTATTTCCCTAAGGAATCCACACTTTGTATATATTGTCTCTCTCCCTCTGTTTCTTCTCTCTTTTCTCTCTGATCCCATCATTCATTCTATTCATTCAATACTTTCACCTCCCACCTACCTTATTATTATTATTATTTTTTTCTTTTAGAGACAAGTTCTGCCTCTGTTACCCAGGCTGGAATTAAGTGGCATGATCTCAGCTCACTGCAGCCTCAAACTCCTGGGTTCAAGCAATCCTCCTACTTCAGCCTCCCAAGTAGCTGGGACTACAGACACCTGGCTAATTTTGTTTTTAATTTTAGTAGAGACAAGTTCTCACTATGTTGCCTAGGCTGGTCTCAAACTTGTGAGCTTAAAAGATCCTCTTGCCTCAGCCTCCCAAACTGCTGGAATTACAGGTGTGAGCCACCACACCTAGCCCCTCTACCTTTTGACCTGATTAACCTACTCATCTTTCAGAACTCATTGGTACATAAAAGCTGAAAACCATTCCCTAAAATCCTCCTCTGGGATTCTTACAGCACCAAGGGTGTACCCCTATCAAAGACTGACAATGCACTGTTGCATTTGTCTCCACATCTGCCTGTTTCCACAAGGAATGTTACATTTACTGAGGTTAGAGACTACGTCATGTTAATTTTTGTATCTTACTGCCTAGCACAACACTCAATATATAGGGGTACTCATCTAATGTTTGAAGACTGAGTAAATAGCCAAGATTTATTGAGCACCTTCTGTACCCGAAGTGGTACAGGCATTGTACTAAGGATATTATATTCAAGGTTCACAGAATCTATCAATTCCTTCTCCCAATCTAGAATTTTCTTTGAAGACCCCGACCAGATGTCCTAGCCCTCACCAGCTTCCAACTGTCAATAATTAGTTAGCCATGCCTCTGGCACATGCAAAAAGGAAGATAATGATACTCAAAATATTAAAATAAAATTATGATGAGTATCTCTTCCACTGTATGATGTGCTTAAAATCCCTGATTTCTATTCCTCACCTTGACCCCAAGTGACTAGTGATGAGCTGGACATTTGGTTGGAGCCCAATAAATGTTTGTTGAATTATAACCATGGAAGTAACAAGAGTCTTAGTGATCTTTTTCCTCTTCTAACGATAGAGAAAGAAAAAGTCTACCCAGTATACTGCATTAATATGTCCTTGAAAAATTCTGATTTATAGTTTGGGCCTCAGGATACTTTTGAAGGAAAGTTAAGAGGTTATGTATTGGACTAAGGAGAGAAATAATTTCACCATAAATCCCCAAAGATAATGGGTTCAAAGGTGTGTTGCCCTAAGAAAGTTCTTTTATTTTTCTTTGAGGCAAGCCAAAAACTATCCCTTCAACTCAATATGCTAAAAACAGAAAATACTAAGTTGTTTGTGTGGCCATATGTTCCTACATTTCTAGGTCAGTCTTGATCAAATACTTTTCTTCCATGCACCCCATAAATACACTTGTACTCATCAGCCCATCTGTCCTGCTTTCCTTGGCTTGGAAAATGTGGTCATTGTAAAAGTTCTATTTATTCCCTACCAACCATCTATGGTTTCTTTTTTTATGTTTAAAAATTTTAAAATTATTTACACTCCCTTTCTGAACAAAAGGAATAAATGGGCAGCTATTGGCAAAGAAGATATATATGACGAGCTATTCTATGTTGATGTCAAATGACTTAGCAAAGTGCAAGTGGTGGAGCAAAGAAGAGCAGGTTTTCTCCTCTTAGATAAAGGGTTCTCTGTTACCTTAGGGACTGGTCTTGGAATGTTCAAGGTCAGTATTGATGCTGCCACTATAGTTTGGTATGCTGGTTTAAATGCTGCAACCGCAGTATATCTATATGAATGTGATGGAAATATGAGAGTTCACAGGATATCTATATGAATGTGATGGAAATATGAGAATCTCAGCCCCATGTAGAAATGAGAAGGTAAATGTATCCCATACACAAAGTAAAATAGATGAATAATTCTGGGATGTTCTCGAGTGTGGCATATAGTCACTGACATGGTCACTGCAGTTTGAGGCTGTGTTTCTCAAACTTGGGTCATGTACACAATTTTTTTTTATATATAAAAATAAAGTTTTAGGTCCCTAAGACTAAATTTACTTACTTCACCCTTTTCCCAAAGATCCTGAGCATTCTGATTTGAAAAATAATGTAGTAGTAGTTTAGCCCGTGAATTCTAGTATCAGATCTGGATTCAGTGTTCTGTGCACTTAGTAACTGCAAAATGTTAGGCAAGTTAATCTTTCTAAACCTCAGTTTCCTCATATGTAAGACCAGGCCAAAAAAAAAAAAAAAAAAAAAACAAAAACACTACTCTTAAGTAAAATAAGCCAGACACAAAAATACAAATATTGTATGATTCCACTTATATGTAGTATCTAAAGTAGTCAACTCCAGAGAAAGTAGAATAATGGTTACCAGCGGCTTGTGGGAGAGGAAAATGTGGTGTTGTTTAATGGGTGTAGATTATCAGTTTTGCAAGATGAAAAAGTTTTGGATATCTGTTGCTCAACAATGTCAATATACTTAATGGCTAATGAATTATATACTAAAAAATGGTCAAGATAGTAAATTTTATGTAATTTGATTTTTATGATTAAAAATAATACATGCCCAACAGGATTATAAGAAATACTAAATTTTAAAATATGAATATAAAGTACTTTACCTAATACTTGGCAAAGTCAATGCGCTTTATAAATAGAGGCTATCGAAAATGAAGCAATCAAAATTTTCAAAAGTAATAAGCACACAGAAATTTCTACTGATTCCAGTAAACAATTTTCTTTCCCTAGTCACTATTTTTAATTGGTTGTTGATGACGCCTCCGTCAAGAGGAGCAGGGTACTCATTCAGATGATTCATTCATATTGCCAACTTCAGTGATTCCCATGAACCCTGTTCTTTTAGTGAAGCAGTAAGTGGTAACTTGAGAAGTGCCAGCCTCCTAAGAGGGGTCACTGAGTTACATTTGGTCACATCTACTCAGGCATTCTGGTAGGCAACGACCATTTCAAAAAACCTACTGAGCTGAGCCACATAGATTTTCTTCTGGAGAAAATGGGCTGGTGACATGTCTGTTATTTGAAGCAAGAAGCCAAAGTCCTTCTCAAATTGACTCCCACTCTTACCTCGCTGATACATCCTTTCTCACTTAATTTGCTCTATCTACATTAGCCTTTTTCAGTATGTCTGAAATGCCCCAAACCCACTTACCCTCCAGGGTGTTTGCACTTGCTGTTCTTTCTACCCAGAACGTTCTTCCTCAATATAGCCACAGGGATGACCCTCATACCTTCTTCAAGTTTTTGCTCATATGCCACTTTTTCAGTGTAGCTCTCTGTGACCATCTTATAACAATAATTGCCACCATCTTCTTCTTCTGGCCCAGGGACGTGCACTTAATTATTTCCACAGCAATAACATCCACAGATAAATTATATATTTTAAAAATTTATCTAGTGTCTGTCTCCTTCCAGTATAGTACAAGCTCTGTAAAGGTAGGAATTATTTTCCCTTTTGTTCCCTATTGTATACCAACCTATAATAGTGTCTGGTATAAAGTATGCACATATTGAATATTTTTAGTGAGTGAATGTATTGGTGCAAGCCTTATTCAATATATTAAAAAAAGTAGGCTAATCAAAAGTATTCTCCTCACAAAAGAAACATCTAAGAAAAATTAGTTAGTGGCTTCACAAGCATATCCTTATTATTTTGCATTAAACTCAAGCCCTTTTCCACTTCCGTGAGAGTTATTCTGTTTCCCTACCATTACCCGAAGTGGAAGGGGTTGGAAAACATAGAAGCTAATACCTCAACAGTTGTTGAAACCAACTTGGGAATGTAGAGATACAGGTAGATAAATGTAGTTAATAATGTATTCATTTATAATAATACAAGTTGTCTGTCATAGTAATTAGCTTTATGAAAATATTCCTTAGATTCTTGGTGTATGCTGCAAAATAAAATGTTTATAAATATTATTATACTTGCCACTGGTGTCAAAACATTGCTTCTGTTCTGTATTAGGAAAGATAATTTCCAAAGAAAGAAAATACTAGAAAGAATTCACAACAGTGAGACTAAATGCTGAGTTCCAATGCCAATCTTTTCTCTACCCAGCTCCCTGACCTTGGGCAAGACACAATCTTTTGGTGTGTCTGGCTATAACAGTTGGGTTTTGCTGCAAACCTACTTAACTCCCATGAGCCTCGATTTCCTCATTAGTGAAATGAGCATAAGAATCCCTGTTTTGGCCAGGCATGGTGGCTCACACCTGTAATCCCAACTCTTTGGGAGGCTGATGTGGGCAGATCACTTGAGAACAGGAGTTTGAGACCAACCTGGGCAGCATGGTGAAACACTGTCTCCACTAAAAACACAAAAACTAGCCAGGCAGGCTGGTGTACACCTGTGGTCCTAGCTACTCAGGAGGCTGAGGAGGAAGGCTCACCTGAGCCCAGGACGGGGAGGTTGCAGTGAGCCATGTTCAGGTCACTGCACTATAGCCTGGGTGACAAAGCAAGACCCTGTCTTAAAAAAAGAATCCCTGTTTTCCCTATTGCAGAAAGTTGCCTTGTAACTGAAAATCAAGACTCATACCATCGGTGATAGGCCAGGTGAAGTTAAGTGGTTCAAAAACTGTATTTAATTTCCCAATTACAGTTATTTGGATATGTACTTGGAGAGAAAAAAAGTATAACTAGCATATTAAAATTGTAAATATATGAACAATATTATTTAGGATGAGATTAGTTTCAAAAGTAAATTGTTTAAATGTAAAATATTAATTAAACAATAAGGTAGAGAATACATATATATGTCCCAGTTATGAAAGTGGTATACATACAAATGGGGTTTGGGGAAAAAAAAGCTTGTGAGAATCAATTTCGATGGTTTGTGAATTTTCTTTCCAAAGTTAACAGTACAAGCCAGGGTAAGATGGTATTAATATATTAAGACAAATGTAAACAAAATAACATGAAAATAAATGTAAATAATATGAAGTATTATGATTATTTCAGTAAGAAATGATCTTCTTTGTGAGTGCCTATTATATTCTAGGCACTCAATAAGACTAGGCATTTTGTCTGTTAGCTAAATGCTTGCTAGCAAACTGACTGCAACTGAGTTAGAGCAAGTTGATTGTTTCCTACATCACACATCCAGGCCACAAATCCAGTTCTGCTGATTCTAGGCTATGTTCTAGGAGAGTTAAAATTTTAGAAACAGCATTCAGAATTCAATAAATATATGTTTTTAAAAAACCAAAAGGCAAATTCCGCAAATGAATAAGCTGCTTTTTTTTTTTTACATGCTCCTGATGGCTCCCTATGGCAATACTGTGGAAAAATAGAATCTGAGCCTTATCAACATGAAATAATAAAAATAACATTATTACACTAAATAATAACTGTGATATTGGGTCTTTGACAGAGCTCAAAGATTCTGCACCTCATGAAATCATATATTTTAATGGGAAGTGTATAGAGCACATACAGTGTGTATAAACATTGACAGTATAGGAAATAACTAACAGAAACTCTAGAGTGCTTCATGTCTGACTCGTCCGACTTCATCCATTACTGAAAAATGTGTAATGGTAAAAACGTGCCTTCAGTAAGTTATAGTATTTCTGTTCTAGTCTGTTCTCGTCTATTTATTGGCTTTTTGGTGTTTACTTAGTTACCAATTTTCCCTGAGTCTTAATTTTCTCAGATTAATTAGAAATTAGCTGTATCTTGCCTGAAAACAGAAGGGAGGGATCTAACTGTTATCTGTTTTCTAGGCACGTGCACCCTCATTAGACTCTAAGCACCACGTGAAGTCAGAAACCATTAGCTTTTATTCACTATTATATCCTTAATACCTGGAATACAGCAGACTTTTCATAAGTATTTGAATGAATGTATACAAAAATGAATAAATGTATTTGTGGAACATCTGTCACGTGACAATTACTGTGTAAGGTTCATTGCTCAAGTATGAAACATAGTAAAACAAATGAAGACAATACGTAAGTTTTAAAATCCCTTGTAAATGTAAAATGCTACAAAAGCATTTTTAGAGTTTTTAAAAATAATTTACTTACATGCAGTTTTAAATCAGAGTCCTCAAATAAGTTCCAAATCAGAGATTTTATCAAGATTGTATTTACTTTTTTAAAAAATGGAGTTTTATGCTGCTGTGGTTATGGAATGTGCTTGTACTATTTATATATTATATAATATATATTACATAATATATATTATATGTATATAATAGATATCTATCTATATATCTATCTATATCTATAATATATATAATATATACTATATAATATATAGTATATATTATATAATATATATAATATATAATAAAATATATATTATATATATGCTGTTTGATGTAGCTCTATAAAATGCTGGTTCTTTATAATATTGCTTATGAACTATTTTGTTTAATCCTACTGCGTCTATGAAACATTATAGACTCTTCTGTTAGTATGCACAGCTTTTACCATGATCTTAATACTTTTATATACCAAAGCAATGAGAGCATGGGAGAATTTACTGCATTCCCCTGGACAACGAACATTAACTCACTGTTACAGACCTAATGTTTGTGCCCCCTCTCCACCCATATTCAAATATTGAGATCCTAACTCCCAGTGTGATGGGGCCTTTGGGAAGTGATGAGCTCATGAGGTGAAGACTCGTGAATGTGATTAGTTACTTCTCTTATAAAAGAGAGCCCAGATAGCTCCCTCACTTCTGCTATGTGAGGATACAGCAAGAAGATGGACAATTATGAACCAGAAAATGGGCCCTCACCAGACACGGAATATTCCAGAGCCTTCATCTTGGAGTTCCCAGTCTCTAGAACTGTGAGAAACTAATATTTGTTGTTTAAGCTGCCCAGTCTGTGGTATTTTTGTTATAACAGTCAGAATGGACTAAGATGTCAACATACTCTAAATACTCTCAGCAACTGGCTCACCATACTCTAAATAATCTAGCTCCCTACCCTGAATTGAAAATGTTATGTTCCAAACATGGTTTCCCCCACTGAGGTCTCTGTTTTTTATGAAGTGTTTTGACATAATGGTTGACAAATACATACAAATATTATTGATCAACATGCTGCAAGGAAAAATAAAGTGTCCACAGCACTCCAGGAGTTCAACTAACAATCCAGTGGGGAGATGAAATAGAGTAGAGCTGGTTCTTTGAGGTCAGGGACTGAAGCTTATTCAACATTTTATCTGAGCTTGATTATTTATCTGAGCTTGGTTTCTAGCATGTAGTAAAATGTCTGATGACTTGACAAAGGAAAAAAAATAGATACCTAAGATAAGAAGGGCTATTAGTATAAAGACTCTGAAGCTGACTTCCTCTTCATAATTAGGGCAGTCACGAAAGTTCTACCATATACCATATATCTGATAGATGACAGATAGATAGATAGATAGACAGACAGATGTATAATAGTCAGGCCTTTAAAAAAGGACAGATAATGACCTACAGAAAGGAAAAAGTAGGCCAAACAATGATAGTTATGTAAAAAAAATGTGGGTCCCAGGAAGTTCAGAGTTATCTATTTTTATTTATCATAATGCTTATGATTTCCTTCTTCTTTGAAATTTCCTCACATCTTATTCCAGTTCTATTCTCTGCTACTGTGATTCTGTCCTGTTTCAGTGGCTCTTCCCAAGGGGCTGACGACAGCGAGGCCTCTGTGCTGTGCTGGGGAGGAGGGTGACCCCTATCTGGGACAGCACATGGTTGTCTTCCCTCAGTGGATGCTGCCAAAGCCAAGCAGGGAAATGCGCCCCAGTGTGCATGCTAAACACAAGTTAGGCGCCCTTCAGTGAAGATTTAGGCTTGGCTTCCTTCCCTTGGCTATTAAGCTACATTCCCACAGAATTACTACATGTCTGAGGTTTCTAAAACCTTTTGTGTGGATCTCAAACAGTTATTGTGTTGGATCCAAATTTCGACCTTGGTTAAGCAAGCCTCAAATCCGTTCCAAGCTGCCCCAGGCAGTGATGCTCCAAGGACACCTGATGAAAGGGGGAGATAAGAATAACCTCTACAGCTTGGTGATCACCTATTGTGTGTCAGTCACCGTGCTCCACTCTTTGCATGCAGCATCTCATTTAGTCCTTACTATAAACTGTGCTTGCTAGCTACTATGACTACTCTTATTGCCACTAATTTACAGATGACAAAATGACAGTTTAAGGAAATTAAGAAACTTGTTCAACTTTTACAACCAATAAGTGTTAAAGTATTAAAAGTATTGGAACCCTAGCAGTAGACTTCCACAGTTGGCAAGGGCCAGGGCAAATGACACCAGAGTGATCTAAACAGCCTGAGTAATAATAAAAGCCATCAATCCAGCACATAAACTGCCTGCAGTCTGTGCATCCCAAAAGACAAAGAGAAAAGTAGTAGGCCATGTTTCTTTCTGCATCTAGGTGGCAAGTCTATGAGCTGAGAGACAGTCCCTCTGTGAGGAGAAACAAGTTCACAAAACAGAGGGCAGGAAGGTTCTCTTAGCTTGTGGCAGGCAATGAGTCAGGAGAGGTAACTTTTGGAACAGAGCTTGCTCTTGGCTTAGGGAGTAAAAAGTGAAAAGACTTCCAAGGACTAACAGGTTCTCTCCTTACACAGGGTAATGAAGGCTATCACATTCAGGGCTTAGACTTTGTTGATTTATAGACTGTGTAATCTATCGCAGTGAGCTTGATTGTTTTGATTCTTTTTTTTAATACAGGTATCTAGTTCAGGGGAAAAGATGCTCAGAGTGAGAACCCTTGTGTATAGTTCGAGTATGTGGTTAGCGAAAGCCTAGAGAAAAAAATTTTGGGAAAACAATTTTGTCCAAGTGCAGAGAACAAAACTTGCATTACAGCACCAGCAGCAGAAAGCTTGCCATAAAGATGGAGAAGTGGAGCGGTTTCCCAGAGCACTTTATTTAGGAAGGCCTCCTAGCCAAATGGACCATAATCAATGTCGTGATCAATAATTACTACTCTAAGAAGCCCCTGGCATAGGCCAAATGAACCACTCTTTCCTCTCCCTCCACCTTGATGCTGTGCTCTCAATCACTACAAAATGAAATTCTCCCAGATCAGAGTCTGTAGTTTTTGTGAACAGAGTCATTGATCTCTGATCGTGTGTTATTTTTTGTGAAACTTATAAACTTAAGCATGATTAGGTGAATGAATACTGTGGTGGGATAAATAAGGTTATCCAATCTTATGTAAATGCACACAGATATGTTTGGAGCATATTTTCTTCATTCCAGTCAGCCCAGCTCCGCCTCAGTACTTCTGCATTGACAAATGAATTGAAAATGAACACATGGAGTCTGTCATCTAGTCCCAGCAGGGGACTAGTATGATATACTTAAAGGGCATTGAATTTACAAGCATGTATATTTCTCTCATATTTTTATATCTTTAGAATAATATAAACTATGAGGTATAAAAATATGGTAATTCAACTTGTCTCTTTGATACTATCAATTTTAAAAGACATCAAATAAGATTTAGATGAAGAAAAAGAAAACACTTTATGAATCAAACAGACTGAAATGCAATATTATATTTGGGGTTCTATCTGATCCCTGCAGTTAGTGTTCTTACGGAGTAGATTTGGTGTATTAATTGTGCAATGCTATTTTATTTGTTGCTTGCAAAGGGGAAGGTGATCAAAACTCTTTTGACTTATTTAAAAACATCTATATATTTTGGCCATGTTTTAAAGATTAAAGAAGTGTTTTAAATGGCACATGATAGTTTTTATTACATCCAACATATCTATGCTGTTAGAAACATCTTATTGTATGATATATATTGTAAATTTTAAAGAAAAGTAACTACAGTCATATGCTTACAGTTGCATGAGGATAATACCCTTGATACCTTAGCCTCTGAAAAGGTATAAAAAAGGTAAAAATTGTAAAAAAGAAATATATTAATAAACATTGATATATTATTTAAAATTGGCAATCTGAAACAATGATATAAACAGTTTTGATTTTGCTTGGCACTTCTCCTTCCTGCCACCATGCAAATGACGAAATACTTATTTGCTTCGCCTTCCACCATGATTGTAAGTTTCCTGAGGCTTCTCCAGCCATGCTGAACTGTGAGTCAATTAAACCTCTTTCCTTCATAAATTACCCAGCCTCGGGCAGTTCTTTATAGCAGTGTAAGAACAGACTATTACAGATACTACATATTACAACTATAGATATTCCCATACGGATAAGGTATATTTGCATTTTTAAATGTATGCTCGCATTTCCTTGTTTTTGTGGTTCATATTTGGTAGTGAGGTATATCAGTCATATGGTCATATTTACGTAAACTGAAACCTAATTCATATGTTTCTAAGTTCCTGTGCCCTAAAAAAATCAACATGCATATCAGCACTGTCGGGGAACCTTTAACACCTGTAGGCATACGTACGGGTGAGTCATAGAGGAAGTCATTTGCTCCAGATCATTAAACATGGAAGAAAGACCTCCTGATAACTTTATTACACATGATAACGTGTGCTAGGCTAAGAGAGACTCGTTAAACCAAAAAGCAAAGCCTTCTAATAAAGAGCTGAATCTGAAGGGAAGGACTAAGAAATGTGTCTTTCTAAGGCTCATAGAAATAGTATAAATGTGTTGTGTGCTACCTAGTCATTGAAGAAATAAGATACATTTTTATTTTAGTTCTTGATTCTATTCACGCTAACAGCATTTTGAATCTTATAAAGAGAGGACAATCCTGGGGACTTCCTTGTTTTCCCTTTTTGCCATCTTTCACCACAGCGTGTTCTTATCTCCTCTCTTACTCCATCCTATCTCAACATCAGGGGTGACTCTCATACTGCTCAGGGCGAATCACTCCACAATGCTTTAAATCCAACTCATTTATTCATTATTCATTTTGTGTCTTTTGTCCATGGTACCCTCTGAGCACTGAGAGGAATCCTAAAACGAGTAGGAGATGACCTCTCTTCTTAAAAAAATAAAAACAAGCAAAACAATAGTGAAACACCAGAACTTATCTGCACATCCAGATTTGGAAAGCTGGTATGTTGGGGTGCACGAACATGGGGTGTGTATTGTTATGAAGACCTGTGGCCACCTGGAATAAAATAGTAAGGAGGGCTTTTGAAATGATGGTGAGACCTCAGTGTGCTGAGTATAAGACACTCGCCCAAGAAAGAGGAGATTTTCTTAGGCTGTGACCTGATTTGACAGAAAACATATTCTGGGTTTTGGAAAAAAGAAGGAATTTGTTCTCTGGTTATTATTATTATTTAGATATGAGATGCTTTGAGGTTATGCAATTTTTCTCTGTACTACTTTTTTGCAAGAAGTGGAGCACGCTCCAAATTCCTTGATTATGATTTATGGGCCAGGGTAAAAAAAGGAAAAAAAAAAAAGACCCACCTCTCCTCCTACTCCAGTTTGACCCTTCCCCTCTACCTTTGCTCCAGGTGAGAGAAGCACTAAATCACATATAAGAGCCAGAGGAACATTTATAGCATTGCAAAGATGCCATGGTCAGCATTTGAGGCTATGAGTGTGGCAAGTCCTCCCGGACAGATAGACCTGAGATTAATGGAAATAGATCAAAGACAAGTACCTAGGAAGACTGATTCCAGGAAGATTGGAAAGGCTGCCTCAGAAAATGCGTATCACTTGAAATTCTGCCATAGAAAGGGAGAATTTGAAGGCATAAGCCTCTCAGCTGTTTTTTGACTAAAGTCAATTATGACTTTAGTTTCTACTGCCATTATTATCTATGTTCCTTAATAATTCTCCACCAGCTCTGCTGTAGCAAGGAGAAGTGAGAACCAAAATGCTAAAACAATGCAAAAAATAAGTAAAATCTATAATGTAAGAATAAACACTGTGTTATAGAGGCTCTTATCTTTCCATCAGTTTCAATTTCTCTCTCCTAATGGCTTTCCCAACAATGTCTTGGTTATTTCCTCTAAGACCACTAACTTTGCATAAGCATATATATTCCTAGCTAGAGTAGACTGGTTTCACGTTTGTTTTGATGGCACTGTTAATGATCAAGCATCAGAAGCTTCTCCTCAGCCTTTTATTTCTTCCAGCAACAGTCCTTCTCTCTCTTTTTGCTCATGGCCAACTTTCTAAGAAAAACAACCAAATAAAAATACATTGCTTCTTTCTCTTCTTCATGCACTCTTCATAACCTCTTACAATCTGAGTTCTTTGGATGAATGTTTTTTTCAAAGATGCTTCCACTACCTTACACCACCTTTTCTCAGATCTTTGTTCTTTCTCAGATCTTCTCTTTTATAATAGTTGTCTGTATCATTCACGATCTATCCCATGTTATTAAAAATTGCGTGTTTTGGAGCATCTTCTATGTGGTTCTTTGTCGATGTGCACCATTTCAAATTGCCAAAATAACCCTTTGTGATCCTACTCCCCTTTCACAGATAAATCACATTAAAAGAAATTATGCAATTTGCCAAAACTGCTGGACTTGGGTTTGGAATACAAATGTCTAATTCCAGATCTCTGACTCTCTCCACTATTCCACTGTGTCTAGACAGTGATACTCTGTAGTTCACAGTAATTTTATTACAACTACTAGAAGAAAGGGCTCAGCCAGGTCAAAACTACAAACAAAAAGCTTTGTATCTAGCAGAACAGATGGTGAGGTTTGCCCGTTCTCCCTTGGAGAAGGGACCCATCTGCCTATCTGGCTTGACAGCCTTCAGGAGCCCCACCTGACATGGACATTCAGTAGGGATTTCCCTAGTCTGCCTGGAAAATAAAATCTTTTTGGATTGCTCCTCAGGTGCTTATAGGGAACGTGGGAAAATTCCTAGGACATGTTTTTTTTTTTTTTTTTTTTTTGACCCAGTCTCGCTCTGTTACCCAGGCTGGAGTACTGTGGCACGATCACAGTGCAGCTGGACTCAAGCAATCCTCCTGAGTAGCTGGGACAACAGGCACACACCACCATGCCCAGTTAATATTTTTGTATTTTTTGTAGGGATGGGGTTTCACCAGGCTGATCTCTAACTCCTGGGCTCAAGCTATCTGCCTGCCTCAGCACTCCCAAAGTGCTAGGATTTCAGGAATGAGTCACCGTGCCCGGCGGGACATGCTTCTTAATGAACAAAGTCATATGGAGGGTCTTGTCTTGAGGAGGGACATGGCTCTGTCTTAGGCTTTAGTTGGGTTTCTGTTATAGCTACCTCAGAAGAGACTGACCCTCTAGCCATATCACAATACCCCAAACCTTTGATTGATGTGTCAGCAGGGATACAGTATCTCTTATCTACTACTACAGCAGCCTGAGGATCTACTTTCAAGGTTCTATCTCACCCTCTCCAGCCATAAGGCCCCCTCTCAAGCTGTCTCCTCTTGCGTTAACTTTTATTCAGCTAGTGCCCTACCCTGAGATACATCCCTTTCCTTCTGATCTCTTCTTTTCCCTGTCTTATCTTCATACCTTCATTCTCTAAAGTGGGTGCATTTCAATGTCCTGATGGTTCTGGTTTTCTCCCACGTCTCCTCATTAAACTTCCCAGAATGAGCATGGCATATCCAAATGTTCAACACCTCCTCCATGTGAATGGCTCCTAATCTGTCTTCTGAGAACCTGTTCTGCATTCCTCTTTAACTGCAGGTTTCTTAAGCACTGCAAATATAGGTTTTCTTGTTTGCTGCTCGGCAGCCAACACACATTCAGAATGCGGCTCAGTGTTCAACAAATGTTTGTTAAGCAAATAAATGACTGAGTCTAAAAAAATGATTGAGTCTATCCCTGTCTGTCCTCATTACCTTTTCTGATAAAAATGCCCATTCCTGGCTGAGTGCAGTGGCTCACGGCTGTAATCCCAGCACTGTGGGAGGCTGAGGCAGGCCGATCACCTGAGGTCAGGAGTTCGAGACTGGCCTGGCCAATATGATGAAACCCCATCTTTACCAAAAATACAAAAATTAGCCGGGCATGATGGCAGGAACCTGTAATCCCAGCTACTCGGGAGGCTGAGGCAGGAGAATTGCTTGAACCCGGGAGGAGGAGGTTGCAGTGAGCCAAGATGTGCCATTGTACTCCAGTCTGGGCAACAGGGCAAAACTCTGTCTCAAAGAAAAAAAAAAAAAAAATCCCAAAGCCTCAATACCTCTACCCAGTTAATTTAGAGAACAAGTAAATGAATGAGTCCAAATCAAAACTAAATTTTGCCTGCCCTTATCCAGTACTCTTCCTGCCACTGCACTGTCATCACAGCACAGAGGAGGGAACAGCCCTTAGAATCACATTGATTTAGTTTGCATCTTTGTTCAATCTCTTAACAGGATGCAGCCTTGGGCAAGTTACTTAGCTTCCTTGAGCCTTCTCTATAAAAAATAAAAATAAAATAAAATAAAATAAAAAAATTAACTTTTGTAAATCAGAAAGAATAATTACTCTCCAAGTTTATTGTAAAGACTAAATAGCATGTGTAAAATGCCCCAAAGCCATTTATACACATACTTATAAGCTGTAATCCTAACTCTTCTATATATATATATATATATATATTTTTTTTTTTTTTTTTTTGAGACAGAGTCTCGCTCTGTTGCCCAGGCTGGAGTGCAGTGGTGTGATCTTGGCTCACTGCAACCTCCGCCTCCCAGGTTCAAGTGATTCTCTTGCCTCAGCTGCCCAAGTAGCTGGGATTACAAGTGCCCGCCACCACACTTGGCTAATTTTGTTTTGTTTTGTACTTTTAGCAGAGACAGGGTTTCACCATGTTGGCTAGGCTGCTCTCGAACTCCTGACCTAAAGTGATCCACTCGCCTCACCCTCCCAAAGTGCTAGGATTACAGGTGTGAGCCACCGTGTCTGGCCAACTCTCCTATTTCTTTTAAAGATACATCAACTACCTCATTTAACACTCACAAAAACCCTATCTGTAGATACTTTTATGTCTCCACCTTACAGATGAGGAATCAGAGGGACTGAGAAAATGACTTATTTGCCCAAGGTCACACCAAAATAAAATCTTAGGCAGTACTACTACAGAGTTCATATAAGAAACATTCTTAGATTGCAAGCTCACTAAGAAAGCCTTATAAAAATTCAGCCGTTACAAAAATTGGCAAGCCACACCGCTCCAAATAAATTGTGCCTTTAGAAGGTGGTCACTACTTACTGAAGTAATAAACAAATATGTTTACCTGCTGAAATCTGACTTTTCAGTTCAATGCTCAACTATTTTAGGAGAAAATCTGTATCTCTAACAATCATAAATGCACAATAAATATTCTTGCCTTGAAAATTATGATATAATAAAGAAAACATACTTGGGAATGTTTTTCCAAAGACATAATGAGTATTGCATGAAAGAGGACTTTTAAGATAAAGTGAGAAACAGAAATAATTCAAGGGAAACATGCTTCACTGAAAATTATATAAGTCAAATCCCAGAAACCAAGCAACAATTTATTCATCAGAATAAAGAAGTCATGATCAGGAAATTTGTCTGGCTAATTGAAGTTGAAGCGGTTGCACTTGATGAAAAATAAATCATCAGAAATGCTTGGATGTTTCCTATAAGAAGCTAAAATATGCATTATAATTCCAGCTGTGGATAAAAATTTAATGCATTTTCACAAGGTACAAAGGGTGAATAATTGTTTTGTCAGTTGATGGGGTGGATTTTAGTTATTTTAATAACTATAACCCAATTGAAGGAAAGCAGAATGGCATATAAGAAAATGGGGGATCCAAAACCAAATGGTGGAAAGCAAACTGATTGCTTATGTTAGAAATTAATTATATATTAAGCTACCCAGACAGAGTTATAGATACAATTAGGAACAAAAATAATATTTTAGAAGAGATGTGTTGGACTAGCCAAAAGCAAGAAGAAATGCAGAATGTCATTGACAACCTAAAAATAAAAGCCTGAGGTAAACTTATTATTTCCTCAAAGAATAAGGATGCACATAATGTAGCATAATTTCTTAATTAGAGTTCTACGACAATTGTAGTTACATCCTTCTAGGGATAGATATATTATGACTTGCAAAGTATGCTAATGGCTGAAAATAAAAAAAAAAATAGAAAAATTTCTAGGTAAAAGTAATAAGACTAGCTTTTTTTTTTTTTTGAGACAGAGTCTCACTCTGTTACCCAGGCTAGAGTGCAGTGGTGCCATCTTGGCTCACTGCAACCTCCACCTCCTGGGTTCAAGTAATTCTCCTGCCTCAGCTTCCCGAGTAGGTGGGATTACAGGCACGCGCCACCACATCCAGCTAATTTTTTTGTTTTTAATAGAGATGGGGTTTCACCATGTTGACCACGCTGGTCTCGAATTCCTGACCTCAAGTGATCCACCTGCCTCAGCCTCCCGAAGTGCTGGGATTACAGGCATGAGTCATCATGCCTGGCCAAGCCTTGCTTTTTGGGGGCAAGGAATAGTAATGAATGTAAAAGACCTGTTTTATGGACCCTGGAACAGCTCATGACTTTACTTAGAAGTTTCTACAGAAATAACTAAAGAATGACATTTCTCCAAAACCAGTTGAAGAACTTTTTAGTTACATGATGACAGATAAGAAAGTCAAGGTTAATTTGAGATATGCTGGCAGAATCATAAGATCATTAAAGCTCTGGTATGAATAAGAAAAGAGAAAATGACAAGAAGTATTCTGACATTTAGAAAACTAGCAATGGGAAAATGCATTTCACATTCTAAGTTTATTTGTGAATTAAAAAAAATGAAAAAAGAAGTATTGGGTTATGTTGTAGATGCTTCTACCAATATGGTTATTATTTTGTTAAGTTGAAGATTTTAGTGAATTCATCAAGGACATCTGACTGATGAGACATCTTGGCAAAAAAAAAATTATAATTTGGAAGAAGTCACTTTATCTCACTGTGTCTTAATTTATTCACCTATGTAATTACAGGGTTTATTTCCCTAAACAGTATGATATATACTCTTTATATTTTTTCTAGCATTAACATTTTAAGGTTATGGAAAAACATGACTACCTACGAGAAAAAAATAAGTAAATTAAATCAGAGTGTTGTTAAGATCCCATGTGTTTTAGCATTCATCAGACTGAAGGCAGTGTCCAATATATCCAAACAGGGTTTTTGAGAATTTAACTCTTGGATCTGTTCTTCAAGTAGTATAATACGTGGTTTGACATGCATGCTAGACACCTGTTTTTCAGGATGGTAGCAAAACAACAGAAATTCTGATGAATTATGTCATTCAGTTGAGCTATCGCAAATGATTATTCAAATAACTCTCAATAATTATGATCTTGACTTCTACAATGTAATTATAAGAAAGTCAGTTGTTCAAAGATATCCAAAATGTTCACCCTTGGCAAGCGATGGATGGGAAGAGTGGTGACAAGAATTTGAAATTTGAAATTAACCTGATGTATTTGTAAGTTTTTCCTAACAATGTTGCCATCCATTAAGGACTGTTTTAAGTGGACTTTCTTAAGCTTATATAGAGTTGACCTGAAGGATTTAAACACCACTTCAGTTTATTCAGTGTTTGCCATGTCTGCCATACACATCATAGACTGGAGTACATTGAAATATCATTAAAATGTACCACTGCATAAGACAGGTCTGCTCCTTCCTTTTTCTAAGGTAATTCTGTTTCATGGGTTAGTCAGACACAAACCGGTGTTATCAAACAGAACTGTCACATCTTTGATCTGCAATGTTCACCAGTTACATGGAGCTAACAAAGAAATATACAGAAGCTAATAGAGTTATAAAGAGTCTGGACCAAGAATCATAAGACCCAGTTATGAGTTGTTAAAGTGAGGGTGAAAAACGTCCCGTCAGTTTTCTCATTTTAAATAAGACTAAATGATCTCATCCCTTTTTCTTTTCTTTAAAATTTTAAGGCCTTATGCAAAAGGCTGAAAATCTAAATGGCTAAGATTTAATGGAATCCATAGGATTTCAATGAGATTTGGAAAATTCATCAACTATGTGGCACAGAAAGCACGGCGCACACGTACTATATTCTGTATGGGATATCAGGACCAAAACAAAACAAAAAAAATCACCATCCGGGTTGATAAATGGAAAAAAGAGGGTAGAGATCTCTTTCTGATACAACCTCAGAGAATATTTTGGCCTCCCTAAAAATTCCACTGAAAGTTAGGTGTCTCTAATGTTCATTTTTCTTTTTTTTTTCTCTCAAGCTTCATAGAGATCCTCTATATTTAAGTTTCAGTTTTGTTTATCTTTAAAGATCTCTTCACTGTTCAGAATTCCTTTTCCAGAATCAACAATCACTTTCCAAAAATTGCTCTTATTTTTAAATTTTGTACATTATTTTTTCCATCAAGAAAGATGATTATCAAAAGGAAGCTTCCTTCCTTTCTTCCTTTCTTTTTCTCTCCCTTTCTGCCCCCTTTGCTCCCTTCTTCCCTTCCTTTCTTTTAAAATTACCAATGGCTCAGATACACTTTCTATTTCTCATAGAAGAAAAGGGAACATGTATTCTGGCAAAAAAGGAAACAGACTTTACTGACCCAGAAAAGAAAGCATATTTTGAATCCCACCCATCTCTTCCACTGGCATTTTAATGTCCTCCCATAACTACACACTGCTTGCTTAGCATGTGTGATCATAGGACCAACTACAGGGATGGCTTCTCACTCTTTGATTTATATTCTTTAATGGACTCCAGCCCTGGGGCCAGCAGAGCTAGAACAGAAGATGTAGTCTGCCCCTGATATTTCCTGGTCCTTGCCAAGAGTTTGCAGTCAAAAACTCTTAGAAATCATTTCCTAAAGATAATCATTCTTAACATCTATCCTCTGGAAGAGATCTCTCACCTGTTCACAAGCATCATACCTCTCACAGAATCAAACAATTATTTACAAATGGATAATGAGGCAACTGCACACAGAGCTTATCCATCTACCTTTGCTAGAATACAGACAGGCATGGAGCAGTGGAAGCATATCCAGTATTTTGAATTTTTAAAAACATCATGTGTTTTGGTTGTATACCCTGTGACTGGACTATGGGACCAGCTTCAGGTTTAAAGCAGTGAAGCTGTTTGATGGAAACCTGTAAAACTTAATGAAAATGCTGAGCTCTAGCATCAAAGCCGTTGGCTGGCTCAGAAAGGCTGTGGGGACCTGGGCAGAGGCAGACTTTTACATCTTGTGCTGCCTCTTGATAATCTGATTCTTGGATGCTTTGCCCAACTTTACTTAAAGGAGGAAAAACAAAGAAAGAAGAACTAAGCAGGCAGATAGGAATCTCTTTCAACACACTTTTTTCTTAAATTTGAAGAGGATTTTGTTTGTTAGTTTGCTTTTGATCAAGCAGATGGTAGTGGTAGAAAATTCTTGTCTCTCTTACCCTTTTAGAATAACTAAGATCACTTAGTGTGATATGTTGGGACCCCTTTGGCTAGATGACTTTTCAGTAAGAACTTTAAGACAGCTTTATATAAAAATATGTTTTCTGTGTTTGCAACCACAGAACTTAAATATTATTGTAGAGAGGGACCTTAAGGTACACAAAGATTAATACTTTCACTTGAAAGATGAAAGCCCTAGTGCTCATAGAGGTTGAATAAAATGCCTTGCATTGCACTCCACATAGACTGGTCAACTTTGATAACTGGGCAGTCTAAATGATTAAAAACTGCATCTCACAAAGCCAGTTTTGTTAGTTCCTTCATGGTTCCCACCACTCAAGGTCCCCACTCCTTTTCACTTTAATCTGAAGCATATCTGGTTTGATTGCTTTGTTTGGGTAGAAATATGTAAATTTTGCTTGTGTTTGTATTTTGTATTCTTCTTTCTCCAAAACTGTACAAAGTCATCTTAATTCTACCTTTGAGGAATCTCTACACTGTATCTCCCACTGGATCTGTTTCAGTATATTTACATGGAGTCTTAGGCTCTTTTGATAATTTATTCCTATAAAATGCTGATCCTATGCAGAGTTTTCTAGAAATATCCATGGCAGCGAATAATAAACAGCAGCCTTGATTAGGGTGAAGTTGTTTCCCTTGCATCATTTGCTTCTGTATCACCTTATATTTCTGTTAAAAATGTGGGTACACTGTTGAATCAGAAGCAAGGGGGGACATGAAGCTGCAGTTTAATAAGCTCTCAGATGATGCTTATGCACAAAACTTTGAACCAATGACCTACAGGGTAAAATCCAATTCCTTTCCTGCAGCAGTTACATCCTGTCATTACTTTATCCATTTCAGCATCATTTATCTAAACGTTTATCCAGCACAATTGTTGACCTCTTTGCCCCATGCATCTTTTCTCCAGACACACTAATTTCAGATATAGCCTAAACACATCATTTATTATTTTACATCTGCACATTTTCTCCAACGTTTCCTGTCTCAACTCTTATCTCTTATCTTTGTTTACTTGGTGATATACTACTTTTAGTTCAGTGCCACACAACTTTTCTCAAATGTTAACTCCTTGGGAAAGCCTTTTTCTAAATATTTCTCAGTCACCATCCCTATACTGCGTTGCAATAGAATGTAGCGTAAATCTCTATTATAGATCCTGTTTCATTTGAATGTAATTACAATGAATCTACACAAAGGTTATAGAATACCTACTATGCCCCAAATTATACCATTAAAGAAAAAAAAGTCACAGTCTCTACCGTCACAAAAATTACTACCCAGCTTTTCTCAACCCAAATCCTCATCAGAAACAGAGAAAACAGAAAGATATTTGAGTATTTCCTCAATTCTCCCAAGGAGGATACATAACTAGCACCATTACATACAACAGATGTTTTAGGGCTTTAGGGTTTCATCTACTTGGGAAACCCCAGTTGATCAAATACTGGTAAAATTACATTACAGTAGCAATAAATGCTATGACAGAGATAATTCAAAGGTGAGATGAAAAAGCAGAAATATCAGGCCGGGCACGGTGGCTCACGCTTGTAATCCCAGCACTTTGGGAGGCCGAGGCGGGCGGATCACGAGGTCAGGAGATCGAGACCATGGTGAAACCCCGTCTCTACTAAAAATACAAAAAATTAGCCGGGCGTGGTGGCGGGCGCCTGTAGTCCCAGCTACTCGGAGAGGCTGAGGCAGGAGAATGGCGTGAACCCGGGAGGCGGAGCTTGCAGTGAGCGGAGATCGCGCCACCGCACTCCAGCCTGGGTGAAAGAGCGAGACTCCGTCTCAAAAAAAAAAAAAAAAAAAAAAAAAAAAGAAAAAGCAGAAATATCTAATTGAGTATGTGTTTATCTTTCCTGAACCATGTCTTAATCCTGTTTCTATGCTTATTTAGCATCTAGATCAGTGCCAATTATGTTGTGGTCATTGAATACATTTTATTATTGAATTAAAGGCATTGTAATTCATTTTTATTGGTGTGAGTCTTTGGAATCTGGCCAAGGCAATGTGAATTATCCATATTTGTAAATCCAGAATCTAGTCAGTGGTTAAGATATTGTTGGCACTCAGTGAGGGCTTGTAGAATAAATGAACACATTTGGAGGAGTTGCCCTATTCTCCAGCAGAAAGTCAATAGCAATGATAACAATAACCCACTTAAAAATGGGCTACGGACTTGAATAAACATTTCTTCAAAGAAGAAATACAAATGGCCAACAGGTATGTAAAGAGATACCCAACATCAGTAATCACCAGAGAAATGCAAATTAAAACTACAGTGAGATATCACCTCATGCCTGTTAGGCTGGCTATTATTAAAAAAGACAAAAAAGAATAAACAACAACTGTTGGAGAGGATGTGGATAAACTGGGAGCTGTGTAAACTGTTAGTGAAGATGCAAAATGGTGCAGCTGCTCTAGAAAACAGTATGGAGGTTCCTCAAGAAAATAAAAATAGAATTATTATATGATGCAGCAATCCCACTTCTGAATATTTAGCCAAAAGAAATGAAGTCAGAATTTTTAAGAGATATTTGTACCCCTATGATCCCTGTAGCACTCTTCACAATAGCCAGCATGAGCACACAACCTAAATATCCATTGATGGATGAATAGATTTTTTAAAATGTGGTATATACATACAAGCGAAAATTATTCCACCTTAAAAAAGAAGAGAATCAGCTAGGAGCCTGTAATCCTAGCACTTTGGGAGGCCAAGGCAGGCAGATCGCTTGAACTCAGGAGTTCAAGACCAGCCTGGCCAACATGGTGAAACCCCGTCTCTACCAAAAAAATACATAAGTTAGCCAGGCATGGTGGCATGAGCCTATAATCCCAGCTACTCAGGAGGCTGAAGCAGAAGAATGGTTGAACCCAGGAGGTGGAGGGTGCAGTAAGCTAAGATTACGCCACTGCACTCCTGCCTGGCCAACAGAGTGAGAATCTGTTTCAAAAAAAAAAAAAAAAAAAAAAAAGAAGGAAATCCTGCAATATATGTCAACAAGAATGAACCTGAGGACATTATGCCAAGTGAATAAGCCAGTCACAGAAAGATAATACTGCATGATTCCACTTACAAGAAATATCTAAAACAGTCTATGTCGTAGAAGCAAAGAAAAGAATTGTGGTTGCCAGGGCCTGGGGGAAGGGAGAAATGGGTAGTTGCCAATCAATAATCATGAAATTTCATTATGCAAGAATAAATTCTAGAGATCTGCTGTATAACATTGTGCCTCTACCTAACAATACTATATTGTACATTTACATATTTGCTAAGTGGGTAGATCCTATGTGAGCTGCTCATACCATAATAATAATAATAATAATAATAGTAATAATAATATAAAACTTCTTTCATATATTAGAATATATTCATTTGGCTAGATGACATAGTTATCTTTTCCCAAGCCACCCATCAATTTTCCAGTCAGTTCTTCCCTCTCAGTAAGATTGAAAATTAAAGAATAATAAAGTTTTAGAATTGAAAAAAAGAAATGATTGTTTTAATTTGACGATCAGAAGTACTACTTAAAGAAAAACTACTATGAATGCAAAATTCTTCCTTTGTGGTTAATCTACATTTATAAGTATTCCACTTGACATTTAATTGCTTCGCTTGTTATGTGTATTTCAAAGACAAAAAGAAAGAGTTTATTAAGACTGCAAGTGAAGTGAAAAAATGCTGCATTTTTCTGAGTGGACAGTAGGGGTGGTGGTGGTATTTTCAGTGTTATTGTCATCTAACGAAGCCTAATTTAGTTTGAATATATATTTTGGAACAAATAGCCTCTAAATACAAACTCGGTTTAGGGAAAGATAGTGTGAAAAGGGATAAAATGCCATAAAATTCTGATGTCCTAAAGAAAATGTGAGAGTCTGGGACACCTCCTTCTTCTCTGCAAAGCCTGCAGCCAGCTCACTTCAGACAAAGTTGTCTTTTTAGAAACATGATGTAAGTATACACTCACAAGCTCTCTGGAAATAACGATGTTTCTACTTGTGTCAGTTAAAGGCATCCCTTTGTTCATCTAATTACCAAGAAAATTTCAAGGCAGGTGTGCTTCAGTTTAGCGAGGTGCTGTACTTCATGGGTGCCTCTAAGGGACTCTTTACAAAATTCATGTTGCAGAAGCAGCATTCCCCTAAATGGTTGCTTAAGACTGCAAATCCCCAACTGTCCAATTTATATCCAAGGAAGAGTTTACTTCCTTTAGGGCATAAGCCATTATATTACAAAGTCATTAAAATGGAAATAAATACATAAGTTAGCAAATTGTGGTAAGGTAAAATAATCCTATATAAACCATGGCCTAAAAATAAAGAATATATACAGAATTCAGCATGAGGATATTACCATACAGAAATGATAATTAACCCAAGTAAACCTGCACACAGTGATTTTCTGCATTTTGGCAAGTGAAAAATTTTTGCTATGAAAGCAGGACTCTAAAAATCAAATAAAAGTACAGGAGACCTAGTTTTAAACTGATATTAAAACACACAGGCATTTTACTTTAATGGTCATGGGCTTAGGTCCAACTATTTCAGAATCCAAAGCTTATTACTTGGATAGTCAACACACATCAGTCCAAGACTGCAGCTGCTCCTAATTTGGATTGTTAGGGGATTATCCCTACAAGAGTCCTCATGGTTCATCTGCCCTCAGTGCAATCAGATGAGAAAATCCTGACTTCCATCTCCAGAAAGGAGGCCAAGCCCACCTGGGGCCTGGGGTAAATGAGAGCTTCTGTGGGATCTTGACACCGAGATACTGAGACTCCAGCTGTAAGCCTCAGAGTCACTACTGAGCTACAAATTAGCAGTTTTACATTTATTATTTCTAAAATCTGGATTTGAGTTGCAATCAAGGTATACCCTGATTTAGATTAATTGGCAGTGTTTAGTGATCCATAAAATAATTGTGCACCAATACTGTCAATGATGACAATGTAATATGGTGGTTGACATGCTCTAGCTCAGTGATTCTCAAACTTTAATATGTATATTAAATCACTTGGGGATCTTACTAAAATGTAGACCCTTTCAGTAGATCATGGGAAGGGGCATGAGTCTTTTCATCTTTAACAAGCTCTTAGGTGATGCACATGCTGCTGGTTCACATCCACATCTTGTTTAGTAAATCTCTAGGTATGCTATGAGTTGTTCATGGGCTTTATTTCCTTTTAAACTACGTAAAAACTACAGCTTTTAGTTGCATGTCCTTGTTTCAAAATTGTTCCTATATCTTCTATGTAGCTTTATATACATGTATTGTTAAACAAATAATAAACCAAATAATTATTTAATAACAACTAAAGGTAATGTTAATTAAAGATTGGTTTCAATTCTTGATGATCATACCTTATAGCCTGGATACCTTGGGGAAGAAAATGTGAATAACGTCAATTTACTCCTTCAAATAAACATTTCAGACACTCATATGAGACTCTGCTTGGTTTACAGGTAGTGAACACAGGAAGGAAAGACTAATTGCTTCTGAAAAGTAATGTGAAATGAAATCTGATGATGACAATGATAACATTCTTGAGAACTAAAATAATTACTTGTATTTGAACTACAAAAATTGACTATTCCCAATTCAGTTCCTTTACAAGGTACCCATATTTAAAAAAAAAAAATTCCAGTTTCTTATTTATCTTTAACAATTTTTGATACATTAGATAGTGGATATCATAATTTAGGATAGCAAAATGGAAAGCACACTGGGCTTGGAGTCAATAAACAGAGGTTTCCTTCTGACTTTTTTCACATGTTAGGGATACGGCTCTGATAATATTATGTATAATTTGTGGTCTCCAAGTTAATTCAATTTTCTCACAAAGCTCTTAGAACAACTAATGAAACAACTTTTAATATGAGACAATGTGTGCAAAATCTCATAAATTCATCTGCAACCAGGACAATTCTCATATTTGTAGGGGTCAGTGTAAAATGAAAATGAGAAGCCCCCTGTTCAAAAGTTATTAAGAATTTCAAGATGACAAAAAGAAGATATTAAATGAAGAGCAGGGCCCTTCTATGTGTGGAGCCCCATGTGACTGCATAGGTTATAAGTCCATGAGACGGCCATGTCTGCAAGATAATTGTAGCTAATCCTCACTATATTAATAGAGTATTAATAAAGTTTATACTCGATTGAGATATTGCAATATACCAAGCACTACTCTCAGAGCCTCAATTACATAGTCTCACTTAATCCTTTAGAGGGGAAAGAAACTAAAGCACAGAAACATCAACTATCTTATCTCAGGTGATAAAACTACCAAGTTTAAGGGAGCCAAGATTGGAATCTGGGACTGTCTGATTCTAAAGCCATTCATCTTAACTAATTTAATGCAATGAGTTATCTATAACAAGTTATTGTTATTCCTGTTTAATTCAAATTTAGAAACCTAGGCTCGCAAAAATACGTCCATATTCCAAGGGCAATTCACTTACTATGACCTTGATTAAATTACCTATGGCAACCTAATTGTCTTATGTCCCTAGTACTCCACAGAGAGCCTGCTACATAGTCCATTGTCATGTACTATATATGAAACTAAACACTCAGTCCCCAATTTTTCTGTGCACAGAATATTTACTCCACAAAGATAAAAATCTCATTTTCCTATTATTCAAAATCACACGCTTCTGAATAAGAGTATTATTTTCATTTAAAAGCAATTAATTTGTTTTAAATGTTTTTCAATAGTGATGATTTTCCTGGAAAAAAAAAGACACCAATTACCATGCATAGAAATAATTTTCTTCCAAACATAAGGACTTTGATCCAAAGATCTAAAGACAAGAGTATATCATCTCATAATAGAAGTTAAGAGGAACTCCAAAATACTCATTTTGTTTTGGATGAATTTCAGATTTTTAAAAAATATGGCTCAAACTTAGTTAAGTAACAAACTTAAATTTATATGAAGGTGTTTTTCTTTTTCTTTGCAATGTGTTTTCTGATCCTTCATCTCATTTTATCTTTCTTATTCTTTTCCAATTGTGATAGTAAAACTAATTCACTGTGCTTCAATCCCATACAATATCATGCCCAGTATACAGCTGAGCAGAGAGACAAACTCAGATTACTCGATTACCTTCTCTTTGAAATTATTACTAATTTCCTCTGCAAAGCTAATTACGGCTTCTGTTGTATTATTAGAGGAATTTTTCATACCTCACTTAGGAAGCTTGTATTGTAAATCTATATTTATTTGTCCAACTCTGTCTCCAGATTCCTGAGTGCATTATCTTACTCATCTATGTGCCCCAGTGTCTAGCACAGAGCCTGGCACATTTTATATATATATATATATATATATGGATATATATATATATATATATATATATCTGTAGAGAACAGAATAGCCAGAATACTTAGCCCAAATATATACTATAGTTATTACTAGAACATGGCTTGTAATTAATTTTATATATATATATGTATGTATATATATGTGTGTGTATATACACACACACACACACACATACATTTATATATATATTTTTTGAGACAGAGTCTCGCTTTGTCACCCACGCTGGAGTGCAATCGCACGATTTCGGCTCACTGTTTAAGCGAGCATGTTTGGCTAATTTTTTGTATTTTTAGTAGAGACGGGATTTTACCATGTTGGCCAGGCTGGTCTTGAACTCCTGATTTCAAGTGATCTACCTGCCTTGGCCTCCCGCAGTTCTGGGATTACAGGCATGAGCCACTCCACGCCCGGCCCATACTAGATAGTTTTAATGTTGATTAACTTAATGCGCACATGCCAAGTGTTAATGCATAAGCAAATGGAGCAATTTAAACAAGATGCTCTGGTAGGTGCTGAAATTAAGATAAAATGTTCAGTCTCAGACATTGTTCATTGCTGCTTTCTACTGGACTGAAAAATGTCATATTCTATAAAATGTATCAAGTCCTCAGAATTAAAATGTCACTGAACCCCCTGACAGACCATGCTATGCTAGCTTGATATTTGAAAGCACTACAATTCATTATGCCAACTGCTGATACTGTTCCAGGCTATGGGGCATCTGCTGAAAATGATGGGAAATAAAAATCTGTGGGTCCCCTGGAAAGGAAAGATTCTATGTTTGAAAAGCTGAATTCCAGACAAGAACTCACCAGATGCTTTGTGGACTGAAGAGCTGGCTTCCATTTCCTTGGGGACCTGAGCAGATGGGACTCCCTGAATCCAATCTCAAAGAGGAGTGTCTGTGGCAAGGTGCCTGGTTTCTGCCCCAGTTGTTTATTGCCCTTGCCTCCATGGCTACAATGCACAGAAGTGAACTTACCCTTAGCAATATAGAGAGCCAATACTTTAGAAAATCTAAAAATCTAGAAAGTACTTCCAAATGTATTTTCTGTGCATTCCTGTTTGTATGGCTGGCTACACAGTATGGAAAATAACAGCAAGCATTATCTTAGTTTGCCTTTAGAGGAGGAAAAGTGTGCAGGCTGCCAGAGCAGGGAAGAGGTTCACAGAGGTAACAGCTCCAGACCAATTCAACCCGGGGAGTGGGAAAGATTCCACTGAAAGCTCATATATAACTGGGCATCTGAGAAATATTTCCTGCTGCTTCTTCTCCCCCATCAGATCTTCCCTTCTCTGACATCCCAGCAATCTAGGCTGCGTTTTTCTGTTTTCTTTTCCCTAAAGGTTCCTATGAAGCTCATTTTGTCTAATTTTATCTTTATAAAAGTACTGAGAATGAGAGAAGAGAAGTTAGATTATAATATGATATGGGCAGCAACACAGAGTGGCAGTTAGGGGCAAGGATTTTGCTGTCAGATTATTTGGGTGGGAGCTTAGTTTTGTTACTTACTAATTATTTCCCCCTAGGTCAGTTACTTCACTTTTCCTATCTCCATGTCTTCATTTGCCAAATAGGGATAGTATTTATGTGTACCTCTTTTCATGCTTAGAGTATTACCTTTGCAATTATGAAGCTCTGAGAAACTGGTGGTTCATCCCTCTCTGCAATATAATAATCATACTGTATTCAAAAAAGGGCTAGTAAAGACAAAATACCAGAAATCCACCAAAAACTTGTTTTTTTCTTTTTCTTCTTCTTCCATTGCTCCCTTTCTGATAGGTTTGAAACACCAAATATCAAATTATTTCACACAGTTTCATGGATTTGTTTTTGAAAAGTTGTTGTTTTACTGTGTTCCTGATGCCCCCAGGCACATGCCTGTTGGGTAACTCACTGGATGTTGTAGAAATTTTATGAGAAATAAAAAATGCTTAATATGTTATTATTATGCTTTCTCTGGAATATGCTGACTCCCTTACCCCTCCAGCAATAGCTTCTACTTTTCATGTCCATTAGTATAGAGCCTAGTACAATCACAGGCACACTGAGGCACTACAGTGTTTATGCCATGCGGGTTTGTTTGAATGATCTGATGCAGGTAAAGTGCTCTACTAGCAGGACTATCAACTCAGGGATGGCACGCACAGCCATGTGTTCTGCTGAGGTCTCATGAGTTCTCATTTGCATAAGGGAATGATTATTATTAGCTTGCATGCATTATTGTGAAGACTTTTAAAAGGAAAGGAAGATTTCTGCAGTCTGCTATTCTACACATGAAAGGAGGCAAGGGTAATCGACCTCTGCATTTAAGTACTGACACTATTACAGTAGAAGGACTGAAATACATTTCAATATTTCCAAGATCTAGAAGAAACGAGGCTGGGCCTATAACAAATCAGGTTAATGACATATAAGAATTTGTCAAAGCCTTTGACATTTCCACAAACCCCATCTAGCTTTCTTGTTAAAGTTTTCAAAGCAAAACTATCATCTTCCATGTTTTAAATCAGGTAGAAAAAAAATTTCTTTCTATACCTGAACTTCTGCCAAAAACATTAAGCCCATTTGCCTGTTCTAGAGGGGCTAAACCAGGCTCTCTATGAGTCACTAAAGCAAGACCTTGCCTCTAGGAATACAGCACAGAGAAGCTAGAAAATTGTCAGTCAGCCCCAAGCCATCATCTCTAGTGCTCACTAGGCTGTACAGAATAGAATAGTCAGAGCACTTAGCTCAAATATATACTATTGTTATTACTAGAACATGGCTATTTTGTGAGTCAGCCCATTCCAGCTGACACAACAAAATGACATACTGTATAGTGCATACTGATCCTACATGAAACACTTTTAATATAAAAGTTAGCCTGTAGCCACAGTCAGTCCACTGGTCAAAAATTGAGCATCTGCTGCGTAACAGCCCAGCCAATGCATGAGTCCTTGAGTGAAGGGACTTCTTTGTATTTTCTCATAGGCTATTAATCTTGCGGGCATTAGCAAACCCTATCTTAAAATGGTTCATACAGGCCGGGTGTGGTGGCTCACGCCTGTAATCCCAGCACTTTGGAAGGCCCAGGCAGGCGGATCACAAGGTCAGGACATCCAGACCATACTGGCTAACACGGTGAAACCCTGTCTCTACTAAAAATACACAAAATTACCCGGGCATGGTGGTGGGCGCCTGTAGTTCCAGCTACTTGGGAGGCTGAGGCAGGAGAATGGCATGAACCCAGGAGGCGGAGCTTGCAGTAAGCCAAGATCATGCCACTGCACTCCAGCCTGGGCGACAGAGCAAGACTCCGTCTCAAAAAAAAAAAAAAGAAAAAAAAAAACAAAAAAAAAGGTTCATACAAGTGAAGACATAACACCACATAAAATCAAGGTAGTATTATCCATAGTTCTATAATGATATGGTAAGTAAAAATATGTGGATCTGTATGGAAAATGTTTAGGAAAAATTGAAGTGGGAAAGCAAAAAGCAACTGTCTTCCCTAAAGAGTGAGGGATGAGGAATATGGGAAGGTCAATGTAAGTAAATTGTAAAATGGTACCAATCAGTATATGGACCATGACACAATAATAAGAGAAGAGGGGCAATAAGTCAGGGACCTCAACAAGGAAAAGTCTAGAGGAAATGAAAACCTGGGGATAAATTGTTTAATCATGACTTTGGAATCCATGTGAGTTCTCTGCCAACTAAAGTAGCCCTCCCTCCTCTCATCTGGCATGATTTCCAGATGTCACTGAAGATCTCTTTTTCCTCCAAGTTCCTGCTATGTTAATTTATCCATCAGGTCCAAAGCCTTTTATTCCAAATTGGAATAAATGGGAATGCAAATTCTGCCATGAGATTTTGTTCTTACGTGTAAATGACAGATACTCTATCGCTCTCTGAGCAAAGAGGGAAATAAGATCAAGAAAGTGGGCGGGGGGAGAGACAGCATTAGGAGATATACCTAATGTTAATAATGAGTTAATGGGTGCAGCACACCAACATGGCACATGAAAACATATGTAACAAACCTGCATCTTGTGCACATGTACCCTAGAAATTAAAGTATAATAAAAAATATATATATATATATATATACACACACACAAAAATAAAAAATAAAAAAAAAAAAAACAAGAATATCCCCTTTCTTAAAAGTAAAAAAACCTAATAAAAAAACAACCACAAAAAAAAAAAAAAAAAAAAAAAAAAAAAGGCACTTGAGGACTTGAGGGCCCAAATTTGATGAGCATGGTCAACCACAGAAGTGCATAAATTGAGAAGCCTTCAGAACTTTCTAAAACTTTCTCTATTGCCCAAAAGAAGAAAGATAGGGATTAAGGAGCATTTGCAGGAAGGAAATATTTCATCTCTTTCCCAGTGTCGATGCTGGTACACTGTGATGTGGGCACTTCATATGGCAGAGGAGATTACACAGATTTCATTAAGGAATCAATCATTTTTTCCACAGTGAGACAAAATGCTTACATAAGATAGGATATTTTCCAAACCTCATCTACCTCAATAGCATCTTCCAGATTTGTGGTAATAAATGTTTCTAAGTGTAATTAAAGGCTGAGCCGATCTAATTAGGTTGATGAAATTTTCAGTGGGACTTCATTCCCCTCAGCATTTCCCTCATTTTTTTTTCTCTCTTTAGAACACTTCCTTAGGCTTAACTGAGCAATTTTTAGTGGCAGCATTCTAAGTTACCTCACACAGGCAGTGTCTCCACTCTGATTGTTAAAACCTCCAGCAGGTACATATGACTAAAAACAAACTTCAAATAAAGGATTCTAGGTTGTTTTATTTAACACACAGTCCTTTCCTACCTCTTCAGTTTCATTTCCTTACTAACAAACTACGTTAAATAATGTTTACTCTGCAGGAGGGAAATAAGCGCTTCAGAGCATTTGGGGGCACAAAGAGACCAGGAAATGCATAATAATTGCATAACAGGTTCTGAGGGGGAGATTAATGAGGGAGCGCCATGACCCTTCCTTATAGGTCAATGACTACAGAAACACTTATACGATGAAAATATTGGGATAGAAACACATACTAGTGAGATTTTCATCTATCTTTAAAGACTCTTAAAATATATCTAGTGAGCACCTGAAGAATTAACTGTGAGACTTTTCTACAGGAAAATGCTTTCCAAGTGGTCTAAGGTAAATGGGCAAGATGTCCTTATAGAGTCTGAGCATCTCAGACACCATGATTTCTCTTTCTGCAAGGTTTTCTAACCTCCTCTCCTTTTGTAGCAGTCACTCAAACACTGCTTGTTAGAAAATTTAATTAAATATAAAATGATCGAAAATTCTTAAGCAACATATATTTCAGCTTTTACTCAGTGTTATCAAAATGCAAAGAATATAAACAAGTATTTCTGTCAAAACAGTGTTACCTTTGCAAAAATCAGATTTAAAAAGCATATTTTTTAAAGACCAATTATCCTCTAAGAATTTCATAGGTATGGGCTATATATAATGACAATTTATTATTTACAATTTTTTAACTATTTTTTTCAAACTTAAACCTGTGAGTCATTTTTCGATGAGTACAAATATTTTCCCAGACTTTGATTTACTTGTGATGAAAATATGAATTATTTTAAAAAAACTACTTTGATCTCTATTTGAATTCCTGGCCATTCAAAGTTCCTTGTCATTTTAAGCAAAGCACCGTATGAAGTTCAGGTTAGGTTTTACCGAATTATTTTGAATTAATCTTATTTTATTTTGAAATTTGATAATTACATACACAAAAGTAACTTTCCAATTGAGGGTTAGTTGTTCTACATGCAAGCAAAGTCTCATTTCAAACAGACATTATTAAATGCCATATAGGGAAAGACCTAAGTTGCCTCTAAGGAATATGAGATTATAGGTTGTTTCAATATGTTGAGTGATTTCCTTTTTTTTTCTTTAATCTGTAAAGAATAAATGTGTAAATTCGTGAGAGTGGTATTTTTATACCTTGAGTGCCATTGTTTACAATGAAATAGAATTGGCCATTTAAATATTATATTTTACTTGATAGGGTTCTGTATTCTAATCCTGCTGGACCCCCTTATTACTCTTGGTCAAGTAACTTCTCTAGGTCTGTTTCCCCAAAAGAAGAAAGTTGAACTTAGAAAATGATTTCCAGGATCCTTTCCATTCTAACACTCCAAAACTTCTTCCATGACTTCAGACAAAGTATTATTAGAATCTCCTTCAAGACTGGTTGTGCTAAGAGGGACTACATATTAGACTGAAAATAAAAATGCTATCAGCCAATAAATGAAGTCATAATTAAGGGTTTACACATGCAGTGTGCTATAGGCCAGGAAGTCCAAGCTAGAGTTCAGGAAAATTTACAGAGACTTTATTGTTAAGAGAGATTCTGTGAGAATGAACATGGGCATATCCCTCTCTTTTCAGTAACTCCACAAAGCTGACCTATTTGAAGTAGGGTGATTTAACTCAAAATCCATGATTCTTTGTCACTATTTCATTTCAGAAGTAACAAGAGCAGGGCCTTCGAAACAGATAACGGTTCAGACAGGATGGAAACTATGAACAACTAAAAAGCCCTCCAAAGTGCTGGGATTACAGGCATGAACCACGACACCCAGCACTTTGGGAGGCCAAGGCAGGCAGATCACTTGAGGTCACTAGTTCAAGACCACCCTGGCCAACATAGAGTGAAACCCGTCACTACTATAAATACAAAAATTAGCTGGGTGTGGTGGTGCATGCCTGTAGTCCCAGCTACTTGGGAAGCTAAGGCAGGAGAATTGCTTGAACCCAGGAGGTGGAGGTGGAGGTTGCAGTGAGCTGAGATCATGCCACTGCACTCCAGCCTGGGGAACAGAGCAAGACTCCATCTATTTAAAAAAAAAAAAAAAAAAAAAAAAAAAAAGCCCTCCAAGTGAGGTATGTTTTTATTTATAGACTAATTGTGCTGATATCCTTCCAAACTCTAGTGCATCAGAAGAAGTAAAATGAAAAAGATTACACAAGTCAAGAAAAAAGTGACCGTGCTTCCTCAAACACACACCCCAGATGCGGAAGACAGAGGTGGAAAGTGTCCAATCAATAAAGAAGAGTGAATTGTATCCAAACCCCATAGTGACAACAGCACGAGTGAATCCTCCCTTTATGAGTTCACCAGCTGTGAACTAACATGTCAATTGGAAGACCACCTGACTTATTTTTTGGTATTGTGGTTTTTGTGGTTAAAAGGCCAATATAAAAAAAATGAATACTAAGGTAAGGAATCTTTATTTATCAATTCATAAATTAGAGGTGTTAATCTGAAGCACAGTTTAATTTGAAACTGTTATTTTAGATTAAGGCAATTAACTACAGTTTTATACACACACAAAAAACTGCCTCACTTATGCAGAATTATCAGATTATGTGTCTCAGCTGAACTCAGGGATTCACTGCAGGAATTATTATTATTATTATTTTTTGGATGCCCAAAAGAGTTCTTTAGTTACATTCCCATTTCTGCTAGAGATCCCTCAATTCCCCTTCCTTTTTCCAATCTAAGCAGGATTACTCTTCTCCGTATAAAGCAGGATGTAGGGACTGATTATAGTTGGCCTGGCTCACAGTGAAAATGAGGAAGTTGGTATGGGTGATTGCGGATGTGGCTCCGCCCTCCTCTTTCCATCCCTAGAACAGAGTTTCAGAAATCTTCTAATAATATCTAATTATTATTTTACCATACCTGATATAGTTTCTCCATCCCTGCCTGTCTAAATCAGTCACTGTTTGAGATGCTCACATTCTGACTCTTCTGTGTTTCTCTCCTTGTCTTCTAGAACTCTCACTCATCTCACCCTCTTTTTAAATCAAATAACTGTGTTAAATAATTTAATACTTCATTCCTCACAGTTTCTTAGATATTTGTAAACATTGTTTTAGTTTGTAACAAATTTGAGAGTTTGTTCAACTCTTTTGTTGAACTCTAACAAACATTTATCTTGCAACAGGGCTCTTAACTGTGGTAGTTAAGAGCACAAAGGACACTGAAATCAGACTTCTTCGATTAACATTTAAACTTTAATACTTGTTAGTTGTGTGACCTTCCTCAAGAAACTTACCTGCCTCAAACCTCAGTTTCTTTGTCTGAAACATGCAGATAATAAAATGTCTACCTATATTGTGAGAATTCCTATAAAGCTCTTAGAATAGTACAAAATAACAGCTCTGGAAATATTAGTACTATAATAATAATAAATAATAAATAATAATAATTAGATTATCATCCTCTACAGAGCTTAACACAAACCTGGATCACACTACATATTTGTAACCAGTAAAACTTACTTTCTGAAAGGCAATCTACCACTCCCACTACAAAGCATGGGTAGGTTTGGCCTTTCAGAACTGCACCTCTTCATGTTTGTTAAAACTATTGCACTTTCAAATCTCCCTTAGGATTATTCTATATACAATCACACACTGGGCAACAAATCAAACAGTATGTTCACATAAAGAGAAGACAGGGAAGGATAGTTCAGTAGTAACTGTTTTTCCCTAATGCTTAACTGAATCAAGTTTATATGATTAAATTATTTACTTTAGAATAAACCAAGTACATCACTGCTTACCAACAGCACCTATGGCTAACAGTTAGTGAATTCAAAGTTATTTAACTTTGATTTTTAGAAATCTACACTCCAGCCTGGGCAACAGAGCAAAAAAAAAAAAAAAAAAAAGAAATCTACACCATTAAATTGTAGCCATACAATGTAAGAGGAACCTCTGGTTCCAGTAGCCCAAAGAAATTAGATTGTGTCTGAATGAATTTTTTTAAAGGCAGCTTTTATGGAAAATATTCATTAAAAAATGAAATTCAGGGACTTCTTCATCTTTCTCTCCCCAAAACCCAACAAATTCCAATCTTATACACAAAGTTACAATACACAACTACAGCTGATAATGAGTGATGAAATTATTGATATCATTTAGTCTGATGATCTTGCTCAGATAAATATCAAGTAAATTCAACAGATAACAAATGAAACAGTTTTACTTCCTCCAGAATGTGTTGAAAATAAGGGAACAAAATGATGTCATTATATAGACTTACTTTGTTTTAGTTTTGTTTTGAATTACATAGTCGTTGCGTCTCCTATAGCCTAATTTCTTTTTCTTCTTTTTTCTTTTAATACTCAAAAAAAGTCATCACTGAATGCAAAACACCGATGGCATTTAGGTAGCAATAAGCAAGTAAACCATTTAGCTTAACTTTAGACCCAGTATCTCTTTTTGTCTGACTTTCTTTTATAGCTAATATCAACTGTCCACACAAATCTCAAATGTAAATTACTTACAGACTAATTCCTTCATAATGATCTATGAGCTGTTTCCCTCCCCCAATCCTACATAAACAATAGTAGAATACTGAATTTAAAGTTGTGCCGTTTGAGTCTGGAAACATCGGGTCTTCAGCAAAGGCGCTTTCATGCTGGATCTGAAATGATGAGATCATGAATTAGGAATGATTCTAATGGCAACGATATTTACCTCTTTGAGACAGCCCATAAAGTTGTTACTGACTGGTGACCCTGGAAGGTCGGCTGTGCTGGGACTGCCTCCAACATAGAAAAAGTCATCAGACCCCAGCATGGTATAATCTTCTTGCGTGTAGCCCGTTGTGGTAAGAATCCCATCCACTGATATTGTCACCTAGATAACAAAGCACAGGGAAAGGACACGCTATACTCAGACCTAGATACTGTAATCCTGGGATATGCCTGTTTTGTGTTTTGTTTTTGTTTTATTATTTTTTTGTTTGTTTTGCTTTTTTCTTTTTTCTGTTTGTTTGGTTTTTGTTTTTAGACCTATGACGGAACCCATTTTCATGTCTGTTTGAGGTTTATTCTTAGATTCTATTCAACTAGCCCTAAGAGATCTAAACTAGTTAGAGAGTTAACTGATTATTGAACTAGTGTCAGCATCAACCCTACTGCAACTCAAAAGTTATTGAGCAGACACAAAAATGGTGTTAGTAAAATGCTTCCTAGGTTAGTTTGGCTGGTGTACATATTAGTAAAGTTTAGTTGTCTGTTATTAACTAATCACAACGTGCACCTTGTTAACATAAAAGGCGCAAGCTATTTCCAGCAACATCACTATTTGCACTATTGAGCAGCAATTGTTCAGCATGCAAGTGCCTAAGTCCATGCCAAAGGGAGAGAATAGGCAAAACAACCAGTAGAAGCGGCACACGCTGATGTGCACATGCAGGAGGTACGGTACAGTTCAGAAAAGGAAAGAAAGAAAACAGGGAGAACCAAAGGAAAAAAATAAAAATAAAAACAACTGCTTTGTGATGACGTAAAGATGAGTGGGTGTGGCATCTCCAGCATTCCCAAATCAAGTTTCCATGCCATGCATCATGAATGGTTAGAGACTGGCTGAGCCTGCGGTCACTCAGGCCAGCCACCATTTTGTCTTATCCCGTGTTAACCACAGCTGGATGCAAAACGTTCGAAACGTTAACGATGCCCCTACAGGTGAGTTGGAAAACAGAAGTTGACAGGAACAGGTAAAAAATAAGAAGGTCAACAACAGATGAAAAGAAGGAGGTCAAAGTAAGCAGAAGAGTACCAACCGCAGTTCCTCTTTTGTTAATGATGTCTACAGTTAAAAGAAAGAAAGAAAACACACGGCAAACCCAAAATAAGAAACAATTAGAATGATATCTACCGAACAATGTAGTTTGTTTACCATAGCGTGTCCAATGCCTGAGTGCTTTGTGGAGAAGGGGGGAGAAAGGAAATTAAAAACTGTGAACAGAATAACGATCGTTACTTAAAAAATATGATGGTCTCTACCATGTTAGTACATTTTTTGATTCAGGTAACGGTTAGTAGAATGAAACATTCCATGAATGACATGTTAGTTATTAAGCATGTTAGTAACATAGAAAAAGGGCAAAAAAATTTTACAAGAAAAAAGCAGACTAACAAGTAGGCCTCCCACAGAGGTAATATTTTTCCTGCTATTATTGTTCATAATTTGCTACTACACAGAAACAGACACATGACAATGTTCCCTTTGTCTTCCTGAGTACATCTGAGAGACATTGGAAAAGTCTAAAAGGGATTCAAAGGCCTGAAGCGTTTCAGCTGACCACTGCAGCCCTATGCCCATACTTGACCCCTCCTCCACCCTGGCCCACCCCAGCCCCAGGAAATTAGTAGGAATCAGTTGGCATTGCCCTACTACTCAATTTTACAGCATACAAGGACTCCTCCTCAACTTCAAAACTTCCTTCGGTCATATTGATGGACTTTAGGGTCACAGTTTACTGCAATGAAACAAAGCAAAGATCCTGACACATAGAATGAGTAGAATGGATTTGTGTTTAATCTGTCCTGCTACACATGCACCCCGGCTGTATAACTACAGTTTCCTTTGAGCTACCAATTTGCAGTTTGGTTTGTAACCTGAACAAAGGCAAATCTAGAAAGTGGACTCCTTAAGCCCCCACCCTTCCTTCTGTGCTTCTCTCAAATGAGCCTCTGGTTTCTTTGTGCATATCTGAGAGAAAAAATAAAAAAAAGGAAAACCAAAGAGACAGACTCATAGGAAACCCATGGTCTACAGTTATACTGATGGTGGCCCATCCTCTCCAAAGGCAGGTGGAAGCATGCAGGGCCCCTCCCATGTCAATGAGGGATCTGGAAGGTCTGGGGTTCTCAAGAATCTTTCTGTTTTATTTGTTTGCCTTAGCTAGACTAAATCTACACTCCTAAAGCTCCTTTTTGTTTCTCTAGCTCAGATAGTTTAAACCTTTCAGAACGGGAAAGAAAAGGTTAGACAGTTAACAGCTCTGAAAGAGAGGGCTGTTTTGGTAAAGGAAAACCAGAGACAATCCGGTCATTCTGCAACTGTTCAGAGAAACAACAAATATGTTAAGGATATTAGTTTAAGATCAGCACGTACGGCAATCAAATTAGTGACTGTCAACCCTTAACAAAATGATACACTGTAATATAAAGTTTCACATAATACCCAAAACTTATAATGTTCAATACAAAAGGACAATCTATTCATTTTCATTCGTATATATACTGTAATCATGTCTTCATTAAAAACATACAGTATATGTAGTCCCATAGATTTAGTAAATAGTTGATATTTTCCTAGTATATAGCATCTTGAAAAATTTTTTTAAAAAAATACAATTAAATAGAAATGGGCACCTAGAAGATTAACTGGCCTTTCCAGAGTCATTTGGGGTTTAACTTACAGTATCTATGCTAAAAATAAAAATATCTTCAAAAACAGACCCTTCAGGAGATATGTAAGCCCCTAAAGAAATGTTTCCCCTCAGGGACTTCTCTTGTCCCCATTTTGGGGGTGGGAGGAGGAGGGAGTAGGGACTGATATAATCCCAAATCACAAACACTATTTTTTTGACTACAAAAAAGGAACTGTGATTTAATGACCCCAATGTGCATGCTTCCAAATGATCACAACGAAAACTATCATTTAAAATTAAACAAACAAAAAACCAAAAACACAACAAAATCACACACATCACAGGAAGGGCAGGTCGCAGGGATATCCTTGCAGCCCTTTTGGAAATTTTTATACGGCCCTGTATCAAAATAGCCTTTGGGCCCCCAGAACTTTCTAGATATGCCCCTGCTCAAGTATGGCAGGAAGATTCATCTCAAAAGAAGAAAAAGCTAATTTGCAAGTGACTCTGAGGAGCCCTGTATCATGTTGTTAGAGTTTTCAAGTACCACACACACAGCTATAGCGAGAAACAAAGCCAGGTACTCTCTTATCCACTGCGCTGTTACCTGACGCAGATTCCTGGTGACTTTCACATCATGCCAGGCATTATCATTAAACTTTCCATTCACAGGCTCCACTAGTGCTTCAAAGGCCCCTGATCCCAAATTAATGACCAGAGAGACAGCTCCATTTTTCAGGGCAAGATTGACATAATCAGCCGATTTCCCAGTGTGAAGCATCAGTCCATTCCTCTGAAGGGTTTTAAATGACAGAGTTATTTCATCACTGCTGCTTTGAATGGGGTTTTGAGACAAGTCGTAGCAGAAGTATTCAGATCCTTTGAACGTGGCAATATATTCTTCTTTTCCTAGAGGAAAACAGATGATACATACATAAGTAAACAAATATACTATGCAAATCAGCAGGTCTTAACAGAAACAATAGCTAATCACTCCCAAAATTAACCCTGCTTAATTAGATTTCAGGACATGAACTCTGTCTCAGTCAAACAGTACTGTAGGTGGCAGTATTTATTTTTTAATTTTATTATTATTATACTTTAAGTTTTAGGGTACATGTGCACAACGTGCAGGTTTGTTACATATGTATACATGTGCCATGTTGGTGTGCCGCACCCATTAACTCGATTTAGCATTAGGTATATCTCCTAATGCTGTCCCCCCTCCCCCCTCCTCCAACCCCACAACAGTCCCCGGAGTGTGATGTTCCCCTTCCTGTGTCCACGTGTTCTCGTCGTTCAACTCTCACCTATGAGTGAGAACATGCGGTGTTTGGTTTTTTGTCCTTGCGATAGTTTGCTGAGAATGATGGTTTCTAGCTTCATCACACGTATGTTTACTGTGGCACTATTCACAATAGCAAAGACTTGGAACCAACCCAAATGTCCAACAATGATAGACTGGATTAAGAAAATGTGGCACATATACACCATGGAATACTAGGTGGCAGTATATTTTTAATAAATTTCAACCATTGGGCCATCCACTGCAGTAGCTAAAGCTGACATTCTTGAAAATTCAATTAATTTTTCAGTATCACTGCAAGAGCTCTGATCAGAGAAAGTAGCTCTGTGATGTCTCCAGGGCATGAATCAGGTACCATAAATGCACACTGGATGGTTCCACTCTGCTGACAACAATGGATTCCAAGATGTTTTCAAGATTCTCTCCATCCAACTGAGGCATTATTTTAATTTTCAGTGAGACATTTATGTTCAAAGATCTTTTTCAATGAACAGACAAACAGTTTTATCATTGAGAGACCATAGCAAATTATCTGGTAAGGAGAAAGGAAAGAGAAAAAGATAGAATCTGGTCTGGGAGTAAACAGACCTCCTACAGAGCATGTGCATTTTTTCTCTCTGGATGGAGGGAGTAGCGACAGAAAGTCTAATGGAGTCAGCTGGATTACTGATCCATTCCCAGGTCTCATCAAGCAGATGGTAGGGCTGGCTGTTATGACATTGGTAAGAATTCTAGCACATCGTCATGGGGATAGCATGTAAATGAAGTCTCAACATTTTCTAGGTATTTTAGTCTTTACCAGATTTAGGAGTAACAAGGCGGATCTCACGAGATGCTAGACAGATCAAACAGAAAGGTGGATATTTGGAAAGAACAGTCTTCTTCCACTGATTAGGTGAGTTGAACCAAAGGAAGAATGTAAGCCACAAGACCCCTTGACTTTCTAGGCAATAACGATGCTGTGCCAAGAAAAATGAGACAGCATGGTTGGGAATCAGCTTCTGATAAACTATAAACATATAATTATAAAAGGTACTGGAGAAACTTAATCTGTCCCACTGGCAACATACTATTACTATTATGCCTGCAAGAGGGTTGATACATCAGCAGGTGTTGCACTCTCCCCTGTAATAGGTTTTTAATCTCAGGACTATTTTCATTTGATTGTCAAATAACTCGCGTCCTGGAATCAGAGCTCAAATCACTTTCAACGCATCAGTGCCAGATGATCTGCCTTCCTGGATGTAGAAAATGGCCATCAGTGGCTACAGATAGTCAAACCATAGCAACAAATATCACGGTGAGCACCTACAGGTATTCACCAGGAATTGAGCCCTAGAATATTAGTCATTGACTACTAGTAAATTATTAGCCAAGACTATCAGTCAGACCAAATAATTCTGAGTAAGTCATAGGAAAGACCTCCCAATCTGTAATAGTGAATTCCTCCCATTCAAACGCTCAAAATATTGGCTGAGCACCTCCCAAGTGTTAAGCTCAGTACCAGTTATTAGGGATCATGAAGTGAACACAATGGACTTAATTCCTGTCTCAGAAAGTTATAGTCCAGGTGTCTGCTCCCCTGGTCAGTCCAACATGGCAAGTGGTACAATACTGGGCACAAGCACAACTATATATTATTATTATACTGAGAGAAAAATGTGGGTCAAAATATGAGTTTGGATTGCAGGTTGGCCACTAGCTGTCACTAGAACAATTATTTGCTTTTCGAATTTTGCTTTCTGAAAATGGTTAGAGACACCAATCTTTCAGAATGAATGTGAAGATACAATGAGATCACGTCTGTGCAGACATCTGGTAAAGTTGATACGTTAGTGATAAATAGTCGATGCCTAATTAACGTGATAAATGTGATAAATGATCTAAACCAAACAACATAAATCATATGTTATTATGAAATCCAGAATTTTCTCTTTAAGATAAGAAACAGGACAAGGATTTCCCACTATCAACATTTATATTCAATGCTACACTTGACGTTGTAGCTAATGCAGGAAGACAAGAAAAATATATGAACATTGTAAAGATTATAAATGAAGAAAATCATGTCATATAAGCAAATATACTGCACAAATTGAAAGACTAAAATAATCTACAAAAATTATTTGGCTTAATAAGAGACTTTGGAAAGAATTTAGAGTTCTGTGTACTAGAGACAATATTTCAACATATGTAAATAGATTTATAGATTCAATAAAATCATAATAAAAATCTCAAAAAACTAAAAAAAAATGTAAAAAGCTGATTCTTCACAATCTATGAGAAAAAAAAAAAAAGAGTCCCAAATAGCCATGATATGCCAGAGAAAGAAGATGAAGTAAGTTGCCTGTGTAAAGATGGACATTTATTACAAAATTATAGTGCTGAAGAAAATGCATTAGGATAGGTAAAATGAGGAGAATAACAATAATCAAACTTAAAATACTCTTAAGCATATATGAAAACAATTTATACTGTCAAGCATTTCAGATAAGTGTGCAAAAGATAGATTAGTCAATAAAGGTTACTGGGACAATCAGTTATTCATAAGAAAAAGGTGAAATTGGATCTTTAAATCCTTTTGTTCACAAAAATAATTCTACATGGATGCCCGATTTAATTTAGAGAGGCAATCTGTGAAAACATGTCAGACAATAAATTTTGATATGGAAGAATGGAAGGATTTCTAAAATCAGCATAAAGGCACTAATAAATATTGATTCATTCATCTACATTAAAATTAAGAATACTGGGTCATCAATAATACCATAGAGTAAGAAGTTAAATAACAATTTTGGAGAAAATATTTTCATTTCCTATTAATCAACAAAGGATTATAATCCAGAATATGCCAAGCACCTCAGCGAATCAATACAAAAATAAAGGCAACCAATGAAGAACACAGACAACAGAAATGTAATTTCATAGAAAAATAGATATGCATTGCTCACGAATAATGAACACATGTTCATTCCTATTAGTATTCAGGAAATGGTAAAAATCAAACTACATTCAGATACCATTTCATAGCCATGAAATTGACATAAAACGAAAAGAAAAGAGAATAATTCCACATTTTGCCAAGGCCACCAAAAGTCATTCTTATATACTGCTGATGCTGATAAGATAAAAATTGACCAACTGTAATAAGTTTCTTTTGGCATTCTGCAATCCCATGGGAATTTCACATATTATAAAGAACTTGGGTCTCAGTCCTTAGAAAACAGTTAACCATGATCAATTAACTAAACATTTGCCTATTCCTTCAACTCATTTGTCACTGCTTATTGTTCTGCTCATTTGATGATAGGTAGTCAAGTGGGTTCTGGTTCATATACGTGCGCACGCGCGTGTGTGTGTGTGTGTGTGTGTGTGCATACTAATAATCATATATGAAAACAATTTATATTTATATTGTCTGGCATTGCAGATAAGTTAGCAAAAGATACAGAGGTCAGTAAAGGTTGCTGGGACTATTGGTTATCTATAAGAGAAAAGTGAAATTGGATCTTTACATCCTTTTGATTCCAAAAATCAATTCTACATGATGAAGGATTTAATTTAGAGAGGCAATCTATGAAAACTTTTGTCAGACACACACACACACACACGAGAGATCCACTTATCTGAATATGATATTTGCAAAATTTTACATTCCCACTGAATAAGTAGATCTCTGAGTCAGCAGGAGCCTTAAAGACAATCCTGTAGCCCAACCCATTAATTTACATTATTAAGAAAGCGAGGCTCATGGAGTTTATATGACCCTCAAATTCATAAAATGTGACAGTAACAGAAGTGGGACTAGGATTCAGACTACTAATCCAGATTCTGTCTAACATGCCATGACACCTGCGTGTCAGAAAGAAGTGACATACAGCATTGTGAAAGAAAGAAAAAAAGAGAAAAAAAAAAACAACTGTTTGTGAAGATATGTCTTAGTAAGAAAATTATAATTGTGTTTTAGTCTACTCAGTTTAAAAGGGCAGGGAAGCATGTAATATAAGAAAGTTTCCACTTAAATAACTAAATTATAAAGTTTTGGAGCTTGAGGAGGTTTGGTCCAGTAAGAAGGCTGTAGAATTTTATCCAAGATATCTTGTATCATTCCAAATCTGCATAACTCAGAATAAATCTCAACAAAGGTTTTGTTTGCCAGATAATGTGGCATACCCAAGGGGAAAAATAATAAACAGTTTGCAATTCGCTATGTCATAAACTTTGAAGTTATATGGGTGTTGATGTATTTTTAACACTATGATATTCCCCTTACTTAAAAATGAAAATATATCATTTCTTTTGTATTGTTTAATTCCAAATTTAAGTAATTCAAATTTACATTAAAGGCAACCACATAGTTTTGCAAAAAATTCAGTCTGTGGAATATGCAATTACCTTAAAATGCCATAAATGGGACATAAATCTAAGCAGGGAAAATATTTCTTCCTATGTTCTTTTTCATGAAAGAACATATGTACTACATGAAAATACAAAAATCACTTTGTTTTCCATAATATATTTATAAGAATGTTATGTTTCATCTAATCATTTGCTACCTTATAATCTTTGTAAGTAAGCTTTGTGCTATTCTATAAACAAATACTAAGCAGCAGAGTGTTTACATGTGTTTCTGCTGAACACTCAAAGAACAAGTCTATGTCCATTTTTAAATACAAGTCCCAAATAACTTTTGCATTTCTAATATGTGCTAAAACAACAAAAATGAAAAACAAATTAGACCCAAAGCCATGTAAATGTCAATAAATACTTATATCTAGGATACATAGAGACCTCATACAAATCAATAACAACAACAACAAAAAACAAAAACACAACACAAGACAATGGGAAAAAAAGGACAAAGTAGTTGAACAGACATTAAAGTATAAAAGGCTATCTTCAAAGACATGCAAACTAAACCACAATGAAATAACAGCACACTCCACAGAATGAATAAAATGAAAAATACAAAAAAAATCCAGCGTCAGTGAGGATGTGGGGCAATTAGAACGCTCATACATACTGGTAGGAACTATTTTGCGAAATTGCTTGGCATTCTCTTTTAAAGGTGAACTTGTGCCTACGCTATGATCCACCAATTCCACTCATAAGCATATATCCAACAAAAAATACACATATAATCAGAATCGCATACTATAGTGTTACTCTGCATAAATAATCTAAAACTTAACACTACTGAAATAACAACAAATAATAGAATGGATAAATTTCAGTATAGTCACACAATAGAATATTAAATAACAATGTGAATCTATGAGCTGCAACTGCAACAGAAATACAGATACATCTCACAGTAATAATGTTTAGCTAAAAAAAAAAATGCCTGACACAAAAGAGAACATAGTTCTGACTCCATTTATATAAAAAATTTAAAACCAAGCATAACTAGCCTCTGTTGTTGTAAATCAAGACAGTGTCTACCCTTGGTAAAGATGGAGAGGGGATAGTAGTGAGGAGAACTCTTTAGGTACAATTAATGTTGTTCTTGATTTAAGTGTTGCTTATGGGTGTGCTAAGTGTGCGAAAAATTAATTTACCTATACATTTATGCTACATTTATCAGCATAAATACTATATTTCAATAAAATGTTTGAATAATCTGGATGGTTAAGCATAAAATGAATTCATCTGATGAAGTATTTTCTTCCTGATTAATAGGATGATATGAGAAGACACTATTCCTATTAATGCTACTATTAATAGTAAAAGCTAAAATAAAGCCAATAGTAATAATTTCAATTGTCACTTTTTAAAACTTTTCAATGAATATTAATATCCTTTAATTGCCATTTGCTCTTAAGAGTAATCTCCTAAGATTTTAAAAAATATATATATGCTGCATGGTAGTAATTGTTTGAAGATCCGTATCGTAAATGTGTTGATTAATGGATTGATATCAAGATGAAAAGAGCCTCTATTTCTAACCATAGAAATGTTATGATAAAATTGGGAAAAAGTAAAATTTAAAAACTTGAAGCATCTTTCCAATAGTCTACAACAACTGGTTTTATGTTGCCATACAGTTGGAGGAAAATATTTAAGAGGCTGCCATGGGATTTCAGTCCTATTCCATATCCAACCCACTATAACTTAGAAGAAAATTCACAGTTCTTACTCATCTAATTTTCTGAGAGTAAGTTCAACTTTAAGTGTTTTTTTTTATATATAAAAACAAACTTCTTATCATAGAAAAAAAAAGTTAACCATTACTGAACCACTTCATTGGATGTTGTAGAAGGTGTTCAATCCTTAGATGGTAGACTGAACAAATGGATTGGTTTCAACACCAAGAATCACTGATTTTTACTTTATGGGAAAAAAATGTTAAACAAAGATAGGTTAAATGACTTCCTAAGTTCACACAAAAATCGATTCTCAGGATAATGCTCCTTTGCATTACCTGTGCATAGAATATAATTCATTAATTTGACCCGATGCCTCTATATCTTCTAAATTCACTGAACTTCTTCACCAAATAAATAATCTGCAAGGAAATTACCCTACATCCTAAAGACAAGGATGCTTGTGGGCAGAACGAAGTCCCACCATCCCCAATTACATGAAGAATGTCAGGCCATTTTTGTATGCCAAAAAACTAGCCAATATTATTATTCTTGATTATATTGCTTTTCATATACATAATCCCAAATCACACAGGTTGGAAGGTTTTACTATAGTTATATGATTCTAAGATTATGTTCAACAGAAACCAGACACTAAAATCAATATATGAAAAAAACAAATGAATGAAAAAAGATATTTGGGTGAGAGCCCTGCTTCATGTATTTTTCTATTCTAGAAGTCAACTATATAAAAATACTGTGCCAAAAACATCCTTGACCAAGCAGATGTACACATTAGAAGTTTGCATTATTAAAACAAATAAGCCAGGCTGTCTCTGCTATAAGATAAAACAACTTTAGAAAAGCAGAAAAGGAAAGTCTGCTTATTGAAATTCATATCAAATTAAATCCCCAGTCCTTAAGAAATTTAGTATTGTCTTACTTGCCACGAACTATGTAACTGAGAAATTAAAACAATAAATTGATTATTACAAGGAAAAATCACATTACTTTCAAGGGAGAGTAGTTCACTCATTAGATTTTCTACGTAATATATGTTGTAAAATATTCTAAAATTACCAACTGTTATTCAACATATGTAAATTCTGAGTCTAACTTCTCTTGTTCTGCAGCGAGTAATCAAGATTTATAAAATATTCACTCTTCAAGATTTATCTCACTTAGGTAAACCTCGAGACCAATCCAGAAATAAATTGCCAAGCTTCCATCAAATAATTCAAAAGAAGACCCAGGACTCTTGATGGTATACTTGAGGTCACTAAATATGAAAGGTAAGTTAGACTTAGACATTATTTAGTCCAGTGCCTTCATTTATTAGATGAACAGTGTCAGGGCCCAACAGACAAAACTATGGTCACATAACTAACTGAGGAAAAGTCAGAATATAATCCTTGCCCTCTTGATATCAGTCTCAGATTCTTCCTAATTTCTAGATATTGCCATAAAATGAGCTTCTAATTCATTACCAAAAACTAAATGCAGCTTAAATTTGAGCATATTTCTGCAAAAGAAAATAGGACATGTTCCAAAACTCTAGTACGATAATTTTCCAAACTTATTGTGCAATTGATTTGCATTTGTTAAAATAACCCAAGGTGCTGGGAACCAAACAGGCCATTCTGTGTTTGGCTGGACTGACTAGTCAGTTCTATATATAAAATGAGACACACAGGGAAAGGAATGAACAAATGATCCTGGAATTCACTAGGTGTGCAACATTTCAATTTCTGGGCCTGATTCAGATTCAAGTACCCACAATATAATCTAAAAGAACTAGATGCTGTATTTTTTAACCTGAAGAAAATCATTAACACAATCAAAATTAAAAGTAGCTTCATGAACAGGTACTTTATAAAGATTCTCTGCAAGAAATTTGAAAATTTCTAGGTGCCAATTAATGATTACTTAATAAATAAGTAAATTATAATAATGCAATTATATTCAAGGAGATGTATAGGTATTTTGTATTTATAAACAGTTGTCAGTTATGAAATGGATATGAAGTAAATAAATTTAACTATGAAATCACCTTATTACCAACTTGGTCAAGGCAATATATTCTGAGCAATTTATCTATTTAACCAAACCCCAAAGAACAGCCAATTGCTTCTTTCTCCCTAGAATCAGACTGGGGTGGTCTGTAACTCTAAAAATCTATAATTTAATTTATGCAAATATTGTGGCCATCTTCTAAACTGTTCTAAATTACAGAATGTATTTTTTTAAATATATACAGATGATAGCATCTTAGAAGGCAACAGCAGAGGAAAGGAGAATTTTCATAGGGAAGAGGAAAGAGTCGGTGAAAGTGAAATTGCTTTAACAAAATAATGATCTCGATAACCCCTACTTGAACTGTGGTTTGAAGGACAGTATCATCAGCATCACGTGGAGTTTGTGAGAAACTTAGAATTTCAAGGCCCTCTCGACCCCAATTACTGGTGCAAACTCTGTATTGTAACCCAATCCCCAAGGTGATTCTAGTATACATTAAAGTGTGAAAGTCTTGTTATTATGAACAGATTCTTACAGTACTGCAACTTAGAATATCTTTTAAGAATTATAAAGACAATTATGTGACTCTCGTATCTGAAATAAGTATTAAAGGCAAAATATATATTGATATCATGGCACTGTTCTTAAGGAATTAACATCCAGATGAATTATTTTGCATCTTTTCATTGGAAATAAAAAGCCTGGGGTGGGGTGGGGTGGGGTGGGGGGGCGACAGAATCAGAGAGCTCTGATCAGTGTGTAAATGTATCAAATATCTATTTAATATGTACCCCAGCAGAGAGTCCAGGCTTTAAATCACTGGAAGCAATCTCTGAATTTTTATTCTCAACACATTTCACCTTTAGGCAATACTACAATAAAATTCTCTGTGGGTTTGTAAACTTAGTGCCACTCTTCGGGATAAATGTAAAGGGTGTATAACTCCTGGTATATTCTAACAAGTCATCATTATTAGTGAGTATACTTAACAAGGTTCATGCAACTGCATTTACAGTTCTCCCTAGAAATGTCTTTGTTCATACACTGCTGCAATTGAAAACTATCATTCATTCTGGATGTAAACTGATTCAATGAAAACAAATGGGCCTGGGCTGTCACATTTCCACTTACTATAGTCAAGTGAACTTCGAACATTTTAAAGTTAGTAACACTTAGAAATGCAAGAAATATATACTACTAACTCAAAATCTCCTATGTTTTAAAAAAGAATGGCAGTTTTTTAAAAGAAAGAAAAAAACCAAAATTATCTTGATATCCCCAGCACATTAAGTAGAGGAAAGGGTAATAAACATGTGATAAGTGTAATGAGGAATCATGCTGGATGGGAAGAAATGTACTTTTGTAACTCCATCCATTCCTGTGCCTCATAGAAGGCTTGACCAAGGGTTTTTGGTTTATTGTTTTTTTCAGATGGAATGCTACTTTGTTATTAAAACAATGCAAAGAAGTAGGTCAGTATATACTAAAATCAGTATAAAATAGGAACACTTGAATTGTTGAATACCATTCTTCACACTAGGAGCACAAGAGAAGGAACACTGAAAATCTATGGCATATCTTTGATTTCAACACAGAAAGAGCATTGAATCCAAAGGTAACACATGCAAACCCCCTACTCTAGATATTAGAAACACAACAGTAAATAAGGCTCTCAGGGTCTCCACTCTCATCAAACCAGTGATGGAGAGATAACCATAAGTGAGTCAAGTATAAGTGAGTTATATGTGAAACTGAGCAAGCCAAAGAGCGCAATGAGGGCGTGCAATAACTAGAGCAAGGAAGTTGATTTAGATGATTGGGAAAGCTTTAGGAGACAATGACAATTAAATTGAGATCTTAATGCTGAGGAACCACTTGTGGGAAGATCTGGACCAAGAACAGAAAGAATAGAAAAAAATCCAGTGAGCATTGAGCACAGTGACACTGGGGCAATGTGGGAATACAATGAAATCAGAGCTGTGGGATGGGGCTATGTCATGTAAGTCCTTCTAAATTTTGGTCAAACTCTTTGATTTTATACCATGCATAATGGGAAGCTACTAGAGTTTCATAGTTAGGGGAATGACATGGTTTGATTTACATCTCAAAAATATAACTGTCTGTTGTGTGGAAAATAAACTCTGGGTAGGCATGGAAGTGACAGCAGTGAGTCCAGCATTTATGAAGTTATAGAACATAGGAGTATGGGCTATGAAATTATACACACCTGGGTTCAAATTCCACTCACATGAGCACTTGGGTAAATTATCACCTTAAAGTCTTAGTTTTCTTGTCAGTAAATGAAGACAATAATACTAGGATCTATTTTATAGGGTAGTTGTAAGGATTAAACAATATATGCATAATAAGCTTTTTAAAGACTGTCAATCCATGGGATATATTTGTGGAATATAAACAGAATATTTATGTATATATGCTATATTTCTTCATCTACTGCTTTTAACCATTAAGTTACTTCTTTTCCCCATCTCTTAATATCTTAGGCAGAATCACTGAATTTGTGGTCACTTTTGGTTTTTAAAAGTTTGGGCTAATTTATAAGTTAATCATGTCATCATTTTTAGTTAAAGTGGAGGAGGAAGATGTAGTATGTCTCTAGGTACCTTACCATCACCCCCCAACAAGACCTGGCCCTTCCAGTTTATTGGGATGGAACTGATGAGGAGAAGAGAAAAGAGCAGTGGTTATTCATATGGTCCTCTTTCTGTGGGCTGTAGCTGCTTCTCTGGTTCACCCTTACTGACCTCTGCTGCCCTTCATGCAGTAGACTCACGAGTGCCCCACGTGACTTCCCAACAGCAGTCAACAACATGAGAGAAATTCATCTGTCTCATCCCCCAGCTCTACTCTTCACACAACACCCCATAGCATCTGGCTGCTCTAATCCCCTGGCCCAGCTAGTGGCCTTCTTGTAATATTGGCTAGGTGGCTCAAGCCAAAGATTCAAAGGGATATCTCCTTTACTGATGCCTGTGGGAATTCTGGCTGCACCAAATGTTGATGGTACAGATTAAATTCTTCTTTGTTTTTTTTGACGGAGTCTTGCTCTGTCACCCAGGCTGGAGTGCAGTGGCGCGATCTCAGCTCACTGCAACCTCCACCTCCCGGGTTCACGCCATTCTCCTGCCTCAGCCTCCCAAGTAGCTGGGATTACAGGTGCCCGCCACCATGCCTAGTTGGTTTTTTTTTTGTATTTTTCATAGAGACGGAGTTTCACCGTGTTAGCCAGGATGGTCTCGATCTCCTGACCTCCTGACCTGGTGATCTGTCCGCCTCGGCCTCCCAATGTGCTGGGATTACAGGCGTGAGCCACCGCGCCGAGCCAGATTAAATTATTCTTGTCCCCTCTTTCTACCCTGCCGGTCCTCTTCTTCCCTCCTCAGAAAGACATAGGGCAGGCCAGCAAGTTTGATGCATACAAAGTCATGCATTGGGAATGCAGAACACCAGCTTTCATTTCTTTCCCGGCATACACAGGCTCTACATGTGATTCTATAGTTTTTTCCCTCAATTACTTTCGGTAAAAAAAGCAAACCTCTTCACTAACAATATGTTTTACAGAGCCTATGCCTTAAAGACTCTGTGCTTACCTATCCCTCACTGCTTAGGTAGATAAGGGAGGTGGGAAGTGGGGAGTTAGAAGTAGTTAAAGGGTCAGTCTTTCTGTCCTCTAGTAAATGCTGAGGAACGTAACTGGTCTGTTTAGGGAGGTTCCATTTACAATGAAGGCTACTTAAATTATTTTCTTTCAGAAGGTTCTAATCAACAATTCTATGAGAAAAATTTCCATTCAACATATGGTGGACAATCAATTAATGGTAGATATTATGATCATTATTATTAAAGTAACCACTACATTTAAAATCACTACTCAGCAGTTTTAAAAAATCAGGTTTTTACAAAATGTTTTATTACCCAGAATATCATGATGACCAACACCCTCATTCTAGGAGCACTTGGTTAATTAAGGTTCATGACATAAGAACGAGATTGAAGTATTGTAAATAGAAAAAATAAAATACATGTTTCTATTGATGGTTTATTCTCTTAAACAAGTTTGTGCCTGAGTGACTTACAAAATAATTTTATAAAATATTTGCTATTTATTTATTTATTTTTTATTTGCTCAGGGAAACGCATCAGGCTAAGAATTATGAGAGTGAAACACTGGTTTCTTCTAGGACCCTTTTCAGCTCTGCCCTTAACCACCCTACTTAGCCTCACTGGGCCTCATTTTCCCTCCTGGCAAAGTGACATAGTCAGACTAAGTGATCTCCAATGTTTCTTTCCATTCTAAAACTATGGTTCTATAACATTCTTGATTTATTGAGTGACTGTTTCACTGATTCATTCAATAAACATTTGTTGAAGCCCAATTCTGTGCCAAACTCAATTGCTCTCCTGCTGTCAAAATCAGGCAACATGCTAGAGTTAAAATGTCTTTAAAGATTTCTGATGGCTGCTGCTTTTAAAAGGAACTTCCCACAGCAACCCCTACCTCTTTGTGCTTCTAGAGCTAGCTCTCCTATTATTCTGTGAGGACTTACAAATTCAGAAAGACAAAAGAATATGGAAAGTCCTCATATTCACAACCTACTAGATGTAAATTTCCTACTTCTAATCACCTTTCTTCCACAACCCAGAAAACAACACCTTCAATGGATTTGCTAGTGTTACAGATTGTGTTTGATTATTTGTCCCCAAATTTAAAGTACTCCTTCATATAATTGCAAATATATGCATAGAAAATAAAATATTTTAAAAGGAAGCTAATATTATATACTATAGTCTTAATTTGAGATTATACATATTTATCCAATAAAAGTACAGAAGGATCAATCAATACTGACTAGTGTTTCCCTATGCGCTCCATGGATAGAGCCCATAATTTGAAATTAGGAGCCCTAGGTTCAGTTCCTCACTTTATGGTTGGTGCTATATGTCCAAAAGCAGTAAATGTAGCTGAGTCTGACTTTATTTACCTCAATATAATGAACATAGATATTCTGTTATGCTGCATTTTCAGACTTTTTAAAAATTAAAATCTTTAATATAAATTATGAAACTGTTCTTATTAATTATATACTGGGTCTTCCATAACTTCCCATTACCCCATCTATCATAGCTGTATTGAAAACATCATTAATCAACATTCTCTAGCTCAGTATTTTTCATCCCAAATTCCCTATCTGGTTTGAGTACTGTTTTCTCAATTATCTGAAGGGTAGTGTAAAACCAGCATCATTCTAGATGCATAAGAGAGAAGTTATTTCATTAAATAAGACAGATTCCTTAGGGTTTTATTCCCGTCCCAAGTTCAATAGAGTTACAGATTAAGTGCAAACACACAGAATTCACGAGAAAGACTTGAGGTAACTCACAGAATAGAAGGAATTGCTAAACCACCAATTCTTGGAGAGGAAGATACTCTGGGTAAACCCAAACTCTTGAACTCACAGTTCCTGGTCTCCTCTAGGTTTGTACCACTCATATAATTGAGCTCCAGTGAACTTGAGGTAATTCTTTTCAGGTTCTGAATTCCCCAAATCAGAAGACTTGGATAGTTCTACTTGCGTCAGAAGTCAATTCCCAGATCAGTCTTTGTGGTTGGAATACGGAAGAGGGGACAAGATTATAAAGCAGGGACATGCCAGAGAATGGCTGTGAGGGGACAGCCTAATCATTCATTAACACCTGTCGTGGTCTACAAGTTAGGATTTAGATCTAGTAGTTAAAAAAAATCTTTCCTAGGATGATGAAATTATTAACATCTCTTTTTTAGTTTTACCTTTGACATAAATTTAGGTCTTAGAATCCAAGGTAAATAATGAATTTCAGCTGAATTGTGACAAGCTTTATTTAAATTGTGCATCTTTATCAGAGATCTAAGCTAAACACAGAATTATAAACTTTATAGTTGGAAGAGGGAGATCCATAACATTTACGAGATTTTCTCTGGTGCACAGGCAAAGTTGGGATGAAAAGCTGGGTCTCTAGATCAGTTGACTCAAAACAGAGATGATCATCAGAATCACCTGGAAAACTTTCTACAAGAGTATATTTCCAGGAACCCTACCCACTTCCGCTTCAACAATATTGGGGTGGATCACTTGTTAACATATTATTATTTTTTTAGTTTCTAGTTAGTTCCAATGACTAGTTTGTCTTACAATTCAATGTTTTGCAGTTTTTGCTTTTTATTTTTGTTAAAGTAATGGGCCTTCTCTCACCTTATTCTCCAAGGAAAGAATTCACATCCCAACAAATAGCACAAAATACAAAATAAAATAGACATAAGAGAAGCAATCAAAAAGCAGAGCACATTCTCACTATTTAGTTTGGAAGCAATTTCATTGGTTAGAGAACATTCTGGCCAAACTGAATAATACCACTTCTTGAATATGTAGTTATAATTCACAATACATCCATTCACTTCTAAGAGTGAGCGTTCTCTGGTCTCATGGATAGGACACATTCCACATTCACAGGCTGCAATTGCTTTTTTTGTTGTTGTTTTCTTTTCTACTTGTGGGTAAACCAAATACCATATTAAAACAAATTATTTCTCCTCTTAAAGATCATTTTCCTTGACAGTATATGGCAAGAATATTTGATATATTTTACACCCCATGCTTGAAATAAGTTGTCTCCTCCTCCATTAACCATATAATATGCCTTCCCTACCAACAATTCAGAAAACTACACAAGTTAAAGAGGTCTTCTATTCAAGGGCTTTCAAAAATTTCTTCCCAGTTACCCAGGACACATATACAATACCTAAGCTTTCTACCCTCAATACACTCTTCTACTTTTGATAGGAATAGAAATTCTTCAAAATTGATTTCATAATCCACCAATGGTTCACCATCCAAACTTTGGAAAACACAAATGTTATTCAACCTTTCCATTTTATACATTAAAAAAACGAAGGTCCAGAGAAGTTAATAGACTTGGCAAAGACCACTCAGCTTATGAATGCGCTGGACTAGAATTTGGCTTTATGACTCTATATCCTGTGTTCTTTCTATCACACTTCTATGCATTTATTATTTTTTTTTTCCTTTTTTTTTTTTTTTTTGAGACAGATTCTTGCTCTGTCACCCAGGCTGGAGTGCAGTGGCATGATCTCAGCTCACTGCAATCTACGCCTCCTGGGTTCAAGCAATTCTCCCGCCTCAGGCTCCCAAGTAGCTGGGATTACAGACTCCCATCATTACACTCAGCTAATTTTTGTATTTTTAGTAGAGACAGGGTCTTACCATGTTGGCCAGGCTGGTCTCAAATGCCTGACCTCAAGTGATCTGCCTGCCTCAGCCTCCCAAAGTGCTAAGATATAGGTGTGAGCCACCATGCCCAGATACTTTTCTGCATTTTTAATGCTATTTTGGATAGATTTAAATGGACATCTTCACAGTTTCAGGATGGAAATATTCATTCTTTAAAATACATGACAGTCTATTTTTTCATCATGACATTCCATCCTAATTTGACCCCTATCCTAGATACCTAATTTTATAACTCCTTGAGAAAATATACAAAATTATACCTTCATAACTTTCATATCATCAAACAATATTACTATTATTTTTCTCAGTTACAATATCAAAGTGAAGTAATCATCCCAACTACCTCACCATATTTGCACTAATTATGTTACCCTCTCAACATCAAATTTTATTTTTTGCAGTTTCTTTTTATATGTATTATTATAAAATTCTTTGAATCAAATGTTCAAATATTCCTACTTAAAAACAGATAACGGATTTTATTTTGATAGTATTCCCACAATAGGAATAGACTTTATATCATTTTGTAATAAAAATTACATTAAATACACATCACAATCTTGACGAGAAGTTCATTATTAGCAAATGCTAACAATTACCAGGCATGTCAGGCTAAGGTGATGTGACAAAATGTCTAGTATTCATAAAAGTTGTCAAATTAACATCAAAACAATATCAACTAAAGAGCATTAAAAAATAGTAATGCCTTGGCCCCAGACCCCACCTCAATGTTCTCTTTTAATTATCACCATATGACTTGGGCACTGGGAGTTTCAGAAGCTTCTCAGGTGATTCTAATATGTGGAAATGGTAAAAACCCGGAGTTTAGAGAGATATGACCTAGGCATTCAATGTGTAATATCTGTGGCTCTATAACTGTATAAACTTTGTGTAATAATATCACCAAACCTTACGGTTCTTTAAACTAAAATTATACTTTAGATATGATCTATGTATAATATTGCCTTAAATTTGCATATTGCTTACGTAACTTACCAGGAAACTGGCATATTTTCTCTTATAAAGAGAAACACTTAAATGCATTTCTTCCTTCCCTTTCCCAATGAATATATGCTTAGATGTTACATTATCAGACTGACCTTTGTAAGCATCTGATTTTAACTCTCCAGTTTTCTTTGTAAGGGCCAATATTTATGTACAACCACACAAATGAATATGCAATCCCACAAGAATAAATAACTATGCTGATATTACATACTGCCTTTGCAAAGGAAATATCATCTGAGAGTAATATAGGATTGTATCTTGCAACTGACTTAGACAATCACATTTGCCCAGATACAGAGAAATCCCTAATTAGCTAAATTCAGTTGTTTTCAATTTTTTCTAAATTTATCATTGTAGCCTATCTCTAAAACTCACTGTACAAATATATATGCTTTAAGTATTTCTGGTGAAACCTTATGTAACCATTCAAAGAAGGCAACTGTCGATATTATATTCCAAAGAGGAGGTCATGGAAGAAAGTCTTGGGATAAAATAAGTAGATAAAGAAATAAAGAAATAAAGACAAATAACAAGAGCTAGTCCTGAAACAGTTTATGAGAAGAGTAGACACCCCATCCATCAGTAGCTTTTCCTGGATAGGCTCATCTTTCTTTAACAAGTTGACATATCTGCAAACTGCAGGCTGTAATTTTAAGTGTCTAAGCTGCTTTACCTTCTTCTAATAGAAAAGGTACAAAAAATGGTTTTTGCTTCCTTTACTGCTGTGCCTGAATAAACAATTGGCTCAAGGTTTTAACCAAGCCAAATGTTGACTAAAAGCCTCCTCATAAAAGGCTTTAATATATTTTTGCTTGTATTTTCTTTACAGGTATTTCAATTTGATGACAAATAATTTCTTCCCCATTTCCCTCATTTGCTGCTGCATGTTGGACTAATTAAAAAGCAGGCTATTTGGAAGCTGGAATGAGAGAAAATGGAAGAGTGGGCAGGTGGGTCAAGATTGAATGTCCCTGGCTCTGGCAATACATAGGATTCTCTTCAGCGAAACATTCTCCATTTAGCTCAGATTCAAGGATGGCATAGAAGAAGCCCTTCAGCCTTTCCTACTTCAGGTCAGATTTCTTTTTATATTTGACATACAACCCAGAGACATCAGAATTCTATACAAAATGGAAAGTTTTATTCTTCCCAGCAATTCCACTGCATTCTGTGGCCTCTTGGTGCTGTGGGCAGCCTCAGCAGATTTGAGGCATCTCTTAGGGCAAAGCGGTTTTGAGGTATTCTTGGCAACTGGGAAGAATAATTTAACTTCTCTTGGAATAAGATCACATTCAGCAGAAAAGATCTACTGTGCTCAAGGTCATAAATCTTGGCTCTGTGAATATTCAGTTATTCAGCAGAATAGCCACTCCAAGCCTTCAAAGCACTTTTGGATGCTGCTGCAGGTGTTTCCTGTAGAGAACTCCCTGGCATCCACTGAGTTCTTGCATCTGCATTTACCCTTCTTGATGCTGTCCATTTTGCTCTCTGAAAAAACGTATTCTCTTACACTTATGCACATGTGTGAAGTCCCAGAGATTTCCCTGAATCAACATATGTATATAGATATATATTTGACAGAATAAAATCTAAAGGGAAAATATACATTTTTAATTTTGTATTTCACTTGAAAATTGTAAGGACCATTTTAAAATGTATTGCTTGCAAAATAAGTCATGGAAGCCCGGAAAAATTAAACCATTCGCTAATCAAAGAAACATATATTAAAGACCTACTATGCATTAGGCACCATGCTAATTGCTTTGAAGAACACAAAGCTGAATTAGACAGGGATCCAGTTTACAAGAGATTTACAATGCAAAGGGGGATACAAGACATAAAAGGCTATGGAACTTAAAAAGAAGAAAAAAAATTTCTAAAGTATTGAGATACATTTCATTACATGGCAAATCTTAGATAACATCTTGAAAGAGGACAGGTTTAAAATTTAGGAGATTGGAGGAAAAGATCCTCCAGAGTATGATATAAAAATGAGTGAAGGTTTTGAGGTGAGAAATAAAATTAATGAAATTTGACTTGATCTAAGGTGACATCATGAAGAATAATGGCAAATGAAGTTAATAAGTTTGTTTCAGGCCAGCTTGTAAAAGGCCTTGAAAAAAGAAAAAGGAATTCCTTATATTTTTTATTAGAACATCCATCTTAAAGTTAATGGTGAATTATTGATTGGCATGGATTTAGGGACAAGTGCATGTCATCTTTTTCTGTTATTAGTATTACTGTTTTGAACAATGCAATCTACCAAAATTGAAGGTAATAGTTTCAATGTAAAAATATGCAGAGTTAAGCATTTGGAAAGCACTATTCAGGTTTAGTATACAGGAGGAAATAGGGATGGGAATGGTCTATTACTAGACATTTTTATTCTTCCTCCTTATCAAATAGACCAATATGTGTGGAGGAAAAGCCTTCTTGTAAAAAGGGTTTGTTTTACACTACCTGTCAAAGAGGATATTGGTCCACTCAAGGATATAAAAGTAAGTTATATTCTATTTAACTGTGAGATATATTCCAATAAATTGCAGTAAACATAACCGTAAAATATTATAAAGAGGCTTCAGATTGTTTAAAAATACTATATTGAGCTTGTAATCCCAGCACTTTGGGAGGCCGAGGCGGGCGGATCACGAGGTCAGGAGATCGAGACCACGGTGAAACCCCGTCTCTACCAAAAATACAAAAAAAAAAATTAGCCGGGCGTGGCGGGCGCCTGTAGTCCCAGCTACTCGGAGAGGCTGAGGCAGGAGAATGGCGTGAACCCGGGAGGCGGAGGTTGCAGTGAGCCGAGATCGCGCCACTGCACTCCAGCCTGGGCGACAGAGCAAGACTCCGTCTCAAAAAAAAAAAAAAAAAAAAAAATACTATATTGAATATATGAGAAATAAAAGTTCAAGATAGTCTTTAAAGTATATCCTATGTAAATGCCAATTTTTCTTTACAGAATAAATTTAACCACAAATGCATATAGTGCTTAAATATATTTTTATCTTGATTTCGTTCCTTTTGTTGTGTTTAAGAGTCCAGACTCCAGAATCACAGGAGACAAACTGCCACTTCATCACTTATTAGCACTGTTTGTGTGAGCAGGCTGTTTAAACATTCTAATCCTGTATTTTCTCCTCTATAAAATGTAGAAAAAGTAATGTTTACTCAGAGGTTAATGAGTTGATACTTATAAAATTATTAGGATGGAGCCTTGCCTCAGATACCATACACTTCTGTATACAATTTTTATGTGTTTGTTCTTTAAACTTATAAATCAGTTCCATCAGACTTTTTACTTCATGGCAAGCTGCTTTTATTTCTAATTAAGAAAACATTCCTGACTCCAAAATTCATAAAGACTTTTTTCTCTCTTTTCTTCTAGTATTTCTATAATATTGTAATGCATTTTGTGTTTATCCATATGAATGGTATGATATTGGAATCTAATTTTACTTTTCCACATATACAATCAGTTCTTCCAACACTATTAAATATTGTATCCTTTATGTAATATTAAATATCATAGATAACAGATAAAAAACTCTGTATGTACTTACATCGATTTCTAGACTCCATTTTCTCTAAACATCCTTTGCCTGTTTCTGTGCCAGAACTAGACTGTTTTAATTATAGTTGTTTTGTAGTACCTTTTGGTATCATGCTGGTAACTTCCCTAAACTGTTACTTTTCTCAAAAAATTTAGGCTTTTATAAATATTTAGCTTGCCTATCAATTTTACAGTTTGTCAAGTCCCTAACCTCCTCCCCAAATTGAGACTGTGAATTGAATTGCCCTCAATCTATAATTTATTTTAAAGTTTAAATCATCCTATTCAGAGGCACAAAGTTTTGTTTTGTTTTTTACTTATTTTGGTCCTGCTTTCTACCCTTCCCTAAAGTGTTATTAGTTTCTTTACGTAAATCTTACATAAAACCAGTATTTTTTAACGTTCAGGTAAGATTTTTATATTCCTAGGATCTTCATGTGGAAAAAAAAAAAAAAACTTAATGATTTAAACAGCTATATTAACTTGATATATGTAATTATTTGAGAGAAAATCTAGTCAATAACTTTTGCCTTCCCACTCCAGACTTCTACCCTGATTATGTTAGGTAATAGAATTGGAAAAAAAAATATTTATTCTTTATATTATTTTTTCTGATCTGAAAAAGATAGCTTTTTTCCACCAGAGTATATTCATATTAATAGCCATCAAGCTATACTACTTTCAAATTATATTTATGACAATAAATGATTCCTATAAATTTTAGAGAAGACTATCAAAAGCAAAAGAAATAAATACAAAAATTAACTGGGGACAAATAAGCAACCCCTGGATGATTCATCTCTATGACCCTACAGTCAGAAACTACAGAATAATACATCCTGATGGACGGCTATGGAATGAAATAAAATTCTCTATTACCAGTTCACTAAAAGAATTTTTTCCCCCAAGTTTGATTTCTTTATTTAGTTTATAGTCCAGGTTAAAAGAAAATTATTCACTACTACTCACCAATAACTCAGAAAATAAAAATTTTGCAAATTCAGCCATTTCAATATGCCAGGGAGTATTTACAGGTATATATATAAATATCTATATATAAATTTTACATATGCATATAAAAGACAAATATATATGATATACATGAATATAAATATTCAGGTAGGATATTTATATTTTATATATATTTTATATATATAAGGATATATAAATAAAAATATATTTATATTTATTTTTCAAATGCACTTATATATATATATTTCTTTTACAAAAGCATCGCTACATAAATTTCTTCATTTTGATGTTCTGCTTCTCTTCAGTTTGATCTTGCATATCACAGTGCATTGATAGAATCTGGAAAGCCATCTAAAGAATTTCAAACTTTCTGAATACAAAATGTTTATTTCCACCAGACAAGAGTCACCCCAGTCACTAAACAAATTGACCACTTTCAGAGTATTTCCTGCCTCTACTTGTTACTGATGCAGCATCTGGCTGGGAACAGAGTGTGACTGGATGCAGAAAAGTTCAGGATTGCTTAATTGACTGATTTTGACGTTGAAAATAATGTAAAATTCATATATATTCAAAATGTGATTCAAAATAGATATCCAAAGACACATCCCAGAAATCAGTGTTTTTCTATAAGCTATATTAAAAGTTTCTCAAAATCTTCATTTCTAAGAAAAAATAAATAATACAAGAATGTATAAAAGTTAAGAGTGCTACCTCTGGAATTAATAGCACCTCCATCTGTCTGCCTCTTTACCAGGCTTTATTTTTCTTTCTATAAACACTCATCATCACATAAACTATAACATATTTATTTATTTCTACATCTCCCATGAAAATGTGAGCTCCATGAAGGCAGGGACTTTTGTTGTTACGGTAGTTGTCATGGTGATTGTTTACCACTGCATCCCAGGGACTGGGAGAGTGCCTGTCATGTACTAAGCATTCAATAGATATCTGTTGAATTAATTATTCATAATTACTTAATTCACAATTTTAACATGAGCATAAGAACTAAGATCAGACCAAATAAGCTTTTTCAAAATATTAATGAAATTTTATGTTATTACTATCTACTACACTTTTAAATTTTACTGTGCTTAAAAGTAAAAACCCAGCTTGATTATAGAGCTCAAAGAATGCTATTGCCTGAATGTAAGATCAAGAATAGCTTTTCTTTACATGATTCCCAGTCCAAGGAGAGAAAGCAGATAGTAAATCACACATTAAACAAATCATTCAATTACATTCGTTTAAAGTGTTATTACCTGGAAGGAAACTGAAATGTGCCTTGAGAGCAGATACTCAACTGGCATGCTGGAAGGGCTTCCCTAGAAAGGGATGGTTTGGTTTCCAGGACTTGAAGAATAAGATCTAAATCAGGTGGAAAAGGCAGGGAACATTCCAGGCATCCACAAAGATATATAGAGAGGTTGAGTCCAGGAAGATCTTGACAAATTCTAGAAACTGAGACTGGTAACATACCGTTAGGTTGGTGCAAAAGTAATTGTAGTTTTTGCCATTTCTTTTGCACCAACCTAATAGAAAAGAATCAGTACAAAACAAAAGGCCACTATTCTGGTGTCAGATTTTCTTCTCACACTGAAGCTAGCTGGAGTCCTTAGAACTTTCCTGAACTTTTCTGCATCCAGCAGCACTCTTTCAGCCAGATGCTGCATCAGTAACAAGTGGAAGCAGGAAATACTCTGAAATTGGTCAATTTGTTTAGTGACTGGGGTGACCCTTGTCTGGTGGAAAAAGACATCATGTATTCAGAAAGTTCAAAATTCTTTAGATCACTTTCCAAATTTTACAAATGCACCGTGATATGCAAGATCAAACTGAGGAGAACCAGCTCTTTGGCTGCAGATCCGAAATCTTTCTATGGGAGGACAAAAAGGAGCTAAATCACATTAATCTATTTTCCACACTAGTGACATGAACTAGGTTCAATTATTCAACTATGGAAAAGTCTCCTTTTTATGATTCCTCAAACGGTGTAATTGTTCCTGCCTCTGTACTTTTATGTTGTCTTTTTTTTTTTTCTCTCTGATTTGTTCCACTAGGCACATATTTCTAGAATCAGCTCAAGTTTCACCATGCTTCTCTGTTTGGAGTATCCTTCCTCTGAACTCCTCCAATATTTTATGACCATTACTATACAATTCCTCCCTTGATTGCATCTGAGTCCCTTGAGGAGACAGGGAGGAACAGGACAGCAGACAGGGAGGAAGAAGGACAGACTATGCCTGTAAATACAGAGTATTTTCCTATAGAGAATATTTCTAATGAAGATGTAAAAGATGCATTCAAAGCTCAAGCATTATATTGTTTGAGAGGGTGAATTTTTTTTTTTTTTTTTACTTAGGTGGTATGTTTTATGGTTTCTTCTATGGAATATCTGTGCAATAGGAGATCCTCTTGAATAATTACCCGCTAAACAAATTGTATCTCTCAAACACATTTCAATTTTAGACTTGTTGTTTAGGTCATTCTCTGGAGAGTGTCCTGAAGAAGAAAAAAAGCGGAAACTTACAGATAGTAGGCCCAGGGAAAATATAAATTATTTTATAGCCACTTTTGAGGGCCTCATATTTTCTTGGCTTAGGTACTCAGGAGACATATATAAGGCATAAAATCTTTAACATTATTAAAACCAATTCAGAAAAATCCCTTAACTTTCCAACACTAAAGCAGATAGAGAACATGAAAACAATCTACGGAACTGAACATCAGTGATAAATACATCTATGAAAAATGTTACTATTTTATAAGACATTCAAAGAAACACACAGGAAAACAAAATAGAAATAGCTTACAACATTCAACACTGCTTGTGTATAATCACACACAAGCACTTGGTACCATAACTAGCGGAAATGCAAAGCAGCACATATTATGGGGACTATAAATTGGCAACTCATATACACTCAAAGAAAAGACTTACCCTTGTCCTCTTAATTCCACTTCCAAGTAATACAGCTTAGGAAGAAAGTCAGGGACAACAACAAAAATTTGTATACCAGGATGTTCATTACAGCCTTAAAATTCAGGAAAGTTTGTAAATAATTAAAATATTACATTATTTGAAAACAAACAATTTATGACACAACATTAGGATGGAAAATTTGGAGTCAGTAAAAATCATCTTTTCACATTCTAATGACAGAAGAAGAAAAATACTCCTTACATTAAGCTAAGCAAAATAAATGCAGGGCATACAAATTATACTATAAATTGTACTGTACATGTATGTATATATACACACATACAGATAAAGTAAACAGACCAAAATGATACCATGCATTTATTTCCTTTAAACCTTTCTATGCTTTCCCAATTTTCTACAATGAACATTTTTAAGACCAAGAAAAAATAATATTAAATGATTAATTTAGACTCATTTCATTACATGCATGAATTATTCCACATAAATAGCTCCTTTTTACAATCAAGCCAAAGAAACGTCAAACCATATTGGGTTCTACAGAGACTCAATCGCCAACATGACATAAGGCAAAACCTCCCACAGGGACCCTCTTCTCTTTCACATAACACTGTATTTTTTAACAATGTTTAACAGTTGGAAATGCTGAGAAGCTACGGATGAGATCATTAGGAGAAAGTATTTTCCATCATGCTTTTGTCAGGGAAAATCCCTTAGTAGTTCTATTTCTGAGCCATATTTTTAGCCAGGCTGACAAAATTTAAACCAAAGTATATAAAACATGTATTTTCAAGCATTGTCCTCTACCGAATGGAATTCACTTTAACTATCACACTGATAAAGATCATTTACCATGGGCTGGTCTTCTGCATGACCCCGTATTCGGAGGGTGTGAGAGACTACAAGACAGAAAGTGGTCAGGACCTCAAAAGATGGCACGTGAGCCACTGCTTCAAAAATTAACCAGGGATACCAGAAAAAATATGATGATGTTTATGGTCTGATAGACAACTTCGTGATCTGTAATTTATGTATCCTATCTCTGTGCAACCAACAGATTTAATGTGTCAGCAAGCTTTAGGAAAATCCTAAATGGATTTGGGTTCAGTAAACAGCCGGTCATCACTTCTACCCCATTTTAACCCATCATGCTGAACTGCAAAGCCAAGGACTTGTTTAAACTGTCAAATCCGGTTTCCTCATAGAACTTTTGGCCCTTCTATTTGTAGGTCCATCTTTGCCTTTGGTTGCTGACATCACATTCCCAGGGACTGTTCTCTCTTGTATAAACATATATCCGTGTAAATCCTTAAAATTCATGGCCTTTGGGTTTTTCCTTGTCAGTCAACCTGAATATCCCCTTCCTCAGATCCTAATAGCTCTGGGCTGGGTTAGGTTTTCCCTGATTTGCCCAGCAGTGAATTCAGCTTAATTTAAAATCCACCCTGCCTGAGAGTTTCTATTTTTACTTTATGAACCCATAGGACTGATGAACGATAGTTAGAATTGTATTCAAATTTTGGATAGTTTGAATTATGTATTAGTGGGGAGGCTCTTCTTTCAAGGAAAAGAATACACAATTAGGTACAAGCATATATACACACATACACACCACACACACAAAGAAATCACAAGTAATTACTGAATATGCCAGAGCTGTTTTCTCTGAGATTTCTTTAGGCAGTTATCTATAGACATTGTCATAGAAATGCTTCCAGAATACCATGTGGCTTCCTCTCCTTGTGGAGAAAACTCTGGAGCTCCCAAAACTTCACTAGGGGAGGTGCAAATGAGAAACCCTAGATTTTAAGGTGAGAGAATCAAACTTACATTTTCTATTCGCAGAAATGTGTTCATTAGCTTACTGAGATTGGTTGGTTTTGCTTCTTATTGTGTGTTACCCTCTCTTTGCTTGAGGGTGGGGGTCTGTTTCTGACAATGATTTTTGTGACCCTGAAGCCATGTAAAATGGAACTAGTAATATCTACTGTATCACTTGATTGGTGAGAAGATTAAGTGAAATCAGAGTGAAATGGATAAATATATCATTGTCTGAAAATTGTTACACTAGAAGGCAACTCCTTAGAGCAAGGGAATTTTGTTGACCAACTAGCACTCTTGCTGGGACATGATACAGAGTTCACTGATTAGGGGCTGATTTGCTTGAGGAATGTGAATGAATCATAGATGTTGTAATTGCCCTTGTTCTGTCCCTAAATGAAGAAGAACGAAGCAGCTGTGGTCATCTACATTCTCACTGTCTAATAGCCACAAGTGGTCTAAATAAATCCAGACTAAAATACAGTGGACTCTGGTTGCATTTATATTTATCCCCCAGCTGTTTCTGTCTCCCTATTTTACCAATTTCAATTCAAAATGCTCTTAGCCCTGAAGAATCTGAACTGCCTCAGTTGTGCATTGTCCTCTGGGTTTGCAGATGCCATAGAAATGTCTGTTCTGATAATAATGTACTGAGGGCACCATGCTTATTTAACCTCCGGTGAGGTAGTTAGGAAAATGTTTCTGATACTGGGAAAGATCCTGAATAGGAGGCTTTGTGATGCCAGACCTCTTCCTTGTTATTGCCTTTGTATACGTGACAAAACTTGACTTCAGTCAGAGCAAGTGGTATATGACTCCTGACATTGTGTGATAACACAGCACATTGTTTCTGTGGAGATGTCAACACAGTTCTGGAAGGATGATTCGCTTTCCGGTTTTATGCTCTCTTCCCCTGAATCCTCATAAGAAGCTGCTCTGAAGTTTAAACATCGAATAAAAATGCTTCCAAACAATTAATGCGACAGCAAACACATCAATAAACCTATCGGCAGCAGCCTCAGTATTTTACTTCAGTCTTTAATGTCAGGTTGCTTTTTTATTCCAGAGGTCAGAAAAATAAACGTTCTGTGAGCTCATTACGTGCAAGCCTAAACAAGCAGAAAAGTAGGTGCTTTCCCAAATGCCAGACAATGAAATCTAGATTTTTCTCTTTGTACTTCACTGTAATTTGGGTGATAAAATACTTGCTAATACAAGCTATTAAAACAAACCAACAAACGGAAATCAGTCTCTCATAGCCTATTTTGAAACTCCCTCCCTGTGTTCTTAATTAACTGTTGACTTTTAAACCAAAAATGCGTCAAGAAGTACAAAGTTATCTTTAGCACTGTCTAGCTTAAAATGTTGATAGTTAATACTTGAATATAAAAAAGTATTAAAATACATAATAGACAACTCATTTTAGCTAACACTTTGGAATTAATTTTGAGTAGTAGAAAACTATACAATATAAACCTGTTTTTCAATGGTTTCTGTTATCAAGTGAATTGATGGATTATAGTAACCTTTGTTACCTGGCACTCAGAATACTACTTATAAGCACAGGTTCTTTTAATAAGAAGCTAATTGATAACCATAATAATGACCCAAATAAATTGTAAGGTCCTTGAAATTAAGTTCTGGAAAAAATAAGCAAGTCTGAGCAGTCTTATTCTGAGGCTTATTTTATTTTTTCTGTAATTCTTTAAAAATGAGTGATCTACATGTCATACATGTATATGGTAATTCTCTCCTGTATAGAATACCCTATGGTCATCCTGAAAAATAAAATTAACTCTTGAGCTTTATGAAATTTTCTAAAGAAAAATTATCTCTATAAAGAATGTTAGACTGGGCATGGTGGCTCACACCTGTAATCCCAGCACTTTGGGAGGCCAAGGCAAGAGGATCACTTAAGCTCAGGAGCTCAAGACCAGCCTGGGAAATATAGTGAGACCTCATCTCTACTAAAAATAAAATAAAATAAAATAAAATAAAATAAAATAAAATAAAATAAAATAAAATAAGCCAAGCATGGTGGCGCATGCCTGTAGTCACAGCTACTGGGAGGCTGAGGCAGGAGGGAGGATTGCTTGAGCAGAGGAGATGGAGGCTGCAGTGAGCTGTAAACATTCACTGCACTCCGGCCTGAATGACAGAGTAAAACTCTATCTCAAAAAGAAAGAAAGAAAGAATGTTAACTTGCTGACACATATGCTCTCTTCCATTCTTTTTCCTCTCCTTACACCATCCCTTCTTTTTCCCATTACTCACAATGGTGGGATTAGTACAGCTTGTACTGGGACTTTGGAACTATAATACACAAGGAGCAATTTTCTGGTCCTAATTAACTCCTGTTAAAATAAGCACTGCACAACAATAGTCTACCCAGAGTTGCACTGAAACAAACCACAACAAACCTAACACTCCATGAATAATGAACCCTATTTAAATGAGCAGGTTATTGTAGGGCCTTAATGAGCTGCTCTGTGGCCACAGGGCACATACTGCATCCCAGAGTAATGGAGCATTTTCCTGCAGACACTTGCAGGCTGGGCTAGCAGCAGAATGGCTTCCCTGGTAAAACCAGAGAAGTAGCATCAATGGTTTGTTACGCTTCCATTGTACTTTTTCACTTTTTCTTCTGCAACTGACATCAGCCATCCCCATCCCTTTTTGAAATGTTGTCTTCATTCTTTGACCTCCAGGCTTCTATATTCAAGCATCCTTCTCTTTTTTATCTTTTCTGAAGTATACTTTACAGACCATAAAATTCACTTGGTTTAAGTATACAATTCAATGAGTTTTGGTAAATTTCCAGTGTTATGCAGCCATCACTGCAATCTAATTTTACAACATTTTCATTGCACCAAAAAGACACTTTGTGCCCATTCGTAGTCACTCCCTCTTCCCACCCCCAGACCAACCTAAGCAACCACTAATCTTTTTGTTTGTATAGGTTTGCCTTTTTTGGACAATTAGTAGGGAATCACATAATGTGTGGACTTTAAGCATAATGTTTCTGAGGCTCCATGTAGCACATAGCATGTGGAATACAACACTATTCCACTGTATAGATATACTACATTTTGCTTGCTCACTCATCAGTTGATGCACATTTGTGTTATTTCTACTTCTTGATATTAAGAATAATGCTGCTATACTGTGAACATCTGTGAACAGCTTTTTGTATAGACACATGTTTTCATTTCTCTTAGGTAGGTACCTATGAGTGGAACTGCTGAGTCATATGATAAATCTATGCTTAACAGTTTAAGAAACTGCCAAAAGCTTTTCCAGAGTTTTGAGTTACTAGCAGCAATGTATGAAGGTTCCATTTATCCATATATTTACTAACACTGGTTATTGTCCATGTTTTCCATTACAGGCATCCTAGCTGGTGTGAAGTGCTATCTTGTGGTTTTAACCATTTCCCTGTTGGCTAATGATGTTGAGCCTCTGTCATTTGTGTCTGACTGTTGTTTCTGTTTTATTTTGTTTTTATTCCTCGTTTTAGTATTCCTTGATATTTGTAATGTCCCCTTTTTCCTGTATACCTATTTCCTGATCCACATGGATCATGTTGACTCCCACTCATATGCAATTAACTACCATATCTTAATGAATGCTGCTCATGGCTCATTCTCAATCTATTTCTCTCCATGAAGTTACTGATACCACATGTTAAAAGAAAAACTTTACACAAACCAAATCTAGCAGAGTTTATTTGAGCAAAGAAATGATTTATGAATAGGGAAGCAGTCTGGACCAAAAATGGTTCAGAATGCTCCACCCTACCACATGTGCAGTCTATATTTATGCCCACTGAAAAGGAAGTGACATACAGAAACAACCTGATTGGCTGCAGTCAATGTTTGCCTTACATAGTTGTATTTGGCAGCTTTCAGTCTCTTAATGGCTGGAGGTTTAGTTCCCGTGATTGATTGAGACTCAGTTACATTTTACAAGAGTATATTCTTCTAGTTTAGGTTATAGCTTGTTAATACACCAAGTTAGTTACAATTCACTATGTCTAGAGAAACTTTTAGGCAACTCTTAAATTATATATGGAGGCAGTTTCAGACAAACTTAATACAATTTCATACATATTTCTACTTGGAAAAGAGGCAGGAAAATTGAATTTTTAATTTACACATAAATAATGAACAGAAGTTCAAATGTACCTTGATTTAATGCATAATATAATTACTCGAAGTATTAGTATACCATAATCATTTGGATTTTACATAAATATATTGCTTTTATATAAGCATACTGACCACATGATCAGACTTGCCTGTTCTTTTACCGTCTTACGGACAGTGTAGGATTCACTAAGCTGTGGTCATTTCCTGTTTAGAACCTAGCTGTGATCATCTTCTCTGCCTGCCTCTTACTTTGTTTCCTTCATTTTCTTTTGTGACATAATGGCTGTAGCTGAAGCATACAGGTAGAATCTCATTATGCCCCCTACTTTCTTCTCTTTTGGCCTTTTCATCTCTCTTTTTCTTTTTCTTTTTTTTTTTTCTGGTTCTCCAAGTCCATTTATGCATTTATGCATTCTTTTTCTCTTTTTTTTTTATACTTTAAGTTTTAGGGTACATGTGCACAACGTGCAGGTTTGTTACATATGTATACGTGTGCCATGTTGGTGTGCTGCACTCATTAACTGGTCATTTAACATTAGATATATCTCCTAATGCTATCCCTCCACCATCCCCCCACCCCACAACAGGCCCCGGTGTGTGATGTTCCCCTTCCTGTGTCCATGTGTTCTCATTGTTCAATTCCCACCTATGAATGAGAACATGCGGTGTTTGGTTTTTTTGTCCTTGCGATAGTTTACTGAGAATGATGGTTTCCAGCTTCATCCATCTCCCTACAAAGGACATGAACTCATCATTTTTAGGGCTGCATAGTATTCCATGGTGTATATGTGCCATATTTCCTTAATCCAGTCTATCATTGTTGGACATTTGGCTTGGTTCCAAGTCTTTGCTATTGTGAATAGTGCCACAATAAACATACATGTGCATATGTCTTTGTAGCAGCATGATTTATAATCCTTTGGGTATATACCCAGTAATGGGATGGCTGGGTCAAATGGTATTTCTAGTTCTAGATCCCTGAAGAAACGCCACACTGACTTCCACAATGGTTGAACTAGTTTACAGTCCCATCAACAGGGTAAAAGTGTTCCTATTTCTCCACATCCTCTCCAGCACCTGTTGTTTCCTGACTTTTTAATAATCACCATTCTAACTGGTGTGAGATGGTATCTCATTGTGGTTTTGATTTGCATTTCTCTGACGGCCAGTGACGAGGAGCATTTTTTCATGTATCTGTTGGCTGCATAAATGTCTTCTTTTGAGAAGTGTCTGTTAATATCCTTCAATCTAATCGGTAGCCAATATAGTGACTCCATTCAAAGGTTCAAATGATGCTTAAACCAAAATTATTATCCATTTCACACTCTCTAGCAAAGTGAACAGGAGGAAAGAGGAGAATAAAGTAAGGAACGAAAGAATAAAAAAGGTCAAATTAATTTGCAACCTGGAGAAAACATGTCAGATCTTGATGTAAAATAGAAAAGTCTGGAAAATTGGGATTATCCAATATGCAGTTATGTGGCCAATTTTAGAGATGCAATAAACTGTGATTAAATAGTAAATTGGACTGATCAGGTTAGCCATACTTTTCTTGTGAAAAGTAACAAGCATGGAAAAAAAAAGATATAGCTCTATTTCTCTTTACTTTTCCATCTGTATCTTTTATCTTTTACAAAATTAAAAAAAAACACCAAACTATTTTTCAAGTATTAATGAAGAACCAAGAAGAACTTCATTTAAAACATTTTTGCCTACCCTTCAAAAAACTCTTTCACTGTTTCAAGGCCATTGCTTCTGGAACCCAGATTTGTTCTAGCTTAAAACCTAGGAATAAGAGTATATGCTTTCCTATCAGGATGGCAATTGAGAAATACTGAGAATAAAATCTGACCCAGTCCAATCTGACAAGGTTGCTGTGCTTGTTTGAATGTAAAAGGATTCATAAAGTGAACTGAAAATATTTGTTAATTGTTAAAAAGTTTCAGTGGTGTGGCTTAGTTTAAGAGCTACATCTGGCATTTTGGTAGGAACAAACTACTTATGAATGAGGAATAGTTATATTTTTTGTGTCGTTGTTGTTTTTGTTTTTGTTTTAGGGGGGCAGAGGGAATAAAGAGGACAGAGGAGAACTAGGACTTGGTATTTTGAAAACTGGGACATCATCACTGGCCTACCCACCACATAAATGTAACTAGTGTATATGATTTTAACTTTGTAATAGTGTACATTGACACTTCTCTTTGATATTATAGATCTACACAAAGAAAAATACTCAAAGAGATGCAGGAAAAGAAATAAGAAAAGAAATTCTCTGGCCAGCAATTATTTAGCAGTAAATTGACATATAAATGTGGTGTAATTAAACTCAAACCACTTTTCAACCTAATTACCGATACAAAGAAATGGATAAGCATCGACCTCTAGGCTTCAGAAAGATTAGGTAAAATCATTACAAATCTGTCAGTTGTACCATCAAAATAAATCTGGAATCTAAGCACTTCTTATCATTTTCATTGCTGCCACCCTGATCAGTTACCAGCATTTTCTGGGACTTCTGAAATAACTTCCAAAGTATTGTTCCTCAGACTTACTCCACCTCTCATACACCACTCCACTCCCTGCCCCCAAAAACACAAAAGCAAAGTGATCTTTTTAAAACTTAAAGTCTAATCATGTCCCTTCTTGGGTCAAAACCCACCCATGAGAAATTAAATAGGCTTTTAAAGTTAGGTATGAATTTTAAAAGTAACACTTATAATTCTATACTCTAAAGAGTAGCTGAGTCTATACTAGGACATTTGCTTCCAGAAGTCATGAAACTGGTCTGAAGAAGTCACAAATAGGAGTTTATAAAGTTCTAGAAATATCAAGTTTCTAGATTCTTTATAGTTTTTGTTCCATTTAAACGTTCACACCAACTGAGGTTTGGGGGTGAAAGGGGAAGTTAATTTATCACCTAAATAATATTTATTTTGTATACAAAAGAATGATTAAATGTATTCAGTAGTCTAACGCGCTCTTCTTGGCTATTCATTCCTGAATGACAGGAATTCCGTTTGTGCCACCCTCATCACAACCATTAATTTCATGATGTACTAGCTACTTCACAGCCCTCATGTCCCCACCACTCCATTCAAGCTCAAGGGCTACTGAAGCATAGTAGCCGCTTACAAAGAAAAAAAAAAAAAGACAAAACAAAGTCTTAGCAATAGTGTTATGTCATTCACGCTAGAGACAAAATATCTTCATTATTAGAGATGCTATCATTGAAATTAATTCACTGGTTATGAAAGGAAGACTATCCAAGAATATCTGCATTTTTGATGCCTTGGAAAATAAAACTAAATGGAAGAGAAATTAACAATAATAACTCAGAAATAAACACTATTAATATTTTATGTAAGTTCTCCACCTTCCTTGATATATGACATAAGCATTTTCTTAACTCATTAAAAACTCTAAAGAAACACAGAAAACAATAACAACAACTCCTGTGGCTTCTCATCTCTCTCAGAGTAAAAACCAAAATCCTGAGGACGGCCCGTAACTCTATACAATCTGGTCCACCCTTTCATCTGCGAGCTCATCTTCAATACTACCCTAAAGTCTCCAGTTTTGCTTCAGCCACATGCATCTCCCCATTGACTCTTTAATAAGCCAGACAGTTCCCTGGATTCTGGCATTTCAATGGCTCCTTCCTCTGCCTGCTAAATTCCTCTCCAACATGTATTCATTGTGTGCTCTCTCACCTCTTCTAAGTCTTTGGTCCAATATCACCTAGACCTTGCCTTTCTCGTGCCTTGCTTTATTTTTCTCCATAAAACTTAACTACTGAGTATACCATAGTTAATCACTCAGGTTTAATTTTTTTTGTCCATCTCCTACAGTAGAATATGAGTGACAGAGGACAGGGATCTTCATTTTTTGTTTGTTTGGTATACTCAGGGTCCAGAATGATGCCACACTCATGATAAGCAGTTCCGTAAACAGCGTTAATCCCTGTGATAGAATGTCAGGAGTGAAGTTGTCAAGTCCTTTTTCTAGAGAAGTTGTGGGTGTTTTTGCTTCTTATTAACTAAGGCACAGTCTGGATTGAAGAGTAGACAGGAGATAACAGTTCTGTGTTCTGCTATCAAAAAGACAAAAAAGAAGTATACATCTTTTCAATTCTTTTATGCTTGAAATTCTCACCTTCCTTTAAATCCCAAGGATAATCTGTTGACCCTTACAACAGCTCTGAGCTGTTATTATCCCCAACTGCGAAAGAAAGGAAGAGGCTGTGGTAATACTGAGGTCCTAAATGGCAGAACCAGGACTAGTAAACCATGTTATCAGGTTTCTGCTTCTATATAGTCACAATGAACTGCAGCCACATCTCCCAGAACAATAAATTAGCAAGTAGACAGAAGTCTTTCTTTCCACCCTCAAAAGAGGTTTTTAGCCTTTATAATTAGCTTTGCAATAAAGATACAAGAATAACTATTTCATTGATGCGCTCTCAGCAGATCTTAGCCTTTCCATTGTTTATTTCCTTTGTTTAGTTCAATGTGAAAGTGCTTGGCTTTAATCTTCATTTCACTTAGTTTTATCCAAATATAAAACCCCTACATTTGCATAGGCTATCCCAGGGTCCAGAAAGCATTCACACTTTGTCCATCTGATACACCCTCAAAACAGCACTAGTTGAGGTAAAAGCAGGTGGGTGTATCTTTACCTCAGAAGGATCCTTGACCTGCCCAATGCGACATCACTGGTAAGCCTCAGAACCAGGGCAAAAAAAAAAAAAAATAGATCTCTTTAGTGTAAACCCAATGCTTTTAATTTACAGGAAATGCATTCACTGGTGTGTGTGTGTGTGTGTGTGTGTGTGTGTGTGTCTGTGTGTGTGTTGAGGCAGGGGAGCAATTACATAATGGGAAGAAATTATCTAAATTATTCTTATTTCACATGTTTTCTAGAAATATAATTGTCACTTCTGCACTCCACTTCCACTTCCTGGCAATTTTTCTGCTTCCATAATTCAAAAACAGACTCTTTAGCCGTTCCTTCACATTCCTTTCCCTTTTGTCTTTAAAGCCTCATCACTTCCTTCTACTAATCTTCATTTCCTGCTTTTGAGACTTTCCTGCTGCCTCCTCGTGTCATCTTCAGGACCCAAATGCAATTTTGCCAGATTCCACATCCAAAATTAACATCATTTCCTCTTTGGCTACACTAGTAAAGGTGCTTCCTTTTATCCCTCCAGATCCATATGTAGCCCAAGTTTGAAGAAGTTTCTTCTCCCTTTTTAGAGTTGTATAAGCTTCCTTATACAATCTCCATACTCTCCAGCACACATCACAATATAGCACTGAAAATAGTGCTTTTTACACTGTGGGTAGGCATAGGTATTTGAGAAATGAGCCATGAACCCAAAAAGATAGCTTCAGGGAAACCATGAGAGAGGGCGACGGCAGGAAGCATTGCTTGCCTTTCTTCACCACCCAACTTCTGCCCCCTGGCCCTTTTTCAGTCCTCCACTTTGCTCCCCACTGGCATGCCACACATATGAGATAGCATGAGGTATGACTACTGTTCCATCAAGTAGGGAGGATGCTGAATGCATCAGTGACACATTGCCTCAAGGTTCCATTCCACTATAAATATATAAGCAATTGTTCTTTGGCCAATGCATATTTTTATGCAGTAAACTAGTTCTCATTTTGCTGGACATTTATTACAGCATTACCCATTACAAAGAACCTCACTATGTTTAATATGTATGGTTTATTGTGCACAGAAAACACATTCATTTGATAGGCCTATTACTTGATCCATTTTATTTGGATATACAGGATAACACAGGATCTTTTCCTTCAATAAAATAGTGAGAAATTTTTGATCTAAGAAGATTCAATATCACCTTTTTTTTAGTATGCATCACATTGGTATACTGTCTGGGGGTAATCTTGATAAATGGAATGAATCCTACTTAAAAATCATTTGTTGACATAAATTATTGAGAATTTTATAGTTTAAAAATATTATAAATTTCTTTAAATTTAAAAACCAAATATACTTCTATAAACGCCACACTTATTTGGAATATATTTCTGTATATTGTAAGTTGAATATTCATTTATATTTTTCTGCAAATATTAGTTGTTCATTCTTTAATTCATATAAATTTTAGTTTCCTTTTTCTTTTTTTTCCCGAAACCACAACTTTTAAAAATTTTCAACAGGACTTCCCTTTCTGAAAGTTAATGCCTTGATTAACATTTCACAATAAATTATAACTATCATTTATACTTGATTTTTCTTTGATTTCATTCTAAATTAAGTTTCTATTTTAATATGATTAGAGGCTTTGAAGACACAATGGGATCTGGGAAGTACACTTCTGCTTTATATTAAAAAACAGATTTATCATTAAAATTGTCCCAAGAGGACTGGACTTTTTCTATTTTATTCATTGATTTATCCCAACATCTAGAACAGTGCTTGGTATTCAGGGGGCAATAAACAAATACATCAAATGCCTCCTATCCACTGCACTTTACCCACTGGGGAGTTGGAAGGTCAGGAGAGGCTCTTACTGTGCCAGACATGATGGTAAGCAATGTCACATCATCTCATTTAACTATCATAAATATTCTTTGTGGTAACTTTCAACATCCCCATTTTATAGATGAGGAAATAGATGCATTGAGAAGTTAAGGTTTTCATGTAAGATAACAGAGCTAATAAATTGCAAGGTTAGAATAAATGCCTTGAAGTCTGTCTGTCTGCAAAGTCTAGGCTCTTAACAACACCCTATGTTGCCTGCCTTCACCCAAAAGTATTGTAACTAGAAGGAACATTAACTAATCTTCCTCTGTCTCCACACTGTATACAAATATTCAGACTGACTGAGATAAAATTACTTACAAAAAGAAATCTTTGCAATTCAGTGCCATAATTAAGTCATGACCTAGTACCATTAACCTGTTTTGGTTTTTAGAAGGGTGGCATTCTCCCACCTTGAAACATCAAAACTCATCTAATGAGAAGAGACGTTGTGCAAGGGTAATGTGTAGCTTGCAGTTAGAACAGGTGAGAGGCTTGACAGTAGCAAGACCGACTGCTGGTTTACAGCAATGTGAATGTCTGGTGCTTGGACTTTCCAGGAAGCAGGCCAGTGCCATATTTCTGGCTGGCTGCTTCTTACTTGAATTTAGGGTCCTCCAAGATACTGGAGCACTACCTCCCAGAACCTCACATAGTCCATTCATCAATATATCAAACAAATATATATGGTGTGTCAAATATGTGCTAGGCACTGATCTCAGAGTTGGATATATGGAGATAAAGAAAACAAAGTTTCTGACCTTAGAAAATTCACAATCTTATTGTATGTGTAGATGCACGTCTGCATATACATCTTAAAATATCATTGCAAGTCCTTTGTGTAGTATGAAATTGTAAGGAACAGGACATATCTTTCATTCTCATCTAGGTTCATGACTAAAATCTTACCTCAAGTATCAAGTGGTTAGTGTTCATTCTTGGCCATATATATACTAGTATGTACTTTTACTATTCACATTTTACAGAGAAAGAAACTGAGTTTTAGAGACCTCCAGGTGACTGGATTAGCGTCTCACAGCAAATGATGACAATTCAAGATTGAAAGAATCTCTGGTCTCTTTGACACCAAAGACAAAGTTCTAATCCATCAAGGAAGAAGAGGTTCAGGAAAAGGTTCACAGAAGAACTCACGAGATATGTCTGTGGTCCTACTTTTAGATGTGCATTTTTTTGTGGAGATTGCTTCCTCACCTGAGCCTCGGTTTAACATGAACTGCTCAAGTCTAAAAACAAATTAGGTGCATGAATTTCTCTTTACTTTTCAGAAATCAGTTTTATTCCATTTAGCAAACAAACAGTGATTTCCTCTGCCACATTGCTCAACTATAGCTTATTAATGGCTTCCACTTCTCCTTGCTTGTGCCTTAGGAGTCCTCAGTAATTACCCAACAGCTGTTTAGACACATAGACCCAGAGGCTGGTTTGGTCTTCTATTTGCTATATTAGGAAAATTCTATGGTACAGCAACATGAGTGACAGCATCAATATGCCTTCATAAAATGATGATATTCTATCCAGCTAGAGTTTCCCCTTCCTTCTAAAATAACTTTACTTTTTCATGTCATTTAGAACTCCCCAAAAAGGATTACTACTTCTGATGCATCATCTAAAGACTATCCTGGATACTTTTATATTAATTAGAAACTGAAATGCTTGACATGCAAATGCTGTGGTAGCCGTCTCTCCCGAGGCAGGCCTGTTGTTATATTCAAGAAGTGCTTCCTGAAAGCTTCTTAGACTTGCAGAGGCTGGGAAGGGAATTGTTTGGTCTGTCCATCACTGCAATTCCTCCTAATTGTTATTTGTATTATTCCTTAAGGCCTACACTCCCTACAGATTCTGTGACAGTATTGATATTAAAATGTGCATAGCATATATTTTTCAAGAGTCTGAGGGTACATGTACAAAGTCTATTTCAATTCCTCCCAACAGGCACTGAAATGCTATAAACGAAACAAAATGTCCTCACCACAGCTTGCATAATGTAGAAAAGTATATCATCTGCAAGGAAAAGCTGCAGATTCTATTTTGCCTTCAGTATTTTGAACACCACACCTGCCCTGTTATATTCAGGGCTAGATCTTTGCACAGGCAGTTAGTGGCCACCTACATGGTATGTTTTGAAACATACAGAAATGGACATCTTGCCTCAACACATACCCTCATTAGGTACCCAATGCTCCACTTTCCTCTCTTCAAATTCTAGCCAAGTATGAATGGTTAACATTTCAAGAGAATGATGGTATTGTCCAAAAACAATTCCTACAAAACCTATTTCTTCTCTAATTAATATATTAGAAGGGTTTAGGGTAAGCTTCTCCAACCAGCAACCTGCAGGCCGCAGGAGGCCCAGGACACCTTTCAATGCAGCCCAACACAAATTTGTAAACTTCCTTAAAACATTATGGGGTTTTTTGTTTTGTTTCATTTTGTTTAGTTTTTGCGATTTTTTGTTGTTGTTGTTAGTATATTCTCTGTGTGGCCCAAGGCGATTCTTCTTCCAATGTGGTCGAGGGAAGCCAAAAGATTGGGAATCCCAATCCTGAACCTCTGGGTTCTGAAACAATGAAAATCTTGATCAGGGAAATTTCTGTATCACAGAGTAAGGTCCAACCTAATGGTAGCTTATAAGGAATAAGATGAGGACACTAGCACTGAAGGTGTAGATCCAGGAGTTCCCAACTTGAGAGAGAATAAAACTTCTCTAGAGATGTTATAAAATCATTGATTCTTAGACTCTACCCCTATTGATTCTCATTTATTTGACCTGGCATGATATCCAGAAAGCCTAATTTTTAACAAACACACAGATGATTCTGATAAATCATTAGGATGCATGGAGCACTATTTGATTAATGATGCCCAGTAATAATAAAACAAGATACAGGTGATAGAGGCCAGAGACGAAAACATATCCAAGACATCTTCGTGTGCTTCACAGTGTTTCCCAGGGCTATCGTGCTCTTTGACTTAAACCGTTCATCATGTCCTTTTGCTCACTGAAACACCATCCACATACTAGATATAATTTTTCTGCCTCCAAAGAATTTTGTCTAGAAAATCACCTTGTTCCTTCCAACTTTGCTGCTTGTTCTCACATTTCTGTCTTTTAGATTCATGGGTTTTGAGAGGATTCTTGGTTCTTTCGGGAAATTAACCTTCAGACTCTCCTTTGTGCTTCTTAGACATTGGGTTTTGTTTGAGCTTCAGCTCTGTTCCCTCTACTATTTTCAGTTTATTGACCTCCTATCCATGATCTCTGGTAAGAAACTGCCTATTCCAACCTGACCCTATGGAACCTTTAAATTGTAGACTGAAGTCTAAGTTATCTCTTTAGATAAATAGAAAAAAAATAGAGAAAATGCAAAAACACATGTTTGGCATTGTCCTGGTTTATAATTGGCTAATTCTGTTTGGGTTGGGCTAATTTCACAATTACTTGCATGCCTTTAGGATACATGACAATTAATGTAGTAAAGGTCATTTCAATTTATTCTGGGTTGCAGAAAAATGTGAATCTGGAACTTTCAAATGCAATGCCTAATTCACATATGAATCATCCAGAATTCACAATCTATGTGTGTAACAGTATGCACTATATCCACTTCTTGCTTCTACTGCAATTTTCTGTATCCCAGATACAGTTTTGAGCCTAAAGATTTAAGAATATTTTTATTACTGTAACTTTTCTTATTTTAGTTGGCTGAAAATACCTAGAACCTATTTCCCAATAGCTGAAACCCTGCTTTCTGAATCTATGCATCTGAATCTCAATGGCACCATCTCTAGGAAAATTGTTACTTAAATATTTCAAATACAATCTTTATAAAGCTCCTAGTATGGTCAGGCACTTGCTCAGGGGCTAGGAACATAATGCTGAACAAACAGACCCTCTAGGAGCTTACAGTCTATTATGGCAGATAGATGACAAATGCACAATTAAACAAACCAATTATTTAAACAATTTATGAATGTTAAAAGCAATATTAAAATTTATTGCAAAATACCTTCTGCATTTTCCAAACAGAATGCATAACTTTCCTGCTCCCTCTTACAAAAGAAAATAATTATAAGACAAACTAAAGAACAAACAGCATGCTTCTCTCTTCAAAGAAACTTGGCTAAGCCAAGTAATTTTCTGCTATAGCAGAAAATATTTATCCCAAATCTCTAACTTAAAAATAAACTTTTGAGAATTCAAAGTTTAAAGCGTGTGTGTGAGTGTGTGTGTGTGTGTGTGTGTGTGTGTGTGTGTGTGTGTGTGGCGGGAGGGTGGGTAGAAGGATAGGCATTGGGTTTTTTTCTCTACATTGATGATTTAAAAAAAAAAAAAAATCCTTCTCCAACTTTGGCTCCAGAATTACCATGTGGAACCAAAGGCAAAGTCCTTGATTCTTTTGAAAAATTTAGCAGGAAAGTATCTGTAGTTAATTTTGGGTTACACAATGTCCTTCACTGTCTGGGCATAGAAAAGCTAGCTATCTCATCTCATCCAGAAACTCTCCCATGAGTTTAAAAACCAAAGCACATACTTTGATATTCACACTGAACCAAGATAAAGCTTTAGGTTGACGTAATAGAAGATGGAGTTAACATTCCTAAAAAAACAAAAACTATGAAGCTGTAGGATATATTTCAGTCTTATTTTGCAATAAAAATTACCTAATGCTAGCTATCACCTTCTTTGCAGAACAATACTTCTTAATAAAAGGCAAATAGATGTTTATCCTTCAAATAAAAAATTCATGTAATTTTTGGTTCTTTCACATGTATGCTTTCAGAAGAGAAAAAACAAATCATGTTAAACTTTACAGTATCAAATGTGATAAACTAAGAGCATAATTAACTTGTTCTTTTAACATAATATGGTTGTTTTGCTAGATCCCAGTTTACTACTTTTTCCACAGGCCACGTTTTTCCTCAGTATGCACAAATGAATTTGTGAGACCTATGATAAGGTCAGCTTTTAATTATTATGCTAATTCCATGTACTAGATTTAATAATCTACTACTTTTCTACCAGTTAATAAAATAGACTCTAAAACACTGTCTACTATCTAAGGAGGTGCCCTCTCATACCTTAAAATACTCTGTTTGAATAGCTGTGAAGGATAGTAAAATGTCTTACTATTCTGTTATTGATCCTGAATTTTAAACAGATAAATGCCAACTAGAATTAACTTCTTTCATGCAGCAATATCTCAACTCTTAATGTTTTATTATTGAAAGAGCCATTTTTCTGAAATTCCCCTACTAGATAAATAATCTGTCAAATCAAATAACTGGTCTATTGGCAATCCCCTCAACTGACCAAATAGGCTACAATGAGTTAATCACACAAAATGCTCACCACTTAAAGTCAGAAACCTGAATTTTGTGCTCTCTTCAACCAACTCTGCAAAGTATTTGAGCTTGTGACTTATTTGAGAAAGTAACAATTTATTAACAACACCGTATATAAGATGGTAGGTTTTGCTGTGGTTTTGGAGGTCTGTTTATCAAAGTGAGGCCCTTCTCTAATCATAGCCAAGAATTGAATCAACTAAAAAACACATGTTTAGCTGGATCATATAATTTAAAATCTGGATTATGCAGTGTAGAACTGTGAAAAAAAAGGTGAAAACCTGGTTTCTATTCTTGGTTCAATTAATTAACTGTGTGTGCCTCCCGCCTTTTATAAGCATCTTCTTAAGACACCGTTGACATTCAGTAAACAACATATGTTGAAAATATGTAATTTGATACTTTTGATATTTTTATACATCTTTGAAACTGCAAAATAATCAAAGGTAACAAGCATACCTATCACCCCATACTTTTTTTCGAGCCTCTTTGTAACCTCTTGTTCCCTTCCACTGATTCTCCTAGTAGGAGCAACCATTTATGTGTTTTCTGTCACTAGAGATTAGTTTGCAATTTCTAGAATTTAAGTAATTGAGATAATAAAGTATGTAGACTTTTTTGCCTTGTTTCTCTCACTCAACATAATTATCTTGAGATTCATCTATGATATGAGTATCAGTTGTTCATTCGCTCTCACTGCTTAGTAGTATTTCTTGCATGTATATGCCATATTAGTCTATGCGAGTTTTGGTGGTTTCCAGTTGTTGTATCTTACAATTAAAGCTGTCACAAACATTCAAAAACAAGTCACTACAGTGAATTTTTCTTTCATTTCTCTTAAACAATTACTGGGGAGTAGAATGGCTAGATTATAGGGTAGGTATATGTTTAGCTTTTTAGGTAGATATATGGTAGGTATATGTTTAACTTTTTTGGGAATCTGACAAATTATTTTCCAAATAATTATTTTCCAAAGAAGTTGTGCCATTTCACATTCCAATCAACAGTATGTGAGAGTTCCAGTTCTTCCACATTTTCACCAACACTTGGTAAGGGCATGATAATAAACAGCATTTGCTTCATGGGAAGAAATGATTGTATTGGGATGTTTATGAGGCTGTTTCTTACTCTGAAGCTCCATCATTCAGAATAGATTATGCAGGTAAAAAAACAGTCAAACAGCTTTAAATACCAATTGTAATTGTTACAATATTTTAGAACTACTAACCCAGTTTTCTGCGTCAAACCAGGTAGACAGTATACATTAATTCCAAGTTCCAGAGCATAAAATAATGTGTGTGTGTGTGTGTGTGCGTGTGTGTGTGTGTGTGTGTGTGTAGTGAAGCTCATTTAACAAACTTTATTGATTCTAGGATTAAAGAACACATGGATGGCATGGTGAGAGTAGATAAAAGAGAAATCCAGTGAAAAATAACCTCATTTCGCTTTTAAGTAGCTAAGGAAAACATTTTTTCCTGATTGCTTTACTTGAATGAAATTTGTTTTATTACCATATACTTCTTCATTCTTCAAAAGCAATTGGGATGCTTCACTCATTTATGAACTTGTGCTTTTATTCTAAAGATTTAAAAATTTATAAATTGAAATATAGAGAAATACAAAGAATTAACACAATTTCTTTCATTTTTACAGATTTAAGTCAGTCAAGTAAATTGCACTTTTCTTTTTCTGATGATGCATCTTAATTGCATATTATCAACATAGTTTGCTATTCAGCAGGGACAGTTTCATAATTGCTATCTTCAGAGAAGTAAAATAATAGAGGGCTTCTTCTATTAACATTTAGTAAAGTGTTACAAATAGCACTTGGTGAATGAAGGGCTTCAAATTATTAGAAGGACATAATATTGGTTACACATGTTCACAGAATAAGAAAGATATTTTTAGTTCCTTTCAGTATATTCATTGCTGTGAAATAAATAGCATTCTGCAAGTAATGACATGTTACTGGGCAAGTAAAGCTATGTTGTTAATTTATAATGACCAGGATAGAATGTAATATAAATGGGATGAGCAAAGGAAATTCGTTGGGTCACTGCTGCATCAAATCTGATCTCTTGAGTTTTCTCCTTATATCCATCCTTTAATGCTCAGCTAAAAATTGATCTTCTCTAAGAAACTTTCTCTATTGTTTCCCTATTACAAATTATATGTTCCTTCTTTAACATACTGTATTCCTTCTTATCTTTACCACCTATAAGTTTCTGTTTTTACCCCTGCCTTTATATTCCTAAGTATTATTGCATCTTTGTATCTATTCTAACTAATTAAAAGTTCCCAGAGTTTTGGAGCCATAGTCTGAAGTTGGTTAAGTCCCACTGACAAAGTTTACTAGCATCTTTCTCATTACTTACATTTGTATAATGCTTTATATATTTCAGAAATTTTTCACATTTGATATTGTATATGGCACAACAAAATGCCTTAAACCAAGTAAGAATTCTATACATCACTCATCAGTGATGGTTTCTCTTGGGTTGTCTCTGTGTAATAAGATGCTTTTTAGAAACAATGGGAGCTGTAAAGTATTTTGAACGGTATTTCAATTCTAGTAGTGTCTAATGTCTCAATGTCTTTCTTTTTCAACAAAGGCTCCATTTTACTGCTTTCCAGGGTCACACTTGATTATCCATTCAGTGTCTTAGTGGCATTTTCACAGATCATCCACTATATGATATGTGGGACAATAAAATAAAATAGAGAAATAAGAGTGGTCATCTCAAGGTCTCCTTGCTTAATCAGTGTTCTTTTTTCTTTTTTTTTTATGTAGTGAACTTCTTTTTTTTATTATTATTATGCTTTAGGTTTTAGGGTACATGTGCACAATGTGCAGGTTTGTTACATATGTATCCATGTGCCATGTTGTTTTGCTGCACCCATTAACTCGTCATTTAGCATTAGGTATATCTCCTAATGCTGTCCCTCCCCTCTCCCCCCAACCCACAACAGTCCCCGGAATGTGATGTTCCCCTTCCTGTGTCCATGAGTTCTCATTGAGGGAATAGCCCAAAGAGTGAAAAATATAGTCAATATGTGAAAAATTTTGTTTGCTTCTTTACAGTCTACAAGCTTATTAAATCACTACTGCAATATATTCCCCAGCCAAATACTGGTATCCATAAATTATATGAAAGGAGTAATTGCATATCATGCAGCAGGAAGAAGAAAATGCATTGATTATGGGATTTAGGAAGAAATACTGCTCCGTAACTATCTGTACAATTGGTACAATAGGTTGCGTTTTGCTGGAAACTGGACAGTTGTGCTGTGATATCAATATTTCTTCTCTTGGAGTAGCTGAGCATAACCAGGAGCAAACAGCCTCCTCAATTACTTCAATGTATCATTCAAATATTATCATTTTGGGGGGCATTCTGATGTGTACAAGTTTGGAAAGCATGGATAGCACTAACAGCATGGGGATTCCTCCTCCTCCTGGTTACAGAGCATGCATATCAGTTTCGTGCCTTAGAGATTATGGAATAGGAATTTCAAATGGGAATTTCATAATCGAAGGTTATGATTATGGGGTGAGAAAAATGAAGGAGGAGGTAAACAGAGGAAAGGTCAGATTCAAACCCAGATGCACTGTGATATACAAAACGCACAGGCTGTTTTCATTGTCGAAATAAAAATCGCCGAGGATGGTGCTGGTCAGGGGATACAAGCCCTCCAGGTGATGAAGTTTATGGGATTTGTGGGAATTGGAGAGAAGAAAATCTATGCAGGAGAAATGGGAGGGGAGGAGTGGTGGCCATCAGGAAATTGAGTGTAGCCAGCTGGTCTGAAGAAAGAGTTCACTCAAACAAATAACAAACAATACATTTGGGGATTTAAGCTCCGAGCATGTAGAAGACAAGGCTCACTCTTACTCTCTTTTGACCCCAGTGACAGGCATGGGACCTGGAACATAGTGGAGCTCAGTTTATTAAGTGAGGTAGCAAAAAACAGTTGAAAAAACTCTGCAGGATTAGGGAGACTGAGCTTTATCTTTTTAAGTCTTTGAAAAGTCCCAGAGAGGTTTTAGAGTAGAATATGTTTTTTCCTGAAATATTCATTGCAATAGAAATAAATAGCAATATCAAAAATACGAACAGAAACTATCTTTGTGTATAACATTTTAAACTTTACAAGATGCTTCTATAATCACTATTTATTATCCTCACTTGGAGATATAGCATAACTATTAACTAACCACTGAACTATTTATTGCTAATAAAGTAGACAATATAGCTAAGCAAGTTTCAAAACAAATTCTTTTGGGTGACACATATCACTTGAATAAAATACTATATATTATTCTAATAATGATTTTAAAAAGGTTCTTTTTATTCCCATCCATTATTAAATTTGTCATAAGCACATCCCAGAGTAGAAACAATGTAAATTAATATGGTAACCCTCATATATATGTAGAGATCTGAGACACAAACTGTGATTTTTACAGAAATGCATGTCGGCTTTTCCACAGTTACTAAAAAAATAAAAATAAAAAATAAATAAATAAATAAATAAATAAAGACAAATCCAAAAACAATAACAAAAAATGGAATTAACCAGACCTCAAATTTAGAATAGTAATCTCCAAAAAGGCTACTGCTAGCATAATTTTTAAGGCTAATCCAAAAGGAGAACACAATATGAACCAGACATTCCAACACATAATTTTTGTTATAGACAAAATAAATTTTAGGATTAGTTTTATACATGTATAGTCCATATTGTCACACTGTCTTCAATTATTTTTTATCCTATCTGAATATATTTATCTAGGGAAAATATGAATCTTAAGAGCATTGCACTATGTATCTAATGAATAAATACAGATCTTTTCTCACTCTGCTATATTCCTAAAGATTAGTTCAAGGTGAAAAAGCATCATACATGTTCCAAAAGTTTGCAATAAAAATCAGTAAGAAGCTGTTCACATTTATATATTAACAGAGTAATCATTTATCATTGAAAAAAACTGGTGAAAACTTGACAAGTGCTCTTCCATATATTCAATGCTATTTATTTTTATTATTTTACTGAGATATGGGTAGGGCTTTCTGTTTTTACTGTAACGTAAACAACAATATTCAGTATAATTTTCTTTTAAAATATAATTTTAGATTTACAGAAGAGCTGCAATGTTAGTACAGACAGTCACCATGTATATTCTTCACCCAGTTTGTCCTAATACTAATCTGTTACATCACCATAGGATAGTTATTAAAATAAACTAACATGGATTCAATATTATTCACGAAATTACAGACTTTATCTGGATTTCACCAGTTTTTCCATGAATCTTCTTATTCTGAACCTGGATCCAATTTAGGATCCTACCTTGCATTTAGTTGTCCTGTCTCCCTAATCCCCTTGATGGGAGCACTAAGGAAACACTGACTCTTTTAAAGAGAATAGATCAGTTATTTTGTAGAATGTGCTTCTGTTTGGGCTTGTCTGATATTTTCTCATTATTAGATTGAGGTTATGCATTTATTGCAAGAATATTCCAGAAGCGGTAAGCCCTTCTCAGAGCATGATGTCTGAAAGTAAATGATACTGCTTGGTGATCTTTGATCACTTGGTTTAGTTGGTGTCCACTGTGTTACTCCACTGTAAAAGTTACTATATATCACTTTAGAGTTAATAAATACCATCGGAAAGATACTTTAAGATTATGCAAATATCTTTTCTCATCTTAAATTTTTACCCACTAATTTTAGCATGTATCTGTGGATCTTATCTGCTTTAAAGGTATTTTTTTTTTTTGTAATTCAAAATGTGTAACTTACATAAATCTTTAAAAACATAACTTCTACAAAGCTTGTATCTATTTATTTTCTTCTTTTGGTTTCCTGACAATGCAAACAAATGTTAGATAATTTATCTTGAGAATAACATTTCCCAAGTTGCTATAGAAACTGAGTAATGAAGAAAAGATTAGTAACATTTTATATTCCATATAGAGTATAAGAAATTTAAAAAATTATTTTAGTGTTTAATTTGTTTGGCTATTTTCACAGAAAATACATCTTTTTTTCTGTGTTTATAGCTAAAATTCAGATTTTCCAGTTGCTGAATATGGCACAATTATATGATATAACTTTAATACTTCTTGATTTATTTTATATTATCAATATCATTTTCAAATCATTTTTCTGAAAAATTATGAGATACGTATTCATTACACCAAATTTATTTAATATTCATCCGGTCAGATCAATTTTTGCTTATCGCATGCACTTGAACAACTAAATATATGTTATCGGTAGGAAGTAGTTGGAGTGTAATTTGTAGTATAAGAAAGCATTCTGGCCTTGAGGAAAAGCTTTTTTGTATTTAAACATGATGATATATTTTAAGTACAACAATAAAGAATTAATGTTTGAAGTGGAGATTTGTAAATTCAGCAGTAAATTTTAACCATCAATATATATTTTGCTATTTTGTTAAGCTAACATAATTTAAGCTTCTAGTAAGTATATTACAGTCGTAACTGCACATAAAACTTTAGAGAACAACGGAAATTTTCCATCAGTGTTTATGATAGGGACAAACCAAAAAAGAAAATAGAATGAGCTTATTAGGATTCAAAATTACATTTCTGTATCTTCTATTGTCGTTACATTTTATTTGATCTTTATTAGTTTTCAACTTTTAAATAGGCTTTTTAAATATTCAACTTACTACCTAACTTAATGTAAAAACTACATGTAAAAATCAATGAGAACAAATTTATGATGATCCATATTTAATGATTGCTAAATTGATTCTGAAAATATGTAACCATAATTTGCTATAATGCCACTAATCTCTGTTGACTATTCACAGCATTTCATAAGAACTTAAATAATTTGATTTTTTACACAGCAATTCAAAATTTTCTTACTGGCTTCTTCATTACGTGTCATCAGCTTTCAGCTATACCTATGTTAATAAAAAAGCTACAAATCAAAGTTAGTCCAGTGAAAATTTCGTATGAATTGTTTTTGTTTGTTTTTTAAAGTGGAGTGTAATTGCTAAAGTTAATCTAAAACCATGACTTCATTCAAATGTGGCTATGTTTTATTCCACAGAGAAAACTTGCCTTGGTCATAAAATTTACGTGGTCAAGAGGTGACACATGCTTGATGAGCTTGATTTGCAATTTTAAGTTGTGGTTAAATCCCTAGAGAAGCACAGAATTCTTTATAGAGGTCTTAGAACAACAAGGCTGGAAATAAGTGTTACAATCATCCACTCTGATGTTATGTTCCTCCACCCCCATTTCAGTTTGCTTATGAGTAAAATGTGAGTATCAATATTTTGCTTAGCAAGGTTTCAAAAAAAGAGGCTAAGTGAAGACAAAATGATGTTCAGTTGAATTTCCCAGCTCTGTTATAGATAAAATATTATATACATTTTATGATACTTAAAGAAAATTGATTATTTTGAAATTTATTAAATATATTTTAAATGGCAATATTCAGTGAAATTTTTCCATGAGGTCCCTGCAATGGGAGATCTCTTATGAAACAGTTAGTAAATCAAAAATGCTTTTGTGTGCACCACTATGCATTTATAATTCAAACATATCTTTACATTTGCAAAACACTATATTGGGATCACATCTAATGTTATTCAACCATCATTTTGTTCTGGCTTACTAAACTGGAAAATAAACTGTTTACTTAACTGGTATTTATTTAACCTGTACATATCTGCATATATTACAAAGCAGACAGTAACAGTGGGCAAAGTGATTTTTGAAAGGAGTGGAGAAAATGAAGAGGGTGGCAATAATTAAAACTAAAAGTAGTTTAGAGAAGATGCCAGCTCTCAGATTTGCTTATTTATCTCTAAGGATATATATGTGTAAAAATGTATTTCTATTTTAGCCCAAAAATTATCTAGCACAATTTTAATTACAATTTATTATTTGAGAAATTATGATGCCTTTGATACTATTTAAAAAGAAATGTTTAGATCTAATTATTTTTTCTACCAATACTAGCAAAAAGTGCTTATTTGCTAAATTATATATGTATTTGAATGAAAATAATATGAAGTCAGAGTCATTAAAGTTATAATTTACAGCCATGCCTACAGTACAGTACTTTAATTGCTTAACTTTTTCCTTTCAGGTAGAAACAAATGTAAAAACCCAATGATTGCCCCATTCTATGTAGAATACAAGAGAAAGGTAATCTTCAGTACTGCTCATAAAAGATGTTCACATTTAGCAGTGTAGGAATCATGGTTGGGTGTGCAAGATTATTAGGATGCTTCAGGGAGGTTCCTGCTTATTTTGCAGGAAATTATGTAACCAGCAAAAAGACAGAAAAAGTAATTTGTTGAGAATATACTAGTGTACGAAAAAAATGGACCCATCCACTAATTCATCCATCTATCCAGCCATTCAGCACTGATTAAACACTTTTTATTTATCAGGGTCTATTTTACTTAGTAGGAAAACAATGATATGTAAGACATAGACCACCATCTTCAAAAGCTTCCAACTACACCATGGAATACTATGCAGCCATAAAAAGGATGACTTCATGTCCTTTGCATAGACATGGATGAAGCTGGAAACCATCATTCTCAGCAAAGTGACACAAGAACAGAAAACCAAACACTGCATGTTCTGACTCATAAGTGGGAGTTGAACAATGAGAACACATGGACACAGGGAGGAGAACATCACACACCGGGGCCTGTCAGTAGCTGGGGGCGAGGGGAGGCATAGCATAAGAAGAAATACCTAATGTAGGTGACTGGTTGATGGGTGCAGCAAGCCACCATGGCACGTGTATACCTATGTAACAAACCTGCATGTTCTGCACATGTATCCCAGAACTTAAAGTATAATTTAAAAAAAAGAAAGGAAAGTAACTCATTATAATAATATATAATAAAAGCCTTAGGAAAAGCATTTACAGAAGAGTATGGAACTCTTGGTGATATTGTCTGGAAGGGTAAAGTTAGAATGAAAGAAAAGGCATTCTCTTTAGATAACAGAGCCTAAATAAGGGCATAAGAAACATAAGTTAAAAACAAACAAACAAAAACTCCAAGTAGTCTGGACATCTGAAGCATGGAACAGAAGTGGAGCATGGATGGTAGAGGAAAGCACAACCAATGACTCAGGCAGGCAGAAACCAAATCAAGGAGGCCTTCTCTCCATTCATTCTTAGGCCATGGAGACCTGGGAGTGATTTTTAGACAGGAATAGCATAATCCCATTGGAAGCTTACAGTATTAAGTGTGGAAAATAGAAAGGAAGCAAATAGGAAACAGAGAGGTGAGTTGAGAGGCTATTGCAATAGTTCAGGTGGAAAATGGTATGTCTAAAACAGTAGTAGTGACATACAGAAGAGGGGCAACACCTGAGAGTGTTTGGGAGTAGAAAGGGCAGAACTTTGTGATCACATATACATGGAGATGAGACAGTGGTAAAAGTTGAAAATGACTCCCAGGTTTTTAGCTTGGGTGAATAATAGTGCAGTCAACAAAGGGAGAAAATAAAGGAAGAAGAATATGTTTTGGAGCAAAGATAATGAGTTTAATTTTAGATACGTTTAATTTGAAATGAAAATAGACTAGCTATGGAAGAACTAAATGAAAATAGCCCAATGATATGGTTTGGATGTGTGTCCCCTCCAAATCTCACGTTGAAATGTGACCCCTCAATGTAGGAGATGGGGCCTAGTGGGAGGTGTTTCGGTCATGAGGGCAGATGATCCCTCAGAAATGGCTTGGTGTTGTCCTCTGTGGCTTAAAAAGAGCCCGACACCTCTTCCCTCTCTTGCTCTAGCTCTCACCATGTGGCACACTGGCTCCCCCTGCCTTCTGCCATGAGAAAAAGCTTTCTGAGGCCTCACCAGAAGCCAAGCAGATGCTGGCATCATGCTTCCTGTACAGCCTGCAGAAGTGTGAGCCAAATAAATCTCTTTACTTTATAAATTACCCAGTCTCAGGTATTGACTTACAGCAAGACAGAATAGACTAAGAAGCCCCGCAATTCTACAGACTATAAATGCTATTTGTGAATCAATAGATTTTAAATTAATTGGCAATACTACTTGCTTCTAACATGCTCCCCAAGTATTTTGGGCTGCTAGTCAATAATAGAAACACAGACAGATTTCGAGAATGACTTAATTCGTTGTGTTAGACTACAACTGCTTGGAAAGCATAGTTTAAATTCATGCTGTATCAGAAAATCAACTAGACTTGGCTTGCTGTATAAATAAGCAGCACAATTAGGAAGAAAGAAGCATTTGCATTTGGCCAGTGGAGTGATGATAAACTAGAAGATTCCTTTTGGGACAACAGTGAAATATGTTAAATCAAGCTATTCCAATGCAATGTAAACAAACAATATATATCATCTCAGAAATTCAATTAAACCATGAATCATCTTGTCATTACAGTTACTCCAGTTTACTGTTAACATGGCATAAATGTATTTTAAGCTGTTAAACAGGGGCATGCTATTCTTTGAGGAATCCGAATTTTATGAACTGTCACAAGACCAGTAATAAAGATGAAGAGTATTAGCTAAGAATATCCATAATTAACAAATCAGTATGTTCTAGTTATCTGCAATGTGGTTAGCTCAATCAAGAGCAAGATTAAGTATCAAGAATGAGAACAAAGAGTGAATTAAGCAGCTTAAGATCCAATCAAAAAGACAAGATATTCGTTAACAATAAAAAAATCAGAGTCAAGTCCTGTTGCAATTTGAATATATATATTCCCTCCAAATCTCATGTTCAAATGTAACCTCCAAAGCTGTAGGTGGGCCTAGTGGTAGGTGTTTGGGTCATGGGGGTGGATCCTTCATGAATAACTTCGTACCCTCCCAGAGCTAATGATTTTACAGGATATTTTGTTGTTTTAAAGAGTCTGGGACCTCACCCTTCTCTCTCTTGCTCCCTCTCTCACCATGTGACATGCTGACTCCTCGTTCACCTTCTGTCATGATTGTAAGCTTCCTGAGGCCTCACTAGAAGCAGATGCTGGCACCATGCTTGTATAACCTGTAGAACCACGAGCAAAATAAACCTCTTTTATTTATAAATTACCCACCCTCAGGTATTCCTTTATAGCAATGCAAACAGACTAACACAAGTCCCCAAGAAGAAGATTAGATAGATTAGAAGATAGGTTAGTGGTTAAGAGGATAGGTTTTAGTGTAGAATGTCTGGGATTGGTTTTCATTTCTGCTCCATACTAGCTATGTGAAATTGTGATGGCTACTTATTCTCTTGAAGGCTCAATTTTCTTGTCTGTACAACGTAATATTTGTGTCCACTTAACTAGTTGTTCTAAAAATATAAAACGATAACACATACAAAATGCTTCAGGCAGCACCATGCATATGCTAACCATTCAGTAAATGTTAGCTCTAATGATAACAGTAATTGGTATTATTATTATAAAAATCAAGAACCAAATCATCAGAATATATAAGCAGTGAAGAGTTCCAAAGAAAGGAAAGGTCAATTGGTCCTGAGTTCTTTGTTGAGGCTTGAAAAGCCAGATAAGCTTTCTGAAGTAAAGAGAAAATAAGCTATTTTAAGTCTCTGTTACAATTCATTCATTCATTCAGCATTCATTCATTTATTTTAAAATTACACATAAAACATTGATTAATCATTTGATGGCAGGTGCTCAAGGCCATGAAGGTGGTAAGTGTTGACTAAAATAAAGGTTTGTTTTTGAGAACAGTGAGATATAAAGTATATGGGCATTGACGGCTAACAGGGCAGAGGGTAGATCTACCATTGTTCTCATCTTAGTCCTTCTTTGCTGCCAAGTAAATACGAACTATATAAGCCGCAAAGGGGCATGATACCTTGTGTATATCCTTCAGTCTTTACTCTTTTGAAACATTATTGTTAAAAATCTCTGCCTTTAGAAATAGTAAACTATAGGCAAAGAAAAACACAGAGAGTAGCCAATTTGGGACATTCCCATACTGTTTTTTGTTCTAGCTCTGTGAAGAATCTCTGGTCAGATTTTAATGAGTTTTCAACAGCCAACATAATTGATATTCTCTTCCAGAATTTAACTTTGGCATGTCTGTGTGCAGGCTATTGAAAGACTCTGGGATAAGTCAGTGGTACTGTAACTTGAGGATACAAATTTCTTAAGCTGGCCTTCCTATTTCTTGACACTGTCTAAGAAACTCTATTGTATTTCAATCTCTTTTGCCAACTAGAGGGATTTTTTTGTTAGCACTCAGTTTAAAAAGCCTACCATTTTGACTAAATTTACTGGCCTAATTCAGTCACACAGCCAATCGATTTAGTTAATTCAGTTGGTTTGTGGACCTTTCATTGAATTAATTGATTATTTTTTTTTAACTCAACTGGCTGAAAGACTAGACTGGACTTCTGGGAATGTATTCTCTAAGCACATATAAAAGACAATTGTTTTGTGTTAAACCCTAGTATGTAGGCCATGACAATTTGCATTAAAGAAGTCCAGATATAAGACAAAATTGTAAATGGATATTCCCTTTCTCAGGTCAGTATTTGGAAAAGCAGGTCTCCCACCCCTCCATTTCCAAACCCATTCCTACTTCTTCATGCACGTGGAGAGAACCACAAGAGGCATATTTGTGCTTCGTGTAGTACAAATCACCACCTACTTTTAAATGACATCTCAGAAATTATTTTAAAGTATCACAAATAGAAACATGTATTCTAGATATCATATTTCTAAATATTAAATTTTCCTTCACTAAAAAAATTCTATCATCTTAGCATTCAAAATATATTTTTAAAAAAATATCAATTGGGTAAGGGTCTGAGATATTACAATAATAATTTTCTTCCATCCTCCCAATAGTTAGTGACATTGATTTAGAACATTCCACTTTCTTTTCTGCCCAATGCATCTAATTTTATCAAGTCACCATTCTAAGCACTGCATCTAGTGTTTTGTTTGGTAAGACAGATTTGTGGGGCAAGTTCACCAACACATTATGATCAAGCATTGTTTAGATTAATATAACACGAACACACAAGCCTGTATTACAATTTAAATTTTATTTCACATGCAAAAAACTTCCCCTTTACAGAATTCAGATTAATCCCATGGTTTGTTATTGACTATCTTTAGAAAGAATCCTATTATTCCAAATGACAACTTTGTAAAAATGCAGTGCAGCTATAATGGAAAGTGCAAAAGTTATATTAAGATAACTCCTTTCTGAGTATGTGTATATTCATTTTACATGTTTCAACTAGAATCAACTCTTACAAGTCTGCCTTCAGCCATATGTATCACTGACAAGCACTGGAAAAACCTCGTTTTCAATTTCTTGGCACCGTTGACACTTGGACCTTTAATGACTCATTAACCCTCTACAGCCTCCTTCCCCAGATCTTTTCAATCACATATGATCATGTCACCAAACTGAGATATTTTTGACTGTTTGTTGCTAGTGCAGATGATATTCTCTCCTCTTCCATTCTCCCAGCTCAGTGCCAGACTGGACTGTGTATGTATGAGATGAGGATGATAACTGGGAGAGGAGAGAGAAAGCCAGGCAAGAGGTGGGGGAGTAGAGCAAGATGACTGAGCAGAACAAATTAGAACCCATAAGTCATATTTTACTGGTTTTAGCCCCTGAAGAGATAGAGCTTAGAATGACTCAAAAGGGAATTTATGAGACTACGGACCGCACAGTGAGGCATTAGAAATTCTAGTGACAGATGTACAGTCAGAGTTGGGAAGGAAGGAATTGTCTACTTGTTACAAGGTGCAGTGCCACTCCAGAGACCACAGACTGGTAGCTCTTGGGGCATGTGCAGGCACACACTTAACATGGATCGGGCTACACTGAGATTTTCTTCTTGGAAGAAGAGGATGTTACTGTCAGAAGAGTATGTGGAAGAGTAGATTCCCAAGGAGAAGATTAGTAACGGGGTAGATACTAAACAATGAGATAGATACCGAGTAGGGACTCCAGGTGATGGGATAGGTTTCGAGCATGGGGAGACATCCCTCTGGAAGGATTCTTGGAGTATGGGACAAAGGCTGAGGTCCTCCCTTATTTTGATGGACACAATCAAGCCAGTAGACAAACAGGCTACCCAGAATCAAGGAAGAGCACAAAGAAGTCATGTTGTCTGTCTTTAGCAAGGAGCAATGAAGAGAGCATAGGCAAAGAAAAATATCTGAAAATGTTTTAGTTCTCCCAGAATCAAGATTTTAGTGTGGTTTCATTGCTTCCAAAAATTACAAACTTTCCAAACACACTAGAGTAAAGCTCACACACCACATATTAAAATTAACGAGAGATGATCTGTGATTACTCACTATTGACATTGATCATTGATGATAGTAAGACACTACAAAATAAATTCCCTTATTGGACTTACAAGAACCTCACAAAAATATAAAAGTAAATAAAATTATCTTTATTCTATTAATAAAGAAAATGTATATGAAGAAAATGCACTTTACAAAGTATAAGTAATTTGCCCTGAGTGGCATGGTTACCGTTAGAACAATGACCTGGATTCTTAAAAGTTTAATATCCTGTCCTATATGCTATGCTACCTCTAAACATCACCTCAAGAATTCAGTAGAGGCCAGGCGCAGTGGCTCACACCTGTAATCCCAGCACTTTGGGAGGCCAAGATGGGCAGATCACTTGAGCCCGGGAGTTCCAGACCAGCCTGGGAAACATGGCAAAACCTCATCTCTACAAAAATACAAAAATTAGCTGGGCATAGTGGTGTGCGCCTGTAGTCCTAGCTTGGTGGGGGTTGGAGTGGGGGGATGTGCTAAGGTGGGAGGATTGTTTGAGCCTAGGAGGTTGAGCCTGCAGTGAGCTGTGATTGCACCTCTGCACTCTAGCCTGGGCAACAGAGCAAGACCCTGTCTCAAAAATTGACTTTAGGAAAAATAACATTACATCTATTACTTTTTTTAAATATACAGTTCACTCACTGAATATATAATTATAATATGTCTGATGCCTGTATGAATTAACCTAAGTAAAAAAAATAACACTAAGTTTCTTCTGAATTTATTTTGATTTTTCTTTGAATCAAATTTATTACCCAAGCCACTCTCAAGCATCCTACAGACACCTATGAAGGATGAGTTCTTATGAGACTTAGATTTAAAATTAAAAAAGAAAAAAGTTCTTAAAATAGCAAGCAAGCTTTTGCTTTTCTTAAGAAGTCAAGAAAATGGACTATAGATGTAGGTAAAATACAGTTCAAGAGCAACATTGTTATAATTGTTGATACAAAGTCAAACATAGGAATAAAAAAACAAAATGTCAATCAACTGGATCCTTTCAAATATCTCCCCAAACACCTGGAAGATGTCAAATGTTTTAGACTGATAACCTTTATAATGTAACCAAGAATATTACACAGCCTTTGTGAGAGAGAAGTCGTTTTAATACAGGACAGAAATGAGTAGATATCACAATGGTTTGCCACAGGTAAAGGAATTTCCTTCTTTGGATGACTTTAAGTAAAGCTAAGTTCAAGTTAAAAAAAAAAAAAAAGCTAAGCATGCAGTGGAAAAAAAGGATAATCTGTTTGGATTCTAGGTTATGCTATTCAATTCTTAAATCACTAAGCAGCATTTATGACACTCTCATTTATCTCCCAGGCGAGCATTGAGACCTGCCTTAGGATGCAGGAGGTCAGTAGACTTCATAGTACTTAATTTTCTAACATTACAATAATAATAGTTAACTTAGTAAAAAAAAAATTCTGTGTCTTCACATAAAGTGAATCAAAATATATCTTTGCATCACTGCCTACTGTAGCCTCAAGGAACTTATTAATCTATCAACAGCCAAGACATTAAAAAACAGAGAAGTTGGTCTCTCAGGATAGAGACCCTATTCACTTAAGGTGCGGCAGATAATGTACAGACTCTAATGTTGGATCTGTACATTATCGGCCCCACCTTAGGTGAATTAAACCAACAATATCAACAGGGAAAAATGTGCAAAAACTGTGTTGTTCTCACTTTATCAGTCTTTCCAATGTCTAAGACGCACAGATTATTTGCTCAGAAGACTAGACCAACTGGAAATTGAATTATCTTGATCTCTTTTAAGAAAAAACAATTTGATCTAAATCTTTGAATAAAGAAAATAATTTATAATCTGTGTATTATGCATTTATTTTGGGAGTCAGACCAGGCATACGCTGAGTAGCCCATTCTGTCTTGGAGGACAGGAGCAAAAGGGACTGAAATATAAAATCACATGTGGGCATTAAAGAACATCCTGGACTCCCAGGCCATATAAAAGGGCTTGTAACTAGTATTTTAGTAAATACTAATGAGAATGCATGTATCAACCCACATTAGTAAATATTAATCTAGAAGTAATATTCTAGGACTATTTATTAATTACTTTCAACTCTTTCCCCAAGGTCTAGTAACCCGCAAAAAGCTTGAGGAAGAAAGGAAATAGAAGCTTTGCTTTGGTGAACTATTTGATACTAATAAATATACTGGGCAACCATGCTATCTTTATAACTAATCAAAGCAAGTGGTTTGATGTTAAATCAATGATGTTTATACAAATTTGACTTATTAGATACAGTCATAGTTACCTCATGGCTAGAAATCAGCATAGTAATTAAAATTGTATTCCGATATTTATTAGTTCTGTTTGGCATGACACTTATCTTTCTAAGCCTCATGCTGTCTCATCTATAAAACAGAAACTGATAACAATATCTACCTATCAAGGTTTTTGAGGCTCAAATGAGATGTTACAGAAAACATAAATGTGCCTGGCACATTTATTGACAGCCAATAAATGGTAGCTGTTGGCCATTAAAGACAAGGCCCATTAATTTGTAAGTTAGTGCCTACTACAAAGAGCATAGATTAGAATTCACACCTGGATTAATTAATTTTCATCTTCTATGTCCTAAAACTCGTTCCTCCTTGCAAACTGGGTGAGACAATGTAGATGCCCCAGCAAATTACCCAGACTGAAGACAATGACCAAGTAGCATCTCTTTACTTAAAAAAAATCTTATTTTCTGTCCAAGAAAATCTTCATAAACCTTAGTCCATTTACATGTAATACATAACCAAGCCATCTCTCAATTGGTCTTGTTTGCATACACTATCCCATGTCTTCTTACTTTTTTAAAAGAGGTAAGAATAGGCTTTGAACACAGAATCTGGTAATAGTCTCAAAATTATGGTGCTAAATTTCCTTGGCTTATCAACATTAAATAAGGGAAAGGAAAATCTACTAGGAGCATCATGACTTGGTTGACACACATATGAGCACTAAAGGTAGGGTAATATTTTTACTTATATTTAGCAATGTTATAGCTTGGGGTCAGTTCAGAAGCAGAAAGGGTAAAAACAAAGCGAGTAATGGTCACATGCAATATTGTCCTCATTATCAGAAGATAAACCATCATACTCCAATGGGCTGATACAGATTGCAATTTTTAGTAGCTGATATTTCCAAGGACCTAGCAAGACAGAGTGCAACAGTACGTGTCACATTCTAAAGTCTAGGAGAGAAACCAAAGTGATCTCAGTAACACAGGAAAAATTTTAAAGATATAGCTTATATATACATTTAGTGGTCTCAATAGCTGTATTAATTATGAGACATGGGGAGAATGATCTCAATACAGTAGTTTGTAGTGTAGCCTTGCACACTACACAAGAAAGAGAAAAAGAAAGAAAGAAAGAAAGAAAGAAAGAAAGAAAGAAAGAAAGAAAGAAAGAAAGAAAGAAAGAAAGAAAGAAAGAGAAAGAAAGAAAGAAAAGAAAGAAAGAAAGAAAGGCAGGCAGACAGGAAGGAAAGAAGTTTTTAAAAGGAAAGATTAAAAAAAAATCTTTTAAAAATCCTTTTAAAAATCCTTTTAAAAGGAAAGATTTTTAAAAAGACAGGAAGGAAAGAAGCATAGATGTATGTGTAAAATGTAAAAAGAAGTTTTACACATACATCTATACCTACACATGCACATAGGTCTATACACAAATATTCTATAACTACACATATACTTGTTCATTAATCAACCATTGAGGGCCTATGAAGTACAGTGAGTGAAAATATATAGAAGAAGCAACACTGAGCTGCTGTGGACACAGACCATACTTATCTTGAAGGTCTCTATCTTGCAATCCTAACTTCCCAGAGCAGACTACTAATACATTACAAAGTAATCTACTTTGTAATCTGTTAGTTTTATTACTGACAGTATTTTAATTTTCTGCTATTTGGCATGACGAACCACACAGGATCAGAGGCAAACTGTTGCTCTTGCATGGAAGTGGCTCCAATATGAAGACAAGAAGCAACTGCTCTCTTAATAAGGGAGAAGGATTTACAATATTAGTTATAGGCCAGGCGCAGTGGCTCAAGCCTGTAATACCAGCACTTTGGGAGGCCGAGGTGGGCGGATCACAAGGTCAGGAGATTGAGACCATCCTGGCTAGTATTCAGGAGGTGAGACAGGATAATGGCTGAACCGGAGAGACTTGAATGAGCCAAATCACACCAATGCAGTCTGGGTGACAGAGACAAATAATATATATATAATATATATATATATATATAAACATATATATGTTATAAATGGTAGATCTAGGAACTTAGAAAGTAGATACATATTTATATATATAAATATAACATATATATAAAAAATAACATATATAAAACATATATATATATATATATATATATGTTATAAATGGTAGATCTAGGAACTTAGAAAGTAGAGTAGTTTAGTGTGAGGGCAAACAGCTTTACATACTTCAGCTGCCCCAAAGGACTGACTGTATTACAGCACAGTACAGTGACTGATGTTCACAATGATGGCTTTGAGTTATCGAAAAGAAGTTAACTCACGTTAGCAAGTTCAATTTAACAAGGTACGACGTATGTATTATTTTCAAAATGGTAAAAGGAACAAGAAAAGTTTTGTTGCATAAAACAGAAGGCATTAGTTATATGGAATGCTCACTTTTGTAAATACATCTTCTCTAATGGTATGAAATAGTATACATACCCATCCATCCATCTCTGCATTTCATTTTTGGCAATTTTCTGTTATTTTAGTTAAGATAGGTTACCGACTACTCCTACCACTGCAAATATCACCAAACTACAATACAGTATACTAATTACTAAACTAGATTAACACTCATGGCTAACTTTATTATTTATAATTGTAATTTCAGATTTCATATGAATGATAAAGAATTCTGTAAAATTACATTATTAACATCTTAGAACCAGGTGGCTCATGCCTGTAATCCCAGAAGTCTGGGAGGCCAAGTCAGAGGCAGGTGGATTGCTTGAGTCTAGGAGTTCGAGACAAGCCTGGACAACAAGTTGAAATCCCGTCACTACAAAAAAATACAAAATTAGCCAGGCATGGTGGTGTATGCCTGTAGTCCCAGCTACTAGGAGGCTAAGGTGGGAAGATCTCTTGAGTCCAGGAGGTCAAAACTGCAGTAAGCTGTGATGGTGTCACTACATTCCAGCCTGGGTGACAGAGCAAGATCCTGTTTCAAAAAATGGAAAATAAAATAAATTTTAAAAATAAAATTTTAGAAAAATTGAATGAAGAAATATGTAATAATGGGTGGTGGTATCTGTCTTACTGCACATAAGTTGTTCCTCAACTAACTCTTTCTACCTCGAAGGTGGCCATAAATTGATACATACTGATAATCGCTAAGCAACTACATGAATTATTTAATACGTGTCCATTGTAGATTATGACAAACATGAAGATACAGTGTTTGCCAAGGTCCCCAGTTTAGATTAAGGTAAAACCCTGAAATCTTACTTTCTCTTTCAAGTTTCCTATACTTTATTTTAGATAAAGCTAAATTGGCATGTTTAGTTTTCACAAAATTGTAAGTTTCTTTGCTTACATATTACTTATACTTGGAGAGTATTGGGAATTTCCCCCTGTCCTTGTTAACAAAAGTGAACAGAACATGAACCAGAGAATTGGAACGTGGGGATCTAGATGATAGTTACACCATTAAGAAATAAAAGTAGTCAAATGGAATATTCAGTTGCTTTTCATAATATGACTTTCCAAACATTATTATAAATTCAATTTTGGCTTGTTTCTCTCCTAAAGAGGCATGAAGCCAGTTTATATACTAAAACTACATACCTCACTTAAACAAAATTATTATTTTTATTATTATTTCAATTAACTTTCTTTCATTGTGACTTCTAAGATGCTATTTTGGTTGTTCTCTTTGATATGCCTGTTTTTCTTTTGCTCTGTAATTGCCATCACATAACAAGATCTAGCCCTTAGCCTTCTACAGTCTCTCTAAAAATTAAGCATATCACTAGGTGGATTTAAAGCCAACACACTCAGGAATGTTCAGTAGTTTTGCATGTCACTAGTTTCCTGATTTGACCTTATTGCCATATTGTCTGGATATCCTACCCTTTTCAACTTTGTAAGACCCACATTACAACTATTTTTTCCTCCCACAAACTAGTTTATTGACATCACCATTATCTCCAATGCTAAGGCTTGAAAACGAGTCATCTGTTTATTTCCAGTCTTTATTTTCATTTGGATTCATCACCTTTTTCTTTGGAACCTGTATAATTTCTATCCCTTTACCTCTATTCTCAATATCCTCCAATGAGTATAGGATCCCTTAAGTTCAGGCACGAATAACTTCAGCAGTCTCCAGTCCCTTCTCTCCTCAAATCCATTTTACAATTAATTTGTCTAATTTTGTTTCATCCTGTCAGTATTGTATTGAAAATACTAACTGAATAACTTGTACCATGTTCTCATTTTGAATCTAAAAGCTGATGCATCATCTTTGCATCATCAAACCCCAATGTTTCATTTGCACCTGGAAAATTATAGCAAATTGGTTTTAATGTCCATGTTTCCAGTATCATCAGGGCCTGCATACCTGTTGTAGTTTACTTTTTTCCTACACTCAAGTTTAACCACATCAAAAATATAGATCTTGCTTCTAAAGGTAATCTTGAAACTAGACAGGCTTTCTCTAAAGTATAATTTCAGGGGCTTGGAGCTACTAACTTCCTCTCCCTCCTGAACTGATTCTCTTTCTGCTGTCTATGGCGCCACAACTAGAAATACACTTTTCCAGGTTTAAAGCTGAACCCTCATAACCTTCCAAATAGCTTTCTAGCAAAAAAAAAAACTAAAGAGTTTTGTTTTAAAATATATTTAAGTTGGCTTTTAGAAACTGGTTGACAGAGTGTTTTATTTTGCAAACTGTACATTTTTAAAAATGAAGTTATTATCCACATTTATACATGTTAGGTTTCAAATAAAAACTTAGATTTCCAGTTTCTTATAAAAAATAGTTGACATTGCAACCAGAAATTACAGCAAATTCCTCTCACACTCCTGAGTCTTTCTAAAATGGGTACTTTGAAGGGAAATAATAATATTTTAGACAGATGAAAGGGAACTATGTCACTAGGTACAAGACCATGCCAGCCTTACTCAGGAGAAAAATCACCTTTCTTGTTTCAGGCCCTCTGCCCATCTGCAAAAACACTGCTGCTTGTCTTCTTTAATAAATGGAAGTAATTTAAAGAAAACAATCTATAAAATGCTAAATAAAACCACATTAAAACTACAAGTAAAAATCGACATCCAACAAAACCCTGCTTTCAAATTAAATTTCTTGGAAAGAACCTTGATTCCGCTGTGTCCACCACATCTCGATTCTCTCTCCAGGGAAAGTATAATAGTGTTGAAGGTCACGCGTAGAGACTGTTGCCAAGTCAATGAAGCAAAGACTTTCTCTCTAGATGCATGGAAATGCACGGTGATGGGTTGATTAGGTCAAGGCATCTTTTGTATTATGCATGTAAATGGGAATTAATGTCCTCAGAGTGCCACTAGCTATTTTGTTGAATTTGGTAAAAATGAAACCCTGTGCTTAAGCTTCAATTCAGTTCTCTAAAGTTTATGTTGGGAGGAAGATGCAAAACTCTTTATACTTCCATAATTAGGTATTCCTTTGCTGACTTATCAATTGCCTCAACTTAGGACTCAAAGTGCTTAGCGTCGAATTGAAAGAGAACACATCTTTTATTAGAATTGCTTTTGGTTTGTTTCCTCTGATAACAAGGTAATATCTGCAAACCAGTGAATATTGACACTATTTACAACCAAATTATAGGAAAAAGTAGGGTATTTAAAGATGGGATTAGTAATACCTCATTTACCTGGGCACTTCCTGGGAAGGAGCAATTCTGGAGAACTGAATTTTCTCTGTACCCGAAGCTTATGCCCATTTAAACCTAAATATTAGATAGAAATCTTCATAAAATATATTAACTGCTACATTCCTGTCTTCCTACATAGATGCCTCTAAACATACTATCTTTTTTTTCTCCTGATGATTCAGGGGTCATCTCTGTGAGCATTCATTACTATACTATGTGCTTATATATTTCTATGCCTGCTTTATCATTTTTTTCTCTCCTCCCTCAATGTCAGGCTTTCAGCTGTCACTTTGGCTGTCACTGTGTCTCTTCTCAGCTTCCCCTTTGCTGTTTCTAATCTGTCGTGGGCTGGGAAACCAGATAACCAAGCTTATTAAGAATGACATGCTGAATAAAAGTCAGACTCAGAGTGGGCACTAAGAAATAAAACGCATGACTTTAATGTTCAGTTTTTGTGAAAGCTATTTTGGATATGCAGAGGCTTTGTTATTTAATTTTAGATTGGGCAACCACGTTAGGGTTGAGGTTGTTGTGTGAATTGGTAGAATATGTCCCCATTTAGTTTCAAAGTATTTCTCTGCAGGAGATCAAGGCAGTTTTGACAAACACAGGCAAAAGAAGCTAAGTTTTCCCTTTGGAAGCAGAGGAATCTGGCAGGGAAACGCTCAAAGACACTCATGTGAGGCTTTAGGCATGAGTGTCTTCCCTCTGATCACCAGACATCCTCTTCTTCATATGGAGATGGAGGGCATTGCCTGAAAGAACTAAAATTTAGCACTGATAGGTAAAATGTATGGTTTCTTGTTAGAATCTCTCAGAATTTTACCTTCTCCTTCATAGTAGAATGTTGGCTAGGTGAGATAGAGGTAATCTGGGAAGGGAAAAGTCCAGAAGTCACTGTTTTTCCCATATATTAATCTACCCACTTCACTTCCATGTCTTTCTGGATAATGCACAAATCAGAACCCTAACCCAACATTTATTTTCCTGAGACTAATGCTGTTCCTGAGGATAGTCTATGGGGTCCCCAAGTGCTTGTGGCATCCTGGGTCTCCCCATATCAATACATCACCGCCACCTGTTGTTAAAACATAGGCTCAGGTATTCACTTGTTTTTATTCGAATGACTTAATCTTAATGGCCTAGCAACAAATAGAACCCTCCCTACAGAGCCCTCCTTATATACCTTATTATTGCATACTCACTCTTTTTATGTCCTCTCTTAATGCTCTCAGTGCTCTTTTTAAAAGAATCTCACCTCTCTAAAACAGAGTGGTGTGGGACTGGGTGGGTAGAAGAAATTGATTTGTTTTGCCTACCCCTGTATCCACAGAATCCAGTTACAGCCAGGTTTTTCCTGCAATCAGTAAGGATTTCTCCTGTTCTAACAAAGATGAAAGCAATAGGAGATAGCAACCCTTATCTTCTCAGGGACTTTCTTTTCAGTATGACAATGGGCATTTTTTGTTGTTGTTTTTGTTTAAAGCCAACTTATATGCGGTACAGCAAGGGCCTCCATCTTCCAAACACTCTCAAGAGTAAAATTAGTCCGAAATCCAGTAGAAGAATACTGACTATACCATCAGTCCAAAATCTTCAGGGCCACCAGAAAGCACTATGGGCTTGCGGCTGCTAATCACTTAGTTTGGTGCTTTCTGACAACATGTTGTCTTTCAGGTTTTTTGGTGCATCACACTAAGCTATGCTTGCTTCCTCCAAACACATTTAAGTGGATTCGTTTTTCCAATCTGGAGACTTATACAAATAAATATAAATACCCCTTTACTACTAATAGTAGGGTTTTCTGCAATTGGATCTAAGTTCTGGGAGCATGAGTCAGGGGAATCAATTTATTCTATTTTAGGACATGCATTGAGATCCACCTCAATACATTTTAAATCAAGATTCAATTAAATTTAATATATGTAAGTTTGTTATATTGAAAAGCAAATTGAAACAAAATATCACTGGAGAGACACAAGAAAACTGTACGGTCCTGTGGTGCTTATTTTATCTCTTCTTTCAGAAATGTTAGAAGCCAAACTAAAATAACAGGCTTGAAAAGAAAACCAGTTTTACAATTCCATCGCCCTCAAAGATTTCAACCATCAAAACAAAACCAGTTTTATAATTCCATCACCCTTAAAGATTTCAAATATCACCATTACAAATCAATATAGGTAATCACTTGCATACACCAAGACAATTTTATTCTAAATGCCATGTCTATATAAATAACTGGACTCCACCCTTAAATTCTCTGTATAAAAAGACCCAGCTCAAAGTTACATTCTCTATGAAGTGATCCAGATTTCCCAGCTAGAAGTCTTTGGTCTATATCTTTAATCTAAGTTTAGCAGGTTGCTTGGTCTTGCACCGTCATGTGTTGTACCACATGATCACTCAATAAGCTTTTAGGTAGCAAAAGAGGGAGTTCTTTTCATCTCTGTGTTCTCCAAAAGTGTCTAGAAGATAGTCCAATGTAGGAAACAAATTACATTTAAGACTGTTATACACTGCTTTGTCTAAAAAAGGAGTTATTTTGAAATGAGAAAACAAAAGCTAACAACTTTCAACTTTATAAACCCATTTGGGGCTTCTCATCAGCTTGTTTTTGTTTGCTTATTTGTGTGTGTGTGTGTGTGTGTGTGTGTGTGTGTGTGTGTGTGTGTGTTTGAGATGGAGTCTTGCTCTTGTCATCCAGGCTGCAGTGTATGGTGCAATCTCGGCTCACTGCAACCTCTGCCTCCTGGGCTCAAACAATTCTCTTACCTCAGCCCCGGGAGTAGGTGGGATTACAGGTGCCCGCCACTACGCTCAGCTAATTTTTGTATTTTTAGTATAGACAAGGTTTCATCATGTTAGCAAGGCTGGTCTAGACCTCTTGATCTCAGGTGATCTACCTGCCTCAGCTTCTGTTATGAATAACAACTCTAAACAGGATGCCGTGATGTCAACATTTCATTTTCACATCAAATTTTAATTCAAATCCAACTTTCCAACCTGTAAAATTTGCTGCTAGGCTAGCCAATAATATGTACATAACCTGAAATGCAAAACACGATGAAAAGCATAGTGTTATAAAATAGAATATTCCAGACATTCATAAATATGGATTTGATGGCCCGTACTATGAATGATTCAGCACGCAGACCTATGAAATTCTGATAGTCCTCTTTATGTATTGAATGAAAACCATCCAGAGGCAACAAAATGTTGAATTCTCTAATCCATCATACCATGAAGCCATCACAGCCTTGCACATGAGATTTGGTTGGTGGGAATAGAAAAACACTTGCAAGTCTCTGGATTTCTCTGGCTCTTTACTCAGAGATGTCACATGCATCCATGGGTTTGAGAATAAGTGTAATTGAAGTGAACTGTAATGTGTCTCTAATAAGTGGCTTTGAGAACATATATTTGTGTAGGCATATAGTACATATCTGCACTGGAGTACTCTTATCCTAAGTGTCATCTTGTAGCACAGACCTGATCAAACTCTGGGCTTCAAAATGATAATTTATTTGGTATAAATGACACGAGCCAAAGAAGATAAAATATGTTAAGTACTTTTCTTGATTTTCTCTTCTCCAAACACACATAGATATTAAATAAACCACTCCCCTCCCGGTTCTTTTCCTTTAACCATGAGAATCACTGAACCACTGTGCTCTCGGTATTATCCATGTGAAATATCTGCCCCCTCATCGGGTAAAACAGATTAAATGATGATTAAGCGGAGTGTTAAATTTAGGATGCTGTTTCAAAAACCTCCCTACCTTGTAGTGACATTTTTTTCTAAAGACATTTTCTTGTAATACTCCAAAAGTTAATGACTGAATTTTAGATGGAGGCACGACAGGAATCTCAAATGGCCATAATTTCTTTATAGGCAAATTATATACAGAGTTTTCAAAGATGGGAAGAGAGTTATGCATCGTTGATTTTATACCCTAAGTGATGATTAGAAGTAAAATTTCTCAGCTTAAAAGTAAACAGAAAAATAAACGAGGTATCTAACATGGGGAAGGAAAATCTCAGGAACATAAAACTGGGCTTGCAGACTGTATAGTACTTGAAAAACCGTATTACATGTAAGTGGAAATGTATGATCTCAGAATAGTGTTTATAGGCTTAACTCTCTGTGATAACAGGTTCAGATTGACCTGGTATCTCATAAGACATTTTGATAGCAATTCAAATAAATGAGATTTTTTAAACATTGAAGTTAAAGAAATTTTTAAAACTCTTCAAATGTTTATTTTATTTCTTTAGGAAGGATAAAATGGTCTTATTTTCATCTGTGGAAACAATACACATGAGCAGTTTTATTCTGAAATGCCATTGCAAAGATTTGTAATGCCTTTCTATTCTTTTACAATCAGAGTTGCTGCTTTTGCAGTGCAGAACAATGCTGCATTATATAGAATCAGCAGATTGAACCAAGAAAATAAAAGGGAGCACTGGGCAACCATCCGTTCCTTTTAGGACTCTTGCCCTCGCCACATATCACCAGATCTCTTTAGTTAGTCAGTCTTCTTGTGGCCATAACAACCCCGAGGGCTGACTCAGGGATGCTTCCATAGAAAATCTCTCATTCACTTTCTCTCTCCGAACTAAAAACTGTAGCCCAACAGCTTCCATTCCCTATTCTAAGATGAATACTAAGACTCACCTGTGAAGTCCTTTCAAATATACACAATTTAGCTTATATGTATATACATTAAAGCCAACTCCATGGTAGTTATATTCATCTGAAAATCCTTTAGTTTATATCTTGCACTGATTCAGGCTGTCTTAGGGAGATATGTCTGTGTGTGAAAACAAAAAGTGGCAAATGAATTGACTCGAGGCTATAAACAAAGACCTGATTCTATCTAATCCTTGCTAATTTCCCCTCCTTCTTTTATTTTCCAAGTAAGCCTAGTTAATGAAGAAATTTTACAGAAAAAAAAATGCCTTGGTAAACATTATCTGAATAATCCTCTATAAGAAAAGCAGGCTGTATTTCATAAATGGAATAAAATGCCTTTGAATATGATTAAAGATTTCATCATTATGTCATCCTGTTTTGAACATAATTCTTTTTTATTTTCTAGTGGTTTCTATTTTATTGTTACTTTGTGATAACACACTAACATGCTATGTGTTGTATGTTAACAGTAATATTATGTGCTTGTTTTTAGATTGTTCAGGATTTATCTTTTCAAGGTCAAAACATTTCAGTCTGCTGAAGAAGCTACTCTGTGGAGATTTTTTTTTCATAACTTCTATTTCTTTTTAATTCCCAGACATGTTTAAAATTCTAATCAGAGTGTGAAAGCCAATTCAAATATGATATAACACAGAGAATCAAAATCACTCATCTACCACAATTTTGTCCCTATTTTATGACCCATCAACAAAAAGCTATTTTTGTAATCTCGTTAGATTTGCCAGCAATAATGATCTAAGATTAAAAATTGGGGAGGGATTTTTTTTTTTTTCATTTTCTCTTTTTCCCCTTGGGTAGTGTGATTCACTCTGTGGGTACTGCACTTAAACAATTACTCACACCCCCTCTGATCTGTTCTTGTCAGCTTTTTCATGTTAGTACAACAGGAAAGCACCCCATCAATCATTGTTTCTTCACCTATGAGTCGAAATGTTCATTTTGTGACTATTGGCCCTGCATCCCAATCTGTGACAATCTATGAGTGTGTATTTAATTTAAAAAGAGCAACGTGGGAAGACACAAAACTTTAAGCGAAGTTTGTAAATGGGAAGAGCTAAATTACCAGAGACTGTGTCAATGTTATTGATGGGTAGAGTAGAAAAATACCTACTGGATGCAAAGTCGGGAAACTGTCAGCCCTACCCCATTCCCCTAAACCCATTTTGCTGCTGAATGCTGACACATGAATAGCTTCTGATAGGCCAAGGTTTTTCGTATCACAAGGAGAAAGCAGATTTAAAAGGCAACAATCCAAAGGAGAGAGTACAAAAGGAAAAATACAGATCCTGTGAGCAGATTTTGGTAGATTAATTAACAGAAACAGAGTGCCTAATGCCAATATGCTAAATACTAAATGCTAACAGAATTACTATAGGAGGTAGACTGAGGTGCCAAGATTGAAGACTGGTGTGGTAAAAGCCAGCTCCACTTGACAATAGGAGTCGGATGTTAAACAGCTTGCCCTAGCTGCCTCCTGACTTCTTGGAGGTGTTTTTTAGAATATAACTGTGGTCCTTCGGTCCACTATACCTAGGGACTTTTGGACTTCCTCCTGCCTACAATTGCGTGCAAAGGTCAAATAAGCTGGCAAGGAACAAAATGTGTGACCACAAATGCAAAAATGGCATAACTGCACTACTGAAATAAATATGTTGAATCAATGAATTCTGATATTTCTGCATTAAAATGCAGTTTGCAACCACTAACTACAAAGGAAAATATGAAGGGAAAATAAAGAGATGGTAACTAGGACCTAATATCTATATTACTAACTCAACTTCAGAAAGTTGGTATATTTTCAAAACTGCAGATATGTCTGTAACCTAAAGTATACTTCATAGCATGTAATTAATTAATTAATTTTTAAGTTTATTTTAGAGGAAGAATCTCACTCTGTTGTCCAGGCTGAAGTGCAGTGGTGCAACCGTAGCTTACTGCAGCCTGAAACTCCTGGCATCATGTCCCCTTTTTACCTCAGCCTCCTGAGTAGCCGGAACTATAGGTATCCACTACCATGCTCGGCTAATTGTTTTTATTTTTTGTAGAGATAGGGTCTTCCTATGCTGTCCAGGATGGTCTCAAACCCCTGGCCTCAAGGGATTCTCTTGCCTTGGCCTGCCAAAGCACTGGGATTATAAGTGTGAGCTACCACGTCCAGCCCATAGCATTTTATTTTGAGGTTTAGGGACTAACATGTGTATGATTTAGCAAGTGATGTTTAATGACATTTTAAAATAATGGGTACCAAATAGAAACGTATGAATTGTTACTTGAATATAATTAAACTTTGTAAATTAATAGATTAGACTAGAAAGAAAAGATTCCAGAAACTTGAGGGGAAAAGGTAGGTTCTAGCATTGTCTCTTACATTATTTCTAAGTCTGAGGATTGTCCATTTAAAGTTGAACACTCAAGATAACTGATTTATCTCTGTTCATCTCTACAAAGTCAGAATTGAAGAAGCATCATATCCTTTGGTTAAATTCAAGGTAGGGAAAAGAAAACCAAACCAATTCTACCAAAGAACAAACCAATTGATTTGATTATGAGTAGGTGGAAGTTACATTCTTTATCTTACTGACTTTGAGGTGAAATTGGTTAATCCTTTTATCCCCAAATTTCATATTTAATCCAGAAAATGCTCTATGGAACAAAAGTAATCACTACAAAATAAAGGCTTTATTCTACATTTTAGCAATACAGTCTTTCCTTGGCTTATAAAAAGTTAATTGCTGGGTATTCTCCTGATTGGGTACTTTAGATCCTGGTGACTGTTCTAACTGATGGGGTTGAAAGACAGGTCCCTTATCTCACAGCCAAATCGCCTCCATGCAGATTGATCTGGGAGTGCCTTTAGAATAAAAACAGCTGGATTCTCTGCAGCCATTTGTGGGTCCAGTTTCCTAGGCTTAATTTTGATTTATAACTACTGAAATTAAATCAGGCATCTTCACTGCTTAAAGGTGGCTTTGATTTCACCAGTGCAGTAGGGAGACTGTGACTATTTACCAACATATTTAATCAGTAACATTTCAACCTGGGTAAGGCGGTGGGGGGGGAAGGCATCTTATCTTTGGTATTCGTACTTGAGATTCCTTCGGAATATTATAATTGTATTATTTACTGACAAATGTGAGGATTAGATTATCAAATCAGACTCATATGAATTAAATATCTTGCCCAGCATCAAGCTTTGCTAAATAATTTCAAGGATATAAGCTATCAAGTTCAGATAAGGTGCATCATGTACCATAAAGTGGTGTACCTTATGTCATATGCTCCAGGTAGCCCTGCCTCATAGATCCTGGGTTCTATTCACTATGGGAAATCCCTTAGCCAGAGACATCTTGCTAGGGACAGAGATACAGTCTCTTATTCATAGTAAGTAACATTAGTCTATTTCCATTTGAGAAAGAGATTAGACTAAGTCTTTGCTTTCCTCTAGGAGCACAAATGATTGTAGAAAAAGAGAAACAAAATTTGAGACATTAAAATATGTGAAATATGTTAATAGTTCTAACAAAGCTTTTATCTAGAACATGGTAATAAATGTCAACACGATATAGTAGGAAGAGTTGAAGATAAATGGTTAGATATCGCTTTTTATCCATATGACTTTGTGCATTAGTTTTTTCAGCCTCAGTTTTACTAATATTCCAAAAGCGTAGGGAAATAAGCCTAACCAGAGTGACTCTGAATTTTTTTTTTTTTTTTTTTGAGATGGAGTTTCGCTCTTTTGCCCAGGCTGCAGTGCAGTGGCACAATCTCGGCTCACTGCAAACTCTGCCCTCCAGGTTCAACTGATTCTTCTGTCTCAGCCTCCCAAGCAGCTGGGATTACAGGCACCCGCCACCATGCCTGGCTAATTTTTGTATTTTTAGCAGAGATGGAGTTTCACCATGTTGGGCAGGCTGGTCTTGAACTCCTGACCTCAGGTGATCCATCTGCCTCAGCCTCCAAAAGTGCTAGGATTACAGGCAAGAGCCACCACACCCAGCCGACTATGGAAATTTTAAAAGACAGTACATATATGTGTGTGCGTGTGTATGGGTACACATATGCTATATATATATACACACACATATATGTATATCACAGGACTGAAGACCATAAAATGTTCTATACATATGAAAAAATGAGAATTTGAAATGTACATAATTCTTCACACAGATAGCTGACAGTGTTATAAATCTCCTTTCTTATAAATAAGAAAAACAGTCTCAGAAGTAATATTCTGATGGAGAGTTAGAAAAGAAAACCTGTCTTACAACTCTTTAAACATGCTTCTCCTCTAAGCTAAATCATAGTTTGGTAAAGAAGGTCGTGATAAGGTAGAAGGAAGACAAGAAAAGGCAAGGCAATGGGGTGACGCAGGCAGAGAAAACTGTCTATGCCTCTTCCAATGTCTATTCATTTTCCCTGTGGTTCTGAGCAACTATTTCTTCTTTTACCTTGCAGCTGTCAAAGCAGCTCTCCGTACAGAAACCAGCGAGCACACCCATTAAAACCAAAGCATCAATTTTCGGGTGAGGATCAGTGAGCCTCTCTTCAGAATACCTGAATTTTCACAGAGATAAAAATATTTATTTGATTTCAATGGTAGAAAGTGTTAATCACTAAGTTTCATATATTACCAAGAGTCATAGAGAAGTCATTTTGGAGACCAAGAGTATATTCATAGACCATGTAATCACATCATTTGAGTACCTGCTTACTGAGTTTATTCACAATGAAAGCCTAATACATAAATTCTTTAAATAAAAACCAGTAGCATTGTTAATTTCCACTTTTGTTTCCAAATTGTTGCTTTTGTCTTACTGAGAGCATATTACTTACTTCAAGCACCTTAACAAACAAAGCTGGGTCATACACAAATGTCCTACCGTACCAGCAATAAGACAATATGAATACTCTGCAACCTCTCAACAACCAGAAGACAAAGATGTATTTGGAAGGGGCAGATGGGAAGTGAAAAAGAGAAAATAAAATATACTTTGCAGGGAATATTTTGCACACATAATTCTGAGTGTTATATTTCTAGCCTGTACAAATAAACTTCATTAGTCTTCATTTTGAATACACAGGAAAAGTTTTTCTAGAAAAGACTCATTGTCACAAGCTGATAAGGTAAGTTAGGACAGTATATGATTAACATGCTACAATGATGTCTAAGAGAGAGGATGCTCATTAAATTTGTGTGTGACAAAAGTTGGAAAGAGTGTTAAGACCTTGAAATACTGGAACATATTTCAAATTGAAACTTAACAAGTTAGAGAAATGGTCAGATAGAGAAATGGATTTTAATCAGACTGAAAGGAAAATTAATGTATTGGTTTTGTCAGTTGTACCTTCATCTTGAATGTGATGACTGCCTGTCACTTCCTCTGTGGTTTCATCTGACCCTAACGCGACACTCCCCTGAAAGGTCTCCTCTCTCCCTTCCTTGCTCTTCTGTATCCCATTCTTCAGGTCTCAACTATGGTGATGTTTTGAAGATGTGAATTAGATTACATCATTCTTTTCTTCAAATCCTCAAATAATATTTAGAATATAATTCAAATCCTGGGTTGCCATGGTCTACAAGGCCTCAAATAAAATAGGTTCTGCCCACATCTCTGTTTCATTTTCTTTTTTTTCTCTGCCTCCAGGTTGGCACTTTTGTTCCTTTAACTCTTCAATTTACTTTGGTGCTTTGTACCAGCTGTTCTCCCAAAGTAGACAGCTCTCCGTAGGTCTTCACACGGCTGCACTTCCTGCTACTCTCACTTAAAGTCACTGCCTTGAGCCGATTTCGTTAATCTGGCTCTAAATAACAACCCAACCCCATCTCCACTACAGTTCATCCTAACACCAGTCTAATTTTCTTCATAACACCTATCATTATCTGAAATCACCTTAGTTGTTTCACTTTAAAATCCTCCTTCTCTCATGAGAAAGTAAACATTGTGCGGGCAGGGTCATCGTCTTGTTTGTCCTGTATTTCCCACCCATACAGCAGTGCTGGCACTTAGTAGGTGCTCAGTAGATATTCATTGACAATATAAGACAGAAGTGTTATCAAAGTGTTGTCCAAGGATATTTGGTAGTCCCTGAGACTCTTTCAGGAAGGCCAAAGACCAAAATCTTTTTCATCATCTCACAAATATAAAATGGTGCTGTCTAGAGGCCAAAGGATACATGCTATCACAAAAGATTGCCTGCAGAAGTAGTTGTGAGAATCTAGCTGTCTTAAGCCAAACATCAAAGAGATTGTCAATAATGTAAAATAAGTCACTCTTTTCACAAAATTATCTTAGTGTGGGAATATAATTATTTTTCATACAAGTACATAATTTATTTTAACATGCAACATGCAATGATGTGGCTATTTTTAAATGAATTAATAAATATATAAATGTTTTCTCAGTCAATTCTCAATAGAGTAAATACTAATACATATACATAACCTATATAACAAACATAAACTTCTCAGAGGTTTTCAATACATTTAAAAAGTAAAACGTGATCCTGAATCCAAAAATGTGAAAACCACTGAAATAGAATCTTATCAACTAGTCTCCATTATTCCCTAGAAAACATCCAGTAGAACTTTCTTCTCCAATTAAAATTGCCCTCAAAGAAGGTTTTCTCTTTCCTGATATCCATGCTTTTGCTAATCATTGTTTATGAAATGTCTGTCTGTTTCTCTCTTTCTCATTTCTCCATGTTTGAAGTATACTTTAAAGCTGTCCAAAGTAGTCTTTTCCACGAAATCTGACTCACAGCTCAAGCACAAAAAGTTCTCTCTATATATACCTTTAGAGCATTAAGAACCTATACTACCAGTTGACAATTAGTATTGTTAATTATCTTCTCAATGTGCCTGTAAATCTCTCTAAAGGCAGAAACCTCTCTAAAGATAGAGACTGTCAGACAGGCATGGGGCAGCCTGTTTGTACCATGCAGGAAACACAAAATGATAGCAGGATCTAGTCTCCAACAAACTCTTTTCTCTTAAAACCTAGTACGGGATGACAAAGATTAAATGGAAACAAAAACATTGGTTAGCTGTCCACCCAAAAATTAATATTCTGGCAATACTCACACCTTATAACTTTTGGGATTCACCACCCAAGGTAGAGAGAATCCTCACTACCACCAGCAAATAAGTCCAAATCCTAATTCCCGGATCCTGTGAATATGTCTTTCAGACGTAACTAATGTTATAGATCTAGAAACAGAGGAATGATCCAGGATTATCTGAGTGGATCACCTCATTGCATGAGTTATTCAAAGCAGGAGCTTTATTTGGAGCAGGAGAGAAGTGGCAGAAGAGGAAGTCAAAGACATCTGAAGCATGGGAGGGACTTCACTTCCCACTGCTTGAAGACAGAGGAAGGGACACTTGGAAAGCATGTAATGGAATGAGGGCAGCCTGCAACCAAAATCCAGCCCCCCTGATGACAGTCAACAAGGAAACTGGACCTTAGGCCCACAACCAGAAGGGAGTGAATTTAGTCAAAAATCTGAATGGCTTGAAGCAGACTTAGCCTCAGAACCCCCACAAAGCAACGTGGCCTTGCCAACACCTTGACTTTGGTCCAAGCAGAGGACCTACCCTAGACACATGACACAAGACTTCTGACCTACATAAGTGTGAAATAATAAATGTGGACTGTTACAAGCCATTGTTGGCTATTTTTACAGCAACCACAGGAAGGTAATAAAGCACTCATGGCATGTTCAATTCCAATAGCCCTTGCAGCAGATATACAAAACCACCAACTTCCTCTAAGCTCCATGTACTGCACTCTGTCCACTCTCCCTGCTGCCTTCTTTAACATACAAATTATGCACACAATAGGTATGTTTGCATAATTAAAAGATAAGTAGAAGAAGTAATAGTCTTTAAAAAAAATGTTTCCTTAGTTGTTCTGAATATATGTTTGTCCTTTGATAAAGGACTCTTTGCAAGGTTTCTGTATGACACTTTATTCTTAAAATTTTTGATCAGTTAATTTAAAAGTGAATCCAAATGCATGTCCAAATCTAAAGTCATCTAAACTGTTAGTAGTGTCAAATGAGATTGCTCCACCACCAGCTCCATTTGGAAGAGTAACCAGCACCTGATCTACAGCTGAGTTCCATGTAATTTAGTTGTCAAAGTGATGGAGCACAACTCTTCCATTTAATTTATATGAAATCTGTATCAACTTGACTGTATCCTTTGCTGGGCCAATGGCAATTTTTCTGGACAAGATATGGTGTAAATGGCAGGGCCAAAACACAGGAAAAAAAATGTAGGTGAAATTAAAAAAATAAGATAAAAGATCACATGTTTCCTAGGCATCCAAAATTTAAACCATCTCTTTTATGCTATTAAACTCAAAGTTGCTGTAACCTTATTGTATTAGTAATAATAGCACCAAGGTAATAAGTCCTTGGAATCCTTCTATAGCACAGACTATTAACTAGGCTCTAATAAAATACCCTATTTTGTTCCCACTGCACGTCCCTTTTGTAGGGCATATCTTGGACTTAAGAAATAAAGATTGACCATATTTATTGATTGCTCATTCTCTTTAGAGAAAAATGTGAGGATAAGTTTTTTATTTGATACTTAGACCAACAGATTTCCAAAGAGCTGGGATCAAGATTTTTTTTTTTTTTTTTTTTTTTTTTTTGAGACAGCCGGCTAATTTTTTGTATTTTTAGTAGAGACGGGGTTTCACCATGTTAGCCAGGATGGTCTTGATATCCTGACCTCGTGATCTGCCCGCCTCGGCCTCCCAAAGTGCTGGGATTACAGGTGTGAGCAACCGTGCCCAGCGAGGGATCAAGATTTTTAAAATCTCTTAAATTGTCCAAAGGGTGCTCCTTCCAGTAGATTATAGAGAGAAATAAAATCTAGTTCTAGTTAGACACTCTGCTCTTTGAAATTAAAAAATAACTACATTAATGTTAAGTAGGGCTTTCTTTCCACTGATGAAATGTTCCAAAGTTATTTATCACACCTTGTCTATTACATTTTTTGAACAGATAATATTTCTACTATCTAATTTTTTAAAGCATAAAAATATACAGAGAAAAGTTTCAATCTCATCATCTCTGTCTCTCATCTGTACAGTTTCCTGCACTCCCACAAACCCGTCTAAAACAACTATTGTCATTATTACTATTATATTGACTGTTCCAGAGTTGCTTTTGGCATATACAAACAGTATTATTATTACCGTATTTTATCCCACACTTTTGGTAACATACTTTACAGACAATTCTTTTCACAGAAGGCTAGCAAGTCTTAGGGCCATTTGACAGATTAAAGCATCAAGCCTCAGGAAAATTAAACCTTTTGCTTATGTATATACTGACACTTGAGAGTCTTGCATTTTTCTGAATGGTATTCTATTTCTATCATATCTTATTACCTCTGTTAGCACATGATTACCTACCATCATTTATTATTCTCTGTCAGCTTCCTGCACACAAATCCCCATCACAAGGGACTGAAAGGATCTTAGAATTCATTTACTCTTTCTACCCATTCAGTGTTTGCATCACATGGTAACTCCCACTCCTCTTCAATGCTTGGATCCCTCCAGTAAGTTGTAAGCCCTTTAAGGGTGGGAGACATTTTCTGCTATTGTTTTCCCTCTTTTATAATTTATCATCTATTCTTTTCTCTCTTCTATCAGGATAATTATCCTGGCATAATCCCTTTTATGAGACTTCCCAGTCACAGTTAGTTTTTTACTATAAGAATAATTTGTAACCAGTCCCTCATAGGATCTCAGTGCTTGTCCGTTGTTGCTTTTTCGTATATTTGATAAATATTCAATTTAGAATAATCATTGGTAATAACTTCTGTATCTTTACAAACTAACGACTGAAAATATTCATTATAATGTAAGACTCCTTTAATTGGGTTTCCAAAAAGATTCTTTCATAGGAAATAAGACCTGCTGGTATTTGAAGGAAAAAATAAAAGCATTACATGGTCAGGTAAGTATGATTATTACATATTCTTAGAAATTCACCGTGTCCATTATTATGTACAAAGCTCAGAGAAGTGGATATAATTTTGTTTAAACCACAGTTTTCTAAACATATTTTCACATTGAACTCCTTTTCCAGATAACATAGATGAGCATGCTACAGGCCATTTTCATGAACCATACTATGGGGAAAAATGTTGCAAAAGACCACTTGTTTTCAAAAATGCTGTAATGAAAAAAAAAAAAAAAACCTCAATTATATTCAGCATGTGTAAAACACAGAAGAGAAAGCATATCTGAAAGAATGACAAATAGCTCAGTTCTCTTTTCCAAGCTTCACAAAGCTACATAGTTCATCTTCTCAATATAACTCAAAGAAGAACAGGGAAAACTTTCTGTATGCACATAAATGTATTCATAGTCTTTTTTTGAATTTATAATGCCTTGGCCTCCACAGCTCAGACTGAAGAATTAAAAACAACAGTATTTCATAATTTTCTTGATTTTTTTAAACTTTTCTTAGCCAAAGAAATCATACATTGCTGTACTTACATTGTATGATTACCTGTTATTTTAGAGATCTCCTCAGACAAATTCACTAAATTAAAACACTGTATCTGATATGTTTTGCTTTTTTGTCTGGACAGTCTTTTTACTGCAACATATAATGTAAAAAGTAATACGTATTTATTGTCACTGTCACAATTATTTCTCTGATTTTAAAAACAATAACACACAAGTTTTACCCCCTGCCCCCCCAGGATTCTCCATTATCTCTAACTGAATTCCCCTATCAAGATGCCCTTTTTGTTTTACTCTGCTTCCCCTTTTATAATAGGATATAATTAGGAGACAGAAGTTAAATCTCCAGTGAGAGAAGAAAAAAGTAACACCGAACGAACAGACAAACAAACAAACACAAAAACTGGTGACAGTCTCAACATTCTCAAATGTTTTGCTCAAGCACTCTATTACTGTTAGGATTGCTCATGTCATTTAATTGTAAATAAGGTAGATTTTGCTTCTAAGCAAAATAATGATAGAAGCTAGATCTTCCCAAGGACAAACAGTTATAAGAACATCTGTACCTGAGGGCAAACCACCAGAAAAAGCAAGAAAAAGTCCTAATAGCGAGACAGAATGACGGAAAGGGGAGAAAGACTAAAATGAACCTGTGAAGAAAGTGGCGTATGTTTAATAGACCCAGGTAACTCTTTTTTGATGATTGCAGTAGCAGATAAATGTAGACTGACCTCTGCACCAGGTTATTTCTAGATATCCAGATGGCAATTAAGGGAAGGGAGCAACCCTGGCTTAAAAGTTTTATTTCAGAAGGTGGTGGAGAGTTAAGAAGAAGGAAAGGTAAAGATGTGTCAACATCATCTTCTACAAGGCTTGTTCATATGTTATAGTCTATTTGAGAACGGTTCATTTAAAGTATGTTTTGGTGATCAATGGTTGCCCAAATAGGCCCTGCCTCAGTAGAGAAACCCATGGAGTGCCATAAAGGGCATCAAGGATAGACCCAACATAAGAGACTACTTACAGTAATTTAATAGCAATTTAATTCAGATCAGAGCTGTGCAATAATGAGGATGGTTAACTATGAATTGATGTTTATTGTGTGTTAGAATTTGTGATAAGAATTTAACATGGATTATAGATTACCTACTTAATTAATCCTATAGACAATCCTGTGAGATTCAGTATACTAACTCATTTTTCAGGTTAGAAAATTGAAACAGACTGAATAAGAAACTTGCCTAAAGTCATATCGTTTCTAGGTGGTAAAGGCAAGATTCATATCTAGAGCTGGGCGTTTTAAGTTTACTGTAGAATAAAATAAAATAAAAGCACAATTCAAAATATATTAAAATATATCTAGGGGAGCCAGCTCTGAGTTTAACTTACATCACTTCTGGTGGATTGAATGGATTTCAATGGTCACTCAGCTATATACAAGTGAGAAATTTTCTAGGTATGGAAATACACAAACTGGATCAGATTCTAGAAGAGAGCTGGTGGCCAATATTATCTTTATTATTCTCTACAGATAGAATAGTATGCATCCTCTTATATCAAAAGATAAGAAAGATTACAAAAGATTGATACTAATCCAAATATAGTCTTTTTAAATTGTTTCCAAACTTGTCCTCTTGCTGGTTCACAACTGGGTCAAGCACAATTTTTAAAAACATATATTATTCATCTTTTGGCAAAGTTTCCTTACAATTCTTAAATCAAAGGGAGTAGGAAGTTTGCATTACTCAAGAAAACAGAAATAAAAGAAAAAATGAACATGGAATAGATTACTATTTCAATATGCTGCAGGATATTTGCAAAAATATTTAAAAGACAGACACTTTTCTAAAGCATTAATTTAAAAGCTAAAAATCTGAAAATTGAATTGATAAATAATGGTTTCATTTTAAGAAAGATCTTAAAATGTTATATGAGAAAATTAGGTCATATCACTTTTTTTTAACATTGTAAGTCTTCAGGATTTTTGGCCTAATTTATATGTGTAAATTTATGTTTTTGTCTTATATTAATATTTTAGGGCTCTGTGTTTCATTTCCTTCATTTTACTGCTTTCCTTGACCTCATTATTTATGATTAATTAGAATTTTTCAAAACCTAACCTAGCACAAATAAATACCAATGAAATAAATAACAAAATATTGGCCCTTCTATCACAATTAATGTAGCATATTAATAATATATAATATTGCAATTTACAGTAGTTTCTAAATATAAATTTTCTCATATTTTTCTCACCAAAACCTGTGAGTTAGATAAGGCAGGAATTATTATTGTTATTTTACTGATAAATAAACTGATCTTTCAAGAAGTAAAATTACTTGCCTAAAGTTATGCAGCTTAATAACTTACAAAGAAAACATTTGTTTACAATATATACACAGAAACACACACACACACACACATACCCATCCCCAGGAACTGCCGATTTCTAGCATAAATCTACTGTAACTCAAAACTGAATTAATAATTATCTAGTTTGGTGATAAGTTGACATTTTGACAAATGTGTCTCACTATAAGAGGAAACCATGCAAAGATGAATGTAGCTATAAGTTTATTTGAATCATAATACGAATGGGCTTAACTGCCAATTCTTTATTCAATTGGTCCATATTTTACCAATTTTATTTAAACAAATAAATGGGTACGATTCTATTGCTTTCAATAGATAAAACTGAATCAGACTGATGGTATCAATAATTATGTTAAACCTATCAAAGTATTTGAGGGCTTTGTGGTAAAAGTTAAATGTGAGAATCCATGGAAGCACTTAGCAAAGTGCCTGGTATACAGTAAGTGCTCCACAGTTATGTGAGTAACATGCTCCTTTGTAACTAATCACAAAGAAGTGATCTGGCACTATGAATAAGACATATCATGACTTTTATAATTTTAGATTACTGGATAATCTCCTGACCAACGCAGTTGGATTATTTCCAACCTCCCACATACAATGTTTTTCTTGAATAATTCAGTGGGAAATAAGGGAGATAAACGAAGGCTCAGAAAATCAGTTGCAGCTTCAACCTCATTTTAACATTTCCTTTTAAGTGCTTCCATCCACACACAAGTGAACTACTGTTGCTGCCCCCAGAGACACCGCTGATGAGCCCATGCTTGTCACCTAATCCAGGAATTGCCCTTATGTTGATTGGCCTACAGCCCGTAGTGTGACCACACATAAAAGATCTGCACAGACAGGAATAGTGGTAATAAACAAAAACTATCAGAGGCTCTCCTACAAATTCTAATTAGAGACAAAGGAGTCAGTAAGTAGTACAAAGAAAAGCACAAAAATCAAATATGGAGAAAAGAGGCAAACTGAGTAAAGTTACTTAGCAGTACACTACTAGAACAGGGATTCACAAACTCTGCCATGGATCCCCGTCAAGCTTCCAAGTGCTAAACTCCATTCTGGTGTCTACTAGACATTGCTATCATGAGTTTCTTGTTCTCTATTGAGTGCTTGATCATGTAGCTATTTTACAACAACTATGGTTACTGCCTTCTTTACATCTTTGTCAATCCTTAAAACGCATTTCCATTATTTAAGAAACATAAGTGAACTCTCAACAAAACAGTCTACTAACTCCAGGGTACTTTTTGATACATATACCTGCTGGGTTATTTAGTCATTGCCTGTTCTGAGTTTGAGCAGACAGTAAAGACAATAATCATATCATGCATGAGATACTTTCTAGTATATTTTATACAATGGGTTAGCAAATACTTCTGTTAATGGCAGGGAGACTGTTACTTTAGTAAATAACCTGAGCTTATTGACAAGGGAAACTTGATAGCAATTGGAGAATTAGAATTAGAATTAGACTCTCTAATTCTCCAACTGGTAAATGACTCCTCTAAATAGTTTATTCAAGATGAACATTGGCTTTACAAGAAATCTTCACAGCCAATAAAGTAGATACTAGCTGTGGTTTATAAAAGCTGAAAACGCTATTAAATATTTCAGTTCTCTCTGATAGTCTTATATTTGACTCTACTTAGCCAAACATGTCAATTTCATAAGAAATCTATAAAATGTTATTGTTAAATGGGAATCTTATCAATGACTGGTGCATTTTTAACTTCAATATGATAGCAGAAGGCAACACCAATATAAGTCATATGAAAAGACATACTTGGATTTTTTTTTTTTTTTTTGCTACAAGGCAAGGGTCATCTGAAACATTTCCCATTTCATATTTTGACAATTTATCCTTCACTGTTTAACACAAAGGCTTCTAGTTTTCCTTGTTTCATAAAATTTGAACAATCATGAGGTGGTAGTAGCCCATTTATCTCATGGTAAATTTCAAATGAACTTACATATGGTTTAGATGGGTTTACAGTGGCAGCTGTAATTTTTGTTGGGTATATGCAGATGTCTGTAATGATTCTGGTCATACATTTTCTTTCACCTTATTGTCTGAATATTTTCTAAAGGAAAATAGGTGTGTATGTATTTGCTTGGCCCAACTTTGATATGTCTTGCTGGCTTTCATCACCTTTGGAAGAAACTGCATTTCCCAGTAAGCTGTTCCACAGCGGAATGATAAGTGATGACCATCCTGTGGATTTTCACAGCTGTACAAAAGACATTCAGGTGCACTTGTCTTTTGAATCAGAACCCAGTTAGCCCCTCTCACATTTACAAAATTGCTTTTGGGAGAGTCAAACCTGGATGACTTCCAAGCTAGTTAAAAATAATTCTGAAGAAAAGTGCAATGCTGGTTCTTGGCGGTAGAAACGTTATGTTCAGCCGCAGCAGATTCCTTTCAGACGGTTCTGATACCCATTTCAACTTCCAAATTTCTTGCAGACGTTATCTTGTACTTTCAGCTTTTTTGTGATAAACATATTGAAAATTCAGTCAAACAGCTTTTTATCATTTCAAAACTTGAGCTCAAATTTAATCCTGCTGCCCTGATGAAGCCTGGGAAGCTGCTAGGGCATTTTCATTATATCCAGACTTGACTGCAGAACTCCTTGCCATTCTTCAGGACTCTGACACCATCATTCATTTAGAACAATGTGATGGATCCAGAAGCAGCCAGGGGCAATGAACTCTGGGTACTCATACGGAAGAGCATATCCTATCTAGTTGAAAAATATTACCGTCTTCTTTCTTAGCCTAGAGATAAAATATTCCATCATTTGGACTTTAGATCCTAGGAGATCTTACAGATTTTCCTACAGTATATTAACAGTGTTTACATTTAAATCTCAATCGTTAGCTATAGATGGATAATTTCCAACCAACAATGTTAGAGTTGTCTATCATTAATACATTTCCTATTTGTAAAAATGTAGATTGCTAACTGAACATTTTGTTTCTTATAAAGATTTCAGGTATTACATAGAAGTAACCTACTAATCTTTGATATATGTAGGAATAGAATACTCATTAGTGTTTTAGGACTAACTTAAGAAAATTACGAGTTCCTAAGCTGGCCAACACTCAAGACTGGAACTGATATAAATGAATCGGAAAGTTAAAGAACAATAGAGTTGAAAAAAGATTTAGAAATTATCTCATGTAACGATTCCTAATGTAGGTTCTTCAGGCACTCAAAAAAATGGATAAGCAAGTATTAGCGGTTCATGAACTATTTTCAATACTTATAAAATTATCATAGAAACTGTAACTAAAGAGAATGCACAGGTTAACTGAATTGTCAATTTTAGCAGCATCTGATTGGAATTATATCACTTCTGTGGCAAAGCTTGGCATTTCTTCTTATTGGCCAATTAACTTTCTATGTAATAAGATTTGTTGTAATTGCTGGGAACAGGGCTTGAGTTTTCACTGCTAGAGCCTCATTAGTAAGATAAAGGACTTAAAGTACCTGGTAAAAGGCAAGCTGCACAGTTTAAGAGAATTTTCTTGACCTTGAAATGTTGTCCTCAAAAACAGGCAAGGTACAGTTACACAGAGGGAAGACTTATTTTCCCATAAAACAGGGTACCCTTGCCTAAGACAACCCAATAAAGTGGGATGGGAAATAGGACCTCACACAGGAGGAGAAGGCAAATCTAAGGTGTAAAGTATCAGTGGGATCTAGTCTGCTTCTCTCCATTCCTCATTCTAGCTGTGCATCCTTTTTCCACTTTTTCTTTTCTTGAAACTACTCATGTAAGGAGCCAGAGCAGGGATCCAGAGTGACAGTGAAGAAACCCTAGGCTACAGAAGCCTGAATCAAGACCACTATGTGAGCTTCCAGTCATAACTCAAAACAGGCACTCAGATCAGGAACAAGCCTCTTGGTGCTTTAGCCATTGGCATTCACTGAGGAGAACAGGGTTCTATGCAGACATTTGATTGCCTGCTGATTTCTAAGAGGGACTGTCCTCTGTTCTTGGCCTTCCAAGAGCCAGCCTTTATGGGAGCCTCTCAGAGGTGACAAGGTCAGTGTGGGCCCCTCCTCACAGCACTAATGCCTCACAGATGGCACCAGCTCGTACCACAGGCAACCACATGAGCTTACTTGTTGAGGAATGAACTTGGTATTAGTGGATGGCACGTGATATTTGCACACATTTATTCAATAAATATTTATTGAACACCTGTTATATGCTTGCTAGGTACTGAGATGCAACCCGGAGCCATACATTGACTCTGTCTTTATGGGGTTTACATTCTAGCAGGAAAAATATACTAAGTGTACGGTTACCAAAAATTACCAACAATTATGATAAGTACAGTGAAACAGAAATACACAGTGCTATGAGACATTATAGCAGGAGGATCTAATCTACTCTGGAGCATCAGAAACGGCTTCTCAGAGAAGGAGCTTGTGAAGTTTGACAAGGGTGGCCATATAACTTATCATCCAAACTGAAACACTTCAGAGAAGGTACCACTTTAGAAAGAGGGTGTCATTAACAAGTACCCACAGGATAACAGGCACCAACAAGGATTTGGTTACCTGAGCTATGACCTGAAGGAATAACATCAGGAAGACCAAGAGGAATCTGAAAATACCCGAAATCTTCTTCTCTGGCTGGGACTGTTGTTTTGAATTGATCCTGGCAGACTTCTGGCCCACTGAGTGAGGACTGTTGCTCTATGCTTAAGGAATGAACTATTCATTGGTTCAAGTCTAAAATGTTAGAACTTTGGCTTATATTAAATTATCTGACCATTCTTAGAAGGAGGCCACCACTTGCCATATCAGAACATTCCTCTAAGATCACAAGGCTATCAAGAATTCAACTAGAATAAAGGTCCTTTATTGGCCCTGTTCCCCAGAAATGCATTCCAGAAGATATATTTTGAGTTGATGCATGTAAGACTCTACTCTTACTGGTCAATGAGTGAGAAAAGAGATCTAGAAGTATCTGAATTGTTGACTAGAAAGCATCCACCAGAACATGTGCAATGAATAAACAAGACTTTCCTATATAAAGAAAGGTTGACAGCAGATAAAATTGTTTGCTTGCAACTTTACATTGTGGGTGAACAGTGAGCTTTCAAAGGAGCTGCAGATTTGTATTACCACTGAAGGTAATTCAACTGTCAAACACATGCCAGGAAAGAACCTCTTAAACAGATAATAAGTATTCCTGATAACTGCCAAAAGGCCTTGATATTTCAGCAAGCTGCAAAAGAAAATAAATTTAAAAACTCACATCTTACTCAGGTAATGCATTAACTCCAGATCACTACAGAGAACATTTCAATTCTCACTTCTATAAATATACACCTGTTCATCATTTGTGAGGTACCTCTAACAACACAGACACCCACCTCTATGCACAGAGAGGACCTTATAAACATTATTCTTGCTTTCCTTGTCCTTGGGTTTGATTTCTCTATTTTTCAGCAAGCTATTAGATGTCATTAATACTCCCTATAATTTCAGTAGTTTGTTCTTTGGACTAGGTTCAGGCATTGAAGTTAATGTCAAATTGACGTTTTTTAGCCTAAACATACTTTTTCCATCTTTGAATGAGTTAAGAATAAACATTAAAAAGTGTCAAAAATAAATGAACTCGACATTTAGCTTACATATAGTAAAACGTTATATCAATTCTTTGCTGGTAAGTGAGCATATAGGGCAGAGCCGATAAGCATCTAACTTGAAGTTTGCTTCTCTGCTTTTTTTGGCAAGGAAAGAGAAAATCTTCATTTGACTACAGTTAGTTTGGTGTTCAACTTTCAAACGAGTTTTTTTGATATGCCAAATTCAACACATCTTTAGACCTTATTAACTACCTTTCTATTTGCAACTGTATCTAACATGTTAAATTACAACCAGGTGCAGTAAAACCTTAAAAAATTTACCTCTGGGGTAAATTTATTCACTGATTCTTCTGAATGTTGGAATAATGACAACAAGCAAACAGAATTAATATAAAATAGAAATTTCCGTGTACTTACTGGTCAAGTCAGCTTCAAATTAAGCTCTTGTACTCTTAACCTCTAACCTTTAACAACCCTGCGTAGCAAATACTAGTCTCTACTGCAAGGCTCTATCTAAACCAGTGGCTGTCAGTTTTGGTAAGTTTAAGCATTGGCTGGAATGTTTATTGAAAAACCACATTCCCAGGACCCATACCCTGAAGGTCTGAAACAGGCCTCAGGAATCTGCACTTTCATCTCTTTAGGTGATTTTGAAATGACAGTTCAGGTACCGGACTTTTTTTTTTTTTTTTTTGAGACAGAGTTTTGCTCTTGTTGCCCAGGCTGGAGTGCAATGGCACGACCTCAGCTCACTGCAATCTCTGCCTCCCAGGTTCAAGCGATTCTCCTGTCTCAGTCTCCTGAGTAGCTGGGATTACAGGCGCATGTTACCATGCCTGGCTAATTTTTTATTTTTAGTAGAGGCAGGGTTTCATCATATTGGTCAGGCTGGTCTTGAACTCCTGACCTCAGATGATCCAGCCGCCTCGGCCTCCCAAAGTGCTGGGATTACAAGCATAAGCCACCGCACCCGGGCTCAGGTACTGGACTTTGAGTATCACTGACTGCTACGGTTTGAATATGTCTCCACAACTCATGCGTTAGAAACTTAACCCGGAATGCAACACTGTTGGGAAGTGGGGCCTACTTGGAGGTATTTAGGTTATGAAGGTGGAACTCTCATAAATGAATTAGTGCCTGTTTATAAAGGGCCTCTGGAAGTGGTTTCTCTCTTTTCTGCTCTTCTGCCATGTTGAGTACATAATATTCACGCCCTTCCACCGCCACTGCGTGAGGCAAGAAGCCCATCGCCAGACACCAGACACTGGCACCTTGATCTTGGACATGCCAGTCCCCAGAGCTGTGAGAAATAATTTTCTGTTCATATAAATTACCCAGTTTATAATATTTTGTCACAGCAGCACAAAACAGACCAGGATACTGACCTACATTATTTCAGGTAGGAAAGAGCCCTGTATTCTTCTTAATACTTACATCTAGACACATGCTAAGTGCTATATATCATGTTAAATCATTTAATCTTCACAAAGATGTCATTTATGAAATATTATTGATTATATTTTACAGAGTCAGAGAGTTTAATAAACTGTTCACCACATTATAAACATCAGGTTCCAAGTAAGAGGTGTCAGTTAGATTCTAAAGTCTTCCCTTTTCTTTCCAATGCTGTAACTCCATATATCAAAGCAACATAATTAATGCTATTTTTTAAAAAAATTGTTCAAGCACAAACTTACATCACAAAACCTTTCAAATTCTTCAGATTTAATAAACAAAATCATTCCTTTCACCAAGCTCTCCTGTATCAGTTTAACAGCAGTTCAGACTCTTGCCCAGTGGTCAACTTCTCAGCTAATCAAAGATCTTGGTTTAATGTAGGCCAAACCAGGCCCCCTGTGTCCTTATATATCCTTTTGCACTTTTCAGGCTTTTTAGATACATTATCTCATTTTATTCTTCTAACAGCACTAATAGATCACACAAAATAGATGACATATTTGTCTGTTAATACCAAAAATCACAACAGGGTTCTCACTTTGCTTCTAATTCAGAAGCATCATCATCTCAGCCCTTTAACTCTCATATGCAGAATTTATTTGAGCTGCTCCCCTGCCCTGTGAGCTTGGCAGCTTTGTGTCCCTGTGTAACCTCATGACTGCAGCCTTCATTCCAGGGTGCCAACCTACTCAGCCAAAGATGACATTAACAGAGGATCTGGCTGAAATGCCTTGACATTATTTTTCTCTGGGAAAGGTGTGTAATTGCAGAAAAATTGCTCCCCAATTATTCAAATTTAAACATTTTATCTGATTGAAATGGTATCATTTACATATTTTGTTTTCCAGTTTAAAATTGTGGTTTCATATCTTTTGTGCTTATATATCTGAGAGTTATATTAAATTTAAAATAGCTGTGTGTCTTGGCTCACTCCTGTAATCTCAGCACTTTGAGAGGCTAAGGCAGGAAGACCACCTGAGGCCAGAATTTCGAGACCAGCCTGGTCAAAATGACGAAACCCTGTCTCTACTAAAAATACAAAAAATTATTCAGGCGTGGTGACGCATGCCTGTAATCTCAGCTACTTGTGAGGCTGAAGCACTGGAATCACTTGAACCTGGGAGGCAGTGGTTGCAGCGAGCTGAGATAGTACCCCTACACTCCAGCCTGAGTGACAGAGTGAGACTCAGTCTCAAAAAAAAAAGAAAAAAAAAATTAACAATGGCTAGCCCTGGATCCATTTGATAACAATCTCATTCTAATGTATATCATTATACAGGGCAACTTTTACCAGAATCCTTTTAACGATAACATTTTACGAATTCAAAAGAGCCTAGATCTGGCAAGTGCTAGGCTGGCAGAAGTGAAATGTATGGTGTGTTCAAGAAGCATCAATTATGGCTGACTGACTTGACCCTGAGTTAAAAGTCAGCATGGAGAGAGAAAAAAATAAGTCATCCTATGCCTTTCAAATACACATTGTAATGTCCCTTCTACTTCCACTTTACAAATGTGTAAGGAAATATAGGTTGGGGAGCATGTGTATGTGTCCAAATGTACTTCGCAAAAAAAAAAAAAAAAAAAAAAACAGGGAAATTATTACATCATTAATTAACAGTGGTATTTACCAAAACACATAACACCGTATGTGAATTTAAAGACCTGTTGGTCTATTGAGGAGTAGTTTGTAACTAGCTAAGTTCATTGATAAGCTAAAATCAAATGTCATAGGATCCTGGTCTTCTTTGAAAGATTGCAATAGAAATACAATGGGATGTGATTTTTGTATGCTTATTATAACCCAGATGTACAGTAAATCAGAGCATTGCTGAATTTAAATTATACCATCACATCCTCAACAATAATGATATAAATATTGAAGGAACAGAGAGATAAGCAAGCTATATGACCAATATCTAACAATAAATAAGGTATTAGGCTTTTACTTTAAAAATTAGGGGCAAATTATTTAAAATATTAGAAAAGGTAGCAAGATACTTGATAAAGAATAGCGTGAACTGACATCTGTCTTCCACGTCCCTGCCCATTACCACTCCCAGTAGCTAAATCAACTTTAGTCAAGGTTAACTAACTCCTTTATATTGCCACAGAGGAGTCCCTTGGCTATACAATTTGCACTTTAATCCTCTTGAAATTGCAAGGGGCCAAATGAAATCCTCACATTCAGCCAGAGGGAGGAGAGAAGAAAGCCATAATTCAGACCTTCCTGTAATATATTAAGAGAAATCTGTCTTTTTTTTCAGGGTCATTGCCCTGGAAGGTAACCCCTTCTTGACCCTAGCATTTAAAAGCTAGGTTGGTACATGTCCAACATCAGGGTCACAGACATTTTTCTGCTACTCAGTTCATCTTGGAAGTGAAAGATAGTTTCTTCCCGCCATCAATCATTACCCAAGGTAAGCGTCACAGTATATGGGTGCATAAGGTAAAAATAGATGAATGTTAATTGCCTCATTTTATAGCACCAAGTACAATGAACAAAAGGCCTGGAGCTCAGAGTTGGAAATTGAAAGTTTCCAGGAAGAATCAAAATATACCAAATTCTCAATAGCTATTTCCTTATCTTCGGACGTGTGCTAAATTGTACTACCAAATGTCAACTATGATGAGTATCCTGGGAAGTAGGCTGGAATTGTGAACTGTTAGTCTACCAGAGAATCCGGACCCCTAGCTCCACTACCAGTATGAGCAGGATAATGGGCAGATCATTCTGTTTGCTTTCATACATCTGTTAAACATAGGTAGTAACACCTAGTATATTTACAGCACAGATATATTAGAATAATTCGTATAAAAAAGTGTAAAATCAGTTGGAAAAAGTTAAAAGTGCTATTTAATTATAATGTTATGATGACAAAGAATGTGACCAATAACATTCCCAAAGAAATTTAGGTTAAATTTAATATGTGGACTGTTTACTGGTAAACATGGTAGAATCATGAATAAGCTATTATTCTATTGAAAACAATGAAAAAATTTATATCAACTTCTTTTACTCAAAGGGCAATCTTTCTGTCATCCATTCAAATAGTACTGTCTAGCCAGAAATGACTTTATTTTTAACACTATACAGGAAATAGCACCCACATATATGTCAGTTTCAGTCATGTGGTCATGATTAATAATCATCATCTGATAGGTAGGGTGGAATGGTGATGTGAACATGGAATTTAGGGTTATCCCTGGATCCACATCTGTATTCTGGTGCTTTCTAGTTGTGTGATATTGGGTAACCTTCCACTACCTGACCTTCAGTTTCTATTGCCTGTGATTGTAATAAAAATGCTTCTCACAGGGTTGCTGTAAAGATTAAATAAGAAACTGGATGTAAAAATGATTTGTAAACTGTAAATTGTTTATAAATATTGTTATTATTTCTATATGGACATAGATGGCTCATAAATATGCCATCTATTTCTGGAAATTTAAATAACTTGTGTAAGTTTTTGTCTCCAACCTAATTTCCCAGATATCTTTAAATACTTCTCACACTGAATTTCCATTCTACTCACTGAAAGTGAAGTCATCATCCCCCATTTTGTGCATTCTTGCCTTTTTGCTTAGTTCGCATGCAACACTCTCTCTTCTTGTATTACATGAAAAATTCTTGATGATCTTCTCTGTCCATCCTTTAAGTCCCAACTCAAATGCCACTTCCTCTCTAAAGCCCTCCCTGATTATTAGTTTCCATAAATTAGTCTCCATATATTGATCTCTTTTCTAATCCTTTTGTTGCTTGAACTCTCAACGGACTTCTTTTTGCTGCCACTCATTTACCATTTACCATATACACACCCTTTTTCACAGTTATCTTTTCAAACAAAGTTTATACATCTTATCTCTACCATTAGAATACAAGGTCCTTGAGATTAAGGAACATGAGTTAGACCTTTCTAGTCCCAACATATCTAGGGAGGTGTCTTATAAGCAGTAGTAAATGTGTGTGATGACTGATATAAATGAAAATGTAATGACTAATATAAAAATTGGCACAAACATCTATTCCATGCAACAGGAAGATGTTTTAAAAAATAATATTATATTCCAAAATGATTTTCCAGTGGCAATTTGCATAGTGTGCCATTTCAGTGCACATGTTCAACAGAATTATCGGAAGAGAGACTGATATAAGACAACCCATTTTAGGATTTAGAAGGCTACCACAGATTAAAAACTACACCAACTTCTGTTCACAGGGGAGACACATTTAGGAAGCCACAATCTACAGTACCTTTGGGAGAAATCTGTCCATTATTGACTAAATGAAAACATGAATCACTGATGAAAAAGAATAAACTCAACCAACTGGCTAAGTAATCATGAAAAATAAAATAATAAAACTTGGCTGAAAGATAATTACAGTCCACATTTCAAATAAGAAATTATGAAATAAAAACAAATAAAGCAAATTACCTTATATAAGCAAGTGATCCCCTATCTGCCAGCTCATTCGCTATGATAATGAGAACTTGTTGCATTCTAGTTACATAAATTATCATATCTACTTCCATCTACATATAAATATACATCTCAATGTAATGGGAAAGAAATGGTTTATTCAATTACTGGATTTCAGGAGCTAACAATTGTTACAGTTTAGTTAAATGTCAGACACCATGCTAGGCATCTTTACAAACAATTTATTTTTAATCCTTTCAATAGTAATCTTTTGAACTCCTTAACTGCTTATCTCCTTTATCACTAATTTAACAATAATTCCTATAATATTTTATGATGTCTCTTCTATTATTTGCTGGAACTACTATTCTGCTCTCTTTCTGACATTTTTTCATTCATTTATTCATTCTGGCTAAATACTTATTTATTGGCTATTACATGCAAAGTACCATTTTTAGCGCTAAACATAGAGTAGTGGAAAAAGTCCATTACCCAATGGAGTCTTCATGTTGTTACTCAATTCTGTGCACTGTGTAGTCAAACTAGATTGTTAGTTTCTTGGAAGCTATTTATTTAATTTTATTTCTTTGTATCCTCTGGTGTCTACTACAGTAAGTACTTAATTCAAATTGGCATGCAATACATATATGTTACTTCATTTTAACGTTTTAAATATTATTGGATTAAATGACATTTATTCCTCTACTTTAAAAATTATAATAATAACACTACATTAAATTCTAATTATCAAGGGAGGACTCAAAGGAAAGTCTAAGAAGTCATTATTCATCACACTACATGTACTTCCTGGTATCCCAAAAGTTTGTCCCCATTGAAACACGATTATTAACGCAGATTTCCAGGTTAGGTTTCTGTTCTAGTTGGAACAACATCTGGGTTTGTAATGGCAACAACGTAGCTAACTGAATATTTACCATGATTCTCAGTAACACAATAAACATTCTCTTGACATTTCTACAGGACAAAACTATGAAGGCTATTTTTAAAGTATTTTGATAAGATTTGGCATTTGAAAATACGAACTCAATTTAATATGAAATGGACGAATTTCACTCACAATTACAGTTGTTTCAATTTGAGCTGCTATAACAAAAGTAGCTCAGACTAGGTGGCTTAAACCACAAACATTTACTTCTCACAGTACAGGATGCTGAAGGGTCCAAGGTCAAGGTGCCAGCAGATTTCATGTCTGGTGAGGGCCCACTTCCAGGTTCACAGGTGGCACTCTTTTCACTGTGCCATTGCATGGCAGCAGTGACAAGGGAGACCTCTGGGGTCTCTTTTGCAAGGGACCTTTTTGTAAAGGGACTCTTTTGTAAGGGAATCACATTCATGAGGGTTTCACTCTCATGATCGAATCACCTACTAAATGTCTCACTTGAATATACATCAAGGGTTAGGATTTCCACAAATGAATCAGGAGGGGGGAATAAACATTTAGTCTATTACAATAGTTTATATGCCCACTGTTCTCTTCACTTTTCTCAGCCAGCCAGAAGCTAGGGTAATATTTTCAATTCCTAGTGTCCATAACGTCAACAATTACCCGATGTTGTTTTCTTCATCAGGCTTTGAAAGGCAGCACAGCATAGGTTAAATGCATGGGTTTTGCATGAGTTTTGCCATGGTTTCAGATAAAAAATAGGTTCCTCTCTTTGGGACTATTATGAGACTTATTTTATACAAACACATATAAACATTGGTATGCTGTTATATAAATCTTGGGCATGAGTGCATGAGCATGGGAGCCCAAAAAAAATTTGGCTTAGCCACATTACCGTTAAAGAAAGTCGGACGTGGATCGACACAAATAACATGAAGGCTGGGAGCTGGGAAGGGAAGGCACGTTTGCAGAGTAATGAAAGATGAAGCCATTCTGTTCTCAAAAATCAAACACGTAAACTGTTTACACTGTTATATTTAATCCCCCAAAACAACACAGTTATTAATCTGTATCTGTTTACATTACACATAAAGAAACCAGAAACAGAAAGTTTTACTAATGTACTCAAGTTCATGTGATGATTTAATTCAGGATTTGACAATGAGTACAAAGCTAGATGGCCAACCAAAGACTAATTGCAGTATGAGGAAAATAAGAGCCCTTCTGCAGAGTTTCCAGCTCAAAAGCTTTTAAGAGCCAAGCCCTTTGTATGTGTATAAAGATGTGTGTTTGCATGCATGTGCCTGTGTGTGTGTGAAATAAAAATTTCATAGTTGAGAGAACTATGGAAAATAACGCAGTAACTCAACAGAGCCATTGACATTTCATATTCTTCCTTCCCTCCCTTCCTCTCTCCCGCTCATCCTCCATCTCTTCCCCCCTTTTGCTTTCTTTATCACTAAGCTGATTCGATAAAACAGACCATTTCAAACCTCTGCTTTAGGATGTGTTGCAAATATGTTAGTAAATATAAAAATCCTATGACTTCCACCATTATGAATGCACTAAAACACACTCAAAGAATTAAAAATTTGGAGGCTTGGCGGTGTAAGATTAGAGACTTGTAATCTTTATCCTTCAACTATCATATATGTGTTTGACTATCATATTTGAGTTGTCTTCCTCCCTCAACTATTATTATTTTCTGTTCATTAAACCTCTTAGCATAATTCCAGTTTAATAATCCATGCAATGGTTTGAATGTGGGGGAAAAGAATATTGCTTGGTCAGTATCATCAGTATATTCAAGCAAAAAATTAAAAAAAAAACAAGTATTTCTATTTCAAAACAAATATCTTATTTAAAATAAATTTCATTTTTCAGCTAGGTGCAGTGGCTCACGGAACCTGTAATCCCAGCACTTTGGGAGGCCAAGGCAGGCAGATCATGAGTTCAGGAGTTCGAGACCAGCCTGGCCAACATAGTGAAACCCCGTCTCTACTAAAAATACAAAAAATTAGCCATGCATGGTGGCACATGCCTGTAATCCCAGCTACTTGGGAGGCTGAGGCAGGAGAATCGCTTGAACCAGGGAGGCGGATGTGGCAGTGAGCCAAGATCACACCATTGCACTCCAGCCCAGGCGACGGTGCGAGACTCTGTCTAAAACAACAACAACAACAACAACAAATCATTTTTCATTTGATTTATTCTTCATTGGGATTATTAGCATGAAGGTATCTGAGAAACTGCACATAACTCAATTTCTAGGTCTTTACCTCTCTCATCCTGAAAGGCTTCCTTAGGCCAACTTTGCTTACTTAAATGCTTTCCTTATTTCAAGACCCTGTTCATTCAGTGGCTTTCCTGAAGTCTCTCCATCATCCCAAATAAAATGCTTGGAGCAACAGAAAAGGTAAAGCTGAGACAGCCATCAGCTATGCCCACAGTAGACCTCAGACTTGTACAAATAAACACAGATACATTTTTAAAGAACAAATTACAAAACTCATCAATCATTAAACTCAGGGTAACACATTTTTCAGCCTGCACAAGATACCTAGATGTTTGGCTCATGCCTTTGCTGTAGATCTGTCCAGCAAGTGGTCGGATTTTTGGATCAGAACATGCAATTTCTGTATAACTGATACACAGATGTATATATTGTCTTTCAACTTTTTTTTTTTTAACCACATCTTGAACCTTGGAGGAATTATAATGGGAAACTTCATTTTTGAAACTCCCACAAGTAAAATAGTGCAAAATTCATATAAAACCAGTTACAACCTGTCTCTTTCAGGGTAGCTCCCTCCCTCCAATCCAAGCTACAAATCAGCCACATTAACAAAGGTCGGGCTGCATCTTCCAGTTAATTTGAACTCTTTCCCTATTTGCTTCCATCTGTGAGCAAACAAAACGTCTCCAATCCCTAAGGGGTGTCTCCTCAGCATTAGCTGCTACTTTTATGCCATATTGTTGGATAGTAGTTAGGAAAAAAATGCAGGGCCTGAAACAGGTATTTGCATTCCTATCTACATCAAAGGGCTGAATTTTTCTTTCATGGGACTTAGTGTTTCCCAGAACACAAAAGATCCATGCTTAGCCACAATATTACATTTTGCATTTGTAAACCACTCATTCCAGTTTCTCTAAGATCTCCTGCATGTCCAAAGACATTCAAACACTTCACCAAAGAGATTCTCTGTTCCTGTTATCAAGTATTTTAATACAAGATAATAATTACGGTTTAGAGAAATGCTAGGAAAATGCAGGGAAATCTCCCAGGTGCCACTTAGCTCTCCTTCCTTGCTGCATTCCCTCTCCCACCCCATCACTGAAACCTGAGCTAGCCAATTAGATGAACAGCTTGTCACTCCTAGATGCAGTGCAATGTCTGCATCTTCCTGCAGCTGTTAGGACTGACAATTCAATTCCAGTCTGGAATCCTACAACAAAGACTCTCTCGTCTGGTTCCTGGGAGTCAGAGATTCTCCTTGTTCATCTTTGAACCTCAATAAATATGCATTTATCCTGGAGCACTCAGAAGGCTTAAATCTGGAAACATGGAAATTGTGACCCTAGTTTAGCCACTAGATGACTCAGCAGGAGTGGACTCTTCGGCTTCCAAGGACAGCTCACATAGCTGCTCTCTCAGAATATACCTTAAATTCCCAGTCACAGAGCAGGGTGCCCTAGGAACCATTCAATTTCCCTAGGCCTGTGAACAGCAGATTTTTACCTTGGCAGGTTGGATAATCTACAACACCCTTTCATATGTCTGTCCTTTTATAAAATCAGCTCTAGTTTGTACTGGGACCTAGAAAGCATTAGAGCTAAGAACAGGATCCTGAAGCATGTATTTCAGAGATAACTACCCTTTACTAACAACAAATACATAGCATACAGATTCCTGTGAGGTGCAGTAACCACTTTTGTATTTATAGTTATTAAAAGAAGGGAAAACAAGAAATCAAGGGCCACCTCATTTCTCATATAACGTGTTCTCCTTTGTGCCTGACAGACAGACGAGGACTACATGAAGCATGAATCCTCAGGAAACCCAGTCACTAATTTTTTAAAGTGGAATGAGTCCTAAGTGTCAAGGGGTTTTAAGTAAAGGGAAAATTAAAGCAGTTAAAAGGAAGTTATACTTACCACCTGCTATTTACTGGGCCTTGTGGTATGTTTTTTTTTCATACATTATTTTATTCTACTTCATAAAACCCAATTAATTTTTTCCTCATAAACATTTGGGATAGATACTTTTACTCATATTTTACAGGTAGAGAAAGTTGATATAAATTAGTATCAGTGTTAGTATCTGAGAGAGGTTAAACAACTGCCCGAAACTACTGAGTAGCAGAGCTGAAATTAAAAACCTGAACTACTACACACCAGAATTATTTAACAGAGTTGAATTGTGATTCTTGCATTTCTCAAGAAATGTCCCTTGGTGAAAACTCTGAGAAGAGACAAATGTCTGAATCTTCTCCTGCAGGAGGTCTCCAGGCTCCCATTGCTCTTTAAAAATGGTGATCATAATATAAGGGATATAAGTCCAACGAATCTAGTGTTCCATAGACTCTGTCAACCTTTTGCTCAATCTTTGCTATACTTCAAAACTTTTTGAATCTATAATTTGGGCATCTCGCTATCATTTACTGCATTATTTCTAGGCTAGATGTTTGGTGGCAAAATAATTTAAAAATATAGAACCCAAAAATTAGAGGGTCTTCACAGGAAAAGGAGGTGACAAACATACAATTCCCCAAAATACAATTAAATCTGATATATCAGCACTATGAGCAGAGTACTAAGAGGTCATAAAGGAAGAAGTAATAGCAAATTGAAAACAATGTAAATCAGCAATAAAATATTGGTCAGGTTAATTTTGATATATCCACACAATGGAAATCACATAGCCATTAAAATTATATTGCAGCAGAGTATTTAACGATTTGGGGATACTTTTCATATACATTGTTTAGTAGACAAGCAGGCTGTAAAATAAAAGCAATATAATTTCATTTCAAAATATATTGGAAGAGAGAGAACACTTTAGCAAATGTTAATAATGGTTATATTAATATAAAAAGGTTATCATTATTGCTTCGGCTTTTTGCTTTTTTATGTTTTGTACAGTGAATATGCTTTTCTTTTGCAATTAGAAAAACATTCAACACAGTTTATTTAAAACTCAAATCATGTTAACAAAGACTTAACAACAAAAATCAATTTGAAATTCTTTCGAATTGGGGAAAGTAAAATTCCTAACACACTTAAGATTTATTTCCACAGATGGCCTCATGAGCTACAAATACCTCACTCATAAATCGTCTTGCCTTGAATTTCCACTCAGTGTTCTGGTATCATGCCAGATGTGGCATCTTGCCTTGGTCCGACTCCTCCTTTGTAATTTTAAAGGCCTCTCACACTTGGGATGCTGAGCTAGAGTCATTCTCCTGCTTGATAGCTTTTGAGAGTGAACAGATAATTTCGCTGTGTATTGTCATTCAGTTGGTAGATGTTTCTGGCTGCTTCTTCAATCCATACAATATACCTTTCCTACCAAGAAATGTGTGATTTCTATTCTCTCAGCCTCGGTGTAAATCCCTGAAAGCAATAAGGAGAAAAAAAAGAGCAAGAATCCTCCAAGATCTATGATCGCACAGGCCCCAGGAAAGAAGCATAAAGAAAACAGTCACTAAAAACAAATGCAGAATAAGACCTGAAATACAATATTTGACCACGGTCTAAAAGTGAAAGCTTAGAAACTGCTCAAGGATGTCATGTGCCTTGTTGGTTTTGAAGAACAATTATTCAGAGCTTTCCATTTAATTATGGCCAAAATGCCCAGGTCTGTTTTTCTTCAAAATCCAGTGCTCTGATGACTGGCTACATTACTCACGCATCTTGAGCTATGCTACTGGGAAAAGAGGAAGAACAGTTTAAATTATTGTTATGTGGAAAGTCAGGATTATTAACAACCAACGAATCTAGGAGGAAAGCCAAAATCTGTGAAGAAGGCTTTCAATGCCTCTGGGCCAGCTCATCTGAATTCAAGAACTGGAGAAAGATTTTCACTTATAAAGTTACCCAGAGGGCCTGGGGAAGAGGTGAGTGTCTTCCAGCAGCTGAGCATAGATCAGTACCTGAGATCATTTACAACCTGCATGGCTGTGGTCAGACCCTAATGCAGTCTGGGCTGCAGACACAACGTGGTCAGGGTACCAACAGCAGACTCAGTGAAAAAGGAGACTGTTTCTGGAGAGGCCTCTGAATGATCAGCTGCATACCAACCACTGTGTTTTCGTGTGTGTGTGTGTGTGTTTCCCAGTGTGCACTGAAAAACAGCCTAATTTATACATGCTCATATATCACCAGCTTGTTAATTCAACATTAAAGCAAAAAGATGACAGGAATACAAGTTTTTGCTTCGTTTTTTCTGTTTTCTCTCTAATTTGTTTGGTAGATGAATGGAGCATGCACACCATTTCAGATGTTTACTCAAACACAAGATCCATTGTGATGATCTCTATTACTTTTGTAATACTAAAACCCACAGCTGTGCTTAATCATAAGATCCTCTAGGGTGACACTCTCTAAATTAAACGACCAAGAATTTATATTTTAAGTCAAGCTATCTCCTGGGTCTTAATAGTATCTGATCCAGAAAAGAAAAAATGAGTGTTAATAGCAGGGCATACAGTACTATATAAGGCACTTTCATCCTCCTAATGAAGGAAAAGAAGATGATGAAATATTACTGGGAAACTTTTTCATATGCAGTGAAGCCTGTGATGAGAAGGAAGCTTTAGAAATAGTTTTATTATTCGAGTAAATATTTCTAGACTTATATTCCCTTATTGATATACTCAGTATCAGAAACTTAGATTTATTATTAGAGATTTTTAATCCGATTCATAATTGTAATAATTATTTTAGTTGTAGCTCTTTATATAATGAAATTAAACTGCCTGATGCATATTAATGAATAAATAAATGTACTTGGTCAATTTGACTAGAAAAAAATATTAATCACTTCTTGTATGGCTTTATATGGCAAAACATTAGCTAGCTAGCTAAATATTACATCTTTAACTTGGCTGGGAGATTATATATAATATACAAAAAAGAAACCAAACTATCTGGACAGCTAAAGAAGCAAACAATACACATGAACACTATTTTAAAATTCAAGTAATTAAGAAAAAAAGAATACATATGTGTGTGTGATGAGGTATTACTCATCCATTCATTGATTTATTAAAAAATATTTGTTGGGCAACCTGCTTGGGTCCCCTTTCACGCTGTGGAAGCTTTATTCTTTTGCTCTTCACAATAAATCTTGCTGCTGCTCACTAAACAAAAAAAAATTGTTGAACACCTGATACAGGGTAGGCACGATTCTAGGTGGTAGTATTAGAATAGCGAACAAAAAAGTCAAAGTAACTGCCTTTGTGGAGCTTGCTCCCTGATTATCATCAGGTTACATAATAATTATCCACACTTGGATTTGCACATTCAGATTTAGATTACTGTAAATACAAAGCCACCGTATGTGTGAATTAGAGTAATAGAAAGAGAATCAGAAAATTTGTTTTTCAATATTATCTCGATGTGACCTTGGTCTTGTCATTTAATCTCTGAAAAACCTTTTTTTTTTAACCTATTAAATGTGTTGGTTGGTGTGCTCAAATGATCTCTAATGTCTATTGAATTTATAAAGTTCTGTAATTTTGTGTTTCCTGATAGAAGAAAAATATGTTTGGGCTCATGTTTATAGTGTTTATATGTGGAAAGTTTTCAACAACTTAAAAAAAACCCACAAAACTCTAATTGCAATCAACAGCAAACTGAGACAGGTATTGCAGTACTTAAGTACAGTGATGGGTAGCTCTTGGCAAAGTTCATGAGAAAAATCACCACACTGATTACATGCATTGTAAAGCATTGTCAGAAACAGCAATTAAATTACAGGGAAAGGGATCCACAAATCCTTTCCTTAAAATCACTACTATTATCACGGTGTTAACTGGGTAATTTTTCCAGCACAAGGGGCAAATTCATTTTTAAAAAACATAATCAGTTAAATGGTACACATAGAAAATGCCCTTCTTACAACAGCCAATCCGAAGTTATTCTATAGAACAACCTGCTCCTCAATGACTATTGGGTACATAATGAAATGAAGGCAGAAATAAAGATGTTCTTTGAAACCAACGAGAACAAAGACACAACCTACCAGAATCTCTGGGACACATTCAAAGCAGTGTGTAGAGGGAAATTTATAGCACTAAATGCCCACAAGAGAAAACAGGAAAGATCCAAAATTGACACCCTAACATCACAATTAAAAGAACTAGAAAAGCAAGAGCAAACACATTCAAAAGCTAGCAGAAGGCTAGAAATAACTAAAATCAGAGCAGAACTGAAGGAAATAGAGACACAAAAAACCCTTCAAAAAATTAATGAATCCAGGAGCTGGTTTTTTGAGAAGATCAACAAAATTGATAGACCTCTAGCAAGACTAATAAAGAAGAAAAGAGAGAAGAATCAAATAGATGCAATAAAAAATGAAAAAGGGGATATCACCACCGATCCCACAGAAATACAATCTACCATCAGAGAATACTACAAACACCTCTATGCAAATAAACTAGAAAATCTAGAAGAAATGGATAAATTCCTCGACAAATACACCCTCCCAAGACTAAATCAGGAAGAAGTCGAATCTCTGAATAGACCAGTAACAGGTTCTGAAATTGTGGCAATAATCAATAGCTTACCAACCAAAAAGAGTCCAGGACCTGATGGATTCACAGCTGAATTCTACCAGAGGTACAAGGAGGAACTGGTACCATTCCTTCTGAAACTATTCCAATCGATAGAAAAAGAGGGAATCCTCCCTAACACATTTTATGAGGCCAGCATCATCCTGATACCAAAGCCAGGCAGAGACACAACCAAAAAAGAGAATTTTAGACCAATATCCTTGATGAACATTGATGCAAAAATCCTCAATAAAATACTGGCAAACCGAATCCAGCAGCACATCAAAAAGCTTATACACCATGATCAAGCGGGCTTCATCCCTGGGATGCAAGGCTGGTTCAACATATGCAAATCAATAAATGTAATCCAGCATATAAACAGAACCAAAGACAAACACCACATGATTATCTCAATAGATGCAGAAAAGGCTTTTGACAAAATTCAACAACCCTTCATGCTAAAAACTCTCAATAAATTAGGTATTGATGGGACGTATCTCAAAATAATAAGAGCTATCTACGGCAAACCCACAGCCAATATCATACTGAATGGGCAAAAACTGGAAGCATTCCCTCTGAAAACTGGCACAAGACAGGGATGCCCTCTCTCACCGCTCCTATTCAACATAGTGCTGGAAGTTCTGGCCAGAGCAATCAGGCAGGAGAAGGAAATAAAGGGTATTCAATTAGGAAAAGAGGAAGTCAAACTGTCCCTGTTTGCAGATGACATGATTGTATATCTAGAAAATCCCATTGTCTCAGCCCAAAATCTCCTTAAGCTGATCAGCAACTTCAGCAAAGTCTCAGGATACAAAATCAATGTACAAAAATCACAAGCATTCTTGTACACCAATCACAGACAAACAGAGAGCCAAATCATGAGTGAACTCCCATTCACAATTGCTTCAAAGAGAATAAAATACCTAGGAATCCAACTTACAAGGGATGTGAAGGACCTCTTCAAGGAGAACTACAAACCACTGCTCAATGAAATAAAAGAGGATACAAACAAATGGAAGAACATTCCATGCTCATGGGTTGGAAGAATCAATATCGTGAAAATGGCCATACTGCCCAAGGTCATTTATAGATTCAATGCCATCCCCATCAAGCTACCAATGACTTTCTTCACAGAATTGGAAAAAACTACTTTAAAGTTCATATGGAACCAAAAAAGAGCCCGCATTGCCAAGTCAATCCTAAGCCAAAAGAACAAAGCTGGAGGCATCACGCTACCTGACTTCAAACTATACTACAAGGCTACAGTAACCAAAACAGCATGGTACTGGTACCACAACAGAGATATAGATCAATGGAACATAACAGAGCCCTCAGAAATGATGCCGCATAGCTACAACTATTTGATCTTTGACAAACCTGACAAAAACAAGAAATGGGGAAAGGATTCCCTATTTAATAAATGGTGCTGGGAAAACTGGCTAGCCATATGTAGAAAGCTGAAACTGGATCCCTTCCTTACACCTTATACAAAAATTAATTCAAGATGGATTAAAGACTTAAATGTTAGACCTAAAACCATTAAAATCCTACAAGAAAACCTAGGCAATACCATTCAGGACATAGGCGTGGGCAAGGACTTCATGTCTAAAACACCAAAAGCAATGGCAACAAAAGCCAAAATTGACAAATGGGATCTCATTAAACTAAAGAGCTTCTGCACAGCAAAAGAAACTACCATCAGAGTGAACAGGCAACCTACAGAATGGGAGAAAATTTTTGCAACCTACTCATCTGACAAAGGGCTAATATCCAGAATCTACAACGAACTCAAACAAATTTACAAGAAAAAAACAAACAACCCCATCAAAAAGTGGGCAAAGGACATGAACAGACACTTCTCAAAAGAAGACATTTATGCAGCCAGAAAACACATGAAGAAATGCTCATCATCACTGGCCATCAGAGAAATGCAAATCAAAACCACAGTGAGATACCATCTCACACCAGTTAGAATGGCCATCATTAAAAAATCAGGAAACAACAGGTGCTGGAGAGGATGTGGAGAAATAGGAACACTTTTACACTGTTGGTGGGACTGTAAACGAGTTCAACCATTGTGGAAGTCAGTGTGGCGATTCCTCAGGGATCTAGAACTAGAAATACCATTTGACCCAGCCATCCCATTACTGGGTATATACCCAAAGGACTATAAATCATGCTGCTATAAAGACACATGCACACGTATGTTTATTGCGGCACTATTCACAATAGCAAAGACTTGGAACCAACCCAAATGTCCAACAACAATAGACTGGATTAAGAAAATGTGGCACATATACACCATGGAATACTATGCAGCCATAAAAAATGATGAGTTCGTGTCCTTTGTAGGGACATGGATGAAACTGGAAAACATCATTCTCAGTAAACTATCGCAAGGACAAAAAACCAAACACCGCATGTTCTCACTCATAGGTGGGAATTGAACAATGAGAACTCATGGACACAGGAAGGGGAACATCACATTCCGGGTACTGTTGTGGGGGGGCGGGGACAGCATTAGGAGATATACCTAATGCTAAATGACGAGCTAATGGGTGCAGGAAATCAACATGGCACATGGATACATATGTAACAAACCTGCACATTGTGCACATGTACCCTAAAACCTAAAGTATAATAAAAAAAAAAAAAAGCAAAAACACAAAAATAAAAACCCACATTACACATAAGTACAAAAGTTACCTGTTTAAAAGACAGACTTCATTTTTTCAGCTTTGTAAAATAGAGTTAAGAACAGAATACAGAAATCTCAGAAATCATGTCTCATACAGATCTAAGCCAATCTCATTAATATTAAAGATAATATTTATAAAAATAAACTTTGAATTAATCATGTTTGCATTATCTGGTATTTTCATTAAAGAACAAGAGAGCATGGAGTTGACTATAAAATGAAATTTGTTTCTAGTTGTTTATGATTTAAACAAACCAGTGTCAGATTAAAAAGCTTTTACTCTTAGTACCATAGAAGCTTTGTCTTGGGGTGTCCTGGGCACAGTTTATGATTCTAGAGTCAGTGCAGATCGTATTTCCCATAAATTACAACCCATGTGAGGAAACTGCTTCTTTAACACTGTGTCACTACTTGTATACCTAGCGAGGACCTGTTAATGTGATTATTCTTTGTACTTTTTTACTCAATCCCTTAACAACTTTTATTTGTGCTGTGATTCATGTTTTCAAAGTGCTTTGATTTCCAGTATGTGGTTTAATCCTTAAACACTTCCTTGAAGTAGATAAAGCAGCCATCAAGTTCTCTGAGCCTCAGTTTCCTTATATTTATTATATGGAAATAATAGTAATAACCTTAGCTGCGCGTGGTGGCACGCGCCTGTAATCCCAGCTACTCGGAGGCTGAGTCACACATACCTTATCATAAGGTTTTTGTGAAGATTAAATGAGATAATAATGATAAGGAGGATGACAGTTACATTTCTTGCTTATTTACTATGCTCTAAAAACTACTTTAATTGTGCTACATTGTTAACTTATTTAATTCTTCATTGTGACCCTAAAATACAGGTGCTATTATTTCCTCATTTTATATTGGAGAAAACTGAGTCATAGAAAGGCAAAAAAATTTGCCCAGCGTTACAAAAAAGTGACAGATCTAGTTAGATAATGACAGAAGCCACCTAGAATTATATTAACACTTCAAATAATATTACTTCCCTCCCTTAGTAAACATATTTTCACATCAACTAATGATTTCTACAAGACTCCAATGTAGTCATTTTAAATCCCTAACGGAAATAAGGGTTACAAAAATTATTCAACGTAAATTCTATCTATTCTAAACAAGTTGCTTTGATCCTGTACTTAAAGAAAAATAAACAAGTAACTGAATCTTAATTCATCAATATCCTATATCATAGTCATAAATATCATTTGTCCAATTTAAAAGAAATTAGAATATGGCCAGAAAGAGTCAGGCAAGAGGACTAAATAAATAAGTATTCTAAGTATTTAAAATGCCTCTTTGAGCTCATGGATTTGGAAGGGGTTAGAAAAAGAGAGCTGACATTTGGGAACCTTTATAAAAAAAGGTCTTAAAAAAACCTATGAAGCAAGAATTATCAAGTATCTTTTAAAAGACATTGTTTGTCAAAAACCCTTATGCTTGAAGAGATATAATTCCTTATTGGATTATATTTAAATTTTTTTTTTTCCAAAAGCAAAACTGCTACTTACGAAGTCATCTGTTAAACAATTTATATTTTATTCTAAGCAAAATTCTGATTACAACATACATGCTTTGTGAAGACACAGTCAATGTGTTAACACTAAAATATCAATGCCTAGGCCATAATTAGTATTCAATAAATGCTTCAATTATGAAATATGGAAGCCAGCTCCTGCTAGTCTATCAACAGTTATAAAATGCATCATTACACACACACACACCTACACATCCTTCCGTATGGCTAAAAACAAATTTTAACTTGTTTTTCTTCTGCCGAAAACTATCAAAAAATAGATCATGATGATCCCCAAAAGATCAATCACTCTTTATATTTTAAAAATACGTCTTAAAAAAAACCTAACACCTAGATAGTGATTTTCAGGTACAGGGTATACATATTGGTTAACATAATGATAAAATTAAAGCATTTATAAAGTGCTCTTAACGACTAATCTACTAAGAAGATTTATATTTTTAATTAAACATTTTACCATGGCAATATATAACAAGAAGATCTTGGCTCCACTGTCAGACTTAATAAAGCTAGCATTGCATGAATCAGGAGAGGAGAAAGGGGTTTTGAATAGAGAAAGGTGGGTAGGTGAGGGGAAAGAATACTGAGTTGGGCTGAAATCTTCATCCTGTTAACAAGTCCCTGAATTACTGTCAGTGTTATTGTTAAGCCACAGGGTATCTCTTTACAAACTAGAAAAAGGTTACACTTTATCAAGACCCATTATTTCTATCTGTGGAAAACTGTCACAACATACTTATTATGGAAACAGAATCTGTATCATTATTTAACTCCCTTAAACTTAATAATAAGCATACAGATCAACAATATCCATGATGCAAATAGCATACTGTTAGATGTAGTGACATTGTGCACTGTACAAACAAACATGCATGCCTGATTGTCATGTTTGAGACAGAGACTTCTTCATCTTATTATAGACACTTATATGACTCATAATGTCCTTCTGCTACTAAAAAAGAGCCTGAAAATTGGCCTACATTGCTTCAGAAAACTGAGTCCCAGTCTTCTCAGCATTTCCACTTATCCTAATAAGTTAACTTATAATAAGGTAATAATTTGCTTTACCTACTTATAAGATAGCCTACTTATGAGGATGACAAAATTTAAGGACTGGCTTTCTGAGTTTGAATTGCACACAAAGTATTCAACTGCTTTTCCCTACAGATGCAGAAAACCATCAACAATGTCTATGTGTGTGTATGTGTATGTAAATAAATTTATGGCTTGTTTTCCCTTCCATCTTTTCTTGAAATAATGTTTTGACATTAGTGTACCTTAATACATCAATATGTTTTCGGTTTGATTATCCTTTTCCTGTTACTGAATGTCTATTTGGATATATGTTAGTTCTTCGAAAGGCTGGCTATCACCTAGTGCCTATAAGGTTAAGAAAATGCCTGCCTGTTAAATATAGAGACATAAAGCAAAACAACAGCTGAGCACTTGTATCATTGTTCTGGAGGGCAACACTGATTACCCACTGCAGTTCTGACTCCAATAATATAACTTCTATCTATTAACTAAATAAGCAGTATTTTACTTAAATGAAGACTTGTATGTTTTAGAAAAGTCATCTCAGGATTATAGAGCTAGTGTATTTACTAAATTATCCTTTTCTCTGACCTAAAGAGTCTTGAGTGCATGGTTTATGACAGTTTGTTTAACACACTGTGCTGGAAGTAATTATTATCCATTATTTTTAGAAGGGTCTAATATGCTACTGTGAAACCTTTTTTTCCCCCTGCATCAACAGAATAATATTCTGTTACTAGTAGTCATATATTAAATTTCAAAACTGGATAGAGCATTATGATCCCTCTAAAATACAATGATTTATAACTTGTTTTCCCCTCAATTTTAAGTTGCATTCTTATATTATAATTTCTTTTAATTTCTAATAATTATATTTTTATTGAAACGATCTTTGTTTTGATTATAAATTCTCTAAGAACTGGATGATCTCTAGAATTGAATTATTATTCCAGAAATTAAGTTGAATAGCTAGAGTTTATTTTGTGTCCCTCGATAAGGTATACACTTCACAAAGTTTTTCTCATTTGATCCACAGAGCATTTTAGTTTGGGTAAAATAATTATGCTCATTTTGCAGAGGCAAAGTTAAAATCTGTATAGTAAGTTGTGCAGTTTCTTAAAACACGAGGGAAGTGTCACAATCTGTAGAGCTAGGATGTGAACCCAGGAAGCCTAACTTCAGACCTGGGGTCTTAGCCACAGTGCAAGACTATGCTAAACGGCTTCAGCATTTAGCTTTTATGCATGGTCTTCTGAGGTTAGTTGATATTGCAATTTCAAATGATATGAAAAATAATGAATCAAGGCTTTCCAGCTGTCCTCAATGATTTGCTCCACCTGTCTTCAGGCCTTTCTTTTATCCATCAGCACTCTTCACCCTCTCAGCACAAAGAACAGCCTCCCTCGGGGACTGGGTAGAGTTGCTATCTGACACCCAAAATTCACACCTTGCTTCTTTGCATTCTCCCTGACATCTCTATTCATCAGATCTTCTGTCTGCTTCAGACTCACAATTCTCTTCAGGTTTGGTTTTGAAAGCGAGGCTCAAAATTTCTGTTGTTCTCTGAGGCTGTGGATCCCTCACACTCACACGATGCCTCCTTTTGCATGAGAGAGATGCCTGTCCATTATCCACAGGCTGCTTCTGAGTGAGAGAGATTTCATCCTTTCTAAAGACCTTCTTGACTAAAGTAGTTCTCTTTACCTTTGTCATCTTGCAGCCACTCTCTCAGACAGATGAGGCACCCAGCGTGTTCTATTTCCATAGCATTTACATACTATTAATAGAAGCAGGACAGTATCTAAAGGATGACATTGAAGAAGAGTTTTTTCACATTTTACCACAGGGCTCTAAAAGAAGATGATCTTGCCAGTGTTCTCTTGAAACAAGTTTCCTTTTTCTCAACTCAGAGAAATGCTTTTTATGTATCACTTGTGAAAGATTCTTATGGTCTACTGTTTTTTTAAATTTCCTATTGTTGGTCTGACTGGCACTGTGAAATGACATCAATATTGTCAGATTCAACCAAGTGTCATTATAGCCACAATAAAATACCATGTCTCTAGAAACTATTTATTCAAGTATAAAAAGGAATCAAGCATAACTTTAATGAGATTTCTCAGACTGTGTGTCTGCCTGAAAGAAATGCGTTCCCTCTGTCCAGTCAATCAGAGGATTAGAGCTCTTTCCAGCTTTCTCTCATTACCTGCTTGTTGACTAGTGCAGCCTTCAAAAAGATAACCAAAGACTCCCTACATCTCTCAGATGCTATGTAATTTATTGTGATGTAATGTATTGGTCTATAATTATGTCTTCATTTTTTTCTTCTACTTTGACTACAAAATCTTCCTTTATCTTTCTTGTGTGTGTGTGTGTGTATTTTTTTTTTTTTTTTTGAGACGGAGTCTCGCTCTGTCACACAGGCTGGAGTGCAGTGGCGCGATCTGGGCTCGCTGCAAGCTCCACCTCCCTGGTTCATGCCATTCTCCTGCCTCAGCCTCCCCAGTAGCTGGGACTACAGGCACCAGCCACCACACTTGGCTAATGTTTTTGTATTTTTAGTAGAGACAGGGTTTCACCATGTTAGCCAGGATGGTCTCGATGTCCTGACCTTGTGATCCGCCTGCCTCGGCCTCCCAAACTGCTGGGCTTACAGGCGTGAGCCACCATGCCCGGCCTTCCCTTATCTTCCTTACTGTGATTGCATTTACTCTGAGACTTTTAGCTTTATCCTTGACTGTAACTCAGGCAAATTACTAATTACAATCTTCTTTAAACCTCTGATATTGATTTCTGGCTTTATTTTTCTAATCTATGCTGTACCCTGGTAGAGGGAATAGAAATTTTTAAGAAATAGCAACGAAATTAAAGTTTGGCTATTACTTTCACATAATACATATTTTTCTGCTTCTATAAAAAAAAAAACAACTCATAAAAAATGACAAGAAATGGAAATAAAACATAGGGATCAAACTGGAATGACTTCTAAAAATAGCTAGAGTTACTGATTTACTATAAAAATTAAACAGAAAGTTTGCAAGTCAAAAACAAGTTTATTCTGATTATTCTTTTGTAAGTTCACTGTTTGAAATTTTAAAGGCACTTATATTCACTACCACATTCAGGGAAACATCTTGGTAAATAGGGATTTTTAAATCAGAGTCAGAAAAAAATGTTATCCAGGAGATAGAGAAATAAAGTGAGAGATGGAGAGACCTTGGCAAGACCAAAAGCACCAATGATCCAGAATGGTGGCTGGCGGTTCTCAAGGTATACTTAAGGGATAATGTGCATTAGCATCACCATAAATGTTTATTAAAACTGCACACCCCAGAACTCATCTCTGATCTATTGTGTCAGACTGAGAGTGAAACCTGGAAACCTGCATTTCAAAGATACTTCCCAGGTGACTGTGCAACCAAATTAGAGGACTTTTCATAGCTATCAATTTAGAGATAAGCAATACGGAATTACAAAGTGAAAATAAAGATGCAAACCAGTTTGTACATTTAAAATTCTTCTAATCCAGTTGCATGATTTATATTAGGCATGCCTTGTTTTCGTTTGGCTATTGGGATTACGGGCCCAGTTATCTTATATCTTGTCTATATGCTGTTACTGTCAGAGAAAAGGCGAATTTAAGTCTTATTTGAAATGTGTGCCTTCATCTGGGTCGTAAAAGTTAGGTGTGACCTTTAAGTACTTCATAGATTCTTAAAAATATGCCAGTTTCACATATATATGTATGTGACCAATGGACTTATATATCTCACCTTTCAGGCTGGACATAAAACCACATGTACTTCCTTAATGTAAAATGAGGTAGAAAGGTAAATATTTTAAAATATAATTTGTTCCGCATATTTTTACATGCATGTGCCTGTACATATGAAAAAATTGTGTGTTTTCTTCCTAGAATAAAGAAAAAAATAAGTAAAAAGGAAAGAAGTCATCAACTGAATGAAAGGAGAGAAAATAAATTTCTGGGAATGTACTGTTCCCAACTCAATGTTCTCAGCCAACAACTGAAAATCATAATTACTATTAGAATAAAAATACTTCAGGCCAGGCCTGAAGTCAGTGATCAGCTGCTAAGAGGAGTAGTAGTTATCAACATCATGAGAATAACAGTAGTAACCAAGCAAAGCAATGCGGTCTGTACTTTTTACTGAATGAAACATCAGGTATTTAGATCATGTTTTCTTTCTATAATTTTGCACTTGTTTTCAATTACAGATAATTATGTACTTACAATATTGTTTTATATGTTTTATGGAAGGAAAGAACTCCTCCTAGCTTTAAAGTAAAATAGAGCAAAACTGACTTGACCCCGATTTTCCTTTAAATCCATATCTCAAACAAAGTATTTTAAATCTGAAGTAAAGACTACCTGTGTCAATGCAACATATATTTTTGTAAACCTTTGTTCCTTGTTGTCTACCACTTCTATGTACTATATCCCTCTCACATCTGCTTTTATATCTATAGCATCTGGCTTGCTTATGATCCATGATATTTCAAATTAAACTAAGAAATAGAGGCAGTGAAGCTGAATGTACAAAACAGAAAGTTTGATCTTAGTAGACTTTCTTCCAATACACTGTGTTCTGTTTTCTGATTCACACCCAATGATTTGTGTATTGTTACAACTAGCTCAGATTCTAGCGTGGCCAATACTTTCAAACCAGACACTATTCCTAACCAAAAATATGGCAAGTATCCCAAGAACAGAATTATTAATGTAATCGTCTTGTCATTCACTGACTGAAATATCTAACGAGGAAAAGGCTTCTATTAAATATACTATAAATAAGCATTTAACATTTGGAGCTTTAAATGACACAACAGGGAAACATTTGTGTAGACTGAAATCTATTTTTATTGTTGATTGAATCAGCAGTTTGTAAGGCTGCCAGGCAATGGACCAGTACACTTATAGAAAAATCAAATTTAATTGTATTAATTCACTGATGAATACAAACCAACCCAAGACAAGTAAAAATTGGGAAATATTTTTTTATTGCTCACATCATAGACTGAGCCAGAACTGTGTTAAATTATTTAATTTGTGTTTCTCTTATATTATAACAAATGACAGAAAACAAAAAACAACCTTCCTAATGATTGCTGTGTTTGGGATGGCAAATAAGCATTAAGTGATTAATGCCCAATAGTGACCAATAAATAATTTAGTTATCTCTGCAGACTTTCTGCTTTCTTGTAATGTTTTGTTTCCTTAGATACATAATACAATTGCCCTTAATAATGAAAAAGTAAATACAACCATGATTTATTATTTTTATTGGGCTACCAGAAGCAACTGTTGCATAAGGACACCAATGTGGATGGATAATTGGCATGATCTTCCAAATTTGCTGATTTTGGAGAAGATTAATATTTGATAATATAGTCTTGATAATGGTCGACCATTGAAAATGAGGTTAAAGGCAATCAATTTTCAATATGTTTACTCAATGGTTTATAAAGATATTTCTAAGAATGGAAATTGAACTTAACTAGCAAAGATTATAGTTTTAATCTGTACGTAAAATGTATTTTTTAAATCCTCTAACTACCTAAAAACTCTATTTTTTTCACATTCGTATATTAGCATGTATATGTGTGGGAGGTATAGTTCTGAGATGTTTATGTTTCATCGTTCATTTTCCTTAACTATTAAAAGTTATTCTTCAAGTACTTGAAGCCAGAAGGTCTAAACCAGGGGTGATTTTGCCCCCCAAGGGACATATGACAACATGTAAAGACAATTTTGGTTGTCACAGCTAAGGGAGTGCTACTGGCATCCAGTGAGTAGAGGCCAAGGATACTACTCACCATCCTATAAGACACAGGACAGGCCACTATGTCAAAGAATTCTGAAGCCCCACATGTCTACCATGCCAATCTTCAGAAACCCTGTCCTAACCTTTTACATTTGACCTTATTTTCAAGTACATTTCTTAGTTCAGAGGAAGCACTCTTTTAAGGTAGCAACAGAATGGTGCATGCTGCTAGTGCCTCTCTTGCCCAGTGCTGCTGGATGGATACTGAATTTAAACTAGTTAATGTGAATCCAGAAAAAACAAGGGCAGGTCATCATTTCAAGATAAAATGACTAACATGAAACTTTAATAGCCCTCAGTGTTGCACTGCTTTCTTTGTCTTTGTATGACAATAAACATCATATTTATGATTACTTTGTTTTTATTAGGTGTGAAGATAGAATTCTAATGAACCATCAAATATCATAAAAAGGGAGTGAGAACAAGCACCTGGCTCAAAGGTCCACTGCCTGCTCATATAAGGTCCTAAATTCACTCTGGTAGTCTATATAAAACAAATGAGCTGTAGAAAAATGCTTTTCCTGGCAGTGTACCTACGTACCTTAAAACATTTCTCACCAGGAAAAAAAAAATAAAGCAAACATATACACATAACCCCCCAAAAACAACAAAAAAACTCTGTGTTGGCTAAAATGGCAAACACATTTTAAAGTATGCAGAGCATACATTTCAGTACTAAATTATTGCAAATAAATAAATTCAGAGAACGTAAAATGAAATATACAGGACTTCAACATATCCAAATGTCAATGAATAACAAGTAGTTGAAAGACCAGCCTTTTAATATGCACCAAGACCAATTCTTGGGCTACAATATACCTATGCAAATAAAACAAAATCAACTTAATGTGAAGCATGTGTTGAAGGTACTCTATCCCTTTAACCATCCCCACTTGGCTGTTAGAGTGAAATGGTGTTAGACTATTCTCATTAACTTTTAAAAGCTTAAAGAAAAGGCAGAATTTTACACTTCTCAGAGTTAATAGGTCTTTCGTTTATTGCCAATCTTAAGTAAAAATTCACAAGTAGAAAGATGCCAAAACATATTTGTCTCTCTGGATACCTTTATAATATATATTTTTTTAAATTTCACCAAATCAATATTTACAGATTTTATATTTTAATTTATACTTTCCATAGACTAAAATAATTTTTATAATGCACTTAATGGCTTACAAAGATTAACACAAACAGCAAATAAAAAATAAATCTAAAAATGTAATGAAATGTATCAAGAACACAAGAAAAAGAGAAAATAAGAACAGTGAGATGGAAACAGAAAGAGAGGCACACAATTTACCATCCTAGAGACTCACTTGTAGAAGCCACTGGGAATTTTGAAAATGTTAGATTATATCTCAATAAAGAACTACAAAATATGAGCTCAGAATATACCATATCCCATATCCTAAGACATTGCAGTCCCTCATTTTGGAAAAACTATTGTTTGTCGTTTCTTTGCCCTGTCCTGTCTTTAAAAATAAATATCCTATTGTAATTTCATCACTCTCTTCATCTCAGCTATGCTACGTCCCTCAATTAGTCCCATACCCAAATGGCTCACACACACACACAATACTCTTTTCTTAGGTCCAGATCCACATATTCACCGACCTATTTGACATCTTTTGTTATATAACCTCAAGATATCTCCATTGTTATTGGATATCTCCTCTGCTTCATTCTATAACCTATATCTCTGTTGTACTGCCAGCTTTCCATTTTTACTACCTTCATCCAGGTCCAAGATATTACGATAGGAACTACTGCAACAGCTTTTTAACGGGCTCTCAGACATTCACTCCAAAATCCCCTAATCTGTGAAAGCAAATCTGGTCATATTAGCTCTTCATAAAATCTTAAACAGTTTTCCTTTGCAATTTTAAAACAAAAACAAACTCTTTAATATGGCCAAAAAGTATTGACTTGTTCTTGAAACAAAATACCATTTCAGTCACATTTCAACCCTCCTGCTTGCTGTATTTCAGCTACTATGGAACTTCATTTCCATTCTCCCAGCTCCATTCTACCACAGGACCTTTGAACATGCTATGTTTCCTCTACATAACATCCTTTTTTCCTTCACATTAAACATCTTGTCACCTGGTTCACCCCATTCATCTTTCTGATTTCATCACAAATGCCATTTCTTTAGAAAAGTTTTCTCAGATCCCTTTACGAGGCCCAACCTGCCTAAGGGAGTCTCATAGAGCTCCATGGTCCTCCCTCTTCTTCCTGACATAGACGCAATTTTGTGTTTCTTTGTGGAACACCCTAGTGAGTGTCTTTATGCTTCACAAAGATACTGATATGGCTTGGCTGTGTCCCCACCCAAATCTTATCTTGAATTGCAGCTCCCATAATTCCTATCTGTTATGGGGGGACCTGGTGAGAGATAATTGAATCACGAGGGCGGTTTCCACCATGGAAACTGGTTCCTGTGGTAGTGAATAAGTCTCACAAGACCTGATGGTTTTATAAGGGGAGAAACCCCTTTTGCTTGGTTCTCATTCTCTCTTGTCTGCTGCCATGTAAGACATGCTTTTTGCCTTCTGCCATGATTGTGAGGCCTCTCCTGACATGTGGAACTCTTAGTTTGTTAAACTTTTTCTTTAGAAATTACCCAGTCTTGGGTAGGCCTTTATCAGGAGCATGAAAACGAACAAATACAGATATCAAAGAGGGCAGAAACCATGACTTTATTTTTGCTCATTACTAGACCCTCAAGTCTAATGCCCATTCTTGACACTTAATGCCTGTCCAACAAATACTTGCCAAATGAATAAATGGATATTATAGTGGTATCTTGAATTAAGAACGATAAAAGTCAGCCGGGCGTGGTGGCTCATGCCTGTAATCCCAGCACTTTGGGTGGCTAAGGTGGATGGGTCACCTGAGGTAAGGAGTTTGAGACCAACCTGGCCAACATGATGAAACCCCATCTCTACTAAAAATACAAAAAATTAGCTGGGCATGGCAGTGTGCGCCTGTAATCCCAGCTACTCGGGAGGCTGAGGCAGCCTGGACAACAAGAGCAAAACACCGTTTCAAAATAAAAAGAATGATAAATAAAAGTTAACTATTTGAGATGTTGGTGCTAATTTCTGAACCAGTGATACACTGTGTAGAAACGCACATAATGGCATAAAAGGTCAGTGTGTGAAAATTATTAAAGGATAACATAATGCCCCAAGACCAATAACAAACTCTTACATATAGAACTCTTACGGTACTGTTTATACACATTGTTTTATTACTCCAGATACTCTATGGGACAGAGGATATTATTCTCCTTTTTATCAAGAGAAAACTGAGCTAAAAAAAGTTAAGTAACTTTCTCAGCGTGTTTTAAAATGTAAATGATAGACCTGGGATTTGAACCCAGGTTGTAGTCATTTCAAAGTCCGTGACCTTAACCTCTATGTTGCATAGCATTAGTAGTGTCTAAATTTAGGTGACTATTTGGGGGAGGAGGTCATGAATTTTTTTTAATGTTAATAATCTTCATTCATTTAATAATTTTGGATGATCACCCTCTATAACAGAGATTTCTTCTACATTTCATGTAAATATACCAGGGTAAAACTTTGCAATTTTTAAAATCACTGCATTAACCATACAATGGGGTCACTCAGTAAAAGTCATTTATGAACATGATCGAAGATTTCATTATAAAAACACCCACCGCCAGTAGCCCAAAAACATTATAAGAAGGCTCTTGTGAGGAAAAAAGTATTTCTCTTAAGAAAGACCTTTCTTCTTTTTTTTTTAATCAATGGCACAAATTTTCTCAGAAAACACTAAGGAATATCAACTAATCAAAGACACAAAGGTTTATCAAGAAAGGTTTATGGAAAGCAAATGTTCTCCAAATATGCAAATCCAAAAAGGAAGGACAAAGCTGGGTGAACCCTATCTGCAGACAGCACAGAGTAACTGAGTACAATCACAGAGTAATTGTAACTGTTTCAAGAACTGTGTTTCAGATCATGTTAACTTGAGGAAAAATAAATAAATCTTGCTTAATTCCGTGAAACTGCTGGTTTTATGAAGAACCTATTGTGGGCCAATATTTTATAATTCAATATTAGTGATACACTGGGCAAATTTTCTCATTAATGACACTGCATCATCAAACTGCATAAATGCTCCACTGACCCTAACTTATTTGCTACTGACCTCCATAGTTTGCTGAAAGTAGCAGTTGTGTATGTATTCCAAATTTGAAAAGCAAATTTCTGTTTCAAAGGACAGATCTGTGACTGCCTTTAACCAAAACAGTCTCATTTAATATCTAATTTATTCAGAACCAAAACAATGTCACACAAAAAGCTCTACTTTTCTTTTTCAGTAACAGTATGGAAGCTGTGATTTCTAAGCAATAATAGAAGAATACTTCAGTCTCTCAGCCATTACAGTAAGCAGAGAATGCATGAGTTCTTCTGTGGAAATTGGTAGATAATGGCAGCTTTTCTGAAATCTCACTTTTTTTTAATTGGCAATCCAATAAAACCTTTAAATTTGGGGAGTGGGAGGAGGAAATGTTTCAATCCATCACATATTAAAAATAACTTGCTAAAGAAAGGCCTTGAGGCTCTCGGATATACTAAGAACAAACAAGCAAATGTATCCTGTACCTGGGAAGACAAAAGCTTCACAATCATGATGTTAAAAGGCAAGCACCTTGGGCTCCAGAGGTTAAAGGGTAGCATCCTGATGCCATAATTAGGCAACTGGATGCATAGCGAGAAGAGTTCTGGAGGGGCAATTAGAATTGTCACCAGATCTACCCTGGATACATCACTAAGTGTCTCTAAGCCTCCGTTTTCCGTCTTTGGAACACTTGGTTTGGCTCAGTGCTCTCTTAGGCCTAGTCCAGAATTCAAGATTCTAAACTCTCTGCAGGAATTTTACCTACCAAGAAATATAAAACTACACTCCACATTTCTGAGTCCTAATTCAGAGACAATGTTGATAATTTTTATATCATTGTATGTCATAAATCTGTAGATGTCAAAAATTCTTACAAATCCTTATGATTATGGATTTTCTGACAGCACAGTAGAAATCAACCAAGGGCACTGGGTTCATTGAGGATATTTTATTAATGAGACTTACTTTTTGATTAAAAAGTAAGTATTAATATTGTTTTCAACATACCTCCATTATGCAGTGTGACTGAAAACACAAAATACTAGTCACAAAATGAAATGTAATTCTATTTATTTTAAATACTTCTGCACCTATCCATTTAAAAATATTTGGATGAACCACATAAAATGTCTATTATGCATCAATTTTTTACCTAAGCAAACCTGCAATTTTATACGTTCTAAACTGAATGAACTTGTTTGTATGTGTGTATAACACGAATTAAAATACTAGGTAATTCCAATAATCAACAGGATATCCTGCATTATCAGACCTTACTAAATAAAACAAGCTTTTATCGGCTACTTACTCTATTGCATTGGTCTTACTCTATTCCATAATGGCACAGTTTAAATCAATGTCTTATTTTTATATTATCATTTTCCTAAATGCACATAGCAGGAGGGGAATTTTAACATTGTCTTCATTATTTTATAGGAAGTATCACAAATTATGTAAGTATCTTGTCCAGTGGGGCATAATATGAAGATAGGCTAAAGTCTTTTGGGGCTTAAAAACTTAGTACATCAAAAGGAAATATGTGGAGTTATTCAGGCATATGTCTTTTATTGTCATTGAAATGTAATAGAATTTGGTTACCTTTATGGTTACTTCAAATCCTGAAAAAATTATCTGTGATTTAAAAAAACAATTGGCAGCATAAGCACTGTCATCAGTTGATGCTGATTTCTCTAAGCTCCTTAGCCTTTATATCACTTCTGCCCGTACAAGGGATGCTTTGTATATTTCTCAGGCAAGTTTCTCATTTTATTTTGTTTTGTTTTTAAATTCTAAGTAGCTTTAAACATTGTGCTATTGTTCCATCTATTCTTCCTTTACAATTTTGTTAGGCATTTAGTGATAGTGGGCTTTGGTGGAAACTCACCCACTGCTCAGACCCAGGGACATGAGTCTTGATTAGCCAAGACATTCCTGGTAGTACCCTTCTAATGCCTGTGACTGGCTCAGGAAAGGGCCAATGACACTGGGGGAAAACTGCTGGGGAACTTATGGGAAAGGTTCTCATTTGAAACATACACCCACCCAGCATCCTAGTTTATCTAACGATGCAGTTATATGAGGAGGCAATGCATGAAACTACTGCACCCATTTTATGATCACAATGGGACATAACTAAGGGCAAAAGCCAATATGCTGAAGATGGCAGAGTGAAGATGTCCAGGTTCTAAAGAACCTGGAGTTGTCAAACTACCTGAGCTTTGGATTTTTGGTTGTGTGACCTAATAAACTGGTGTATTTTCTCCTTAAAGAGAAAGATCACATTTCTGTATGCGTGTTTGACTGTGTGAATATGTGTGCCTGTGTACTTATATAAAATGGTCAGTAAGATGTTAATGCTGATTTTTTTAATGAGTTTTTTTCCAGTATTTCTTTACTGGCAGAATTAAAGTCGGTTATAATTTCCCCCACTTTTTATGCATGTTCCTATATTTAGTGTAGGAGAGTTAAAAGGACAAGGAGGAAGGATAGGCAAAAAGATGGAATAAAAATTCATTTTGGAATCAGAAATTGATTACTAAGAACAGTGACTTGAAGCAATTCACTTTTGGAGTATCTGTCATAATCAATAACTTCCCACAGCTTGGTTCATGAACCTTATTTTTAGTTGAATTACTAACAAAGGAAACAATTAGATACGATCACCAACCTTTTTCATGCATTAATGCCAGTGCAAATTAACTCCTACCACTAAAATTACTCCTTCTGTCTGTCAAAAATCTGTGAAGACTATGACTTACTGCACTCAGAGCATAATTGTGTCTCCCTGCCTGCATAAAGCTGACATATAAAATCAATATTAATTAAAAAAAGATCAAAATTGTCCTCATTATCTTACTTGGCTGTCTCTCCAAAATAGGGTTACCATTTATGACAGAACAAAACAGAGTCTGGACTTAAACGATTCCTCCTGCCAAATAATAAATGATCCTTTTATTGGTTCGATCTATTAATAAGTATCTGTTTCTCTAAGGATGAAGTTATGCATAGTGTAACTTTGAAAAAGGACCCAATGTCTAACTATAAATTCATCTAGACTATCTATGACACTTTGCATTGGATATATTTTTGTTCTACACATCTGTATTCTCTATTCTCTCCCCTGCCCAAATGCTCCTAATACAAGAAAAGAATAATCATTTATATCAGAAGTCGAGGATCACTGTGCCCTGCAGAATGTATATAATTTATTTGACATTTTATACTTTCTATTAAAATGAATTTTAAGTTTTATTATTATTACACATTTATTTTAATGAAAAAGTAGTGGGTTCCTAAAATATTGAGAGAAATATGTGAGCTCAGGAGATTTCTCATGTTCATCAGGAGGTTTTGCAAATTTGTGCCTAAGTTTATGATGTTTCATGATACTTCTTTTCCTTTCCACTCCATTTTCTTCACGCTGGCTTTCCACAGAGCACCTTAACGAATAAAATGACAACAATTCCAGAGAATGTTACCATCACTAGGATGATTTAGTCTAGAACCCTAACCCTAATTATCTCAAATCCATTGACACCCAGAAACAAAAATCACACGGTGAGTTTCTTCTGTTCTTTCCTGCTCCCAGTGATGCCTTACAGACATCTCTGAGAACTGTGAGTCTACATGATGTGAGATATTTTCTTATTAGCATCAAAACTCATTCAAACAATATTCGCTATAATAAGTTGGTGTTTACTTGCCAACAAATATCAATAACTCACAACCACAAAAACAATTAAAAAGGAAAAGAAAATAAAAGAAATATAGGTGGTTTATGAATATTCAATCAATCACTTTTAAGCATAGGTAATTTTATCACTTATTCTGTCCCATTTTAACAATTTATGCTCAAGACATAGTAAAATAAAGTATAGCTTAAACCTTTGACTAAATGTTTCAAAGAGAAAGAAACTTAACTTTGAGAATTGCATATATTTACATACATATATTATATATATTACATATATATTATATATATATTACATACATATAACATATATATTACATATATATTACATATATATTACACATATATATTACATATATATTACATATATATTACACATATATATTACATATATATTACATATATATTACATATATATTACATATATATATATACTTTTTTCTTTTCTGCCCTTAAATTGCCACTTATACACAGAGTACATCACTTCTGCTTTCCAAATGATTTGGTTTGCTTTATAGAAACCCAGGTTTGGCACTTTGGGAGGCCGAGGCGGGTGGATCACAAAGTCAGGAGTTCAAGACCATCACCCTGTCTCCACTAAAAATACAAAAATTAGCCGGGCATGGTGGCGGGCACCTGCAATTCCAGCTACTTGGGAGGCTGAGGCAGGAGAATCGTTTGAGCCCGGGAGGCGGAGGTTGCAATGAGCCAAGATCACTCCACTCCACTTCAGCCTGGGTGACAGAGTGAGACTCCGTCTCAAAAAGAAAAAAAAAAAAAAAAAGAAACCCAAGTCTATATGATTGTAGGCAAATTATTTAATTTCCATATCTCAATGTTCTAATTCATGAAATAAGCATCATAATAATACTCAACTAATAGATCCCTTGAGAGGATTGAGTCCTCAATAAATGGTAACTGCTACTATTAATAAATAATAACATCGGCAGATTCTAACAGTCATATAGACAATAACTTCAGGAAATATTCTCCACAACATTACTTACTTCCACATTTGCACATTAAAGGTGAGGAAAATTGATTTTTGAAGGTCAGTAGATAGACCCAAAATCATCCTCCAATTAGCTGGTGGCATAGACTGAACAAGTGGAGAGACAATGTTCAAGGTCACTAGAACTTGCCGTAGGAGGACATTTGAAAATTGTAGCAGAAATAAAAGTATAAGAAAAGATAGTGGTTTCCAAAATAATACTGACATTTTTCACTATAGAGAGATGACAAAATTAGAACATTTAAATATTTTTAAAGGATTTGTTTTCTCTTCTATGACAAAAATTTGATTTTACTTTTGCATTTGTGAGGTGATATGCTTTTTGAACTTGAGGTTAGGTGGGACCCTACCTCGTGTCTTTGTTGCTATAGTTTGTACAATTAAAATCTAAATGCCTCAGTTTCCTTCTTGGAATTAGTGAGCTATGCACTTATATTCACTGAAATTTTAAAGTAGGTATACTCTATTAACAAAATTAATAATAAGATGTTAATGGAGGGTGGCAAACTAAATACAGGAAACTGCTCAGCATTTTTGTGTCAGAAAATATTTCAAATGAGACAATTTTCTGCATCAAGAGTTTATGTTAGCTGGGAAATGGAGAAGGGAAGTTGGGAGAATATCTGAAGAAAGGGAATATTTAATGAACATTAAATAATAAGACTTAATGTTAAGCACTTCCCACATTAGTTTTGTTTTCCAGAAATCCAATGAGAAAGGTAATTTGCAGATGAAAAAAATGGAATGTCAGTTAATTTGACAATGTCAAAGATATGTTTAAAACTTTGAAACTTGTCTAACAGATTTAACCATCACATGATCTTTTAAGCCCTCACTACAGTCCCATCTTCTCCTTTTCCTTACTTATAAAACAACCCTAGATTTCCTTTCAGTGTTAAATAGTATTCTACCTTGAAAAGAAGTAAGACATGACTACTTTATACTGAATTTATTCAATAAAGAAAGAATTTGATCACACATTTCCAAAGAATTACTGCTTTGTGAGAGAATGAAAATTAATGGAAACAGAAAGTTTCCTCCTTCATAGAATCACCATTTACTCACTAGCTTTGAAACTAATTCTAGCCCAAGATTGCCCTTAAACCAGGGCCAAACACAAACTGTAATCCTTATAAACACCATAACTATGCAGGGTGGAATTATCACCCACACTGAGCCTTTTCTTTCAAGTGTTATTTCTGATTTCACATGTGTTGAGAACATTTATATACAAGACCTGAGCTACACAATTTTAAATGTTATTACTTGTAAAATATAAGCTGTGTCTTTATAGTCACGTCTTTATAATGTTACAAGAAGGAATAAAAATATAAATACCATCACGGTTAATTTATAATAATTTGGTAAAAACAATAATATTTTAATAATGAAGCTAAGATAATATTTGTAAACACAGGAAATCCCCAATGTGGAACAAAAAAGAATGAACAGCAAAGAGGCCATCAAGACCTCACAAGTGCTCATCTCCCCAGATATAAGTACTTGGTCAATATATATAAGAAAATATTTTCTCTCTAATTATAAGAACAAAAACATTAATTATAGCAAGATATAATTAATAATCAGTTACTACTTATCAAGAATCTATTAAATCTGAATTATTCCATTCATATTTTTAAAGGGCTTGTATATATACATAGTTTTTTTTATGCAGGGTATATGAACCCATATACATATAAATGGTCCTTCATATACAGTTCTATTGACCTTTGGAAACTTGTTTTCCCCATTTTATAGATGATCAAATTGAGGTCCAGGCTACTTAAGTGACTTCACTGAAGCAAAATCCAAGTAGAGAGATGTTACCTGTTTAATTAGGTGACATGCACTGAGCTTTAGATTGTGAATATGTATATTCATAATAATAAGATTATGGTTACATGAAACTGTAAAAAATGCTGTTCTTTTCTAGGGAAATAAACACATGCTTAGCACAGAATGTTAAAAGTAGCATGGAGTAGTATGAGATAAAATTAAAGATTCGCTTTCAAGATTATGGCAACAAATGACCACAAAGGGAAACAATGATAACTGAATCATAATTTTCTGACAATCTCTTGGTGTTTCTGTATTCCTCCTTTGTGCCTCACATGCTGCCCTCTCAGTAAAAAGCAACTATAAGCACATAGTCTCCAACTGAGCATTCAGCTGGAAGGCATGCACCATCATGGTTAATTAGACAGGCTTCAGAATCCAGCAAGTAGGGTGGAATGTTAGATCTATCACTTCCTAGCTAGGCAACCTTGGGCAAGCATTTAATCTCTCCAAATCTCTGTTACTCATCTATACAATAAAGTTGATAATAGAATCTACATGAAATGACTATAGCTAGAATTAAATAAGGCCAGGGCTATCACAATACTTGGTCCATAGTAAGCACTCAGTAAATCGTAGTTATTTTTATATTTATATCTGCTCCTCCAGGATTGAAAAAAACCACTTTAACTTTTTCCTCTAGAGGTATTACTACTAATAAACGCCTCCCCTCCCCTCCCTTCCCTTCCTCTCCCTGCCCCTCCCCTCCCCTTCCCTTCCCTTCCCTTTTTTCTCTTTCCATTGAGAAAACCAAATCTAAGATGAACATGGCATTTTTCTTTCTGTCTTGGTATAGTCTATCATTTCTTGATTCACCATACGGTTAATAGATGGTGGTGAGACATAGGGTGGTGTATTAGTTCATTCTCATGCTGCTGATAAAGACATACCCAAGACTGGGTAATTTATAAAGGAAAGAGGTTTAATTGATTCACATATCAGCATGCCTGGGGAGGCCTCAGAAAACTTACAATCACGGTGGAAGGGGAAGCAAACATGTCCTTCTTCACATGGCAGCAGGAGACAGAAGAACGAGAACCGATTAAAGGGGGAAGCCCCTTGTAAAATCATCAGATCTCATGAGAACTTACTTACCATCATGAGAATAGCACGGGGGAAGTACCCCCATGATTCAATTACATCCCACTGGGTCCCTTTCATGACACACGGGGATTATGGGAACTACAATTCAAGATGAAATCTGGGTGAGGACATAGGTAAACCATATCAGGTGGAAATTTTATAACACTAATCAAGAAGACAGAACCCTTCCTCTCACTGCCAATGGGACAACTAGCCCAGCCTCTTCTGTGTTCAGACCATAGCAGCATCTAGCAGTGACTTGAAGCTAGGGGAGCTCCATTTCAATTTCTGAGCTAAAACATTTTCTCCTGGCACCCACATTTATATTTCTGAATCAATTTTGCCATAGAAAAATTGTTATGCATGGTGGGAAAGTTCTAAAGTTGTTGTACATTATTACCTGCCTCAAGAACATTAAGGATTAAGGAGGCTTCCAAGAGCTCACTGGTGTGAGGGGCTGGTGAGCAAGTGTACTATTGTATCAATGAAAAGATTAGGGCTGGGCACAGTGGCTCATGCCTGTAATCCTAAACTTTGGGAGACTCAGGAAGGAGGACTGCTTGAGGTCTGGAGTTTGAGACCAGCCTGGGCAACATAATGAAACCTCATCTCTACAAAAAATTTAAAAAATTGGCCAGGCATAGTGGTGTGTGCCTGTGGTCCCAGCTACAGGGAGGCTGAGGCAGAAGGATGGCTTAAGCCCAGGAGCTCGAGGCTGCAGTGAGCCATGATTATGACACTACACTCCAGCCTAGGCAACAGAGCAAGACCCTGTCTCAAAACAACAACAATAACAACAAAAATGTGGTCTGATTTTCAAGTACAATTCACAAAGGCACATTTGAAACAATCCACTCGGAGACTGGGGGCTGCTTTTCCCTTTCTTTTCATTGGCCACTGGCCACTAGAGGGCTGCTGTGAGTCATCCCCCCCCCTTGTCAGAGGCTCTTAACGCTCATAGTTCTGAAATTAGGATGCATTTCAAGGGCGGGACCAAATTCTCCTCCACTTCCACAGTATCTGCAGAGTGTCTAGAAATGAGAAGGACCATTTCAAGAGCTGATAAATATCCTGTTTTGGAAGACAGATGAATGCACTGGGTTGGAAGCAATTTTTTTTTAAGACATACCTAGGGAACTTACGAACACTCCAGTTAGCTTCTTCAATGTGTCTGAAGACTGCTCACACTCCTGTCGACAAGTAAGGAGGGTGAACTCTAAGAAGTATATTGAAATGCAAAAACTAACCCAGTTCATATACTTTTCTTGTACTCTCTGGGTTTTAGGGTAGATTATCATGAGTGGTAAATAAGATAGAGGCTGGCATTAAAGGGTGGGGCTTAGATACGCACTCATATACAACGGGTCATTTAGGTTGCACAAAAATCAGAAAGATGACCACAGATCAGAACTGGTTTTCCACTCAAACCACTGACCTCTGGCTTGTCTTTCTGAAGAACTTCTTTCCTGTTGGTCAGAGTTTACTTGGTATGTTCTTGACTCGTGAGACAGGAATGAGGGGATCAGACAAATGGGAGGTCAGAAAGGAGGAAGAGATTATTCCTATATGGAATGAGGTTTCCTAATTTATAGATTTCTCTGTGGATGTTTGGTGGAAACAAACCTCTCCCCATTTGCTTAATTTTCTCTTGTTCTTCACACAACATAGTCAACCATATGTTAGATTCTTGAAGGTTCCATCTCTTTCCCTGGTTTTCTCTTTTTTTTTTTTTTTTTTTTTTGAGACGGAGTCTCGCTCTGTCGCCCAGGCTGGAGTGCAGTGGCGTGATCGCGGCTCACTGCAAGCTCCACCTCCCGGGTTCACGCCATTCTCCTGCCTCAGCCTCTCTGAGTAGCTGAGACTACAGGCGCCCGCCACCACGCCCGGCTAATTTTTTGTATTTTTAGTAGAGACGGGGTTTCACCGTGGTCTCGATCTCCTGACCTCGTGATCCGCCCTCCTCGGCCTCCCAAAGTGCTGTTTAATTCTATTTCCTTTCACCCCAAGCCAATCCAGAGGGTAGAATTCCAACTTCGATTCAGACATCAAAGCCATTGTAGCCACACTTGATCTACCTCATCTTCTTTAATAGACTTAATTCTTCTCAAGGTAGGTCAAGATTCTATTATCTTTGGTGATTGTATCTACTTCATTAATCAAGAACAGGATTTTCTACATGAGTAATAATAATATCCATCTATGTGCTAATCTTCTAATTATTTTACATATATTACTTCATTTCTTCTATGAACGGCCTATCAGGAAAATTGCTGGCAACATTTTAGAGATGAAGATACTGAAGCACACTGTGGTTGAGCAACTTGCCCAAGGCTCGCAACCAGGAAAAGGTGTATATGGGATGTGATCCCCAAAAGTCTGTTTTCCATATCATCAACACTGTCCTAGCTGCGGCTAAACACCTCTACCTTTGCTATGACCAGCAGCCTCTATTTTTGAGCTGCACCTAGCATGCACCAGACATGATAATGATAATCTCACAAGCATAATTTCCCTCAGTATTCAGAACAACATCATCAGCTGGGTACTGACCCCACATATAGATGAAGAAACAGAGGCTTGGCAGAGTTTAGTGCGATATCAGAGGTCACACCTCTAGTAATAACCCAATCAAGACTGCTGAATATTTCTCTGACTGCAAAGGCTGTACTTTTACCCAGCAAATCATGTTGCTCCTATAGAAAGACTGCACCCAACCATCCCTGGAAGTACCATAGGCCTGTTTTAGCACACTGCGCAGCACTGATGAGGTTAAATAGCAACTGTGATTATGCATCACTGCATTGCTAATATCTCTAAGAATAAAATGTCTATTAGATTTTCATTTAACCTCAAAAGAATCTGATTACCAAATAACCATTGAAGAATTATTGGCAATTATGTTCTGTAATTATGGTGCCTGTTAATGTCATTAGCGTGCAGCCTTTCATATTTAGTACTATTAATTAATCCCCATAAGCATAGAAATTTATAATCAATACAACAAAGGCTCCATGGTAAATTATAAATAATCCCAAAATCTCTCCAACAGTTTACAGGGCTCCTTAGGCTTCCCTGGTTAGGACACGTTTAGTTTGGGGGCTGCAAGAGTCTGTGGCAATTGATAGCTTTTCACCCGGAATCAGCTATCACACTAATGTGCATAATTAGGCAAATGCTTAAAACTGGAGTCCCAAATGCCACTGACAACTATAAATTCCTGTAGGGAAATCAAAATAATTAACTGCTTGAGTCAAGAGACCCACAAATCAGATATACAACTTTTCAATTCTCTGAGCAATATATTGCTTCAGATAACAACTATTGTCAGTGAGTGTCTGGTTTCGGTTTTGGAGAAGTTGAATACAGTTAAGTATGTCTAATGTTAAAAGTCCAAAAAAGATTCATGATAGCTCTGTCTCACAGATAGACAAGATAAACATGCATACTCACAGTGATGCTAGGAATGGATGCTTTGTAAAACACTGGTCTACGAATATCATTTTTTTCAAAATCTCCCAATCCATCCTCAGATTTTCTTTTACACATTTTCTCAAACTCTAACGTATAAGTCTGTTTTATAGAAAACCTATTTTGTCTTTGTAATTTTAAACATCTACATTAATATACATCAGACTTTTTAAATGGTTGCATTCACATATTTTATCTGAAACAACTACTGCTATAATTGTCTAAAGATGCAGCAAGCTGCCCCAGAAGTGGTACATTCTAATAAGATGTGGCATGATAATCTATTCTGCATTGTTGAGAATTGGACTAGGTGGTTTCTGAGGCCCTGCTCTATGTTAGAATCTAGAAGTCTGTGAATCCCATTCTTTTTCCCACAGACAGAAGGGATTAGAACTTGCTCCCTCTTGGCATCCCACGCCCTTTCCTGATTCCATTCTTGTTCTGGACTATTTCCCAGGAATTAGTGCATAACCCTCCACAGCTGCTGGGCCTCAAAAACAATTTGGGAGGAGAAAATAGAGGCTCAAAATACAGAAAATATCTATTAAAGCATCATTGCATCAAATATAATGGAGAACATGTTCATCTTTTAAAAATTCAAAAGGAAGAATATGACACATTTAGGAGGCATCCAAAAATCGCCTTCTTCAGATAAATAACTGTTAGTGGAGAAATAAATCTAACTTGCAATTTGGAAGAATCAGTAGGCAGAATTATAATATTTAAGATCTGAAAATAACCTCAAAGGTCATTTGAATCCAACATTCCGTTTTACAAATGAGTAAGCTGAAATTCAGAAAGGGTAAATAACTTATCCAAGGTCACCAAGTATATTGATGGCCGAAATGGAACTGGAAATTGAGATATCTTAACTACCCCATCTGCCACCACCCCTAAACTGAATGGTTAATTAAATTTAAAAGCTTATTACAGAATGTGCTTAAAGGCACAACTTCAGATTTGTGGTTTTAAAATAAAAGATTGTATCCTGGCATCGCTGACAACCACAGTTAGCATGGATTCTCAGTCTTGTCAAGATGCAGAATTAAGATATGCATAGACATTGGGATGGGAGATCTTATCAGGCTCTGTAGTTCATATTCTACAAGTTTTCAGTAAGTTTTATACAAACTAAAACAATAATAATAATGGATGATAATGACAGGAGCCTATACTATTTTGAGGCTGGAACAATTACATCTCACATAATTTGTCACATAACATTCAGAGCCCTCATCTGACCTGCAGTCATTTTTTTCATTTCTGTTTTGATGGCTTCTCTAGGTTTTTATTTATATGTGTTTTTTTTTTTTAATTAGTCGTCAGTAGTCAAAAATTATAAAATGTCACATAAAACCTGACTACGCTTTTCTTACATGTAGCTCACTAGTTGTTAAAAAGCAGAGAAATAAAAAAGGAAGAGAAGAGAAAAGAAGAGAAGAGAAAGAAGAGAAGAGAAGAGAGGAGAAGAGCAGAGCAGAGAAGAGAAGAGAAAAGAAAGAAAACCAAAGACAGAACCTAAGGTAAATGATGAGACAATGGGTGCAGCAAACCAACACGGCACATGTATACATATGTAACAAACCTGCACGTTGTGCACATGTACCCTAGAACTTAAAGCATAATAATAATAAAAAAAGAAAACCAAAGAGTTCCTTCTGTGCTTGGCTCAGCAGCGTTTGAGTTCCTGACTCCACTCTAATGTTTCCTTAGTCTAGCATCACCACCAAAGTTCTTATACAAATCATTTTAACCACCACCGAAGTACTGACACAAGCATTACTAGCTGAAGTGGTTGTAGATTTCCTTGAAATTAAAAATATTTTTCACCTTTGTAGTTTCAATGAGAATAAGAAGTGAATGTGCAGAACGTCATTCTTAATAACTATGCTTATTATAAGAAAATATAAAGAATGCATAATGGAGAATGCATATTTCTTCACGCATGATGGTTATGGGACCAGTCCTTCTCTGTTGTATTTCCTCTTCCTTAATAGGTAGTTATGCAATAAGAACAAATTTTGAAAAAACAAGACAAAAGAAGATATTCTGATTTAAGAGGAGGTGGAGGAAGAGGAGGTAATGTCAGTGGCACAGGTAGTACCTAAAGTCTACCTGAAGATTCTCTCCAGGACATGGGTTACATGCATAAATTGGGCCTCTGAAAGCCTTAAACTTTATCTAGAGATGGCATATAGGCTTTGGATTTAACATTTTCTGTGCTCTATTTCATCACATTTATAGCACTGTTTTCATAGCTTTGAATAAGTATGAGCTTATTACTTGAATATTTAGTTTATTACACAGTACTGTATACACTTGTGATTGTGAACAGATAAACTTCTGCTTTTTGCCGAAGATAGGACTGAGTTAGCAACGCCTACTGCATTAAACAGAAAAATAATTCTCTCGGGCCACTTCCATCTTCTCCCAGATCAGGGCCTATACAAACACTGGGGAAGACAAACTTCCAAATGATGGCAGCACAATCCAGCTGTTTTGTGGAAGGTAAAACTGCTTTGCATGGCAGTTAAACGCCTGCCAGAAAACATGCAGGAATTCACAATTCCCAGAGCAGAAACATTGGCGGCATGTAACTCTGGATTCCATCCCATATGCCATATTTCCAGCCCATCTTGGGTCAGCACATAGTCTGTGCTACTTGGGCGTGCAAGACTGCGAAAAGGCCTGCATAACTAGCTTTCATGATGATTCCAGCATTAAAGAGTAAAGCACCTTTGTTCAGCTTCCCAACAGCCTACTTATCCACGGCCAGGAAGAAGGGGAAAATAATCATTTAATTAAATTAGTCATTTTCCAGACTAAAGATAAACTTGGAATATGACTCACTTAAGCAAAACTTTCCACAGGTGTCACTTCTCCAGGAAGATTAAGAGAAGGGCCCCGGTCTCCTATTCTGGAAAACTGTTTGAGGGTTGAAACCTCCTCCACTGTGTATCACCTAGCACAGTGCCTGGTGAACAGTAAGAATCAGGAAACAGTTATTGAATTGAGTAGCTATTGAATTGAAATTGAACCCAGTCTGCCCACTCTAAAACAGTCACTTTGAACACAGAATGTATTAGGGTGTTATTTCATGTACAGGCTGCTACAAATGTTGACTCAGGCTCAAACAAACCTTTTAGCATTTTTACTTTTAATCCAATTTAATGATTTTACAAAATAGGGCAAGGAAATAAATTCAAATAAATTAACAATGGGTAAAAGAGCATCTAGTTCTCAAAAAAAAAAAAAAAAATTCTTTGGCCTGCCTATCCTTTATATTTGTACAATTATTCCTTTTCTCTAAGGTTCACAACACTTAGGCTTCTGAAGATGGAAATACACTGCACAGGGTATTCACCTCTCCAATGGAAATAAAACTGTAAATGATTTGGTTTTGTGATTATTTAACATATAAACATGTGCTCATTGAGAAAAATGATGTCTGGACAACTGACATTGTATTTCTGCCAAATACCAAGCTAATGTTCATAAAATTTTACTGGAGGGAACCCAGTGCTAACTATAGGATTTCAAACTGCTGATTTGGAGAGATGAATCATGAAGCAATCTACGTTGTACGGCTAATCAGAATTCCCATCCTTACCCATGCTCTAAAAAGAACCTAAAATTTCTATTTGGAAGCAACTTCAGAAAGCTTCCATTAATTTAAATGTTAGAGCAGATTTCTTCCCATTATGTGTATTCAACTGAAAGCCCATTTAACACAACACCATGATAAAAGTGAAAAAAAAAAAAAAAAGTCAGGTTTTTCCAAGGCATCCATTTTACTTTATTCCAGAATCCAGAGGCATTGAAAATCCAGGGCTTTCTGCATTTCTTAGGATGTTTTGAAAACTAAAAAGAACTGTTGATAATTTGGTGATTTCCCATTCTCTGCAATTTATTTTAAACATGTGAAATGAATGACTCTACGTTCCTTAAAGCTGCCCCCAAATTAAGCAATGTAATAGTTGATAATTAGACGCATTTAATTCTAATTTAATAGCCATCTTTATTTGGCATGCTCTTTATATAAATACTACTCAACTGAATCCTATTAAAACTTACATGGTTTATTACACTTCATCTGAGGAAAAATGTACATATTCTAAAAGCTGCATTATTTAATCTTGGTGTTAATTTACTTGTATGCTTAATGAGCTTACAGGTTTAGTATTATTTAAACTTTGTGAAATATATGTAACTTTTCTTTATTTTACCTTTAATATTTGCAGAAAAAAAGGGTTCTATTAGGGTTTTCAATATGGTTATAATTGTAGAACGAAAATAAGATAAAATTAAATTTAAAAAGCAGAAGTGGTACAGTTCTCATAATTTTCTACATACACTGGAGAGGAACAGGTTTTCAGGAAATCTCAAATGGGAAGTAGATGTGCTGAGCATGTTGAACTAGGAAGGCTCCTAGTAAAAAAAAAATTAGATGCTGTACTGCCTCTCCATTACGGCCAACACAGAAGGAGAAAAGAAAACGACAGCGTCATGGCAGTCTACAAATAACTAATCACTCCCATGCACAGTTGATTTTCAGCATAGTGTCTGGCAGGAAAACCTCAGGGACTCTGTCACCCACTTGCAGGCCAGCTTCGCATGACAGTATTATTATTAGCAGCAATATTTTGACCATTTCTAGTTATCTTTTCTCTTCTTATCTCTCCCTGAAGTTGATACAAGAAAAGATTATCTGAAAATAAACAAAATAAATACCAGAAAAGGTTAAAGTAGGAAAAACTGCATGTTTTTAGGAAATGTTCTGAGTGATTAGATAGGGGAATAAAAAGTATGAAATGATTGTATCATGTTCCATGCAGCCTGACAAGGTAATCCCTGAGAGAATTTTTTACAGCTGCAAATTTCTGTGTGTGAAGTGTGACTGACAAGCCACAAACATACATTGGTAAAACCAAAAGGAAGTCATTTAGCAGCTCATTATTTTACAATTTTCTACATTTTTTTTTGGAGGGGGGAATTCCCAATGGCATTAATGTACTAGTTTAATAGAACAATAAAATATTTCAGGAAAACATATGGCTCTGCTAAAAATATTAAATTAATATACCATAAAAGCAAAATGAATAGGTGATTCATTCACTATCCATTTACAATTATTTAAATTATAAAAATGAAAGCAGCCTCTTCATTTTAAAAGACGAAAGAAACGTCATTTAGCAGTTTAGTAATCAAGCCTATTTGAGAGATCAGTTATCTGGTTAGATATTGATCTCACTTATAAATGATTTTACATTACAGTATGCTCCTAGTTCACGATACATATACACACATCCTCTTATTATTTATTGAACATAAATTTATATCAAACTGGCTTTAAGATTCTTGTAAATTTGTGGGAGCTCAAGTTTTACTAAGGCAAAGTGAGATGCAGAATCAACTCCTTTTTTTCCCAAACAATTGATTCCTTATCTTCTAAAATGCCACAATTTTCATTATGCCATACAAAATACTATGGAAGATAAATTATCAGTAAAATTTCCTTAGTAATCTATTTCACTGTGAAATATGAACACAGCCTGTATTAATAATCATAAATTCAAAGAGAAGATGCTTTAAATATGTATCAGGCCAGCTTAATCTAAGCATATTGTTTTGCTGTGGTTCTTTTTCAGAACTGAATACCAAGCTACAGTCCACTCTGCCGAAAGCTTCTAGCTTTCCAAAAATTGAAAACCTTCGCCAGCAAATCACAACTGTTTTACCATATGCCTCTTTGTTCTGCCAAGCATTACCAGCTTGTTCTACTTTTAAGCAAATTTCATTATATTATAGCTCAGAGCAATGCTCATTAAAAAGTATTACTGAAAAATGTCAAGTTGTTTTTATATAGAAACTGGAATTTATTTTCTACTGAAAAGTCAGATATTTATTGAACACAAGACATTTTTAAAACACAGCTTTCATTTCACAAGTTGCTTCAACTTAATGATTCTCTGAAGTACTTTGGGTCTTGCACCAGTTAATGTTCACTAGTATTTCCCATTGATGTAGATTAACCATTGCCTTTCTAGAATCAACTTAGACTCAGATTAGTGGAAAAGTCTCGGTTTCTTCACCTATATTCATGTTCTCATTGATCTGCCTATTTTCCTGGCTCCCTGCCAGAGCCTTCTTGAGAACTGCTCCACTGGACATACTTTAGGGGACAGTAAACTTCATTATAGCCTTATTCACTATAGTATAAATACAGTTCAAAGAACACTAGCTTAGAAATCTCAACCCCACCGTTTCTAATTGTGTGACTCTCAGTTAAGTCAGTAACCTCTCAGAGTCTTTATTTCCTTATTTGTAAAATGGAATGAAAACACCCTGCTCTGCTTTTTGAACCTAATTATTGTGAGCAAAAAAGTCAGCAATGCATGTTCCAACATTATGTATCCCATTTACCATATGCCAAACACAAAACCAGAAAGCTTCATTTTAAAGCACCAAGCTCCTTCCCAAGGAACAGTTTTTCCTTCTCTGCAGATAGTAAAACTCACCGGCCATAAGAGCCTGTGATCCACGAAAGACAGGATAAATTTTTATTACCTGTTGTAATTAAGTTTAGCCTTTGATTCCAGGCCCAAAGATTTATGAAATGTTAGGCTTTAAACCACAAAACCAAAAATTCAAGCCATTCTTGATTCCTCTCAGGAGAAAGAATGTTTTTTAATCCCATGAGGAAATCCCAATCAGACATACTCAAATTGGATCACACTTTACATTGAAACTAACAATAAGAACAACAATAGAAATAATAATCATCACTAATCCAGATCCAGTTGTTCTTTAGTTGTAGGCCAAATCATTCTCTGCAGATCCTGAAGCTTTTCAAAAATGAAGACCAATCCTGAAGGTGAGCTGAAAAGTGTTGTGAGGGCTCCTTCCCTTTAATCTACTGCATTTTTATGCAGTGAAATCGGGATAATGTGGAAATCAAGGTCGCTTTTGATGGAAAAGAGGTGACAAAAAGATATCTAGAGGGACAGAAGGAAACGGAACAGGAGTAGGATGGGCAAGAACAGGCCTACTTAATTTGACTTGCTAATGTTCATAAAGAGACTCTGAGCAGAATTGCAGCTGGATTATCCACATACAACCCTTGGGCCTTTCTCTGCACTTTCCTATGCTACATGGTCTTTCCTTCCCACAGGGATCTTTCTCTAGTATTGTCTATCTCCTTAGCAATGAGAGAATGGAGGCTATTCAAATCACCTGTCATGAGACTGTAACCCTACTCTCTAGGTATGGCTTCACCTAAAATACAATTATAAACATAGAAACTTCCATTTCACAAGTATAGTGGTGATAGCAAAACTCAGAGCATAGCAAAGTGCATTCTAGATGCCAACACAGAAATTATGTTCATTCAGTACATTAAACAGCATTTGTTTCCAAAGAACTCAAACAGAATGACAAAGAAACCACCAAGACTTCACTAGATAAGCAAATATAGCACTTTCAATATTATATTAAGAGATGCTTATCAAGAACTTGCAAATTTCCTTACCCTTTGTTCTAGCAATTTGCATCAGGTAATCTATTCTGCAAAAAGCACCGACTGCATTTTTTTGCATAAATGTGTGCATTACAGAATTATATAGACGGACAGAGCTTTAGAAACAACCTAAATATCCAACAATAGTAAAAGAGTAAGTATATTAAGATATTTACATACGGAATAGGTGGTTGATTTACAAAGGGTTAGTGGAATAGAAAAAATTTCTCATATGTTAAGATCCACATCAAAATTTTTTTGTTTACAATATGCACATAAAAGATTAAGTTATAAAATCAAGACTTAGCACTAAGTTGAAAGTATAAATTGTTTTACTCTCTTATGAGAGCATATCTGCGTGTTCCTAAAAGAATCAATAAATACACTCTTATAATCCATATTTATGTGTTGGGTATTTATGTGTTGAAACTGAAAGCCTAATCTTGTGCTGTTAGTCTTTGAAAAATGGCTGTGTTGCTGTGGCTAAAGAATGCTTTACAGAAAAGAAGCATGGTATACTAATGTGAGAAAACGTGCTTTGTTTTTAAATGTGATGGTTTTCTTGGTGACATTTTGAAGTCAATCTTTTCTCTCCTGAATGACAGAATTTCTATATTAAGAGAGTATGTGGAGACAAATAGTGCCTCTCAGTTGCACAAAGAAGCATATTTAGTATCCAACTACAGCATTCCATAGAAATTAATAGAATCTTTAGTCCAGATTTAGGTACCAGAGTTAAGTAGAAATGGTTATAGAACCAGTCAGTAAGAGTATAGCATATACACAGACCACCACACAGAGAGTGAGGCATGTGGAAGAGAAAAAAATTAAGAGTGCAGGAAACAAAGAGTGCAGGAGGAAGAAGAGAGCAAATTGGTAATGATTCTGTAACCAGACAAGCACTGACATGAGTGAATAACTCAACTGTAAAGTACAGAATGGATGATAGATATCCCAATTACCCTGACTTAATAATTACACATTGTAATACTCATATCAAAATATCCCATAGATCCCCCAAATATGTACAACTATGCTATATGAATACAAACTAAAAGTAAGTACAGAATAAGTCATATCTATCATCACACATGAAATATCATCCCTTTTAAAAAAGTTCTCAATAAAATACCTTAATCAAATGTGGTTCAGTAATAGTAACACTGAATTTAGACAACCTTATCAATAATCTTATCACTAGAATGGTGTCCAAGCAGTGATAGTCTTCGATTGGGCATGCCCAGGAAAAAGTTGAGGGTTACAAGACTGTTGGCCCTCAAGAGAGGAGGTAACATTTGTTGGCGTCACAATTCTCAATATTGATGCATGTTGTGAAAGCGCAAGACATAAGTTATTCTCAATATTGTGAGACCATCAAATGTTACCTCCTCTCTTGAGGGCCACCAGTCTTGAGGCTCTCTTGAGAACTTCCTTCCAGTATTAGTCCATAGGACCTCCTGACACACTGACAAGAGAAACATATAGCAAGCTTAGTGACATTATTTTTATTCTCTTACTTGAGGGAATATATGTAATTTAGAATGGATTAGATAGCTCTCCTGCATTGCTTTATTGAAGATATGTCTGCAGTCTGTAGTCAGAAATTAGTGAAGTCCTTCCTTATCCATCTGAAAATTTCAAGTTTCTTTAAAATTAAAACAAGAAATAGAAATAGTTTAACAAATGCAGAGACCAGATCCAACACACTAATGCAAATACCCCTTTCCTAGATTCAACTATGTTCAGTTCACTTTTCCTTATGGTTCACTTCATGGCAAATCTGTAATTATAATGCTTAGAAATGTTGACCTTTACTTAATGACTGACTCTCTCATGACCAAGATTAATGATTTGAAAGCCCAAATGCAGATGCTAATGAAAGATAAAGGTGTATCTATCACTTAATGCAATGAAATTTTATTCATTAAAGAGCAAGAAACAAAGGCTGATTATATCTTCCTTCTTATAAGCTATTTAAAAGCAAACAAACAAACAAAATGAGGTTTCGCTATGTTACCCAGGCTGGACTTAAACTCCTGGGCTCAAGCAATCCTTCTGCTTCAGCCTCCCAAGTAGCTGAGACTAAAAGTGCCCACCACCATTCCCAGCTTATAAACTACTTTTCAATAGCAGTCATACTGGCTTGTTTTCTTCCATCTAGAAATGAATTCGACTGGTGCCTCACTGTTTCTTTTTCCAGAGTAACATGGTCTCTGTTCCTTTGGTCCACACAGGTTCTGCGGATCGACTTCATGTCAGAAAGTAAAAAGTAAAAAGAACACCTTGGAGAGCTCTCACTCATCTGTTCGCACCAACCTAATCACAATGCTACTGCTTCCAGGATGACCAGGTAATGAGTGTGGTCTATCCAACACGAGGATTCTTTCCAAGGCAATTTGGAGCAAATCAACTAGGCTAATTGGTGATTCAAGTTTTTATCCCATAAAATGACTGTGGCCCAAGGGAATCTATCAGCAACCTGTGCACAAGAGTTTATATTAGAGTCGTTTATTAACATGGGGATTATCTTCAAACCAAGAATAAAAAGCTATAATTGACTCTTGGCAAATGCATAAATATGAGAGCAACGGTATGCACAGGTTATTACTAAACCGGAAAACAATTTTAAACATTTCTCGTAATAAACAAATCACCTTTAATAGTGACAAATTGTAGGTAAATTGCATAATGCCTATGTATATTTCAAGGTAAGAATTAATAATACATAAATTCTTTTTTGTTCCTTTAAGATTAGAACTCATAAATCCCGCAGTGCACTGGGTACAAAATCCTATTGAAAACTCAGAAATGGGACTGATGGGAGAATTGAACTCAGAGACTTCCACGACTCGGAAATATGTTCTTAAAAGCCATGTATCTTTTTATCTTGGGCTTCTAGGCAACTAGCACAGGTCAAGATAACTAGCATAAAATGAATCGGGCACTAATTCTGCTACCATCTTGGTGTATGATTTGAGGCACGTCAGTAATCACTATGCATCTCAACTCTTGGATCTAAAACATAGAATAATCAAGAATTTTGTAAGACTCTAATGAGACAATGCATAAGCAAAAGCATTGAAAATAATGCATGCTGTGACAGCGTAAGACATAAGTTATTAAAGGGCTGATATGTCAGGAATATCAGTAAGTTTCAGAATAAACTGTTATGGTCTATTCTTGATTTGGTTAAGGACATGAGGGTAAATATGCTTATGCTGTTCCATTTTATGGATAGCAGTGGTGAGAAACATTGTGACCAAGAATTTTGTCAATTAATCTGCAAACTTTTCTGACCAATGCTTAGCACTATCAATCTAACTAAGCTGTCTTTCTGTGTGTGTGTGTGTGTGTGTGTGTGTGTGTGTGTGTGTGTGTGTGTGACTTAACTAATCGACAACTAACAATGATCTCTGGGGTGAAGATCACTCCTATATTATACGTAGTACCACCAGTTATTTGGAGGGACAGGTGTTATCCACTGATCAAGTCTTAGGAAGCTGCCTCTTGGAGAATTACAGCTCTGGCACAAGCAGATCATAGACTCAGTTTACGCTTCAAGAAACTCTATTTAGTGGTGACTGCACATAGGTCATTTTTTAAAATCTTGCTGCACACAGCCTGATCCTGTACTACTCAAACGTGTCAATTGTTATGATTCATTATTCTTCAAAGGCCTCAAGTTGGTACTCAATATTCCACTAGGAGCTTGGAAAACGGATCTGTCCCTTCACTGAGTTATTAGGCAAGTTTCAACACATCTTTTCATCAGTACAAGAGTCGACAGAATCTAGCCTCTGTAAATTCAGAGAAGGGGCCTTGTATTTTATGGCACATGGAAAGGCGTTAGTCACACACGACTTGTTCCGAGCCATAGGCCTCTGTTCAGGCTCCTCTCTTCTCTAGGTTCCCTTAGCCTTATCAGCCAAATCCCTAGACAAATCTTATTTCTTCTCTCAGACCCAGACAGAGCCTCAGATCCTGTAGGAAGACTCCTGCAATGAGGGGAACCATCTTCTCCAGTGGAATTTATAGAGCTGTTGTGAGGCTCCTCTTCCCTCTCAAAATCACCTCTTCTACTGTCACTCGTTTCTTGTTAAGGTACTAGCCACTCCAACCACACTTTCTCTCATTCCTATATCCAATCATTTTTAAAAGTCTGGCAAAATCTCTGATCCCAAAACCTTCACAGAAAAAAAAAAAAAGTAAAAACAAACAAAGGAACAAACCTGTTATGCATTATAGCAGTGATTTTCAATTGTGTGTATGTGGGGTGGGTGTGTCTTGATGGGAACATGAAAACTCCGAGGCAGATGTGGTAAGCAGACGGGCGGGGCATGTGTAATGTGATGAGCCCTTCTAGGGTGGCCTTATCTACCTTGCTTACATTACAGCCAGCACCACAATCTATTCACATTGTTTGTGCCTCAGCTCAGGAGCTTCTTATCTCTCACTCAAAACCTCCCAAATGATTTTCTCACCTACAGTCCTGTTCTCTTTAACCATGACCCAAACCAACCAATTAATTCTCTACCTTGCTTGCTGAATGACCTATGTAAATGCAGGCCTAATTCTGTAAAGCCCTTCTTAAATCCTTCAGTGTCTCTCTATCGCCTTGAAGACTAAGTTAAACTTCCAAACAAGGTTGAGTAGGCTACCATTCCTGTTTGGGCTTTCTAGCCCCTTTTTGGGTTTATTTTATTTTTTATATGCATTTTTTTAGAGACTGGGTCTTGCTGTATTGTCCAGGCTGGAGTGCAGTGGCTATTCACAGGTGATATGATTTGGCTGTGTTCCCACCCAAATATCACCTTGAATTATAGCTCCCATAACCCTCATGTGTTGTGGGAGGGACCAGGTGGGAGGTAATTGAATCATGGGGGCGAGTTTTTCCTGGCCATTCTCATGATAGGGAATAAGCCTCACGAGATGTGATGGTTTTATAAAGGGCAGTTCCCCTTCACACACACTCTTGCCTGCTGCCATGTAAGATGCACCTGTGCTCCTCCTTCGTCTTCTGCCATGACTGTTAGGCCTCCCAGCCATGTGGAACCGTAAGTCTATTAAACCTTTTTTTCTTTATAAATTACCCAGACTTGGGTATTTCTTCATAGCAGTATGAAAACAGACTAATAAATTTCTTGTGATGGTTAATATTGAGTGTCAACTTGATTGGATTGAAGGATGTAAAGTATTGTTCCTGGGTGTGTCTGTGAGGATGTTGCCAAAAAAGATGAACATTTGAGTCAGTGGACTGGGAAAGGCAGACTCACCCTCAATCTGGATGGGTACCATCTAATCAGCTGCCAGCACAGCAAGGATAAAAGCAGGCAGAGGAACATGCAAGAATTAGACTGGCTGAGTCTTCCAGCCTCCATCTTTCTCTCATGCTGGATGCTTCCTGCCCTCAAACATCAAACTCCAAATTCTTCAGCTTTTGGACTCTTGGACTTACATCATTGGTTTGCCAGGGGCTCTCAGGTCTTCAGCCACAGAATGAAGGTTGCACTGTTGGCTTCCCTGCTTTTGAGGTTTTGGGACTCGGACTGGCTTCCTTGCTCCTCACCTTGCAGAAGGCCTATTGAGGGACTTCATCTTGTGATCATGTGAGTCAATACTCCTTAATAAACTCATATATATACATCTATCCTATTAGTCCTGTCTGTTTAGAGAACCCTAATACAACAGGCATGATCATAGCATACTACATAGCCTTGAACTTCTGGACTCAAGTGATCCTCCCATGTCAGTCTCTTGAGTAGCTGAGACTACAGGCTCATGCCACCATGTCCAGCTCTAAGAGATCATGTATTTATTTTTATTTTTTTTCAACTTTTAATTTTTAATTCAGGGGTCACATGTAAAGGTTTGTTACTTGGGTATACTTTGTGATGCTGAGGTTTAGGGTATGATTGATCCTGTCACTCAGGTAGTAAGCATAGTGCCCAGTAGATAATTTTTCAACTCTTGCTCCATTCCTTCCCTCTCAATCTAATAGTGCCCAGTGCCAACCGTTGTCATCTTTATGTCCATGTGTATCCAATGTTTAGCTCCCACTTATGAGTGGGAACATATGGTATTTGGTTCACTGTTCCTGCATTTATTCACTTAGGATAATGGCATCCTAAGTGATGTTGCTGCAAAAAACATGATTTCATTCATTTTCATGGCTGGGTAGTAATCCATGGTGTATATGCACCAGATTTTCTTTACCAAAGATACTCTTGATGGGCACCTAGGTTGCTTCCCTGTCTTTGCAATTGTGAATACTGCTGTGATAAACATACCAGTTCATATGTCTTTTTGGTAGAATAATTTATTTTCTTTTGGATATATATACCCTTTCCTAGCCCAGTTTTCTAAGTGTCAGCCAGCCCTGCAGCATTACTTGAAGTTCTCAACGTGGTGCAAGCTTCTTGCTTTAGAGCAGCTATACAGTTGTTGCTCCTGGCTGATTCCCGTTGTCCCTTTTATAACTAAATAGGCCACTTACCTTTTGTTCTTTAAGACCCTCTTCACGTATCACCTCCTCCTCCAGGGCTCTCTTGATCTCTGAAGGCTTTTTAGGAGCCTCCCTTCATTTTCTCTGAACATTACTGATACCACAGTCCTATCTCAATCTCTCACCCCTATCTACTCTCCCAAGTTTCTGTAAGAAACGACTAGTTCCTGTAATTGACCGCTATATGGTGTTACTATTAATTAGTCCCATTTGATTATATAATTTCCTGACAGCCCTAAACACTCTTTGGACTGTGGATTTTCAACATTTGTATCAGACAGCTGGTCAGGTCTACCTCCTATTTTACCATTGCTTGCCTGTAATTTAATTTATCTTGGCCTCAATTCCTCCATCTGTAAAATAACAATGACTATTCTACTGGTTTATATGGTGACTAAGTAAGATAATGCATATACAAAATACAGCTTAATTAATGCCTAATACTAGTAAGAGCTTCATTAATAGTTTCTCTTCTTCCTCCTCCTTCAAATTATTATTATTATTATTATTATTATTATTATTATTATTATGCTAGGCACTTAATAAATACTTGACGCATTGAATTAATTAGCTGAGAGCTTTTTATATCTAGGAATCAAATTTCCACTTCTGCTCTCCAGCCAACTTGTGGAAGGTGAAAGGAAGATAGTCAGCATCAAAAGATTCCTCTTTCTAGCACATGGCAGAGTTTTCCACTTTTGCTTTGTAACTGCCATTGAAGGTGATATTTCACCTGATAAAGTCAGTTATGAGATCTCCCATACAGAGTAATGAAAAAGCCTGTAACAGCTAGTGATCTGCCTCCCCTGCTGTTTCCTCCACTGATTAATTTTGCCACAAAAAATAAAGGGGACATCTCCTTTTAGTGAATTATGACAAATTTTAACTGACTTACCCCTCTTGGAACTTAGGAGTGTCCTGCTTTCCCCTCCAATGACACTCCCACTGAGCTGACATGTGACACATCCTGGGAATGCATTAGAACTAAAGAGAAGGTTAAGACTGTGACACATCCGTTGGCCCTTTTTTTTTTTTTTTTTTTTTCTGAGGAAGGAACATCCCTCCTCCCTTGTCTCCTAAGTCTATAGCTCCCTGTTCTGAGGATCTTTTTAATTTTACTGGCCAGGAAGACATTTATAGGGAAAAGCCCCTGGAGAGCAACATATCCCCCTCTCTATTATATATACTTCTCAAATACCTACTGCATGCCAGACACTGTGGCTCTGGGGACACACTGATCAGCAAACAAAGCCCCTGCCCTTATATGATTATAGTGGGGCATGACATAAAGCAAATGTGTTCCTAAAAATTTCCAAGTTGAACAAATGACATTCATACCATACTTTGCGTATGGTGCAAACCATATGTACCAATAATACGTGACATCTAAAGCTGAATTTTAAAAATAAGTATTCTTTTTAGAGGCCAGCCATCCCTTAGCAACTGACTATTTCAGCTCTGGCTACAGGGAAGGTGATAATGAGTAACACATATTGAATACTTAATATGTACCAGATATTCTGCTATCTTTTTCAGGTATTTTTACATAATTATCACACACCTAAACTCCCCATGTGGTTATATGCTTATCATTATACCCATTTTATAGATGAGGAAACAGAGCAGTTAAGCAATTTGCTCAGTTATATTGTTAGTAAGTGGCCTTGAACCCTGGCAATAGAGCACATGTGCACAGACAGAGAGACTATGACACATTGTCTCCAAAGGTGCTTCAGAAAATCCTAAGGAGGGAGTGAATGAGTGAGGATCATGAATGTGAAAATCAAATCTACCCACACAACAAAAGATCACTAAATTGCCAAAATGCTCAAGAGCATGATTTATTGTATTCTTCATTTCTGTGTAAATAATGAAAATAAATCTCTTGCCTCCCAAGCGGAGCACATCTGTAATAGTTCCCGCTGAAGATGTCAAAGATGTGTTTATGGAATTTGCAGAATAACTTCAACGGTCTATAAGTTGCTAGTGTTACTGTTGTTAAAAGAAAGTGAATGGTTAGTACTTTCTGCTTCAATCTCAGGTTGAGATTTGTAAGGTAAATCAGATATCAGACCAGCTCCTATAGGAACTACTCTGTCCAATCAAAAGATAACCTCTTTCCACGAAACTAACTTAACTACCTCACAGGATATTTGAAGCACAATACATAACGTGAAGGGGGAAAAATATCCTTACTTGCCTTCTCCTGTTCTAGTACGCTTTACCAGATGCTCCTGTGGCCAAACCCTAATTGTTCCCTTCAAAACAAAAACTACTTAAGCTTCCGGAATGTAACACATCTCTACCAGGTTAACCATTAAGAGAGGGAGAGGCAGAGGCAGAGGGGAAACAGGAGCTCCCCTCAGACATCAGGAAGACAAATGCGAATTGTCCCTACAAAAGAAAAAAAGATCACCACCTATGTGTTTCTCTATCTTCTCTCACGTTTCTCTGTTTCCTTGTCATCCCTCGTTCTGCCCAGGTAAAGTGGTGGTGGAGAAGGAGAGGAATTCCAGCTAAACAGTGCATTGGTATGAACTGTAGGCTGGTGAGCCATGTGCATGCTCGAGGGACAGGGAAACTGAAGAGAGTGCACTATAGGACACCAAACGCAGATATAATCAAGGTTTCTTTCTACATGCAGCAACAGAGGCAATTTGAAAATAAGCACATCCAGAAGGGAAAAGCACTTGCACAGGACTTCAGCCATGCTCCTTCTAAGTATGAAAATCTGAATATCAAAGCACGGTAAAGAGGGGAGCAGGTGAAAAACAATAATAAAAACAGTGAGCCAGCATTTATTGAAGCTATCAGAAGCTCAACAGAGCTGAATCTATTACGAGATAAGAATGGAAAGACACAGGTGGAAGAATTCATATACAGCAGCAATATCTTAAATTAACTCCTTGCTGTTGAACACATGAGAAACTACAGTTAACAGTCTCAGTGACTGATTGGTCTTTATGCCTAGAAGAGAAAGGAAATTTTGAAAGTCCTGGTCCTTTGCATTTAGGTCCATAATTAGACAATTAGAGCTCATGTGCTATAACAAAGCTCTCAACAATCATGAAACACAGCCACACTCATTTTAAAAGAAGATTCTTAAGAGTTAAAGAAGACCTTTTAAAAAATACATTGCTTTCACATTTCTTCCAAGTAGCGTAGAAATCAGGGAGGAACAGGAAAAGGAGGTTTTCTATCCATGAGAAGGAACAGGAATGGATTTTGACATGCTTGGCTAAGCATTCTCCCCATGATTTATGGTCTGAGGTGTCACTTACATGGATGGGATGGGGTGGGAGTGGAAAAACTGAGAACATGATCTGATAAACACCTGTGTCAAAAGCACCTGAATTGCTTGCAAAAATGCATTATTTCTCACTGAATTTTGAAACACTGAATCTCAGCAGAAAGCCCAAAGAACCTACTTCTAACAAGCTCCTCAGTGATTGGCGGGAGCTTTGAGAGAGGCAAGGGCAGAGTAGGTAGGTGGGGAGGTTTGAGGCTGTTGGGCAAAATAGGGTTGCATCCCTTTCCTTAGACGACAAACAGGGCCGCAGGATTTAATAAAATTCCACAATACTTCCAGTGTTAACAATGGTGTATGCTGGGATTAATCCCACATAAAATAATCACAAAATGATGCCAGTTAGTATGATGCACTGCTGTCCTACCTCAGCCATGTAAATTTTAAGGACAGTCTTTTTTGGATAAACTCCCACCAGTAAATAAACTCCACAAAGTCTGGCCACCAGGGAGGGTCAATATTCAGGACTACATCGCTTCTCTAGTTTAGATGTGAAGAATATAAGGGCAGTGTAAAGTTCAGCATTACAAAAACAGAAGGCAATTTAGTAATCAGTGAAAGTAATACCTGGACAAAACAAACAATAGCTGGCAGATTTGTTTAAAGGAATAAACTAATAACTTTGTTCATAACAACCCATTTCAAAGATGGGAAAATAATTTTTAAACATTTAAGTAAAACTAGAATTAATGAAATACCTTGGATACACTGGCTAAACAAAAGATTCCTGGTCCTGACTAACTTGAGAATTTCGGCAAATAAGTCAGTTAATTACAAGGAGCCCCATATGCTGAATGCAGTTGCCCAGGAAATTTACTTAGGTCTTGCTTAGTCAAATTTGAGAGACAGCTCAACTACCATACCCATGGGGAAAATATGTGGACATTCTTGGAGTATATGCCTTAAATACCATAGTTGAAAATGCCTTAGGTTGTGCAGTGGTATATGTTTTTTAATGTACTAAGTTAATTGATTTATACAATAATATATTTTATTATTGCACTTAGCACCTTATATTGCAATTAACAAGTTTTATATTTTATCCCCCTTATGGTCTATAAGGTATAAATTAATTTGACTGAAATGGAATTCATTAATTTTAAAATCTAAAAATGCCCACTATTTTGTGTGATATTGTATATATCTTTTGTAAACGCTTACCAAATCAATCTGTCCTTCTAGATTTTTATTTGGTGAAAGGAACTTGTATCAGACAGTGAACATTAATGTAGTGAACCCTAGATTTCTGACAGTGTGCTAAGGCACTGAGGATGCAAATATGAATAGAAAACAGTTCCTGTCCTTGAGAAGGTCATAGTCAAGTTGACCTAGAAATCTCTGTAAGTATTATAATGCAATGGTAAATACATTTGCTAAACAATAGTTCTTTAAAGTACCTAATTTGCTGAATACATTCATATTTCCATATGTTGAGTTTGTTCAAATTCACCTAGGCAATTTATGTTACCAATGCATTTTAATCCTGGGTTATGTAGCTAACAAAAGTAAGGACATTATTAACTATTTTTTAATTACATTTTAATATTTAAGTAATCCTAATTAAGGGCATTAAACATGTAATTAATGTTTGTTTCATTATAAACTTGTCTAAGCATATAGCTGTAGGCTAAAAAAAATATAAATTCAGATTTACCACTGTGAATGCTAAACTTTATCAAATAGTACAACTCTGGCCGATAATTTGTCATATTCTGCATTTGTTGATATAAAGACAAACTGCAAAAACACTAAGTGTATTTCTAATTATAAATAGGATTTCTACTCAGGCCTGGGGACAGTGCATTTTTATAAATGTGCAACCAGCTCCTTTTCCCATGAGTCTGACTGCAGTTCTTTCTCCATGGCTGATACCAAGGAAGAAATGTTGAGACTACTCTTTAGGATTCTCTGCAGTGTATTTGCTAACCATGTGGAAGAAGTACGTGGGATGTTTTAATGAAAAGCGCAGTAAAGTTAGGGATAAAGGGACACACCTTGGTCAAACCAGGTAATAACTAATATGACTTTAGAAAAGAAAGCAACCTGCTCTCTCGCCCAGGCTGGAGTGCAGTGGCATGATCACAGCTCACTGGAGCCTCCATTACCTGAGCTCTAGCAGTCCTTCCACCTCAGCCTCCTAAGTAGCTAGGACTACAGGTGTGCACCGCCACTCCCTGAAGATTTTTTTTAAGTTTTAGTAGAGATGGGGTCACACTATGTTGCACAAGCTGGTCCCGAACTCCTGAGCTCAAGTGATCTGCCCGTGTCGGCCTCCCAAAGTGCTGGGATTAAAGGCTCATTACGGTTTCTATTTCTTTTCTTACAACAGTAAAACATTTGACTAGGAAGTCTCTCAAGTCATTTCTTGCTTTAAGTCTCTGTGATTCAGTGGTCAGCAGTAATCTCAGAGAAGATACTACGTGGAAGGGATAGCTGGTTGCAACTGGGTCACTGAAAATCACCATGAAATTCATACCCTTAGTAAAATTCTTTTTTTTTTTAAATTTTTATTTTTATTATTATGCTTTAGGTTTTAGGGTACATGTGCACAATGTGCAGGTTTGTTACATATGTATACATGTGCCATGTTGATTTCCTGTACCCATTAACTCGTCATTTAGCATTAGGTATATCTCCTAATGTTGTCCCTCCCCGCTCCCCCAGCCCCACAACAGTCCCCAGAGTGTGATGTTCCCCTTCCTGTGTCCATGAGTTCTCATTGTTCAATTCCCACCTATGAGTGAGAACATGCAGTGTTTGGTTTTTTGTCCTTGCGATAGTTTACTGATAGTTTTCCAATTTCATCCATGTCCCTACAAAGGACATGAACTCATCATTTTTTATGGCTGCATAGTATTCCATGGTGTATATGTGCCACATTTTCTTAATCCAGTCTATCGTTGTTGGACATTTGGGTTGGTTCCAAGTCTTTGCTATTGTGAATAGTGCCGCAATAAACATACGTGTGCATGTGTCTTTATAGCAGCATGATTTATACTCCTTTGGGTATATACCCAGTAATGGGATGGCTGGGTCAAATGGTATTTCTAGTTCTAGATCCCTGAGGAATCACCACACTGGTTGAACTAGTTTACAGTCCCACCAACAGTGTAAAAGTGTTCCTATTTCTCCACATCCTCTCCAGCACCTGTTGTTTCCTGATTTTTTAATGATGGCCATTCTAACTGGTGTGAGATGGTATCTCACTGTGGTTTTGATTTGCATTTCTCTGATGGCCAGTGATGATGAGCATTTCTTCATGTGTTTTTTGGCCGCATAAATGTCTTCTTTTGAGAAGTGTCTGTTCACGTCCTTTGCCCACTTTTTGATGGGGTTCTTTGTTCTCTTCTTGTAAATTTGTTTGAGTTCATTGTAGATTCTGGATATTGGCCCTTTGTCAGATGAGTAGGTTGCAAAAATTTTCTCCCATTCTGTAGGTTGTCTGTTCACTCTGATGGTAGTTTCTTTTGCTGTGCAGAAGCTCTTTAGTTTAACTAGATCCCATTTGTCAATTTTGGCTTTTGTTGCCATTGCTTTTGGTGTTTTAGACATGAAGTCCTTGCCCACGCCTATGTCCTGAATGGTATTGCCTAGGTTTTCTTGCAGGATTTTAATGGTTTTAGGTCTAACATTTAAGTCTTTAATCCATCTTGAATTAATTTTTGTATAAGGTGTAAGGAAGGGATCCAGTTGCAGCTTTCTACATATGGCTAGCCAGTTTTCCCAGCACCATTTATTAAATAGGGAATCCTTGCCCCATTTCTTGTTTTTGTCAGGTTTGTCAAAGATCAGATAGTTGTAGACATGCGGCATCGTTTCTGAGGGCTCTGTTCTGTTCCATTGATCTATGTCTCTGTTGTGGTACCAGTACCATGCTGTTTTGGTTACTGTAGACTTGTAGTATAGTTTGAAGTCAGGTAGCGTGATGCCTCCAGCTTTGTTCTTTTGGCTTAGGATTGACTTGGCGATGCGGGCTCTTTTTTGGTTCCATATGAACTTTAAAGTAGTTTTTTCCAATTCTGTGAAGAAAGTCATTGGTAGCTTGATGGGGATGGCATTGAATCTATAAATTACCTTGGGCAGTATGGCCATTTTCCGATATTGATTCTTCCAACCCATGAGCATGGAATGTTCTTCCATTTGTTTGTATCCTCTTTGATTTCATTGAGCAGTGGTTTGTAGTTCTCCTTGAAGAGGTCCTTCACATCCCTTGTAAGTTGGATTCTTAGGTATTTTATTCTCTTTGAAGCAATTGTGAATGGGAGTTCACTCATGATTTGGCTCTCTGTTTGTCTGTGATTGGTGTACAAGAATGCTTGTGATTTTTGTACATTGATGTTGTATCCTGAGACTTTGCTGAAGTTGCTAATCAGCTTAAGGAGATTTTGGGCTGAGACGATGGGGTTTTCTAGATATGCAATCATGTCATCTGCAAACAGGGACAATTTGACTTCCTCTTTTCCTAATTGAATACCCTTTAATTTCCTTCTCCTGCCTGATTGTCCTGGCCAGAACTTCCAGCAGTATGTTGACCTGTCTTGTGCCAGTTTTCAAAGGGAATGCTTCCAGTTTTTGCCCATTCAGTATGATATTGGCTGTGGGTTTGTCATAGACAGCTCTTATTATTTTGAGATACGTCCCATCAATACCTAATTTATTGAGAGTTTTTAGCATGAAGAGCTGTTGAATTTTGTCAAAGGCCTTTTCTGCATCTATTGAGATAATCATGTGGTTTTTGTCTTTGGTTCTGTTTATATGCTGGATTACATTTATTGATTTGCGTATGTTGAACCAGCCTTGCATCCCAGGGATGAAGCCCACTTGATCATGGTGGATAAGCTTTTTGATGTGCTGCTGGATTTGGTTTGGCAGTATTTTATTGAGGATTTTTGCATCAATGTTCATCAAGGATATTGGTCTGAAATTCTCTTTTTTGGTTATGTCTCTGCCAAGCTTTGGTATCAGGATGATGCTGGCCTCATAAAATGTGTTAGGGAGGATTCCCTCTTTTTCTATCGATTGGAATAGTTTCAGAAGGAATGGTACCAGTTCCTCCTTGTACCTCTGGTAGAATTCAGCTGTGAATCCATCAGGTCCTGGACTCTTTTTGGTTGGTAAGCTATTGATTATTGCCACAATTTCAGAGCCTGTTATTGGTCTATTCAGAGATTCAACTTCTTCCTGGTTTAGTCTTGGGAGGGTGTATTTGTCGAGGAATTTATCCATTTCTTCTAGATTTTCTAGTTTATTTGCATAGAGGTGTTTGTAGTATTCTCTGATGGTAGATTGTATTTCTGTGGGATCGGTGGTGATATCCCCTTTTTCATTTTTTATTGCATCTATTTGATTCTTCTCTCTTTTCTTCTTTATTAGTCTTGCTAGCGGTCTATCAATTTTGTTGATCTTTTCAAAAAACCAGCTCCTGGATTCATTAATTTTTTGAAGGGTTTTTTGTGTCTCTATTTCCTTCAGTTCTGCTCTGATTTTAGTTATTTCTAGCCTTCTGCTAGCTTTTGAATGTGTTTGCTCTTGCTTTTCTAGTTCTTTTAATTGTGATGTTAGGGTGTCAATTTTGGATCTTTCCTGCTTTCTCTTGTGGGCATTTAGTGCTATAAATTTCCCTCTACACACTGCTTTGAACGTGTCCCAGAGATTCTGGTATGTTGTGTCTTTGTTCTCGTTGGTTTCAAAGAACATCTTTATTTCTGCCTTCATTTCATTATGTACCCAATAGTCATTCAGGAGCAGGTTGTTCAGTTTCCATGTAGTTGAGCGGTTTTGAGTGAGTTTCTTAATCCTGAGTTCTAGTTTGATTGCACTGTGGTCTGAGAGACAGTTTGTTATAATTTCTGTTCTTTTCCATTTGCTGAGGAGAGCTTTACTTGCAACTATGTGGTCAATTTTGGAATAGGTGTGGTGTGGTGCTGAAAAAAATGTATATTCTGTTGATTTGGGGTGGAGAGTTCTGTAGATGTCTATTAGGTCCACTTTATGCAGAGCTGAGTTCAATTCCTGGATATCCTTGTTAACTTTCTGTCTCGTTGATCTGTCTAATGTTGACAGTGGGGTGTTAAAATCTCCCATTATTATTGTGTGGGAGTTTAAGTCCCTTTGTAGGTCACTGAGGACTTGCTTTATGAATCTGGGTGCTCCTGTGTTGGGTGCATATATATTTAGGATAGTTAGCTCTTCTTGTTGAATTGATCCCTTTACCATTATGTAATGGCCTTCTTTGTCTCTTTTGATCTTTGTTGGTTTAAAGTCTATTTTATCAGAGACTAGCATTGCAACCCCGGCCTGTTTTTGTTTTCTATTTGCTTGATAGATCTTCCTCCATCCCTTTATTTTGAGTCTATGTGTGTCTCTGCACGTGAGATGGGTTTCCTGAATATAGCACACTGATGGGTCCTGACTCCTTATCCAGTTTGCCAGTCTGTGTCTTTTAATTGGAGCATTTAGCCCATTTACATTTAACGTTAATATTGTTATGTGTGAATCTGATCCTGTCACTATGATGTTAGTTGGTTAATTTGCTCGTTAGTTGATGCAGTTTCTTCCTAGCCTCGATGGTCTTTACAATTTGGCATGTTTTTGCAGCGGCTGGTACTGGTTGTTCCTTTCCATGTTTGGTGCTTCCTTCAGGAGCTCTTGTAGGGCAGGCCTGGTGGTGACAAAATCACTCAGCGTTTGCTGGTCTGTAAAGTATTTTATTTCTCCTTCACTTATGAAGCTTAGTTTGGCTGGATATGAAATTCTGGGTTGAAAATTCTTTTCTTTAAGAATGTTGAATATCGGCCCCCACTCTCTTCTGGCTTGTAGAGTTTCTGCTGAGAGATCAGCTGTTAGTCTGATGGGCTTCCCTTTGTGGGTAACCCGACCTTTCTCTCTGGCTGCCCTTAACATTTTTTCCTTCATTTCAACTTTGGTGAATCTGACAATTATGTGTCTTGGAGTTGCCCTTCTCGAGGAGTATCTTTGTGGCATTCTCTGTATTTCCTGAATCTGAATGTTGGCCTGCCTTGCTAGATTGGGGAAGTTCTCCTGGATAATATCTTGCAGAGTGTTTTCCAACTTGGTTCCATTCTCCCCATCATTTTCAGGTACACCGATCAGACGTAGGTTTGGTCTTTTCACATAGTCCCAAATTTCTTGGAGGCTTTGTTCATTTCTTTTTATTCTTTTTTCTCTAAACTTCCCTTCTCCCTTCATTTCATTCATTTCATCTTCCATCACTGATACCCTTTCTTCCAGTTGATCGCATCGGCTACCGAGGCTTCTGCAATCTTCACGTCGTTCTCGATACTTGGCTTTCAGCTCCATCAGCTCCTTTAAGCCCTTCTCTCCATTGGTTATTCTAGTTATCCATTCTTCTAATTTTTTTTCAAAGTTTTTAACTTCTTTGCTATTGTTTTGAATTTCCTCTCGTAGCTCAGAGTAGTTTGATCGTCTGAAGCCTTCTTCTCCCAACTCGTCAAAGTCATCCTCCATCCAGCTTTGTTCCATTGCTGGTGAGGAATTGCATTCCTTTGGAGGAGGAGAGGTGCTCTGCTTTTTAGAGTTTCCAGTTTTTCTGCTCTGTTTTTTCCCCATCTTTGTGGTTTTATCTACTTGTGGTCTTTGATGATAGTGATGTACAGATGGGTTTTTGGTGTGGATGTCCTTTCTGTTTGTTAGTTTTCCTTCTACCAGACAGGACCCTCAGCTGCAGGTCTGTTGGAGTTTGCTAGAGGTCCACTCCAGACCCTGTTTGGCTGGGTGTCAGCAGTGGTGGCTGCAGAACAGCGGATTTTCGTGAGACCACAAATTCAGCTGTCTGATAGTTCCTCTGGAAGTTTTGTCTCAGAGGAGTACCTGGCCGAGTGAGGTGTCAGTCTGTCCCTACTCGGGGGGTGCCTCCCAGTTAGGCTGCTCAGGGGTGAGGGACCCACTTTAGGAGGCAGTCTGTCCATTCTCAGATCTCCAGCTGCGTGCTGAGGGAACCACTACTCTCTTCAAAGCTGTCAGTCAGACAGGGACATTTAAGTCTGTGGAGGTTCCTGCTGACTTTTTGTTCGTCTGTGCCCTGCCCCCAGAGGTGGAGCCTACAGAGGCAGGCAGGCCTCCTTCAGCTGTGGTGGGCTCCACCCAGTTCAAGCTTCCTGGCTGCTTTGTTTACCCAAGCAAGCCTGGGCAATGGCGGGCGCCCCTCCCCCAGCCTTGCTCCCTCCTTGCAGCTTGATCTCAGACTGCTGTGCTATCAATCAGCGAGACTCCGTGGGCATAGGACCCTCCGAGCCAGGTGCGGGACACAATCTCCTAGTGTGCCGTTTTCCAGGCCCGTTGGAAAAGTGCAGTATTAGGGTGGGACTGACCCGATATTCCAGGTGCCGTCTGTTACCCCTTTCTTTCACTAGGAAAGGGAACTCCCTGACCCCTTGCGCTTCCCGAGTGAGGCAATGCCTTGCCCTGCTTTGGCTCGCGCACAGTGCGCTTCACCAACTGTCCTGCACCCACTGTTTGGCACTCCCTAGTGAGATGAAACCGGTACCTCAAACAAATGCAGAAATCACCCGTCTTCTGTGTCGCTCAGGCTGGGAGCTGTAGACCGGAGCTGTTCCTATTCGGCCATCTTGGCTCCACCAATCGCGCAAGTGTTTTTTTTTGAGACGGAGTCTTGCTTTGTCTCCAGTTCTTTTACATATTAATAGTACACAACCACCTCAACCTCACACCCTGCATCCACTCCCCCCATCAATTTCCATACATGCTTTTGGGTTATGGAATATCAGCAGGCAGTGACAACCACCACAAACAACAACAACAACAACAACAACAACAGACACACACACACACCCACACACTCTGAACTTGAAAACGAAAACTTCTTGGGATTTTCAGGGCATGGTCTCAGCTACCTAGCTTCCTGGGAAATAAAGTAGCAAGTGTTAACACCTCATTTTTACCTATAAACAGGTACAGAAAAAAATGTATATTGTTCCTTAAACATCCATCTATGAGTTTTTGACAATGGTGGGGGATAAAGCTATTATTTCTGGGTTCTGCTTAAGACACCCCCCTTTGTCCTCACTACCACTCAGATATCTATAGTTCATACAGTACCAAAAATACCTCTTTCCACCTAGAGGGCTCTTAAAACCTGCAGTTAAGCAAGAGCAAGTCAAAGCAAGTCTGTATCATCACAGATGGGTTATCCAACTCAATCACAGACATTCTCCTAATCTCCAGCAAAGAAACCTGCTGTCTTTCTAATGCACTAACATCATTTCCCTAGGGCAAGGTCTGATTTCTCTGAGTATATTATTCACAGAAATATTATACATTTTGGTAAATGCAAATGGGGATAAACTCAGTCAAAAACAATTCACAGGTTAGAAGAGCTTTAAAAGAGATGGGAGTGAGAAATCACTTTTTCCTGTATTTGTTTTCCCAAGGTTTCTCACCCTTCTGCAGAATGAGATTCCAGGTTTAGAGACATTAAGAAACCAGTAACCACGGGACCCGTTGCCTGGAAATGGCCTGATTACAACCAACTCACTAGGCTACAAGGAAATTCTACCTGATCCTTTAGGACCATTTGTCAAGCCTCATTATGATGATAAAGAAAATTTATACTTTCGTAAAGCCTTCAAAAATTATTGCCATGAGATTCTGAAAAATCTGGGCATCTGCTTTGGGGAAGAAATGGGAAATTAACATGACCATCCAGTGTCAAAAACTGACAGCCTAGATAAAATAAAGAAAAATTAGTTCAGCATCATGCACAGGATTCAGAAATCAAAAATCCAAATTCAATGCTTAACAAATAATGTTTGGGAATTGTACTGTCTGCCATGGGGGTTAGAAGCCAAGGCAGCCGGAAAATCACTAATAAGAGGCATTTGCATTCTGCAGCAGTAGAACTTCACTTGTGCTTCCCTGTACATCTAAGAAGAACTTTCAATCTGATGCTGCCATTAACAGCTGCTTTGAAACATACACCATTTGGTTTTGTTGCCCTTGACAGGTGAACAAGATTTGTCAGGGAAATAACATTATAATAACATTGCAGAAGTTTAACAAATTCTCAGAATGTCTATAAATGTTTAAGACAATTAGTAATCAGTCTGAGAAAACAGAGTCTATTTTATACTTTAGTGAAAGAAATTTTTATAGCTAAATGACTGTAGGTATACATATTTGTATGTATATTTGTACATATACATAATTTTATATTATATATATTAGATAGATGATAGATAGATTTTTCCCCTTTCAAGAACAACAGGAATTACCAAATGCATCAGTGAATTCTGTCTCCATTAAAAGTTTTCGTTGTTGTTGTTAATGATCTACTTACAGTTACACTGGACTAAGGTGCATCTCACAGGGGAGCTCAAATGTGACTTTGGACCCATCTTAATATGGACTTTGCCATTAATTAGGTCTATGATTAATTTTTAGATCATTTATCATAATTTGCTGGAGCATAAAATGCAAATTTCAGTGAAATCTAACCATAATTGCTTATAATTAAATTTTTTATATCTATTGTAGGAAATAAATACAGCATATTCTTTTAAATTTTTTATTACTATTTTTCAATCACTTTCTTGAGGTATGATTAATGAGTCCATTCTTCATAGATAAATGCTCAACATTCCAGGGCCACAGGGATTAATAGAGACTGGTAGAGAGAGAGTGAAGTAATTAGCTTAAATTTTGCTATAGATGCTATGGGAAGCAAGCCATTTTCACTTTAAAGGGACTATTTTTCAGTACTTCAGATACTCAATACATATCCACAGTACTCTCAAATATGATTCCAGGGTAAAATGTAAGGCCACTAAGCCCTAGGTTTCAAGGAATATATCTTAATTACGTTTGAACCCTCAGTACTTATTTGAGGCCTAGCACACAGTGGATACTCCCAAATCTCTGCTGAACTGAACCAGGCCATAGTATCATCAGAGAAAGTGATATTCTACTTTAGAGCTAACTGAGACAGACAGGGAAATAAAAAACGGACTGCAGATTGTACTAAAGAGAGTGCCTGGAAGGATGATGGTCATAGATTACATGGAAAAACAACTAACGTCAGAACAAGAAATCTGATGATCATCATTTGACCTCTGCCACCCATTCCCCATGCCAGTCACTCTACATATTATTGTCAGGATTATTCTCCCAAAACACAAAATCATAACACTATTCAACTGCTTGAGAACTTACAATAAAAAAATAAATTATTCATTGCAATTATCTTTGTCTTCAAGCAACTTACAATTTGGTTGCCTAGACAGAAATAACACATGACACTTTTTACAAAACAGGAATTGAGAGAAAAGTCAGGACAGTGTGAGCTAAACTGTCAGTAGAAGCTGCCTAATGAAGGAGGGACTGGAACCAGGTCTATTTATTTGAAAGAATAAATAGTAGAGGAGGACCATTCCAGGACAGGTAAGAAACAAGCAAAAACACAGAGGTGAGAATTTGAATAGCACATTAGAATAGAAACAAAGATACATTTGGAGATGGGTTGCGGGTAAGAATAAGAGTTTTGGCTGGAACCTTGGAAGTCTGAGGCATTTTCCGTGAAGGAAGTTTTTAAAAGGATGCTATGAGTTTCCAGAAATATTCATGAAGTGCTACTGGCGAAATAGATAGCATTTGTGATGAACCTAGGGACACACTGATTCATTCATTTGGTAAGTGTTTTTTGAACACCTGCTATGTCCTAACCCCTGGAGATAAAGCAGTAGACAGAATTCCTGCCCTAATAAAACTCATCGGGGTGACAGTGCACAAATGAAAACAAAATAGATTAGTTAGTATATAATAAAAAGTCAAGAGCCATAGCAGGTAAGGGTCTAAAGAATGGGAGAATGTATTCTAAAATATTAAAATTTTACCATCTCCCAAAATATCTCTAGTACAGATATGGGCATACAATAGAAATACCAGGTGACTGGAGTACTGCCTGCTGAATACAAGTCCTAGGGTTATGAGATACAGATTTTCTCCTAATAAAACCTGAGACAATCAATCAGAACTCTATGATGTCTCCGATGTGCTTGCCTAACACATAAAAATGCCTGGGCGCAACCCAACCTCACCTAAAATGGGTGGATATCTGGGATAGGCTCCTGCAGCATACAAAGTTGGATATATTGCAGGGTTTTCAAAATTCTTTCCACATTATCTAGGATGAGCTGCTGATAATAAACAAAAAAATTTCATTAACTATTTGTTAGATAATATGCCTATGACTGCTAGGTGCTATAAAGATTAAAATAATAAAAGATGCTCATGGCATTGCCTTTCTTAAAAAAATCAAACATAAAAGTAAACTTAAGAGTCAGGAAAAGATCAGTACAGTAATGACATCAAAATGAGTTTGGTTTTCCAAAAAAAAAAAAAAAAAAAATTGTACAAAGGAGTTCAGGAGTTCCTGTGATATATGAAACTTGAAAAAAGGAAGGCCACTTATATAAATGCTTGTGTTTTCTTGAGTCTTTGAGATATCTACGTTCTGTGGGAGCAAGCACTATAATGTGATTTTCAAATTACAACAGCTAATTTGTTCTGACCCATCCTTGGTCACTGGTTGAATTTTTTTATATCTCAAATGCCGTCGTCAAATATGGGCCAATGTCCATACAGAGGTAAGTTTCCATGTACAAAATTAGCAGGAACAAGTGAGAAAGGGAGGTGCTTACACTGCCCTTTCTGTAGGACATATTTGCACTGACTGAGTTAATGTTTATGGGCTGTAGGTATTCAGTGAGACATAGTATGTGGTGGCTAAACTCAATGCCCTACAAAGAGAAACAAAAGGAGAAGCCTTGTCCATCATATTGCCAATAAACGGCAGTAAAATTACTTGACAATATAAAGATAATACTTGGCTTTCCTACTGTGCTTGGTTCTTGCTAAAATGTTATTAATGAAAGGAACTATTAGATCCCAGTAACAAGCTATCATACAATACTTTACCTACCTAATTTCCTTTCCCATTCACCCATAATATTTCCTGTTTCTATATGGCAGTCATTTGGACTCTACAATATTTCAATCTGTCTCATCTCCATTATTGGTAGCACTACTCCCCAATCCACACTCCTGCTCTGGGCAAAACTCCTGTCTCCTCATTAATTCTATTTATTCAACTCCCTCAACCTTTGTCCAGAGGGTCTCTTTTCACATCAGATATTCTGTTTTGTTCGTTAATTTGTAGCTTTTGACATTTATTATTATCTTCCTATGAGACACAGAAAGAATAAAAGAAGTTAAATGTTTTCACAAGCAACCCTAGATTCCTGTGTCCCCTTGCGGGGGAGCAAAATAGAAAGATAGAAAAGCTGCCACATAGAAGGCCCGAAATAAATGACCTGCACCACCCATAGGCAAATTCTACCTCTTTGTCAAGAATGTTTCGTAAGAGGGAATCAATAAGAGCTGAATATGAAACATTTGTGAAGTGTACTAGCTAAGTTCAGTGAACTCCCAAGCTAATCCTGTGTTCTCAGAAGCTGTAAGCGCCAATCTTTTCACCTTTGCTCAGGGGGATGAGCTCACCACAGAAACTGGCCTGTTTTTTGACCTCAAAATCCAGCTGGGACAGGGCTGGGGGATGGCAGAAGCAATGAGAGGGAAGGCTTCCAGGCCATTTGTTCTAAACTGAGGTGTGCTGGCAGAAGGGAAGGACAAGGTTGAGTCTCCGTGGCCCTGAGCTGGGTCACACAGCTGGAATCACACTTTGCTCAACACAAACGTCTTTCACTCTTTCATTCACCCACAAGCAACACAAGGAGTGCAACAGAACACTGCTGAGAAGAAACAGGCCCAGCGCCACTGGCCACTGTCAGTATCTAGGCTACCTAGTAAAGCAATCCCCACACGACCCGGATGCTAAATAAACGTTTACATCAGCTCATGTTTCCCTATGACTAGCTGATCAGTATATCGAATTGAAATATAACAAAGACCAAAAGGAATGCTGGCAGGAGGGTCAGTATTTTCAGTTTTTGTACAGGTTTTTTGAAAATCCCATCATGTTTGTTCCCTTTAATGATACTGTTGTCTTACAGAAAAATACTCATTCATGTGTTAAAATTTCATCACCATATATAAAGCGACATTCCTTTTTAAAACAACAACAAAAACTAAACTAAACTTACTAAAAAGCCCCAAATGTCTACACTGAAGCAACTCAAATGAAATGGTCTAATCATAAAATTAAACACATTACAGATGACTTGATTTGAGGGCATTTAGTACATTCGAATATACTCGATATTTCAGTTTCTTTAACCTACATTCCCTAAAAGTAACACTAAACAGTGGTTCTGTGTGTATGACACAGTAAAAATGCATATATTTATTTCTGAGGCTATAGATTAGCTGATTGTGAATTACCCTTGAAAGTCTGTTTTATAAAATAATGTTCACGCAAATTCTACTAAATGTATGGTATACATTATACAAACATTAAATATGAAGGGAACTGGTATATAAATAATCAACTGACTAGACTATGCATTTAATATGTATTTCATGACATAATGTTAGCTTTTATAGGAATCACTGCTTGAAAAAGCAGACCATTAAACTGAATTTGAGTTTCAATGACTCAAGTTCTAGTTCCTTTCAAATGTGTCTGGACAATTTGGTTGTATCACTTGCTTCTCATACATAAATTTTTTCTTACCATTTATGAAATGCTTGTTACGATAAAAATTATTATACCACATATGTATTTATATTCCCATCCCAATCACCAATCGAATTTCTAAACTATATCCCTATGTTTTAAACTAAACCAATTAAACAATAACAAACAAAACTTTATGCATCTACCTATTCCTATTGATTACATATATTCTTTTCTTGCCTTGTCTTTACCACTAGTGTATTAATTCTTAAGCCCAAGAGCTTTGCATTCCTACTGCTCTACTCCATCCTTTGCTTTAAGCACAAATTAAAAAGAATGTAAACCAACACTATAATTTGTCTCATGATAGCTCCAAGATGGTCTGATTTACTGCGTGGTAAGAATATCTCCTATCCTGCACTTCAGTCTCCATCCAGGCCTTCAAATAATATAGTCTATCAGTTAATATACAGCATTCCCAGTTGAATATGATTCTCCAACAGTAGCAGACAGAATTGTTCTCTCGTCATCCCGTGGGGCCTCAGAGGACAGTCAAAATCTCAGCAACACTGTATTTTCCTCGCTTCTGTGCCATTCTAACAATTTCTTCCCCTGGGAAAGCCTCATCTTTTCCTTAGATTTGTGTTTCTGGACTCACTGATGAATTTAGATTCTATTCAAATGTCCTCGCACTGCTATGTTCTATTATGATCTGGAAAATAACTGTTATTGTTAGCAAGCAAATGTTAGAGTTTTTATTCCATTAACACATGCTTTGAGAAGTCCTAAGTTCCTGTTTATGACTTTGCAGATAACAAACAACACTATAAAGAGCATAACTATTTATTGGGCTTTAAAGACACGAGAGATAATTTATTAGTGGACACACTCGGTGTTCTGTCCAGGTGGTTGCTATCAATCACAGACAGAAGTCTTCCCAAATATTCACTTAATGAATAAATTGAAAGGAAGATCAAAATGTTTTTCATCCACAGAAAGACCTTTGCCACAGCATTGATATGCTGGTACTTTTGTCTTAACATTTTGGTCTCTTATAATCTTTTGTTTAAAAGTCAACTTTTTTATGTAAATGTCTCTCAGTTTATTCAGGGTGATTCTTTTCTGTTGGAATGAGAATCATTATCTCTAAGCATGCATTTATGTGTTGTTTAATTGGGTGTGGTGTGGTTGTTGGCTCTGTGATAAGAAAGTGTCACAGTCTCTGACCTCTAGATGCTTAAAATCTAAGATGAAGTAAATATTCCAATATATTACTGTGGACTGAAAGCATAATGGGCCATTTAAAATCATTCTATGAACAAATTGACTGTCATTTTGACAGTACTGAGAACAACATATGTCCCTTCACGTTTCAGCTTGTGTTGGATCATTAGGCACAAGTTTGAACAATTCCAGGGAAAACTTACAAACATTTTGAAATAAAATTTGGAGGTAAAATATCAAGACTTAACACAAACATTTTACAGAATGATTTACTTTACAAAATTATGTGGTCCATACTTCTTTCAAATAACATATTTTCTGCTGGATTTAAGTAAGCTTAATTGACATGTTATCACTTATATAGAAAATTAACATTTCCCTGATTTGTCAGGGACAACAAGAATGTACAAAGGAAGGGCCACATATACTGCAGGAATTTTAAGCTATTCTCTTATCTTTTATTTTAGAGCATTCATAATTTTTAAATGTTGCATTAATCTTTTGAGGCAATACTGGTGACTTCTTCATTTGACTAAAACATCCCTGCATATCAACAATTGAACAACTGAAACACTTTAACAAAATCTACTAATATATATATATACATAAAATATTGTATGTATTATATATGAAAACTATACATGTTATACCATATATAGTGATATATATATATATATATACTTACACATACATACTCAGGCCATCAGAGAACACTTCATTTAGATTAGTATGAAATTTCAAGCAGGACTTAAGTCTCATTTTTATGGAGCTACACCCACAAATCCCCCAGGCTACACGTAGTTAAAACTCTGGAAGAAATTTTATTCTGAGATTGTGCTCCTGCCACATCACACTGTCAATATCCAATATTCTGAAGCTTCAAGGGCCAGTGCCCACTGATCCTAGTCCCATTTAAAGAAACACAATGCAATCTAATGCCAGTTCTCAAAGCACGTAAGTACATGCTGCAATCAAAGATTTAAGTGACCATTTATTTTGTCTTGTATCTGCCTGAGAAAATCCTTTGCCAGCCAATTTTCTATTAGAATTAGCCTTCAAAGTTAGAATGTCATTTGCATGCTTGCAGACAAAGCTAACAATTTCAAATCATGAAAATGTGTATTCTCAGATGGTGAATATTTGCTTTTTTAAGTACGGAGAGTAGAAATCGAGCTAGTATTACTAGATTTTATATATTGCTTAAATTAACAGCCAAGAAAAGCCTCCAAGGGGTAAACTGCCTTTTTGTAATATTACCTTTAATTTCTTTTAGCAAATGGGATATGAGGTTTAAGTGGGTTGAAGAAAATCAAGTAAAATATTTATGGTATACAATTTTCCATGGTCATATGCCTAAAAGCAAACATTTTGTGGTTAGTTTACTATGAACGTACCAGGGCTAGCAAGGGAGTCTTTCGCAAGATAGTTGATTTTTAGAAACACTTACAGGTTGAAACTACAAGCTCCTAATAACATTTAACAATCAGAATTGCTTTGGAAACCAGCCCATGTTGGCTAACGCTGGCTACTTAGGCTCTGCAAAGCTTTTGTAACTAGTTTGGAAACCAAGTACCATAAAACCAAGCATTCCATTTTACATCCAATGTGTCTGTGCTGGCATTAAGTAATACCAGGAGAGCATTTTAAAGGTGCAAGGTCAAATACTTGATATTCCATTAAGTAAAATATAAAAGAAAATATTGCACATCATCTAAATATTCTAAGAGGCTAAGTTCTAACCAGTATAAATCCACAAGGGACAGAAAAGTAGCATGATGAAATAAAAAAGAACACTGGACTGAGAATTAGGCCTTGGGCAAATCAAATCCATTCTGAGTCTAGTTTCTCCACTTCTTCAAAGAGGGTAATAATGCTGGCTTCACTGACCTCTTTGGATAAAAGCCTGCATATAGAAATGCTTAAAAATGTAGACAATTTAATACAAATATTAGATAATACAATCATTTTCATTTCTCCTGATAATCATGCAGCAGGTCTCTGAACAAGACCTGTGTACTGTGTTATTCATAACATAAGTTGAGAAGAGGTGGTAGTTTTTACACACCTCCTCCCCTGCTTTTTTTCTTTACACTTAATGAGCTTCAGACATACAGTCAGTTACTAAACTCCTCGGACACTTTTAGCAGCATCAGAAGCAGCTGCCACTTGCAAACCTGTCTGATTCCACAGGGACTAAGGATGTAAAAACAATGAGTCATTACAGGTGTGTCTGCCTTTTTCATTCAAAGACAAAATGAAAAGAAGATGAAATTCACCAAACACAGTGTTTTTAAAGCAGAAAGTAAAGAGATCAACCAGGAAATACTTTATTCCTTTAATTCATATGACAGAAATTCACATATAACATAGTAATTGTGTTTAAATAGTCTGCTACTGTGCTGGGTGCTCCCCCAGACTACGAAAAAGAGCGCTATCTAACTTCCAGGAACACATTGTTTGAGAATAACAATATGGGGCGTAATGGTAGCATACAATTAATTCTAATTCCAGGTAGAACCTCGGTGAGACAAGAGGTAGTAAGAAGGCCACTGAAATTAATGAAAGGAAGGTGGCAGGATCCTTAAAAGGTTTAATGAAAGAGACAGAGATGACATTTGAGATAATTTTGAATGATTCCTGGGATCCTGGTAGGAGAAATATCAAGACAGAAACTAGAAAGAGGGATATGTTCAACATGGGAAGTCCAAGTTGTTTCAAGAATATCCTGCTACAGCTTCCCTGTATACCCAAATGTGCATATGTTTGTGCAAGCTGCTGCTGTTCATTTGTTACAAAGGTGACATGAATAACCTAAATTTATAAAACATCTTTAAAACTGGCAAATAATACAGAATCTCTATGGATTAAAAACGAAACATTTACTATACATGTAATCATGTTTTAGAAATTAAAAATAAATTAAAATATGCAAAACGAAGATTACATATGATCCCACCACCCAGGGCTATTTTGACTTATGTCCTGCCAAGACTATGTCTGTGTACATATATACATCTACAATTTTTTTCTTCTTCTTTTAATTATACTTTAAGTTCTGGGATACATGTGCAGAACGTGCAGGTGTGTTACATAGGTATACTTGTGCCATAGTGTTTTGCTGCACCCATTATCCCGTCATCTATATTAGGTATTTCTCCTAATGGTATCTCTCCCCTAGCACCCCTCACCCTGACAGGTTCTGGTGTGTGATGTTGCCCTCGCTGTGTCCATGTGTTCTCACTGTTCAACTCCCACTTATGAGTGAGAATATGAAGTGTCTGGTTTTCTGTTCATGTGTTAGTTTGCTGAGAATGATGGTTTTTCAGTTTCATCCATGTCCCTGCAAAGGACATGAACTAATCTTTTTTATGGCTGCATAGTATTCCATGGTGTATAAGTGCCACATTTTCTTTATCCAGTCTATCACTGATGGGAATTTGGGTTGGTTCCAAGTCTTTGCCTTTGTGAACAGTGAAGCAATAAACATATGTGTGGCTGGGCGCGATGGCTCATGCCTGTAATCCCAGCACTTTGGGAGGCCGAGGCAGGCAGATCATGAGGTCAGGAGATCGAGACCATCCTGGCTAACATGGTGAAACCCTGTCTCTACTAAAAACACAAAAAATTAGCCGGGCGTGGTGGCGGGCGCCTGTAGTCCCAGCTACTCAGGAGGCTGAGGCAGGAGAATGGCGTGAACCCTGGAGGCGGAGCTTACAGTGAGCTGAGATCACGCCACTGCACTCCAGCCTGGGTGACAGAGACAGACTCCGTTGCAAAATAAAATAAAACAAAATAAAATAAACATATGTGCGCGTGTGTCTTTATAGTAGAATGATTTATAATCCTTTGGGTATATACTCAGTAATGAGATTGCTGGGTCAAATGGTATTTCTAGTTCTAGATCCCTGAGGAATCACCACACTGTCTTCCACAATATTTAAAATAATTTACACTCCCAACAGTGTAAAAGTGTCCCTATTTCTCCACATCCTCTCCAGCATCTGTTGTTTCCTGACTTTTTAATGATCTCCATTCTAACTGTCGTGAGATGGTATCTCATTGTGGTTTTGATTTGTATTTCCCTAATGAGCAGTGATGATGAGCTTTTTTTCATATGTTTGTTGGCCATATAAATGTCTTCTTTTGATAAGTGTCCATTAATATCCTACACCCTCTTTTCTTGTAAATTTGTTTAAGTTCCTTGTAGATTCTGGGTATTAGCCCTTTCTCAGATGGCTAGATGGCAAAAATTTTCTCCTTTCTATACAGATTGCTTTGTAATGTGCTTTTTTCACTTACTAGTATGTTTGAATAACTTTTCATGACATTAAATATACAAAATACAATATAAAATTTACAATATGATTTTAATGGTTCCCTGATGTACTATTGTATATGTTGCCCATCAGTTTATGAGTCTATATTATTTCTTATCCTGTTTATCTTTACTTTCTTGTATAAACAATAATGGCATGGCCATCCTTTTAAGTTAATCAGTATTTAAGCTCTGAATATTTATTTAATTCTAGGATTCCAGTTACTGGGCTCTTTTAAACTGTCTTCCAAAGAGTTATACTGATTTTCATTCTTCACTAATGGGTTAGCCTTGGTCTACTCATGTTCTTTTTAATGTTGAATATTTAAGTTCTAATTTTTCTTACTACTAATATTTGAAAATACTTTTCTTTGAATATTAATTATGTTGAACATTAAAAAATTTGTTTATTAACCGTTTTTATATGATATGAAATGACTAATCTCCATTAAAACATCACAAGTTTGTTTTGAGTGTTTTGTTCATCTTTGCTTTTCCAGTAACAATCCTCTGGGTATCTTTCTCTTAATTAACTGTAACCTCTTATGCATACTACACTAGGATACATTCTTAGGTTTGGGTGTTTATCCACATTTAGTGCCATACACTATAAAGGGTCTGAGATTTTATACTACTTAAAAGGTAACAAGTTAACCTGCTGCAGTTTTATGAATGCTAGCAGAAAATTCCAGAATCCTAGGCCAGAGATGAAGTTCATTACTTGTAGCAAAAGCAGCAGCCAGAGTATCAGCAATTTCTTGTGCTGGTTCCGTAAACCCCAATGTCCTCAAGGAAATGCAAATGCAAACAGCCATTTGGTAACTGCACTTACCGAACGGTGATGTAGGCTTACCGTATGGTAACTGCACTTACCACACTAGGTTGTGTTATAAGAGAACTCTGAGCTCAGAGAACCCAAATATTTTATAATGGGCAGTAAATCTGACTGCCCTTTGCTTCAGAGAGAAACAGTATATTTATTATACTGAAGAATATATGCATGGAGGGAAACCCTGTATCTGTGTTCCAAGGCCATTCAGGATACAAACATCCCTTGAAATGAAAGTCTGGGTTAAAAAAAAAAAAAAAAAAAAAAGGACATCAATGTCTTACCAGGCAAACATGCAGAAATGCAAATGACCCATAGGAAATTATCTCCCAGTGCTTAGCCCTGAATGTGCAAAACAGAATAAAAGATTTTGTGAAGGAAGGAAGGAGAGTGAGTCAAAGGCATTCAGCACTCAAACTTGGTTCCAAACTTAGCCTTACCTGTGAAACCTCACAACAACAGTAACACATCAGCCAAATAAAAAGGTGGCTTCTGGTCAAGCTGATTTCTAAAAACCAGACTTTCTAAAGAGGTTATATAAATAGTGACTGTTCACTTTATAAAACAATTCTCTATAGAATATTTAAATATCAAGTTATTCTGGTATGATTAGAAAGTAAATTCATCTAAAAATATTTATGCCTTTTTATTCAGCATATTAGTTAATAGAGTATGCTCAGGATGAAACTGCCTCAATTTGAATCTGGCTCTGTGTGCTGGTTGAGTTATTTAGCATGCTTCCTTTGCCTCTGCTGTAAACTGGGGATACTGATGGCTATTAACTCCATCCTCAAAGAGCTAGTAAAAGGTGCTTTTGTCACTGTATGATACATAGGAAATATTCAGCAAATGTTAGTCATTATTAATTGTATTACTATCACTGAAAAATAAGTCATTCAGTTGATATATTTTCTTCTGCTCTTTTCCTCTATGTTTACAATTAACTACAAAATGTTTTCTTTTCTTGAATGACAGGATAGATGCTAAATAAAAGATTTACCAAAATCTAACTCTAATAATAAATGGGTTAAGGCTTCACTCAAATTATAGGTTATTTCTAAAACTAGGAGAAGGGAAAATATTTTTTTAAAAAAAGGATGATAAACTTTGGGAGGCCGAGGAAGGTGGATCACTTGAGGTCAGGAGTTTGAGACCATCCTGGCCAACCTGGTGAAACCCCATCTCTACTAAAAAATACAAAAACTTAGCCAGGTGTGGTGGCTCATGCTTGTAGTCCCAGCTACTCGGGAGGCTGAGGCAGGACAATCACTTCAACCTGGGAAAAAGAGGTTGCGGTGAGCCGAGATCGCGCCACTGCACTCCAGCCTGGGTGACAGAACGAGACTCTGTCTCAAAACAAAGAAACAAACAAAAACAAACAGCAAAAGAAAAGAATGATGAATTCCTAAAGCTGGATTGTAGCACCTGTGATAACTTCTTTATTTCTATACTTTTGTATAGTGTACTAACAAAGAACCTAAAAATAAGAAAAAAGAAAAAAGTTGTATATTATTTAAGGTCTGTAACATACTGTTCACTTAACACAAACAACCTATGAAGCTCAGGGATAGAGTATTCAAATATTTGTGGGGGGCAGCAGAGGGCTGCATGACATTCCTCTCCAGAATGTAATCATTATTTCTGGGTTATGGTTCGTTCTAAACCTAACAGTAGTGACTCATCCTTTTCCAGAGATTCTGAAGTAGATGGAAAATGCATATTTGAAGAAAAGGTGGTGAACAAAGAGAGAGAAAGACTAATAAATGGTGGCTCTATTGCAAAGGCAAAGCTGTTGAACAAAGTGGGGGAAATGAGAGAACTCTGAGCAAACTAACTCATAGCATTTTTTAAAGTTTCATTATGTTTCTGAGACTTGCGCTTTGATAATGTGTAAAGAATCATTTTTTCCCCTTTCACCACCGCCCCATTCTGTTATCATTGTTACGTCTATTTCACATTTGAGACAGATGAATTTTGGAGAAGTTATGTCATTTGGTCAAGATCATGCATGTAGTAAATAATACATTTAGGATTGAATTCTAGTTTAAAAAGTCAGCTTTTGTGTTATTTTCACTGTAGTAATATAGCATCAGCTGAACTTGAATTCCGGCCAAGTGCTTGTTCTCCTAAAGCCTCCATCACAAACTACTGAAATAATTCTTGGCCAACCCAAGCATCAAATAAAGAATAACCTCACCTTCTGGTGCTCAGCCAGCATGGGGATTCTGTTAAATTGTGGGTGTAGCTGATATTCTTGGTTACCTGGGGATCCTTCTGTTAATTTTGGCACATATTTGGCTTTTCTTAAGCTCTTGGTCTGTGACTTTTTAAACTATTCAGCTGTATCCTGGCTATGTCCACGTCCTCAGAGAATAAAACAAAATCATAGACCAGGCTGTTCTTTTTATTTTGTCCTGGACACTCTCATTCCCCAGATAAATCACAGGCACAGTCATAAATCTACGGGAAAAAGAACAGTACAAGTTCCATTGGAAAGGCATTCTCTATCTTTTCCACATTGTATCCACTATTCACAGTGAATTGCTACTAAGAAAATGTTTCTCTCTAGTACTCTAGCTACATAAAACACTTGGTAATATACATACTAGTTTATTGTTCTTCACAGGCAAACATAGTGCTACTTTTCTAAGAGTGGGAATAACTCATTCCGAACCACTCGTCCCCCAAAGGCATATCCATATCCCTTAACTTGGCTTTGACAGGAATTATAGGAGTAATGTAACTATTATTTGGTAAGAAAGCTGATAGTAAACCGTGTCTTCTCCTTATTCCTAACCCTGTACTTACATTTTGCCTGGCCTCATATTTAAAGAATACCTTCCACTTCTCTCAAAGCTTACAAGTAACAGATATTCAATGCTTCATAGAGTCAGGTCCAGCAATCTTCTGCTGAGGTCTAAAACCTTGCAAAATTCTGGAAAATGGTATCCAAGTAATACTGTGGTTTTGTTAGTTAAAAGTATATCTGAGTACATGTGTGAATGTGTATGGGTGGGTACGTATGTGTGAGACAGATTGAAAGTTTCTTCAATAAATATATTACTTTGAGTAATATCAGGAATCATGCTAGGCACTAGGGTTATAAAATACATCATAAATGAATAGAGTCCTTAAGGAACTTTGTTTGTTACACTTTAATCAAAGGGTCAGACGGAGAAAAAATGCTTTTACTATGCCATCCTGAGTACTCGGATATAAATGTGCACAAGGTCCTGTGGGAGTAGAGAGAAGGGTGATTTGGTTTCCAGGGACAAGCTGTCTTGAAGGAGATGGCAGAAGCAGCAATGAATGCATAGGAGTGACCCTGGAGAAGAATGTGGAGGACGTTACAGGTAGAGGAAAAGCAAGCATGAAAAAACATGGTGAGTATGAAAAAGCACGAAAAGTCATTATTATTAATTAAAGTTTGGGAAGGGAGTGGTAGAGTTAAGGCTTGACAGATATTATGATGAAGACATTATGTAAGATCATATGGACATAATCAGAAGCTTAAAATTTAACATGTAGGTAATGAGGAATCATCAAAAGGCTTTATGGCTAAGTGTGGCAAAACAGTTTGCCTTTCAGGCAAGCCAGTCAAGGATGAAATGGGGTTAAGATCCTAGGCAGGGAACAAATTAGGAAGCTAATGAAAGAGACAGTTTCCAGAAGATACGATGAGGACCTGGACAAGGGTGATGGTAATAGTAAGGACAGAAGATCCATAGTGGGTCACTGTATACACAATGAGATCCTCTCTCCAGGGCCATCTGAAAGGGATATCCATGTGAGGGTTATAGATACGAATTGGAATAAACTGTATCCTCCCCAAAATTCACTTATTGAAGCCCTAACTCCCAATGTGACTGTATTTGGAGAATGGGACTTTAAAGTTGTAATTAAAGTTAAATAAGGTTATAATTATGACACTCTAATCCCACAGAATGTGCCTTTCCAAGAAGAGGAAGAGACACTGGAGCTTTCTCTCTCTGAGGACACACAGAGAAAAGACCATGTGAGGACACAGTGAGAAGGTGGACATCTGTAAGCCAGGAAAAGAGGAGGCCTAGCCAGAAACTGACCATGCTGGCACCTCAATCGTGGATTCCAGCCTCTAGAACTCTGAGAAAATACATATTTTTTTTTTTTTTTTTTTTTGAGACGGAGTCTCACTCTGTCGCCCTGGCTGGAGTGCAGTGGTACGATCTCAGCTCACTGCAAGCTCCGTCTCCCAGGTTCATGCCATTCTCCTGCCTCTGCCTCCCGAGTAGCTGGGACTACAGGCACCCACCACCACGCCTGGCTAATTTTTTGTATTTTTAGTAGAGACGGGGTTTCACCCTGTTAGCCAGGATGGTCTCGATCCCCTGACCTCATGGTCCGCCCTCCTTGGCCTCCCAAAGTGCTGGGATTACAGGCGTGAGCCACCGTGCCCAGCCCCCCACTTCCGTTTTTTAAGCCACTCAGTTGGTAACACTTTGTTATGGCAGACCCGGATGACTAATACAGAGGGTTTTGTTGATAGAAGTAAACCCTAAGAAACATATAAAGAGAAGCGAAAGCACTGAGAGAAAGTCTGAAGAAGCAGAAAGCCAGGAGCAGACAGGTGAGTAGAGCAGGAGCTTCTGCTTGGTAGTTTTGTAGGATGAAGCAAAAGTCAAGTGGGTTCCCTGTAGAAAGGAGTTCTAAAGCATGTAATGATGGATTTCTGTTTCTGAGGAGGCTATTATAGAGTTGTGATTGGATCAGCCAAACTGTTGTCCAACTACTATTATATCCTGAATCTATTTTCATTCCTGAAGTCTGTGTGGTAGCCAAGTCTGTTTCTTGTTTGCCTTGCTTGCCAGTGTGGTATAACAGCCACGCCCCCACCCTCCTCTGGCATCAACTGGAATAGGCCTTTTCACTTGCACTCTAAAACTGCCAAACATCAAGAGTGGGAGGAAGAGATGTCAGGATGAGCAGAATGCAAATAATGACGGCAGACTCCAGAAATCTTGGGATGAGATGTTAACTATCCAAGATTTTATTTAAAAAATATGAACTGTAATACATATATAAAATATGAATATTTTAGCCATCCATATTATAATACCAGAAAACCTCTTGTGCACATAATGAGGGCCATCTATGTACCACAGGAAGTGTGGCATGATGCCATCTCTAAATGAAGAGGGGCTCTTTTTAAAAAGGCACCAAAAATCTGTTTTTATTCCTCTTTATAGCAAATTGGCTTAGTTTAAATGCCAGTCTATAAAAGGCTTCATCCACACTCTCAGTACCCACCAGTTGTGAAGAAAAGAATGAAGGAAACCACTGAGTGCACTTTTTTTCTCAGCACCTGCCAAAACGGAGCTTGGGTTTTCGGACAGAATTTCATAAATGGAACAAATGAAGAATAATGATCCTTCCTTTATCTCTATGCCATTATAGCGCCATCAAGTGGAAGACAAGATTATAGGATTTAGACAGTCCTTGCAGAGGAATTGGTAAGTAGATTATTCTTCTACCTGCTTAAGGATACTTTCAATTTTGATCCGAGACACATCTGTGTGTGTGTACTTCTGTGTGTGTCTGTGTGTGACACAGAGAGAAACCGTGTGGCAGTTCCTGCCTTTTGTCTTCTACATTAATGCATTCCACCTGTGCTTTTAACATCCAGATGCTATCATATTTTAATTATACTGATTAATGCCCGCTTAAGAATTACAAATGGTAAACCAACCTTCCCTCAAATTAGCTTAGTCAATCTGTTTAAAGGCAGAACAGTGAAATAGGACACCAAGCAAATAACATATAAAAAAATGGAAATGTCTTCATTTGTTTTTGTTTGAGTTCTTTTAAAGGTGACAGAACGGCCCTTCACTATCAGTGCAGCAAATGCAATATGCAAAGACGAATGCATTTACAGCTATAGGTTGCATTGCTGTTTTAGCATTACTCTCACTGTTGGGAAATCATCTGTGAAAAATAAGATGATAGAGAATTCTCATGATAAAACTGCAAAGAGATTTCAAAAGAAATATTGCCATCTCCATCTTTGGAGAGCTTCGTGAAGAGGATCATTGTGTGCTCTAGTTGCTCTGACCAGAGATTCCAACTCTACCCTGAAATATCTTACAGCGTCTTTAAATATCTCTCTTATGGGTCTCTGGCAAAACAAAACAAAACAAGAAAACAGGCCGGGTGCTGTGGCTCACGCCTGTAATCCCAACAATTTGGGAGGCCGAGGTGAGTGGATCACCTGATGTCAGGAGTTCAAGACCAGCCTTGTCTACATGGTGAAACCCCCATCTGTACTAAAAATACAAAAAATTAGCCAGGCATGTTGGTGGGCACCTGTAATCCCAGCTACTCGGGAGGCCGAGACAGGAGAATCGCTTGAACCCAGGAGGCAGAGGTTGCAGTGAGCTGAGATCACATCATTGAAGCCTGGGCAACAAGAGCAAAACTCCATCTAAAAAAAAACAAAAAACAAAACAAAACAACAACAACAATAACCAAAAAAAAAAAAAAACCCAAGAAAACAGAAAATCCTTTAACCTAAGTCACCAAGTAATTTAAGGTGAAATAATTTTCTCCTTAGCCACTTTTTAAAGAAAAGAAACATGAAACACGTATTTAAAAAAAAAAAAAAAAAAATCAAGGCTTTGTAACAACCCTGAAAAGACCAGGAATCATGAGTTAGTTGTTTTTCCTGAGTAAGGACACTGTAGAGCAGAGAGGTGAGGACTGCTTTTGGCACTGGTGACCTGCCCTGAGGCTTTTTCAGTCCATGATTGCCAATTCTTCCATCTAAAAAAGGAGATCTCACCACTTCTCAGCATGTCATAAGGATTAAATGGCATAATATAAATGAAAGCATCTTGAAAATTTTTGTATATTGACCTACTCTGAGTCTGCAGAGATAAAGATCCCACAATATTTTTGTGCTCCAAAATATGAGAAAGTAAATACGGCTTTACAATTCCAGTTTTCTATCTTGTCTGCTTTATTATCTTCGCCCTCCCCCCGCCCTTTTTTTTTTGAGACTTGCTCTGTCACCCAGGCTGGAGTGTAGTGGTGCAATCTTGGCTCACTGTAAGCTCCGCCTCCCGGGTTCGCGCCATTCTCCTGCTTCTGCCTCCTGAGCAGCTGGGACTACAGACACCAGCCACCAGGCCCGGCTGATTTTTTTTGTATTTTTAGTAGAGAAGCGGTTTCACCATGTTAGCCAAGATAGTCTCAATCTCCTGACCTCGTGATCCGCCGCCTCAGCCTCCTAAAGTGCTGGGATTACAGGCGTGAGCCACCTAGCCCGGCCTCCCCACTGGTTTTAAGCACTTTACCAAGAGCTTTCTATTCAGACTGCATCAATGTCATGTAACAATTCCACACAAAACTTGTTTCCATGAGTCTGACGCTTCTGGACAAGGACAAGGTCATCAGTTTTGGGTGATAACTTCTGTAACATCACAAGACTCTTGTTCCTAAGGTACCTACTAGTGGCAAATGTGTGCATGTGTGTGCGTGAGAGAGACAGAAAGAGAGAGAAAAACCCTTTTGAGAAGGCCTCCTTAAATCAGGGATAAGGTTATTTCTGAGAGTAAGATAAAAACCTAAACATACCAGTGATGGCAAGCTTAACTGTAATGCATAGCTGTCAATTGTGTGCCTAATATGCACCAGAACTAAACCTTAGAAAACAAAAATGAATAAAGCATATCCCTACCTATAAGGAGATTACAATGTCGAAGGGTAAAATGGATAATTAAACACAGTAATTATCACATAAGCACTATGATAAGGGTAACCGAGGCATTGAGTGGTCATGGAAAGTTTCTCAATAAAGGTGCTACCTCGTGTAACTCCTTGATGGATGACAGGGAGATAGAAAGACATGAGAAGTGGGACAGTAAGAATGCAAGGGGCGGGAAATGGATTGGGGGAGAAAAGGGAGACCAGGAAAAGGGATGGCTAATGTAAAGCCAGTGGGTCCAAACAAACCAAAACAAAGGCATATTAAGGAATTTCATATATTCCAGAATGGCCAAGGATTTTAAGTGTACTTTTACATTGTGTATACATTTTCATATGTTTTTTGTATGCATATAGAGAGCTACATCTTTATATACCTACTGCTTGGACCCGAAACCTGATTCATGGCTGTCAGCTCTTCCACATATAGGCAACAAGAAAAGGGCAAATACAACATGCCTGAAATGCTCAAACGGCTTCCTTCTGTTAAATGCAATCATGAAATGATACGGCTTAACATAAACTCACTGAAGCCTCATCTTTCAAGCACAATGCAAAGATTCTAGCTTTATTCAATCTCAGCTACAGGGCAATCACAACTGTAACTAACTCCTACGTCTTTCATCTTTTGACAATGAAATTAAAATATTGCTTCATGCTACAGTAGGAAAGAACACTCTAAAATAAATAATCCCAAAGTTGAAATAAAACTGAAAATAACAGCAGTGCCTTTCTGAGACAGTGGGGCAGCAATGTTAACGAATGGAAGCTTTGCATACAAATGGAACAAACACTCATTGATTTTGAAGGTATACGGAAGACGACTCAGATAAGCCACAGACATCAGAAATTTAAGAATCAAAGCCAAAATGAGACAATTTAGACAAGGGGCATAATTATTTTTTTTAAAGGTGGGGGATACACAGAGAAAGTAAAGATGAAAGTTAGCATTCACCTGAGATACCCAATTACAGAAAAGTCATGGAAATCAAACATGCAAGATGTTTAATGCACAGAGTGAGATGGAGAAGGATCATTTTTAAACCTTAAATTCTCCCTGCTCCTAGTTTGGATAAAGAGGAATTCCTCAAGTCCTAGGTTTTCAAAATTATGTCTCTTAAAGAATTAGTAGCTTTGCAAATCAAAGCAGGATCAGCTCGTATCATCTCAGTTTATCTCTGTCAGTACTCCTGGTGGTGGTGACATGCCGGCCTCTCATATTTCTGTAAGCCTGGCCCTTTGGATTGTCCCACAGTATCAGCCTAAAAGGCTAAGGAGTTGTAAACCTGCTTTTAACTCTCCTTATTCCCTCCTACCACACATACACACATACATACACACACACACACACACACACACACACACACACACACACGGTCTACCTGTCCCATGGCTTCCGAATTATGAAATGTGCCCCATTCAGTTCTTGCAACTCTTCCCACTTACCCACTCTGTTCATCCTCTCTGGGGAATCCAATCTTGACCCAAAGAGACGAAGTAATCTTTAAAATCAGAAACTGCTTTAGTAACTCATTAGAGATAGATGACCATCTCCTACATCACCTGAGTCTTTCCTTTCCTCAGGCATTTCCTCTCTAGATTTTGGGTCACCAAAACAACCCAACAGCCATTCACTTGCTCCTCTCTACATAAACAAAAATAAAACCCAAACCAAAAATAAAAGCAGCCAGGCGTGGTGGCAGGCGCCTGTAACCCCAGCTACTCAGGAGGCTGAGGCAGGAGAATTGCTTGAACCTGGGAGACAGAGGTTGAAGAGATATTATTTCTAGAGATTACTATATTATCCTCTGAGAAAACGTACCTGCTTGTCCTTTGGGAGCAAAACCGTAGTGTAAAATGCAGGTTGAATATTCCTTATCTGAAATGCTTGGGATAAGATGTGTTTCAAATTTTTGATTTTTTTTGGATTTCAGAATATTTGCTTATACATAATGTTCACATGGGAAACCTAGGCATGAGCAGAAAAGATATATCACAGCTGAGGATGACTGGGAGGGTTTTCTTCCCCCTAAAGAATGCTGAATAAACTGTGTATTGTGTGCTTGTATTTTGATCGCAACTCATCACATTAGGTCAAGTGTGGGATTTTCCACTTTTGGCATCAAGTGGGCACTCAAATCTTTTGATTTTGGAGCACTTCAGGTTTCAGATTTTCAGATTAGGGATGCTCAACCTGTACTAGTAGCTGATTTTTAAGGTTTCCTTTGTTGGTAATTTTTATGGAAAGAAGAAAATCTCAACAGATGAAATAAACAGCAACTAAAACTGGATTTACGTTGTTATTTTTTTCAGCAATAAATGCAATCAAAACTTTTTTGAAAAAAAGACTGTCAAAAGTAAGACATGTAACTAAGAGTGAAATCTTTGGAGAGTTAGACTTTATAGCTCTAAGTGAATGTAAATGCTTAACTAACAGTGGAATTGGAAATTGGATAAGTTTCCTTGAGATAGAAATAGTCAAAATGCTACAGGAGATTCCAAACTGCTTGCTACAAAAAAAAAAAAAAAAAAAAAAATTCCTTAGCTTTGCCTATAAGTAGATCTCTAGTTCTTCTCCATGCAGGAAATATGTGGTCTTCCATCCCAGGGAGAATAATGGTTAGGTTTCTCAACTCTCATAACAGAATGTCAACATCACCATCTGCTCATCTGGCTTTCAAAGTATGCATATGGGCTCATCTTCTCGCCCAGAATCTCCTCTTGCTTTGGGGCTTTTCTCTTCAGTTTGGTCTTTAGTATGTACTCCTAAGTTTGCCAAATGCACACTGGAGGCCACAGAAGACTTTGCCGAAGAACAGCCCAGTAATGAATTGAATTCTTATCTATTCAGAGGTTTCTGTGAAAAAATTCCTCTGCAGCATATTCAAATTCTATAGCCCCAATTATACTCCCTGACTGTGGTAATTTAAACGTTATTTTAAAATTAAGGCCTTTGTTAATAAATACTGTTTGCTTAAAGGATAAAAGGTAGAATTATAGCCTTCACACCAAACTGTAGTCTCCATGGGTCCTTATCTGCTTGTATTAATTCAAACAGAAGATTCCGGGTGTCATCTGCCACTTAGAGCCTGAAGTAAACCTCTAAAAGCATACATTTCTGTTGTTGTTTCCATTCTACATGGGCTTAAAGTATGCTTTAGAAACATACATCACAACTGAGATGTGGGTGGGCATTATGAATAGTTAAGCAGGAGGGCAGAAAGCAATATGGACAGAAGAAACAAAATAATTTCTTAGCACATAAATAAATTCAAAACCTATTTGAAATGTAGTATGTTGGAAGAACATTAGTTAGGGTCTCTATAACTAATTAGCTTTGCGACTTTGGGTAAGACATAATCTCTCTGCATATTTATGTAAAGCTAGAATTATGTGAGAGAAAACTAAAGTTTAGAAGGACAGAAAGTAAGTACAAAGTAAAGACATTGAACATAAATCTTGAATTTTACCATTAATTGAATGATGGAAAGAAAATAAAGACTACATTATTAACTTTTATTTGTCTATTTTCTCTATAAAATTTTCAATACATGATTCAGAGGTCATGTCCATCTTGATCACCACTTTATCTCTGGTGTCTAGTACAGTGCAGACTGACTATTTAATATATTTTGAAGGAAAGGCCAAATGAGTGTTAAACATATTATCTAATACTATAATACTCTTATGGTCTCATTCTTCAGTTCTTTGCTAATATAATAGCTGCATTTGTATCCTCTGTAATATAAAAATAGGAAGGGATGGTATTGGTTGTAGTTGAATATTTAACAGGAGAAAGTTAAGCCTCAAATAAGAAACTTCCTGAAATATTATCAATGAGAAAATGGGTATAAAATCTTCCATTATACCGAAAATACAATTTTTTTTTTTATCACAAGGGAAGGGTAAATGGTTAATTAAAAGCAAATTAGATGAAATAAGATGATACAAAGAAGGTATCCCATTTAATGAACATGATGTTAGATACTTTAGAGAATTTATTTAAATTTCTGAACAACTCTAAAAAATAAATCCAATATTAGTTTTAAATAAGAATAAATTAAAACATAGAAAAGTTAAGTGACCTATCCAAAGTAACATAAGCTGTAAGCAGAAGAATTGAGATTTGAGCACTGATATTACTGGTTCTAATGTCAGTTCTTTTTCCAGTATCCATTTCACATTAATTGATAGTCTACCAACTATCAGATGTTTCACTCAGCACTCTTTAGGAAGGAAGGGAAATTAAATATTGGCATTAGTTAATGAGAGACATTTCTTTCCACCGAGTGTAAGTAATAGGATGAAGATACATTTTGAGATGGTATGATTTATCCAGAATAAAAAGCAAAGTTTGTTAGAGGTCTCCAATCTATTTATGATAAAAGCATTATGTAAAAAACAAGAAAAGTAAATTTCTTAAGAGCAATGTTAGATGAAAGCCCATCACAGTTAATGGTATAAGTAAAACTGCATTAATTGTCAATGGTATGAAAATGTTCAGATAAATCATGCCAGGATAAAACAGAGGGCTTATAAACAAGTCTTTCAGTTGGGTGGTCATCAAAAATGTATGAATATCCACTGAGTTAAAACTACTTACTCTTTGGCTTTGCCATCTTCATGTTTAGTGGAAGGAAGCAGGGCCATTTTTGGTGTAAGGTTCCGCTTAACCTTCACTGAAGGGTTAATCAAGAACCATTACTCTAAAAACTCAAAACACTTCTGTAAGCCTTTACAATGCCTAGTTTATACCTTAATTTTATTATCATGGGAATTAACAGAAAATCCTCCCAATACAAAATAAAGTGTGTTCTTTCAAAGATATAGAGAAAAAGGCAGCTGAAGAGATGTTTCCTCCTCACATTAGCCTTGGGCAGGGTAAACAGAAGATAAAAATCCACAGGGACATACTGAGTAAGAGTAGCCATTGAATGACAGGAAGAAAACCTAAATTCCTTGTCTTCTGAACAAGATAGAAACAGGAATGCAAAAAGAGCCTGGAACCCCCAGAGGACCCTCAGCATGAGCAGCAGAATTATCCACAATATTCTCATGCATTTGTATTTTTTTTAATCAGCAAAATTTAGCAGCTTATATTTCAAGAAAGAGAGCAATGTTCTCACTGGGGGGCAATTTTGAACCACAGGGGACATTTGACAATGTTTGTAGACATTTTTGGTTGTTACAAGTGGAGTGGTCGTTGCTTTGGGTATCTATTAAAAATAGGTGGAAGCAGGGAAGCTGCTAAACACCCTAAAATTCACAGGACATTCCACCACAAGAAAGAATTAACTAGCCCAAAATGCCAATAGTTCTGAGGCTGTGAAACCTTGGAGTAGAAGGAGAATTAGCATCAAACCCTTTTTTATAGGCATTTTTCAGGTTTCTTTGCTACATCTGACTGAAACAGGCTTGACTAGCAAGTTTCAAGAGTGACCTTGTTTCAAGGTGCATCATTTGTCAGCATCAAATTCACATCCTCTTTCTTATTTAAAATCTACCATTAGTTATTTCTCCCTCAAAAGGCTTCTACAATTTAACAGTCGGGACATGTTATGGCTGTGAAATAGATGTCCCTATCATACTGCTTTAGATGGGAAAAGAAACATTCTGCAGTGTTTATAAGTCATAAAGAATTCTAAATATCTCCCACTCAACACATTCAGACAAAATGATGGTATAATTTCTGTGCTGGGTAGCGCTCTTTCATACCATTATGTGTCATGTGAACCAACTGTAGGTAATGCACTATCTTCCTTTAATCAAATCTGCATTGTAATTTCTATAAAAAAATCAATTAAACACAAGGAGCAATTACTTATTTTTTATCACAGCATAATTTACTTTCCCAGAACAGCAGCATGAAAATGTGAAGAAAGATCTCATCTACCTCAGTGTATTTAAAGTATGCATATTTTTAAATAAATGCAAATGGAACACTGTCAAATAGGCAATATATTATCTCTATATAATTCCCCATTTACATCAACTTTATGGATGGGTAATATGGCTTAATAGCAAAAGCCTAAGATATCTTTTTGAAACACAATTTTTTCATAGTCAATATTATGGCTGAAAACATTTTTCAGACTCTTACAGTGAAAATATAATTAGACAACAATTTGCTCATCAACCTCATCAAATCAGTTTCATAAATGACCTACTTAGGTGTCAAATAAACCTAAAAGAGCTATATTTTTTCCAAGCCTTACAAATCCATCCTTCTTTACATTTCCCTACCTATCTCTGTGCACTACTATCAAGGAATTTTGTTAACTACATGCTTAGTAGTTAGTAGGAGATCATGGAGCTAACCTAGCACCCTTACGTCTGGGACCTGTAGTCTTTTCAATGAAATCTATTTTACACTGGGCATCAGGAGTTTTTTAACTTTATGCACATAAGATTTACTTGGAGGGTTTGGTAAGTAGGTTTGGAGAGCCCCCACATTTGCATTTTATTTTATTTTATTTATTATTATACTTTAAGTTATGGGGTACATGTGCACAATGTGCAGGTTTGTTACATATGTATACATGTGCCATGTTGGCACATTTGCATTTTAACAAGGTCTCAAGTGATGCCGACGCTTGACCCATAAGTCTGGAAACTACCTGATAATTTAAAAGACCCAATTTTCATCATGATTCAGTAATCTGTGTGTGCTCTTACCCACTATGTCAGAGGCATCAGTTTATTTTTTCTCCCTTAATTTTATGTTATCAACCTCTGTGCTCATCAGTTAAACTAAAAGATCAATCCACTCCCACCTGGAAGATTGCATTTTCTTTCCTTCCTTTCTTACCTCTTCCTGCTCCTCCCTTTCCTTTCTTCTTTCTCCTCCTCTTTCTTCTCTCCCTCTTTCTCTTTCATCCCCTTCCTCACTCCCCAATTCCCTCCCTCCCATACAATTCTATAACTCTGATCTCTTTCAAATCCAGATGTAAATCTCACTTTGGCTATGAAATCATCTCTGATTTACCCCAGTTAATATACAATTCTCCTCCATGTGGAACTGCTCAGTACTTACGAACTCACTTTTAATAGACTCGTTTGTACTCCTTGCTTCATTAATTAGTAAATTAAAGCCTTTGTGTATCCCTATGGTGCATGGTCTTAATTATATTATTAAACTATTTGTTACATGCATTTTTTTTTCCTTTTTATAACAATGCCTGCTGGAATGATTGGCCCGCAATCAGTGCAAAATAAATATTATTAGCCCAACAATGTACTGAGTCAGGGGCTGCAAAGCAGTATTTCATCACTCAATGACCCAAGGTTCACAAGAAATCTAATTAGTGCTTCAACTAAAGCCACCAGTCAAGTCTGGGGGAAACTGGCTCCAAATCACAATGCTGCTTTCGTTTCCTCAGTAGCTGCTGATATTATCCTATTAATGGGGGAACTTTATGGAAGAATTATTAAATAGGCTTGGTCTGGTTGCTAGGCTGTCTGCGTGACTATACCAGGGATTCTCAGAAGCCATGTTAAGCATGTTCAAATACTCCTAAAATGGCCACTGGTGATAGAGAAAGTAGAATTCTCCAAAGTTAATTTTTATACTTCTTTAAAAGCCTGGTTTGCTCTAAGGGAACTCATAAATGAGACATATTTTAACCATTTCATCATATCTGTTGGATCACTCTGTTCTGAACATAAGCAATTTTGGAATGAAGGCCTTCTGGCCACATGGGTAATATATGTGTTGCAAAAAGTGGGACACCAAAAGAGGTATGGAATGAATGAACCAAATCTCTCTCTCCTTCTCTCTACTTCACCACTCCCACCCCACCGGCCCCATCTAAGATCTGAATGACTAACGGAAGATTAATTCTCTGAGGCCTAAAGGGAAATTTCACACTTTGTCAGTAGTTCAAAAGTTTGGCTTTCCCCTAAGTGATAACATACAAATGGAGTAACAGAAGAACTCTCAACATTAAGGAATTTCTGTGAAGGTGCCAAGGCATTTATTTAAAAGTTGCTAGTCAGATTTCAAGGCCCAAAGTCCTGGCTGCCTCACATTAGTGATCAGATTTTTTAACTTTAATTTTTTATAACAATCCCATAAATTTATGTGTTTATGAGGTTTTTAGTATTTTAGTCCATTTGGGCTGCTACAGCAAAACACCTTCAATTGGATAATTTATAAAAAACAGAAATTTACTGTTCTCAGTTTTGGAAACTAGGAAATCCAAGATCAAGGCACCAGCCAAGTTTGGTGTCTGGTAAGAGTCCAGTCTCTCCTTCAAAGATGGTGCCTTGTTGCTGCATTCCCAGAGGGGAGGACACTGTGTCCTCACATGGCAGAAGGGCAAGGCAGCTCCATTCTTTTATTAGGGCATGAATCCTATTTTATAAGGGCAGAGCCCTCATGACTTAATAACTTCCCAAAAGTCCCCATCTCTTAATACTATCACATTAGGTATTAGGTTCCAATATATGAATTTTGGAACAATATTCAGATCATAGCAATTAGTTTATTTTTTAATTTTTTTCCTGATTGGTTCATAATTAGATTTATTGTTATATGGAAGCTGAGGCTATAGACTTTTTTCCTCTGTATCATAGATAAGATATTAGAAATGCAGCAATGGCATTTGCAACCAATATCCAGGTGTAGACGGTAGTTCTCAATCACTGGAGATTTTGCCCCCCAGGAGACATTTGAAAATGTCTTATGACACACTTGATTGTCACAAAGATGGAGGCGAGGAGGGACTCTACAGCATCTAGTGAGTACAGGCCAGGCAGGATCTCAAACATTTTAAAAACACAGAACAGCATTCCCAAACAAAAAATCATCCAGCCCAAAGTGTAAATCATGCCAATACTGAAAAACACGGAGCTAGATCATGTGTAGACTTTGGAGACAGGTTAATGTAGACTCTTCTACATATTATCTATGCAAACTCGGGAATGCTAATTAACCCTAACACCTCAACATCCTATCCATAACCAGGGTTTAGAAATTATTCCAGTGCAATCTCTGGAAAGGACTGAATGATGTAATTTATGCAAGGTGCCTATTTCAATGTCTGATACAGAGCAAGCACTCAATAAATGGTAGCCCTGGCATATCACAGTCACTCCATAAATGTTAGCTTCCCATTAGTTCAAATATATTTTGACCAGAAGCTTCTCCTAGAGAAACTATCACTCTAAGACCAACTAACTTCGGTGAAAATGTCCAGAAGTTCCCAGTGTAAGCTAAAAGAACAGTTGTCTTGTACATAAATATTTAGGTGATCAGGCTTCTCTGCTCACATAACTCAACTATTTAAATATATATTTGATATTTGTTATTTGAGGGGGGCTGGTAGAAATTGTATGCTAAAAGTAGATATTTCCTATGATTCTGTAGAGTATTTACCAGGAGAAAGAAAGAGAATGCTTAATTATTAGGAATAATCATCCAATAAACTGTTCACTTGAAAGAAAGGAATAAGGAGAATATGGGGGAAATTCTAGTTATATATAATCACTTAGGAAACTCCAATAGCAGTAAAAGCATTTGTTAATGTAGTTGTTATGATCTGGAAAATGCAGACCCTAAAAATCCCAAATCAATATTTTCCTCAATAGTCAAAAAGCATAATTTGTTTAAAAACTATTTAGTATAATTAGAAAAAGCTTCTACTTGTCTTAACCAGAAATTGCTTTTTAAGTCTGCTTTTTCAAGTATTAGAGTACTCATAAATATTTCAGAAAAGCCATTGAGTTTCAGCACCACATGAAGAAGGAATGACAACTTTATATGTGTATCTCTGATTCAGGACATATCTTCTGAACCACCCATCATATTCCATGGACCCTTAAAATTCTCTGGTTCAGCAAGTTAACACTGCCCACTTCATCTTAACAAAGAAAACAAGAAAGCTTTAGGAGGCAAATCTAAAGAAGGAGAACATTCTCCTTGCACTGTAAAGACCATGGAGGCTATACACTGATTGATATTTCTGTACAAATGGGTACAGAAATACCAGAAATGGGTACAGAAATATCAGCTACTCCACTAAAGTCAATGCCATGTCTCAAATGCTGCAAAATTACAGCAGTCTAGATCAGTTCTCTTTTGAGCAATAGCTTACAAAGCCATTCAAAAGACTGTTTAAATTTTTAATAAATTCAAATTTTAACCTTTAATATCAGCAGATTAGAAGATCTTGCTAAAAATAATTTGAGAAGCATTTTCTACATAGGCACTTGAGTTATTGGCAGCAATTGCTGAAAAGTTAGCATTTTTATTTCTCTGTTGTTACAATGTGTCTAAATATTAGGTTGGTGCAAAAGTAATTGCAGTTTTTACCATGGAAAGTAATGACAAAAAATTCAACTACTTTTGCAGCAGCCTAATAATTTGGTATAAGCTGTCTATCTATATATGTATCTACCATCTATCTCAGCATCCTCTTTCTTGTCAGACTTGAAAAAAATAATATAAGCTAAATTTCCTCTGTTCATTTATATATGCAGGGGGATGATACTGCATTGATAAATGAATGAGTTATTTGTGTACTTTGTTCCAGGAAGACATATTCAATTTCACCTGAACCTTTCACTATGTTTGGATTCCAGTACAAAGTAGTTTTTGAGATTTGAAGGAAGGACAACAATTTAATTCCTATACAGACGGTGAAATTGAAAAGCAGAAGAAACATCTGCATTTTGGAGAGATGGAGATGAGCCACAAAGTAGAGAGTAACAGTGTGTGAGAACTGTCCAACAAAGCCACCCAAAATCTGAGGTGAGCTGGGAGATGTGTTCAGCACATAGTACAGACAATCCCCTAATTACAGTTGTTCAACTTAGGATTTTTCGACCTTACGATGGTACGAAAGTGATACATATTCACTAGAAGCCGTACGTCGAGTACCCACATAACCATTCTGTTTTTGACTTTCAGTACAGTATTCAATAAATTACATGAGACAGTCAACACTTTATTATTGTAAAATAGGCTTTGTATTAGATGACTTTGCTCAACTGTAACCTAATGCGCATGTTCCGATCATGTTTAAAGTAGTCTAGGCCAAGCTATGACGTTCAGTAACTTAGGTGTATTAAATGCATTTTTAACTGGGCTGTAACTCCATGGTAAGTCAAGAAGCAACTGTATTTGTTTAGAAAATACTTGGATTCAATTTCCAACTCTAATCTTGTGACACTTTAAGACATCCTCAATTACCCACACACACACATACACATACACACACACACGAGAGAGACAGAGAGAGAGAGAGAGAGACAGAGAAACACACATGATAATTTTTTTTAAAATTAAATGTCCTTAAATTTAAAAGATGCTGTGCACATAATTTGTGGAAATAAATGAGAGAAATGGTTTCACAAAACAAATATTGAAGAACTGTAGTTACACAAAAAGCCAAAAGTCAGTATTTTGTTACATACTCTTTGGCCTCTAAGCAGGAATAATGCACTGTTTTAATCTTGTCATTTTATCCATTTTATTTTGACCCATTGCTTATACTGAGTTCAAAGATATTTTGACTTTGTAATTTTTCTATTTTCAATTTCATTGCTGATTTGTCAGGAAATCTCTGAGGGGCCCAGTTTTCTCCTTTAACTAATGGAGATAAGAGGATCACTCTTCCCCTCTCACATCATTCTCTATTCACACCAGGCTAAGCCTCACTATCTATACTTACATTGCACTTTGCAGTTTTTTCTATGGTATGTTTCATAATTTGAAAACATTATTTCTGTATTAATTTATCTATGAGCGATTATAGGACATGTTGTAGGAACCATGGGTGTTTTGCTAACAGATGTAGCGCAAGTCAATGAGTTGCTACTGCCTAACTCAGGGTAGTCACCTGTGGAATAGCTATAAAATGAATAAACTAATAATGGAATTTTTTTTTTTTTTTCAAGACGGAGTTTCACCCTTGTCCAGAATGGAGTACAATGGTGCGATCTTGGCTCACTGCAACCTCCACCTTCCGGGTTCAGGCAATTATCCTGCCTCAGCCTCCCGAGTAGTTGGAATTACAGGCATGCACCACCACGCCTGGCTAACTTTCGCATTTTTAGTAGAGACGGGGTTTCACCATGTTGGTCAGGCTGCTCTCGAACTCCTGACTTTAGGTGATCCATCCGCCCCAGCCTCACAAAGTGCTGGGATTACAGGCGTAAGCCAGCATGCCTGGCCAATAATGGGATTTTAATAGCACTTGTTATAAAAATCTTCATTTTTAATGACATTTTGAATTATTTTTTAATGCTTAAATTGTTTAACTTTTTATAGTAAACTTTATTTTACATCACTTTCTAATGTATGCAAGCATAACTTCAGAATTTACTGAGATTTTTTGAATGACTTCTACTAAACTAATTTAATTGCATAATTTTCTACGAAGCAGTTTTTTTTCCAATTTTTAAATTTCTCTGATTCTTTAAAATTAGCATTATCAATTATTTTTTATGCACGTTTATAAGAAGCAACTGATTTACTAATCAGGCTTATTTATGTCAAAATTTCTAATTATTTCTGACATTGTGAGGTTTTTAGCTTAATTTTTATTAGCATTTCTACAAAACTCAATTTTTCTGAGTCAAATCGCTCAGATTCTATTTTTTTGTTCAGGATAAAAATGTACCTATGACAAGTAGTATTGGGTTTTATAAAACTATAATTTATATCTGATGATTATGTCAACCTGCAATATGTATTGTGAATCACTTTATTTCTTGGAGAAAGGAACAGGGTAAAAGTTTCAGAGTCTGTGAATATCTCTTAGAGAAAAAAATATCATAGTTACATAATGATGCAGGATCTGTGGATATAATATGGTCCAAATGGCAGGACTAAATGCGAGGACGAAAGCATTCTATGCTTCTACATTATACCTTTGAAACAAGCTTTGATCTTTAAAAATAAACAAAAACAAACCCAGATTCTCCTAAAATATGCACAAAAAACTTCAGCTTTTATAAGAAAAAAAGCAAACATCAGTTTATATAATAGGTTTCCTAAATGTTTTGTAAGAATCTAGTTTTTGTATAATTTTTGTATTTGTATTTTCATTATTTCAAGGCTGGGTTTGTATTGGAAGCAAGGGCACAGATTTGGTAAAGCAGTGAATCCTTCCAAAGACAAACACTTATTTCTAATATAACTTTTGAAGCAATGTGAATTTTCTTCTATCAAGTTTCCTTAAATTGAAATCAAACTATAACAATATCTTGGTTTCTATGGGTTCTCTGTCATGTGCATCCTCAAGTATATGTGACCAAAGGTTTTTAAGCCATAATGTCACTATTATATCATCACCTACCTACCACAAGAATGCTAAAAATTGTCCTCTTTGAGATTTTGATAATTTAATATTTCTGTGTGGAAAAAAAATCAAACCCAACGAAAGAAAATAATATATGATAAAGAATTACAAGGCCTTCTATCTCACCACTTGCTATAGGTTTAATGGTGTGGCCCTCAAAAGGATACACTGACGTCCTAACTCTCAATGCCTCAGAATGTGAACTTATTTGAAAATAGGGTCTTGGCCGGGTGCAGTGGCTCACGCATGTAATCCCAGCACTTTGGGAGGCTGAGGCAGGTGGATCACCTGAGGTCAGGAGTTCAAGACCAGGCTAGCAAATATGGTGAAACCCCGTCTCAACTAAAAATACAAAAATTAGCCGAGCATGGTGGTGGGTGCCTGTAATCGCAGCTACTTCAGAGGCTGAGGCAGGAGAATCGCTTGAACCCGGGAGGCAGAGGTTGCAGTGAGCCGAGATCGCACCATTGTACTCCAGCCTGGGCAACAGGAGTGAAACTCTGAGAAACAAAAATGAAAGGAAGGAAGGAAGGAAGGAAGGAAGGAAGGAAGGAAGGAAGGAAGGAAGGAAGGAAGGAAGGAAGGAAGGAAGGAGAGAGAGAGAAAAGAAGGAAAGAAAGAGAAAAGAAAAAATAAAGAAGGGAGGGAGGAGGGAGGGAAGGAAGGAAAGGAAATAGAAAACAGGGTCTTTATAGAGGTAAAATCAAGTTAAAATGAGGTCATTCATGTGGGCCCTAATCCAATATGATTTTTTGCTCTGACTAAAAGAGGAAATTGGGACAAAGAGATAGACACACACAGAGGGAGGAGGATGTGAAAATACGCAGAGACACCATGTGAAGACAGAGAACTGGAGAAATGCATCTGTAAGTCAAGAAGTGCGGAAGACTGCCCACACACCACCAGATACTAGGAAGACACAAGGAACGATTTCTCTGCGGATTTCAGAAACAGAGTGACCCCGCCAACATCTTGATTTCAGATTTTTAGCCTCTACAACTGTGAAATGATAGTTTCTTTTGTTGTAAGTCACCCAGCTTTTGGTACTTTTTATGGCAGCCCTAAACAAATTCAACTCTTTTTCCAGTATTAACAGTAGTAAAATTAAAACGATAATAAGAAAAAAATCTACTTTTCTGCTTACTCTTATAAAATCTGCCTAGCATTTCTGCTGATTTGATTACATTTACATACAATTTTAATTAAAGAACGACTAATAAATGTTTCAATTACAGGAAAAAAATACACTTAATGAAGAAATTGTCTATGATGATGATCTGAGAAGCCTTTTCGGAAAATGTTGTGATATATTTATTTTTCTTTTCTACTATTACAGAGAAGACTGGAGGAGAAACTAATTCCAAGCCGCCATACATGATCAACTGTGTCATAAATCCTTCGCCAGTGTAGGTGAGAGTTCACAGATACTACTCTCATACTCTCTCTAGTAAGTCTTTCCATTTCTCAATCATTTAAGCAATAGAGGACACTATTTTTATTTCTTTGCATTTTCAATGTATAATTTGTGCAATAACACATTGTTCAATTTTTTCTAAGTTGGTTTCAATGCTGAGAATTCTCTTGAGTTCTCTTCCTTGGCAGAAAAAATAAATTTCTGGAATATTTTCAAAAGCATATCCTTGCAAATGGAAATGGTAAGCTTAAAAAACCATGTTGTTTGAGGCCAGCCTTGCTGAATATTGCTCCTCATATCATCTTTAGTTATATAAAGTCATAAGGGATACTGATGTTCAAGATCATAAACAAAATGTTGCTGTAGCTCAGCAATTTCTTTTCTATGCTTAAGAATTGTTTTCAAAAATAACATACACTTTTAACATACTTGTGATACTCTTGATGATAACCCCAGGCTTTGATAGTTTTTTTTTTTTTCAGCTGTTTCATTGAGCCTTTGACATATGAATATATCTGCATCACTCTCATAAACTTGAGAAGCTTTTTTGTATTTTCCTTCAAATTCTCTCTGGGTCAACACTTAAAGTACAGTCCATTAACCAAGCCCTTGCAATATCCGCAGTGGAAAATGAAGATAAGTACATATCGCTGTGATTCTTTTACTGACATATTTTCCCAATTCTTACCCCTTTCAAACAGCAAATCAGTTCTCAAAATGAAATCAATCTTGTAGACATGATTACCAATTATAAAAATATTAAATTGTCAAATTTTATTAATTGGATCAATTTTTAATATCATTAAGATTACCTTGCTTTCATTTACATTAGGTGAAATTATAGGATACAACGACATTAATAAGCAAAGGTGAGTTTAAAATAACAAGAGCTACCATTTATTCAATGTGGTATTATGTGGAATTATGTGGAAAGAAACAGTACCTGATGCTTTGCAAGCATTATCTTGCTTAACTTGCTTCAAAAACCTATGAAAAACATATTATTTCAGTTTTATAGGTGAGGGATGTAATAGCTAGTACAATATAGGAAACATATGTCAGAGCCAAGATTTGAAGTTGAGTCTCTCAGACTCCAAAATCTGAAACTTTTTCAAACATGCCGTCTTGTTTTCCACACTGACGCTTTTGACCCTTGCCATAAAGTCAGCATGACCTCTTTGACAATGTGAATGCAGTGAACACTGTGCACTTTGAACAAAAGAAAAGGTAGTAAAAGGACAAGACCATTTTCAGGTAAAATGAAGAATATGCAAAATGTACCCTTTTTTTCTTTCTTTTTGCTGCTTTCCTTCCTAATTCCCTCCTCACCACTCCCACCTCTAAGTCAAAACCTTTTTCTTCTACCTTCAAACATCTGCAGCTATGCTATTTCTTCATCTACCTATCAAAACCACTTTTCTCTCCAACCACTCTTCCCTTCTCCCAATATACTTTTATATCACTAGTTGTTATCCAATGAATATGAATTTAAGTCTTTTGTTTCTTTGGGGACAGTGTGTGCATGTAAGAAGAAGCAGTGCGGTATAATAAAGAAGGCAGGTTTGGGAGCCAGGCTCTTGAATGAATCACTTGGTGACCTTTTTGTAGCCTTTTTGTGCCTCAATTTCATCATTTGTCAAGTAGTGCCTATCCCAGCACTTACTGTGGGAATTAAGTGAAGTGCTTAGAATAATGCCTGCCACATGGTTGGTAATATATGTGTTAGCTGTTATCCAAATGTATCTTTCATTGAATTAAAAATGTAAATAAAATATGTCTTCTACTAAAGGAATTGCACAACTTACCATGAAAAGGTAAAAAAACAGTATTGGGGTTTTGTTTTATTACACCTCTAAAAACACATTACGTGAGGACTTTAGACGTATAAGGTTACTTCTATGAAGAAACAGAATGGAAAATGTCAAGTCATTTAAGACGTTCACTTATTACATTAAAATATTTTCCAGGCAGGTGTGGTGGATCAAGCCTGTAATCCCAGCACTTTGGGAGGCCGAGGTGGGCAGATCACTTGAGGCCAGGAGTTCAAGACCAGCCTGGCCAACATGGCACACCCCATCTTTACTAAAAAAATACAAAAAATTAGCTAGATGTGATCCCAGCTACTTGGGAGGCTAAGGCACGAGAATTGCTTGAGCCCAGGAGGCAGAGGTTGCAGTGAGCCAAGATCATGCTACTGCACTCCAGCCTGGGTGACAGAGTGAGACTCTGTCAAAAGGACGGAAGGAAGGAAGGAAGGAAGGAAGGAAGGAAGGAAGGAAGGAAGGAAGGAAGGAAGGAAATAAAATATTTTCCATTTATTACCCATGCTTTTATTTTGAATTAATAGTGTTCAATGTGTTATCAAAAATAGAATTAAAAATAAATTTTAGACAACATGGAGAAAAATATTTATGTTTCAAATTTCCCAAGAGTCTGGCTTTGGTGCATTATAATCCCGATAGCTGGCATGATCCACTTTGTTGGCTACTTTTACAGGGTCCTTCTACTCTCTTCCTTAGTCCCCAGGCTTTTAATAGTCACACAGAATATTATTTTCACTACAGAACATACCTACCTACATTTTGGCTGTTTTTCAAGCTGACTTATTTCCCAGACATATTCATCCTTTAAGTACGCAAAACTGACTTTCATAATATTTCGATTGATAGGCAATACACAAATATGTTTAAATGAAGGAATAATTTATTGCATTGTACTTTAAAATCCACATTCCTTGCTATACATAATCTGAAACAACTGTAAAAGTATACTTTTTCTAATGTAACAGCAGGCACACATTTTTTTCCAATTTGATGTAGGCAGGACCTCAAATAATGTCAAAGTAAAGATGGTCAACCTATTCACTACTGGAGGAAAACATTCATTGTGTATCAGCTTGAGTTGGAGAAACTACAGTTAAGAAATGTTTTGTAGCTGATGATGGCTTCCATGTTTATAAATCAATGACTCATAATGTATACATGTAAACCTATATTTCATTATTTTGGTAGTAAACCCCATTATAACATATACTTTAAACCTATTATTCAATATAAAATGGCAAAAGCATTTTTATGATTCATTTGTCGTATTGTTATTTTACTCAAGATTTGTTCAAATGTTTTACTTTTTGTAAGTTAAACTTTCTATGCTTAAGGAGTATACAGCTACAAGAAACAGGGAAATCCTAAAAATTATAGTTCTAAGACTTAGTTAAATATCTTTCAGCAATTTTCCTTAGAGATATGTTCACACTGACCAAGCTACATAAATATATTTTTTAAAATTTAGTATACCAATGTGCCTATTCATGATAGGTTGTTTTTTTTCTCCTCGTAACTAAAAGTTTGATGGTTTCTTTTCCACTCTGTCTCTCTCTCTCTCTCTTCTTAAGCTACCTCAGACTAGTCCTGCCTAAAGCTTTATATTGTTTCTATTCTACCTATACTCAGAAATACATAATTTGAAACTTGAATAAAACCTCTTTTGTATTTCTAATTGTTGGTGAGCATTATTCTGGTTGTTAGCCCCTTGAAGGCAGGTACTTTGTGTTACATTCCCAATTTATCTGACAACATATTTAGTTCAGCATAAGTAATATGCTTAGCATTCAAGATATAATTTGTGATTAATTTATTTTGCTTTATAAGAGGAATTCTGGGGGTAGCATACATGCCAACCATCCTTGAAATATATACAAGCTACAGTGCCTCTAGAGTGTTAGAGAAAAGCCAATCGATTAAACATCAAAACCTCTTAGAGTCTCTGAATCATATAATTCTATTACTTCTCTTTGTTTTCTTTATCTATCTTTGTCTTCTATTATAAGAAAGAAGACATAAAGATATAAAAAACTTTTCCTACCTCTGCCTTGAAGAAATATTAACTATAACCTTCATAATTATGACCAGGGACAAGTTAATGACAGATTCCAGCTTTGGTATGGCTAAGGTAGACCACTCAAGGGATCAACTAACTAATATCAAGGACAGTAGGGTTCTTACTCCACTCATGAGCTTCAAGCATTCTATCTCACCCCTAAAAGAGATCATAACTCTTGTTTTTACAATTTCATTTTATAATATAAACCAGTATTTAACCTATATTTCTGAATCACTGGACTGAATAATTTTATATCAATTTATTCCAACTGCTATGAACACTGAAAGTGCATGAATGGAAGATGGTGGCCCATAAGGTAGGCCTTGTAACAGTGTTTCCCCAGGAGAGGGGTAAACACAAATAATTCCTCCAGAGAATCAATTTGCAAAAGGAGCTCTTCAAGGTTCTGAACTCCTTTCCTTGCTCTGCTGTACTCATTAGATCTGACCTAACAATGATTCTGCTTATCTTGGCGTTGTGTCACTACCCTTAGCTATACTTGAAATTAAGAAACTAATATAATTTATTTTGAGTTACTAGTACAATAGAAACTAATTTTCTTGATGGGATTCAGTTTGAGGCAGTAGGTTCTGTATAAAAATTTTTATCGTAGATACAATTGTCACCTGTTTTCTAGAAAAAAAATATTAAAGATAACCTAATGAATATGCCAAACTTACTAGGTCTGTATATTTGCTTTATATAAAATGTCATCAAATTTAAATATAATTCCCATATAAATGTAATGCCCAATAAAGTCCACATCTCTGAATTATCTATTACTTGCATTTTGGGGTGTGTTTATACTACCTAGAATGTTAACCTTTATTGTGCCTTAAAAGTGCATTTGTAAAATGTAGGCACTTTTATAACTATGAATGAGGCTGGTAAGGTAGTGTTTAGGATTCTCCACATCAGTTAGTGAATGTAAGAAGTACAGTGTTAAAACTATTTTAAACAGTTTCTGGGGCAAGTATACACTGAGTCCATCCAGAATGACTGTAACCAATTTGACATCACGTTATGGATAAAGAAGCAATGAAAAATAAACCAAATAACTACAGTATATCGTATTCTTAACTTTCATAAGCCGTGTTTTATGGAAAACTTTTTAGTTTTCTCAAAAGGCTAATACATTTCAATATATTGAATACATCATTGTTAATTTTGAGTTGGCAGAGGTAAATTAACCAACTACCATTACGTTTTAGGATTAAGAGATATAGCTTTTAATAAAGTTACTGAAATAAAAAAAAGAGAAACTAACATAAGTTAAAATTGATTCTACATAGTATCAAGACAGCAAACTCAAATGTCTAAAAGGACCAGGTAGAAAATGTCAATAAATAAATGTTTGTGTTCAAGGAAACCCAAAACTAGAGCAGTTGAGGGCCCACACAATCTAAGCATAATGTTTTCTGACTCTTGATGCATCAATAAAATACTCGGCCTCTGATAATTTTATTTTATGAGATAAACCAGTATATAACCTATATTTCATGATCACTGCACTTAACACTTTTATAACAATTTACTCAGGTAAGTAAAATATTTCTTCGCTGAGAAGATCACCCACTGCCTCACTTTCAACACACTGATTAAAAATCTTAGAACCACAAAAAGCTTTAAGGACTTACTAAACAATTAGGCAAGAAATTACAATTTTGCCAGTCATCTCAGGTGAATCATACCATCCTGACTCATAAAATTTCCTTATGAACATATTGACAACTTTTAGGAAAAAATCTTCGTAACAGACTGCTTGAGAAAATTCATAATATCTCTGGCCTGGTCACACAGCTTAAGTACTTTCCGTAGAAAATATTCATGGGATTTATAGAAAGTCAGTCTATAGTGTTTACAGATTAAGAAGCAATCAGGGTCCTCTTCATGGAAAATGAGGATTTATTTACATCTTATCAATAATCAGAGACTCTATGAAGTTGTTAGAATGAGCTAGGTCTAGTCTTGAGGACTTAGTAAAAGTCTTCAAAGGAAACTTAAGCATAAGCAGAGTAACTTCTCTCTGAAGAATAAATCAGGATACTTCCTGATGTCTACCTAAGGTCCCTCCAAGCCATAAGCCCAAATATTTTTAAATTATTTCTGTCCCAAATCCTCTTGCTAAGGAATTAATGACATTCTTTAAAGATTCAGCATCATATAAATGGAGAAGAGCCAGGTAGGTGCTTTCTTAGAGAGAAAAAATAAATCAAACACAATTCTTACTTTATTCCAGAAATTAAGTGTTAATATGTCAAATGCTTTTGTCTTTAATTTGAATGTCTTTCCCTTCATAATTATGTAGAGCAGAGGTTTAGTATTTTTGAGGCTATTAAAATTCCTGAGATAAACTTGATTTTTCTCTATACCGTCACGCTCCAGAAAACATAAGAAGAATGTTAATTCTAACCTAAAAGAACCCAACTACTTCTGTGGATAATCAGTTTAAACATCCACGGGTCAGAGGAGGGGATGACAGTTTATTGTGATAAACACATGTCTAAGAGAACCAGATCAAGGTCACTGACATGTTTAATATTAATTGCTAAACAACTGTCAGATGGCAACGGTTTGAGTTCACCACTTCTCATGAGTTGAATCCAAATTGCTCTCTGAAGGAGAAATCATCTACTAAATTCTGTTCTTTCAACAATGAAAACAGGCATACCTATCAATTTTCTATATAAAAAATACCGTTGTGTTTATTCACTCAAATGGATTTTTGGCTCTGCCAATTTAATTTCTTCACGGAACCTACCAGTATATGCCTCTTCAACATATTCACATTCAAATAAATAAGAGTAATATTCTCATTGAGAGAGGGATATATACCTCAGATAAATTCATTGTTCCCTCTTACCCTCTGTTGTTGATAAATTTAGTTTCAAAACATTGTAAAGCAATCTTTTGAAATCAACTGTTGGCTTGAGTACAAAGAACATGAGGTCCAACTAATTCCAAGCTTTTTTTTTAATATGGTAAAGGTGTTGCTTTGATTGTTACTCTCGGCCACTAACTAGCATTGGATCTTTTAATTCCTTCAAAAGCATTTGAAGGACTGGCTTCAAACCTTTCAAAATCTGTTTCATATATACATATACAGAAGAATAGAGAGAAGTTTCTGAATAAAATAATAATATTTTGCAATTCTCTGAAACTTGAGAGGGAACCAGAGAATGTTTTATTACTGAGTTTTAATGTCTTTTAAAGAGCCAACACCTGATACTTCAAAAACATTAATCTCTCCAATAAACACTTTACTCCCAGAAATTCATCTTAAATTCATCTTATAACATAAACAAGCCTAGTAAGTAGCATTATTAGGAGAAATTTCTGGCTGAGCTCCACACATATATTCAACTTCCTGAACACCCTTTAAAAGCAATTTTACCTTACTTGACACAACACAGAAATTAATCAGCAATAATAAGTAAACAAAAACTTCAATAAAAGTGTTTGCATCTTGGCCAGGCATGTGGCTCATGCCTGTAATCCCAGCACTTTGGGAGGACTAGGCAGGTGGATCAAGAGGTCAGGAGATGGAGACCATCCTGGCCAACATGGTGAAACCCTGTCTCTACCAAAATACAAAAAAATTAGCCAGATGTGGTGGTGCACACCTGTAGTCCCAGCTACTTGGGAGGCTGAAACAGGGGAATCACTTGAACTCCAGAGGCGGTGACTGCAGTGAGCTGAGATCACGCCACTGCAGTCCAGCCTGGTGAAAAAGTGAGACTCCATTTCAAAAAAAAAAAGTGTTTGTATCTTAATTTGAAAATATTCATAAAGAAATGTGTACCCTGGTAAGGGGGACAGATAACCTAAAAGAATTATAGGGGGAAGAGTTTTACATATATAATGATCACAATTTCAAAATTATAGTTGATCTGCAGATAAATAAAGTATGGTGTTTTTGCCTTTATTCCGTAAATATAATATATATCCTTTCTCTCAATGACCTGCTAATCCAACACTGATGATTCCTTGAAACATCCCTGTGACTTAAAGTTTACAATTACTAAGAACTTTTCCTAACTCACCATATCTCAGTTATTCATACACTTAAATTTTCTTTTATCCTATCGAAATCATACAAGTATTGTCTGCAACCAAGATAGGTAAACATATCTTCTAGACCACTAGAACACATGGCTGTTTTCCAGATATACAATAAATGATGTCACAGACGAAGAATCAAGATACAGACTTCTCTTTACCACTGAAAATGTTCACCTCACATTTTTATCACAACTTAGGTGGGTGGGTTTTTGTTTTTTGTTTTTGTTTTTCCTACTTATGAAAATAGTGCCAAAGATCTTCAGCTGGCACTCCAAAGCACAGACAATTGCAACCAGTGTTCTAGAGTTACTTCGGAATATTATCCTAGACAAGCAGCAGGAGCACTGACATGCTTTCATAAGAGAACAAAAGACATACAAAGATTTATTATCTGGCTTCATAAATTTAAAGCAACTGTAGTGCCTTGAATGTGTTTGTATAAACTTTCATATGACTCTAATAGAAGATAAAAATCTAATAGAGACTTTCAGAAGGTCAAATATGAAAGATAATCATGTCTAATGAATAAATTGATTTCTGCTAAATGGGTCACAATTCCAAAAAGAATCTATATTTTTTTTTGACAGTGCATCTAAAGTACAAATGTGGCTCCATATTATGTAAGATTTTGGTATAATATTTAAAATTCTGAAATCATTAAGCAATTCCAACCTAAACAGAAGTATGACAACTTGTGATTATCTAGACTATATGGCTAACTCTTTTAATTTTATACAGACGTTAAGCCTTACCTCTGCATGTGTGCACTGAGAATCCAGACGAAAAAAAAAAAAAAAAAAAACTTAATTGTACTTTTCAAAAAACTTGGTTAGATAATTTTATTTAAACATTTGGTTTTGTACAGTATATATTTAAATTATATTGCTTAATGAATCCATCTGAAAACAGTCACTGGTTGCTTCTGTGATTTGTGAATAGGAGAACATATAAACACAGCAGAATGGCTTACATCTAGCAACATGTGCTTGCCAAGATAATTGGGAATTAAATATGTAAATACACGGAAATAATCTCTTTGTGGTTACATATGTGACTTCCAAATCAGACCAAACTAATTTCTTAGGAAGGCCAAGCGATAGAGAAGCCATAGCATTAGAGTGACACCCAGAAATTATAGAAGACAAGCATTACACAAAGGCATAGAAAAGTTGAGATTTTGGTTTTAAGAAATTTTCCTCTTTGTAAGTCAATGTCTTAGTAAACAGAAACTATGTATTCATTACAAACAAATTGATAGATGTGTATGTGTGTGCATTCATGTGTGTGTGTATACATGACTATAATTCACAATTTAATTTGGGTAGATAATTATTGTATAGATACACATATGCTTTCATTTGGCAATATATTATATACATATAATATATAAAATTTCATCTGGCTATTATATTAATATACCATAAATAATAAGAGTGTGTGTGTGTGCGCGCGCGCGCATGTGTGTGTGCGTGTGAAATTTAGCTATAAACTTTGAGAGGGGAAAGAAAAAGCAAAAAAAAAAAAAAAAAAGGAAAAGTTAAGCCTCAGAAGAGAATACACTGATCTAGTCAGTTTCTTTAAATCTTGAAAAAATGGGTTCTTATTTTTTGTTTGATACTTTTATAAACTCAAAGTTGTCGCAATAACATAGAGTGGTTTCGAATTGAAAAATAAAAAGATAATTGCCTGCGCTCAGATGTTGGAGATCAGTTTGGGCAACATAGTGGGATCTCACCTGTACAATTATATTTTTTAAAAAATCAGCCATCGGTGGCAGTGCATGCCTGTAGTCCCAGCCACATGGGAGGCTGAGTCAGGAGGATGGCTTGAGCCTGGGGGACTGAAGTTGGAGTGAGCTGTGATTGCCTCACTGCAACTCAAGCCAGGGTGACAGCAACGCCCTGTCTCAAAAAAAAAAAAAAAGATACTAATGGCTTAACTATGCATAATCTCATGTTTGTTAAACTATGCACAGCCATGAATTTACTATCAATAAATATTTTTACCATTTTCTTTTTTGTTATCTTTTAGATCTCCATAAAAATAAACATAAGTAAATGAATTTTTTATCTTTACTTTTGCACTATCTTCTCTCATTTATCGCTTTATCTTTGCAATCAGTTCCTAGCTTCCTTTGGTTTTATTAGAAATGTATTACATTTGCATAGCATTATGTATTATATTGAACCATATAAAAGTGCCTTTTATAATTAAAAATCGTTGATTATTAGCAATTTCATATGGCTTAAACTCAACTCTTCTCAAAGTGCATTTTTATGAATTCCCTCATTTGATCATCAACCTTGTTATAAGATTAATACTCAGGTTACACAAAAGAAAATAAGGTTTTAAAGAGTTATTACTAAGTCTGAATCAGCTGGATACATTAAAGTACTGGTGCTTTGATTGTAGATTAAAGATGTGAACATGCATATACAAAGGCATTGTCCTGAAATTGGTTTTAATGAAAAGCTCAAAATCCACATTTCCATCTTCCCGCCACAACCTCTTACCCCACTAAAAAGTTATCGTGATGATTAACATGGGGCCTTTCTTCACTGAACAGCTAATTATTCTTTTCAGTGCTTCTTTTATTATTATGACTTTAACAATACATCTTCTGATCTTACTAATATATTTTTTATTAAGAAGCTTAGTTGGTTCTACCAAGACTAAAGAGGAGATTGTAGCCAAGTTTCTTTTAAAAATGAAGGCTGCTTATTCTTAGCAAGAGGATAAAAAATTGAGGGCAAAATTTTGTGGAAATTTAATTTGCATCATTTGTCCACAGTAAGTATGGCAACTGTAGGCAAAATGCAGCAGCCACGCATTTCATCAGTGATAACATGTGACTAGACTTTCTAGCTCTCTCTGTTTGTTTTTGTTTTTATTTGGTAGAGATAGCACCTCCCAGTGTTGCTCAGGCTGTTCTTGAACTCCTGGCCTCAAGGAATCCTCCTGCCTTGTCCTCCCAAAGTGCTGGGATTACAGGTGTGAGCTGCCACACCTGCCTTTCTTCTCAATTTTTTAATCAATATAAATTATAAAATGTTGTTCATAACTAAGGTTGAAAAATATCTAGTCCTTCACCCCTTACCCCTTCTCATTCCCCAAACCCTGTGAATCTACTGTAAAATGAATTCATAAACCAAGAGTCATTGCTTTTTTATTCTACTACTTACATTTTACATGGCCAACACAGAAAAAAGTTGGGTAGTACCTCGTGGAAGAACAAAAAAGAAGAACCCTGGGGAACAATTTCTGGGAGTATATTATACCACATGAAATCTGGAAAACTCCTTCATTCTCATCTGTCTTTTTTCCACTCTAAATCAACACACTAATTGGATAGAATTTTGCCCAGTTAACTTATACTTCCTGCAAATATTACTTCAAGGATCTCACTTAAAAATGTAAAATAATTAAATCCCCCCATAAAAGAAATAATTTTAAAATATACAAGGTATTAGATACATTTTATTCTTATTGACTCAAAATTATTGTATTTTGAGCAGAATTATTATATTGAAATTCTGTATTTTCCTTACTTAGCATTGCACTGGGAATAAGCTAGACACCATCTGTTTGATGCAATTGTTTACCTCAAAGGGAAAGTAAGTTCTAGAAAACAACTCTTAAAAACTGTGTAGATGTACTTTCTGATTCGACGACATAGAATAAGGAGCTATATAGAGAAGAATTCTTAGAACTATGTCATAGAATCAGAATATGTATAAGGCAGAATTCTTAGAATTATGTTGCAATCAGATGAACCGACACACTCTTTTTTTTTTTCCTTTTTGCCTTCGCTTGACAATCAAGTTAAACCTATTTACCTTGACTGTGTTTGCACTATTCCTACTTCATCTTTATTGAGTAATTCTGTTCCTTCTCATGACAACAAAATTACATTTTGAAACTTTCTCATTTAAAGCAGGTACACAAGTCAAGACAGACACCGATCTCTATTGCAGATGTTCACTGGACAATGTGACAAGGGATGCAGTGGTAATTATAAAAGATCTGTTGACATTATGTCTTTTCTAAATCCCATTAGAATGATACATTTTAAACTTACTATTTGATCAGGATGAGGAGAGTGAAGTAATTAAAATCTTTACAGTACTTATATTTGATATACTAAAACACAGTAACAGTATGTGAGAATTATATTTCAAGCATTGGGTCATTTCTGTGTCTTATAAGTCTCTTTGCTATTTAAGAACGCATGGTATTTTTCTGATTTCTATTTCTATTTAAAATATTAAAATGTTTATACCCATATTTCTATTTCAGAAGAGGTATTATAAAATGATTTAAAATTTTGTGGTCCCTTAATAAATTCTATATAAAAGGCATAGATTAAAGTGGTCAGGACTGTTTAAAAAAACAGTATTTGTGTTTATGTATGTGTGTGTATTTTAAGAAAGTGAATATCCATGAAACATATCCTCATAAACTGGCCTAACTAGTCTTCATAGGAAAGCATTATTTTCATGCTATTTTATCTATAGAATTAATCGTTTTGCATAGAGTCATAGAATTTTCTATATACAAAAATGCCCGGTGCCCATCTTCCTACAAGTTAAATAATGCATAAATGTATCCTGAAAAAATGCTAGAATATCTCTCTTCAGAAAACCTGTGCAAATAAATTAGCTCATATTCTTAGAAAACAGCTTTGCTGTGTCTGTGTGTTCTCTTTTATCACACCTGGACAGACCTCAACTCGTAAACAAACATCCTAAGATCTTAAGTATAATTAGTGCAACCAAAACACTTGAATATCAATATTATTCTTTTTAATTGCATTAGCTTAAAATATTTTATCTTTTTGTTGTCTAAGAACCAGGGCCCTACGGTTTTCTCTTAATGTTAAATTGTCTATAACGATGAGTCAAAGTCATATTAGAAAATATTAGTAGTCACATGGCCATTATCTAGTATGTCCCATTGATGAATGCTTTGGGAGGGTGATGTTAAATCTTCTTCTATTTTATTTAGGAATCTCACTGGATATCATAGCACAGTCTACACACTTCAGTGTCTCCTGGGTGGCAGACCTCACAGAATGAAGCCAGGAGCCTTATGCTGAGAGAATTGGAATATTCAATGGGTTCTTCCTTCATCATGAAAAAAAGCAACCAGAAAACAAATAGCTTACAGCAATCTTGAAGCTATCTCGTGTGCTTGTCTCAGTAAAAAAACTAAACGCAAGGAGGAAAAAACAAACTTGACATGGTTAAAAAGCAGAGGCTGCTCATCTGAATTTATCTTGCGTTATGCTTTTTTTAATTAAAAATCCTTCAAAGCTTACTGATTGTTTGGTTCATGAGGTGAAGGGCCTGTATCTTCCAAGAAAGAAGAGGCAAGATCTGCTAAAAGAGAAAGCCTCTTGTGATGATGTACTTACTGCCACTCAGACCAGAAAAGATTCTGGCCCTGATGCAGTTAATCACTTGGGCCATGAGTTGGTCACTGCTGTATCCTACGGAGAGCCTGAACAAGTAGAACTTTTGTTGAGTCATTCAACTATAGAATTTCTGCTTTAAAGGAAAGTCCTCTCCTCCAAGATATTAAAACACAGACTAACCAGGAATGATTTATATATTTTAAGATACAAATAATATGGATTTTTTAACACTATTACTAAATTACTTTTAAGGTCTTTGAGTTTAAAACTGTTAGGAGGCCTCTCAGGCTGTATAAATTACACAGGGCTCTTGGAGATCACAAACTGTCAGGAAACAACAGGTGCTGGAGAGGATGTGGAGAAATAGGAACACTTTTACACTGTTGGTGGGACTGTAAACTAGTTCAACCATTGTGGAAGTCAGTGTGGCGATTCCTCAGGGATCTAGAACTAGAAATACCATTTGACCCAGCCATCCCATTACTGGGTATATACCCAAAGGACTATAAATCATGCTGCTATAAAGACACACGCACATGTATGTTTATTGCGGCACTATTCACAATAGCAAAGACTTGGAACCAACCCAAATGTCCCACAACGATAGACTGGATTAAGAAAATGTGGCACATATACACCATGGAATACTATGCAGCCATAAAAAATGATGAGTTCATGTCCTTTGTAGGGACATGGATGAAACTGGAAAACATCATTCTCAGGAAACTATCACAAGGACAAAAAACCAAACACCGCATGTTCTCACTCATAGGTGGGAATTGAACAATGAGAACTCATGGACACAAGAAGGGGAACATCACACTCCGGGGACTGTTGTGGGGTGAGGGGAGGGAAGAGGGACAGCATTAGGAGATATACCTAATGCTAAATAACGAGTTAATGGGTGCAGCAAACCAACACATGGATACATATGTAACAAACCTGCACGTTGTGCACATGTGCCCTAAAACCTAAAGTATAATAAAAAAATAAAATAAAAAAAAGAAAAAGCGTCATGAGGAAGGCACCATCTCTCCCCATGTTTTCATGACTGAATTTCCATAATTTAGTGAATTTGGTTCCTACCAATGAGAGAAGGCAGGTGGAGGAAGGAACAAGAAAGCTATCTTAAAAGGAGATACAAAAGAGTAAATATTTTCCCAGTTAGAATCTTAGTGACTTTGAGGGGATTAAAAGAACCTACTATGAATAATTACACATCAATAACTTGGATAATCCAGAAAAAGGAGATAAATTCCTAGAAACATACAACCTATCAACCGAATCATGAATATAAAATCTGAACAGATCATTAACTATTAAGGGGATTAAATCAGTAATTAAAAGCCTCCCAAAAAAGAAAAGCCCAGATTAGATGGTTGCACTGGAGAATTACACAAAACATTTAAAAAAATAATGCTAATTCTTCTCAGAATTTTCTAAGAAATAGAAGAGAAGAGAACATTTCCATACTCATTTTATGAGGCCAGCATTATGGTGATAGGGATACCAAAGCTAGACAAGGACTACAAGAAAAGAAAACGACAGGCCAATAGCCCCAGTGAACACAGATGCAAAAATTCACAACAAAACACTAACAAACCAAATTTAACAGCATATTAAAAGTATCATACATCATGACCAAGAGGGATCTATTCCTGGGTTGCAGTGATGGTTCAACATACAAAAACAAATCAATGTGACACACCACATTAGTAGAATGAAGAGTGATCTTCTCAATATACGTAGGGGGGAAAAGTATTTTACTAAATTCAACCGCTTTTCATGATAAAAACACTTAACAAACTAGGAATAGAAAAATTACTTCAACATAATAAAGGCCATATGTGAAAAACCCACAGCTAACAATATACTCAAAGGTGAAAAACTAAGCTCTTCCTAGATAATCAGGAACAAGGCATTAATACCCACTCTTGCCGCTTCTATTCAAGATAGTATTGGAAGTCCCAGCTAGGGCAATGAAGAAAAATAAACAAAAGGCATCAAAGCCAGCAAAAAGTAGAAAAAATATCTCTGTTTGCAGATGGCATGATTTTATATGCAGAAAACTCTAAAGACTCCATAGCAAAAAAAAAAAAAAAAAAAGTTGGAACTAATAAGCAAAAAAGTTGCAGGATACAAAGTCAACACACAAAAACAATAGTGTTTCCAGACACAATAAAAAATTAAAAAAATTTTATTTATAATATCAACAAAATGAATAAAACAGTTAGTAATAAACTTATCCAAGGAGGTGAAAGACTTATATACTGAAAACTTATATGCTGATTAAATAAGACACAGATAAATAGAAAGGCATCCCGTGTTTCCAAATTGGAATGCTTAATACTGTTAAGATGTCCAATCTGTCTAAAGCAATCAACAGATTCAATGCAATCCTTATCAAACTGTTAATATCACTTTTTTCAGAAATAGAAAAAAAAAAATCCTGGACCTGAATAGCCAGAACAGTTGAACTACCTTGTGTGTGCATGTGTGTGTGTGTGAGAGAGAGAGACAGAGACAGAGAGAGAGAGAGAGACAGAGAGAGACAGAGAGAGAAAGGGTCTCACTCTGTCACTTACACTGGAGTGCAGTGGCAAGATCACAGCTCATTACAGCTTCAAACTCCTAGGCTCAAAGGATTGTCCCACCTCAACCTCCACAGTAGCTAAGACAACAGGTACACACCACTATGTCCAGCTAACTTTCAAAATTTTTTGTAGACACCAGGTTTTGCTTCATTGCCCAGGCTAGTCTTGGATTCCTGGGCTTAAGCAATCCTCCCACCTTGGCCTCCCAATGTGCTGGGAATATAGACGTGAGCCACCAAGCCTGGGCAGTCAAAATATTTTAAGAGAGAAGAAAAAAGCTAGAGGTCAAACACTTTCTGATTTCAAAACCTATTACAAGGTTACAGTAATCAAAATAGTAAAGTACTAGCTTAAAGACACAAATTTAGATCAACAGAACAGAATAAAGCCAGGTGCATATGGTCAAATGATTTTCAAGAAGGGTACCCAAAGGACAACAAATGGTGCTGGAAAAACTGAGTATCCATATGCAAAAGATTGAAACTGGACCCTTATCTTACACACAAAAATCAATTCATAATAGATTAAAAACCTAAAGATAAGACCTGTAACTGTAAAATTCCTAGAATAAAACACAGGTGAAAAGCTTTAAAACATTGGTCTTGGCAATGATTTCTTGAATATGACACCAAAAGTACAGAAAAGAGGAAAAATAGACAAGACTACATTAAACTAAAAAGCATCTGTGCAGTAAAGGAAATGAGTGAAAAGGCAATCTATGGAATGACAGAAAATATATGCAAACCATATATCTTATAAGAAATCAATAACCAAAATATATAAGAAACTCTATAACTCAATGGCAAAAACACAACTTGATTAAAAAGCGGGCAAAGAACTTGTTTAGACATTTGTTCCAAGAAATACAAATGGCCAACAGGTATATAAAAAGATGATCAATATCAGTAATTAATCAAGGAAATGCAAATCAAAACCACAAGGAGGAGGGAAAGCAATCAGATATCAACCCACACCTGTTATGATGGTCATAACCAAAACACAAAATAACAACTGTCGGCAAGGTTGTGAAGACATTGGAACCCTTGTGCACTTATGGTGAGAATGTAAAATGGTGCAGCCACTGTGTGAAGCAGTATGGAGGTTCCTCAAACAATTAAAAATAGAACTACCATATGATTCAGTATTTACCATGTGATTTCTGGTATTCACCCAAAGGAACTGAAAACTAGGACCCTGAAGAGGCATCTGCACTTCTGTGTTCGTTGCAGCATTACTCGCAACAGCCAAAGGGCAGAAACAACCCGTGTCCATTGACAGATAAATGGAAAAAGAAAATGTGGTATGTACATACAATGAAATATTATTCATCCTTAGAAAAATAAGAACATCTTGTTATATGCTACAACATAAACCTTGAGGATATCATGCTAAGTGAAATAAACCAGTCATGGGAGACAAATATTGCATGATTCCACTTCTGTGAGGTACCTAAAATGACCAAGTTCATACACGTAAAAGTAGAACAGTAACTGACGGGATAATAGGGCGTAGGGAAGATAGGGAGTTGCTGTTCAATGGGTAGAGAGTTTCAGTCACTTAAGGTGAAAAAAGTTCTAGAGATCTTCCCTACAACAATGTTCACATTATTAACAATAGAGTCCTGCATACTTAGCAATTTGTTAAGAGGATAAATTATATGTTATGTTTTTTTTTTTAAATCTCAAAGGAAAGAAAAAAGAATCTTAGTGATTTTTAGGGCAGTGATTATTTCCCTGAATTATTTCCATGGTCACCCTATCATTAAAAAAAGAAAAATCCTTGGTTGTTCATTCAACCACGGAGAAGTGGTTATAAATCCCAATATATTGGTACTTTACTGTTAACACTGACTTGAGCAGACATCACTCATGATAATTCCTGTGTTTGCCATTTGCATTGTATCACCCTGACTTGTACCCGTATGCACCGGCACCACTCTGCTCACTTGTTAATACACACATTTTCCACTGCACATGTTTGTTACAGGTCACTTTTTCCTTAAATTTAATTGCAACACTTAAGCAAGGACTAACCAGGAATCATTTTTTTATTAATATATATTTAAGAACCCATGATTGATATTCTTTTAGCCCTGGGGATGGGGATATGAAAAAAAAAAGAATCATGAAGTGGTCCAGAAAATTGCTCTGGCCCATCCTGCCTTCTCTCCTGTATTAATTCCTATTGAACTTACTACTCTTTCTATTGAATGTTAGTGCAGAATTGCTTTCTGATAGTGTCTATCTTTATTCTCTTTCCCCATTAAATTATCTCACTGTTACCTTACTAACACCACTTCCTGCACAGGTGTTGTGTGTCCCATAATCTCATTGCTTGAGTGATTTGAACTAATTTAACTCACATGACTGACAGTTCAGTGGAGGGTGTCCTTTTGACAGGGTGGAGAAGAACCTTGACTGTAATATTGCTGAGCTGTACTGCTATGGACCTCATCTAAGACCACAAACACTTTTTCAATGATTTATTTAACTTTTTGAACAGATAATATATTCACAAAGCTCAAAAATTAAAAAGCATAAAAAGATGTGTCCTGCAATGTTTCCAACCTATTTTTGTTTGCCGTCTGCCTTTCATCCTCGCTCCACCCTCCATCCGGGTGACCCTGGGATGTAGACAACAATATCTAAAGTTTCCCAGATGCTTCTAAAGCAGAACACTGTTGTTTTCAGTTGTAAATAAGGAGGAGCCTGGTGTGATTTCAGGCTCCAGTTTCCAGATGTCGCCTGTCAGGGATCAAAACCACTTACAGTGCCAATTTCACTTGTCAAGCAATCAAACACCAAATAAACAAACCAAATGGATACTGAACACCCACGAGGTCTATGTTTGTGTTATAGATTATGGAGAGGATAGGGATATGTGGAAAACCATGTCTACATTAAATTGTCAATAAAACTGCATTTTCTAATTAAACAGGTGTGAGATTTCCATATATGCATTCACCCCCATCAACATATTTATTTAGGACTTGTCAGAAGTTTAGGTGTCATCAATGACAATCCACTCATTTAACTAATGAGAAAACTGAAGTTCAGAGATGCATCAGGGTTTATAATGAAGAATATGAAGAGTCTGGATCCAGCCAGACTTGGTTTAATCCAAGCTTGTCCAACCCACAGCCCACAGGCCCCATGGAGCCCAGGATGGTTTTGAATGCAGCCCAAAACAAATTCTTAAACTTTCTTAAAACATTATAGATTTTTTTGCAATATTTTTTAAGCTCATCAGCTATCGTTAGTGTATTTTATATGTGGCCCAAGACAATTTGTCTTCTTCCAGGGCGGCCAAGGGAAACCAAAAGATTGGACACCCCTGGCTTAATCCTACCACTTAGCAGCTGTGTGACATTAGACAAACTACATAACTCCTATGTGCTTAAATCTTCCCATCTGTAAAATGGAAATAATAATATATCCTTCATAAGATTGTAGTGATTAAGTGAGTTAACATATGTAAATAGCAAAGAAGGATGCTTGACATAGAACAAGCACCACAGAAGTGCAAGCTGTTATAGGTTAAGTGTCTTGTGAAAGATGAGAACAGCTGGGAGAGTCTAGAGAGGGTTATACGCTGATAAAATGATGTACTGAATTATCCATTAAAAAGCATTAGAGGAAAATAAAATTCATAATAAGGTAATGTGCACATTGCACACGTGAAAAAAGAATTTAAGAAGGCTGGAGTAGAAGAAGCAAATTACATCGAGTTAGCTCATAAACAAGGAAATAAAAAAATCAATAAGGTGGGCAAATAGTAGGCTCTCATAAGCATCACTGGGCCAGGACAAAGGTCTCAGAGACTCCAAATCCACTCAGTTCTGGAAATGCTTCCTTTATTTATTTCTTTCTTTTTAATTTTCTGAGGGAAAATACAGAATGAAAAGGACGTATACTCACAGGTAAGCACTAAATGTTTGGATAGAAAAACATTTTAAACACTAACTGACTTTGAATCAGGTTTGAGTAAATTTTGGTCTTCATTGTATTTAAGTGATAGTCTAATTACTACCTATGATTTCAGAACTTTTACCAAATAAGAAAATAAAAAGAACTAGCTATTGCTCATCTTTTTCTATGTGAGTGCTAATATAAATTTTTAAAATATAAAACAAAGTGAAAGATTAGTATAATTTTGCTTTTCATTTTTAAATAAATACAGCTTTCTCTTTAAATTGTCTTCAGATACATTTCTCTCAGTATCTGAAACAATTACTAAACAAGATACGTCTCAAAGTAAGAATTCATACTTTTATTAAAGAGAAAATGGATAGTAACGTTCACAAGTACCACTGATTCACAATTTCCAGATTAGTTATATTTAGTGACTGAACAACAAATAAGGAAAGTCTTAAAAATAAACATTTTTCGGCAGAAAATACACAAATATATTCCACTCTTGATAGATATCACCTTTGCATAATATAAGACACTCATCTGATGCAGTTAGCCTATAGACCCTTTAATGACCTTACAGCCAAATCTAATCAAGCTTAGATTGCAACAGAAAGTAAAGGGCACACTCCTATTTCATCAAAACGTGAATGCTGAGAAAAAGAGAAGAGGGAATAATATGCCTTGTAAATTTATGATAAGATAATTAGCAACCTTGCTAATGTAGTTCTTCAAATATTAAATCCTCATTTTCATTCTTCTTCCCTACCAAATTTAATATACTATGAGAACTCTTTAGCTTAATTATGAAAATAATAATAATAGAGTTAAGGGTCTGTCAATCCAGCTTAAGCCCCTATCTAGAATTTAGAATCTGGCATTCTAATTAACCTGCAAATACTTTATTTACAAAGTTATTGTTTATACATTGTAATGAATTAATCTGATTGACTCTCTCACTGATTATGGGCTACCGTGCAGATTTTCAGAGCAATGAGAGGGGCATACGATTGCATTTCTGACATTCAGTCGCTCAGCATAATTAGATAAAGTAACTATAGAGGTCAATAATCAATGTGCACTTGCACCCTGGAGACCTGGGCACCATTACGATTCCAGGAACCTCTTTGAGTTGTCATTTTAATTATCTGCATATTAAGATCTCTGAAGGCAGGCAATACTTCAAAAGATAGGCCAAAATCTCCTTCAAATGTTATTAAGTTCAACATTGCCAAATATATTTTAGTTGCCGATTTTGAAAACTAAAGAGATTATTTAAAGTCTATCACAAAACTGTTACAGTGAGAAGACTGAGGTAACTATCTGTGACCCTAGGCCATCAGAGCAGACCTGGGGGTGCTGAAGATTTGAAAAAGTGAATCAAAATATTTTTTTCTGGAAAAAATAATAAAAAGTAACAATACCTACCATCATACAACTACAATAAAATAAATGCTTTACAAATAAAGTCAAATAATAGATACTCCATAAATTCTGGTGAATCTTTGTTATTATAATTAGTAGCAGAAGCAACATCAACATTCACATTCCTGATTCCCATAGCACTGCTTTTTCTATGAATTAATGTTGTTTCCTCAACTAGACCGCAGAATAAATAAAAAGTCCTGTTTTACCATAAGTACAAAGTGTTTTGTCTACATGCTAATTAAGTATGCCAAACTGTTTTCTATGCTTCTAGAAGACAAATAATGATTTATGGGTCCTAAAGAGCACTTGGAATAGTGCTGGATCCACAGTAAATGTCCACTAATTGGTTATTTATTGCTTGATATAAGTAAGCACACAAAATGAAGGATTCAATGTTAAAGAATCAAACAGAGATTGATGAGTGTGATCAAACAGAGATAGTTACTATGTTGGAGGTAAATTTAATTCTTGTATATTTCAAATATATGTCAAATATTTCTGGGACATTTTTAATTGACTTTCTTCTCTGTGCATGCCAACACTACCCAACATTTATGGTAAGTCTCATTTTCTCTTATCCCCAACAATGCCTCACACACACAATGAACAAGAAATGAGAAACAATGTGGTCAGGCTTTCTGTCATAAAATCTGCTTATACAGCAGGATTTGCTATGCAGAAGAATTTAGAGGAAGTCAGAGCCACAAAGTGTGGCTGTGCCACCAAACTACATTTTTTTCACACACAAAGAAGAGAAAGTAGAATAAGAGGCTGAATGGGAAGGAGAAATACTTGTTAACATCCAATATATGACAAAGCTATCTGAATAAACAGAGAAAAATATGACTATAGTATTATTATTGCCACACTTCAAACCCTTTGAGTTTGTGTGTGTGTGTGAGTGTGTGTGAAAAATAGATACACAAAAATATCAAATGTGGCGATTTATAGATCTTAAATATTTAAAGGGTATGATTATTATACCTTGGCTCCTTCTCACTCACATTTTAAATATAAAGATGTAGGGAAAGGTGATACCTAAAAAGACTACCATTCCTAAAATCTTATGATTTCACAATTTTCTGCATGGAAGTAGTTGCTTTTGAAATTCTAGTATGTATTTGAGCTGCGTGACTCCCTGAGAAAGGAATATGCTAGGATCCAGCAAAGGGATATTGAGGTTTGGCCTAAGGGCTAAACAAATAAATATGTTGAGGCCAGAGGCATAGTCAAAGGTTAGCTCCTTGGTAAGAAAATAGATAATTCCCCTCTGAAAACTCCAGGTGAATCTATGGCCCAGAAAAAAATACCCACTTCTCCAGGGTCATGCAAGGCTAAAACAGAGCAGCCTAGGAGTATGGATACAAACTGGACTAGCAAGCACCATAACCTCAGAAATTAGAATTTTGTGAGGCAGCTTTTCATTAGTAAGATGAATAACAAGAGGGAATACTTGTTTTAAAATTGCATCAAGCTAACTGAAAAAGAAAGATTAGGTGCAGGCATCCACAATTTGTTACTATGTTTTTCAATCTTGGAGACCGGAATTCTCCTGTACTTTGAATTAACAGCACACAAGTGACAGACTATAGAGAAGAAAAGTTAAAAGATTAGTAAATCAATAGGGCTGCCTTTACATAATTTGCCACCATAATTTTTCCCTGGATGCTTCCAATGTATCTATAGTTTTATTTATTCATTTGGCAAAATAGGGCACCCACATCCTTGGCACAGTTCATGGGCTTGAATTGTAACCGGAAAGAAGACAAATATAATTCCTGCTGTGATACTGTGATTTAAAATGAGATCTGTACATTTGGTCTTCACTCCCTTTTCCTGACATACAACTCTTAACATCTTTGAAATCTCTGGAGTGATAAGAATATCATTTGTATGCTAATAAATGATTGCTGGCTGGCAGCATCTAGATAGCTTCAGAATGGGGGCCAGTCACCAAGACCGAGACAGAATTAGAGGGTTAAAACTTTCAGCCCCACCACCAACCTCCAAGTAGGTGACAAAGGCTGAAAGTTAAGTTGATAACCAATGACCAATGATTTAATCAATCAGGCCTATGTAATGAAGCTTCTATAACTCAAAAGGACTGGAGTCAGGGAACTTCCTGACAGCTGAACATATGGAGGATCCCAGAGAGAGTATGGCAGCTCTGTGCCCCTTCTTCCATACATCTTCTTCTGACTGTTTATCTGTATCCTTTGTAATATCCTTTATAATAATCAAGGCAAATGTAAGTATTAAGTGTTTCCCTGACTTCTGTGAGCTGCTGTCGCAAATTAATCAAACCCAAGGATGGGGTCTACAGCCAGTCAGCCAAAACCTGTGCTTGCAACTGGCACTGGAAGTGGGTCGGCAGGCACTCTTCTGAAAATAATCCTTCAGCTTAAGGGATCTGACACTTTCTGCTGGTAGACTGTGTCTGAATTGACTTAAATTAGAGAACACTTGGCAGGTGTCTGTTGGAGAACTGCTGGCTTGATGTATGGGGGAAAACCCCCACATACCTCATGGTAGAGGTGTTGTGTTGCCTCTGCAAGAGTAGGAAAGCCACTTTGACTCTTCCCACATATCTTACATCTGCTCTCATGGAAATTACAGTGGCTATAGACAGAGAATGAATTCTTAAACTTAAGAAAAACAATATAGTTTCAGAGAGTGATCCGTGATTGGAGCTGTAAAAAAACCAGAAGATGTGGTTGAGAGGCACTGGGAGAACGGAAAGAGGGGCCACAGGATGGTGGATTCTTTAATTAGATGGGCTAATTGGAACATCCTTACTAAAAAGGTGGCATCTGAGCTGAGAGTGAAATGACAAGAACAAGCCAGTCATGTAATCGTCTGGAGATAGTTTTACAAATAAAAGTAAAAATAAGTATGAAAGCCCCAAGTAGGAACAACTTAAAGTATGTAAGAAAAGCAAAGACAGGCAAAGCCAATGAAGGAAAGTGAGGTATGATGCAGCCTGGAGTCACAGATCATTTGGCCAGAAAAAGGAGTTTAAATTTAGAGATTACATGAAAAGACTATTCTAGCCATCTTGCTACTAGATGATGGTGGCTTGACTAATGCATCACCTGTGAAAATGAAAAGACCCATATAAATTTGGGATACATTTTGGAAGTGAACCTAAGTAAGCTTTCAATTGTTGGGGTGATTATGTATGTTTGTGTTTTAAAGTGGGGATCAGATGACTCCTAGGTGTATTTCGCTTGAACAACAAGGCATATACTAATGATATTTATTGAGAAGAAACTTCGGCAGAAATTATGAACTAGAAAATGGAGAATGGATAGCTCTGTTTTGGTCTTGAGAAGTTTGAGATACCTCTTAGACATCCTAGTGGAAATGTTTTTTACATAAATTAGGAGCTCATTGCAGAGATCAGGATGAGAGATATACATTTGGGATTCATCAGCATTTAGATGGCATTAAACGCCACAGTATAGAATCGTCTTCAGAAAGATTATAGTCTTTCAGACCAGCATTTGGAAGCCAACAGAGCAGAAGTCAGCAAGAAAGGCCAAGAAGAGCAGTAGGTATGGAGGAGAACATAGCATCATGATGCCACAGCAGAAACTGTTTGAAGAAGAAGAGAATTGTCAACTTTGTGACTTGCTGCCGCTGAGTAAAAAAATGAGGACAGAAATGTGATCACTGGATTTGGCACATAGTGACCTTGGTAACAGTCTATTCAATTAAGAACGGCAAGTAGCCTGGAAGAAACTGTTGAGGTCGATGCTTATGATACAATGAATTAAAATACATCAGTATTTCTAGCAAATAAATACTATCATTTTTATCTATACCTCAATTCATCCCTGATTTCATGAATATCACAATATAGAATTTGGTTATAATTTATTGTTTCATAGCAGTTAGTTTTTTTAAGCAGTGAAAACTCACAATAATTAGCAGCAAATAATTCATATGTTTATAAAATACTCTGGGGAAATATGCCCTGACACTTAGTATCCCAAATGGCATTACTCTTAAAAGCAATACATGTGACCCTCTGGCTATAATAGTAGAAAATAATTTTTCAAAATGAAGAACAAAGTAAACTCTTTTAAAGACTTACTTTCAAATGTCACAATAGCAATAAATTGATTTCCACATCTAAAATTAATGTTTTTATTTATGAAGTAACTCAACTTTTGGTAACATAATATATAACTTCTCTTTTACAGATTTTTTTTTTTTTAGAATTCTAGAGTTTGAATGAATCCAATTAAGTGTGCTCTGTATGTCTTCTCAGCCTGCCCTTAGCAAGACTCACAATGTGAGTTCTGTTCTATTTGCTATCAGGAGAAACCGCACAGGAACCCAAAGAATACTGCCTGTTGGAAAAAAAAAAAAAAAAGCTCATTTCTTCGCAAAGTCTCTGGCTGTGGCACATAGAACACACCATTCATTTATAGAGTCTGCTAATTGGCACTAGGGCATTGTCTGGGCTTGCCCTTCTTTACTGACAAATGCAGCTCATTTTTATTTATGCTCTTCAATAGATTCAGCTACCAATACATACAGATTTGGATTATGAAAAATTAGCTAGGCAGGTAAAAGGAATTGAAATTTCAGACAGCTCAGTGGCTTAGGAGGGAGGGGCAGGTAGGCCCAAACTACCTTGAAGAAGGAGTATTTTGTGAAAATGAGCCAAGCCCCATGTTCGCTTTTGAATACTAAAAATATTCATCCACATGCCGACAAGACAAAGGGATTTTATTATGAATTGTCACACACGGTAGTTTTATTAGTACCTATTCAACACTAAGCTAATTTAAAAGCATTTGAAACCTTGAGCAGATGTTTTTAAATGAAAAAAAAGTTCAAAAAGCTCTGCATCATATAATATCTACTATAAATAAAATAAGACTCAGTTCTTCTGAGCCCTGAAACACATTCATTTCCACATGAGCTGCCTGCACCAAGGATCACTTTCATCATTCTCTAGGGCAACAGAGTTCCCTGTTCTGTCAGAACTTCATGGCATTCTCCCTTTTGCCTAGTTTTAACTGCTTGGTCCATTTATAATACATCTCCTCCCATACTAGATTCCTATAAGAGGTCTCATTTAATTTCTTTTAAAATTAAATTAATGCAATTAACTTTGAAAAACTGGTAGTCTTTACTAAATCTCAACAGAAGCATACTCCATGGCCTAGACTTTTCACTCTTAAGTATAGACCCAGCAGAAAAAAGGACACACATCCACCAAATGACATGCACTAAAGTGTTCGTAGCAGTGCTATTTATTTGTATTACTTTTATTTTTAGGGATTTTTAATTTTTGCGGACATATGGTAGGTGTATATGTTTATGAGATACATGAAATGTCTTGATGCAGGCATGCAATATGAAATAAGCACATCGTGGAAAATGGGGTCTCTGTCTCCTCAAACATTCATACTTTCAGTTACAAATAATCCAATTATACTCCTTAAGTTATGTATAAATGTACAATTAAGTTATTAAAACAAACGTGTGTGCTCAAATAAAGAGTAGAATGGATGAAATTCTCACACAATGGAAACTGTAATACAATGAGAATGAACAATCTACAACTTCATGCAACAAGGATAGATTGTTGAGCCAAACATGTCAAATAACAGATCACAGTGAATTATTTCATTACATAAAGTACAAATACCTTATCCTGACTAATATACCAGGTCTGAGTAAAATAATTGGGAAATTGTAGCTAATGTAAACATGTCTAATTCCCTTTTGATAAGTACAAAGCCAGTCACAATTAGACTATGTTCCTAGAACAAAGTATTAGTTATCCTTACTGTGGGAGCTAATGAGTAGAAGGGGCTTGAGGGGCTTCTGAAACTCTGGTGTTATTCTTGCATCTGGATGCAGATTACACAAATGTGTTCAGATTGTCAAAGTTCCTTGGAGTGTATTAATGTGTGAAGATATGTACACATTTCTGTCTTTAGAATACAGTTTGAAAACAATTTTAAAACCCTTAAATTTCTAAAACTTGTTTTTAAAACATGGACGTTACACCTACCCTCATATTTGGACTGAATTTCCAGTCTTGTAACACAAGAGAACTCTCCAGAATATGAATAGAACTGGTGGCAGACTTTTCGTGTCATGCGAACAGTTAGTTTGCTTTCTAAACTAGATTGTACTTTTCCCAAGAGCAGGAGCCATTTCTTTTGTGTCTGTTCATGTGTCTGTTTTGTGCACAGATGCACAGAGAAACAGCGTTCTGAGTGACGCCGATTGTTCATATTGAGTAGCAGCGGCGGGCAAGCAAAGAAAAGCAGGGCTGAAATTTGGAAGGCTTTAAATAATAACTGGTTTCCAAGTTTGGATGCCATCTTCTAGGCAACAGTCAACTGTAAAGATTTTGAGTGGGGCAATAACATAAGGAAAATATTATTTTAGGCATACATGCATATTAGAATCGAGAAAATCAATGCCAGCAGACCAGTTAGCAGGCTTAGTTTAAGCCTAAACTAGAATGATCCTGGCAACAGTGGAAAAGAGGGATGGACATATATGAAAAAAAGTCAGACAAAAATAATCTATAGAGCTTTGAAACTGATAGAGGTCAAGAGAGTTGAAAGTTCTAAAGTGATTGAGTTTTGGAGACTGATTGAGAGCTTAATAGAGGAAGGAAAACCTTACGGATTAATTGGTTTGGGAAGACACTGGAAAAATGACATAATGGGCCAGGCGCAGTAGCTCACGCCTGTAATCCTAGCATTTTGGGAGTCCAAGGCAGACGGATCACCTGTGGGTCAGGAGTTCGAGACCCACCTGGCCAACATGGCGAAACGTCATCTCTACTAAAAATACAAAAATCAGCCAGGCATAGTGGCGGGCATCTGTAATCCCAGAGGGTGAGGCAGGAAGAACTGCTTGAACCTGGTAGGCACAGATTGCAGTGAGCCAATATCGCACCACTGCACTCCAACTCCAGCTTGGGCGACAGAGTGAGACTCCGTCTCAAAAAAAAAAAAAAAATAGCCAAAGTTGGAGGTCAATGCAGAACTCATACAAAGTACAGGACTCAGATTTCATGTATTAAATGTTTCTGTTTTCCTCAGGGTATTAAAAATACTAAAGAAGCATAGATATATAGTGAGAAAGCATGAGAAGATTTAGAAATGCTAAACATCATCAAAATTAAAAACACTATTTCTGTGAAAATGATAGACTGAGAGGAAAATATTTTCAAATCACAAATCTGACAAAAGACTTGTATTCAGACTATATAAGGAATTCTCAAATGTCAACATTCAGAAAACCTACAAATCAATTAAAAAATGGGCAAAACAATTAAACAGACACTTAACCAAACAGGCTATATGGGGACAAATAAACACAGGAAAAATAGTTTAGCATTAGTCATCAGCAAAATGCAAAATAACACCACAATGAAATGCAAATTAACACCACGTTCTATACATATGTTACAATGAATAAAATGAAAAACACTGATAGTACCAAGTCCAGACAAAGATGTGAAACAACTAGAACTCTAACACATTGCTGGTGAGAATGCAAAATGGTACAGTTCCTCTGGAAAACAGTTTGGCAGTACCCTATAAAATTAAATATATACTTACCATATGTCCCCAAGATTCTACTTTCAGATGTTTACCCAAGAAAAATGAAAGCATGTATCCAAAGAAAGATTTGTATATAAATGTTTACAGTTGTTCTATTTAAAAATGTATCAGGTGCATGGATAGACATACTGTGGTACATCCCTACAATGGAATAATACATACCAATAAAAAGGAGCAATCTATTTATAGAGAGAACTTGCATGTATCTCAGAGGCCAAGCTGACAGAAATAAGCTAGTCTCAAACAGTTCCATATGCTATGATTACATTTATATGACATTCTCAAAGAGACAAAACTATAGTTACAGAGAAATGGTCAGTGGATGCCATGGGTAGAGGTGGGAGAAGAGTATATCTACAAAAGGACAGCATGAGGAAGTTTTTTTGGGCATTGGAACTGTTCTTGTATCCTGACTGTAGTGGTGGTTATACAAAACTACATGTGTTAAAATTCATAGAACTTCATATACCACTCAAAAAGTCAATTTTATTACATGCTAATTTAAAAAATATTCTAAGGAAATGCACAGATGGAACATAAAGCAACCATTTAAATGTTAGTATTCTTTTGTATTTTTACTGTTATTTATCTAAGACTATCTAAAAATTCCACAGTAATAGGACAAGTAACTTACTAGATACTCCAGTATTCCTTTAAATATTACATAAAAACAAATTTAAGAAACAGAACTTTTTTGCTCAACAATTGAAATTTAATTTATATCAGATTATACAAAATACTTAATGTAAAACTAGTTACCAAACCTAATTAGCAAATTTACATTAATTGACCTAATTAGCAAATTTCTCATTATTTATTGAGATCACTGACTACCCATCTGGGCTTATTAAAAAACTGAGAAATAGTCAAAAGACTAAAGAAAAAAAATCCAAATATATTGAACATGAGAGGGATTTTGCTCTTAAATTTAAGATTCTCTGTAATCAACTGTGAAAATCTGAATAAATTTGTTTTCTAGGTGAACAACGGACAATAATAAATCATAAGTGTCAATTTTGCTCAAAATGTGGTTTAGGAGTACATTTTGGACTTCTCAGGCAATTAATTGGTTTTGCAGTTTTGAAGGATGTGGGGCTCAGTTTTTGAGGGGTTGAAAACAACTCAACTGCTAGAATTTTAGGAGGAAAACAATCACTATAACAGAATTCACAGTGGCTTTTTAACTAAGGTGACTTTTTTGAAAAGTTACCCTAAATGATCTGACCAGTTTCATGTATCATAATGATTTTGAATTGAGATAAGAATAATTGGTATGTGATCTCAGAAAATCTGAATTTGAAAGTTGCCAATAACAAACTAGATAACCACAGGCAAATCAGTAAACCTCTTTGATCCCCAGTTTACTCATTTGTAAAATAAACTATCCGTATTAGATAAGAAGTTCTAATCCTTACTATATTACATATACCTCTGTGTGTGTATCTTAGATTCCTAAGTAGGGCCCAACCCAGGTCTGAGTTGGGGCTCAGGGGTGCATCATTGTAATAGGAGCCTTTGTGGTGCTGAGGCAGATGGTCCTTAGTGCACACCTTGAGAAACACTGGACCTGAGAGACAGTCCCTCGCTCTTGCAGCTTTAACACTTGAATGCAGTCAGTGTCTTCTTAGCCTACTTTTGTGTCATCCCTCTTTGCTCTTTAGCAGAGACCAGACTATTAGATTTGTCTTCTTTCATATCAGAAAGGCAAAGAAATTACTATGGTTTTCCTCAGACCTGTATTTTCTGAGAATAATATAGATAACCTCAGACAGCCCAGGGTGAGCTTCCTTTTCAAAACTGCTTTCAGATAGGTTGTCTTCTACCTCGTAGGTTCACCTTCCCTATAATTTCTGTAATTCAAACAGGCCTCATAAACCACAATTGATCTTTAAGAAGTCACCTTTCAGATTGTCTCCCAAAAAAGATTTAAACTCCTAAGTGAAAGATGAAATAATATGATATAAAAGAAAATCTAATGATACCCTTAAAATAAGATTTTACTCAGGCAAACTAAAAGGCCTACTAAAGAAAATTATCTTTGACCTTTACTTTCGATTTCTTATGTAATCCTACCCAGTTGCTTTTCCAACAATAAGAGAAAAATTACATTTAAAAATATTTTGATATTTATTTAAGGGAATTCTACTATTGGCTCTCAAAGGAAGTTTTAATTTTATTTGAAAGGCAAAGCAAATTTTAGATTAATCTTAGCCTGTGAGTTTAAAAATGCAAATGTTTCCAATAATAATGATAATTGACATGCCAGCACATGACATTTGCCTTGAGATTATTAAAGCTCTCTGAGGAAATATGGATATAAACATTCAAAATTAAACTTTCACATAATTAAATTAATCCTAAATGAATAATAATTCTTCAAAAATAAAAATAATCTTTAAATGCTAAAAGAATCAACATAATCACATTTATTTATGCTACGCAAGTCTACATACTGTGTGGAAGAACCCAGGAGCAGGGCTGATACCTGCCACTCTAGCCAGAATCTGATGAGACTGATAGTTTGGAACTCAGTCCCTTTCCTTACAAACTAGGTTGTCTTGGGCAAGTAATTTAACCTTGCTGAGTGAGCCTCATTTTCTATATCTATAAAATAATAACAACTTATCAAATCTTTCTGCATTAATCACATGGTAAATGAGGGTAAAGACACCTTTTAATTAGAATTTTCATATATCTAAACTGTGGTGCTTGCAAAGTTTCATATTCTTTTCACGTTTGTAAAATTGAAAACATATTATTAGTCCCCATAAATCTGAAAAAGAACTTTCTAATTCTAGTTTTGGAAATTCATAAGAAAAAGAGGCACGTTTTTGTTGTATTAATTTATGGTTTTGTTCTTGTTTTCCTTTGATGGTCGTCTGTAACCTCCCTTTTGTTTAGGTTTTTAATCGACAAATAATAATTGTACTTATTTATAGGGTACAATATGATGTTTTGACATATGATTAAATCAGGGTAATTAACAAATCCAATGCTTCATATACTTACCATATTTTTGTGGTAAAAACATTTAAAATCTACCTCTTTAGCAATTTTGAAATATACAGTGCATTATGATTTATTATAGTCAGCATTCTCTACAGTAAATCACTAAAGCTTATTTCTTCTATCTAATGGAAACTTTGTACTCTTTAATCAACATTTCCCTTTTGCCATCCAACTCCCCACCTCCAGCCTCTGGTAACCATCATTCTACTCTTTATGACTTCACCTTTTTTAGATTCCACCTGTAAGTGAGATCATGCAGTATTTGTCTTTTCGCACCGAGCTTATTTCACTTAGCACAGTGTCCCCCGATTTCATCCAAGTTGTCAAAAATGACAGGATTCCCTTCCCTTTTAAGGCTGAATAGTATTCCATTATGCATATATACCACATTTTCTTTATCCATTTATCAGTTGATGGACACCCAGGTTGCTTCCATGTAATCTTGACCTAAGTTACAAATTTGCGAATCTTTAGATTCTTATATCCTTAGTATATGAGAAATATTTAAATCACTAAAGGATCATAATTGTAAAAAAAAAAAACAGAAGAACAAATATGACTGTGGCAGCATCAATAGAAACCAATTGGTTTGTGTAAATTTAAAAAAAAAAAAATCAGATAAAACTGAAATCAGTCATCTAGAACAATATTTTAAAATCAGTATCCTGAGCATATGGTCATGTCTGGGTTTTCATTTCCAAAAGAGTAAATCCCTGAAGATACTGTGCATATTTTTATCCTCTCACTTAGACTTTGCTCTTTAAAATAAAATCCACCCTGGTTAACACTGTATCTCCAGAGAAAAAACACAATGCCTGCTACTTAATAGGTGTTAACTTTCTATGTAATTGATGAATGAACCAATGAAAAATGTATAATAATTCTTAAGAAACAACAAGTAGTGTTATCTACTCATAGCCAAGTGAAAGGACAACTAAATATTCTGAAGAATAGCGCAAAAATTGTGTTTACCCCTTTAAAATACAAGTGATATCAATCGTTTACTAGTTCCAAACAAAGCACTTTCTTTGCATTTGCCTGAGGCAGTGGAGCATAATGGTTTGGGGCAGGCATAATTTTTGCGTCAGATGAGAATAGGTTAGAATCCAGGCTGTCCTTATAAACACCATTAACTTGGGCAAGTACTTTCATTTGTTGAGACTCATTTTCTTTCTTGCAAAACTGGGAAAATCAATTTTAACTTATGATACTACTGAAAGATTTAAATGGCAACATTTTACTGGCTATTTGTTAAGTTGCATACCTGAGAGTCCTCCTAGACCTAAGAGTGAAAAATTAAATCAATATTATTTGTGAACAACTTTATTTAACAACTGTAAGAGCTAAGTAAGAAGGAAAGAAAATTTGTATTATATGAGATGGATACAAAATATTTTAGCATAAACCAGAAATATTTTTGCATAAGCCAAGAAAAGAGACAAAATGTTAACAGATTTAAGTGGTTCAAAATGTGCTTGACATTCATGAAAATGCAGTATTCCTTATACAAAAATAACATTTTAGTTTTATTAGGAAATGCAGAAAACTTGAAATCTATTTCAGAAATACACTCAGAAATACTTAAATATGAATCCACAGTGAGCTGATGTCTTTATTTTTGGCATTAATTAGGTATTCTATTACATTATCAATCTTTTGATATTCTGCATTGCTGGCCTCATAAGATTGTTGCTTGAGTGAAACACATCTAAAGACTACCTCAATCTACCTTAAAGTTAAGGAGTAGCAGAGAACAAACGGCTAAATAAAGAGCTCCTCACATTTTATAAAACATTTCATTGTCTACTGCAAGCTGCTTAGTTCAATTTAAATACTGAAATCCATCTTTAGCCTTCCAAATCATGTTTCTTATCAGCGATGTTAGTTTAGGTATTACTCTGAAAACTATTATAAACAGTGTAAAAAATATGTATATGTCATGAAAATCATTCTGTTTCCCATAATGAAATAAAAAGCTCATTGCGGGTGGATGAAAAAAAAAATTGAGAGAACAGAGAGATGGATTTAAGGAATATTTTGGTGATACTGCAAGCCAACATGTAATGTTTTAAATTTATCATTAATTCTTCTTGATATTGCTTAGAATTCCAGCCATGTAGTACCTAAAAGAATTGTGCGGGGTTGAATTGTGGCACCCCCTCAGATAGTATGCTATAAGCTTAACCCTCAGAACTTCAGAATGTGACCTTATATGGAAATAAGGTCTCTACAAAGGTTAAAATGAGGTCATTTGTGTGGGCTCCAATCAAGTATGACTGGCGTCTTTATAAAAAGGTGAAATTTGGTCACAGGGACAGACATGCACAGAAAGAAGATACTGTGAAGACACACTGGGAGAAGATGGCTGTATGACTAGAGTGATGCATCTGCAAGTGGAAGAACACCAAGGACCGCCAGGGAAAACCAGAAGTTAAAAGAAGCAGAGAATAACCATTTCCTAGAGTCATCAGAGGGGGCACGGCCCTGTTGATACCGTGATTTCAGACGTCTATCCTCCAGAACTGAGACAATAAATGTCAATAAACCACCAATTTATTCAAACTAAAAATAAATATTGTGACTCTGCCCTTTTGATTTTTTTCTAAGTAGCCATGCTCCAATTTCTGAAGCTTTTTTAATCTAAAAGATAAAATTGAAATTCTTATTAACTTAGTTGATACTTCATTTTTATTTCATGATCGCTTTGCTATTACATGCAAGAGGATGTGGCATTTAAAAATTATGATTAAAAATTATGATTAAAATTTTACAACAAAAACTACGAGGAAAAGGAAAGTGTCATAAAATACAATCACTTACTTTAGTTAAATAGTCATTTTCTTGTAATGTTTGAATTATTGTAACTTCCCTAAGGTAACAATATTTTTAACACATAGATATCATGGAACATCTGCTTTCTGATGTTACTTGTAAGAACAATTATTTATTTAACTAATTTTTGAAACCAATGAGGCCAGAGAAAGATCTTCATGTATCTTTGCATCTCTAGCACCTAGGGCCACACCAAACACAAAGTTGGTGCTCCATAAAGGATGAATAATACATCACTTCGACAAGTATCTATTTATCAGATACTATGAGCTAGACAGTCCTCTATATGCTGAGTATAGGATAATAAAGAAAACACATAAGAATCCTTGTCATTATTGAGCTTATGTTCTAGTGAGTACAGACAGAGAAGAAATAAGATAATTAAATTAGATGGTATATTGGAAAGTAATTCTCCTCAGAACTAAGGAGAAAAATAAGGCAGGGAGCAAAATTTCGGGAATATGGTTGTTGCTATTTTAAGTACGGTGGAAGGGGAAGGTTATAGAATTTCAACTTGACATTTGACACTTGAGCAAAACATTAAATAATGTTTCAGAGTGGCTGAAAGCTTTAAATCCTAGTTGTATCTTTTCACTTCTAATAAATAAGACGACACTGATTCCCAGTGTACCCACGAATGGTCCTACTTTTACATGTATTTTATCCTAGTTTAACTATTAATAACTACTCCTGTAATTCTTACCGGAATTTCAGATTGACTGATACATAGTCTCACTATTTAGATCATTATCTCTACATAATAGTTACAAATGTTTGTTAAATGAATGAGTTTTTAAAAAGGTATATCTCAGCCTCACATTTTATCATTTTTATTTGTCAAGCTGTTTAACCACTTTAAGCAGCAATTTTGCCATCAGTCTCAAAACTGAAACCAAGATTGATGCTGGGAGAGTCTTTTAATATCCTTAGGTGAAAAACTCAAAAGATACACTTATGATTAACATCAACAATAACAATTTTCTCTCACTATGAAAGTTTTATTTAGTATCCCCCTTGTCTTTCATTTCACCGCTAAGACCAACATCTTTATAGAGGTGCAGATGGTGCAGAGAGATTATGACAATGAAAGGTAGCTCATGCTGAGGGCCTCAAGGAAAAACACACCTCGGCTTGCCTGAAAGACCAATTTCAATTACGTACTTACTATGCCCCTTAACAGCTGAGGTGCTCCCTCTTACCATGCCTTGTGCAACTTCGGATAACACCTAAGGGGATTCATGGTTACACATAAAAGAGAGGTGACATGGACAAGTAAAATTCTTCCTACTTTACATAAGCGATGTCACACCCATTTTAGAAATTGGGGATTCATCACAAATGATTCACTGTCTAGATACCTCATGTTTTCTGAGAGTAAATCTTAAGAGAGGACTTCAGGGTTCCTTGTTATGAGGACATTTTGAAACATGACGTGTTTGTCAGGCTGGCCCAAACAATTTCTACAGGCAGGTTGTCAGAAGAAGATGCCTTCACCTCAGATGTGTAACACTTACTTCCCTCAACCCCCATTTCAGTTTCAGAAAGAAGTGCTAATTAGAACTGGAGTAGCTTTTTCGAGTCTGCATAAATTCAGCTATGTCAACATTGCTTCTGCCCCTCTGCAAAGTGGAAAACAGTGATGTTATTACATACCATGTTAATGTATAAATAACTTCTATGCTCATTTAGCCACTTCAACACATCCAGGAAAATGACATTATGAATGAGCTACATTACCTAGAGGAAAGAGACAGACTAAATGTGGATTTCTATACAACTTAATATGCATCTAATGTAAAACTTAAGCAGTATCTTCCACACCAAACGACAGGCAATTTATCTCCACACATCAGGGTATGTTAAGGACATGACACAGCTTTATTGTTGAAGGAATTTGAAATTTCCAGCCATAACTGGATTTTCCTATATCCACTTATTAGTCAGCTACTTGCAGAAGTCAAATTAATTGCCACATTCATGACTGTGTTTGCCTCCATTTAATCAGTTTTGCTTAAGCTTTTCCTACCCTCCACTGGAATCCAGACAAGCAAAGGCCATTACCAAAAAGTGACAATGTTACATATGTATACGTATGTGTGCACATTTTGCCACTGCTAAAATCCCCTTATTTCTGTTATGTAAATGACCTACGTTAGTCACAGGACATTTACCTCAATTTAATATCTATTATTTAGAGTGCTTGTTTCTGGCAAGACGAATGTCAACAGTTTTTGAAAACTAAGCACTGTTTATTGTTTAGCTGGCAGTTATAAATAACCACATCTAACATTTCTGTTATGTCTTTGGGGAAAAAAATATTGTAATTTTGGTAACCCAAAGCGTTTCACAAGAAATTGCCACAGATTATTCCATAAGGTCTTTCTTTATATTCCCAGCTCCCATTCTCTCCTCTTTTATTACACAGCTGTTTACTAGCCCTACAATGCACATATTTGATATTTAACTTACTGAATTATAGTCTGGTGAGTTGAATAAATTCTTTGTCATTTTTGGAAGGAACAAAGTCTGTGTATGCATTGACACACGTAAGTTTTATTAACAAACAAACAAAATTACATGAAAGTGTCTTTCATTTTTACTACATAATATCAAATAACTAGCTTGAATGAATTTTATAGCCACAACTGGACATCATCTCCATTTACAGAGGCCATGTGGGTCAAGTGCCCAGCATCTTTCTGGGCACCTCATCTGTTAGTGGACAGGTTACCTGTCACCAGCAAAAATGCTTACCAATTATTAACCTTCCATTAAATCATCGTCCAACACTTGGCCCTATTGTAATTACCCCCTTCAAATGGCTTTTCTATTACTATTTAAGGTCTGATGTAGATCACAGATATGTGTTAATATATCCATATCTGGGAACAGTGAGGAGCAGAAGGAAAAACATATTCTAACAATTAATGGAGGGAAGAATGTATCTTAGGCAATTTCTTAGATCGTCTTTACAGAATACAGGACAACTGTAAGCAAATTACATGTTGTATAGCATTGAAAAGTCCTTGGATTCGACTCTATAAGGAAACTACAGTATACTCATTAAGTTAGCAACAAACAGTTACGAGATCCAAGTCAAAATTATATAAAAAAGGATGAATACAGGCCAGGCGTGGTGGCTCACGCTTGTAATCCCAGCACTTTGGGAGGCCGAGGCGGGCGGATCATGAGGTCAGGAGATCGAGACCACGGTGAAACCCCGTCTCTACTAAAAATACAAAAAAATTAGCTGGGCGTGGTGGCGGGTGCCTGTAGTCCCAGCTACTCGGAGAGGCTGAGGCAGGAGAATGGCGTGAACCCGGGAGGCGGAGCTTGCAGTGAGCCCAGATCGCGCCACTGCACTCCAGCCTGGGCGACAGAGTGAGACTCCATCTCAAGAAAAAAAAAAAAAAAAGGATGAATACAACAATGGCATTCAGGGTGTCAGCATTGGAAATATCTGCTTTAGTGTCTAAATATTTATTTGCTATACCTGGGAACTAATCTGATATCCATTTGTGTAGTTTGATCAATTTGTCTGTGAGTAATAAATTAGTAACCCACTACAAACTAGAAAAAAAGTGTACATAAATGACCCCCAAAGTGGTTGACCTCTACATGTTCATGGGATGACTTTTCATAGAACCCCTTCAATTATCACATTGGTATTAGCAAGACCCATGTTTTTATTTACAGATTTTCATGTAAGTGTGCATTCCCTTCCTTTTATGTAGCAGACATTTTATCCTGGCCAGCAAATCAGGTTTTTTGGACACTGTAATTGTTCTATTCTTAAGATTACAGAATAAGATTATACAGTATACAAATGTACAGTTAAAACGATTTTTTGCTGATTCCTATCCCCTTGGTATTTAATAAGAGAGATTCCAAATCATTTACACATGTCTGTAGGTAGTAAAGAAAAAGTCTATGTGTATAGTACTCATTATCGCTAAAGAAAAATAAACAAATCTGTGAGCAAGAAGGCAGGGAAGATGCTGGCTACCTGGAATATAAGACAGGCACATACTGAGACCTGGACCCAGGGACAAGAAACCTTAGTTCATTCAAGCTCCCATCTTCCTGGAAGGGATATCCCTATCGCTCTTCTTCCACAAGCCATTATTCCACAAACCATTAACTCCTTTAATTAAAACATTTTTCCTCCAATGGAGACTTTGCAAAAATGTTGAAAATCTCATGAATTGAAACCCGAACATAAGGTACAATATTTTTCAATATATTAAATTCTTGTTCCTGTTGTTTAAGTCTAGTTTTCCTGATAGAAGAAAACAACTGGATCACAGAAAGTGAGATAGTAAGGGAGGAAAGTGATATTTTGGTTTTGAAATAAAGATGAGAGCCTTCCCTTTTTTATAAGGACTTTAGACTTTTCCCCCAGTAACACCTTTGCCTATTATGCCTTTCCCCCCAGTAAAATACACCTTTGCCTATTATGGAATTGTCCCACTTGTCATTTTATTTCACTTCATTTCATTTAATTTCATTTCACTGGTAATGGGTGGAAGCCCATGCAGTGGTAATTGCCGGTGAGAACTGAAACTACCTGTCCCCCACCCCGGTTACTGTTTACATTAACACACATTTACTATTTCATTGCCCTCATTGGTATAACAACTATTCTAGGAGAGCCATGCCCAGGTAAACAACTTGATGGTTAATTACAGAAAATTCCCAAAAGACTCATCAAGTCTGCAGCAGGAAGTATCAACCAACAGTTTATGCCCTAAAACTTATCTGAACCCCTTCCCTCAAATGTCTCACAGTGCTATTTCTACCAACCCTAACTGTTATATCAGGATCCTTATCCATTCTCAACCAAACCCTAACATAAAAAGGTCAGCCTTAAACAAAACTTCCAATTGTCAATTTATTCTGATTCCGTCTTTACTCTTCTGAGACCTTGCCACAGCCTGGTCTAGGTGGTCACGCTCACTGAAGGAAGCAATGTATCATGAGAAACATGCTCACCTGTCCAAACCCAAAGAATGGACCTAGAGGCACAAAGAACAGCAAAAGTGAGACTTCTAATAGTAGTCTTGCAAGATCGCGTGTCTGGTGAGCAGGCACATCCAGGCAGTCACAACAGGTAATTTATCTCCTAGCACATAAGTCCTTCCCCCAGTTCCTCACTGATCAAGTACTATGGGGTTACAATCTTCCCGGACGTCGCCTAAGTTTCATTATCCCCCTTGTAAGGTTATACCCTGGTCCGCTTCCCCGCTTAAATTTTGATTTCCCAATAACAAAACTTTCTTCTCTTTTATAGGCTGACCCTTTGTCTACATTCTGTTCACTTATGGTGACCTTCTAGGTGCATGACCATGTGGTTTGTTACATTTGCAGGCTGGCTGCCAGTACTTAGATTTATTATGCCTTGAAAACGGACCACTGAAATTGTATTCTCACATGTACTCAGTTTGTCTTATCAATATTTTGTATAGGTGGTATTTGGGAAGCAGCCTTTTGACATCATCCATTTCTTACAAAAAGAGAAGTGTGTGCAGATTAGTGGGAAAGACTGTTCTAGTAAAAAGTATACATCATATTATGGTAATCCTTCTTGAAGGAAATTTAACCTTTGGTTTTAGATGCCACCCAGGTTTTCCTGGTTTTTAGAAGAGTCGGTTCGTCATTCTCCACATAAGGAAAGTAGTAAACACACTATCAGAGGCCAGAGCAAGTATCATGGAATGGAAAATAATAGGAGAATCACTTAGTAAACATCTTCACTGCATAGTGTGGTTCAGCCATCCTCAGCTAATCATTTTTATTTGAAGCAGAGGCTTATTCTGTTGTCCGGGCTGGAGTGCAGTGGTGTGATCACAGCTCACTGCAGCCTCGACTTGCCAGGCTCAAGCTATCCTCCCACCTCAGCCTCTCAAGTACCTGGGACCACAGGTGCACATCACCTCACCTAGCTAATTTTCAAAAATTATTTTGTGTAGATGGGCTCCCCTGTGTTGCCCAGGCTGGTCTGGAACTCCTAGGTTCAAGTGATCCTCCCTCCTCAGCCTCCCAAAGTGCCAGGATTACCATGCCTGGCTCTCAACTAATCTTTGAATTTAAAAAATTGCCTCTGAGAAAAGTAAGGGAGAGTTCTCTATTTTGTATGGATCCAGAGAATCATTTCAGACATCAACATAATACCAAGAGGAACCAAGCCACAAAACCATTATGATAATGAGCTACCATTTATAAACACTTACTATTTATTGAGTACTTACTATGATCCAGGCAATTAGAATATATTGTCACTCTTAATCTTTACATCAGTCTTATCTGGTAGATGTTATAGTCTCAATTTTCAAAAGAAGAAAATGCTTCAGATAGGTTAGGGAACCGTCCCTGACCACACAAACTAAAACTCCTCTATTCCAATCATCCTCTATTGAAACGTGATGACTTACTTTCTTCATGGCGTTTTTCACCATCTGAAATTAGCCTGTTCATTTATTCACTTGTTAACGCTCTGTTTTTCCCTCACAAATTTAAAGTTCAGATTAGGAACCTCACCATCTATCTACCTCTCTAACGCTATTGCCTAGAGTGGTCCCTGGAACATGGTGGATGCTCGATCTATGTCAAGTGATACAGTAGCATATTCCACAAAGAAGCAAGGGCTGACATATGTGTTTAAAAATTTTCCCACATAATTCTCATACGCTTACCTCCCTCCCCACCACAGATATGTCTGATATAAATATCTATGCTGACACACTGAAGGAAAAATAAGGCTTTTTGAATTTTTATATTTTCTGAGGGAAAAAAACATAAAATTTATGTGAAAGCTCACTTTGACTGACAAAAGTGATGATTCTCTAGCAATAGCACAGCCCATGAATTTGTTAGCTTGCAATCAACCGCTAATAGCACATTTCAGTATTGCTGACTGGCTTTAGAGATTACTGTTTCTGTGTTGTTTTTCACATTAAAATTTCTTTTCTAGCATCAGTGAGTTACTAGCTATAGGGAGTAAAAGGCAGGAGTAGAGGAGGTCTGTAGAACCAACTTAAAAAAATTTTTTTCATTGATTTAGTCAGTAATTCCATACATTTTTTCTGAACCACGGTGACCTTCATACACAACCACCAGGTTGTTCATTTTGTTTTATGTTTTAGAGCATCAGTAAAACATACATGGTCTTACTGAATTCTCAGCAACTGAAGCCACCACAGATCTGCCTTGAATTGGTATTCTCAAAATGTTAGGTGTGAAGCTAGAAGAGAAGGAATGCTCCACACTCCAATCAATTTGCTCATTCAAATCAATCTACTGCACTCGCCAGTTAACGACCTCTGGGTCGGCAAGCAAGAAATTTTTTTTTCTTGCTTTTAAGATGTGAATCCTGCAGTATATTTAGCTCATGCTACTGTATTTGTCTTACTGTCTCTCAGAAATCTCTTTAAAAGATCCATATACATTTTCAGAAATATGGTGGCAATAAATAGATCTTACACCATAAAAGGCATTCTAAAGAAATAGCATAGACCAACAAAAACAGTTAAAAAAAATATTTTCTGGGAGCAGTTGTACCATGGAATTCCTCAAATTGTTTTTACTATAAAAACAACAATTCAAAACCAAATTGCAATTCAAGATAAAAATATGAGTGATTTATGATTCCCTCTCTAGGAGAGGAGAAAGATAGCCAAGCCCCTATAACAAAAGACAGATTAAAAAGAAAAAAGCATATACATTTATTTTACAGAAGTTTTTTGTGGCATGAAAAGCTTCATACGGAAATAATGACCTTAAGAAACAGGTAACCCTACATAGTTTTAAGCTAGTTTTGATAAACAAATGGATAGTTATGGAAATGAATGATTGGATACAATGTATGATCTAGGGCTAATAAACTGGGAGAAACTTAACAAGACCTGTCTGATCAGATTCTTCTCCGTAACCTTTGCCAAAGATAAGGAGGAACTTACATTCTGGGTATTGGCAGAGTATCTCTGACATGAGGGTCTTGTGACATGCATCAGGGGGAGGTGAGAGAATCCTTCCTAGGTTTTGTGGCCTGCTTCAAGAGACAAGGGCAGGAGAAGGTCAGAGCATGATCTTCCTGCTTCTGTGGTTTTTTTATTATTATTATTTTTACTTTTTCAAATTCCTTCTTAAATTATTTTAAAGTAATTGTGACCAGACCCCATCAACTCACTTTAAAAAAAAAATCTGGAAACTGGGGTTTAAAGGGAATATATCATCTGTCAAGGTCAGAGGCCAAATAGGTTTCTGAATATAGCTGGATTGAAACTAGGTCTGACTCCAGGGGAAACGATACTGGAGTGCTGGGAAGGGAAGAGCATGGTCGCTTTAAATGATACAGAACGGGGAAGGGAAGTGCTGGGTAGAGAAAGGCCAGTCCCTGGCTAGGGCTCCACCCCCACGGACCCAGGTGAGAACAGGCATTTCCTGCCCAAGTGTTGTATTTCCCAAGACTACCTTGGCCCATCCTGGGCCTATAAAAACCGGAGACCCTAGCAGGCCAACACACAGAAGCGGCTGGACACCCAGAGGAGCACATCAGCAGAAGACGACACAAGCTGCTGGACGGCGAGAGAACATCGAGAGGATGTCCAGGGAGCACGTCAAGAGGACGCAGAGGGAGTATGCAGGTGGAAGAGCACACCGACAGACGTCGGCACAGCGGCCAGCCGTCCACCATCGAAAGGAGGCGGAGTTTGGCTGGAGCGACCAGAGAAGAGTCCGGCTGCAAAGCGACCTGACTCCAAGGGAAAACCATCTCCCTCTGGCTCAGCCATCTGCTGAGAGCTACTTCTACTCAATGAAACCTGGCACTCATTCTCCAAGCCCACATGTGATCCGATTCTTCTGGCACACCAAGGCAAGAAACCCCAGGATACAGAAATCCCTCTATCGGAAGGGGATCTAATGGATCTGGTTAACACAAGCCGCCTATAGACGGCAAACTAAGAGAGCATCGTGTAACACACGCTCATGGGGGTTTCAGGAGCTATGACTATTCACCCCTAGACACTGCCATGGGGTCAGAGCCCCACAGCCTGCCAGTCTTTATGCTCCCCTAGAGGTTCAAACAGCAGGGCACTGAAGCAGCCAGCCACACCCCCATTGCACGCCCTGCGAGGGGGACAAGGGAATCTTTCCCATTTCAGAAGCTGGATTGAAACTAGTTCTGATTCCAGCAACAAAGCTCCAAATTGCTGGCACTCTCTGCCATTTGTCCTCCTAATGTCTATGCTCCCTATGAAAGTTATTCTCCAATGGGTCCAAGTTATCATCTAGTGTATACATGCTCGGAAAAGCTAACGACATATGTGAGAAGAGCTGCCCCCTACAGCTCTGCTTCGGTTTGGTAGGCAATTGGTTTGCTCTTTACCAACAATTTCAGAGGCGGGAGTGAAGTTTGAAGGATTTCTAAGGGAGAGAGAGGGATGAAATAAAAACCTGAAGGAGAAATCCTGTGGGGTTTTCAGTTAACATTCCAAAAATAATTCAGAGACTAGGACTGGAAAAACTTTGTATAATTTATTTTGTTTCAAACTATTATATTTTATGTCTCTTATACCCTAAAATGATTAGGAAGAAACAGCTAATAGAACAAATATACCAAGACTGGTCTTTGGATGTGGCAAAAATGCCAGGGTAGTCTGCTTCCAATTTTGTACACTCTTGGAGGGAAAGAACTCCAGAGGTTAGTGCATAAACTGGCTGCTTTAAGGAGGACAAAACAACTGCCACCCTGGGATTTACAGGAAGTGGGCAAAGGAGAGTGGTAAAGTTGATCTATGAGGAACAGATTTGCCTTAACGAAAGCAGGTCCCAGGCGATTCCTCACATGCAGCGCCTTCTCTGTCCAACTAACCCATCACTCACATTGCTATTCTTAACAGAAATGTCTGTCTGTTTTTGTGGTTACAACATTCTTCAAAGACCAACTCAAATCTCTCCTCCTCCAGAAAACTCTGTTGATCACTCTGTAATTGCCAGCCTCTCCCGAATACTTACTGCCTATGTATCCTGAACTACTTAACTGGGAATTTAATTTTGTAAGTGGGCAAGAAGGTCTTAACCTTCCCTTCAACTTGACTAAACTTCACACAGGTTTGTTCCTGACCATAGGCCCTTGATCTCCCTTTTCTTAGAGGATTTACTTTAGACCACTTCAAATTGTAAATTCTTTCTGTGTTCCCTGAAGATTTACAGAACATGTAAATCTTCTGCTAGACTCCTGGCAGTTTTACAACCCAGGAATGTCTTTCTGAAGGTCCTGGGAGCCATCCCTTTTGAAATAAAATCTTCAGGAATGATACTGTTCCTATCTCCCAGTCTTAGTGTGAAGGTAAGAGCCTAACTTCTACAAGCATCAATTAGCAAACACAGATGGCCTCGTCATGATGACCAACGTTATCCAATTAAGTTTTCTAGTAGTTTTCCACTTGCTCACCCCAGCTATCAATAACTCTTCTTTTGTTTCAGCACAGTTCAGTTCTCTCTCTCTCTCCTCTTGCAATAGTCTTGATCCCTGTTGCAGTAATCTTAAGTTTTCCTTACCTGCTTGTCCAGGATAATTTCTCTTTGATACACTGATAAATTCAGTAGCTATTTCCTGTGTGCTATCTTTCTTAGACCAGAATATAAGATCCTATAACTATTTTAATTGAATAATGTGGTCTTTCTGGAAACTTCTCGGTTAATATAATCCCTCTCCTCCCCTGTTTACTGCTTCTACCTTCCCCAGTACACACACACACACACACACACACACACACACACACACACACACACAATCACTGACACTTTATGACGGAATTCTAAGTTTTTTTAAAAAATACATATTTGGCCAGGCATGGTGCTCATACCTGTAATCTCAACACTTTCAGAGGCTGAGGCAGGAAGATCGCTTGAGCCCAGGAGTTTGAGACCAACCTGGGCAACAAAGTGAGACCTCATTTCTACAAAAATTAAAGAAAAAAAAATAGCCAGGCATGATGGTATGGACCCGTGGTCCCAGCCACTGGAGAGGCTGAGGCAGTAGGATCACTTGAGCCTAGGCAGTTGCAGCTACAGTGAGCTGTGATTGCTGCACTGCACTCCAGCCTGGGCAACAGAGCAAGATCTGTCTCCACAGAAAAAAAAAAAAAAAAGGTGTGTTTTTTTGTTGTTGTTATTTGTTTGTTTTAAATACATATTTGGACCTCCCTTCTCCACTGCTTTTTAACAAGGTACTGAGTGGCTAGGAAACATTCAGTAAATACTAGCTTCCTTGGTGGTCAAAATATTTTTCTTCTCTGGAACTCAGAAAATAGATTACAGATGAAATATACGGGATAAGTTAGCCTGTGGTAGTCACCTCTAATGACTATTAGAGTCACAGTAGGCTCAGAGTCCTTCTCAACATCATATTTCAGGCAGCCAGCACCACGCTATCAAATTCCACACATAAATTGAAACTTACTAGCCTTTCTTAAAGATGCCCTTTTAATCTAAGGAATATTTGATTTTAAACTCTGTTTTTTGATAAGATTTGTCACCTTCATGCTTAAAGAGCCATTTATTATTTGGTAAATAAACTAGTTCACATTCCTTTTAAAAAATCAATATCAAAGATTAAACTAAGTTTTTTTTTTCCCCACACATTTGAGTTGCGAAATCACTGGCAGAGGGTGTCGAAAATGAAATAGACCAAAATATGCTCAAAAACAACAGATTTTTGTTTTCTTGAAAGAGAAGAACTTTCCTAGTCAGTACATCTTTCTTCTAAAATAAGGCCCTTAGAATGTGATTGCCTAAAAAATCTTCACTGTTTTTCTTCTAAAAGTGTTCATTGTTATTTTTGAAGAAATGAAGCAGAGTGGAATGTTACCAGTTTTAATAGCCATCACTTTTACTCATCATCTTTCTAATTCCTAGGGTTCAAAATATAAAGGAAAGAAAAAAGGAACCACCCTAATAGATTATGAAACATAGAGATGACCACGGAAATGGTCTTCTAAGATAAAAATACATGCAATGAATAATTGAGGGAAAAGAGTCACCATGCAGTCACTTTGTATACATTGTTTCCTGCCTTAACAGGAGCAATAGGTCTAGATATTTATTCCCCCCAAAAGTGGGGGTGAGGGTGAGGGGTGAGGGTGACTGGATAAGACTGGTTTCAAGGTAGGTGTCTAGTTGATTCAATTACCAAGATAAACGGAGAAATGAGGTGATTAGAGTTTCTCAAGGACTCTCAAAGACAGTAATATTTAGGTAAACAAGAAATATATAAGTGTTTTAATGTTTTCATAATTTCTATTGCTTTACTATTTTTTAATCCCTGGAGTAAGTTGGGGTGCTGTCTGTCTTGCTGCAATGGCCTCTTCTCTCTGAAAATTGTTGCCTTTTCCCATCCACATGTTGTACACACTAAGGTGCCAAGTTAGTACCTTGACACCTATCTCCAGCTACTCCTGTACATCAGGGTACACAACTCACTCCAGATGACCAACACCATTGTCAAGAAAATTTGCAATTGAATGTGGCTTATTAGTTTAAAATAAAGGGATATAATTCCTAAGCAATGAGACAAAATCTAAATGCAACACACATGGAAATAAAACATACAGGAGAGACCAAAAAGGGAGAAAAAAAAATAGAACAAGAACATGGCTGCCCAAGGTTCTCATCTGCTTTTCTGTCCCTTCATCAGGCCCTCGAGAGGACCCTTAAATTCTGTAAGATACGCTTGTGTCCTCATAATTTATTATTTTTACTAATGGTAACATAAATGACTTTCTGTAGTTAAAAAGGAAAAAGAGAGTAAGATACTCTTAATAGTGCCTTTGTTTTTATTGGCAGTAACAAAGAAAACACTCCAAAGGATGTGCGCGTCTTTTTAGCCATAGAAAACTGAAGGAGAAAGCTGTGCTAGCAATGATCTGAAAGGCAAGGGACACAGGTGGAAGGCCAGATGGTTGTTGCCAGAAGGGGAGAAAATGGGCCAAGTTCTTGATACCCTTGGGATATAGAGATGCAAGGTGAATAGAATGTTGGCCAGGAGACACAACTGGCCCCACAGGATTTGACCAGGCAAAAGGCACTAGTCACTCATATGGAACCTTTACACTATGACGGTTGAAATGCTTTTTAAATGGGTTCCAGAATATTATACATGGAGAAAATCTACTCTTTCCCCTATCAGACAAAAAAGGCAAGATGGAAACAACTTTAAGCAATAATGAAAATGATTCTTTTCCTCTGGCTAACTGAATTTTGAGGAGCCTTGAATGTCCCTCTCATTTCATTTTCTTTTGTTGTTATGTTAAAATAATCAAAACATAGTTTTTACTGTTTAAAATATATCTGCCTGTTTACTCAGACCCCAATGGAGGGTCATATTTCTGTCAATTCTTTGATTGTCAAAAAGAGTTAGGTTCTGGTCCAAGATCTTTAACAACTGAATTACTCTGAATTCTGTTTTTCTGCTTCAGAAGGATGGTTATATTTGTCTTTCATAGAATCTCAGAGTTGGAAAAAATCTTAGAAACTGTCAAATTTAATTTCTCATTCATATATACATATTACCTGTGTCAGTACTTTCTTGATATTTTTCCTTAAGTAGACTCACTTTTTACCTCTTAATAGGATTTTAATAGAAAATCAATAACATGAACCAAAAACCAGTAGCATATTTCAGAAATAGAAAGTATCCATTTAAGAAAATGTTCATCTGAATACCACCTAAAATCAACTGGCATACACATATTAATGATGACATTTTAGTTGAAATAGAGTCCTTTCCTCTTGCCATCTAACAAGGATATCATGAAAGGCTTTGTAAAATATTGTGCTAAGAAGCAGAGAGCTGTTAATCCCAAAACTCTTCTCTCTAAATGGAAATCTCTTTCATCTAACTTGGCATGTTCTTAGTAAATACACCTTAATTCACTCTCAGTGTCCACTATTGAAGACCACATATACCCAGGAAGATGCTGTGACACATGTAAGAAGAGCAGTTCTTTGTAGAATAAATGCTTTGTAATGATTTTATTCTCTGCTATCTGAGGACTATCTGTGTATATTGACTACTTGCACAAATGAAACTTTTACACATTCTGTATGCTCACATTTCTTCAACATCTTACTGAACAAAACAATTTCACAGTAGGATGCCAGTGAGGATTTTTATAATGAAAATCTGCATGAGAGCACAGTAATAACATGCTATAAGAGAAATAATCCTTCATGTCCAGGTTTGCCAATGGCACACTCCATTATTATTTGAAGTGGAACAGGTCACTTAAATTTCTCTGTATCCATGTCACAAGTTTCATTTAGGTTGTGTGTTTTACTTCCAAATTTACAAAGTGAAAGACGGTTTATTAGAAGAGATAGTACTGGAAGTTATTTGTCAGATGTCTTTTGTAGTAACATTTTTATTCACATCTTAGCTTCATGCAAGGAATAGGACCATATAAAAATAAAGCTAGAACACAAATCATCACATATTCATATGTCAGGACTCTGAGCTTAAAGAAGAAATCCCTTTTATATCTGTGATAAACTCAGATGTCTAACTTTCCCTGCAACCACGCATATCCCTTACTGGATAAATTGCTAAAAGAGGTTCCCTATACAAATTCTTATCCATAAAAGCAGGCATCCTAATCTGTATTTGTCACTGTTATTTTCTTTAATATGTAAGTCAATTATAGCAAGCTTTAAATAGAACCTAATGAGAAATTTTCGTAATTAAAGAGAAAAGAGTACAGGAACTTCCTGCCAATATAAACTGTTAATTTTGCAACACATGCTCCATAGACTTTTTCCAATTTCTATATTTTATTCACACTGTGTGTTTCCCCAAAATAATGCTTTTAACGAAATTTTCCCACTGAGTACAATTTTCTTACTTTAAATGATAACTACATTTTTAATCTGAAACCTCTCTAAGATCCTCATTGGCAAAAGACAAGATTGAGAATCACTTCCATTTTCAGGAAATTGTGTAAAATCAGCATGGCAGATATAGCAATAGATGTTTCCCTTTATTTTCCACTTTGAGACCTGGGAGCTTATTATTTGAATAGCCATGAAAAACAAAATGGATTAACAACAAAAAAAGAGAACATACACATTTTTCTTACCAGAAGTCAAAATGGTATTTCACTTAACTGGCTAAAAATACAGAATGTAACATCTCATATATTAATGCATCTTCCTGTAAGATCTGTTCCAATATCTAAGCATATCCAAATGCTAAAATCCACAGAGCAGTGCAAGGAAAAAATACTAGTAAAACCCAATGGAAAGCTACCATCAGAAACTGAGTGTATTCATCTAGCTTTGCACCGCAGTAAAGTACATACCATAGAGTACATTCTGAATAGCAATAGCCTACCTTTAAGCTGCACTGTCTTACATATTTCAAATCACACTTTGTTTGAAAGAACAGACTGATTATTTCCAAGATATCTCACGACAAACTTATTATAGTTCAAGGAAAATAAGAGTTGGTGCCTTGGCAGAATACCCAAAGGCCTTTTGCTTTTCTAAGTACTATTCAAATCTTACTTGGCCCAACCTGACAGTCATTCTTTCTGACAACGTTAAGAGGTTTCTGTAAGTGGTATGTAACCTGCAGTTTTCTTTCACTTGGAATACTGTTTATAGCTAATTCAGGCAAAATGGACTAGAAAACATAATATTTTCATAACTACAAATTATTTTTATTTGGTTTCCCAACTATTATGTAGTGTAGGATGATGTAAGGAGTGGAAGAAAGAGCAATGAGCCTGGACATGTTTTTCAAATTTGAGCACCAGAAAGCAATTTAAAAGACAGATTACAGGGTCCTCTCTCCAGATATTTGAATTATGTGCAAGGCCTGAAAACCCATGTTTTGAAAAATCTCTCCAAATTATTCTTATATTGGAGTACCTTCTCTAGACACACCAGGGTTGAGATTAACTACCAAATCTTAATAGTGTGTGACTGTTAAGAGGAAGAATGTGGTGCAGTGAGGTGGAGTGTGGGAGGTGGTTCAAGATATAAGGGAAGAGAATATATTACTTTATTACTTCATTCAGTCATTTATTACTTCAAGTAGACTTCATAAAGAAAACTCACTTTGCTTTGAAAGTATCTTAAAGCATAAAAAAACTTTAACTTTATACAAACCATGAATGTATGTTTCAAATATGCAAATTAAATATTTTAAATATTCCAAAAAAAGTATTCGTCTTAATTTTATCAAGAAGAAAACTGAGACTCAAAGAACTCCACTGACTTGTCCAGAATTACACAGCTAACAAGGTCAATCACAGCTAAAGTTCAAATTCAATTCTGCAAAACTTATGGTCTTTCTAATACTCCAAGCTGCTTCCTTCAAATAGTAAGTTAATTTATCTTGGCCTCAGTTTACCAATGGCGAAAATGAAAGAATGTGCCAGAGGTGGAAAAATGACTAACCCAGTAATTATTTAAAACATCCAAGGGAAGGTGTATGCCCCAATAGCAAGATTTGGCCAAAAGAAAGTAATTAGGAAATGAACTTCTTGGAAATTTAAAATAATTTTTTTCTACTTTAAACAAACATCCAAGATAATTTTCCTTAATATTTAAAAAGAGGAAAGGACAAATATTCATTGAATATCCTACTATGTCCACTGACTATTCTATCCTGCATGCTATACTTAAAGTGTATTATTTGATTTAATCCTCAAGACAAACCTCTAAATATAGTTGTATTGAATACATCATACATGGGAAAAAGTGTGGTTAAACAAATTAATTTTTCAACAATTGAAACAAAAAGTCCATGTTAGAATCTATACAGCTTTCCCTTAAAATCCTATGTCTTTCTAGTATAAAGAAAGACAACATCACATGCAATGAGCGACAGAACACGAGTAGCCTTTTTTTTTTTTTCACCATAGAAAGCCTTGGTTTCTAAAAACGCATTGCCTTAGAGACCTTTGTAATTATGCAGAAGACAGCTGGTTATTCTCAGTTTTCCCTGAGGAAAGAATGGGAGATAATAAACTTCAACCGTACTTGTGACATTTACATTACTGGGAAATAATCTTTAGAAGTATTGGGCTTCTAGAAGTATTGGGCAACAAGAGCTTTTAGAGTCAACTATGGATGAGGACCTTCAGGGGATTATCACCTTAAAAATCCTGGATCATTCCTCACCTACTGGTATTATTCATGCACACCCCTCCTAGCTTGAAGGCAAGAGAAAGACTAAGCAGCCTGCTCAGCAGCTTGCAGCACTGTAAATTTATTTGCGGGCACTTTTAAAACAACTTCAGAAAACAGATTTCTCTTTCAACTTACTTGTTTTTCTCATTTAGTGTATTCTATCAGAGCAAGTCCAAGACAAAAGCTTTCCCAAGAGAAAAGCTGAGATAAGGAATAATGTATTCAGTGAAAATATGTAAGATTTACTCTAGGTTTATCATTCAGACCAAACCTAGTATCTATATACTATCAACATTTCCCCCTAAAGTTTATATCATCACAAATGTACATCAAAACAGGTATTCCTTTTTAACTGTCGTGAAATATGTTATCTTAGGCAAATGTAATAACTTGAAAAATATTCATGATACTTAATTACTTTTGTTCTTTAATTCATTTAACTTCCCTCTGAGGGTGTTAACATTTCCTAGTATTTCAGAACAATGGTTTACAAGTTATCTTCCACAGCAATATCACATTCCCATGTAGGAATCCCTATGGACATGACTAGTTTAGATATAAATTAGGTTTATCAGGAATAATTCCCAGATAACTAGCTCTAGCCTATCCTATTCTCACAGTAATTGTCACATCCAGTGCTCCAGACACCACAAGAGACATTTATTTATTTATTTATTTATTTCGGGGTAAAGTTGAGCTGTGTGCCCTCTGAGTCAATATTAAGAAAGGAGAGAAGAGGGGATTTGATATTGTCAGGATAAACTAAAAAGGAAAGAAGAAACTTGGTTGGGGCAAGGATGGTGGGGCAGGGGGAATGGTGAAGGGTCAGTGAAAAAGCCCATGGTGGCTACATGGCTGGGAAAGAACTTTGGTGAGTAGATGTGTCTAGCACTATTTTTTTATGTGGTTGATTTGAGGTGTGATAAATTAGCTCCCACCCCTTTCCCTTTGTAGAGGATGATCACTGGTAAATTCTGTGTGACTCACTGATGCTTTTGTAGAAGTGGATTCTCTTTGGAGAGCTTAAAGAGAAAAATGAAGAAGCAGTTAACATCTAGGTTTTAGAAGTATATACTCAGAGATTAACATCTTTGAAGAAATATATACAAAGCCATTAAGTTCTCTAGAGAGTGCTTCATCATGCCCCATGAATTTATAATTCTTCAAGGCCTAGGTCAAGGCCTATTTTCTCCAAGAAGCTGTTTCTGATTATCCAACCCTCAGTGATCTTCCTCCCTTATGTAACCCTACAATTCTCACCTTCTGTGCCATTTAATTTAGCATCTAATACTATAGTTCATAAAAGGCCTAATCGAAATAAATTTAAAAAACAGACAATGGAATGAAATTCAGACCAAAGCCTAGCAACCATCTTATTCATTCTGCACCGGTACTGGTTGGTGACAGCTTACACCTCCTGCTATACAATGATGCAATCCAATGCAAGTATCTTTTTTTGTTATACCTTTACATGTGCTTTCAGATGTTTTGGTTACAGCTATGGGTATCAGAATTTTATCGATGGGTGAGCATTTTCTTTTCCTAAGACCTAAAAGTAGCAGGAGAAAAGCTCAGCATGTTTTACCCAAATATATATATTTTTTTCAGAATGGATAAAGACAAACTTTGGAGCCAAATGCTTCATTGTGCATAAATCTCAACAAGCTGGTTGAATTAAGCGCTACATATTCATCACAAGGCATTGCCAATAAAGACACAAATAAAACAAATTAATATTTTTCAAAACTCTGTGTCTTCAGAAAATTTCTATGAGGCTTTGATGAACAAAACACAAACGTAAGAAGCACCATCATTGTCTCAGTGTTTGGGCGCAATCATTCTCAAGGACATCTGTGCTGATTCCTTTTCAAACTTGGACGGCTGCTATCTGAATCAGGCCCAGACGCTTTTGTTGGAAAAAAAAAATCTGAATTTTGAGGTTTTCATTTAAGTTGAGTAACAGCTTTCTCCACTCAAACATGCAATTTATTTTACAGTGTGAGATTAATAGCAATAATTGCCTGGGAAATAAAGAAGTCTTGAAGAAAAATACCACATATCAAAAGGCTACTTAAAAAAAAAAAAAAAAGCGGGCCTTTGCTCAAGCAATGAAGCCATGCTTCTTATTTGCAAATCATTCTATTATAACTTCAGTCATACTATGCAGACTACTTTAACTAAAGCCATTTAAACATCTGAAAATGTTAAGTTTTTAAATGAAAAATCAGGATGGTTGATATGAGGCTTGTAAATGTAATATTTGCATTTACATATTTCTATATAAAACTGCACAATTTTATCTAGAACAGAACCCACCTGGCAAAGTCTTAACACAATAATGATTTGCTTGCGGGCCCAGAAAGTGGCCATCAGTAGAGATTCAATTTTTCTGAGATGAAACTACTGAGTGAAGTGCATTCCCTCCTTGATAGGAAGCCCAACTGACAGATAAACTTTTGATGAATTCATTAACAGCCTGGCCTGTAAATCTCATCTCCACTGAGATTTTAAAGCAAATGGCATTACTCTTTCATTATGCTGAGGCCCTTACTACCCTGTTCTGAGTTGGTATTTCAACCTAACGGCCTAAGAATATTTATAAAGTGAAGTAAAGTAGGGGCACATTTTTTTTCCTTTCTTTTTTCCCTCAAGGCTTGTCTCACAAGTGCAATTACTTGGCTCTGGGTCCAGGAAAGCCCAGTCTCAGCATACAGAATACATTCACACTGTGTCTTCCAACAACTCACCAGACCTCTGCATTTCCCAAACCACAGTACTTCTCAAACCATCACACCTTGGCAGTGCTAGAGGGCAATGCACAGAAGCTAGATTTGGCAAGAGTATAAAGGGAAAATATTTAAGTGTCAATGTAAAGCCACAGTACACTGCATCATTTTATTCAGCTCATAAAAGGGTTATTTCTAGGAGAAGTAAGGAATTCTGCAAACATTTAAGAGAAAATCAGAATGAAATGATTATTCAAAGAAACAGAAGGGGTGCAAAAAAAGAGAGGTCTCCGAAGTCTTTTTTGAGGGCAAGAGGGAGAAATCTAATAAATCTAACGGAAATGTTTATAGGTTGGTTATAGGTATCTTTTTTTTTTTTTTTTTTTTGACAGATGAACACATTGGAAAGGTGGTCTGGGAGAGATGTCAACAAAAGGGCTTGCCAGTATAATGATTGCAAGGTGCAACTACAGAGCACACACAGTTCTCCATCTCAAGTAACTCAATTCAGCTTTGAGACACTACTTTGACAATTATAAATATAAATATATATACACACACACATATTATGTGTGTATATATATTTATATTACACACATATTATATGTGTGTGTGTGTACAAAATACTCAGAATATCACTTACCTCCCCAAACTGCTATCTGTATACATTTCTATGTTGTATTGGATACATATTTATAAATTCAAAATTTGGAGATATTTATGGATAAATACCTATCTCTTTGTAACTATAGGCACTAATATAGCAGTCTTTCCTCTTTTAAAATGTAGTTTAGCATGGAAAATTATCCTCATTCTTATTCTTTCTGAAACCCTCTTTCTTTATATCATACTACTTTGGTGAAAAAGATATAAGAAGATCATAACTCTCAATCAATCAACAATTATTTGGTTGTGACCAGTAATCTGATCAGCCTTGTGCTAGTTGCTTTGGTGGTAAGAGTACTCAAAACCACTGTCCTGACATAAACAAGATTACAACATCAGAAAAAAAAAAATTGTGAGGTATGTCACTTATCTTTCTGGGTCTCTACTTGCTTGATTTTTAAGAATCATATACAAATAATAGCATCCTCGTATTTTTATTCTGTTTATAGAAATGAGAGATTACATATGATTTTAGAGAAGGGATAAATTAGAAAAAACTCTGTGGTTTGAGGTGAGACCTGCAGAGGTCCTGAAATGTGGGAGGGTTGGGGTGAAAAGATGAAAGGTGAAAGGTCATTTCTGACCAGGAAAACAACACATTGCAGAGGCACAGATCTGGAATTTATATAGGGCATGTGGGCACTTGAGAAGAGGACATTAACCAGCTCATATAGAAAGGAGTAGGTTTGCAGTGGCAAGGCTGAGTCAGGTAGAGGTAGTCCTAGAAAGCCACACAGGAGTTTAGTTTGGATGCATGGGCAAGTCATGCATCCATTCATTCTACATTCACTGCTCATTTCCTGAGCTCTTCCTCTGTGCCACGCCATACTGAAAAGCGATGGCCCAGAGTGACAGAGGATAGGCATGGTCCCAGACCACATGAAGTAGAATCTAAGACTAAAGTGCCAGATTTAAAATTGTATATAAGTGAAGAGTCTTCACATTCAACATGACATACTTATAAAGATTTTTAAAAGGTCTTTGATGTTTCACAGTATCTAACGTTGTTGCCTAGTTCTCTCAAAGCATAATTAAAAACGTGATTCTCTTGACATGTTATAAGCAATAAAATGTGGGGAGAGGAGGGGATTTCTAGATGTCAAAGTAAATATAAACGGGCATAGACATGATTAGGTTAGGCTGAAAGGTAGATTGGTCATTGTTTACAGGTGGTGGTAGAACATGCCAAGTTAGATGAGTCCCAAAGAGATTTTATAGCTGTGAGATATCATCTTGTGTGTTCCTGGCTTTCAGATTGGTAATTGTCATTACGGAATTCTAGAGCAGTAAGGAAGTGCAGATCTTATTATTTTGAGACAGAGTCTCTCTGTCTCTCAACCTGGAGTGCAGTGAGATGATCATAGCTCACTGTAGCCTCCATTTTCTGGGCTCAAGCCATCCTCCCACCTAGGCCTTCCAAAGTATTGGGATTACAGGCATGAGCCAGCACACCCAGCTGCCATACTTTATTTAGTTTCAAACTCTATTTTCTGAATGATGAAGGTGGAATTCAAATTGGTCAAGGATTTTACTAAAGCTACACAGCTGGTTAGTTGGCAAATCCTGAGCTAAAAATAATGTACACTGATTCGTATAACCACCCCCACCTTTACCACGTTTGAGATCAGATTTAAAAAGGATGCTGCAATCTCTATTCTCTTCATAACCAGAGGAGCATTTAGTCCATGGTCCTGGTTCCCACAGTCAAACTCATCTGCATCTGTAATTTATTTGGGAATGAAAACAAGCCATTACAAAGTGGCAATAAAGCAAACGTAGGGTGTGGCTATAGCAATAATTAATCATAATCTCAGGTCCCAGCTGGTTCATCTTGAGCTGATATTTTTTCCTACTGTTTGTGACATGAAGAAGATATAAATAGATTTTAAGTTTAAATGGAAAGCAAATCCATTTCTCTGGCAGTTATAGGTCTGTAATAATAGATTGTTTAGTCATTCGCACATGTTTATAATCTGTTATTTTCTTAAGAAATACTCTCAGGGCTGGGTGCAGTGGCTCACACCTGTAATCCCAGCAATTTGGGAGGCTGAGGTGGGCAGATTACCTGAGGTCACGAGTTCAACCAGCCTGGCCAACATGGTGAAACCCTGTCTCCACTAAAAATAAAAAAATCAGCCAGGCATGGTGGTGGGCACCTGTATTCCCAGCTACACGGGAGGCTGAGGCAGGAGAATTGTTTGAACCAGGGAGGCAGAGGTTTCAGTGAGCAGAGATTGCGCCACTGCACTCTAGCCTAGAGGACAAGAGCGAGATTCCATCTCAAAAAAAAAAAAAAAAAAAAAAAAAATTCATGCTAGTATAGTAGGAATCAGTTGCAGAGTCAGGGAAACTAAGCTTTGCAAGAAATCTTGGACCATTTTTATTCAGTGGTATCATAAATTTATTTGGAGGTACAATACTTTAGAATACACATATACACACACACTACACATTTGCTTATAATTTCAGGGGGTTCCTACATCTTTTGAAGTCTCTCTTCCAATCCACCCTTAGCTAAGAAAACTGATTTGGTGCAGTCATTTAACTTGACACATGGATACATTTGTCTCAGCATTAAGTGGTCTAAGGTCAACTCATGTGTAGGAAGGTCCTGAGTCAGGAGAGGAGGAATACTAGACACATCATGTTCATTTCCGGTCCAATCCCATTGCAAGGCTGGGCAAGACAACTTACAGTCTTTGGCCTTCAGGTTCTTCCTCTGTAAAAACGGTAAATGATCACAGTAGTACATGACTGCTATTTATTGAGTACCTACTGTGTTAATGCTAGGCACTTTACATATTTGCTTTCAATCACTGCTAATATCAATATTTTGTAGCAGATAGGAATCACCTTTTCACAGATGAGAAAACCAAGGATTAGAAATGGAAATGTGTCTCATATCATGAAGTAAAAAGATCCAGGATTTGTACCATTTGTCTCCAAAATTCATGTCCTTCTCTATGATATGGAAATTCCTACTTGTAAGGAATAAGGCAGCCTCATTTATCTGCCTACATTACAAGAGCTTTCAAAATAATATTATAAAACCCAGAGTTTCATATCAATGTGACATAGTTGAGCATTTTTATAATTCTAGAGAACAGAATGAGGCAGGAATGACAGGGAATATGAAGAAAAGGATAACAGGATAACATTCTTTATGATGGGGTACCTGATTTTTGGTATCAATGACTATCATATTTGGTAAGGTAGTTTATAAAGGGGTTTAGAATGTTACACTAACAGCTTAGAAGTCCAATAATATTTTCCTTCTAAAGTATTCAAAGAAAGAACAATGAGATAACTTTAAGGAGAGTAAACTGGCTTTTCAGATGAACTTTCTGAAAAGATTACCAAAAAGAGCTCTAGTTTTCTTATGTCTAAGATAAATTATTACACCACCACAGCAATTTCAGGTCTGGACTGCTTCCTGAATGTAGCCCCAAATAAAGGTCTTCAAGACACTTCCAAATATGCAAATCAGCTGAGTGCGTTTGTGTGTGTGTTAAACCGTATTGAGTTTCAGAGCCAACCTGCTTCAGAGTCAGCTAGGGAAACCAACCACAGTTTGATTTTAGCAGAGTTAAGGGCAAGGACAGTCCGTCCCCTTTCACACCCCATACCTTCACCAGGTATCAGCACACAGCTCTTTAAAGATTAAGCTCTAAATGGCCACACTTTTTGAGACTTTAATAAAAAAGCTTTTGACAGTATTTCTCCTAAAAATGTCTGAAAACAATTTGATGTTTTCTTGAAGCCAAAGCACAGAACTACAGCTTCCCTTCCTCTCCCTATTACTGTGATTTCCCAATGAATGGCATTGAGTTGATTGTTTATCAGGCTGGATAATGGCCTAATTTATTATAGAAACCCTAGTCAGACATTAAAAAACTGTAAAAGCCCACTGATCTACCAAATCCTTTTGAGACATAGGGCCTATGTGCATTAAAAACCTGCTAGACGATGATGAGCCTATGAGATAGGAGACTTTTTTGTCTCATTAGCACCAGGATTTAAAAATACAGCACTTCCTCAGGTTGAAATGTCAAGCTTGAGACTGCTGTGTGCAGCTGGGTGTATAGGACACCTAGATAAGTCTTAATGGTGTGTAAACAGCAGGATTAGTGTTTCTGAGTCTCTACTGTGCAGAGATTTCCAGTTGGCTTACTCAATTTACACACAAAAGGTCCTAGGTTCCTTTGGGAAAAAAGTCCAGCTAGACAAAGAAAGGACAGAGGACCTTTTCCTTTCACAAGGTATTTGGATTCATGCATGCATTCATTCATTTCAGAAATCTTTCCCAAAACATCAACTAAGACCCAGGTATTGTGGTAGGTACACAGTGGTAAGCAAAATCAGACATGTATCCGATCATCATAAAAGCTAAAAAAGCTGTGGGTCAAACAAACACATGAACTTCAGCCTGATTTCAAGCTCTCTGAATTTAAAGGAATGTCTTATTTATCTTTTCATTTTCCAAGAGACTAGCAGAGTGACTTATAAATAATAGGTGACTAATACACATAAAGGGAATGGAAGTTTTTAAATAAAGTGTATATGATTAGTTTTAAAGTAGTAATAATAACAACCATTGTCATTTATTGAAACCATACTATGCAGCAAGCACTGATTACTCGAAATAATATTGAAATACATTGATAGGTGACATTTAAAAAATCTATGTAGAACCCGCAACCCCCCATAATACTGCCATATCACAATATTCATTTCTCCTGCGAAGCTGAAGGCATTAAGATGCTGTGTGTACTGATTTTTAAGAAGGTGTCCCAAAATCTCTGGGCCTTTTCCAAATGCCTACCTATGGGAACAGAGGAGAAATTTGCAGTATCTGTGAGACTTCCTTTGAAACTTGGTTTCTGATGAGTGAACTGTGTCCAAAGCAGTGGTTTTCAGGTATCAAGAAGCACCCGGAAGAACCGTTATAACACAAATTGCTGTGCTACATCTCCAGAGATTCAACAAGTCCAGGGTGGGGCCTTTCTAACAAGTTCACAGGGAAGGTCGATGCTGACAGTGTAGGGATCACATTTTGATGACCTGCCTTTATAGGGTTTCAGTTAAAGTCTGAGTCCTACTATGAGAAGGCTCTCTCTAAGAATGTATAAGGAAGAGTGTATGTTTGTGTATAGGGTGAGGGGGAGAAAAATGAATGGATGAAAGCCTCAGAAAACTCTCTGTGGTTCACCTCCATCCCAGAACGAGCAATTGTAGTTCTAGGGTCTAGAGACAGGTGAAACGACAGAAGACAGCTAGGAACAGTGCAAGGAATATTCAGGTATTATCTTTCAGCTTGATTACTAGAGGATAAAGGGAAGGGAAGCTCTTAGACTAGAAATCCCTTGCTATCCTGTAATTTATATTTCATTACAAAACTAAAGAATAAAAGTAGTCTTATCCAGAGAGGGGAAGTCAGCCCAAATTCTGGAGATTCCTAAAATTAGCGTGTGTCTGTGTGTGTTAAATCATCCCAGTTTTATAAATAAGGAATGGAGGCTCAAAGAGGTCATTTTGGAGGGCCTCCAGGATCAAAAAGGAAGGAAACCAAAAGCTGAGTCTGGTCTAGGTCTCTCTGGTTCCAGAGTGTATTTACCCATTGGAATTATTCTGTCTCTGCCTTCTTTAAGTGGCTCCAAATATATAAATGTGTGCGCGCACGCGCGCGCGCGTGTGTGTGTGTGTGTGTAGTAGCACCTAGCACACAGTAATTCTCAGTAAGCATTTGAAAGTTGATTTTGTGTGTGTGTGTGTGTGTGTGCGTGCGTGTGTGTGTGGTGGGGGTAGTACTACTATTAACTGCTTACTGGAAATGGGAATTACTATGTGCCACGTGCTAATCATATTTATATTAACTCATTTAATCTTAAAAACAATCTGAGAAGGGGATCTTACAGAATCCCAATTATATAGATAAGGAAATAGAGGATTAAATAAATTGTCAGACCTTGGAGAACTTGCAAAAGAAAATAACAAGAACAAAAAAAATGAACTCCAAACCAATTTTACTTCACAGCTAGAATTTTTCATGTTTTTTCTTTCCTAATACCAGCTATCTCCCACCATTTGGCCAAATTGGTCTGTCTCTGGCTCTTTATTTAATTATGATTCTACAGAATTAGATTATCAGAATCAAATTTAATAAGTGAATGAAATACCAAAGAATATAAAGATTTCTACTCTTGAATATCAATTATTAGAGAAAGGTGTGAAGAATTCCACCACATTGAAACTGTGGCTAATGGCCGCATTAGGGATGATTTATATCTATATTAGAGTTTCAGTTAATGTGAAATAAAATGTATCCATAGTTTTTTTCCATTCTCAAAATGAAATAAGCCTGAATAAATTATGAATTGTGTACTTTCTAACGACAGCTTTTTGCAGTTAAATTGATTAATTAAATGTTATTATCCAATGCTAAAATCATTTTCTTGTGATAACTAGGCAAGTGAGTTAAAATTTTCTAAGAAGACCAAAGGCAATCCATCTGACACAAGGTGAATAGTTTTAAGCTAAAGGTGACTTCCTTGCAGTATCCATGGCTGTCACGAAAGTAGATGTTAAAATATTAGATCTATTTATTCTCCTCTTACTTCATAGAACAGAATGAGTTATATAGTTATAATTTACATGACTCTTTAAGGGCAAGTACAATGCCAGTGCTGGTCTGTACTGACACAGAGATAACACTGGTTAACAATGGAATGATTATATTATAAAAAGAAAGGACAAAAAAACTGGGTTAGTATTAGAGTTTATGGAACTCAGAGAATGAGGCCAATTCATGCTACTCTGGAGAATTCCAACCAGCTACAAGCACACTCTCCTTAAGGAAAAACAAAAACTGGGTTATAATTCATTAAACTTGGCTCCTTGAGGTCTGATGAGATGAGCACAGGGAATCTGCTCTCTTAGCACTATCACCATTAACTGACAATGTAGTCGAGAACAGGGTCTGTTTCCATAATACTCTCTTAAGATGTTTGCTCCCAATACTCTTTTAATAGTAACTGAAATAAACTACCTTCTCAATTGTTCATTTCAGTGCTAAAATTTACTTATATAGTTTTCTAAGGAAGTTCACCATGAGCATTGAGTTTCAGAGGCATGTTTAACTTTCTTAGGACATCTCATGAGCTTTTTACTTTTGTTTTTTTCATTTGATGCATAAAACCCCTAACATATACAGAATATACTCTTCTTTATACACGTCTAAGGCCCTCTTCCCATCTCCTATGTAATGACAGGGCAAAAACACTGAGTCCTAGATGCTCATGGTCCCTGATTAAGACCTGTGGTTGGGAATTCATGGGACTCTATTTAAACCACCTGCTTTGATGGCTCATTGAAATCAGAGGGAGATTTTTACTCTCTCACTGACACTGTATAAATGTTAGTTCACTAAAGGGAAATGGTTGAGAGGGGACAGACGGAGAACTGTGAAGAAATTAAAGGACCTTTAATGATTAAAAACAAAAAGCCATTCTGCTCTCCAGGGTGCACATTTATTTAGTTAGATTTGCTTAAAAGTATTCTCAAGCCTCCAAGTTCAATCGACCAGAATGACTTTAAAACATTTTTTTTTTCTGCTCCATTGGAGAGATATGGCTTTACATGATTATTTTAATGACAATTATCTATCAGGTAATTGCAATGTAAAGCTAATATATAAGTATGGCAGAACCTGTGAATTTTACAAGTCTAATGTCTCCAGGGTATTTTAAAAAGCACTTTGGCTACAGTTTTAAATCTAACTAACCACTCCAACAGACGTGAGAGTTATTACTCTTGGGCAACATTCAAAAGAATGGGTAAAGTTAAAAAGACTAATTTTCTGAAGTATTTTTGACAGCAATTAATTTCACAGGGGATACATTGATTTCCTAAATCTCCAGGAAAAAAAAATTTTCACTGTAGAACAAGATGCACTTTTTGAAGAGAAATTCTTTCACTAGAGTTTATACTTTATAATGATCTGAACTGTAGAAGAAATATAATTAAGTGGATTCATTGCTATTTATTTTAATAAGGTAATTTAATTGCGTTTTCCCCAAACCACAGAAAATTTACAGTTATTGTTCAGGCCTAAAAAGAACTACAGTTAATCAACCTAGTGTCCATCACTGGATGAATGGATAAACATTATATATATATATATATATATGCATATACACACACACACAGGAATACTATGCAGCCATAAAAAGAATGAAATCATAAATTTTGCAGGAACATGGTTGGAACTAGTAGTCTTTATGTGAAACAATTCAGAAACAGAAAGTCAAATACTTGATGTTCTCACCCATAAGTGAAAGGTAAATAATGTGTACACATGGACACAAAGTGTGGAATAATAGACACTGGTGACTGGGAAGGGTGGGACGGTGGGAGGGTGGGAGGGGGTGAAGAATGAGAACTTACTTAAATGGGTACAGTGTACATTATTCAGGTGATGGTTATACTAAAAGCCCAGACTCCAACACTACGCAACATATCCCTGTACCAAAACTGCACTTGTGTTCCTTAAATTGACACAAATAAAATAATTTAACTTCAAAAAAAAAGAATTACGGAAACATAATTACAGAAACAAGTTCTACACATAGGAATATTACCATAATTTATTGTTGAAGAATTAAAATTATTGTAGACAATTGATATTTGTGCTTTTTTAAACTTGATATTACAAATTGAGATCAAAATTTCGGATAGACTCATTGACAGTATTTTATTTCCATGTTGGCGATAGTTCTCTTTTCCTAATGGTCATTTGAGGAAACATTGGTTTACCTCTTTCCCCATCTCTCTGTATACACTTAGATTCGAAGTATAAATTGTAAGATTACCTTAAAGTTCAATGTATAGTCAGAAAAGAAACAGAATTAAAATAAAAGTTTATCATCTTGAAAAATTAGTTCCTAAATGCCAACTTGGAGATTTTAAACTAATTTTAAGGCAAAACAATGTAATACAAATAAATAACAAAAGCTGGTATTCTTCAATATAGAAATGCCTTCACTTTCATAGTCCAATCCTCTTTAGGCCTTCAGACACAATGCCATTGTGTTTTCTCCCTTTTTTAAATTCATGAGGTAATATTTGTTTCTTGCTGACATGTGATCTCTTTTTATAAGGAAATAATTCTTTAAGTTCAATAATGAAGCAATTAATAACAGTCTGAAAGAATTTAGATGGCATTGGTCCTTTCTTCTGGAAAAACAAACCAATTCATTGGAATTCTCTTATTCAAAGTTAAAAGGCTGAAATTACTATTTATGTAATAAAATAATGAGGAATTAACAAGCAATATCTTCACAATGACAGAATTATTATTATTATTGCTGCTACTAATGTAATTCTCAAAATTTTTCCTTAGAAACAATTTGGAAGAAAATGACACAGTTAAGGTATCCTGATTTAAAAGTAAGTCAAAAAAAAAAAATGACTATTAAGGTTTTAATCACTCTGAGGAGAGAGAATGGAAAAAACCACATAGAAGGATCAAGCTAAAGATACAAGTTAAATCAAATTTTAAAGAACATTGATATGAAGCTGTAACCAGTTTTAGAGGTTTAATTAGTAAGGTAATTACATATAGAGCTACTGATGACACACAGCCTAGAGGTTCTATATTAATGAAAATTAACTTTAATTATTTAATTTGTCTAATTAAAAGATAGTTACGTCACTAGATTTTGAATTACATTAAGCCAAGTACAACACATTACATCCTTGTGTCCACCAAAACCCAACACATTCTCAGTCCTGTTATTAACTCAACATAAGTGAGCTGATTTGAAATTTCTAGTTAATTGACAATTTAAAGCATTACAGTTGAAAGATTCAACTAATTAAATACATCATTCATTTATTGAATAAACAGTTGCTGAGCATCTGCTCAGGGCTAAATACCATGATAAGTCTGGGGAATGCAAAGGTTAATAAGACACTTAAATGCTTTTTGGCTTTTAAAATAACTTATTAGAAACTGTCAATTCTACATTCTAGGTACTCAATGATAATACTGTAATTGGATTCTCCAGAATTGTAATAATTTTGCCAGTAGGTAAATAACATTTTCTACTCAGAGAAATCTGTGTTGGAATATCAAATATGTGAAATTTGGAGACAAATAATATAAAAATACATTACTCTCCAAATTCCTAAATTATCAAATTTCCTAGTATAATTATTATTCATTTATTATAAACCCAAATAACCATAGGTTTAATGTTTTAAACTTCACTTACTCAAGCTTAAAATTTCTACCATAGTTTCCACATTGAGTAAAATTTAGTCAATCATTGAATCTTCTTTTAAGAGGTGGGTGCTCGTTATGTTGTCCAGGCTGGTCTCTAACTCCTAAGCTCAAGGGAGCCCCCCGCCTCAGCCTTCTGAGTAGCTGGGACTAAAGGCATGCACCAACACACATGGCAGTCAGGTCTTATTTTGTACCCAGACATTCACGATGGCTTCCTATGTAGTCCTAATTACAGCTCTGCATTTGCAACTTACTATTCTTTTGCATAAATCTTCCAGTTTAAGTTTTTCTTGACTCTGTCTCCGAAAATTACTTTCTTATCACCACACTTTTGAGCATGTAACCCATGTGTTCCCCTATTATCTTCTTCCTTTGCCTCCAATGATCTAAATGCTGCCTGGATTCTTGGAAACATTTTCCCCTTTTCCGGACTTGCAAAAAGAAGCTCCTCATCACCCTTTCATTTTTCACTCATCACATCCCTTTTGCAAGATGTCGTTTGCAAAAGATCATATGCAATCTCTATTTAGCATACACAATTTATCATCAATATCCCAAGCTCTCTGTGGGTAGGACCTATGTCTTGGACTTCTGCACAACATCCTCAGAAGTTACTACTCTGCTATAAATAAAATCGCAATATATTTCATTGAATAAGTTAACGATAGTTCTTGAGGTGCTGTGGGATTTTAAAGTACATTCTGAACATATGTGCATTGTAAAAGTGTTAATCATATTTTATTGAAAAATTAAAATTATTTGAAAGTTTCGTTTATCAGTAGCATATAGGATAAATCTTTGTTAATCAGAAAAGTCTATATTAATCAGATCTAGCATTTTTTGAATTGTTCCAAAACAATATAAAATAGAGATCTACGGAATTTATCTGAAGTTTTTGCTCAGTTTATTTTCAGTTTATGCTTACTTTAATCCTAAGCAAGAATGCTCTATTTTCTATTATCTTTGTAATTTATCAACTTATTATTTAAAATGTCCTATTCCTGTATGACATTTTACAAAGCAAAATGTTTTTTCTAAAAAGCCCTATATTCTCCACTAATTAGCTGACAATTATATGATTTATCATTTTTAATATGGCTTTCAATTTATTCAGATAAGCAGGATCTAACGTGGGCTTGTAAGGCAAACAAATGTAGAAAGTTCTAAAATATTATGATCTCCCTCAAGCAGGACTTTATAAATGTGTACAATAAATTATGCTAAGTAAATGACATAATTATTCATTCAATTTAAGAGAAATATATAGGCACAGGCCACATTGTTAGATCTAGATATGTTTAAGGTCATCTCTGCTGTTATATTGTTTCTAATTTCAAATGTATTTAAACTGATCCTTTTTTGGTGGAGAGTCTTGGGAGAAAGGAGAAACTCAAAATATGCTGAGGGGCCACTAAAAGCACATTAAGGAGCTTCAAAATTTTCAGGATTAATGGTATAGAAGGATTTCTAAGTTTAGAAAAATTCACTTAGGTAAGCAGAGATGTCACATTCAATTTCTTTATTCATCCATTGGTCTAAATATATTAAACACTCACTACATTCCACATATTAAAATTTAGAGTATTTTTAAAGCCCTTGGTATATAATGTTCTTGTTCAGTGAAGAACTCCATTTTCATTTCTAACAGGTCTAGGATATGCTTATGTATTTTAATGTTATAAAACTACCTCATTTTCCCTGTAGAGAATTTGAAATATTTACAGAAAGTGTAAAGAAAAAAATTCTCATAACAAACCCTACTACTCAGAGACAACTACCTTTAACTCTTTCACATATTTCCCCCTCCATTCTTTTTCCCCTTTATGTGTATGTATGCATGTGACATAAATTCGTTACTATTACATATATTTTTCATATTTCTTCTTTATAATGTGAGTCATTTCATAGCCACTATCTTCAAGGAACTTACCATTTTGTGGGAGAGAGAGATCTCGTGAGAGCAAAAGATGAACTAAAATGTAATGTGTAATAATGGTGATTGAACACAGTATAACCCATGCCTACACAAGGGCCCATCCATCAGTCTGGTGGAGTGAAGATATACGTTGTTGAGCTGAGGGTTGAAGAGTGTGGAGTACTTGCAGGAGCTAGCTGATGGGGGTGCTGAATGGGGAGTGAGTAGTGATATTGGGTATTTAGGGTCTAAGGCATACTTTGGAGGTGGTAGAAAACTTGCAGTAGAATAGCAGAGTAATGTTTGGGCATAGGAGACAAAGCAGAGGTTGATGGGGCTACCATTTTATGCTAAACAGTCAGGTCTTTCCTTTAGGCCAGGGCTCAAGAAAATAAAATTAAAATAAAATAAAATAAAATAATCACTCTCACTGGAGTTACACCTGAAAATCTCAGGCCTCATGCAGTGGCTCACTCTTGTAATTCCAGCACTTTGGGAGGCAAAGGTGCGAGCACCACTTGTGACCAGAAGTTTAAGAGCAGTCTGGGCAACAAAACAAGACCCTTTCTCTACAAATGAATAAAAAATAAAATAAAAATTAATTAGCTGGGTGTGGTGGTGCATTCCTGTAGTCCTAGCTACATGTGGTGAAGAATGTATACGGTCAACAATAAAAACTTGAGATTGAAGCGGGAGGATCATTTGAGTTCAGGAGTAGAGGCTGCAGTGAGCTATGGGTGTACCACTATACCCCAACCTAGGTGGCAAAGCAAGACCCCGTCTCTAAAAAGGAAAATGTAATTTCCCACTCCCCTGTATGATGTCTAAAAGTTAGACCACAGACACTGGAACCAAATTACTGACTTAGAATTCTAGTTCCACCATTCAGTAGCTATTGGGTCTTGAGCACATTAACCTATCTGTGCCTCCGTTTCTTTATAATGAAGTAACCATAATACTAGCCCTTGAGGCTGTTATAAGGATCAAATGAGATAACATTTATAAAGCAGTAAGAATGGTGACTGGCATATAATAACACTATATAAACGGTTGTTAAATAAAAGCAATACCACTGTAATGTCAAAACAAACAAATCTTGATAGCCAAAATTCCTGCTACAGAATAGAATTCACGTGCTTTGGGGTAATTGCTAATGCACTGTATAGTTATTTCTAAACAATTTCATGATTATAACATTCTATAATGAATCAATATAATAATAGTATTTCTGTGGATTAATTTAAAAGATTAAGCATCCAAGCTGATTATAATTGAGCTCATTTCCAGTCTGGTTAATTCTGGCAGTTTTGGAGCAGCAGAGTACTTAGCTTCTGAGTTATTTTTCACTTTGGGTGGGGTGGTTTATGCTCTGAATTAACCATGAGCTCCACTTTAGAGAACTTGAAAAAATTGACTTTCTAGAATATTTTTGGCATAATATACAAATTGCTTCACAAACTGCAAAAGATTGAGTAATTTTTCAAAACACCCAGACTGCACCTGTTAGATCAATTATTTAAGAAATTCCACATTGTACATGAAAATAACCTCACAAGTATATTGTCTGTATTTATGGCCAAGAGCTGGTCATTGGAGATTTATGATGCTCTGCAAGAAACAATGCTGACCTGGCAAGTGCCTCCAGGGAAGGAGTGGCTCAGAATCCAGTGAATGAAATAAATTGCTATTAATTATGGTACTAAGTCTTAATTCCAGCCCACCCCATTGGTCTGTGACCTAAATGTTTTTAAATACCTTAATTCAATTTATAATAATGCTGCCCAAGGGCAACCAATTTGCCTCATATGGTTTTCTAGGACACAACGTAGTATTTTGGCACATTGCACATGATTAAAAATTATTTGTTAAATTAGTTAAAAATAAATCAAACCAAAGTCATCAACAAAGTCTGTTTCCTATTGAGCCATGAAGTGTTTTGCACAGAATGACTCTCTTGTCTTAGTTCAGATGCCATCTTGATTTAGGATTTTCACTTCTCCAACTTTTCTTACAAGGAATAGTTAATTACAGTTAATTTTTCCTAGCACCGTATCTCAGATAGTGTAAACTGAGTATCAACACACACATATATCATACTATCAATTCTTTGTCAGGTACCTGATAAACTTTAGATTTAATCCTGACAACCACACTGTTTTAAAATGGGCATTTTTCCATCTCTTTTTTTATAGATGAAAAACCTGAGGCACCAATAGGGGTATTGGTCACACAAGGAGAAAGGCGAGACTTTAGGATTCTTTTCTTCCAAATTAACTCTGAAATCGTTTTACTGTTAGCATCACGTTTTGAGAATAATTTTTGATAAATGTGGTATGCTTTTATCCTAAAAAGTGTATTTTCATCTCCAAATGAAATAGTAGTAATAAAAGTAATAAAACATTTTATTTCATTTTTTTCTAGCAAGAGATGGTCTTACTTTTACTTCCAACAGAAGAATTCTTAGTCAAAGAAAAATAATCTTTAACACAATTAACAGAAAAAAGTTGAATCTCATTTCATTTCCTGTGGGGCCCTCCCAGGCCTACCATTAATACTCATTACTACCATTTTGCTTTTCTTTGGTCCATTAAGTAGCCTGACAGTCCTTCATATTTTTATATACTACGTTGAGAAATAGGAATTCCTGTCAAATGTATCTTACAAATAAGCATTACTATAATAAAATTATTAAATGGGTAGATTTAGATGCTATAACTGGTAGAACCACAATTACAAAGTATGTAAAAGAGCCCCATCAGTTGTCCGTACAAAAAAGTGGTGTTATATGTTAGTGAATATAAAATATTTTATACTAGAGCATTCTGCTCCCAGGAGTTGTTTTTGTTTTGTTCTACTTTGTTTTAAAGAGAAAATTCTCTAGTAATATCAGACTCTCCCCCAAGACAAACTTTCAGTTTGTTTCTTTTGTTGTTTTGAGAGAACATACTTACAACTTAATTTTCTTAAGAGGGGTACATCTTTTTGACATCACTATATTACAACTTGAATCAAAACTAAGATGTTGACCATATAACTTCTTCATTACATGTAAGTATATCAAAACACCATGTTGTGTATCTTAAATATAAATTTAATAATAATATAAATACACCATGTTGTATATCTTAAATATAAATAAAAACAAATAAAACCTAGTATACCAAATATGGAGATACTAAGATTCTACTAATATACACTCTCCAACCATGAGACAATTTATCTAAAGATGAAAGATGAGTAACATATATTAGTTCCTCAATATATTTTAGCAATTATTATTATTATTATTATTATTACTATATATTCAAATCTTTATCCTAAAATCCAGCAGTTTTTTTCCAATGCTTTTCTTTTTATGGTTTTCAAGCTTGCTCTTGGGAAACAAGATACGATTTCTACCTCATGCCTAACCAATTACATTAGGCCTTAAAAGCTAAGCTCCCGAATTGAGATTTTATTTCTTTTCCCAATTACATTCTCCCCATGGGATTTTGTTAGAGGTAAGCAGAGACCAACAGAACCAACAGCTTGATATCCAGGCATAAAAGCCCCAGGAATTATGATTTTGTGTTGGCAGATGGTCAAACTAAGCTAATGGGTGGCAGAAGCAAATAACACCCCAGTTAATTTTCTACCTCAATCAATTCTGATCTCATCTCAGGCTTATAGCACATTGCACTGTCAGCCTAAATTTAAAAAGCCAGTACATTCCCTCAACCTACAGAATGTAGCAATAGATACTACAACCAGAGGACTCAAGTTCTAAGCAGACAGCCTTGACAGTGGAAGAGACCCTGTAATTCCATGTTGCTTATTAGACTGACTGACATAAGCCTCACTCCTGACAGGGATTCTGTCATGCTGGGTGCAGGAGTAGAACATATGTAGCAAGGCTAACTACTCTTTTTCCAGCCTCTCCTGGATTGTAACTATTAGACGGGCAGGCATGATCCCAAGTAAAGATCTCAAAATATAAACTGTTGAAACACAGAAGTACATCTTCCTCTTAATGAATATAAAACCCATCCTGGAGAAGAAACTAAGATTTTTTTTTCTACCTAACTGAAAATATGGCAAGGGATTCTTTTTTGTTTGGTTTCTTAGAACATTTCCAAAACTCTGTGACACCATTTTCATAACGAAAAATTCCACTCAGGAAGTCACAAAAAATACTGTGGTCTGATGCTGGGGACTATGTGAAATATTTAAAAACACAATTCTTTACAACTAAAATGTAATTAAGTCCAACGAATTCTTTTTTAATATTTACTATGTATTTCCCACTGTGCTACACACTAGGAAAACAAAGGTGAGTCAAGCCCAGGGCCTGATGTAAAATAAGGATATTCACCTTTTTGGTTCTCTTTGGATTACATGTATATTATAATGCATAATACAATATCAGTATTTGCTCATGAGTTCTCCATTTCTTTCAAAGTCTTCTTTTCACATCTCATTACAATAAGAATCTATAATTCTAATGAGATAAAATATGCCAGTTTATCACAGTAACTAATATATATTCCAAAATTGCCAGCAATCTCCACATTTGCCTACTGTTAGGCTGTTTATTTTTAAGCAGTAACATGGTAGAAGAGACACGTTGCTTCTTTATGTCCTTGTAAGAAGATAATTATTCCCATCTACCCCAAAATATTGGTATTATGAATGAGTTAGGGGGTACATATGTGAGACCAATTTAAAACAAAAAACAATGTGATTCTTTTATTGGCCAAAGGAAATCTGTTTGTTTTTGTTAAAATCTTATAATATTTTTGAAAGAGTTAAGTTACTTCTTATTTTCTTCCTCCACATAGGTAATTGTTACACTTAATTTTTATTGAACTATTTAAATTTCATTTTAATGTTTTACTGTCTCTTTCTTCCTGTTAAAACTTTAGTAACTCATCTAAAGGATGGTGTCCTAGTTCAATGTTAATGATGTATTTGATGTAACCTCCCACTCAACACACACACACCCCCAACACACACATACATACACGCAGATACACACACACACATATATATATACACACACACACACACATTATCTACACACACAGTTTGCAGTTTATTTTTTCTATTGATTATTCTTAAAAAGTTAAACAAAGATAGTGAACATCACAAACTACTTTTCCATTCTGGTCTCAGTGCTTCATAGACTAGTTAATTCTAAGGTAGAAAAGATGGTAAGGAGAGTAGTTGCAGGGACTAGAAAATTCTACTTTAGCAGCTGAACCTTTTTCTCTGCCTGCTCAAACACTGAACTTTTTCCACACCCAGATCAAGTCCAATCACATCTTTTCTGGATCATTGCACTAAAGTGATTCCTTCTTTCTTTGAGTTCTTTATGCTTTTAGTCATTGACAACTGAACACTAAATTATACATTTTTATTAGTCTTTTGTTGTTTTCTAAATTCATATTTGCCTCCAGCTGAATCTGAAGGTTTCTTGAAAACAAGCAATATCTCTTGACTATACTACATTAATAGTATTTGAATGGTAATATGCATGTGAAGAGTTAGTTAATACATGCTGGTGAACTGCTTCACAATAATATTCTACTCATAAAACCACAAGTGTAACTTGTTGCAGGGTTAGCAAAGAGCCAGAGGAGCTTAGCAAAGCCATGCTCTGTGGGAAGAGTACAAAAAAAAACAAAAACATTAGAGAATTATTTTCCTTGGCATCAACTCTTCTGAGATGGAGCCATATAGGCATTCCATAAATGTTAACTGATTGTGATCAACATATTTTACTTCCAAGATTTCACATCCAACCAGCTGCCACTCATCCACCTCTAATGTTAGATTCCAAAGGGACTGCAAGTTCTGTTTTCCGAGTTTGCCTGCTTGCTCCTCTGGACTCTGCTTTTTAAGGTAGGAGGCAAGTGGCTGTGAAAAGGAACACATACTGCTTTTAAAGAAATCTGGGCAAAACAGTTCAATAAGTGCCTAAAAACAAGGAGAATTATAAAGTTACTGAACATAAGAATTTTAAATAGGAAAAACTAATGCATACTAAGTTCTACATTACCAGAGCCCACTTTTACTTGCTTCAAAGTTTTCATCAGTTCCAGGACCCTGCAGGAACCCTCCTGAGGCTGAGTGCCATTTTAAATTTTCCCTGTGAGCGGAAGGCCCTGTGAAGTAGCTTTAGAAGTTTTGGAAGGTTTACTGGCTGTGGTATTTTGTCAGGCAGTTCCTTTGATCAACTGCTGAGCCTGACACCAGAAGGCCCTCCTCCTCCACCTACACCCTACAGCTCTACAACATCTGAAGTAGCCTCCAGTTTCTATTTTGTTTTTGTTTTTTCCTCAAAAGAAACCAGGATGTGGGCATCCTGTGCTGGCTTTTTATAAACTCTGTAATTCCAGAACCCTGGACATCAGAAAGACTACCACCTCTTTAGAAGTGACTGAGCTATAAGGATTCAATTAAGGATGATGAAGAAGAAATTGCTCATTCCTTTGTATGTTTCCCTTATGCCAACCGCAGAATACAATAAATAGCATGGCTGACGAGATTGCTCCACAGAACCTTCCATCAGATGTATTTGGGGAAAAAGTTTATAATTTAAAAATAAAACTCTTCAGACTCACCTCTGCCTGATAGTTTTTCCTTCCCCAAGGATTCTCTACCAGGTAGGTTTTTGCTTCCCCAAAGATTCTCATGTACAAATATGCACTTTAACAGTACTATTAATACAACATTTTAACAAAAGGTGGGAGAAGTAAACATTTATTTTTGTTTTTTACAGCATCATGATGGGTAATTTTTGTTTTATGTGCCAACTTGGCTATGATGACCAGTTGTTTGGTCAAACACTGCTCTAGATTTTGTAAAGGTACCCTGTAGATGTGACTGGCATTTAAATCAGTTGACTTTAAGTAGAGCAGATGACCCTACATAGTGTGGGTGTACCTTATCCAATCAGTTGAAAACCTTGAGATCGAAGACAGGTTTCTCAAAAAGGAGGGATTCGGCTTCTAGACTGCAATATAGAAATTCTGCCCGAGTTTCCAGCTTTCCGAGTAAAGACTACAACTAACCCTTACCTGAATCTCCAGCCTGCCATTTGCCCAACACATTTTTGACTTGCCAGGCCCTACGTGAGCCACTTTCTTAAAAATCAAGCAACCTATATATATATATATATACATATATAGATTGCTTATTTGCACTTATTTCTAATTATTTTTTCTCTTAGTGTATATTGCTAGACATTAGTCAAGAGAGTATAATTTCAGGAGTTATGAATAAATAAAATTTTCTCCCAAATAAATGTTTTTATTTTTCTTCCATAATGCTTTAAATGTTATGTGTTAAAAAGTCAAATCCTTTCATTTAATAATCTGTGAGCAGATATGGTGATGTAATAGGTAGCACATTAAGATCTAAAGGAAAAGAATAGGGGAGGATAGGAGTTGGGGTGGTGGGGGCAGCAGGTGGTACCTATTTGACAGGTTCCTCTTTCTCAGTTACGCCTGTGGTCTAGTCTGTGAACAGATGAATAAATAATTAGAATTCTCTCTTTCCACCTTTGTTTTTCTTGCTATTCTGAAGTGCCTGAATATGCCTATAGGTGACTGTGGATCCAAGTACCTGCTATAGGAAAGAATCTTCTCATGTTGTGTTATGGTCCTAATGCTACAGAAAGTAGCATTAAAAGGAGGTGCTGAGGCACGCTCGTGGTTGAGATGTATTTGTGGCAGGCTCCAAGTCCTGCTATCCAGTACTCCACACAAATTGAGCTATGGAAGAAATAAGTATACATTTTTTCAACACTGAATTAAAGATGCCTCTTTTCCCAGTACTCTATACAAGCAATAGAAATGAATTCCAGGGATGTGCAGGACAATGACACAGACAAATGGTTCTCTGCTGCATTTCTGCAGTCAGATATGGGAACTGCAGAAACATTTGCTTTGGAGATACATCATATCTAATAAGCAAAGAAGCTGGGTTTTTTCCCTTTGAAGTTATCCACAAGAGAAAAAAAGATCAGAATTAGAATGCTTTGTAAAAGTATTTAAAACTTTTTATGTTGGCACCCGAGAAATGTAGCTCCACTCACCCAGTATCAGGTTATCTCTTTTGATTTCTTTTCTAACCAACTGAAATAAGGAGTATATGTATTCTGAAAGGCCAAGACAATATTACATTTCTTGTTTGTCAAGTTAATTAAACCTCAGAAAATAAAGATATTTTGTAGAATAGTCATATGTGATCACATATTACATGTCAATCTTCACAATTTATAAGCATTAGAATATAAGCTCTATCAACCACTGTGTCTCCCACAGATAGAACAATGCCTGTGATACTCACTCATCTTTGTTTTAGGAGTAAATCAGTCATTTTTAAAAGACATGACATCATTTAATTGTCATTATGGTTTCTGAGGTTCTTCATATTCTAAATAAATTTTTACTCCAAATGGCCAATAATTTGCACGAGGTTAACAGAAGAATCAGGCACTTTGTGTTTTGTCTTGCTTTCAGAATAACAGAATTTCCTTCCTAGACATAAATAAATGGACTCTGAACACCAATTATGGAATCTAAGTCTATAGAAATACACTGAAAATAATGCTGCAAATCACTAAAGCCAGAGGATAACTCACAACAAACATCAGTATGGGGCTGTACCAAATGGAACCATCCAAAGGTTCCCTGCCTGAGGTAACAAGCTTTAAGCAATGCTTCTAATAAGCCCTGGGGAACAATTATGACTACAGAAGACATGAGTAGAGTCAAGGTGTCTCACTGGTGTCAGGACATAGAGAAGTCAAGAGACGTAGACCAGATTTGGCAGCTAATTATAGATTATTAAGTAGCATCATATTATCAATCATATGAATTTATTAAATCAACTTTAAAACTTTATTCAGATGAACTTACCCAAACTTCTGTGAGACAAAGCAAACAGAAGATATTCTCCTAAAAGATGTGCAATGTAAGAGTCCTCCTCTCTGCTTAAAAGCATAATACATTAAAATATCAGTGATATGTGATCTCATCTTAAATATTTCCTGTAAGCTTCGTCTTCCTGTTTTCTTTAGCAATCTATTCCCCTTCTGTCCTTAGAAAGCAAAGAGTATTTTATGCTAATGTATTTTGTTGCAATATATACACATTTCTCCCTTGTTCCAGCTTTCCTACAGAAAAGAAAAAGAGCAGCGAATCATGTTTCTGGTAAATGCTATTCAGCTATAAATTTTCTGTGATTTAGCACATGACTTTGGTTGACAATTTCAACTTTTACTGTGCAGTATAATTAATTAAACATTAAGAGGCTTTGTTGTCATGCTGTTGATAAAAATGACACTTGCAAAAATTACTAATGACTAGTTCTATAAGAAAGGACATATGGGATTTTCTTTCCTACCCACCAGGACTTCTGAATTATGGAAAGTGAGGTCTGGATAAAAATGACACTTGCAAAAATTACTAATGACTAGTTCTATAAGAAAGGACATATGGGATTTTCTTTCCTACCCACCAGGACTTCTGAATTATGGAAAGTGAGGTCTGGACAAGATCAACAAGGCTGGAAGAGTGGAATCAGGGGCTGGACGCTGATTTGAGTGAGGAAGTTTAAATCTATGTGCTTATCAATAGATTTAGATGTTAACCAAATAATAATATCTCTGAAATTGTATATAACTAAGAATACATGAAATTTACATTAGAGGGTACTGCCTTTTAATATAAAATTATCATTTTATAATATTATTTTAGAGGGTACTGCCTTTTAATATAAAATTATTATTTTATAATATTATTTTAGTAAGTTTTTATATATTATTTTAGTAAGTTCCTGAATAATGTACTACTTTTCAATAAAACATCCACTAAAAGGATATATTGTCAAAACAAAACACTATTTTCATGAAAAATGACATAAAAAGTTAAAGTAGAATTTATGAATTTCCAAAGACTGAATTACGTTACATTGCCTAACATTTCAAAATCAACCTCCTAACATTTAAGTAGATTTTCAGTTACACTTTTACTTTAAGTAAAATATGGTGGTATTTTATCACTAACATCAGACATGGACAAAGCACATTTAAAACCATCATTACATTTGTTTTTCCAACTTTTCCTCTGGTTAAATTCAAAAAGTATATAATAACTTCATTTATGAAATTCCTACTGTTTGTCAGGTATTTTCCACACATTATCTCTTGTTTAAAATATTGCTTTCAGTATTTTATTTAAAGAAAATAAGTTTCAAAGAATTTGTGTAACAGCCCAGGTGACACAGCTGGTATATGGCTGAGCTAGAGTTGAAACCATATTTATCGGGCTTCGGTGCAGTTTCTTCCCCATGTTACCCAGACAGAACCAGCAAACCATAAAAAGTTTTATAAGCACTGGATCTCACATAAAAATTGAGCCCCAAGTTAAAGACGAACCCACAGGTGCCCACAGTATTTTTATTGTCACCATGAGTAGTGTTCTCAATTCCTGAGAAACAATAATTTTGGGGATCTGGAAACAAGAAATTGAAATTCATAGCATTTCTTAGAAATTCCTTCAACCATAAATTATTTTGTACCTTTAATAATATTTTGTTTTAAGATAACAATGAGTGACCATAATCGTAAATTGTGTATCATTTTTCTGTAACAGATATACACACAAAAGTGTCAGAGGTTTTTCTATAAAAAAGATAACAGTTTTTATTATTGAACCATATTGTGAAAAGATAACATATATATTTTTATAAATTCAAAATATGCTTACCTGACATACATATTTGGCAATAGACAACTGTCATACTAGGGAATGTTAACACAAAATAAATGTCCATAAAATTATTTTTTAAATTGTAGTATAATACCACAGCTATTTCATATTTAAATGCTATTATTCTTAAAATGAAATTTTGAAGCACATAAACTAACTGCTCTCTCTGAAAGTCTTGACCTTTGTTTTGTGACAAATATTCTATTTGCAATTTTCTTTTCATTTTGCATTGACATTCGTTGAATAATTAAGAGTAAATCCGAAATGGTCTTCATGTTAGGCATTAAGGTGTATATACTGATCCATATAAGCTAATTTTCTCTTTGAACATAACAGTTTCTAGGTTTATCCAGAGTTTGGTTTTGCTATTGAAATTGACATTGCTTTTGTTAATTGAAATTTTTAATCATTTTCAGATTTCATTTCAAAGTAGTTCACAATATTTACATCTTTTTTTTTTTTTTTTTGCATTTTAACTATTTGCACACAATTGTACCCTACAGCAAATATTCAAACACTGGAAAATATCTGTGAATGTTATTGGATAACATTAAAATAATGTAAAATTTGAATTGCTCAGCAACACTAATACTACACAGAATCAAGTGCAGAAATTGTTAATTCAAGGATACATTTTGCCTCCAAAACTTGTTTCTTGGGACACTATAGGATTTACATAATGTCTATTATGTTTAAAAACATATAAACATATTTTGTATTTGCAAGTATGATTACTCACTGTTAGTAGCAGAATAAATAAATTGTGATTTAGGTAAACAATAGAATACTATACCACAACGGCAATGACAATGACAATTTAGAAACATAATATTCAAGTCTCCCGACACAGAAGCCTACATACTGTGATGATTCCATTTTTACAAAATACAGAATCAGGCAAACTAATCTACTTAGTTAAAGTCAGAATGCTGATTACTTTCAGGGGTGCAGTGTGTAACACCAAGGAAGACAGCACCAGGATGGCATGCTTCTGAAAGTTAGAAATATTCTGCTTCTTGCTAAACACATGTGTGCACTGAGTTTGTGAAAATTCATTTCTCTGTATTCTTAGTATGCTTCGATAAAAAAAGTTAAGAAGGTAAATATAAAGCACAAAAAAATGTTACTTCAAAACTTATGAAGAAAGCAGCTTACCTTTTGAACTACTTTCTGCAGCAGACAAGAAATTAGAAGTCAAAAAGCTTTTTAAAAATTTACAGGAAAAACACTAAGAAAAATCACTCAGACTCCTATCTTATCACTAGATATACATGGACATATTGTTTGGTAAATGTTATTTTCTCAACAATGTATCAATCAAAGCTGTATTAATTGTATTCTATCTTAAGTCAATTTAGTTTTTTAGTAATTCAAATTTTCTTATGCCTACACATATTAACAGTACCTAAATGAAGACTTAAAATGAACTTGAGAAATGAGCTTTCAAATAATGCATTTCTGTGATTCAAAATGTTTGTTTGTGAGGAAAGCAACTCCATCAACTTCTACTAAAAAATGAATTATTTAGTTTTGAAGATCTATATAAAGAGTGGAAATTAGACTAAATATCTTACTAGAGATCATGTATTCATGTTTTGTGGCCCCAGTATCCAGTACTGTAGCTTTGTAGGAGGTAAATATGAACCATGTTTTCCGAGAGCACATTATCTTTCCATGAAAGTGTAGTAATATCTACACTTGAAACTCTATGGAAAACTTGAAACTCTATGATAGTTTGAAACTCACTGCTCACAGGTACATACAATTCTGCTTTAAACTAAGTTGCAGTAACATAGAAACACATGGGTTTTAATAATATTGTTTAATGGAGTTTACCAGCTGACAACATACTGCTTTTTAAAAAATATATATAATACAAACTTCTTTTTCTGTAAACGCAAAAATAGCAATTGAAGGAGGGAGTGAAAATTCTGTCCTATGTTCAGTGTCTGGAAGCAAAACATATGCTCAAATTTTTGTTCTTTGCAAATAACTTATTTGTGGAAGAAAAAGAAAGATTGTGAAAATACAGAATATATTACAAATGAAGTTATTTTCAAAGAAGAGACTTAAGAATAATATAAAATGAGACTTTCGGTTCAGTATCTAATATTACTAAGAAAAGTGAAATTCCCATAAAGCCACATTCTGTAACTATAGCAACCTTGCAAGGTAACACAAAAGGGCTCATCTTTATGCAACGGTTTTAGAATATCTATGATGCTGAATGTGACAGTATGTACTATCTTTTCTGATCTGCTGTGACATCCTAATACATAGATATTATGAACTATATCCAATGGTTCATTATTAGTCAAGAAAGTTGTATCTTAGAAACATGTTTAAAATTAAAATGAAATACGTTTAAATTTAAAATAAAACACGTTTAAACAGTTAAACTTGCTAACCATAAACTACCAGAAAAAAACCCACAAGTGATACCAATGTTGCTGTTTTAAACATAAATAAAAATATCATACTTATTTGTATGTTTATTTACAACTACTATTTTATACCTGAATAAGAAAATCTCATCAAAGTGCTGTGATATCCCCATAATGACAACTTCCAAAATGAAATTTTCTTGGTCTCAAAGCACACAAAACTCTGATACAACTGAATGAAAATGTAAAAATGAAGTTGCCCCAGGAGATATGAAGTCATACATCTACCGAAGCCAGCAGAGTGCATCATTAAAAATTCCCACGGTAGACACAATGTGAAAGATAATTTATTCCATTTAAATATGCCTGATGATGATATTAGAAAATAATCTACATTAAGAACTCTTGGATAAGTTGATAGGTGTCTTTTTGCTCAGAATGTCTAAATTGTAAATATTTCTATAAACACACACACACATACACACACACGTCTATACCATTTAGTTTAGTCCAAAGAGATTTGAGTTAGAAGTACATTTTAGGTAATTGTCTCTCCTCAAATAACTCTCTGTGGGGGAGAATAAAACACAAAATAAAATATCTAAGGGAATTCACCCCACAGACTAAGTATAAAGAACTCTGTAATTTGGTTTGAATGAGCTTTTGGTTTTTTGGCTTGACTAATACAGAGATTTTTATCTGATCATTGTATAGACTAGTGAATCCATTTTTGTGCTTCTTTTTAAGTAGTCTACTGGGGAGTATAACAAACGTACACTGCTGACTTAATATGAAACCAAACACAAAGGTGTTTACCCAAACACTTTTACAACCGGCTAGATAACATGTACTACAAATAACAATGAAGGCCCATAGAAATGAGGAGAATGATAGGAAAAGAGATGGTAGAAAAATAAAGATAGAAATTTACTTAATATTTTTCAACATATATTGTCAAATTTTTATCTAGATTGTTCTTTCTGGAATGCAATAAAATGATGGTTTGAACAAAGCAGTGGAAAAATACGTGATCCCAATTTTGGCTTGTTTGTTTGTTTTATATAATACTGTAGTTTCTATTCAAATAAATATTTCCAATTTTAAAAAAGGAAATTTGCATTAGGACACACAAAATTACTATGCAAGGAATAAATTAGACAATCTCATAAGATTTGAGATGTAGAAGATTACAAGCAAAAAATAATTATAAGAATGACTTTGACGGCCAAAGGGAAGTTATTTGCTGCTTAGAAACAAATACTATTATTAAAGTCTGTATTTTATCAATACTCACTTGTGTGGCTGGGTGGGAGTGCTTGTGTGAAACAGACAATATGTCCATCTGAGAAACAGTAAGCTGACTGAACAGTCATAAGATAATTTGCTCATATACTGCCTGGCAAATTTTAACTGTCCTTTAAGGATACAGTTTTTAATTTTGTACTTTTTGTGTCTAATAATAGCTATATTATACTTTGGAGAGCCTTAAGTCTAGAATATTCAAAGAAATAAATTAGGGTTATTATCTCAATCATTAATTCATAAACGTGTTTCTCTTATAAGCACATCACTGGCCTTATTCTTCTTTAAGAAAAAGAACTAGGCAGTTAAATTTCAAAAAATTTTTAGAATATATTAAATTTGGATGAGAACTACAATAGAAAATAGGGGTATTTAACGTATAGTTGTTAGTGTTATTCATCACTTTTAAGAATATATTTTTCTTGAAAAAGCAATAAAATTATCTAATAATGAATGTTAATAGCTTTATTTTATTCACTTTATGTTTTCAGTATCCAAAATGGATTTGACCAACTACAATTACGTTAGACTGTTCTCCATTTCTAAATAAAGTTCTGATGTTGGAAAAGAAAATTTTGCATCTCTCTTCTACTTGATCCATTAGAGGAGTTCGGTCTACTTTTCTTTCTTGGATTGCCAAACTCTACACAAAAACTAAGCAGTTAAATATTTGCAAAAGGAATATCAGTTTCAGATACATACTAGGCTATTTAATACTGTTTTATTGAGAACGCTGGCCATATTTGTAAATACTTAGAATAGCAAAGATCTTCAGAAATATTTTCCTGCTCTAAAAAGATGAAAAACTTCTGGTACATATCTCAGAGTGGGAAAGAAGTTGGAAAGGCAAGAAGCTTTGAGAAAATGGCTCCAACCATTTTAATGGCTCATTAAAGTCTTTAGTCTTCAGTATCTATGAGTTTATCTAGTCTTTTGTTTACTCTTTTAATGTCTATGAGTTAAAATCATGAGGCTGAATTGTGTTAAGTGATATCACATCTTTGAGCTTGCAATTTGGAACACATTTTTCATAATAGCTAATAACTATCATTTATTTAATTTTTCTATTGTGTTTCATTCATTAAATTCATGTTTATGGTCGGGGAAAAGATGAAACTTAGTCACCAATATGAGGGTGTTCAGCAACAGATTCAAGGTGCTCTTTAGTAATCATGCTTTTTACTTTAACCTCAAATTGTTTTACTGAATTGCAAAGTTGTTGGCACCATGACTCATACCAAATTGTAAAATAGTTATTTTTTTATCTTTCCTTTCTGGAAAATAAAACAATAAGGTACCTTTTAAGTTAAAAAAAAAAAAGTAGAAAAGGCTGGATAATGTATAATCAGTGGTATTTCTATTTATACGGTCTGTTTTCTTTGGTCACCATTTCTACACTAAGAAACAATGATATCTGTCTTCTTAATCTTTCAAGATAAGTACAGTGTCACAGGTGACCAGAAGAAATGACAGAAAATTCTTAAAAACTGGGAGAATGAAGTACAGAGCTTCAAGAAAAATGATATCAATACTAACCCCAAACATTAAAACAACAAACAATCCAAAAACACAACACAAAAACCTTTGGAAATTATAAAAGAGAAAGAAGGGATTGGTCAAGATCAAACAATTATACAGATTGGAGGGAAAGAAAGTCCATGAGATTTAATTGGAGGCAGCTGAAATTCAGAATTTCGTCCAATTGATTCCATGTTTGCAAGGGTCTTATGCCACTGCCAGAACTAAAGAGAAAGAACAGCTCAGGGCTAAGGTGGAACTGAGAGAAGTGAAAGTAGGCGGGAGGACCATAAAATTAGCCAAGTAACCTGGAGAGTTAAAACAGTCTAGATATTTTTTCTTCCTTCTTTCCTTTCTTGCTCCCTCTGTTATCTTTTCCTCCCTCTCTCTCTCACTCTCTGCCTTACTCTCTTCATTCCTCTCTGCAGAAAATCCTGAAGTGCAATAACTGTAATCAACCATTAGCTTCAGAAAAAAGTATAATGTTGCTTGCATTTTATGCCAAAATATGTTGTGACAATGATAATTTCTAATTGCCCTGACAATGTACTCTCAATAATCATACAAAATCAGAACAATAATGCAGGTACTCAATTTGAATTATGTGGCTTAACTCTTGTTTGATTTTCATATGATAATTAGCACAAATCATTACCTACATTCTATCTCTGATTAAGAAATGGCTTCTTTTAACCTGATGGATTTGATAACTACCTGCTGAAAGATTTTGCTTTCCTGTTTTATTATTTTCTTATGATTGTCACAGCATGAAAAATATCCTTGTTGTTTGGAAATATCAGATTATAATACGTTTAATTGGTATTCTACTTTACAGATCAAACTATCATAGCCTAAAAAGTAAAATCTAACCTTAACACAGACAGCATATTTTCATCATGTTTAATCACAACTTGATAATTTCTCAGTCTTTCAGCAAAAACGGTTCGGTCTTGAAACATAGAGATTGGCAAAGAATTTTAGCTTCGTAAACTACGAGTCTTCTTAACTGCAATTCATGTATTTAAAATCCCACCAGTACTTGAAATTGGCTTATATCAAATGTGCCCTCTTTCTTTCTGACTTTCCATCAGACTGGAACTGTTCTCTGAGCTCTTCAAAATACTTTGCTCCTGAGTTATTTGTGTACTCTTGCCTATTAATATGTTGAGTTGCTTAAAGATAGTAACCATGTTTTGGTTTCTTTGATGTCTCCCACTCTACTTGTCAATGATTTGTACACAGAGCAAATGCTCAATAAACACTCTGCAAGTTCATGCAAGTAAAAGTAATTTGTTTCCCATCTAAACAAAGGAAAAACCATGTGTGATGGCAGCTTTCTTTCCGATTCTATCTGTTTAACCTCAAATGCAAAATAAGAAGAGGTTGTGGTATAACTTCTACATTATTTTCAGAAAAAACACACATTTTTACATTCAAATATAACTTGTAATTAAATCCGAGGCTATTTATGTAGTAGAGCTAAAATCCTTCTTATTAGTAATAGCTTTTCATTTAAATATAGAATAAGACTTTGGTTACATGATTAATTTGTGTTGGAATATCATACTTTTAAGTAAACTTCAGAAAATGTAAATACTAATAACGTTATAAAACAAATTTTATAAAGCATTCACAAACATAACTTCATACAATATATAACTACTTTTATTAAAATATAGCATTTAGACTATCATACCAGGTTATTCCTTCTTAAACATTTAAGTATTTCCTTTCAGTTGCTTTTCAGTAACTAATAAAAATGCCTATTTTTCCTAAACATACCTTTAAAATAAATCTAATTTATAAGTATTTAAAATATTTTTAATAATGCTGCATGTTAATAACTTCCTACTTTCTATGTGCTCATTCTGTAACATGAGCTTCAGATTTTCCTTTAATATAGAGGCTTAGTTTTAACTCAAACACACAAATGTGCACTGGGCAGAGTTCTCAACTTGTATAATGCTTCTTTATATTTAATATCATGCATCACCTACTTCCAAAATTCCTTTTGCTATCTGTTATGTTTAGCAAAACAGATGTGTCATCCAGCAGTGTCATTAATTAGAATTCATTGTAAAAGATGGTGAAGTGAGTGAAACTCTAACCTTAAAATATATTTTGGATCACTCTGCTTCACAAAACTTAGAGAAGACATTAACATTGCCCTTTAAAAATCAACCACTCAATAAATGTACAATATACATGTTATCTATATCACATAATAAAAGAGTAAAATGTAATTAAAAGATTGAAACTGACTTATTTTATTTAATGGAGGACATTTAAAGAGTGAAAATTTATTTCAAAGTTTTACTTAGATTTTTTTTTTAATGTGAATCATTAGTTTTGTCAGACCATAATTGTCCTTAGCTACTCTTTAATGGTATTTAACACTCACCCATATTTCAAAGTTCAGATCAAATATATCTGATATTTGTCAGTCTACATAAGTATGAACGTGATTATTGCAGAACTTTATATTCTTCTTAAAATAGTATCTTCAGGGAAAATTTTATTTCCATTTATATTGAACAATTACAACAAAAAACACAAACAGAATCCTACACTGAAAAATTCATTTAATTATCATCTTACCAGCTCATAATTACTTCATTCTGACCTGAGATAACTACTTTAGTGAAACTATATTTGTTTTACTGTATTATGCACAAAACACAAACTTCTAATGATTAAGTTTATTTTCATTAATATCATTCTTCTTAAATTTTACTTCAACGTAAAGAATAAAATAAGTAGATATTTAATGCCTTCACCAAATAATGTAAAACTTAACATATTTTAATCCCTGTTTAGTGAAAACAAAGCACATGTTTATACATGGTCAATATTTTACTCCTTAGGGGCTTAGATTTTTACTTCTGGCCAAAGGATATTCCACAGCCTCCTCGAAGTCAAAATTTTTGCCAGGCAAACAGTCTGTCAGTAACTATTGATCGTTTAGAAAAAATACTAGTGATTTGTTGAAAGATCTATACTTCTGTCTTTCAATAGCAAATGAAGAAGTAGGCCAAGTGAACCATGATATGATGACATGGAGAAAAGAATATCTCCAAAATTGCTGCTGCAGATGCAGAAGAAATAGAAAAGTGGCAAGTTTAAATCAATACTCATTTTAGACTTACTGAAGGAATGCTTCATAATTACCAGACCGACCATAAAGCACAGGTCTCCAGGTCAGCTGCAAAGGCCATAACCTTCTTTCCTTTTTCACTTTATAGTAGACATAAATGGTATTGTTCTGTTTATACTTAAATATACACAAGTATTTTATTATAAAATCTGATATAAGACCATGTGAAAGTCTCATTGACCTTGCTGAGGATTACACTGTTTGAAAGATTCTCAATTGCTCAAGAGGTAGACTTCTATAAAAATTAATCATTACCTGAAGAAATGACTGATTAAAACAGATTACTGCCTTAATAAAATCACATGCCAAGGCTAGAGAAACATCCTTTCTTGTTAACATATCTTGATATACAAAGTATATTACCGGAAAAAACTTACTTTTCCTCAGATGATGATACAGCTTCTCTTGGAATGGGAATGTACCATAAGCCTGGATCGGGGTAAACTCTTGTTTTTGCACAGACACAATTATATTTTTGAAGCATGAGTAGCAGGCAAAGACTTCTCAACATATTCATTTATTTCTTCATTCATCACCCATCCATTCACTAATTCACTGAATTGATATTTTCTGAGTGCGTACTACATATGCCACGCACTGCTGTAGGTTCTGGGGGTACAGCCACATAGAGAATAGACAAAAATCCCTGTACTTAAGGTATCTAATATTATCAGGATACACAAACATATAGCTGTATAATATATTGCCACATATGAACAGCTATTATTTTAGGGAAAGAAAGGGAAGAGGATAGTTCTGAAGCCTTTATTTCAGATCAGATGGAGACAGACTTCTTTGAGAAGGTGACATTTGAACAGGGATTAAAATAAAGCAGGGAAACTTGTATTGCCAATATCTGAGGGAAGAATATGCAGGAAAAAAGAACAGGTGAAAATGTCCTGACAGAGAACATGGCATTTATTAAGTCTGCTTCATTAAATGAAGTTTTGAGAATGGAAATAGACTACTGAGAATAATTGTAGATGTAAGTTGTGATGCTTCTTTTATCAAACTGTTATTACTCAGCTATTGGGAATTGAGAGATCAAGATCTCCTAAGGCTGGGTTATTATTAGGTTCTTTATATTATGTAGCACAATTCATTAAGCCCTCCGAGTATAATATGTTTTTCCATTCAAAAAATAATATACACTGGTGTAGTACGTAATTGGTCATCTTACAGAAGCAATAATACTCAGAGTTAAAGAAAGAGCCACCAAATAGTCTGAAATTTACATACAGCTCTAGCTTGACAGTTGCAATTGTCCAATCCTTTGGAACTACCTTGACATGGAATTCTAAAACCATTGATAAAAACCTGCAAACATTTAAAGTTCTATTGAGTCTGAGATACCTTGGCCAATCATATAAACATTCTTTACTTTAAACATACATGGCATATTTTGTACATACATATATTTATTCATAACATACGCATGTAAACACCTATTATATATTGGAGCAGCCATTAACATGTGCCAGTTGCCATATGTCACTCAATGTTTATTTCAACAACTTACTATTCATCTTTAAGGAGTGCAGTTAGTTGACAACTCCCAACAAATAATACTTTCAGGATCTGCTGAGGCCATGCTCTCTGGGTTTGCCCCTAGCCAATGACTAAGCATGGCATGGTCAAGGGAGGGCAGAAGATTGGGACCTGGCCATTTTCACCCAAACAAGAACTCCTCTGATGGGCAGCCTTCACTCCAGAGCTTTCCAGAGAGGTGGCTGAGAGCCTATCAGATCTGTACTGTGACTTGAGGCCTGTCATCCCTTTCTATCTGGATTCTTTCCTCTTTTATCACTCATAATTGCTACCTCCCAACAACCTTTTGTACCCTAAGTGTATCTGAGCATTTGGACCCTGGAGCACCCAGCTGTCACATGTGTTTATAGATGTACATGAAAATATCTATTATTTTAGGGTAGGTAATACATTATTAAAACTCTTTTCACTTACTAATAGTATATGACTAATACCATAAAAGGACAGACAAGTATTTTGTAGTTAAATATATCCTACTTAAATGTTAAAGGGGGCTTTCATATAATGAAACATTTGACATTTTTGAATGATTTTTAATGAGAATGTCAATATACAAGGCAGCCTCAATAAAGCATTTTCCTATAGGGTTTAATATAGGATTTGGTTTGGTTGTCATATGTAAATTGTTTATTAACGGACCAAAAGATTCTTCTTAGAAGCTATCCTGATATTTGAGATGTCCCCATGTCATATAACTCAAGTCTTGGTGCAGGACAAATCTTTACTATGTGGTATTTATTTTTATTGAATCGAGAAGTTCTCTGTTATGTAGGGATGTATTATAATTACAGTAATGTAAGGTCAGCATATACATTCACAATTATAAGGTGATTTTTGATAAACAAAAGTATTTTAGTTTATTAATAAGACTTTCTATTTATGGTACTATAGTTATCCTTCAGGATTTTTTCCAACAATTTATTAAAAACTTGACTCATTCTCAGAATAAAATTAATACAACTGAGGAAACTGTCAATTAATTGTTCTTCACTTTCAGCAAAAATGATTAAAGTCAACTGCAAGAACAATTCAGGATTTGTCCTGATTATTCATTTGAAACTTCCTATCTTCCCCATGTTTTTCCATAAATGCAGAACACTTAATTAATACATTCTATACACAAAGAAATAGTTGAAATTATATGGGCAGCACTTTATTGTATAAATTTTCTTTATAGTGTCTAAGGTCTACTGAACATGAAAAATATTTATCACCTCAGTCCATGAGATTAATATAAAAATTAGTGCTAATATAATGGTGAGCCATGTGGTTATATAACTTATATGGAAATTATCACAGAACTAAAAAATAAAATCATCAAAAAGTGTATATTACTGAATCCAGTGGCAGAGGATATCATTTGAGGAATGTTGTTTCGACATTTTTTAATTAATTAAAAGAAAATTTGGCAATGGGAGTTTTGTTTAAAAACATAAATTATACCACGATGTAATCTAACATTTGTTTGACTAGGCAGCAAAAATTTCCTGGCCTTCTCCCAAGATTGTGTTATTCCCAGAAATATGATATTACTCCTTCATGTTATTTCATATCTCATACTTACATCAAATGCAATTACTACTGCTTTTCAAGAAACAACCACGAAAAGCCAATAAATAAAGTATTTTGACTTCGAGTTGGGTTCCCACTACAAATGAATTGCCACAAGAATAAATGACAAATTATTCATTTGTTATTCCCTCCACCAAGTTTAACAGAAGCCTTAGAACCTTCAGTACATCTCAAACACTGTAAGAGTAATTTACGATCCTGAAAGAGAACACACCCTACTGGGGCCTAAATGACTACAAACAATGAGCCATTTTATGAGTGTTAAGTAAGGAATTCAATAAAAAGGTGATTTAAAAAGCAGACATAACATCTCTGAATTAATCTTTGCTCTAATTGACAAGTAAATGCCTCTACATACTGGATATTATTCCCCTTACAGCAAAAAAGGCAGTAACTATCATTTCATTATGGATAAGTTGCTTCACCACTTGAGCCTGTTTTCTCTTCCGTAACATAAAGAGGCTGTATTAGAGGTGGTCTAGTTAACTATATTCAGGGGTCAGGCACTGAAATGAGTGGGTCAGTACAAATTAAGACAAAATACTGCTTTAAGCAATTTTTTTTTTGTTTTTTGAGATGGAACTTTGCTTTTCTTGCCCAGGCTGGAGTGAAATGGCACAATCTTGGCTCACTGCAACCTTTGCCTCCCAGGTCCAAGTAACGGTCCTGCCTCAGCCTCCCAAGTAGCTGGGATTACAGGAGTACACCACCACGCCTGGCTAATTTTGTATTTTTAGTAGAGATGGGGTTTCACCATGTTGGCCAGGCTGGTCCCAAACTCCTGATCTCAAGTAATCCACCCTGATCAGCCTCCCAAAGTGCTGGGATTACAGGCACGAGACACCGTGCCTGGCCTAAGCAAGAAATTTTATGTAAGGGCATTGAAATTCCAATTGATTATTAAAATCCATGTGAAATATATTCGCTCCACAACCCTCCAAAGCTCCCAAATTTCAAATTTTGGACCAAATTATCTCAAAATTCTCTCAAGCCTCTTCCATCTCTAAGAAGCAATCTAAAAAAGCCCTGATAATGTGAACCATTAAAATCAATATAACACAGGCAACAGATAGTAAGAAATAATGTAGAAAATCATTTCTTACTATTTACTGAGTCCTGTTAGAGAATCGGATATCAATGTTTCTATTATTTTATCTGGTCTCTAAATCACCCAAGTATCACTCAATGCTACATCTTCCAAGAAAAAAAAAAAAAAAAAAAACTCAGATATTATGGGAAGAGAGCCAAAAATATCCCAGCTCATAGCCTAATACACACATTTATTGGGAACTTACTATGTGTAAGACACTGTCCCAGGCATTTGGGATAAATCAGATAACAGCACTGACAAAGATTCCTGCCCTTGTGGGGCTTATACTCTGCAGAGACACACACGGAAACAATCATTAAACTTTAAGTAATTCATGTATATATTAGAAAATGGTGTATGCTATGGTTTTCTAAAATATAAATAAGTAAAAGGGATTGGGAGGGTGGGAGACAAGTGGCAGAAGGTTTAAGTATCTAATAGAAAGGTTCAGAATTGGCCAGGCACAGTGGCTCACAGCTGTAATCTCAGCACTGTGGGAGGCTGAGGCAGGTGGATCACTTAAAATCAGGAGTTCAAGACCAGCCTGGCCAACATGGAGAAACACTGTCTCTACTAAAAACACAAAATTAGCTGGGTGTGGTGGGGCATGCCCATAGTCCCAGCTACTCAGGAGGCTGGGGGCAGGAGAATTGCTTGAGCCTGGGAGACGGAGGTTGCAGTGAGCCAGGATTGTGCCACTGCACCCCACCGTGGGTGACAGAGCAAGATTCTGTCTCAAAAGAAAAAAAAAATTCGGAATAGACTCAGTGAGGTCCAATTTGAGCAATGATTTGAAAGATGTAAGGGATTTAAGCATCTGAAAGAGGCACTACAGCCAGTGCCCTGAGATGGCAGCAAGTGTCCTAAGCAAAACTGCAAGAGGTCAGTGTAAGAGAAGGAGACAATAAAAGGTCTGAAAAATCTCCTAGAAACCACTAACACTGTGCATTTTAGCTACTATATGGATTTTCATTCTAAGTTAACTGGTGAAATGAGGTATCATGGCTAACAGCAACTGCTTTGGTGTTAAGCAGCTCTACTGTTCATCAGCTTCAGTGTCAAGTTGCTTAATCTCTGTGCTTCACCTAACAAATAAGTATAATTGCAGTATAAGTAACACATAGGACTGGTTATGAGGATAAATGAGATAATGCCAAATGTCGTACTGTGACTGGCATAGATAAACTCCTCAATAAATGATTTTCTCTGAACTTGCTACTTCCAACACAAAATTTTTCTCAAAAAATGAGTATCGCTGACACCAGGACCATTCTAAAACTTATCTTCAACATCTATGCTCAGAATGATGAATCAATTAACCAACAAACCTCTCCCATGTGCAAGGGATTATTTTAGGTGCTGAGGGGATACATAGAATTTAAAATGCATTCCCTGATATTAATAAGAACATGATTTAAGTGAAGAAATAAAACATACACACAAAACATAATTTAATATTTCCTATCAATAAAAAGGAATAAAGTACTGCATCTACACAAACACATTTGGATGACTCTTAAACTCATTGTGCAGAAATGAAGAAGCCACACACAAGAGCACATACTCGGCGATTCCATTTAAACAAAATGAAGACTAATCTATGGTGACAAAAGGAAAGTCAATGGTTGCCCAGATCCAAGGGAAGGTGTGAGAATGGACTTTACAAAGGAGTACAAAGAATCTTCATAATCTTTGGAAATGTTCTGTATCTTGGTTGTAGCATTTACAGGTGTAAACGATTGTCAAAATTCATTAAAGTGTGCACTATTAAATGGGCTCTATTTACCGTATTCCTCCTTAAAATTGATGGTAGCAAAAACAAAACATAATAGTAATAATTGATCAGAATGGATTGAATAATCACTACAGTATATCTTCCACTACAGTTTGAACTAGAAAATTACAAGACAAGTTTAGTTTAGATATGCCAGGTCACACAATAATTTCCAGATAGTTCTTGAATTGCATTAGGTCTAGAAATCTTGTTAAGCTTGAAGACAAAGTTCTCCTATTAAGTTGTCATTAGTTGTGGCTCTATTCAGTCAATGACTGAATAACTTTAAGTCACTGTTTCTTTGTTTCTATATGAAGAATCCTTTCATCTTCAAACTTTTTCCTCAAAAATTTTCTTTTTTTTTATACAGTTCATTCCCTCTTGGGACTGTCCCTTGCAGAGATTTCCAACACTTTCTTACTGCTTTCAATGTAACTATCAAAGATTTTAATTGCAGTTTTATTTTTTAAATATGGGCCATTCTGGCTTCTATCTGTAGCCCTTTTCCAGTGATGTATAAGAGAGGAAGTGGCATGTCTAATGTGTCTAATCTTAAAAAGGATACACGTTTCAAAGAGTTTTATTTTCAAAGTTATCCTACTATTGGTTACCAATAATTATAACACATTTTTATGAAATGGCAAATAAAAGAGATGCATATATCCATAGGGAGGTAGAAAATGAAAGGGGATATTGTGCTCTTCCTAGGATTCAACTTTGATATAATATTCTATGAAGTTATCATTCAATTGTTCTACAATCTAAATTCTCACATTTCAAAAATTTAATTTTCCTATGAAATTAATTGCTTAATATAAAAAAGCACATTTATAATTTATTCTTCAGAAATGAATGCTTTGAAAATACATTTAAATAAGTGTTGATGGACATCATTAACAGTGAAATATAATTAAAAGAGTAAATTATTTAGTTGGGTTTTTTTAACCAGAAAAAATGATTTCTATGAAAGCTTTCTGTTCAGAATATTAAACGCCTAAGAAGTCATACTAGATTTTGAATGTAGTACCTATTCTGGAAAGCAAATTCAGGATTCTTGCAGACAGATTAAAAATTATTTCCTAATATAGATGACTCAAAGAAATACCTGTCAAAGAGAGTTAAGACTTCTGAATGCAGACACAGCTTGAAAAAGATGATGATGTATTTTCCATGGAGCATTTGCCAAAGAACTATTCAGCAGAGACATAAATAATTAAAATTAAACTATAGTCGCTAAAATAAATGAGCCATATTCTGAAGCAATAGGTTGACTTTTAATCCTGATTTTCACTTACTTCTAAGGTCACAAAATTTAAGCATCTGCAGCAAATCACCACATCAATAATTTGAATTAGCCGGATTCCACCGTAATTTCTGAAGTGCACATCACTCCAATTTCCAATTCAGTACAATTGAAAATGTATCAGATAAAACCGGTTGCAGAAGCCTTGGAACATTAAATGCTTTGACAATGACAAATAGAATAAGGTGAGATGTGTCTTAAAAGGAGGGTCTTCCCACTACACTGTGTTTATTCAATTTTAGGGACACCCTCTGCCACATTAGAGGCCTTTTTATTTTCTTCTCTCCAGACAAGGATTAGTAGATGTGGGCCCTGCTTCCCCCAAGTTTATATTACTGTATAAGGGTAACCCTGTGAAATAACAAGATTACCAGGAAAAAATGTTTTAAAAAATTAAAAAAAGGGGGTAGATTATGTCAAAGCCCTCCTTGAAGAGACAGTTAATTTGTTTTTTCTAATATTTTGCAGGATGTATTAAAGAAAGTCTGTAGAAAGACAAGCAGGGAAATGTGACAACAGACAATACAAACAATTTATAGGTTCTTATGACATTATTTTTCCTTGATGTAACCCCATGTTGGTGATGTTATAGAACTTTTGATATCTGGCAGAATTATGTCAAATACATGAACTGCAGTTTAACAAGCATAAACGTCAGGCTGTTGAAACCTTCCACATCAAACTAATTAGCAAGAATTTTTTAATGTGAATTACAGCAGTTTATTAGATGTCATGGGAGATACAGAAGATGTACTGATATTAGGCACACAGAGGTATTTTAAAATATGTAATAACTGAAAAGACAAGACATGAAAGATAACAAAAGGGATTTTTTGTGTGTAAATTAAGCACCTAACCATAAAATAATCAGAGAATTAATCAATCTAGAGTAACATGAATATTATCAAGAGAAGGCTGAGCAATACAAATAAAAGACATAATATCTCCCCATGGCTACTCACAAGAAATTAAACCTTGCTGAATGTCAATTTCCCCTTTGTGACAGGGATCAGCCTAAAGGCCTAGTGTCCACAACATGTTGGACTATGTGGGATTTTTAAGTGCATAATAGATCCCAATCCTTTAAATCTCCAAACCTCACCATATCCTATATCACATTACACTTCAAGTCTCCAGTGGAAGGGTAAGTATCTGGGAGTTTACCCTTTAAGGACAGTAGTTCTAAAACCCTTAGTATGTACTTGGGATCAGCCTCTAGTTGAGGTTATTAGGTCTAAGTCAGTTTCACTTTATATTATAAGCATATTTGTCAGTATCAATTAAACAAACCCTATCACTTGGGTAAAATATTTAGAAAACGGAAGGCATTTCAGGTGGGAAGGCAGGTACAAGTAAGAAAACAGAATTGGAAACAAGTATGGCTTATTCAAGATGGCATGAACAGACCTATTTGTCAGAGTGAGGATTAAAAGTAAAATTACTAAATAAATAGGGCTCTTAAATAGTACGAAAATAATATGGAGGAGTCTGTAATCGATATGACAGGTAATAAGGGAACATTTGCACATTTCTGGGCAAGGGCATTCCGTGACGTTGTACAAGCCAGAGAGGGTGAAACCTAAGGAAGAGAAACCAGCTAAAGCAGCTGGCAGGAATATGTAATACAAGAACGAGGTGATGAGTGCTACCTAGATTACACTGAGCTCAATGGACGCAGAAAGGAAGAGATGGTTCTCCTAAGAATCAAAAAATTGAACTCATATTGAATCATCTCTTCAATTCTCTTCTCAAATGTCATGCTGCCAGTGAAGGCCTTACCTGACAACCTCATGTAAAAATCACACCTCCTTTTCTCATCGGTGCACTCCCGTGTCCCATTCACTGATTTTTTTCTCTATAGAAGGTATCACTGTCTGACACACTATTTATCTGGCTTTTGTTGTTTTTGTTAATGCTTGTTTCATACCATTAAAATGTGAGTACCATGATCCATGATTTTCATCTGTTCATTTTCCTGTTGCCCTGAGCCCACAAGAGGGGATTCAACAAACTTGAACTGAGTGAACAGAATGAATTAATACCAATAAAGAAAACAAAGATGAGGCTGGGCACAGTGGCTCACACCTGTAATCCCAGCACTTTGGGAGGCTGAGACGGGTGGATCACAAGGTCAGGAGATCGAGACCATCCTGGCTAACGTGAAAACTGGTCTGTACTAAAAATACAAAAAAATTAGCCAGGCATGGTGGGAGGCACCTGTAGCCCCAGCTACTCAGGAGGCTGAGGCAGTAGAATGATGTCAACCTAGGAGGCGGAGCTTGCAGTGAGCCGAGACTGCGCCCCTGCACTCTAGCCTGGGCGACAGAGCAAGACTCCATCCCCACAAAAAAAGAAAGAAAATAAAGATGAGAAAACATTAATTATGCTTTCAAAGTTCCTCACCTGGGGTTCTGGTACAAAGTTATATACAAGCAAGAACTTCAGTAAAGGATCTCAAATAAATCTTACAATCTTAAAAGGAAATTTCAACAATAGTTCGATATCATGTGACACTAAGAAAAAAATGTGATTTGACCAGTAGGTAATCAAAAACAGACTAAACAGCAATCCAAAGAAACTGCCAATAGTCCACAAGTTCTTTAGTAAATGTGAATTATAGCAATAATGTGCTAATTTGTATTCACTAAATAGGTTTTCAAGCTTTCAAAATGTTTAAAAATGTTTTCATTTATCATTGCAACATGCATGGCGAATGGAGGATGGAGACAGTAAGGAGTTAAAACACCTCCCATATGCTGTCCTTCCCATATTAATGAATAGAACATTACTTGCTTCCATACTGAACTAGAATTTGGTGGGAAAGTCATGAAGTTCTCCAAAGCAAAGTTAGAGCCATTATATTAAGAAAGTGAGTGTGATAATGTACTATTTTTTTCTTTTAGAAAAGCCTAACCTCAACTGATCATTGAGAATGATGGCTTTATTAGATGATGAGGAATCTGAAATGTCATTAATTCACTCGTCAGCATCTAGAAATATTCTTTAACCAGGGCAAGACGAAGAAAATGCATTTATTCTCAGCAATATTCATTATACCAAAACATGTATTCATTCTGCTTAGAAAGAATCACTGAAGTAAAAACAGACAGAAATTAGAAAAAAAAAAAAAGCAAATGTTGAATCACATTCTGAGTTTAGAATAGAATAAGAATAAAAACAAGTTTTCTCGAGAACTGAAAAAGAAAAGAGGTCATAAATATTAATGTACTAGACCTACATAAAAAAATTCTAAATGAAGGATTTTCATGACTTTAAACCAGAAGTCATTTTAGCTTATCTCGGAAAACACTACCAGTGAAACAACTTAATATCAGTTAATTTTGCTTTTTAATTCAATCTGTGAGACAGCACTGGATGTACTGAGAAATAGTACATCTCCTGATCTTCTAAGATACCATGTAACCTGGGAGTGCTGAGAATATATTACAGCACCCTGGTAAAAACCCATGCATGGTGTAGTTTGACCTCAGTGGGGAGCTTTAGCTTTCACCATCTGGTTCTGACTTGCTATTTCCTTACTGTGTAATGTGGAAAAGTTTTTATCTTGGTTATTTTTTCTTATCTGCAAAAAGGAAGTCAAATGTCATTGTCCCTTTAACTCAGATAGTTATTATAACAGATAAGAAAATGCTTTTTAAAAGTCAAAAATGAATTAATATATTAATTTAGTGTATTATTCTATAAGTTTACCTAAATCAGAACTATTACTACTGGTATAATTAGAAAATGATAAGGAAGGGAAGAGGAAGTACATTTAGAAAACCGCTTTTACAAATCAGAAACAAGTATTTATGAATAAAAGATGAAGCTGCTGAGAAAAGTAGAAAATTACAATAATATCACTTTATTCAAGAAGATATTGGGCATATATTCCCAACCAGTACCAACATATTATTTTTCAGAGATAATGTTACCAGGAAGAATAAAGCTATGTTTATTTAGACAGGGCTAGAACTTTTTTTAAAAGATAAACTAAGTAAGATATTGGAATTCACTTGAGGACCCTTTTCAATCTCTTTATGTTCTCTGCTTTCTAGGTATTCACTACCAGACCTCACCAACCTAAATTTTAACTCTCTCTTTAGTCTTGACCAAAATGACTTTTCTTCAATCTAAACCATACTGAAGCTGAATTCAATCTAACTATAGGAAGACATTAACATAGTTCAAATAAAGCTTTGCATAATAACTGTTTCTATTATGTTGATGGTCTTGGAGGTAACTAATTTTTAATTCATCTTTAACTGAAGAATTATTACAGAAGTATTCTGGGGGAGGTACTTTTTTGTTTTGTTTTGTTTTCTTGTAGTGACGTGTGCTCTCAGTGTACCACAATATCATAGCTCCACCCCCACAACATACCTTATGGGCCTTTGCATAAGCATTCTATAAATTATAACACAGGATAAATTGTGGCTTACTTGTATCTTCTCTTAACGGAAAGCCTCTCCTTTAGTTGTGAAAACTTGAAATTCTTTCCTCTCAATACGTCCTTAGGCGAAGTGAGCTGTGTTGGCAAAAGCCAGAGAGAGATGATGCTTGGCTCAGAGCTGAATGGCTCAAAGGTACTTTTGGGATAAAATTCAACTTGTATGATTTACTCATTTGAAACAATGAGATTTGGAGTGTTTTAATATAATCCAAAAATACACGACAGTAAGATCTGAAATGCTGGCTGTAGCCCTGAGATTAATAACCTCTAGCAGTAGTTATCAAATATTTTAAAATAAGAGACCCTTCCTTTATAGACAATCATGGGAGAAAGCCCAATGTTAAAACAGAGAAAAGACTATGTCTCTGTTGGAATCAGGGCAAGGGCTCCAAAGTCCTGCTCTTTCCGCACTCTTGAGCCCCAGCAGTTGTCCTCAGGTCCCTCCCCAGAACCCTTAGGCTCAATAAGGCATGACCTGAAATCCATTAGCCTTACATAATTCTGTGAAATTCAGAACTGAAGAATCCAGTTTGTTCCATAACAGCAATTTGACTGAAATACATGAGACAAGTTAGACTCGCCAGGCCAGAATACTAGAAATTAATAAAATAAAGCTGGCAGCTTTCACCCTAGGCTTCCTTGCAGCCCCACTCTCTTTCTACTAGGTCTTGAAATTTAGAAAAGGTATCTTGAAATCTCTAAGTATTAAATAGTCCATACCTGAATTTTACAAATGGATCCAAGTTCATATTTGGGAACATAAACGATGGTATAATGGTTCTCTTCTAAGTAGAGAATGGGCCCATGTGAAAACTTGTGGGGGGATGTCAGAGGTAGTGCAGTAAAGTGTTGATGCAATACAAGGAACATCCTTTTCTGTGCTAGAGCTAACTCTCCCGTTTACCAGTTGATTAACTTTAGGCAAAACACTTGTTATTGTTTCTTCATCTATAACACAATGTGTCTGCATTAAATGATCAGACCTTTCTTTTTAAAAAGATTACTAATTTGTATTTTATCTTGATACATAATATTTTTGCTGAGTTGAAATAAACTTTCTTAATTTTCATATTCCCTTTTCATTATAATCTCTATCCTGAGAACCATATTCATATTTTCATCACTGCTGAATGTGTCTCCCTGGATGTCTTCTAAGAACTTGATCTAAGATGAATGTTATTCTCCCGCAGGCACTTTCAGAAGCATAACTCTTCTAGGTACTTATATCCAGGCTCTTCAAGTTGCCTTCAGTTCTTTCCTTTCACTTCTCACATCCAATTCAACTACTCCAATGTCTTCATTCATTCATTTTTTTATTATCTACTTTGTGATTTGTCCCACTGAAAGAACAAGACCCAGGCCATGTCCTAATGAAATTGCAAATCTAGTTTCTCATGTTTGGTCCTTCCCTTCTTTTCCTCATATTATCATCACAGTTCAGCCTACTTTTATCTTAACATTTTAAACAACCTCTTAGCTTATTCACCTTCCTCTAATGATCCCACCTTTCCTCAGCACTGTAATTTGAAATTCACTCTGCCATTAAGATGTATTTTTAAAGTGGGACTCTGATAATGGCACCATCCATCCCCAACCCTCTGACACACACTGTGTTGACTGCAAAATAAGTTTATAAATCCAGGGTTATAAATTCAGCTATTTAAGGAACCTGATAAGAAACATAAATGTGTGAATCTGGTTAGGGCACACAGTAGGGAGTAAGAGAGCCCAGTGAAAATTTGAAGAAGCTATGTGCTGCCCAATGACTTTCAAATTCAATTAAAAATAACTACATCTATGAACCAGAAAGCTACCAATTCTTTCATTCCAAACCTCCCTTGCAGCCACATTTGTGTTGTAGCCACACAACATCCCTCACTATAATCATGCTTTGCATGAAGCTGTTCCAATATTTCTAATGACACTGTTCTTTCTTTCAGGTGTCCTCTTTCCCAGTGAATCTATCCTCATTTCTCATCTCTTCCCTGTCAACCACCATTTATCCAAGCACTTTTTTCCAATAAAAATTCATCTCTTGCTCTCCTATATGGTCACTATATTTTATATTTTACATATTTATAAACATGACATATGTATTTATATTCCGCAAAGGGCTTTGAATAGAATTTACACATAGAGTTCCCTGGGTTAAGGTATTTATTAAAATGGAAGATAAAGTGAATTAATTACTTAAATATTTAACACTATTGAATAGAAATAACTTTCCCAATATTGCTTCATGATTTAGACAGTCTATTAAATGTTTAAGCAAGGCACTAGACTAAGTTTATTAAGAAAAATTTTGGAATATGTGCAGAAATATGACCTGGCTAATAGTACAGAGTCAACGCTGGTTGAATGGTGTTATATAGTGGACTCAGATTGATGTAACAGTGGTGGTTACACTAGGGGCACTAAGGTTATCCCTACTGGCACTCTGAGGACTCTATTCTCTACCACACTTTTTTCCATTAAAAATACCAAGTAGATTAATATCATACTTGTAGATAACACAGGGATAGAATTACATATGAGGATTCAATATAGCTTAGTTATATCCATGTACTAAAATGGAAATCAGAAGCATTTCTCTTCCTTTGACTCCTCATCTCTACTTTCTCTTCAGTAATCCATACTACAAATGACATCACCATTCACCTAGAGTCTTATCATGAAAATCTGGGAATCAGTCTTGACCCCAGTCATGCCCACATCTTTGTAACTAATCAACCAACAAACCCCATAGACCCTAACTCCTTAGCACATATCAAATCTATTACTTCTTTTTCACCTCTGATCCTACGAAAATAGTGTAAGCTTCTGGTATCTTTCTTGACTAATTAATTGTTGCTGTGCTGTTTTCTTATCTTTGGTTCTGCATTTTTTAAATCTGTTCTCTTGCCAGAATAATCTTTTGAAACAACCAATCTGATCCTGTTCCTTAAGTCTTTCCATCATCTTGACTTTTATCTGTTTCTCCAGTTTCATCCTTTAGGTTCCCTTGTTGCATTAACACTCAATTGCTTACAACCTGCATTTCTCTTACATACTTACATTATGTTTCTGCCTGAAATGTGTCTACCTGTGCTAGACAAATATAATGGCACCCCAATGATGTCTAAATCTTAATCTCCAGAACCCATGAATAGGTCGGATTACATGTGGATTACATGTGTTGCGGCTCAGAACATACCCCAAAGTATAGCATCCTGGCATGATGAATACTTTGAACTGAAGGAGACTAGAAAAGCCTCAGAAACAAGGTCTCTGACCTTTTCCTGCCCTCCTCTCTCACACCCCTCTTTCTCCCCAGAAGCAAGTCATAGCAACCAGAATTGCATTTTCCCAAGGTCTGAGGAGAAACTAAAAGTCTTCTCCCCTAAAATAAGCCACAAAATTTAGAAAGGTCACTCTCTCCCTTTTCCCTTGAAGACTCTCATTGCCCTGTACTCTGGAGGGAAAAATGCTACACAGAGAAGAATCTGAAAAAAAAAAAACAAAAAAACAGGCCTTTCTGGATTTCCCCCCTCAGTCTGTTACCATTACATTATACTCTTTTATCCAATCACATTTCTACATGGCGGTTCATTCTTCATTGAAACTCAGTATAAAAAGTACACAGTTTTCCCTGGGTATGTGGGTCTTCAACTCTGAAGGTGACTGTGTTACATGAAACTTTGATTAACTAAGTTTGTTACACTTTTCTCTTGTTAATCAGTCCTTCATTACAGGAGTGTTGGCTCTGACCTTTATGAAGGGTGAGAAAAAGATGCCTTTTTCTTTTGGCCCTTAAAGATAGCAAAGGCAATTAAGGTTGAAGATGTTAATTAAGTTTGCTAATCAGCTGACCTAAAGATAGGGTAAGAACCCTGGACCCAATGTAGTCATAAGCTCCTTACAAGTGGAAGAAAACAGCAGAAGAGGAGTCAGAGTAAAATGTGACTACAGAAGAATAGTCTGAGAGATGCAAGGTTACCGGCTTTGAAGATGAAAGAAAGGAGTCACCAGCCAAGGAATGTAGGCAGCCTCAAAAAAGATAGAAAAGGAAGAAAGCAGATTCTTTCCTAGTGCGTCTAACAGAAATGCAGCATTGATGACGAATCAAATTTACCCCAGTGAGATCCATGCCAGACTTCTGACCTACAGAAGAGTGAGATAATACATTTATGTTGTTTAAACTATTACATGGGTAGTCATTTGTTATGGCATCAATAGAAAACTAATACACTACAATGTCACTCTAGCCAACACTCATCACTCAACAAGACAGCTAATGAAGAATGTTGGTTTCTGTAAATAACTTATATTACAGGGCTTTTAACTACTGATGACACTTCAATGTAAAAACGTCTTCACCTACTGAGCTATAAATCCCTCTAGAACAAACACCAAGCCTTATTTATGTTTGTATTCATAGCATCTTGCATAGGACCCTTAGTAGACAATTTACTATTTTTAATGATTGAAGGTAGAATTGAATAGTAATGTTTCATGTTTTAAAGTGGGCTGACAACATCAGCTCTTGAGTAGAGTACAGAAAGGCTGACTTATGAGCAGTTCATGTGGAAAAACTTAGAGGGTTCAACTGACTGAAAGTTCAGCATGAATTGATAAAACAACGCTGACCAAAATACATACACACATTCTCACACACACACACACACACACACACACACACACACACACACCACCCCTACCTTTGATTTTAGGTGGCATTAACAGAAGTATTATTTCCAGAACCACAGAATGCTTCCATTTTACCATGCCTTGCTCAGATACCCAGGGATAGTAGAATTAATTTTAGACTTGGCTTTACGAGGTATCCTGACAATTAGAGCATGCCAAGATTAGGAGAAGGAGACAACCAGAAAAGAGATGGAAAGGTCTTCAGCACTGTGAAGGATGGTTTGAAAGAACAAAAAAATAAAATATGGAAGAGGAAAATCTGAATTTGGGTATAGGAGATGCTATGGTTTGAATGTGTTCCCCAAATTTTGTGTGCTAAAAACTTAATCCTCAATTTAATACGCTGACTAGAAGTGGGTCCTTTAGGAGGTAATTAGGATTAGATAAGGTCATCAGTGTGGAGCCCCCTTGAAGGGACAGGTGGCTTTAAGAAGAGGAAGAGAGACCTGAGCTGGCAGGGACTCTTTTACCCTCTCACCATGTGATGCCCTTCACATGTTATGACGCAGCAAGAAGGCCCTCACTGGTTGCTAGTGCCATGTTCTTTGACTTCCCAGCCTGCAGAACTATAAGAAATAAACTTATTTTCTTTATAAATTACACATTTATGGTATTTTCTTATAGCAACAAAAAATAAAGATGGGGTGGAGAAATGTACTTATAAAAAGTATTTTTTAAGTGAATGAGAAATTAGATATAATGTTTTTAACTCTAGAGAAATTGAAAACATAGAGCACAGCACATCAGATAAATTCAATAAATATCTTAAGAATCAGGGCCGGGCGCAGTGGCTCACACTTCTAATCCCAGCACTTTGGGAGGCTGAGGCAGGTGGATCACGAGGTCAGCAGATCTAGACCACGGTGAAACCCCGTTTCTATTAAAAATACAAAAAATTAGCCAGACGTGGTGGCAGGCACCTGTAGTCCCAGCTACTTAGAGAGGCTGAGGCAGGAGAATGGCGTGAACCCGGGAGGCGGAGCTTGCAGTGAGCCGAGATTGCGCCACTGCACTCCAGCCTGGGCGACAGAGCGAGACTCTGTCTCAAAAAAAAAAAAAAAAAAAAAAGAGCAAAACAACATGCAGATGGCTGATTGGCAATAGTTTCAGTAGGCATATTTTGATTAAAATAAAGAAAAACTTTTTAATAATTAAACCTCTCCTGAAAACATTATGACTTTATGAGGTAACAAGGTAACAAGTACAGCCTTCTGAAAGCATAAACAGAGTTTAAATCATCACCCATTACTTAACTAGCAGAGGAGTTTGAATAGGCATTTGGACTAGGAGACTTCTAAAGATTTTGTCAGATTTGTGATTCCATTATTTGTTAATTAAGTCATTTTCCATTATAAAGCAATTTCTGTGATTTTTCTGATTGTGGTAGACTTCACAATTATACTGATTTAAAACACATTACCATCTACTTTCTGGCTCCTAGTAAATTACTATTCACTTAAGTGTTATCTCTGAGTCCTAAAGTGTTAACAGACCTACCAAATCATGTGAGGAATCTCCCCTTCTCGCACACCCCAACAAGCTTAATTTTCTCTTGAATAGTTATCTCATTCTCTCATAACTTTCATATAATTTCAAACTCTCTAAAACACACCCAAGAAGGGAACTGAAGGACAGGAAGGGATTATATATTTTTTCCATGGTATATTCTCTTCTAATGGAGAAAAGCAATTAGGCAAAACAAGTTAAAAGCAAGCTAAGTTTTTTCTTCTTGAGCAGTGTAGAACAAAAGGCTTTACCTGATTTATGCTAAAACTAGTTCATTGTAAGCAGGATCTTAATACCCTAATCAAGGAAATTTAAAAATAAATTAAAGAAAACATCTCGCCTTTGTTACTTAGAGGCAAAAATTATGACAATATTATTTCCTGGTCAGCATCCTTAGACTAGCCGCAGGTATTTTTTTTTCTTGAATTAAGAATAATGAAAATCACCATAAAATGAAATAAAAAAATGTATCACAAAAATATTTTGCAATTCTCTTTCTGCCCCCTCCCATTTTACTTCCTTTCTCAACATTTGGGATTTAATGAGCTTTAAAAATATATATACAAAGGATAAATGTCTTTGACTTTTTTTTATCTTTCCTCCAAGTAGTTTGTGATTTAAAAAGTAGTTTCCTTTGAAAATTAATTTTATTTGACTCATCAGCAGACACCCAATACTCTGCCACATGTGCTACTATTGTGCATTCACTATTCCCTAGAAATACATTACGCACTTTACCGATATTCATATACTTCATCACCATAGCTAAAAGAGATTTTTAGATTTTACTATCTGCGTTTTACAAATGAGACAAATGAGTTTGAGAGAGGCCAAATAACTTTCCCAAAGCCACACAGCTGATACATCATGAATCTAGGGTCTAAATGTGGGTCTACTTAACTCCAGTCTCCATGATCCTTGGCTATGATTGCACAACAAGATTTCCTCAGTATCTCTCATGTACCAAGCTCTATCCTTGATTCAAAACTGAAATTATCAAAGCCCCTGCCTTCAAGGGTATCACATTCTAGCAACAGTGACTGACCAATAATAAATGCAATCCAGCTAAAGAACTTTGTAATAGAGGTAAATATTAGGTATAATGGTGTTCCTAAAAAAAGAATAATCCACTTTTCCTAGTTTGGAGTAGGAGTGCCAGTGTGCGCAGTGACTGAATATATACTGCTAACAGCTAATCTTTGACCAAAAAAGTAAGATTCAGTCTATCATTGGATTCTGCTTCCTCTGTAACTCCAGGTAACAGCCATGCCAAATGTTCTAAGGGTTTCCAACTCTGCATACGTCTCACTGGGGCTAACTCAAGGGCTGGACAATGCCATCTGACAAGTTCCACTGACATTAAAAAATACTTGTCTGGTGTCTCCTATCATCAAATCCCTGCTTAAGAACAGATACATCAGTTAAAATTATGTGGCACTTTCAAATACTATCATCTTGATTTATTGCAACAGATGGGACCACTGAGAGATTTATCTTTGGCAAGGGGATAATTTTTGGATCCCCCTCAAATCACATGCAATATGTAACCATCTATGAATAGAGCTTCCCTAGACCCTAAAGTTGCCCTCTCAGGCTGCTGTCATTACCCTTTCACATCTATTTCTACTTGGAGAAATGAATAACACCTTGCTCTTGCAGTGACAACATTAACATCTCGTTTTCTTGTCCCCATAGGAGCTTGGCCTTATCACCCTCATCACTCTCTCCCTGCTTTTTCTTGTATTCACACTAATCTTTCAACCACTTCCTTTATAGATTTTTTTTAAAATCTTACCATACATTTCCATATAATTTCTATACCTCAGTCTGTCATTTCTGAATGTCTAATAAGAATACTGTCTATTATTTTTAGTGGACTCCACGGACCAGATTTCTACCCCAAGAAAGCCTGAATTTTGTAGATACAACATATTCCTGTTTTATTTTATGGTTCTTTCTCCACAATTTCCAGAAAAAAGGGTCATTATCATCATTCTTTTCCATTGCATCAGGATATATTTGTGGCAGATTTTAAATGTGAGCTCAGTATTTGCTGTTTAGCTATTCCTTGTCTGGATCCTTTTTCCATTGTCCATTATTGAGAAAGATCCTAAAACATTACAAATTGTCCATAGGTGGGCATTACATAAAAAGTTTAAAAGTTGCCACATATTCAATTTGATTTTTGTTTTGTCTTTTTGTAAAGCACATGGTCTGAACTCTACACAATGAAAATTTTAATGACCTTTACAACAAGATTTGAAATTGCTCGGTGACATCTTTACTAATGTGAAAACTAACAATTTATTTTCAGGGATGAAGGGGTAGATCTAATAGAATAACTATGCTTTTTTTTTTTCAGTCCTTTCACAATGGACCAACTTCTTTAAAACAAGTTAATAATTATTCTTTTTATTATCAAAAAGTCTTTCAATGCAGAAACAATATGAGGTGAGTTATCAAGTTGTACATGTCACTGCAAGGAAAAAACAAAAATCCTCACCGTGAAGATTAAGTCCTCAGCTTTTGGAGGGCAAAGGTCAAATCAATGAGTTGATAGCATTAGCCACAAAGTGACTGGGCATTAGATCTTCTGGGGGAAGGAGTAATCTCTTTTAAAGTACAGGATGCCAATCTGCCATAACCTAGTGAATAAAATCCTCTGTTAAGTTCCTTGAAAAATGTATATTTTAGAAAATGCATCCCAGGTGATTGTGGGAGTTCCTCAACTTCAGAATTTAGGGGGAAGCTCTATACATAGAGGGTTACATATTGCATGTGATTTAAGATGACACCAAAAATTATCCCCTTGCCAAAGATAAATCTCTCAGTGGTCCTGTCCTGTTGCAATAAATCAAGATGATAGTATTTGAAAGTGCCACATATTTTTAACTGATTTATCTGTCCTTACACAGGGAACTGATGACATGGGCCACTAGACAAGTATGTTTTAATGTGAGTGAAACATGTGAGTAACTGCTCTGGGCTGTCCCTCTGAGAACTACTAGGTCAGAACAGTAGTAATGATCTCAAGGATTGCACTGATGTTTGAGCGACTATTCAGATGTTCTGACAGAGAAGTGAGCTACTTGAACAGGTTTGATTAAAGAGTGGTTCTCCTCTATATAAGGCTTTCTCTCTATACAGGGAATAACATGCTTAAAGTAGTTAAACAAAAAAAAGAAAAGAAAAGAAATAAACTGGGACCTAGCCTAATAACTGGCATTAGTTCTATAAATAATGAGGACAAATGCCAAACCAAAGGGTCCTCACATTCATCAGTCTAGGTGTTGGCTTTCTTTGGGATCAATCAGCTTCTCTCTTCTTCCACCTCATTGGTCAGTGCAAATCCAACTGCTGTTTAAGACTCTTAACTTCAGCCAGTCCTCTGGAAAAGAATGCCACTGGTCACTGAAAGTACCGATGGGTCAGTGCAAATCCAACCACACTGCTGAGAAAACAACTCAAAACGCATTTCTGCTGATTGCCAGACACTGTATTGATTTAAACAATAAACACCTGAAAGACAGCTGTTAAAAGCCATCACATCATTCTTTTAGGTCAGTATAGCATCAAACATTATCTGTTCACTGAGTTTAGAGGAAGATTTCCGGCAGATTTTTCTACTATTAATCTATGAAATCCTATGGTTAACTTGTGAACTAGGGTTTCCCTGTGAAATGGAATCACAATTGGACAATTTAGGGATTTCCATCCCTCTAGCAGCAGTTTAGCCCAATCTAAATTTGATTGTTTCCTTAAATGGAGTAATTTAATTTTCTCCAAATGTCTACAGACTTTATAATGCCAAGTCAGAAAATGAAAGGGAACACTGGGTCAGTTTCCCAGGTAACTCAAACCAAAGAATAAAATATTGCTTTGAAATTCCTTATAAAGCATAAGTTGTTTTAATTTTCTGAATTATCTCATTCATTGTCTCAGTAGTGTAATTGTATAGTCTATACCTGGGTTATGCAATAAAATAGTATTTTTAACATGAAAGAAAATACTAGTCTCAGTTCATAGTTCTGTGAATATCCCTGCATTTTACTTGTTTGAAAGTTAAACGAATAATTAATAGAGAGTACTTCAGCTGCTCCTATTCTGAATGGACTATCATGGGGTTGTAGGTACATGGCAAACAAGCCAAACAGAAAGGGAGAACTGCAGTTTTGTGCAACAGGCATTTATATAAGTAGGTATAATATGAATGCAAAAGAACACATCCTGAAAATGGTAGCTATTATTATCCGTGTGGCTATATTTCTTAATATAAAGCATGAAAACATCCATTCTGAAAAGCTGTGCCTTTACACCACATGTAACAGTCCCACACAAAGCAGAATCTCCTTGGTGATTACCGTAATAATGACTAAGATTGAATGAAACCCTTTAGCTCTCACTCTCTTTTCGAAAGGACAAGTAATAGGACATACATTTTAAGCAAAATATGGCCTCAGACACTGTAGTGCTGTTGCTGCTTTTTAATTTGAAGATTTCCTACCATTGTAGTTCTTCAGCACAGGTTCTATGGCTTAGGACAGCCGGCTGTGGACCTGGACTCACTGATAAGTCATCTACTTGGACATACAACAACGCATCTGTGTGCTGAGAAAGAAAAATCAAATGCTTTTGGGTGTTTATGCCTACTTGATGATCTGAGAAGAATGAATCAATTTATATTTATGTTAGTGAAAGATAAGCTACATGACCATAAAATATAAGATCTACTTCATTTTTTGAAACTTTCCATCACAAATTGCCAAAAGATCCTTCCTGAAAACGTCGCAATGAATCATGCTACTCAGAAGCCAAACTTCCAGGATCCTCTTCCTGTTACTTGTAAAGATGCGGAGACATGCAAAGATTAATTACTGTCCCTTTCTTAAAGAAATATTCATTTAAGACTGAGATAATTAGAAAAATGTGAAAAGAAACCTTTGACCATCAGTGGTTGTCAAAGTGGTTTTTAAATCTTTTCCAAAATTTCTAGAGGCCCCTTGCATTGGACAGGGAATGAGAAAGATAAAAAGTGTCAAATCTGAGGCCACTTTACCCACAATACAATATGAAAACTTTTTGTTTTCGTTGACTTTGTTTATCCATCATAGAAAGATTTACCTTGGAGCAAAAAGGAAAAAGGAATTTAAAAATTATTTTACTATGAGAAAGAAAAAATATCCAAAGTAAAACCCAAAAGAAACGTGACAAACTTGTTTAGCTAACCAGTCAGTTGATCATTAAACAAGAATTTATTGAGTATCTATTTGTGCCAGTCACTGCTCTAGGGACCCTTGAGACACATCAGGGCAGGGTAGAGATTTCTGCCTTCACCAGATTCCTTCCACTGGTGAAAGGAAGATAAACAAACAAAATAAAAGAGAATTCTTTTAAAGTATGTTAAAAGATAGTAATTTCTATGAAGAGAAACTAGATCATGGTATGGAAGTTCAGGAGATGGCCAAATTGCAGTATTAAGCAGGGTGGTTGGTTTTAGTCTCCTTAACATTTTTAGCAAAATCTTGAAGTATGTGAGAATACTAGCCAATTATTTATTTCAAGATAATTATATGTTATTTTTCCAACATAGACACCTCAGAAATATATCTACTTAGCTTTACCTTGAAAATGTGGTATTCAGATAACTAGGTGTCAGCAGTCTCAACTATATATCATTCTATGAAGTCAATAGTGGGGCAAAACATTAATTTACAAAAAAAGTTTCCTCTCATTGGTACCTCCGGTCCATGAAAAAATGTCTATCTCCCCGCCTCCTTCAACCAATAAATTTGCAACTGAAAACCAGCATTTTGCCAATGATTTCCTAGGGTTGCTCAAAGTGGAGGCAAGTCTATTTCAGCTTCATTATTGTATGTAAGATAAATGTTAAAGTGTAAAGAGTAACAGAGATATCTAAATAATTTTGATTGAGGATAATCAATATTTAATACTTTTTTGTACAAATGTTCTCTGTAGTACAGATCATCAGGACATTGGTGTCTAGTTAGTTCAACCAAAGACAATGCCAGAATCATAAATAATAGGGTATTAATATGATGGAAAGAAGATATTAAGATATTGATACTGTTTTTGTTAAACCTTTGGCAGATTACAGATCAATCAATTTAAAATTCATTTAATCCAAATGCACACGGTATCTTTTTCTTACTGTCACCATTAATAAAAAGCTTCTTCTATGCACTTTTGCAATTTGTCATGTAACATTACCCTCAGTAATTGAGTATTTTTATTAATCCATTATTACAGATCGTAAGGTTTTGATATATGAGGCTAAATTGTTTACTCAAGGTCAGTAAGAAACAAATCTGGAATATGAACCCAGCTCTTATGACTTCAGGACTATTACCCATCAGTTATAAGGTGGAGTTTTACTCCCTCAAATGAAAATCTCGATAGTGAGAGACACCACATCCTAGATAAAAACCTGTGAATGGTTTCCTTTATACTACCACTAAATTTATTGTCTAAGAATAAGAAGATGAAACTCTGTTTCATGATTATTAGTGTTTAACTGAAGAAAAATCTTTGCAGTCTCCTTAAGGTTGCCTATTCTATATTATAATAGTTATTTTGGTTCAAAGTTGTTACAAAGTTTTGCCTATCATAATAAGCATCATCACCTTTCATGTCTTATAACACAAAGAGTGACAATATTATATTATTATATTTTTAGATGATCTCTAATATTCTTCTCTGCTCCAAAATGTTATGATTCTAATTAAAGACTCAAATTTCTCTAGTTTAAGAGCTAAACACTATGGAAAATTACATTGTTTTTTAAACACTGGCCAACATCATTTAGGAAATGGCCTCCTATCAAGCCTAAAAGTGTTGATGATGGCTGTTAAAAATCTAGAGTAACAAAAATACATTTGCAAATGGATAAATAACATAAAGTAATCATTTTGGAGCAGAAATAATGTTTAACCTCCATTATGTCATAATTTGAAAGTTTTGCTATTTGCAACATATTTCAGTAAAATGCATCTAAGTTTCTATTCATACCACCCCATTTTTTAAACTATTAAACTACGGAGAGTCCTTTCTGGGCTGTTCTCTGAGAACATGTTAGTCTACAACAAGTTTAGCAAAAGCCTTGTTTAGATGATCAGTTTTTCAATGTTATCATTGTTTAAGGAATGTATAATGACACAGAACACTTTGCTTCGCAGAGCCAGGGTTACAGAAATACAATCAAGCTAGGACTTTTATTAGTAATACATATAACAAGATTGGTTAAATCACAGCAAGAGATAATACATAAGCATATACTCGTCAATTAGTTTTTCTTGGTTCTACTCAGAGCTAATGAACATGTAAGCTAAAGATGAACTGCTAAATAAACAATGAATTCTAAATAGTCACATAGCCTTCTATGTATACTATATAGATAAAAGTAGATATTTAATGTCTGCTTTTATAAGGTGAAACTCTGGTCTTCCCACGGTCTGTGGCTGTGAGATAAGGGGATCCAGTATTGCAAGAGTAGAGATAACACAGTAGAAAATTAAAAAAAAAAATCTTACTTCTTAGTTTGCATATGTACCAAACACAGGCATTTTAACAGTAAGGTTCTGTCAACATTCAGCAACTTTTCTGAACAGAAGACTTATTAGTATGAAGCTAAATGAGGAAATACAATTTAAGAATTTATACAGATGAAGATACATATCATATTTTAATAACCAAATTATATCAGAAATCACAGCAAAATATATTTTTTAAAAGTATAAAACTAATATGCATTAGGATTTTAGTAATTGGAAGTTGTGCACTTCACAGACAAATTCGCTATATAGCAACACAGGACTCGAAAATGGTATAAAAATAAAAATCATGGAAACTGTGTGATCTGAATGTTGTATCTTTCCAAAATTGATAAACTGAAATCCTAACCCACAAAATGATGGATTAGGAGAGGGGGATTTTGGGATTTGATTAGGTCCTGAGGGCAGAGCCTTTATGAATGGGATTACTGTTCTTATAAAAGACACTCCAGAGAGCTCTCTTGTTCCCTTTCAAGTGAGGACACAAAGAGAAGGTAGTGATCTATGAACCAGGAAGCAAAATGTCACTGGACACTGACTGTGTCAGCCCTTGGTCTTGGACTTCCCAGCCTCCAGACGTTTGAGAAATAAGTTTCTGTTACTTACAAGCTACCCAGTTTATGGTATTTTTACATAGCAGCCCAAATGGACTAAGACAAAGACAAAAGAAAATGTATTAAAAAAACACCAAATGCTTTATTATTTTCTAAGTATTAATAATATCAAATCTAGTTTGATTAAGTTTAATAAAATATTAATTGTGGTATGCCAGTATAGATAAAAATTTAAAGCACATGGTAATATCAGATATTACTCATCAATTAGTTAAGATGGAAGAGTTGTATACAGGTCTTACCAATTACAATTAGCTTTAACAATTAGTTTTGAGAAAAATCTATCTTTATTATTTTTATAAATTATACTAATTTAAGATCTCTTCACAAAGAGAATAAGGCTTATGCATTTTCAGAATGTGTAACTATATTCTTTTCAGTTCTACTTGTAATATTTTGCTCTTCTAGTAACATGAGAAGCCTGGATAATTAAACAATAAATGTCCATTTGACTCTTTAAAAGGGACAATTGAAACCACCGCCCCCAAACAAATATATTTAAGTCATGAAAATGGCAAATTCAAGATACAATAAGAAAAGTGTTCTGGAAATACAATGGTCAAAGAGAAAGACAAGCTTTCTGCCCTCATAGAGCTTACACTCTACTAGGAAAAGTTAACATTAAGTATAATCACAAATACAAATATGTAATTACAATTATGATGACTTATGAAGGAAAAGCACAAGCCTCCAATCAAAGTGCCAACATTAGCTGATAATTATTAACTTGTGCTCCTGAGCTATTAACCGGCTATTATGGCTTGATTTTCATGTATAACATATTTTGACTTTTTTGTAATTTAAATAGTCATTCATTTCTGACAAGCCATTAAAGTAAAATATAAATAAACAATCAAAGCAATTATTGGAATGAAGTGACCAGTTACACATACATAGGAAAAGAAACAAGAACAAAAGATAAAAGACATACTTCATTCAAGGCAAACAGATAAACCTAAATTCTAAATAGGAAGGAGAATAAAATTAGCATTATCAATGATCCTAACAACAATATCATTGACAAATTTCAAGCCCCAAAAAAATGTGATCCAAATTTCATGAAGACCATTTGAATCCATCTACCCACAACCAGCAAAAGTAAGGCTGTCTTTGAATAACAGATCTTCAGCTGCCCCAAAGAAAACTATAATTCATTCAAAGTTTATTCTTAACCATATCCAGTTAAAGGTGACATATCTTTGTTTGGGGAATGTAAAAAACACAAGTAACAGATTGACTCTAAAGTTTGAAACAGGATGACTAATTAAAAATAGGAGGCTCTAAGGCCTATGAGAAGAATGAGAAAACTTGTGTTTCATTCACTGTGATTCTGCCAGCCCATAGCAGTGGTCTCTAACATGTCTCCAGGTGACTTCGCCATTTTTGTCATGTACACATGATAAGGGATTTTGCAGTTTCCAAACCCTGAGTTGTTATGGAGCACAGAAGGATCAACATCAACTCTGTAAGGACACATCACAAAGCGAGACCAGTGCTTACCTCGAGAGAAAGGACTTGAGAGGAGGATGAAGAAGGTTATCAAAAGGCATGTTCTTTTTACATGTGTTAATTATTTTTTAATGAAATATATTCATCTATCACTGGACATTTAAAAAGTTAGAAAATATTTAAGAATTCATACAGAAGAAATCAAAATAATGAAGATGTTCTTGAATCTATTTTTTTCTAGTCTTTTTTTCATAAAGAAAGACATTAATCCACAAAACTTCATTCCAGATCCCCTGAATTCACTACTCACACAAGAGAAAAGTGAGAAAACTGAGAAAATTGCTCCATGATTATATTGAGATATAAAAATTTAGGAAACTTAAGTTTACACTGTAAATCAGTTATATAAACTAGCCAGATTTAACCCCGATTTTATGCACGACTAAGATTTAACTCCACCCAGGAAACTGCAATGTAAAGTTCCTAAATTATTTTTTCCAGATTTTTTTTAAATTCCTCCAACAGATGGCACAAGGTGGGGATATTCACATAAGAGAGACTTGGATTGATGTTATGTTTGCCTTTTTCCGAATTCCTACTTCACTTTGTACCACTCTCACAGCACTTCCATTCTGTCATTCATTCTAACTTGCCCACATGTTTTCATTTCCTTGTTATATGAACACTCTGTGGATGCCATGTCATAGTCATGATTGTATTTCTGCTCCAGAATATAGATTTGTTGAATTAATCTGCAATTAGAGAAGACTTACAATCACCTTTCTCATTTCTCTACATCTAATTAAACAATATGAAATGGGTACCAATCTGATTTGCAAAATACTCAAGTACATCTAAAAATCTTCTCTCTCCATTTAACAGCAAAAAGCTTACTCGTCCCAATAACAGAAGAAGAATGCAATAAAAAAACAATTTCCTGTCCTCTGTGTCTTTGTGCTGATTGAGGAACAAAATCTGATGAAAACTGGTGAAGTTAAAATATAATGTTTGACACAAATGCCAACAGAAAATATTTAAGACTGACATAGAAAAACTGAAAAAAGTTAAGAGACACTTAACATTAAGTACACCAAAACAAATATCAGCTGAGTATAAACATGAACTATTCCACATGTAGAAAATGGTTGTATAATTTAAAAATTATTTTAAGAGTTACTTTTTCACAAAATAACAAATATAGGAGTGTATATACTTAGAAATTACGTATTTATACATGCATCCATACAAATCCACATATGCATATATACAAACACATATACATATACTTTACTCAGCCAGTAAGATAAAATATATTCTTCCCTCTATGCCATCCTAAGTCCACAAACTAAAGAACATGATGAGAAATGCCCACTTAAGAGAAGGCAGTGGATGAGATTTTGGCCTCAAGTGAAAACGTTTAGAAAGCACTCAAAATGGTACACAAAACCTCTGAAATAATTGATACATACTGTCATTTGCATAGCTGCTAGAGGCTTAATATGAGATTAAATTATGTTATTGAAAATAGCAGCCAAAACCAAAACTGTGATAACCTATGTTGTCGGATCAAAGTATTCAAACAGTATTTGTTTCTAAAGCTCTATTTTACACATTTAAAATTGATATCATTTCTTACATATTGCCTGGCTCATGTTCAGGTGCTTTTTCAAGCAGAAAAGTTTTCCCGCTAGATGACACAAACATAAAGGTGTAGAACTGTGAACTGTGGTCCCAATTCACTAGATTAACACTGAGAACATAGGAAAGAATAAAGATATTCCTGCATTTCAACTAATAATAATAATTAAAAAATAGAAACTAAATAGAAACATTCACTAACACACAGTTAAAAATGGTTGATTTACAGACTATTCTATATGTTTGCCACAGCTGCATACCACTTACTTCCTTTTAATGACAACATTAAACACAATGAAGATGGTTTTAAATGGCAAATTACACATGCTTCTGGATTTTGTACCAATACCATCAAAGAGTACACATGCCTGACTTACCAAGCAATGCAGGAATGCATAGCTAGTTGATAATGTCCTTAAAACAAAGTTAGTATGCATAAAGAGAAATGTCTTGCTCCTCTGTTTGTCTCTTTCTTAATACTGCCTTTTTAGGTTACTACAGTGTTCATGTGCATAAATGACATCTAGCAGACAACAAGGTGATGCACCCACAGCAGTACCATTTCAGTGGTGCACATGCTTAGACTTATGTCTCAATATAGAATGGCTGGGGCAGCTGTGCTCCAGAGCTGAATGTTTGAAGATCACATATTAACAGTCCCTACACTTATTTAAGTACCATTAAATGATACTGCAGAAACTGACACCAAAACCTATAGCTAATTTCTAAATATACTAATTATGTGAGCACCTGACATGAAAAAGATCACTCTAAAGAGAAAAAAAGGGTGGGGGTGAAAACGGAAACATATTGATGGATTTTTCTTACCTTATATTTATAAAATATTTATTAACACATATACCTACCTCCCAGTGCCCATTACCAATGCCAAAAGGTCTAAATACCTTTATGTAACTCAGACACACTGTAATTCATACAGATGATATTAAGAAGAAATAAAATAATGTAATACCTTTACTTTTACCTATGGATTTGATGAAATGGGTCCATGAAGGAAGGGTTTCCAGACAAAGAGGATAAAGAGGAGAAAAACAACAATAAGAATTATGAACATATGCAAAGTCACTACTCTCTGAAAATTAAACAAGGCATGAAAGTATAAACAAGATTTTGAAGACAAATGGAGATGCAATCAGGACATGTTGGGAATTCTGCGTTTTTTGAAGGTAAGTACATGCAAAAAATTGAAAGGCCCATGCTCAGTTTTTAAAAGATCACACAAAAGAGAGACATACAATAAATCTATGTAGAGAAAGTATTGATTCTGTGGAACACTATACTCAGCATTCTAGAAGCGAGAAGCCAAAGATGTCTGCATGTTCCCAAACTGTCATGCATGGATGAAAAATGGACTTATTTTTTGGATACAGTGGTTTAAACTGAGGATCTTCTTTCAGACAGGAACTTCTGGTGGTTCTCGGTTTTTCTTTACCATAACCACCCTTTACTGCATATGCTGATAAATATATAGAAATTTTCAATCACAATTTCTTATGTTTCATTTATTTGCAAATATTATAATGCAAGAAATGAAGGAAAATAAAAGCCACAGGAACAAACCAAAATCAAACGAACAAAGAAACGGAAGAAAAACACAAGAAAAAATGTGAAAGAAAGATATGTATTTAATTTGCAGCCATATAATTTGCAAGCATTTGCCCATCCTTTGCAGTGATGGTTTGAAAGCAGCTACAGAACAAGAAAACACTGAAAGCAGAGTGGAAAAGGAACAGAGCCCATACCTTGGTCGCCCATCATCAGGTGCGCCAGACCTTGAAGGGAAACAAGAGCACAGTCAGCAATAAACAAGGGAGCATGGGAAGGCAGGGTTGTCACGGTGACAAAAATGTTCAGTGACAGACATCTCGTTTCCTATGAGACATGTCTGTATCACAGAGGCAAATCAAAAAGCATTCTTTCAACCCCTGGTTGGAATGCTTTGGGGCAAAGTGTTCTAGAACTGCGTTTTAAACACTGGCATATGCTGCACTGTGTATTTCTTCCATGCATCAGTTGGAACAACCAAGAGCACAAGAGCATGACTTAAAATCCAACCAATCCCCTCAATATTACATCTGCCCTCTGTGCCCTTTAACGAGACTGTTTTGCATATTGCCCCCACAGGGCTCGTAATTCTTCAGTGATGAAATTACATTTTTTAAAACCCAATGGAATACCTGAAACATGGGCTGGGTCTGATCTTTTTCCCCTCATCAAAAAAAGAGCATTTTATAATTAAATGAAGAAAAAAAATTGTAGTCACATTGAAATGATAATGCAGAAATGTCTCCTTGTCTGACACATGTAGCGGCTGACTAGGCTCGTTCAAATACAAAATGATCATTAGACATGCAGTTGTAAAGTTAGAATTTACTACAGAAAAGGGTTTTTAAGAAACAATGGCTCAGCTGCAAATACGGTAAAGCAATTTTCCTCGGAGAACAAAATTATTTGAGATTTCACCTAAATATTTCTTAAATGCTGAACTCTAAGTCAGTGTAGAGATACATATTACAGATGTAATTTCATCAAGGAATTCTTTAAAGGACATTGAAATTCCTTTATTTAATTTATTTATTATTTCCTGCTTGACAATTCACTTCAAACTGAAGAGCACTCCTCTTCTAAAGAATACTACTAATATGCTTTCAAAAATTCTTTTGCTATTCAAGAAGTCACTTTTTACTGAAAGGCATAATTCCTAGCTTTTTATTTTAAATTCAGAAATAAAGCTATTTCTCTATCCATGTATATGTCTACAATATGGGAAAATGTTAGAGAAATACACATATATCAATTTTAATAAACTTGTATTTTCAATTCCCAGTGCTATTTCAGATATATTTGAAACTTTATTTGAGCTATATAACATTACCCATCGGTTTCATCAGTATTTAAATTATCTGTGTTGTTTTCTTAAAATTTTAGGGGTATTCAAACATCTCTGTAGGCTAGATATAATTACAAATAATCATCTAATCACAATATAACATGAAAGTCATTAAACACAGTAGTGTGATACCTCTGAACTGTAGCCTCTCTGTATTTTCTGAGTGATTTTAACAAAAAGTCACATAGGCAGATTCAACAGCTTATGATCTATTGATAATTCACAGTGTTTTATATGCGATAAATAGTAGCTTATTTGTCCAGGTTATATATTTTTTCATTTAATTTCACTTTTGAAACTACTATAGATATTTCCAAGTAACATTTTATAAGTTTTTATGGACTAAATGAGGAAATTGTATTGAAGATCTACCTTTTAGAAAATATAGTAGGTACTTCTAACGGTTTTGATGCTACATCAATAAGGATGGAAATTCACTAATCCCCAAAGAATTCACATTCTTCCTGCTAGACTTCCTACATATACTGTAAAGGTCATATTACAGATAGAGATATTAAAATTATGATTGAATAGACTTTATTACAATAGTTTATGGTCCTATATTCTAAAAATCTTATCATGGGATGAATGTGTGTGAAAAGAGAAAAGCATTCATGCTAATTAGGCTGATTTTAAAGCCTCTTGGAATGCAATAGGATTTTAAGAGAAAAGAAAAGCATTTCACGGGATGGATAAGGAAATGCAAAAGAAGTTGAAAAGATACCTTTAAAAAATAACTTTTAAACTCAGTTGACATGCACAGTATAAATGAGACTGATTTTAAAAGATATTAGGCCTACAGGGTAATATATCATTTTTGTCAAGTATACGCTCACATGCAATTAAAATTATAGTATACAAAAACAGAAGCCATATGTGGATACAACACTTGGAAAATAGTAACTTATGATTTCTTTTAAAGTTTTAATCTATTTTATTTAAATAACAAAACAGAAATGTTCAGCAGCTAAGCAATTATAATATTATCCATGTAAGAATCACAAATATAATGTTTACCCCTGCTACTGGTCAACTCTGTATTACCATGAAGTGTTCTTTCTTAGATACATGAAGTCTTGGTAACCTTAATGGCTATTTATCTGTAACCTGGGATAGGGAGTCTTTTTCTAAGAAATCCCTCATTCTATAGAAATGTACATTTACAGAATGACTATATTTCAAAATATGGTAGCAAAATAAAATATACTAAATGCTGTCTTCCCATATACAAATATTAGTAAATTAGTAAATTGTTTATGTAAGAACTGTTAATGCTGTGAATATATAAGTTGATAGAACATACATAAGTTGATAAAACCTTCCCTTTCACAATTCTTTTGTTATGCCTAGTTCTTTTTGCATGTTAACCCTTTGAAGATTTGTTTGTAGCACACTGACTAATGCATTTAAGTTCTTAAAAAATGAGAATAATGAAATATGTTTTAATTTGCTGGATTCTACAGGAAAATATATAAGCTATATAACTTCTTCAAAATTCCTTGATAGAGATAATTTTTTATAAAAGCATGAATAAAATATTTGGCAGGCAAAAAATATTACAAATATACTTACCAGGAATCATATCGAAGTGCTGTATGCTTTCATTTCCACTGGCCAATGGCTTATTTTTTAATCTAAATTTATGTCTCTTACTTATAGTCAGTACTTTATTGCATTCTTTTTATACATCCAGTCATTTTAAACAAACCAATGGACTTGAAATGAGATAATGCTAAATTTTGCCAGAATAGAATAAATGATTTTGATAAAAAATGCAAAAAGGATCATGCACTGTCTTACGAAACTACAAAGAAATATTTTGTCTTTTAAAGTAAAAAAGCAGAATTGTATCATTTTTCTCATACAGAACACTGTAATAACTATTCTAAGGTTCATATACGATGCTGAGGTCTATCAAGGGTTGGAGTTAAGCTTGAAAAAGTTTCATATACCTGGGATGGCACGGTTGAGAATGTATGTGTTCTGTATGAAAACTGATACACAATCCAGAAACCAACAAATGTTCAGAAAGAAGTTCAACTTACCGTCTAACTTCAAGATGTACCCTATTAGTACTAAGAAATAAAGGACAAATGAGAGTTGGAAAAATAAGGTAGAAAGCACCCACCTTCCACATTGTTGTCTTCTGAAAGCACATGACAAGGAGGGAGAGAAAAGGAAAAACATTCATTAAGCAGCATGCAGACCGGACCTTGCCTTTGCATGTCTTCCTCATGCAAGGCACCAAACACATCATGCAAGTGCTCCATCACTATCATTCAAAGGGGAAAACAAAATCACAGGGAAGCAGGTTCCCTCCCATTGGCAGCATTGATAGGAAGTGAGACAAACTTTCATAACACTGCCATGTCCTGTTTTTAAAAAAAATCTTTCAACTGCTCAGTATAAAGCAAACATTATTGTTATTACACGTTGCTGGTGTGGTCTAATCTAGGCAATTATTATTAAAAGCTTTTTTGTTTTCTTTTTAACAATTCTAAAAGGTTCTATTTCCACATACTGATTTGGCCTTAGATTTTAAGAAGTCTATTGGAAAGAGCTCTGAAATTTCACTTAAAGATATTCCCGTTCTACCAAATATATTATCCATATGCCATTACCGCCTTTTAGTATTTCTAATACCTCAATTGCTTTCCTTAAAGAAAAACAACATAACTATATGGAACTAAAATCTGCAATTTATTTGGTTAATTTATAGCATATTAATATTTTATTGCAAATGAGAATAGTTTATTGGAATTTATAAAAATGCTAACTTTTGAAAACGTTAGGTAGAAAAAGTGATCATTGGAAGAGAAGTCCATTGGGAACTGTCCATTAGGCAAACTGGTTTGTCATGATTTAAAAACTTTGTACTTCTGTTGAGGATGTGAATATGAATTTGTTTGAGACAATGAAAATATTTAGCCCAATTTCTCTTATATTTCTATATATCTATAAAATACCTACATATTTTCATGTATTTTGTTAGTCATATTTCCATGTGTGTACCTATATGTATATGTATAAACATATATATATCCAAGCAGATTTGTATTTCCTAAGATAATCAATATAAGTATATAAGGTTTAAAGTATTATTAGCACCTACTGGAAAATTCAAGTTCTATTTGAGACTCGGGGCCTGGCATCCAGGCAAGAAATGGAAGGGAAAGCTGTCTTAGGGGACTAGGGCAAGAGCAAGGTTTCAGTACTTATCAAAAATGTTCCAATAGTAAACTCTACCCATGTTGACATTTTAGTCTCATCCTTATTTTTCGTTTAATTAATTTTACTTTATAAAGTCATCATTTGATCAAAAGTGTTTATAAACATGGCAACATGCAAGTATGGAAACTTGAAAGCAAAAACAACTAAGAATGTAACATTTTATTAGGTTCACCTAAAACCTTCTTAATTGGATAAAGTTACTAGTGAATTAAAAATCAACAATTTTGTTTAAAACATTTCAGCTGAAAACTGAAGTATCAACACAGGCACATTTACTGATGTGGTGTTAGCACGTAACAGAAAATGGCTAGTGGCTAAAGGTGGGTAATAACATCTTTACACAATACTTGGTTTTCCAGAGTTTATTTTTAAAGAAACAACAAAAAAAGTTTCAAATATTTGGTTTGTGATATTGACTTCTAGTTTGTTTTTGTTTGTTTTTTTGACTGCCAATTTATTAAATAAGGAATTAGGCTGAATTTGTTACTTTTCAGTGGTGACTTTGACGTTACACAAACACAAATATTAAAGTTTTGTTTTACTGCATTATATTGGACATAATACAGGGATATAAATTATTGTAATGTTTAAGATATATTTTACCTGTATATTAACTGCCCTTTGAAATTGTATCTTGTTTAAGATGCTTACTTCTTAACAGGATTATTTAATATGTATTGTAAAATAATAAAATCAGGGAATTTAGAGGACAGTCATGTGCCAAGACAGTATGTCAATTGCTACAGCATTATTTAATTTCTGTAAAGATGGGAAAATATGGTCGTGAGGAGCAGTGCTTCCGTAGAAATTTTGGTAAAGTGTGGCCTAAAACTATGATTAAAAAAAGGAAAGAAAAGCAAACCAACAAAATGAAACAGGCCCAGGCCTGACACCAACTTTAGGAATGTACTAAGTAGGGTATTATAAAAGGAGTTCAAGATCACTGATTCACTCCTGACAGCAAGTTCTCCTTTCATGACCACAGGTACAATCCTAGGTTTTGCCATGGATCCTACTCTACCATCTAGCATTTTTTTCTGAATTCTTATTCATAATGAGAACAAGCTTAATAATGGGAATTCCTGAATACAATCCAAGTCATGCTTAATGTGTAAACAAATTCTGACTCGACTAAATCCAGAAAAGTGGTCTGTCTCAGAAAATTTAGATTTAGAAAAAAAAATCTAAGTACTAGAATAAATGGGTGATATATTAACCACTGTTTAAAAAAACAACGATGATGATGATGATGAAGACAACTGGCTTGGAACAGACTTTCCTTCAGTTTCTGTATATTTTCAGATTCAAACTCAGAATAAAAATCCTCTTTCCTCTTCCATTCTACTCTATTCTGGTATCCATTTGCTAACTTTACATAATTTAAAACTTGTTAACCTAAAGAAAATCCCTACATTATTTCAGAATTTGGACATGATTATAAATGGTGGTAGCTCCAGCATTTAAAACCATTCTCCAGGTATTTTTTCCCTTCTCTTTCCTTTCCATTTTATTTCTGTACTAAATAATAAATGTCGAGTCAAAAAAGAATAGTTTATCTCCACATAACTTTATCTTCGTAGATTCTTATACATACAAATGCTAACTTTGCTTTTGAGCAGCAACAAAGACAGGTGATGAATTTTGGCATGCCACAGTGTACAGGTAAAGCAGCATATTTTGGTTTAGAGTAAGGTAGAAAGCAGTCCATCCGGCCTTACCTGTGGACACTGTCAAGTTAGGGAAAATCTCTTGGTTTGCAGAAAACCCTGGCTTCTTAATTCTGCTGACCTAATCCTTGCTGAGTAAATGAAGTGCGTCTCTTAATCATCAACTTTACTACGATGACCATGCCACCTATAAAGATCACACTCTTGTTTTCTTTTGATTGGAAAAATAATGAATATAGAGCTGTGAAAAAGATACTTTACATTTTATTTTTCTTTCAGATAAGATGGGCTTCTCTCACAAAGATGGGAATTGGGCACCAGAATATCAATCATGCTATGAATAATGGCTGTGTGCTGACAAGGCGGTAAGCAACAGCCTGTTTTAAAATCACTGTAAAAGAGCATCCCCACAAAATTTTTATCTTTGGCCCCAAGCTTGTAAGAATGCAAGGACAGTAATTTTAACTTATCATTCCAGTGTTCTTTGCACATACTCTTAAGTATATGGTTCTAGGAAAACAAGTGAATACAAAAACAAATGAGCTTGTTTCAATATAAAGAAAATCATCATCAGCAAAAAATTAAAATTTGGAATAAAATATCACAAAAATCTCCTTTCTGTATAATCAGTGTTAAAGTTTGGCAATATGTAAGTCTTTCTCTAAATGTACAGACAGTGGTCCATTTAGTACTACAACTTACACTAAAAAATGGCCAATAGAAGCGTCCTGATATCACTTGGGCATTCCTTTACTTCTTTAATTTTTGGTTTCCTTCCTTCTCTGCTAGCTGCCTGTGACTGGCTCCCCTCATTTTCTTTGATTCCCTCTCTCCTCCATCAAAACTGCCACCACTGCGAGTAGCTTCTGTCCCAGATACAAGCACTCCAAGGTATGGCATATTACAGCAAAACTGGTGGTGGTAACAGGCAGTGGAAAGACAGATGAAGAGTAAGATTCTGTTTCCTTCCTCCATACAAGGAGCTCGCTAACTTCTATCCACGTCTCTCTAGCCCATCACATTACTTCTCAAGCCTGTACTCCTCATTTTGGAGATCAAATGCCAGTACAGCAGAGCTTAGTTCCCATGGTGGCACAGGATGGAGCTTTGTTTGTTCTTTTGGTATTAGCAGTGAAAGCCTTTAAAAAACCTCAATAGTCTGGGAATGCTTCAAGCACTGGGAAATGGAGGAAATTACTGAGACTGTGGATTAAAGCAGCAGTCAGCTGAAGGAATAGAAATGTGGGCCAGAACCAAGAGGACGTTCAAAGAGAAAATCAAGCATAAAGGTCCATTATGGAGACTCAGGGAAGGAAAGAAATGGCCCTGGACAGGAATTGGGCTAATTTCAAACATGCTGTTTAACAGAGGACATCACCTCCTTTTTAAATCCCAGCTAAATAATATTCCAGGACACTCCCACCCAGATGCTTGGAGTCCTCATCCTAGGGAATATATGGAGTCAACTACAACAGCCAGTTTTTCTCCTTCTTCACTGCTCAGGAATAAAAAAAGTATCTCTAAACCGGATGCAGCAACACAGATGTTCCTGGCATCACACTAGAAACACTTAAAACAATTTCCCCCCAAAATACTTTGTTACAAAGACATGTGTGGTATGTAATTCAAAATGTTCTATCTTGTTAACGACAATTAAAAGAAAGAAGAGAAAAAGAGACAGGGGTAAGGAGGAAGGAAAGCAAGAAAGCCTAAAGTTATCGCGATTTATAGTGATTAAGCTATTTGATGAACCTGATGAAATTTAATAACTGTTAGTCGACATATTATAATATAAATCGAATGACTCACATAAGCTATAATGAATTCAATTTCAAATTTTCATGAGGAACTACTACAAGGATTTTAAAATTTGTTTTGCTTTGATAACCTCAGTTCTTCCCCAAGTCTAAATCTTGAGAGTTAACATTTCAACATTCATTTTAATAGTTGGACTTAGGAAGGAACGCTGAATTTAACAGTGACTGTAAACATGGTGACAAGCACAGTCTACAGTATGTGTGCTCACACCACCTATTTTTATTTTTTATTGCTGAGAAATGAATGCTTCTTGATACGGAATTGACAGATAACACTAAGCAGAGTGCTTATCACATACCCTCCCAACCAAGCTTAATCACTGTCACACAACTCTCCTAAGAAAGGTGGCTCAGGTGAGCAGTGCTTTCCTTTCTAAGAGTTTGACATCATCATATTTTAGGATACAGAGCAAGAAAGCTCTTAGACTGAGTTTAAGGGAGTGAACTTACATACACCCTACCTACTTTCCCAACTTACCAACCCTTCTAGTGGTTATGTGGGTTTGACTTCTTTGTGAACAGATGGACAGCAGACATCCTTTAGCCTGTGTATTACCAGCAGAGAATATTCTGCAATGTGTTCTAGGTTTGCTATCATTAAGATGAAAAGTAGGTGAACTCCCACTAACGAGACTAATGGCCTTCATTTGAAAGAGCTGTCAAACACCTACTGGTATATAAATTTTTTTCATCTTACTACAGAGGTTTTTCAACTAAATATTAAAATACTCTTACTTTATTATTCTATACTTGGGTTCTTAGACATGTCCAAAACAAATCTATTTAATTTATCTAAGAAAAGGCAAAAATACTTTGTGATGAAATCAAAAACATGACTAAACTACATTGTAAAAACGAGTCTTAAGTTTGATGCTGAAGAATTACATTTACATGCAGTGAATAGAAAATAAATTTATATGATATGGCTGACCTGACAATTATACATTCTTTTTATATTGAAGAAAAAATGAAATTTTATATCAAAATAAGAATATTTTCTATTGTTATATTCACTTCAATAGGACCCTCACATATGTAACAAACAGCTTGGAAGGAAGCTATTCCTTGGAAGGAAAAATGCATGGCATAATAAAAGGATTTGATTTTTCACTTCTTCAGAGCTCTTAGTTTTTCATTTTATATAGTGTTAAAAATTCACTGTATTTACATGTGTCAGTTTATGACTAAATTAATTTCAAAGTTTTATGAAAATCACTGAAAATTATTTTAAAAGGAATAGGCCATATTTAGCTAAATAAATTAGATCACACATTGAAATTTTCCAGGAGGCTCTCCGGATTGATTAAAATATTACTTTTTTTTTTTTTTTTCTGGAGATGGAGTCTCACTCTGTTGCCAAGGCTGGAGTGCAGTGTCACTGTGTTGGCTCACTGCAACCTCTGTCTCCTGGGTTCAAGCAATTCTCCTGCCTCAGCCTCCCAAGTAGCTGGGATTACAGGCGCCCACCACCATGCTCTGCTAATTTTTGCATTTTTTTAGTAGAGACAGGATTTCACCATGTTGGCCAGATGCCTGGCCATAAAATATTACTTATAATCAGGCTGACTATGGTGGTTCACACCTGTAATCCCAGTACTTTGGGAGGCCGAGGCAAGCGGATCACTTGGGGTCAGGAGTTCGAGACTAGCCTGGCTAACATGGTGAAACCCCATCTCTACTACAAATACAAAAATTGGCTGCGCATGGTGGCACATGCCTGTAATCCCAGCTACACAGGAGGCTGAGGAAGGAGAATCATCCTTCCTTCCTGCTCACTTTTGCTTTCTATTTGCATGGAATATCTTTTTCCACCTCTTTACGTTAAGTTTACGTGAGTCCTTATGTGTTAGGTCAATCTCTTGAAGACAGCAAATACTTGGTTGGTAGATTTTTATCCATTTTGCCATTCTGTATCTTTTAAGTGGAGCATTTAGGCCACTGACATCAATGTTAATATTGTATGTTCCCACTTACAAGTGGGAACTAAGCTATGAGGACACAAAGGCAAACATAATAGACCCTGGGGACTCAGGGGGAAGGGCAAGAGAAGAATAAGGGATACAAGAATACACATTAGGTACAGTGTACACTGCTCGGGTGATGGATGCACCAACGTCTCAGGAATCGCCACTAAGGAACTTATCCATGAAACCAAACACCACCTGTTCCCAAAAATCTATTGAAATAATTTTGAAAAAATAATGTGCTAGAAAAACACACACACAAAATATAACTACTGATATCACTTTTTTTTCTTAACAGCAATAGAATAAATGAGTAAGAAGACTGAGAGAAGACTGAATGATTTCACAGATCCTGTTGCAAGAAGGCAGAAAAACCTCAGAGAAAAATACTATTTTCTTAATCGCATTTATTTGTTGATTCTATAAAGTCTAAGAAACTTTAACACTGCTTAATTTCCTTTATTAAAAAAAAAATAGTCTCCCAGTCCTCTTCTCTAGATTGTTAGAATAAATTGTTTCCTCAGGAAAAACAACAACAACAACAACAACAAACATACATTTAGAAAATCTTTTGTCCTACTTTAACAGCAAAATTAGGCCCAGGTTTATAAATGTGTTTACCCATGGGCATTCTAACCACTAGAAATCAAAGAAATAATTAGTCCATAAATTTCTTGCTGTCTTTAAAATTTAAAGAAAAGCACTCATTTCATTCCGATCACATAAATTGTGCCTTCCTTTTTAAATATCTGAAACAAAATGACACTTTTGTTCAAAGCCAAATATTTTGATAGGTGAGACAATATATTATGAATTTGCCACATAAAATATATTTGCTTTTTTGTTGGAGTTATAAAATGCAAATCTGGTAAAAAATATTACTTACATTCCCCTTACATACTTGCTGTGTAGTAAATCTCCTGGGAACTGAGCAGCAAATTATAATTCTTTTGCAGGAAGAAAAATTAAATACTGTACAAACTGCAGTTCTCTTTGGGAAAAAAAGTGTTTTGTGTTACAGAGTAATAGGAAAATAGTTTGTCTATAGGTACAACCAATTCTATACTTTTGAAGGTATTATATATGTAGTTATTTGAGTTAATGTCTAGTGGCTAAACTAAGCCCATATGAATACTGGTCATGTGGAAGAGTGAGCCATGAGCTTGATTAATCCATTCTATATCTGTTGATTTACTGATCCATAAAATCAAATCAACACAAATACAAATTTCTAGATACCCTAATGATTCCTTTTTAATGTTTTCCTGAAATGGTCATTCACTACTTAAGAAAACATGCTGAATAGAAAGAGAAATTTCCTTTTGTAACTCTGATATAGCATCTTAAAATGTTAATTCCATAATTCAGAGGAGTTCATTTTACTTTTTAAAAATGTATAATAAGATGGTATACCTAATTACTTCTTGAAATTTGCTTAAACTGCTTTCTATGACTACCAGCCAGTCTGCATTTCTACCAAAACAATTACAAGAAAATTTAATTTTAAAAATAATCTCACCAAGCCACACCTCATTATATGTTGCTTTAAAATGTGTGGCAATACAATGATACCATTACTTCAAAAGCTCCTCCCTAAGCATCAGTACCAGCATGTGTGTATCTCTCTAACACATATGTGTACACATATACACACCCAATTGGTATTTAATTTCATAAACAAATTCAAACTGTGATATTTTTCTCAATAAAAATATTTTTTCTACAAAAGTTAACATGAATAGAAGAAAAACATTTATAATAAATACTTTGATAAGATCATCAATAATAACACAACTACTACATTACCACTTTTCCTATAAACATTTTACCTTACTAATAATAGGCATTAGATAAATTACAAACTTCTCTTTTCCTCTTTGTATCTGTTATTTCAATTTTATTTGTTTGTACATATTAGAAAAAGAGAGTATTTTCTAACTGCATGGTCGAATATGCAACCACAGAGACATATGGCATATTTCTAAGTAAAATTAAAATTTCAGTTCCTTAGCCACATTCCACATGCTCAATAGCCACATGTAGCCATTGGCTACCAGGCTGGACAGCACAAATTGTGAAGTTTTCAGTCATCACAGTAAGTTCTATTGAGCGGTATTAACTACAGCTTCTCTGACAATATCTTTTAATATCAAGCTATTCATATAATGTACATATTATTTGTCCTTTATTCAAAAAAGGAAATAATTAAAATGCATGATGGTTTTAAAAGCAAACATCTATTTAGAGCAGGGTTATTACATTTGTGCAATATGGAGAACTTTGTAATATTTCCACTTAACTTTAAAATAATAACAACAATTAGGAAATAACCCTGATAAAAATTTTACTGTATTCATTTAAAAATGTGTTTGAATAATTCAAACTCTGGACAATTATTACTCTTTTCATCATAAGTCTTTTCCTTTAGACCTCACAGATGAGAAAATGCCGAACATATTTTGATTTTTAAGTAAACTAAACTAGTAGTCTAATATCTTCTTACTCTTAAGCCCCTCATTCTCCCAGTATGCCCAATTAGATCATTTATCATTACTATCTTTAAGTCTACGACCATTTTTCAACATAAGAGTTTAATAAGCTTTTAACAGTTTTAAAATTAATTTAAAAAGTGCCTTTCAACCTACTATCTTGTATAATGTATTCTCTTATAAGTCAAAGACTTTCCTTCCTATAACATGGGCCTCTTTTTGAATATTACACCATAGAAAAATAAACCAAAGGAGCAAATAAAATAATCAACATTTCTGCAAGACTTAAATACAGCAGAGAGAAGGAAGTTGGATAAACGGAGCAGTTCACACCTCTAGTTAATTCTAGAAAAGTCCAAGATCCTATTAAGGAACTACTACATAGAAATAAATGAACCAATGAGAAGGCAAATAAAAACTGAGTAGGGAGAATAGAAAAATAATCCTGAGGCTGGGTGCAGTGGCTCAGGCCTATTATAATTTCAGTACTTTGGGAGGCCAAGGCAGGCGGATCACTTGAGGTGAACAGTTCAAGACCAGCCTGGTGAAACTGCATGTCTCTTAAAAATCCAAAAATTAGCCAGGCATGGTGGCAGGCACCTGTAATTCCAGCTACTCAGGAGGCTGAGACAGGATAATCACTTGAACCTGGGAGGCGGAGGTTGCAGTGAGCACAGATCACACCACTGCACTCCAGCCTAGGTGACAGGGCAAGACACTGTCTCAAAAACAAAAAAGTAACCCTGAATATGGAATGGTGGAAAAGCAAAAGCAAAAAAAAGTGGCAAAATTATCTATCAGATGAAGTGACGAAATAAAAAGTTTCGAGTCAAGAATAAGTAAGATGTATAATAAAAATTTATGATAGACTTTGCCAAGTCTATTTTAGTATTTAAAGTATTTGCCAAGTCTATTTTTGTGTTTAAAGAATGCTGGCCTGCTCCAAACATTAAATATCTTAAATGATTATAGAAAACTGCCCTTTTATGATAGATTAGTGACATCAAATCTCCATTGATACATAGTGACTGAAATAAGGCAATGCATTTATACCTCGATTTCCTAATGAATAACATTTAATCCATATTTCCCAAGCATATGAGCTGTTGTTGGGTAAATAAACTAAGTATTGAGAAGGAAAGATGATTTCCAAAAGACACTGAGGTCATCTGACATTTTAGCCCAACCTTGGTATTAGAACAACTTGAAAGAGATTATACAACATAATGAGATGCTTATTAATATTTATAGTGAAGAAAATATGTGTTGGAAAGCCAGAGTCAGCATCCTGACTCAGTACTATCTTAGATCTTCTACTGCTAGAGAAAATACACTTTTACATAAAATAATAAATATGACAGAAAACCTTAATACATTTCTGACAGCATTGCAATAACTAAGAAGAAAACTAGTTGTGCAACATATACAGTAAGTATGTGAAATGGCTAATAGCTGCTAGTAAATGCAGCCTGTGGCAGTACCTAGTAGCTTAGGCAATGTATATCTTGTAGCTGTCTAAAGTAAATTATGCTCAAAATGGGTAATATTGAAAATAATACTTAACACATGGGGAAAGCACAATGGAAAGAGAGCAGAAAAGTCACTGCTTTCCGAAATACTAAATAGACAGTGTCATCTTTTTTTTTAATTAATATGGCTCAGAGCAATATGAAAACTATTCTGGACTGAGATTGAGAAAATAGACTTGATAATTTTTAACAAGCCTAATAATAGACTATGAGAATTAAATCAATCACTTGAAAGTTTGTAAACATGTATGAAAATGTGAGTAACGTGATAATTTTAAAAAAATCAATAAATTGTCGGGAACAAAAAATACACTACGAAACTATGAATCATTGGAGAATCTAGGCATTCCTTACCAATACTTCAGTGTTTTATCTATTCATCGTGAAGAAGAAATTGGACAGAGCAAGGTGCCTGTAGTTATGAGACTTCTAGGGTCTGTTATCACAAATCAGAAAAATCTAATATGCTTTTTTTAATATTTAAAAATGTTTCTCAATGCTAAATGTTTAACTTGCTCCACAGAGTTTGGCTCACAGCAAAAGAATGTAAGGCCCCTTATTCAATAATGCCAGATTATAAAGCATCTTATTTATGGATAATATGTATTTAATGATGTTAGCCATTAAATTAGTATAATTAATGCTTCCTTATACAAATCACAGGCTCCATAAGAGCAATGCCTTTTCCATTCCCCTTCTTTTGTTCAGCTTCCAGCATGGTATGTACATGTAGAATTTGCTTAATAAATATGTGTTATAAAGAATAATTAGTTTCCTACCTCAATTTCCTGCTTGGCTTCTATGAAACTATGAGTAGGATGGGAATGAGTATGTTTCTTTTAGTTGGCAGGATTTACTTGCCACAGTGAGCTTTCTTAAGTTGTATTCTCACACCAGATGTAAGGAACTCTATCAACTGGACATGTCATTTGGGGCAAAATAAACTGAAGGAGTTTAGTATTAGTTGCCATCCAAATCTCAGGCAGTCCCAGATTTATTAGTTAGGCATTTCCAAACTTTCTCTATGGATTGTTTTTTATGAAGTAGATGATGATGATGATGATGATGATGATGATGATGAAGAATACAACTGTCTCTTAAACTCAAAAAATATTTCCACTTGTGTAATCTCATTCAATTATTATAAAGACATGGCCATGATTACTTGAGAGAAAATTAACTATTAAAGATCCAATGAGGTGCTAATAAAGTCATGCATGCCTCAGGAATGGGGATTCGTTTCAAGAAATGCATTGTTAGGTGATTTCATCCTTGTGCAAGCATAATAGGGTGTACTTGAACAAATCTGGATGGTATGGCCTACTACACACCTAGGCTATCAGTATAGCTTATTGCTTCTAGGCTATCAACCCATGTAGCATGTTACTGTACTGAATGCTATAGACAACTGTCATACAAGGTAGCTATTTGTGTATTTAAACATAGGAAAGGTACAGTAAAAATATGATTTTTTTTAATGGTACACCTGTGTAGGGCACTTACCATGAATGGAGTTTGCAGGACTGAAAGTTACTCTGGGCAAGTCAGACAGTAAGTAGTGAGTAAATGTGAAAGCCTAGGACATTACTGTACACTACTGTAAACTTTATAAACATGGTACATTTAAGCTATACTAAATTTATAAAAAATGAAAATTAAGGTATGTGTGCTCGATGGCTATTATGTCACTAGGCATTTTTCAGGTCCATTACAATCTTGTGGAACCATCATCATATATGGAGTCCATTGTTGACTAAAAGGCTGTTATGTCACACCTGACTTCACTGTCAATATCACTATCAGTATGTTTGTCAGAACCATTCAACAAGACTCTAGCAAGTTCCAAACTTTCCCATATCTTCCTGTCTTCTTTTGAGCCCTACAAACTATCTGTTACCCAGTTCCAAAGTTGCTTCCACATTTTTGGGTATCTTTATAGCGGTACCCCACTCCTGATATCAATTTTCTGTATTAGTCTGTTTCACACTGCTATAAAGAACTACCCAAGACTGGGTAATTCATAAAGAGTTTAAAGTGACTCACAGTTCTGCATGGCTGAGGAGGTCTCAAGAAACTTAAAATTTCATTTTTAGCAAAATGCCTGACACATAGCAAATAGTCAATAAACATGAGGAATTAAATGAAGAATGAATGACCAAATGGTAAAATCAGGCCTGACTCCAAATTCTATGTTCATTCCTCTGTATTAGGGAGGTTTAGCAAACTTTTAATTAGTCACAGGTACCCTACAGGCTTAGCAGTATATTTATAGGAAGTAAATAATTGTAAATTTTTAAAAAATTAAATGTAGGGGCCAAGCGTGGTGGCTCATGCCTGTAATCCCTGCACTTTGGGAGCCCGAGGCAGGGGGATCACAAGGTCAGGAGATCGAGACCATCCTTGTTAACATGGTGAAACCCCGTCTCTACTAAAAATACAAAAAATTAGCCAGGAGTGGTGGTGGATGCCTGTAGTCCCAGCTACCTGGGAAGCTAAGGCAGGAGAATGGCATGAACCTGGGAGGCGGAGCTTGCAGTGAGCTGAGATCACACCACTGCACTCCAGCCTGGGCAACAGAGCGAGACTTCACCTCAAAAAAAAAAAAAAAAAATTACATGTAGGCAGCCCCATTAAAATAATGACTTACAAAGCTTCTTTTAGAAATCACATTTTTTGGAAAACTAGCATTGTTTCCTGAATACGAGCTATTGTTTCATGATATATTTAGTAAGTTAACAATGGAAACATTTTTAGTAAATTAAATAATTTTGTTTACAATCTAAAAACCAAATTTCTTTTTCAGAATTTTAATAAGTTTATGATTTATTATTTATAATAAAATATGTCAAACTTAAACCTATTTTTATTGGATAGGATGCGAATATTGAACACAATTAGATTAGTGACATTTTAGGATGATCTCAAGCAACTTTTCTTTTCTCTAACAATTTGCCTTGATAAACTTCAAGAATAAGCAAGGTATTTAAGATGGCATTCTCAGGATTTTGGTCCAAATAAATAATTTTAGGTTTCACTTAAACTAGTTACCATAGTACCTAACATGTAAATACTAAACTAAAATAATGCTCCCTCTAATTAAAACAATTCAAAATAACCACATCAATTATGCACAAAAGAAACATACAATTTTAAATACTGTTTTCAGGGATACTAATCTGGTAAATATGACATACATGTTCTGATTCCAGTGGGGATGTACATTAATTAGAAAATTCATCCATATAGTAGTTAACTGGGACATGCATAAGCAACCGAACCACCCATTGCATTTAGAATTATATAGCTGTCAATTAAATTTTTAAGAATCACCCATTGCATTTAGAATTATATAGCCATCAATTAAATTTTCAAGTGACTTTCTTATGAAGGGATTATGATACTAGTCCTGACTTTAAATAGAACAGACCTACAAAATAGAATTATTTCCTATTTATTATTTAATTCTATTTATGGCTTCTGAAATTCTGGCTAAACTTAAGTTTTTCAATCCATGAACTTAAAGTGCAATTTAAGGGATTTAATATTATCTTATTTAAAAGATAAGAAAACCAGGCTGGGTGTAGGTGGCTCACGTCTGTAATCCCAGCACTTTCGGAGGCCAAGGCAGCGGATCATGAGGTCAAGAGATCGAGACCATCCTGGCCAACATGGTGAAACCCCATTTCTACCAAAAATGCAAAAATTAGCTGGGCATGGTGGTGCATGCCTGCAGTCCCAGCTACACGGGAGGCTTAGGCAGGAGAACTGCTTGAACCCAGGAGGTGGAGGTTGCAGTGAACCAATATCGTGCCACTGTACTCCAACCTGGTGACAGAGAAAGACTCCATCTAAAAAAAAAAAAAAAAAAAAAGAAAAGAAAAGAAAACCAAAGGCCACATTGTATGACACAACATAACCCTGTGATCTCTGGGTCACAAGTTTGAATACAACTTCAAAAGAAATGGTGTCAATAACTAAACTACTTAAGAAGCAGACTTCAGATAACAAACAAGATCAAAGTTGCGTACTCCTTACTTAAGGATAGTAAGTACAATTTGGCTAAAGTTTTTTTTTTTTTTTTTTTTTTTTTTCACATTAATTTTAGATGAGAAACTGGAATTCTAAGGTTTTGCTTTGTTTTGTTTTGCTAATACACTCCTGTATTAAAATACAAGGGGAAAAATAACCAAAAGTAGCCAATTAACAAATAACCCCTGTCCCCAAAAGGGCATCTGAAACTATGTATATCAGAATTTGCAAATTACAAAAAAGCAAATCAACAAACAAGTTTTGCCCGCCTGAGACAGAGATGGATTACTATAGTTTGGCTCTCTGTCTCTATCCAAATCTCATCTACAATTGGAATCCTAACATGTTGGGAGATTGGCCTGATGGGAGGTGATTGAATCACGGGGGCAAACTTCCCCCTTGCTGTTCTCATGATAGAATTCTTATGGGATCCGGTTGTTGGATAAGCATATGGCTCTTCCCCTTCCTGCTCTCTCTTCTGCCATGATGTAAGATGTGTCTTGCTTTCCCTTCACTTTCCACTGTGATTTTAAGTTTCTTGAGACCTTCTCAGCCATGCAGAACTGTGAGTCAATTTAAACTCTTTATGAATTACCCAGTCTCGGGTAGTTCTTTATAGCAGGGTAAAACAGACTAATACAGAAAATTGGTACCAGGAGTGGGGTACTGCTATAAAGGTACCTGAAAATGTAGAAGCAACTTTGGAACTAGGTTAACAGGCAGAAACTGGAATAGTTTGTAGGGCTCAGAAGAAGACAGGAAGATACGGGAAAGTTTGGAACTTCCTAGAGTCTTGTTGAATGGTTTTGACCAAAATACGGATAGTGATATTAACAATGAAGTCCAGGCTGAGGTGGTCTCAGATGGAGATGAAGAACCTCTTGGGAACTGGAATAAAGGTCGCTCTTGCTATACTTTAGCAAATGAGACTGGTGGCATTTTTCTCCTGCCCTAGAGATCTGTGGAACTTTGAACTTAAAAGAGATGACTTAACATGTCTGGCAGAAGAAATTTCTAAGCAACAAAGCATTCAATATGTGACCTGGCTTTTTCCGAAAGTGTACAGTCACATGTGTTCACAAAGAGATTACCTGATATTAGAACTTATGTTTAAAAGGGAAACAGAGCATAAAAGTTTTGAAAATTTGCAACTGGACCATGTGGTAGAAGACAAAAACTCATTTTCTGGGGAGAAATTAAAGCTAGCTGCAGAAATTTGCATAACTAAAGAGAAGTCGGACGTTAATAGCCAAGATAATGAGGAAAATATCTCCAGGACATTTAGTATATCTTTGGGTAGCCCCTCCCATCAGAGGCCTTGAGGCCTAGGAGGGAAAAAATGGTTGTGTGGGCTAGTCACAGGGCCCAGCTGCTCTGTACAGCCTTGAGATATGGCACCCTGCATCCCAGTCACTCCAGTTCCATTCATGGCTAAAAGGGGAGAAGGCACAGCACAGGCCACGGCTTCAAAGGATGCAAGCCCCAAGCCTTGGCAGCTTCCACATGGTGTTGGGCCTGCAGGTGCACAGAGACAAGAGCTGAGCTTTGGAGCCACTGCCTAGAGATTTCAGAGGATGTATGGAAACAGCTGGATGTCCAGAGAGAAATCTACTGTGGGAACGGAGCCCACATGGAGAACCTCTACTAGGGCAATGCAGAGAGGAAATATGGGGTTGGAGCCCCCACACAGAGTTGCCACTGAGGAACTGCCTAGTGGAGCTGTGAGAAGGCAGCTACTGTCCTCCAGACCCCAGAATGGTAGATCCACCGACAGCTTGCACCATGAACCTGGAAAGGCTGCAGGCACTTAACGCCAGTCTGTGAAAGCAGCCACAGGGGCCATACCCTACAGAGCCGTGGGGGTAGAGCTGCCCAAGGCCTTGGGAGCCCACCTCTGGCATCTGCATGTCTTGGATATGAGATATGAGGCCAGGGGAGATTATTTTGGGGCTTTAAGATTTAATAACTGCCCTGTTTGGTTTTAGATTTTCATGGGGCCTATAGCCCCTTTGTTTTGGCCAATTTCTCCCATATGGGAAGGGAATATTTACCTAATGCCTAAACTTCCGTTGTATCTTGAAAGTAACTAACATGTTTTTGATTTCATAGGCTCACAGGAGGAAGAAACTTGCCTTGTCTCAGATGAGACTTTGGACTTGGACTTCTGAGTTAATGCTGAAATGAGTTAAGGTCTTGGGGGACTTTTGGGAAGGCATGATTGGTTTTGAAATGTGAAAGAGACATGAGCTTTGGTAGGGGCCAGGGATGGAATAACATGGTTTGGCTCTGTGTCCCCACCCAAATCTTATCACAAACTGTAATCCCCATGTTTTGGAGTTAGGGGAGTGGCCTGTGGGTGGTGAGTGAATCATGGAGTGGACTTCCCTCTTGCTCTTCTAGCGATAGAATTCCTAGGAGATCTGGTTGTTTGATAAATGTGTGGCTCTTCTCCTTTGTGCTCTCTCTCTCTTCTGCCATCATGTAAGGCATGCCCTGCTTCCCCTGCACCTTCTGCCACGATTGAAAGTCTCCTGAGGCCTCCCAGCCATGAGGAACTGTGAGTCAATTAAATCTCTTTTCTTTATAAATTACCAAGTCTCAAGTAGCTTCTTACAACAGTGTAAAAATAAACTAATACGTGGACTTCACATATTAGGTTGGTACAAAAGTAATGGTAGTTTTTGCAATTACTTTTTTTTATTATTATTATACTTTAAGTTTTAGGGTACATGTGCACAAGGTGCAGATTTGTTACATATGTATACATGTGCCATGTTGGTGTGGTGCACCCATTAACTCGTCATTTAGCATTAGGTATATCTCCTCCTGCTATCCCTCCCCCTTTCCCCACCCCACAACAGTCCCTGGAGTGTGATGTTCCCCTTCCTGTGTCTATGTGTTCTCATTGTTCAATTCCCACCTATGAGTGAGAATATGCGGTGTTTGGTTTTTTTGTCCTTGTGATAGTTTACTGAGAATGATGATTTCCAGTTTCATCCATGTCCCCATAAAGGACATGAACTCATCATTTTTTATGGCTTCATAGTATTTCATGGTGTATATGTGCCACATTTTCTTAATCCAGTCTATCGTTGTTGGACATTTGGGTTGGTTCCAAGTCTTTGCTATTGTGAATAGTGCCGCAATAAACATACGTGTGCATGTGTCTTTATAGCAGCATGATTTATAGTCCTTCGGGTATACACCCAGTATGGGATGGCTGGGTCAAATGGTATTTCTATTTCTAGATCCCTGAGGAATCGCCACAGTTTCTTCTAGGGTTTTTATGGTTTTAGGTCTAACATGTAAGTCTTTAATCCATCTTGAATTAATTTTTGTATAAGGTGTAAGGAAGGGATCCAGTTTCAGCTTTCTACATATGGCTAGTCAGTTTTCCCAGCACCATTTATTAAATAGGGAATCCTTTCCCCATTGCTTGTTTTTGTCAGGTTTGTCAAAGATCAGATAGTTGTAGATATGCGGCTTTATTTCTGAGGGCTCTGTTCTATTCCATTGATCTATGTCTCCATTTTGGTACCAGTACCATGCTGTTTTGGTTACTGTAGCCTTGTAGTATAGTTTGAAGTCAGGTAGTGTGATGCCTCTGCCTTTGTTCTTTTGGCTTAGGATTGACTTGGTGATGCAGGCTCTTTTTTGGTTCCATATGAACTTTAAAGTAGTTTTTTCCAATTCTGTGAAGAAAGTCATTGGTAGCTTGATGGGGATGGCACTGAAACTATAAATTACCTTGGGCAGTATGGTCATTTTCACAATACTGATTCTTCCAACTAATGAGCATGGAATGTTCTTCCATTTGTTTGTATCCTCTTTTATTTCATCGAGCAGTGGTTTGTAGTTCTCTTTGAAGTGGTCCTTCGCGTCCCTTGTAAGCTGGATTCCTAGGTATTTTATTCTCTTTGAAGCAATTGTGAATGGGAGTTCACTCATGATTTGGCTCTCTGTTTGTCTGTTATTGGTGTATCAGAATGCTTGTGATTTTTGTACATTGATTTTGTATCCTGAGACTTTGCTGAAGTTGATACAAACACCTCTAAGCAAATAAACTAGAAAATCTAGAAGAAATGGATAAATTCCTTGACACTTACACCCTCCCAAGGCTAAACCAGGAAGAAGTTGAATCCCTGAATAGACCAATAACAGGCTCTGAAATTGTGGCAATAATCAATAGCTTACCAACCAAAAAGAGTCCAGGACCTGACAGATTCACAGCCGAATTCTACCAGAGGTACAAGGAGGAACTGGTACCATTCTTTCTGAAACTATTCCAATCAATAGAAAAAGAGGGAATCCTCCCTAACTCATTTTATGAGGCCAGCATCATCCTGATACCAAAGCCTGGCAGAGACATAACCAAAAAAGAGAATTTTAGACCAATATCCTTGATGAACATTGATGCAAAAATCCTCAATAAAATACTGGCAAACCGAATCCAGCAGCACATCAAAAAGCTTATCCACCATAATCAAGTGGGCTTCATCCCTGGGATGCAAGGCTGGTTCAACATATGCAAATCAATAAATGTAATCCAGCATATAAACAGAACCAAAGACAAAAACCACATGATTATCTCAATAGATGCAGAAAAGGCCTTTGACAAAATTCAACAACCCTTCATGCTAAAAACTCTCAATAAATTAGGTATTGATGGGACATATCTCAAAATAGTAAGAGCTATCTATGACAAACCCACAGCCAATATCATACTGAATGGGCAAAAACTGGAATCATTCCCTTTGAAAATTGGCACGAGACAGGGATGCCCTCTCTCACCACTCCTATTCAACATAGTGTTGGAAGTTCTGGCCAGGTCAATCAGGCAGGAGAAGGAAATAAAGGGTATTCGATTAGGAAAAGAGGAAGTCAAATTGTCCCTGTTTGCAGATGACGTGATTGTATATCTAGAAAACCCCATTGTCTCAGCCCAAAATCTCCTTACGCAATTACTTTTACTGGCAAAAACTGCAATTACTTTTGCACCAACCTAATATAATCATATTTTCATTTTATAGATGAGAAAGCTATGGTCCAGAGTGGTTAAGCTGCTAATAAGTGTCATTGGCAACAGGACATAATTTCTAAGAACATTTCTATTCTTCTTTTTAGACCAGTGCTATCTAATAGCACCTTCTATAATGATGGAAATGTTCTATGAAACTTAGGAATGAATTATCACTCTAAGCAAGACTAATTCTCTATATGTAACTGTTCACATCTAGAACTGTGCCCTGGGAAATATCCACAGACCTTGTAAAGATCTTGATGAGAAGTAATCATCCCAATAAGAATTCCTGTTTGTGAGGACTGATGAGAAGCAATCATCCCAATAAGAATTCCTGTTTGTGAGGACTTCTGTGTAGCTTTGGTAAAAATAAAAGGCAGCTCATGATCACCTAGCCCAGATGAGTCTTCCACACAAAGGTAAAGACAAATGTAATGTGAAATAACTTTCAGAAAATAATATATGTTGCAGAGACAGGCAGACATGTTAGAAAATAATAGATAGAGAAAATAATTTACTATAAGTGTATTTCTTCATCCTAAGCAACTCCTTGCAACATTTACTTAAGAAGCAAATATTATTTTTGGAAGGCCCTGGCATATGATTTCTGACAAATGATGGAAGGAATTGGAATGGAGAAATGAAAAACCATCTTGCATCTCTGATAAAATCAAAATTGGCTTCAGCACTCAAAATATGCAAGGCTTGGTTGTTTGTGTTTAGACAGAATTAAAAAGGAACTTCTAGATCTTATTTTAGAATTGTTTTTTCACTTGGCTAAAACAGTAAGCAGGATAATCTGGTACTATAAAAGCAGGAATATGTATTTAGTTTGCCAATTGTTGTGCAAAAATAAAAGCAAATCTTGGAAAAAAAGTTGAGAAGGGCTGATCCATTTTAGGCACTGGTTACACAAATTATAAAGAATGGGTATAACTCTCCTGGTGAAGAAATTCACAGCTAAGCCAAGAAACTCGGGGTTTCCAACACAAACTACTCGCTAATGTGACACTGGGAAGGTCTTTTCACATTGTGAACCTCAGTTACCCCATCTTTAAAATGGAGATAATAGAATCTACTTCATAGGATTACTTTAAGGACAAGTTAGTAAAAATCACATATATTATGTAACATGTAGCTAATGAATAATAGACACCCAAATACTTTCCTATTTCCATTTATTTATTTTGTATAAGAAAACAGGATAAAAATAACTTAAATGAAACCAAACTTTTAAATCTTAACATATTTACCAACAATTTTCTTATCCTATACTTCTATCTGGCAAAAGGAAATTGTATACTGAGTAACAGCAAGAATCTGAATGCCAATTGATTTCCAGAATGGTGCAGTATAATTAGGAAATTCATGAGTCAAATTCCTGTTTATGCCTGTACTGCAAAGGCTAATCATTTGTTTGTTTTCTATAAGAAGGACTTGATTAAAGCCTCTAGCAGCAATAATTAACCCTGTGCTTGAAGGATGCAGACTCAGCTAGCACTGTGTGTGCTAAAATCTGTAATTAATGCATAGGAATGCATGTAAATTAACAGATGAGTGTCATTTACACTGATGGTACAAATGCAGGTTTCTTTTTTTGGGAATTACTTCAGTGTTTTCTGCTAACCATTACATACTATAAACTCAGACTGATGTAAACAGCATTCTAACATCTATAAACAGTCTCTACTTCAGACCATGATCTAGATGAGGGGTTGGCAAACTTTTCTACAAAGGGCCAGATAGTAAATATTTTAGGGTTTCCCGACCTTAAAGTCTCTGTTGCAACTACTCAACTCTGTTATTGCAATGGGAAAGCAGTTACAAATAATACATAAACAAACATACAGGCTGAGCTCACTGGCTCATGCCTGTAATTCCAGCAATTTGGGAGGCCAAGGCAGGAGGATCACTTGAGCCCCAAGTTCTAGACCAGCCTGGACAATATGGTAAAACCAGATCTCTACAAAAATTAGCTGGTGTGCTGGTACACACCTGTGATCTCAGCTACTGGAGAGGCTGAGGCGGGAGGATTGCTGAAGCCCAGGAGGTGGAGGTTGCAATAAGCTGAGATCATGCCACCGATTTCCAGCCTGGGTGACAGAGTGAGACACTGTCTCAAAAAATAATAACTAAATATATAAATATATAGCATGCTCTCTCTCTCTCTCTCTCTCTCTCTCTCTCTCTATATATATATATATATGGCTATGTTGCAATAAAACTTTATCAAAAAAATAGGCAATGAGCCAGATTTGGCCTATACACCATAGTTTGTTTAACCCTGAGCCATAGTTTGCTCATCCCTGACCTAGATTCTAATTCTTAGGTAATACAGTACACTGTATAATCTTAGAAAATCAATATTTATAGATTAGATTTGGGCACTGAAATATAAACCTGATGTGAAAACCTGACAAGTTTCTGAACTTAAATTACTCTCCTTCCTCACATAAAATTTAGATAAACCATGACAGACTGAATTTACCACATGACTTTATTGTAAGAAACAAGTGACTCCAAAATATGAAAGTACTTCAGAAAAAACAGATATATATATATATTTACTTGTAAAGTATTATTATTATTATTATTATTATTATTATTATTAATTGGTCATCTTTTCAGCTCTCTGTTTTAAGGCACCTAGAGGACACATTTACTCTGGAATGACCACAGAGGATACAAACTACATAAAACATACTCAAGAGCTGATCCAGTAATGCTAAAATTTAAGACACACCTGGTAGACTTAGGATCCCACGGGGCTGCCATGTTAAGGAAGCAATTTCTAAAGTCAGACCCATGGTACACTAGTCATGAGAGATGTCTGTCAAGAAGTCCTTCACCAGTAAGTTTGGAAATGCTGCATATGATGCTATGAACATGAGTTTAATTACATTATGAGCATTAGTACTAAAGAGATATTTGTCAAAAACTTCTTGACAAATAAGTGTGGAACAGTTACACTTATTTCAGAGGCTCACAGTGAATGATTATAAACTTAAGATGCTAAGATGTCCTGCATAAACTGTGTACCTCTGTCCAATTTCCCAAATGTCTATCTATTGAGACTCTTTACCTTGTGAGTGAAGCCAATTAACAGAGCTCCCCAAAACTAACTTTGAGGAAAGCTTTCATAGAGATTATTCTGAACAGTTACATTCTTTCACCCTGGGTGTGGGAAAACTGCCCTACTAAACTTACATTTTTAACCACATAAGAGCAAAAACACTCATTTAGGTATTTACTTACATTTAATTTGTCTGTCATTATAATGGAACTTTTACTTATAAACAATTTTATGGAACTCAACCAAATTTATAAAATTTTTTAAAGCAGTATGAAAATTACACTCACCTCAATATACTTTAAAAAAGAAAACGCAAGGCATATTCCAAACATGAAATATTTCTGATTTAAACTTTAAAAAATCACAGACATGTATCTAGTGGAGCACTGTCAAGACACAGTGACTTAAATAACTTTGTGCTGAAGGCACTAAAGCTATTAAATCCAAAAAATTGTTGCTTTTGTTGAATATTGCTTAAACTGTCCATCAGGAAAGAAGGTTGAAAAATAACTGCATAGTTTATGAGTTTCCTGTATATGTGGCTTTCTGATTATTGGGTTTCTTCTGGTGGTTTTTTCACAAACTATTTAATCAAGAAAGGCAATCCTATTCTTACTGGGCAGGGAATATCTGAGTAATGATTTCTCTTAACTCCAAATGTTTATTTCATTTGCAACCAGAAATTTCTTACACGACAAAGACGAACATTTTTGTCTAGTCATGTATTTTGATATAGAAGTTGAATCTGCCTTTGGAGCTAAACATATAAATTAACCAAAATCAGCTCATATCAAAATCAACACGATACCCTTTTTCTAGCATTTAGCAGTCTAGCATAAACCCTGACATGTACTAGGCATTCAATAAATGTTTGGTGAATGAATAAATGAAGAAATGAGTCAGGCATTTGTCAACTACTGTAGTTCAAATATACAAATACTGTTATTTTAAAATAATTTATATTGAATAATTTAAAAATATATTATTAGTCCAAATATCCAGTAATTCAAAAGATCTGAAACAGTGATAATATGTTATTACAGTCATTCTTTTCAATATCATAACCATTCTTTTCCCATGCACGGCAATGGAGAACTAAGAAATTTTATTCTAGACAAGATAATATACCCATTCATGATACACAGACACTAGACACATAAAATTTAATTATAGTGCTTAGATTATATTCTGACCAGTGAATATGCCTCTTGTGATTTTTGGATCCTAGAATACATCAATTAAAATTCAATATCATAACATTCCCTTATGGAAGAATAGGGCAATCCTGCCTTGAATGCTTAGGCAAAGGTACATATCCAAATAAAACCAATCATTTAAAAGCTATGAAGGGTTTCCCTCATTTCCAGTGAAATAGACATGGATAATATCTACTTAACAGTACACTTGCAAATTATTTCACATTAGTGAAAAGGGAAAAACTTGTTTTCTCATCACTCTGAGTATCAATTTGGTAAGTTTACATAGCCACAAAATGTTGGTTTCATTTATTCAGACAGATAATACGGTTCCTACCATATTCCATTGCCATTTGTGAAACATTCGCTTATCTCAAAATACATTAAAAAATCCTTCCCACATAATTCTGGCAAGTTATTTATTTTATTTTAAAATATATTAATATTTCAGAACACACTTCCCAGGACACCCTTACAACTCATATGGCACAGACACCACATTTCTTCAATAAAAAATAAAAGCCATTTGTGTCTAAATGCACTTGGAAAGATTTCTTAAGGTAATTTTTGTTTTCTTTACTCTCAATGAACAGAATTATTAACATCTGAATATTGACAACTTTTTAATCATCAAACGTCCATTATATATTATGGCAAAATTAATAAACTCCAACACGGCAATTTAGATAGATCTAAATTTTCACAAACGATATCAGATATTGTTCTAAGTATTTATATGCATAAATCATTGCTAATCCCTGGATACCTTTTATAAGTAAAATAGCCAGATAACAAAAGAAGCAATAAAAAACACACTTAAAATATACTGTGCAAGGAAAGTACAATTGAATGCTTTTAAAAATATCAGTACTCTGGGCAGGTTAATATTTGCCAAATTCGTTTGCTCCTTTGAGGTTTGCTGGTTGATCTGAATTTATTGGAGTTCATTTCATTGCTTTAGAACTCATTACCATTAGAATTCTGATGATTGAGGGAGCAGCTAATACATACTGACCCATTTAATCTTAGAGTAGACTTCTAAAATAATAGTAAGAATTAACCACTTTGGAACCTCAGAGTAGCCATATCATAGGCAAATGTCTCTTTCAGGCCGTCACTAATTGAGTCCAGTTACTTTTTATTGGTCCTTCAAGATACCACACTGCATAGAGCTTATTTGGAAGTCTAATTTTTTGTGAGAACTAGCAGGTTATTTACAAGTAGGGACAATGAAACAGACACACTTTCCCTTGGAGAGTTTCCAGAATACTGTGAGTTTCCTGAATAGGTGTTTCCATGAATTCAATATGGCTTATCCATCAATTTTGGATCTGGTGGAATACACCAAAATAAAAAGGCTTACTACAAAAGCTGACAACCAGGGAGCAGAAAACTGCTAGATCTGTTCTATAAACCCAAGGAAATATATATAATTAATTAATCCAGCATTTGTTAATAAGCAGACTGTCCTTAAGACTGTCCTATTAAAAGTTGAGTGAGAGGAACCTGAAAATACCTTTGTCACTATTTTGTCCAATTCACTTAAATTATATACATAAATTTTATTACATATTCTTATCTCCATAATAACATGTGGGGCTCAAAAGAAAGGGAAAACATTCACTATATTCAAGCATACAATACTGAGTTGAAATAGGGATTTAGTTAAACAAACAGGATGAAAGTGTTGTTGGTTTTAAATGTGTCTAATTTAGTTACTTACCTTTCATATCAATTCTGATGTTTCCAAGAGTCAGAAAATGTCATCAAGAAATAGACTTGGCTGAACAGTCTACACATACTCATACTGAAACACACTCTTCAAAAATATTATTAATAAAGTTAATAAAATCAAAATGAGGAATACAAGGGACAGAGAAGGCCACAATTCTGATACGGTAATTCTGCTTCGTCTCTAGAATGAAAAAAATCATTCTCACTCTCATTCTTCCTAGTGCAATCCAGACATCCTGCAAAGTTTTCCCATGGTATCACGTTTCTGAGCATAATACATGGTGTGGTTTCATTCCTACTCAGGCCTTCATTCTCCCAGGAGCTTCTTATTGTTTTTATAATTAAAGTATCTTCTGACTTCTTGGAAAAACTAGGAGGTCAAAATGAAAACTTTTCCCAGAAAGCTTTTACTGGCCCAGCCAGAACTTGCCATACACTAATATTTGCTACCTTTGTATTTCATGGGTTAGATATTCCCACAGATGAGTGTTTCCAGAGCCACACACAGCCTTTTCTTGGTATTATATGTCTCACCTATTTCTCTTGAAAGTGTGTATGTACAAGGAAGATTTGGGGAAAACTACAATTTGACTGGAGTTTGTACCATCCTCTGGGCATCATGCTAACTTACACAACTGTGAGGGCAGGAGGAGATTAATTAAAGTAAGGATATGTGTGCAAGTGCTAGCTATTTGCTAAGCAGAATAACAACACTGGAACTATCTCCTGGCCTGATGTTTAGAGCAACATATAAATGCTCTCAAAGCTTTTCCACTTGTTTCTTTTTTTCCGTAGTAATCTGGGAAAGTGGCTGCATTATTTCCTTTTTTTCTGGAATCTATAAATCTTTTAAAACATGTGTCAAGGTATTAGCTTCATAAATACTTCAAGCAGGAAAACTATATAGAAGGGAAAATGGAAATATGTGAACTTTGGAGATTGCAACAAAAAAGAAAAGATAAAAACATACATGTCAAATTATATATCTAGTTATTTTTTTAATCAATTTATCAGAATATACATTTGACAATTTAGGCTGGCTTTCATTGGAGAAGCCCATTAACTCAGTTAAGTGTCTGAATTTCTTCTGTTACGGAGAAAAAGAAGGCAAAGTCTGAAAATCACATACTAACAATGAATTGAAGACTGTAATGGGGCGTGCATGTATCATGGTTTCTCACCTTTGTTGCTATTAACATTTTGTATCGGATAAGTCTTTCTTGGAAGGGACTATTCTGTGCATTTTAGGATGTTAAGTAGCATCCCTGGCACTAAACGATACTAGTGTGCCCTGCCCAAATTGACCCCCAATTCTAAGCTAAAAAGCAACAATTTTCGTAACATTATTTCGGTAACAACATTTAACAGCATTTTGGTAATAATAAGCAGTCACATAGAATGTGAGTGTTAAGTGCTAGGGTCCATGCTAATAGCTTTTTACAAAGATACCTTGTTTATTAACCACAGAAACAATAACCTTACTTCTAATTATCATCTCCATTTTACAGAAAAGAAAACAGAGTCTCAGAGATATTAAATAACCTGAGAGTTCTAGTCTGTAATCGGTGGTTAGTGAAATTATGTCATGGCTGTTTGGAAAGCTAATATAACAAAACATTTCCTTCATGGAAAATGGCACTGGCCTGAAATTTAATCAGGGCCTGTGTTCTGGACCTCAGCCAAAAAATGTGAGGTCCCTGTATGTCAGTAGTAATATACTGGGAATTAATGTATTAGATTGTATTCAATTGCTCAAAGACAGCAGTTTGAGACAATGTATTGGAAAGAATAGGTTACAGCTCAGGATAATTCCTTGGAGATGTGCCTTGGGGGCAACCTGAGGGACAAAAGGGCATGAGATGAGAGGAGACTGGCTGAAGGCATCCAGTATCATACTTAAGTATGACTGTGAGAGAAAAAATTGTACCTTAAATAATGGCAGAAGAGTAATACATTTTGCTTAGCTTCTGATTTATTTATTTCTCAAAGGGGATGGCACTATCTCTGAAGCACAAATCCTGTAAATCTGTGACTGCATATGCCCATATGGATTTCACAGGATTGGAGAATGTGCTGACCTTTAGTGGGTAGGGGTTGGGGTACTAAATGTCCCATAATGCAAAGGACAGTACAGTACGCTCATTGAGCTTTCAAATGTCCCACCAGCTAGCCAACTAGATGAATAACTTGTGTATAATTATCTGAGCCTAGAACCTAGCTTTAAGTAAATTGAACACCAAGTATTTTTGGCGCACCTTTATATAGTTCACTAATTTTTTTTCAGAATACAACAACTATGCAAACCTGGAAGAGTTTAAAATATATTTGGTTTGGAAATTTACCAAGAATTGTTCACTATTTCAAAAAACAATGTCACCAACTCTAACACCTCTCATAGTATGAGTCACTGATGTAACACAGCTCCATTAGTGTGCAAATGTAGCTTCATATTCATGCTTCTACATTTAGGTAAAAGCAGCTGCCCACCTGATTATGTCTTCTATTACCCTCATCCCTGAACATTTGCATATTGAGATACATAGAATTTTATAAAAATATTTTTCCTCATATTTTTCCTTCATATTACCATTATGGAATTATAATGATTTTAAAAATAATATATGTTATATAATCTATGTTATCTATCTCATCTAACTGGATTATCTATGAATTTCATTTTTAGAGTAGCAAAATGGTACATGAATATATTTTATAAAAAGAATATACTGAATCTGAGACCCTGTCAAAAATTCTATCTTTTCTCACACATACAAATACAACACAATTATAAACTTAATAAACATTATTTATAGAATTCGACCAGATAATTTAAAGAAAAGAGAATTCTACAATGTAAAACCCCTTAATATAAGCTGTTTTAATAATTGGAAAACAGAACGAATAATGTTTTTGTTTGTCATGCCTAATTAGTTCAATAAGTTTTTATTAATAATTTGCTACATGGTAGGCACAGCTGTAGGTGTTGGAGACATAGAGGCAAACAAGTCTGACATGATCTATGCTACCACGGAGTTCTTATTTTCAAAGTGGAAGGTAAAAAATAAATACAAATGAACTAGAAGAGCAAAGTGCCTCTGATGAGCATGCAGAAGCATGTTTCAAAATGTCTGTGGTGAGATAAACAGATCAGCAACACACCAGGCCGTGCAATTTGGAAGCAAATCACTTCTTCAGTCTAGCTGCTGTTTTTTCTACTCCGAATCATATTCCCCCTTTCCTCATCTATGCCAGATCCCACTGAGCTTCAACCCTACCCTCCCATTTTACATACACTGCCATTTTAATTAATTAAGTGGAAAAGTTTTGACCCATCAACCAGAGCTTAAGCTGCTAGAAGAAGTGAATCCTGTCTTATGCTTCTTTGTGTTCCATCGTGTCCCCAGTAAAGTGGTCTACACAGGAGGTAATCCATAATGATCAATATATATGGAGGGGAAAATACTAAGAGAGAGGAACACTGTCACCCTGGCAAGAAAGGGCAGGTGAATGGGAGACTGAATGGGAGATTTAAGAAGTAGACTCTGACTCTCCCTTAATAACTTATTTCCACTTCCTGATGGAATTGCAGAATAGGATAAGTATAGACCCATTATGAATAGCAGATCCATTGAACAAAGTTGAAATTCTGATTTAGCCATTTATTATTGTAACCTTAGGCAAATACCTCAATGTCTCTGAGTCACACTTTCCTAACAGAGAACAACGAAAACCTAATGAGGTTGTTACAACATAATGCTTCAGAAGCCCATAGCAAATTGTCTGGAATACAGTAGTTAGTGAATAAGTATAGTTCATTTTCAGTTCACTATTTTAAGAGTTGTGCTTTCATAACTGGCAACAAATGGTATAAGCATTTTATGTCATCGGGACATATCAAACACATCATACATCATATGAACTCCCTAAAAGTTGAAATTGAAGAAAAAAGCTACAACAAGAAAAAGTAGTATTACAGTATTACAGTATTTCTATGTTCAACTGACAATTTTTTTTTTTTTTTTTTTTTTTTTTTGAGATGAAGTCTCGCTTTGTCACCCAGGCTGGAGTGCCGTGGCATGATCTCGGCTCACTCAACGTCCGCCACTGCCTCCCAGGTTCAAGCGATTCTCCTGCCCTAGCCTCCCAATAGCTGGGATTATAGGCACCCACCACCATGCCTGGCTAATTTTTGTATTTCAGTAGAGACGAAGTTTCACCATGTTGGCCAGACTGGTCTTGAACTCCTGACCTCAGGTGATCCACCTGCCTCGGTCTCCCAAAGTGTTGAGATTAGAAGCATGAGCCACCATGCCCATTCTCAACTGACAAATATGAGTCACACCAATTGTCATTACATGGTATATTGTAGATAGGTTAAAAGTAAAATCAAAGGGACAAAATATAGAGACTAACTGAATAAAAAACTTTTAATAGCTGAATCAATACTTTCTAAGCACTCCAGGTAGGAACTCCTTAGCCCCCACCCTCCTAAACAAATGCACATAAAAGCACACACCCTTTTTAATGGTACTAAAAGACCTAGAGTACACATTTTAATGAAGTTAATCACTACTTCCTCTCCCTGGGTAGAAATAATACATACCATATATAGGAATTATACATATCAAATCTCACTTCTTATTTTCATTATATCTTGTTTCTCTCAGGATGTTTTGTTTCTTCAAATGAAAGTCATACAGTACAGTATTACATTGCTGCTCAACTTCAACTTTAATACAATTATTTTAAAGCTACTCAGTCAGTTCTTTTGAACAGATGTTGTTATGTGGACCACCTTGTATAAACTTCAATTCCCAAGCTCTCTGCATATTGCTGTTGACATTCAGCTCATTGCAGAGCTTACAGAGTATACTTCACTGATGTAAATGCTACTCACACAGAGTCCAACCCAGAGCAGGTTCAGTCATTTATGGGGCAGAACAGGGACATGCAGGAATTAGGGCATAGACAGACTCACTTGAAGGGAGTAAGCAATCAAGAAAGTTCCAGCAGAGCTGGGAAAGAAACCTGAATGGGTAGATAGGTAGTCCAGGCAGTATGCTAGTACACAGAAGGCAGAGTTCAAAGAAATAAGAGAAGCAGGCAGGGAAGCTGGAGGAATAACCTTGGACAAAAGAGGTTTGGTCAGAAGGCCTGGCATGCGAAACTTACTTCCAGTTCTTTATAAACTGTGAATCAAGGCAGAGATGGAGTTTCTATGAATTAGGTACTCAATAGGAACTTCTTCACAGAGGTCCTTATTACTAAAACCAGAATTTACTGTCAGAACTGGAATGGCAAAATGAGAGACTTGATGGTATCACCAACTGGGTCAGGATGCAAGATGGTTCCAGGACCTGGAGAGACTGGTGTACAGCATTTTTGCTATAGGAGATAGACAGATTTAGCCATGAAGACCGACTCAACTGGCACTTACACATGGGGTGCAGCAGGTGAGGAAGACAGCTGGGAAGGTGAGAAAAGGGAAAGAAGCAGGTGCAGGGTGTATTTCCTTCATTTCTACTCATCTCTCTCTCTCTATCTCTCACACACATGCACACACGCACACACACAAACTCTTATATAATTGTCTGGTTAGGGAAGTAACATTTTAATTCACACCTGACATGGGTCACTATTCATACAATAAAACATATAAAGTGGAGGCTGCAAATAATTATGTACCAGAGATACTGTGGGCAGGATGAAAACCATAGTTCACAAAACTGTTAGTAAATAAAAAACAGGAGAGGGAAGGCTGGCCCTGACTGCCACCAGCAGTGTATAGTCACAGCTCTTCAGTGGAGTTCAAAGAGTAATTACAGAGGAGTGAGTTTTAAGTGCTGGTTACACAGCATTTAATGCAATGATCTATTTAGCCATCATGTTCCTTCTTTAAGAGGAAAATTTTAAAGCAGGCTTTTTAAAAAGTGACATTGAAAATATGGCAGCTTAAAAGTAAATTTTATTAGTAAACCACATATGAAAGCTTTGAAATGTTCCCTTAAGCTATGTCAAAGGATCATAAAAAAGTATAATTGTCAACAGCAGAACAGTGCCATTTTTATATATGAGTAGACAGCACAGAGAGGTTAGGCAACTCGTTTATGCCAGACAGCTAGGTAACAGCAAGTTGAGATTGAAAGCAATTCTCTTGGATGGATACAGAGAAGCTGCCTTTTTTACATTTCCCAAAAACATATTTAGAGAAAATGCAACACTTCATTCTCAATCATAACTTAGCACAGAAACCGGCAAATAGAAAGTGTTTGATAATTACTGAGGGGGGAATGATTGAATTAATAAATGAATAAATTATATAGCCTCTCCAACAAGTTCTGTAGCTACAGATTGGGGAGGACAGTCCGTTTTCCCAGAGTCTGCCTGGCAGGAGCTGGGTTAGCAAAACACATGAAACATGTTTGTGAGAAAACAGCATCGGAAAACCAGTGCCTGGCTCTACCCTACAAACTCAGATCCTCTTGAGGTATTATTCTTTTTTAAAAGTCCAATTAGTTGTTCCAGGGAAGCAAGGCTAATACAGTTGTCTCCCTTATCCACAGTTTTACTTTCCAAAGTGGCTGTTACCAGAGGTATACAACAGTAACATATTTTGAGGGAGACATCACATTCACATAATTTTTATTAAAATATACTGTTATAATTGGTCTATTTTATAAGTTATTGCTGTTAACCTCTTACTGTGCCTATTTTCTAAATGAAATTTCATTATAAATATGTATGGATAGGGGATAACATAGTACACAGATTTTAGTACTATTTGCAATTTCAAGCATCCACTGGGGGGCCTTGGAATATATTCCCCACATGCAAGGGGAGTAATCGCTATACATAATACTAGCTACTTACTCGTTAAAGTGATGGGCTTAAAACAAATACACTTTAAAAGTAAGATTTAGCTGGATGTGGTGGCTCATGCCTGTAATCCCAACACTTTGGGAGGCCAAGATGCGCAAACTGCTTGAGCCCCAGAGTTCAAAACACGGCAAAACCCTGTCTCTACTAAAAATACAGAAATTAGCTGGGTGTGGTAGTGCATGCCTATAGGGCCAGCTAGTGCCTATAGTGTCAGCTACTCAGGAGGCTGAGGCAGGAGAATCACTTGAACCCAGGAAGTGGAGGTTGCAGTGGGCGACAGAGTAAGACTATCTCAAAAAATATATAATAATAATAATTAATTTAATTTAAAAAATAAAAAGCAAGATTTAACATTTACAGAGCTTAATCATTATTTCGTTTACTGGCCTAAATGCCTTACAGATGGCATTCATCCTAACAAAGTCAATGAGTAGGTAATATGGTCAGCCCCAGTTTACATACATGGAAGCTCAAGGATGGGAAAATCAGGTCTTTTCCCCAGAATGAAAGAACAGAGGGAGTTTGAATCCAAAGCTGACACTTTCACCACACACAATAGTATTCATTAATATGAAGCAATAAGGATGCCATGAAAGATGGAATTGGGAGTATGTGGGGTTAGAATAAGTTAGCTAAAATGTTCTCTATGCTTGGAATGTCACAGTAGTGACTACCAAGGCTTCTTCGTGCAACACTCTTTTCTCAAGATTTGTGCCCTTGTGTAAACCCCTATTCCATGACAAAAAATAAAAAGTCAGTAAAAGAGCTTGTTGGTCAGGATGATGCATGCGACATCAAGATAAACCTGGTTTCAAATTTTGGCGCTGGCACTTATTACTATGTGTCCTTCCTTGAGCAAGTTATTTTATCTCTCTCAGCTTCATTTTCAGGATATAAAAGGGGAATCATAATAACTTACATAAAGTTTTTATGAGGTTATAAAGTTCTGAACCAGGGGCCATTATGCCCCATAAGGCATTTTTGGCTATCATAACTGGGAGTGGATGTTACCGGCATTTACTGAGTAGAGGCCAAGGATGCAACTAAATATCCTGCAATGCACAGAATAGCCCTACAACAAAAATTTACCCAGCACAGAATGCCAATAAAGCCAGTAAGTTGACAAATCCTTAAAGAAATACATTTGTGATATCCCTGGCATAATATTAGCAATCAATAAATGATTCTGCAGCTTTATCATACGTACAAAATTTGTGAAATAATTTAGGCCAAAGTTTTAAATACTAAACACTAAAGGATTCCTATTCCTTCTTTAATCCAGAAGAGAAAAAGTGATTTACTCTTAATTACTTTTGTAATGTTTGCTTTCTTGTAAAATATTGTTTTTTCTGATTCTTCCCCACATTAAATGAAATTATAATAAATTTCCAATGGCATTTAGAACAATTCGTAAGTTAAGCTATCATTCTGGCCCCAAAGTCTTGGTGGCTTATAAATGATTTACAGTATCCACTGAGAACAGTGGAGAATATTTTAGAAATGAAAATAAAAAACAAGGGATCATTCAAGAGTTAGTTTTTTTTTGTAGTGGAATCATTCCACCCCTCTCTATTGTCTGAGGAAGTAAGTTGCAGCACATCTTTAAGAAAATGCTACAGATCAGAATCCTCTGTTTACTTGTCTTGCGCAACTGTCTCAGTGCCTTTCTGGGCCAAAGTTTTGGCCCAGAAATGGGACAGTTTTCCTGGAATATTTGGAAAGATTTTAATCAGAAAGTGTGGTCAAGGGAACAGGAGATTCCTATGTTCAACAGAGAAGACAGCTGCAAAATAAAACTCCTTGCTTTGGAGTTCAACACTAATAAGCTTTCCGTGTACCCAGTAGAATTCTAGATACAAGTATAAGCACCAGAAACTCTCAAACAACATTGGCTTTTGTAAAACAGGATCTCTAAGCCTTCATTTCAGCTCTCAAAAGTTAACATATGTACTATTTACAAATTAGTAATTTACAATCTTCTTTCACCTAGGAACATGTCTTTACAAAACTACTATTGGTGAATGCTTTTGTAATAAGCTTGTTTTTTTTAATTCATTTATGGAGTATTTATTGATATTTTTATAGAAAGTCAACTGATTTTTGTGTATTAATCTCGTATTTTGCAACCATGATGAACTAATCAGTTCTACTTTCCTTAGCATTTTCTGTATGCAAGATAATGCCATTTGTAAGTAGAGGTAGTTTTATTTCTTCCTTTCCAGTCTGGATACCTCTTAGTTTCTTTTCCTTACCTAAGTGCCCTGGCTAGAACCTCCAAGACAATGTTGAATGGAAACAGCAAGAGTGAGCATTCTTGTCTTGTTTCTGATTTAACCGGAATGCAGTCAGCAATCATTCAGCAGCTGTGTGATCTCAGCAGCTGTGTGAATTTCATAAATTTTCTTTATTAAGTTGAGGAACTGTCCTTCTATTTCTAGTTTGCCATTACAGCGATTTGTTTCCAAACATTAACATTGCATTCTACATCCTACTTAATTATGGTGTGGTATCATTTTTAGATTTTGTTGTATCATCTTTGCTAAATTTTTATTCAGAATTTTTGCATCTACATTCATGAGAGATATGATCTATAGTTTTTTAAGTTATTTTGTCTAACTTTGATATCAGTATAATTTTTAAAACAGACAGTAACAAGTGTTGGTGAAAATGTGGAAAAATTGCTGATTTTTCATATCATTAAATTGCTGATAAGAATGTAAACGGTGCAACCCCTTTGGAAAGCAGTCTGGCAGGTTCTTAAAATGTTAAATATACAGTTACCACATGACCCAGTGATTCCACTGTTAGATACATACTCAAGAAAACGGAAAATATATGTTCACATAAAAACTTGTTTATAAATGTTCAAAGTATTATTCATAACAGGTAAAATAATGGAAACAACCCAAATATCCATCAACTGATGAATGAATGGATAAAATATGCTATATTCACACAGTCAAATATTATTCAGCCATAGAAAGAAATGAAGTACTAATACATATTACAATATTAGGACATTATGCTAAGTAAAAGAAGAGAGTCCCAAAGGCCACATCTTATATGATTTCATTTGCATGAAATGTCCTGAATAGGTAGGTCTATAGAGCTATAAGTAGATGAATAGATGCCAGGAACTGGGGACAGTGAAGAATGGGAAGGACTATAAATGGTTGTGGGTTTCTTTTTGGATAATGAAAATATTCTGGAATTAGACAGCAGTGACAGTTGCACAATCTTGGGAATATGCTAAAATCCACTGAATTGTACACATTAATTTTATAGCATGTGAATGATATATCAAGTTACATGTTACGCACACATACACATATATGCACACACATCTATTGCTGATCTCAGTTTCAAGAAACATGGAAATTATAACTAGAAATAACATTTCTTTATAGCTCATGTAAACATGCTGTTTTAACAAATGAAAACCTGAGATATAGAGAACTTAAATGACTCGTCCAAAATCGCCAAGTTATTTATATGAAATTTCAGAAAATTACTTTTAATTCTGGACTGCTTCTATAACCATTTTCTTATACACAAAAATTCTCCGATGTTGAAATCATTAAAACAAAAACAAAGTACTACTTTGACTCCTCCCGTTCTCAAAAGAATTTTTTTTTCATGTCATGTTGCATTCTCTTAAGTTGTAAGAAATGTCCTGGGACTCCTCTTATCTAACAGATGAAAAAATAAACATTAAGCATCAGGTATTTATCTCCATAAATAGGTTAGCGAGAAAGAAAACATCAGATCTACCTCCATAAAGCATTAATTTTCCGTATCAGATGGAGACAGAAGCTCTTCAAATGACTTAACGACTTTCTCCCAGCTTTCTTTCTCTCCTCATCCCTCCCTCCCTCCCTTCTTCCCTCCTTCCCTCCTTTCCTTCCTTTCCTACCTTTCCTACCTAGCAATGTAACTTTTTTTAAGTAGTTATCTCTTCTTAGGGTAAATGTACTCTGCATTTTAAACGATTTGAAACTTACCAAGGTCTGTTTTGACTTAAATAATGGAGCCTTAAAAAAGAACTATTACAGAAAATAAATACTGTGATAAACCCCAAGCTGGTGAAGTTGGTGCACAACAGGAGAGACATATTATCATCCTACATGGAGGAAGTATATATGACACCCATGGAAGGACCACACAAATCTATGAATTTCTAGACCTTGCTTCCTCTCAGGATTTACCTTTAGCTTCTCAGGCATGAACTTGGGGAAGCTCTCTGCCAGAAATGAGTGCTCAGAGTATTATTTACACTCTGCATCTGGGCCCACATCAGGGGACTGCAAGGGCTCTTCTACCTAGTGTATGTTCAAGACAGTTTCTAAGAAAGTATACCTTTTACTCTCTAGCAGAGATAGATTTATAACTAGGCTTCACTTCTTGCATCATGTGCTTAAAAAATCAGGGCTAACGTTCTTTTCATCTCTTAAACTGATAGATGATTGTTTTCATGATTATATTTGGAATGTTCCAGTTTAGTTAGTCTCAGAAACCCAATGAACATTGTTCTGCTTGTAACTCTGCTATCACTGAAATAAATGTATTATTTTATTTTTATTCTGGAAATTCTGAAGTTGCATGCAGACTAAAGAATGAGAGTTCTTCCCTAATATAATGCATATTGGTTTGCTCTGAAGAGAAACAAGCCCTTAAAATCAGGTTGGTCACAAATATGCACACCACATACGGCAGTTCAAATGAATAAACAGAACTGAATGGAATATACGGTTATGACAATTATATTGCTACAGTCTTACACTGTAGTTTGAGAACTGAAAGTAAATTTGATTTGCCACAGTTTAATTAAAAAGGAAAATAAATATTTGTGTTTAAATCTAACGATAATAGGGTGACTATAGTCAATAATAATTTAATCGTACATTTAAAATAGCTAAAATAGTATAATTGGATTGTTTATAACACAATAATAGATGCTTGAGGTGATGGATACCCTATTTACCCCGATGTGATTATTAAACATTGCGTCCCTATGTCAAAATAGCTCATGTACCTATAAATATATACACCTACTGTGTATCCAAAAAAAGAAAAAGAAAAATATGCTTAAAAAGCAATAAATATTAAAGTTGTTTAATTTTAAAGTATCATGTCTATAGTAATTAAGAATTACAGAAACTTATTTCCAAAACACTTCACATTGATTCAAAAGATAGAGTTCCTTCTTATTTGTTTGCTTCCTCTGTAATCCAGTCACAGTTTTGTAAATTCAAGACTATGTGAGAGTAAGCTCGTGATACCCAGCCTCCATATTTCTGACACTATTATTCATTTAAATACACATTTCTTTTGGAAATACCAAAAAGTATATTTGTAAACAACTTCGTAAAGATTACTTTTCAACATGTGAATACTTTATGCTTAAACATATTGTAGAAATACAAACCAGATTCTGTTTCTTACAAATGCAATTCCCTGTATGTTAGCAGACAAGATGTAAATGTTTAAACAAAACAATAAAAACAAAAAAAAGCAAACATACACCAAAACCAAAATTGTTTATTTCCAAGAAAATTACTATTCTCTACTGACAAATATGCTGATATGGAGACAAGACTTTAAAGATTATATGTCCACTGACAGAGAAATAATTATTTATTCCCATCCACTATGATATTTGTTTCTCTCAATAATCCTGTGAATTGACTCAAGCATATATGATAGAGGCCCATTTACAAATAAGTACATGATAACATGTATAGAAATTACTGGGAAATCTTGTTAAAATGCAGATTATTTTTCATTAGGTATGGGCCTAAGATTCTGCATTTCTAGCAAGCTCTCAGGTGATGCTGATGCTTCTGATTCTTAGCTCACACTGTAAGAAATAAACACACTCTAACCACTAGAAAAAAAAGGGTTATATATGAAATGGATCCATCATTTGCTTTAAATAATTGCACTATACTGACCAAGGCTATAGATGTTAATCTAATCATATGGTTTATTGTCTTCCACAACAACAACAACAAAAATCAACGAGATGCTAGGAAAAAAACACAGACTTTTATAGACAGAGTAACGGGGAATACTTAAATCTAGAAAGTTAAATTGAAAAAGAAAGGCTATAATATGATTCATTTGAATTAAGCTAAGCTATTTGGAGAAAAATCGTTGTAATATCATCAATCAGATCAGATATTTTAACCAATGATTCTAGTCCCTCTGAGAGTACTCTCTACTTGTGGCCCAAAATGACCCCAGATGGCAATCCAGACACGGCATTTGTGATGTTGAATCAGGGTCAACAAGGAGGGATTTTGTTAATTCCTTTCCTCATAAGAATATTATCATTGTATATAGATACATACAAACATATTCTCCACAAAATGGGTTAGTATACCATCTGTTATATTAGCAAATCTAGACGGTTTTCTATTAGCTATTACAACTGAGAATAATTTCTGGACTAGGCCTGCTAGTTAAAAAATAAGAAGAAAAAATTAAATAAAAAACTAAAGGCAATGTAAGAAATCTCAAGCATTTGCAGAATAAACTGGCATTTTACCTTAAAATAACTTTTTCACCTATGAATGATTCTGAGGCTGCTGCTATTTTCCAAATTAACAGAATACTCTCACCTTCATTTATATTAAGAGTTTCCCATACTTGCATAAATAACAAACGGCATGCCAATGTATTCTACATCTCTGTTCCACAATTGAGATGCTCCTGCAGTTAATATTAACAAAAGGCACCTCTCCCTTCAGTTTGCAATTCCGTGACTGTTTTTCCTATCTACTTTCCAATTAAAATTCTGATTATCTTCCTGGGTATCCTTTGAGGCCTCTTGTTTCTATTTTAGTAGTTGCTAGGCAAGCTCTATGCGAGTGCTTCAAAACATCAGAACAATCCAATGATGGGTATCCTCTTATAGAATGCTTCATGGATATTTAAACCTGGCCTCTACACATTACAGCTTCTACATTAATGGTCTTCTCTACATATTCACAGAGCCAAGTGCTTGGTTTGTTTGTTTAATTTCCCAAAGTAACTATGTTCAAGGCCCTGAGACCCAGTCTACAAGCTTATGGGATCTCATTGTCTTATATCAGCTTTCTTATGTTGATGGTGACTTAACTATTAGTTTTGCCTCTGAAGTTACGATTTTGCTATAAATTGCCTTTAGTTTTTTGAGTTTTCATGAATGTTGATTATAAAAACAAATTAAGCTTCATCAAGAAATCAGGTTGACCAGTTCTGCGTTCAATTAATTTTTGCTCCCAAATGATCTCAATTTTCCAGACTACAGGTGAAGCCTTCCTAAGATTTCATTCATTATCAGTCAACCAGAAAGTACTGAACATGTTCCATATGCTTAGCATTAAAGAAAGCATTCAGAAAAATACAGCCAAGATCATCAGAATTGTGCAAAAATGGCTTAGTCTTGTTGTCTAGGGATTAGGGAATGTCTCTCTGAAGCAGATTATAGGAATAGTTACTTTACAACAGATTTTTCCCAAGGAAAAGAAATTCTATTTCCTTCACATTAAAAGTATACAAGTGTTGTCTTAATTGTACACAAAGTTGAGAACAGCATGTGTTGCAAGTGAACAATTTCCCTTTTTGTTCTTTAATCTGACTAGGAATTGCCTCATTAATCTGTCCATTTTTACTTCACCACAACACTTACCAGGATGCTGCTGCCTATTAAGATTGTTCTGATGTTAAAAAACAAACAAACAAACAACAACAAAAGAAAAACACTGACTCAGACATGGCCTTTCTAAAGTGGAACAGCTGCCTACCTTCTCTCCTTCCCTTTTCCCTCCTTATTTCCTTCCTTCCTTCCCTCCTTCACTTTCCTCCTTTCATTCCCTGAAAACATTTTATACTGGTCAAATGGAAAATGAGGAAAACTATATGTAGCAGTTTCTTTAATGTATCTTTGTATATGCCAAACTACTTCCCCCTTACTATCTTTCCTCCAAATGCTTTATTTTTAATTTTCCCTAATTGATGAATTTATTGTGCAAGTATATAGGTTTGAACTATGTGTTTACACATAAGTGACACAGAAAAGTCTTCAGCAGTCATTATTCATGGAGATGTTGCCAGCCTACCTGAATGAGGAAGACACCAGCATTGACACACATGTTTAAGTAAGATATGATGATTTTTCCCTTGACTATATAAAGTAGCAGAGTGACTAACTGATAGCAGTGTTACCTTTAAGCAGATTCCTCTATTCTGTTCATGAAGAAGGTATATCTTCCTAAGGAAAGTTGTGTTTGAATAAATGCCTTTCTTCTATTTACTGAATAATTCAGAAAGTGCTTCTTTCAATTTAGCATACACAATCTCCTGAAAATAGCCAACTCAATAAATATTTGTTTAATGAATTATGGTAACCTTGCACTAGGCATCAGTCCAGTTTAATTTGAGCTCAAATAATATAAACATATGTCATTGTCCTTCTCTTTATACAAAATAGAGCAACATGCTAATCAGCATTTAATTTTTTGCCTACTATGCAGAAGAACAGGAAATGAAGGTATTAAGATCCAGTTATGCTATTTAGTGTATGTTATTTCGACAACGATTACAAAATCTTTGTCATCTCAACTATTGATGCATCTGAAATTGTCCAGTGAGTAGAAGGTGTAGACTTTGCAAAGGAAAAACCTTTATGTTGTTAATCATCTCAAACTTTCTGCCATTCTAAGTCGCATGTTTAGAGTAAGAGTTAAGTGGTATTTTATTCTTGGCAATGGGAAAACTATGACCGTTTTCACAATGAATTCCTATGTGCTAGGTGACCATTAAAGCAATAATTTAGTCCCCAGTGTTAGTTTTGTTCATATACTGTAGCACAGAAAATCTGCATTCTGTACCTTCTATTCCTTGAAGATGGTGAACACAAAAATTAAAAGATGTAACTATTTAAAAGATATAACTTTTTCATTTAAAAGATGTAACTATTGCCTTTCCCTCAAATGTGTCCTATTATGAAAATCTAACTTACAGATATTCAGATGTTTAAAATAATTGTGACCACTTTGTCTCCAAAAGGATTTTTCATTTTGTAAAAGAAAGCACTATAAACTTCTTTTTTTTTTTTTTTTTTTGAGACGGAGTCTTGCTCTGTCGCCCAGGCTGGAGTGCAGTGGCGCAATCTCGGCTCACTGCAAGCTCTGCCTCCCGGGTTCACGCCATTCTCCTGCCTCAGCCTCTCCGAGTAGCTGGGACTACAGGCGCCCGCCACTACGCCCGGCTAATTTTTTTGTATTTTTAGTAGAGACGGAGTTTCACCGTGGTCTCGATCTCCTGACCTCGTGATCCGCCCGCCTCGGCCTCCCAGAGTGCTGGGATTACAAGCGTGAGCCACCGCGCCCGGCCCACTATAAACTTCTTTTGAGAAACATGCTTCAGTATAATTCATTTCACATGAATTTGACAACTTTTCATTTAGACCCAATTTTCTATAGAGATTATCATGTGGCAGATATTCACAAATGCTTTATTTCAGGTGGAATTTTCCCTTGAGATACATCCCCACATAAAAACATTGTTAAATAACCGGGTATTAAATGTAGTCCGATTCCAACTTCCATTAAGTCATTTAAGAAAACAATTCCCATTGATGCTTGTCTGAGTGCTCAATATTCTTTTTACATCAGGGGAGTGAAATATGGAAAGTAGGCAACATACTCTGGAATTTTTGTTGAGCCTAAGTAACTTCATTTAAAGATAAAACTGAAATAATAAACATATAATTTCCAGTTTTAAATTTTAAGAGCCAAGAACACATTAGGTGCACTTCTCATTAAACAACTGAGATAAGGATCTATTTTAGTATCAATTAGGAGAGAGAAGAAATATGAGTGTCACAGACACTCTATTCTTCCCTCAAATACTATGAAACTTCTAACACCACCACAATTGATTAGACATACACACATATGTATATAGATATATGATATATTGTGTCATACATATTTACAGATGCAATATATAACTATTTGATTGCAGCTATTTTTATCTTAAGGAGATTTCAAGCTCTGGGACACTAATGTTTTTATCTCACTGAGAGACATTACAATGCTCTATGAACGGGGAGTATTAGCTCATTAATATTTAGAAAAATAAAACATTGTCATAAAGTGGAGACTATCCTGTTGACCAAACATTTGTATCTCTCCTTTCAAGCACGGAGGAAAAAAAACTAGGAGGAACATTTTGAAAAATAACCATTTGATTTTTAAAAAATAATAATTTTCAAACTGATGTTTTTAATTGACTTACATTATTAAAACTTAAATACTTAACATGTAATTTAGAATAATTATCTAATCGCCCAGCTTACATTTACTTTTACTTGAATGGTTTTTAAAAGTTTTGCTTTTTCTATAATTTCACGGAAGTAAAATATTTTATGGATATTTTGATGCCATGCTTATATTTGGCTAAGTAAAACTCATGGTTTTTAATGCTGACAAGAAATTAGCAGATCCTAACAACTTTTACTCATAAATGACTGCATTAATAATCAAAAGAAATAAAGAAAACGTTATACTATTTTAAAGGAAATGCTTAAAATTTTAAGAATGTGATTTTCTAGTTAAAACTGACCCTAGTTTTCATTATTTTTTAGGCTTTTTACATAAACTTACAAGATTTTAGTTTTACGTATTTATATTAAACTTTTTACACGAGACCAGTAAATAGCTTACTACTACTTTTTCATGTTATGTTGCCTTCTCTCACCATAGATTTTTGTCTTCCAATTCCTTAAAGTTGCACCTTACTAGTAAAAATAAAAAGTGTGTACAGCACTATCAGCTTTTCATATTATTTTACTAATAACAATAAAAAATAAAGCTCACCTATTTTTAAAATGTTATTTAATTAACTTAGTTATTTTGAACACTTCGTATCCAACATTTTTTGAAAAGTAAGACAACTTTCCAAGTTCATTTCTCTCTAAAGCACTTAGTATCTTACATGGAAGATAATGATATGTCTGTATGATCTTGAGCTGTTATAAAATGTCAGGTGCTGGAAATTCTTAACAGAGCTGCCCATAAGTCAATTAAATCATGGCGCCACATCAGCTTTTCCCCCATTCCCAAAAGAGTTTAAAAAAAAAAAAAAACTCTAATAACATCTACAATTAATAGCATTCCTGTAGCCTGTAGGTCTAGCCTGTTACTTTAGTCTTCCTCTGACAATAATGGAGGGCCTTATTATTTTTCCCCCTGGGCATTTATTAGGCATGATGAGGAAAAGGTTACATCTCTGGAAAAGCGCACAATCTTCAACTCTGTTCAGGTTAGATGCTTTAATGGGCATTACATTAGAAAGGCATTCTACGCTACCTATTATATTACTTCTCCCAATTAGAAATTCCATTTTAATGTGACTGCCAAAAATTAGTGCCTGCCCATTTGATACAATTGAGAGTGGGATTTGCTAAACATCAGTTAATAGAAAATGTGAGGCAAATGTTGTGTGGGTAGATTGGCTGCCAGTGGGGAGAAATGAATGGGTGGTAATGGAAATTAATGGATAAGGGAAACCCACTTTAATTTCCTTGAAAAATGTGCTATAACAGCTATCTTCATTAATAAATCAAACTTTTTTATTGTTTAAAAAGTCAACAACAAGATATTTTGATTTAACAAGACAGCACTCCTTCCTAAATCATATAACTCACAATCAGGTATCATTCTGTTGTATATATGCAAACTGCAGGCTTTGCTTTGGCAAATAATCTTTTACTATACTTAGCTCTAAATAAGATCAAACTGTCAATAACTAGGAAATAAGGTGTTAAAATGTCATTCTCCAATTTATCCTTTTAAGTAATAAAAATTGTTTTAAGTAAACACGTTTCTTTCCATGTCTATTTTTTTTAAATTTCTCCTCCATTATATCTTCCATTTTAATCCCACGTTAGGCTGTGGCCTTTTGTTAATGCTACTTCACATACATAAATTAAATTTCTGATAACCGAATGGAGACATAAAAAGACATAAAACACTTACATTTGAACTTAAAAGACAATATAGATTTATATGAATTCTTTTAGCATTTTATAACTACATTTATCTAAGACAGACTCATTTAAAGTGATTTCAGTCTGTATTTGTTTCCTCTAACATTTTTCTTTATAACAAATTTAGTTAATTCCATCTCTCATCTGAATTCTATGATCACGTAAAGCCACCTAAATTAAATCCATACCTGAACGGTCTAGGTAAATTCCCAATATAATATTTCTTATTTAAAACTTTAGTATTAACTAAGTCTTTTAAGGAAGTATGGGCACTGATTATGTTCTGGAAAACTGGAAGAATATCATTAAAGAGTCCAAAATATGGAACAGGGCATGTGCATTTACAGAGATGTAAAGATTTTTAGCAAAGAAATTATTTACCCTAAACTAAGTACTAAATGGGAAGAGAGGGCAAAAGGCTGTAAATGGAGAATTCTTCTTCCAGTTTTGCAATTAACAGTGTTAATGTTGAATAAGTAAGTCACTTTTCCCTCTGGGCATTTTGCACTTTTACCTCCTCTGGGCCAGAGGAGGCAACTTGCACCATTTCTAAGGTCTTTTCTAGAAATTTGATGAGTCTGTATTATTTCTGTTAGTTTTTCTGCTTATTTCACAGTAGGCTAAAATTATGAAATGAAAATATGTAAAAATAAACAGCAGGACAATTTTGGCATAGCATAGAGCTCATGGATAATGATTACACTTCTCAATAAAACAGTTAAGAATCTCTCTGGGGGCTAACTTTTTATTTTAGGATATGGGATAATGCTAATGAAAGGACCAGATTAGAAATTTATGATAAAAATAAAATAAGACTAATACAGTTAATAATAAATCTTTCTAATAGGTAGACAGGTGATTCTGGAAAGAATGATGGCAAAACTTTTCAGAAAGTTTGGTCCTACCCATTCTCTTTGACTCTCTCCCGCACAAAGGCTTCTGTGCCTCTTCTTTTCACTTCTGTGCATGATCCAATCAAAAGAATAAGATCCACATCTCAAAGTTTTATATAATGCTTGCAACAATTCTCTACTAATATGCCTATTGATGATACTGGATATTTGTATTCATCTCTTCCATCTTCTCAGATCTCCTACAACCTGTCTACTAACTTAATATCAGCCACTAATAACTGAGAAAATGGAAGCGACCAAAATGAACTCTATTTTCTGACCACCAATTCCACCAGTCCACCTCTATCTGTACCCATGCTCTCACCATATAATGTTCTTCTCCCATTGGACGTCAAGGTTAACTCTTCTGGTGGTAATATGGATCCTGGATCCACTTCCTGTTTCTGACTCAATAATTTTGTTCCTGAAACTAAATCACTCTTACAAATCACAAATTATCTCGTTACTAGATCATTCAAATCAGCATTCAGAAATGCTGTATTATATTTTCACATTTAATAAAAGAAAAATAACTACCAAATTCCCCTAGTGTTGCCCCGTTTCTTTGCTCCTCTTCAAACAAAATTTTCTCAATTTCCTCTTTCCCATTTTCCTCTCAATGCATAACGGTTGAGTTTTGTCCCTATTGTGTCACTAATCCTTCTGTTTAAAGACACCAGTAATCTCCATTTTGTCAATTCCACTGGTTACTTCTTTGTTCCACGTTGACTCATATCACTCTTCTGCTTAGAGCTTGCTGATAAATTTCTATCTGGTTTAGAAAAATGTCTGAACACCTTAGCCTGTCCTATTTGTCTACTTATACTTAAACTTCATCTTCTTTTCCACCCTCACCTTCTGCCCCAGGTAAGTCCCAGGAACACTCCAAGCCTCTTCACAATTTAGTGCCCTTGTACTTAACAAATTGGCCAGTGAAGTGTTCTCCCTGAACTCCACACAGCTATGCCCTTCCTGCCTTTCAATTCTCTTGTCCTCAGAGATACCTTGCCAGATGACCCAACTGAAAGTCAGACATGCTCTTTATACTGTTTTCATTTTCTGCAGAGCACTAATCATTAATTAATACATTAATTCACTGATTTTTTCCTCAATAATATGAGACTTACAAGAAATCTTACTTTTCTTTTGCTTCTTCATTTCCAGTCTAGAACAGTGCCTGGCAAAAAGAAGGCACTCAAAAAATATTGCTTAATTTTCTCATCTTTGTATCTCAAATGTCATTACACATAGTAAATGATTAATAAATGCTGGTTGCTATTAAATGATTACAAATCGCTTGATGAATTTACCCACACTATTATTTTATGATGGTAATTTATCAGTGGCTTTTATCAGGTATTAATATCTTTCAGGAAAGATTTGTACTGGAAATAGAAAGTATAAATCAGGAAGTAGGATACTATTTGATCTCTCAAAACTATTTACTATTTAAGCAGTTGTTTCATAAATGTTAGGAAATGTTTGGGAAATAAAAAAATTAAAATCTGTACATATATCTAAATTTAGGACAATTGAGGCAACTCTTTAATCTACTAATTCTAAGACTATATCTAGATCAAGGCTTTGGTTTTAGGGCAAAGAACTGTAGAGGTCAAGGAGAACCTCAGAAGGTTTGCTGAAAAAAATCAAATTGCAAAGTTGATTAATTGGAGAAAAGACATACACATGTATTTAATATGTATACATGGGAGCCTTTGGAATGAAGACCCAAAGATAAAGGGGAAATTGTCCACTTTTATGCTTATGTTCAACAAAGTATGTACAGCAGTGCAGAAAAAAGGGTAATAACTAATGCTGATAGATTGAGTGGGGAAACCCAGGAAGGTCTATCTGTCTAGACTCTTCTTGGCCTCTCTAAGCCTGCATTCCTTCCTTCTGGGTATAGGACGTGACCCCTTCTGGAATGGGAGTTTTAGTACCTACAGTCAAACAATGTATATCAGGTAATTTCTTTATGGGCCAGTTTTTACACAGAAAGGTGGAGAGAAAGAGTAATATTTGTAGGTTTTTATGGCTGGCTTTGGAGAAAAAGGATTCTAGTTTCTGTGACCTGCCTTGGGGAAGAGGGATTATAGTTTCTATGGCTAGCCTTAAGGAGAATGGAACTGAGAGAAAAGAGGGTAGGAGAAGGTTAGAGGAAAAACTTTAGCTTCTGAGGCTGCTGAGGCCTTAATTTGGTGATATTGTTTTCTGAACCCCAACAGTACTAAAAGCCCGCAACTGTACATTTTGTATTATCAGGACATTCTTCACTCAAATCAAAGCACCTGACATCCCACATTTCACCTAGATTACTTTGGAGTTCCAAGGTACAGCAAAACACATTAACACCAATAATAAAGAAGAATTAATTTATCTTAAGGTGAGCAGTAAGATGGAAACACCAGAATAACCAAACACTGAAAGGACCTTACAAAAAATTATTCTTGATTCCAACTTTAAATGTTAATCATATTTTAGAGAAAAAATAATTAAGATCAGCTGAAGGAAAGCAAATAATGAAATCTTTAAAGTTCACTACTGTTACAGATTTTTAAAAATTAAACTGAGGGTGGTTATATTTAAAACATGTTGTGGGGCTCTATTATTGAATAACAGCCTTTTAATCTTTGCGTTTTTTGCGACTAGATACAACAGAGTTCTTTTAATGATCTAAATCTTTCCATGCATCTAAAAAGAACAATTTGATCACATTATCCATTATATTTGTTTCCCAAAATTTATTCTTGAAATTCTTCTAAACTTTGCTTTTATATCTCTTATATTTTCTTCTAACACAAGCAAAAATATTTGAAAATCACAATTTTTTAAGGAATTTTTTATCCTGCAAGAATAGGTGACTTTAAAATTGTTGCCCTAATCAAGATTTGTGTTGACTTCAAAGGGTCTATCTACAAACTTCAATTTTATATTGGCCTAACATGTTTGAAAATATAATTTTCTGTTGCTTGAAGAAAGTTCCTCAAAGTAGGATCAATTGTTTCATATTTCAATATTCACCTCCCAAATTAGTGCATAGTAGACAGCTGATAAATATCTGCAGAATGAGTAACATAAACATAAAGCTTGTTATTGTCAAGTGACTGAAATTCGATGATTCCGATTTCTGCGTTTAAAAAAATAATAGGCCGGGCGCAGTGGCTCACACCTGTAATCTCAGCACTTTGGGAGGCCACGGTAGGTGGATCACGAGGTCAGGAGTTTGAGACCAGCCTGGCCAACATGGTGAAACCCCGTCTCTACTAAATATACAAAAATTAGCCTGGCATGGTGGCAGGTGCCTGTAATCCCAGCTACTCAGGAGGCTGAGGCAGCAGCATCACTTGAACCCGGGAGGAGGAGGTTGCAGTGAGCCGAGATTGTGCCACTGCACTCCAGCCTGGGTGACAAGAGGAAGACTCCACCTCAAAAAAAAAAAATAAATAAAAATAAAAAATAAATAAAATAAATTAAAAAAATAAATATTTCAGGAGATACTTAAGTTTTCCTTGAAAAACACTCCATCCTCTTTATATTTTTACACACCTTCAAATTCTGTTTATCACATTTACACCTTTCTGATCTCACTTGTAAACACTCTGTAAACATTACAGTCGGTGTTTAAAAATTTTTTTCATTAAAAATTCTTTCTCAACATAATATAAACACGGATTTACTCATTTATAGGACAATTATTCCTCTCTCATTTACCTTTAAATAGCAGTGTCCCTGCCCATTGCTTACTCTACCAGTTTGCTAGAATGGATCCGTTGGTGGAAACTATATGCATTTTACTTTCCCAAAGAGAATCTTAATACTCATCACTTCCTTCACAGAAAATTTCAGTAAGAGGGAAGAAGAGAGATCCTGGAGACTCAAAATATCATTATTAATTGTAACCAGCTAGATCTCTGATAATTTATTTTACTCACAAAAAAATAAAAATTATTTGCTGTGAAACAAAGAATTCTTATTAGGAATTATTAATAAGGTATTATGAACAACCTAAAATTGAAGGTTAAATGTGTGTATATTTTTATATGCCCATTTGGAAAGGTTCATACTTAAAAAAAATTCTCAATACTCACGTTGCTAAATAATAAAGAGGCCATGAATTAAATAAATACATGTTAATATTAATGCTTTATGTTTGCCTGAAACATGCTTCATTGTGGCTTTGATCTACTTTTACCTAGGGCTGCCACCTATCTATATGCCACTTTTGTGGGAACTGGAATATGAGTCACCTCCACGTAGAGATACAGTAACTTGGAACAGTGATCCCAAAACTTTTTGGCACCAGGAACTGGTTTTGTGGAAGAAAATCCATAGACTGGGGAGGGGGGTGGTTTTGAGATGATTCAAACACATGTATTTTGCACTTTATTTCTATTATTATTACATTGTAATATCAAATGAAACAACTATACAACACACCATAATATAGAATCAGTGGGAGACCTTAGCTTGTTTTCCTGCAACTAGATGGTCTCATCTAGGGGTGATGGGAGACAGTGACAGATCATCAGGTATCAGATTCTCATCAGAAGCTCACATTGTAGATCCCTCACATGCACAGTTCATCATAGGGTTTGCACTGTTATGAGAATCTAATGCTGCCACTGATCTGACAGGAGGTGCAGCTCAGGCGGTAATGCGAGCAACGGAGAGTGGCTGTAAATACCTGGTTCCCTGGGGGTTGGGAACCCCTGACTTACGGGTAAGACCTGATAAACTGATCACTAGCAGAAAATCAACCGCCATCTGCCTTCTTAGCTAAATGCCCTTGTGCAGGGCACAAACTGTGCAAATTAACTCAGTGGCCCTGTCCTTTGGATCTAGGACTAAGAATTCATTCCACATGACAAGCTGTACTGGATATCTTTTTCGTGGTGTCTTCCGTGTCTGTTTTCCTTTTTCAGTTAAAAAAAACTAACTATGATCTCCTATTCGGAGATCCTTTGCACAGAGTCAGCTATAGAATGTATTATACCAGGAGCAATGACTTAATCCAAATGCATTGCATCTAGAGGCTGACTTGAAACTTTAAAGTGGCCAGGGATGCAATAATCTGTCCCAAATGCAGAACTATTATTAGCTAAACTAATCAGACTGACTCTCTCAAAGACAGTGGCAAACACTGGCCAGAGCAAATGCTCAGAGGGATGCAGAGACATACGTGAACTATTCCTGCACAGTTCTTACTAGGGAAGACAGTTGTCCAAGGGCTAATGATTTTCTAATTACGGTATCCATATATGATTCTCATTTGTCTTAAAGATATTTCAGATTAATCCTCTCCTTCTGCAACAGGAAAGGAATGCCTACTAAGTACAAAGTCATTCTTGCTCTTAAAAAGAGTTATCATCTGATTCAGGAGTCATTCTTTAAGTCCAACATTTCATCTTTCTTCATTCATTAATTATATGTAACCAACAAGTACTAAGAACAGGCAGAATGTAATATTCTATGTGAAGTGACACTAACCCAGAACGGAACACAATCATTACCTCCTCCAATATCTCTTTAAGTTGTGCTAATGCAACAAAAATAACGTAAGTATAGAATTGACATTCAAGCAACAAATATAAACAATGGTGCTATCTTTGGTGGTTTATAGGCTTTAAAAATTATCAGACATCCTTGGGGCAATATAAGAAAATTATATGTATTCATTCCTAGTAGGTAGCAAATTTGTGTTAACCCAAATCTGTACCACAGAAGTTAATTTTTATAATTGTAGCTTCATATTTTTTATTTATCTCAGTCATTATTAGTGGATTTAAAGAATAAACATCATGGTTATAAGAGATTTCTGGCTTTTGTAGTGTTTATAGATTTCTGGCTTTTGTAGTGACTGATTCAATTAACATTATTAATTGAGCCCTGCATACTAAAAACTATGGCATGTAATGTGAAAGTACAAAAAGAATAAAATATGCAGTCCTTGCACTCATGAGATAATACATCTGATGTAAAAAAAATACTACCAATCATGAAATTATCTGCACATTACAGAGCAGCCTGAGAAGTGCATTCTGCCCTAAGTGATCCAAGTTTTCCAAACAGAGATCAATGAGGGAGACTCCTTCAAAGCTCCCTAACTAAAATTAACTCAATTATTCAAACTGCCATTTTTTCTCATGATGTGAATACAGTTTTACTATTTCAATAAAAGTTATGGTGATTATTAAGACTTTTTGTACAAAATGCCAGACCAGGGATCAGAAATGAGCTTCTATTCCATGTTATTCTCATTTTGGCCACAAATCACTTATATCTATAGGACAAACACCCAACAGATCTTTAGGCCTGAAAGGCAGAAAGAAACCAGCACCTGGGGATTGTGCCTTTTCCAGCTTACACAGCAGAATATGAAGAAAAGAGGTCATGATTTGTGCTAAAGTAACTGCAAAGAATAACATATTTATCAGAACACGAAACACAGATATACTTGAGGAAAGGCTGACCTAAAATTGACGACCATCTTGTCTGGTAGTGGAGCTTTTTCTTCACTATAAGCTTTCAGACTTTTAGTCTCATCATAGATACCCAAGATTTCCTTTTTTGAACAAGTTGGCTCTTTATATTTGTGGCATTATCTTACTAAGGCTCTCAATGTAATTCCTGAGTAACTTTTATCCCTATCTGTTTTTTCCCCATCTAAAATCTAATCTTCATACCAATATGAAATAAATCGAGCATAATTGCAATTTGAGAAGGTATATTTCAAGCTCTTAAAAACTACAGTGCCTAATAATAATTTGCATTGTAACTAAATACATGTGCTCACATACACACACACTCCCACGACTCATAATTAAATTTCATTTAAAATTTGTTCCCTTACTATATAAAATGTATTTTCCATTCCCTTCCATTGTATTTCATTTCATTTCATTCCACTCCATAATTGCCAACCATGAGCCACTGAATTACCTTTATGATCCTCTCAAATAGTGGTTCCCAAAATGTGGTTCCAGGACCCCTGAACACCCAAGACTTTTCCAGGGAATCCACAAGGTTCTTTTCATAAAACTACTAAAATGTCATTTGCCTCATTCACTCTCAACATCTTGCGAGTGTATAGTAGTGTTTTCCAGACATGATTTGATGACGTCATCACTCTGCGAGATAATGGAAAGTATTCTTGTATATTCTTTTCTTTAAATAATTTTCTCAACTTTAATTTCTAGTACAGTAAATATTAATAAACACAACCATATAAACAAAAACTCTTAGGGTCTCTCAATAATATTTAAGAACTTACAGAGATCAAGAGTCCAAAAAGTTTGAGAACTGCTAATCTAAAGCAAGCTTCCATTTGAAAAACAGTGACTTAAATGGAATCACTGCATACATGCACACATACAAATCTCTTTCCATACTTTTCTATTCCCTGCAAGGCAAAATGCAAACTGGCAAGAAATGTCTTCCAACAAATTAGCTGATTCTACTATTCCCTACTATTCTCTGCTCTTTACTAGGAAACTCCATCTAAGTCCCCTAAATATATCATGTTCACCTCTGCCTTTGAGTCTCATTTTATATTCTACTCTTGAAATATATTTAACACTATTTTCTGCTAACATAAGTCCTAGCTAACTATGTGGACATCTTCAATTTCTTTGCTTGCCCTGCGTCCTTTCTCTTTTGGAACTGACCCTTCTGGATTCCTTGAATTCATGTGGGAATGCGAATTACGTGGCCCTAACCTTTCATAGGCCTGAGGATTCATACCAATCAATCAAATTACCCCATACCTTTGGTACTAGTGTGCAGATTACATGGGAAGGGATAACCCAAGAGCTGTCGAGGGAGATATATCAATGTTAGGGGAAGAAGAAATCGTGCTCTGTTCTCTAAGATTGCTCACTGTTAGGAAGGCAAGGAGAAGGCCAGCCTTACTAAGCAATGGCTTAGGGACACTGTGGCACAATTCTGTTTATATATATATATATATATATATATATATTTTTTTATATTTTGTCCCAGTGTCCCCTTGACTAGAGATCTGCGTAAGTCTGTCCTTTGGCACTGCTCCCAATAATGCCTGTGTGCCCTGTAGAGTCCCTATTTTCTGATGAGGACTTGTACTGTTTTCAAATGCCTCTCTATTCCCTTTAAGACACTCTATTAATTTACTTTGCAATCAATTATTTTGTGTTATTCTCTTTTTTTCTTAGAAACTCAGTAGGTGCACAAAGGAACAATTCTGCCTCTGCAGCTAAGTGGGGATTCTTTCTTGTATTTCCTAAAACTCTAAAAGAACTCTAATTTTTAATATATTTTTGGAACCCATTTACTTGAAATTTTTCCCTTGAAAATGATTGACAAATTGAATGCTGTGTTATCTTAACAGTTTCCTTACATCTTCTTTAATTGCTGTGTCACACACAGTTTTTCTTCACTTATGTTTTGAAGAGAATGTGTTATCTTTCCCCCACCCTAAATGTTATCCCTTTTTGATTTGAAAAGGCACACAACTTAAACGCATGAAATGAAGATAATTTCCATGCTATTTAATGTAAATTTGGAATCTTCTAAAGTAAAAATATTAGGGGACCAAGTAGTTAATGTCTATACTAATAAAGGAAAACTGAATACACCACCTCTGTAATGTTAGAAGACAGAAGTACTCGGGAACTGCAACCATGTGTACGCTTCAGTAAGATGAAAAATGAGCATACCACAAACAGAAGACAGAAGTACTCGGGAACTGTAACCCTGTGTACATTTCAGTAAGATCAAAACTGAGCATATGAAAAAAAGTCATCAATTAAATAACATTCCAAATGTCCTCAGCAAGCAGACTTCGTTATATATGCCTGGGATTCATATTAAGATACAGCCAAAAGAATTCATAATTCTATTACCTCCTTCAGAAATTGAAAACGATGCTAATCAAAAGTCAAACATGCCTTCTTATGCTAAATTTTATTGTTCAACAGGTCATTTGAAATTTTCAAGGCATAGCTTACTGTTCTTAGAATTAGCACTTCTTAATTAACCAAACAGCATAACAGAATTATAGAGGGGGAGAAAAACCCTTAGTTAAAACGACATAAATAGTAATTTGTGAGGCTCAATACCTCTTGGTCTGCTAATTATTATAGGATACTTCATTACCATTTAAAATACCACATATAAAAAGAAAAGGAAAGAGAAAGAAAATTTAGAGCACATTATATAATTTTGATCTTACAAATGCAATTATAATCATATTTGGGGGTCAGCGATAATAATTTTGTTCAATATTTCATAAGGAAAGAAAATCTCATTTTTCATATGTAATCACATTTTAATATGAGCATATTTTATATATGATACATAATATTACATACATAATTTTACATATGACTGGTAGAATTTCTGCATTATATATACTTTTTAATGAATCACTTAAGTTGGTTTTTAAAAACACAACTACATATACCAAGACCACATATGCCTCAGTAAGAAGTATGAAATTATTTAAACTCTCATTCAGTAAACACTACGAGTTTAAATGAAATAACAGAAAGTCACTGCAGAATAATTTCTCTATTCGACAAAGATATTACACAGTTTGAAAGTAATATAAGTGGGTCCACCACATTAAACACACTCCTACCCTCTTCTGACCTATTTTCTAGAATCTAAGTCAGACTATGGAATTTATCTAAGTCACTTCAATCCTCTTATCTTTCTAAAAACCAAAGGCAGTATGCATTTATAATGCATCCTTAACTCACATCACTTCATAAATCTGTTTTCTTAAAAAAAGTCATATCATAAATGAGCATGCAAAGCACATATTGCCTCATTCAAAAATTGTTTAATCCTTAGAAATAGGGCATTGCATTTATTATCATTTTAAAAGTGTTAATGTGATAGCAATCTGAAACAACAAACAAAACATCTAAGAAAGGAAAGCTATACACCTTTTCCTCTTAGGATTATTCTCAGTATTGCAGCATGTTGATGGCTTTACTAAACTTACCAGGCTATTTTCTCAACTAAAAATTGGACATCAGTGGGCAAAATATTGCCCTACTGATACTACAGTAATCTATACATTTGAAGTATTCTTTAACTGTTCCAAAATATATATATTCATTTTAAACAAAATAGGAAAAAGAAACAGATATGAAAAAGACATTACCTGTAAGTCCACTGCCCAGAGGAAAATGCCATTAAAACTTTGGTACATATTCTTCCAGAAAACAGAGACCACACCCTGAATAGGGATACTTTATATATATATATATTAGATAGATTTGTTTTTAAATGGAATTATACTTTTCCGTAGTATGCTTTATTCAATTCTTAATAACAACAAATATATTTTCAGGTCAACAATATGTATTTGCATAATCTGCATCAATGTTGTTAATGGCTGTACAATATATTTTCAATGACCATACCATAATTAAGTTAAAAATCTCTTACCAGACATCTAATCCCTTTCCTTCCAACTTCTGATACTGTAAACAAAATGTTGGACTAAATATCAGATTACTATAATGTGTGCATCTTTCTTAGTGTTTTGCATACAATGCTTGGCTAATGCAGGGTATCAATGAAAGTTTGTTGCATTAATGATTGAATGGATGAATAAAGTAACAAATGTGGGTTTTTAAAATATCATTTAAAGGAGCATGTCTATTTGATATTCAGATTTTGAGTCAAATCACTTCACACTTCTTTGTGCTTTTCCCTATGAATTATGATAATGAGAAAACATGCATAATGATTAAATGACTTTCATCCCTGGATGCTTCCTTAGTATGTGTGAACTTGTGGGACTGTAAGTAATACTCTGTGTGAGATAATGTACTCAACAAAAGTTCTAATAGAGAAGAAAAAACATGTGTTGTTTTAAAATATAGTATAAACTTTATAGGATGCTGTAATTTTCCATTTATTTTTCTTGCATAAAATACATAGAATTACATTGGAAAAATAATTTCAGCATAACTCATATGTCCCAAGTCTCCTTTAGGATTTTCTAAATTTGATTTAACAAGCAGCTAATGAGCATTTATGTCTGACATTAAGCTAATCACAACACAGAATATTTAAAACCTTGATATAGCTAAAACACATAACTTTCATGGTCAACATATGTAATTTAATTACAAAAAGTAAGCGATTTCCTCTCTGATATGAGAAAAGACTACACAGTTCATTCTCCAGCTAAGATAAATAGATGCAATATTCATATCAGCTCGAAAGAAGAGAGAACTTCCTCACCCATGGACAATGTGACAGCAATTCCATCCCTATTCTCAGCACAGTATCCTCCTTGTTTAACAAATACCTTGGAAACTTGCCAGTTTTCAGGTATTTCCATCTTGGGATATTAGCCAGTTATTCAGGACATGAAACCAGGACAAGAGGCCAGATGTGCAACATATAAGAGTAATAATTATTTTCCTTTTGATTCCCTTATCATGACAATGGAGGATATAACTTAGATTTTCAATTATAAATTATTTCATAGACTGACAGAATTTATACAAGTTCACCTGAATTTTTAAAGATGATATGCCTACTGTGCACAAAATCACATACCAGATCATGCAGGGCTTGCTCTGTGTCTCAGTTAAACCTGGCAACGAACCTTGGTCAACCGGTATAACCCCATGGATTCTCACTGAACACACTGTACTTTCTCAGAAGAAAAGGATTCTACATATGCCATCAGAGGCTACTCAGTAAGCAACCAACACCATTCAATATATTCATTTATATTTCCCTAAGTTTCTTCACTGTCAACCTTTAGTATCTATTTTCCTGAAAGAGAGCTGAAGCATACATAATGGTTTCAAACATCTGTTTGTTCTAATTTTTACAAAAGTTGTCCCATGATTAGAAGCCAACTATTTGAAGTAATATCACCTTTGTTCTCTATAAATAATATAATTAAATTGCTATATCTAACAGGAAAAATAGGAGGTAGCCAACAATATAAATAAACCACAAACCTTGTTTAACCTAGATTTGCATATCATTCTCTTAGTTTTGCTATGGTTAGAATGGTTTTACTAGAGTTAAATTTCTTTAAATCAGGGGATGTCTGGTTAAAATTTTGAAACGTTGCTTTCTAAATTCTGCTTTTTCTTAGCTCAATGCAACCTCCACCTCCTGGGTTCAAGCAATTCTCCGCCTCAACCTCTTGAGTTGCTGAGACTACAGGTGCACCCCACTACATGTGCCTGAAGAAAGTAAGGGCAAAAACCGCAATTACTTTTGAGTTAATTAATATATTAATAGTTTCTACTTTTGTCATATATATTAATAATGAGCCATTCATTCAAAAGTTTTTAACCAAAAGAACAGTTTGCTAAAAGAAAAGCCATTGCATTACAATATTTTGACAGCTTTTGGCTTAGAAATTAGAAAATAAAATAACCAACTAATATAATCTGTAGAACATTTTTCTTTGCTTTTCATCTTTTGAATAAGTGACAAATATTAATAAATTAGTTTAAGAAGGTAATAACCATCACTGTAAGATGTTAATCATTTAATTAAGCTAGTTTCTATTATGAAGCAAATTTAGAAAAGGAGAGTAAATAAATGCATATAACAATGCATTTTATCTCTTCAATCAAAAAAATCCATAGATGCTAATGTAATTTGTTAAAATGCTACAACACTATTGAAAACCAAAGTTGCTATATGATAAAGTGATATTTATTAAACCTATTTTTCCAGCGTTTTCCTGACTTTTGTTATAAATGTATTTAACTGAGGCCATATTTTTTTCACATTTGTTTCCTAGGTTTGCTTCCAGAAAGATTATGTATGTTAGAATAATCTTTGTAATAAATCTCAATATACCCTGCTGTGCAGATTAACAAATTGCCCTAAACACTTGCTAGTTCTTCTAGGCACAGAGAACTACTATGGCATTAAAATAGCTGTATGCAGCACCACATTACATTTTTAAAAGTAATTAGAGATACCTCTTCTGTGATCACCTATAATGTAAGGTCCAAGCCCTTCTGTAGAGGCAGGAAATATCAGAAAGATAAAAATTGATTCTGAAATAAAATGTTTCTTTCCCAATATAAGAAACATACCTGTCCGGGCACAGTGGCTCACAACCATAATCCCGGCACTTAGGGAGGCTGAGGTGGGTGGATCACTTGAGGCCAAGAGCTTGAGACCAGCCTGGCCAACATGGTGAAACCCCTTCTCCACAAAAAATAACAAAAATTAGCCAGATGTGGTGGCAGGCACCTGTAATCCCGGCTACTCAGGAGGCTGAGGCAGGAGAGTTGCTTGAACCCAGGAGGCAGAGGTTGCAGTGAGCCAAGATCGTACCACTGCACTCCAGCCTGGGTGACAGATCAAAACTCTACCTCAAAAAAAAAAAAAAAAAAAGAATGAAAAGAAACATAGAAACATACCCAACTTATTCATTGTGGAAGATTGTCTCTTCAGCCATTTGTATTACCTGTTAATTTTTTTTATATTATGGTTTCTACTTTCATCATACACCTATTAATAATGGCCTGTTTATTCAAAAGTTTTTAACCAAAAGAACAGTCTGCTAAAAGAAAATCCTTTCCATTACAGTATCTTTGACAGCTTTTGTCTCAGAAATTAGAAAATGAAATGATAACCACCAACAAAGGGATTCTGCAGCTGAGTATGGATTTTCTCCCAGTGACAGGCATTTTTGTAAGCAAAGAGCCTAATAATTGTTTGAATAAAGAATGTGTGTGTGTGTGTGCGTGTGTGTGTGTGTGTGTGTGTGTGTGGTGTGTGTGTAATCTACACAGAAAATTGATAAAAAATTTTTAACAATGGTTAATGGTACTAATAGGAATAAATCCAGATATCTTAAAAAGAGAGAGAGAAAGAGGAGCTCTGAAAATAATTCATGAAGGCTCTTTTTATCCTGAAATCCCAAAGAACATCTGAGCTTCCATCATTCATCTTAATAGTTTACAGAGTCAACTCTAATTTCACCATGGATGAAAGAATAAACTATATGAAACTTGAAATAACAAATAGGCAAAAAGCTATGGAGAAAAAGCTTACAGATTTATCTTAAAATTTAGCCTGCCAATTTCCACCTCGACAGTTTGGGTATGTTTCCTAAAAACGATTAGCTAAAAACATTACTTTATAGTGATTCAATTGTAAGACTTTCTGAAGAACAAATCAAGACTATTTAGTACCAGATATAAATTACTTTAGGCAACTCTTTTACTCTTAGTTTTATTAATGAAAGGCCTGTCTTAAAAAATCAAGTCAGGCATTGACACTATTTTGTTTTTTAACTTCATCAATAGTTAATTTGGACTTCACAGCAGAACGCCTACTGAATACCTGCTCTGAACATGGCCTAAGGGACAACATTAACCTGACATCAAAAAGGCCTGTAATATTATTAACATTAACACAGCATATTACATATAGAAGGTGATTCATAGATAGGGAGTAATGAACAATGATTAAAGTTTACATGAACTTCATCTTTCTGATACAACTAGAAGCATTTTTAACCCAAAGTTATCAGTAAGGCACCATTTGTCATAGCACCTAAGTTTTTCCTTTTATACTTCACCTTAAAAAGCTTGCTGTTGACTACAAAGATGTTGAAAATTTAAATATATAAAAACAATAAGAAATGTCTCAATAGTTTGCATGTCTACTTGATCATTTTAATGTGCATCTAATATTATCTAATTTTAAACCATACACTTAATAAAATGATCCAAACTCAAAAATGTATTATTCCCTTTCCATTCCAATAACTGTTTTTAAATAGTTTGCACACACCTAACTAACAAATTCCTGAAGCTGCCTGAGAGTCATGAACCACTTGTACCCCTTCCCAATTTATTCACTTATTTATTAATTTATTCATTATTTCTACTTAAAAATAAAAACCTGTTGGTCAAGGAGTTTTATTTATATACTTCTATTAATTCACCAAATTACTAAAGCCATCTTTACCAATCAAAATTTACTCTAAATTTGTTACATTAGAAGTTCACATTTCCAAATCACAGAACATTTACTAATTATTAGTCTAGATATAGTATAAATATTTTGGCTTCCATTTTTTGCCATTTAATCTAATTAAATGCTCTTAATTGTATATCTCTAAGTTTACCTCCCAAATCAGAGAGGATGGAAAGATACTCTTTGCATTTAGGGGTATAAGGAATCCTTATCACTTTTTCCTCGATAGAAAAATCAATTTATTTCATTTCCTAAGGCCACTATGAGATGCTTTTCCAGCTCCAGGCTCAAAGAGAGAATGTTTCATCCCTATTTCAATGGACACCACAGTCAACATTTTCTTTAGGTACTTGCTAAAGAGTAGTTACATTAAGTCCCCACCCAGTGGTACCTGCCTTAGTCTTTTCTTACTATAAAAGAACATCGCTATTCCTGTTTCTTCCTGTACTAGGGATCTCTTCAAACACAGGACAGTTAACAAATTGTCAGTAACTATTGGTAAACACATCCTTCCAGGGAAAGGCTTCACATTTATTTGCCTACAAACACATATGAAGGACCTTTTCTTATATAGATATAATAGTGAAAATTTTTGTAAAAGGCAAATGTAAAAAAAGAAAAAATATAAAATAAAAATCTGTTCATTTTAATGAAATGCATTATGTCCCCTAATCTGCCAGGATGGATCTTGTCTATGTAAACAAATTTTATAGTGACTTTCACCTTCTTCAAGATACTTACTAGGAAGTATCTTAAAGGCAATGAATATAACTCTTCTATATAAAATTCTGTACATAGTACAGCGGATAGACATTAGCTACTAACAAATATTTGCTGGCAAAGAGCTAGAGCAAACATTCGAAGCATTTTTTATTTTTATTTTTTAATTAATCTATTGTTTTGAGACGAAGTCTTACTCTGTTGCCCAGGCTGGAGTGCAGTAGCACGATCTCGACTCACTGCAACCTCCGCCTCCTGGGTTCAAGCAATCCTCCCCGCTCAGCCTCCCAAGTAGCTGTGAGTACAGGTGCTCACCAACACACCTGGTTAATTTTTTTTTTTTTTTTTTTTTTTAAGTAGAGATGGGGTTTCACTATGTTGGCCAGGCTGGTCTCAAACTCCTGACCTCAGGTGATCCACCCGCCTCAGCCTCCCAAAGTGCTGGGATTACACACGCAAGCTACCGCGTCCGACCTCAAGGCATTTTTTAAATAAATTATTTCCGAAATGACGACTCTGAAGATTAGGAACGAAAAGAAAACTATAAAGAAAATCAGAATATTTATTTTAAAAACTGGAAATAATAAATCACTTAAATTACAAAATGGGCAAAGATAATCCGCATGTACAGACCGCTGAGAGGCAGAACTAAATAAAGGTTTTATAATGACAAACATAACTTTCTTAGGACATTTGAAAAACATACAATGCTTGAATCCCATGATACGTATACAGAAAAATACATCGTTATTGTTCATGTTTAAGTAAAGTTTTATTGAATAATTGTCTTAGTCTTTACCACATCCAAAGGTCCTACTATCAGGGTTGGTCAACCAACATAGAAATCTCATAAGATCCCTAATGCAGAAGCTTAATGGAAACACAGAAGAGTATTCTCTATATTAGGCTGCCCAGTCCTGTTTTTGTATGACTCTCTAGCGAAGAATTAAAAAAAGGTTTCTCTTTTTAATAAATAAAACAAAAAGAAGAATATATAACAAAGAGTGTATGTGACCAGTAAAGCCTAAAATATTTATGTGGCCAATTACCGAAAAAGTTTGCCAATCTCCATTTTGCAGTACATACCCTTTGCCTAATATATGTGCCTACTATATACACAGTATTAGATTTCCAGAGAAGGGAACTATAAAAAGAAACAATTTTGACTTTTCTTCCTGAATCATATAGGCTGAAGGCTATATCCGGGATAGAAAGGGATTAATATTTCCAAAATACTTAAAATGTGTTTCCTTTTCACCAAATCTGAACCAGTCTGTATTAAAAGTGAAAAGTATATTGGCCTGTATCTTTAATATGGATAAGGGCACCAGAGTTGTACCCATTTTTAGCCAAAATGTAGTTATGAAGAAAGAGGCTTCTTTAATGGATGTTAACAAATCAAGTTAGTGACAAAGGGAATGTGAATAGAAAAACTGCTTAAAGATAGTTTGTATTTACCCCAAATTTTATTTAGATCTAAAAAAAAATATCTCTGCAAATACTTTATAGATCTAGAACTCTTTTAGTTACATAACACTGTGAGTTAAATTTCACCAAATAGTTACTGGGAGATTGGACCAAAATTGCAGATTCAACATTTGTCAGTTTTCCTTTCTGCTCTAATTCCATGAAAGGACAGAATATATACTTTTTAAAGATCCATAAGAGTGCTAGAAAACAAATGACAGATTTTGAGGGCTATCTTAAAAATATAAAACATACAGGAAAAAAAATGTGTGAAATAAATCCGTAGATTACCACAGACTAAAATTCACACAGACAAAAATGCTGTAGGTTTGGTAGTATAATAGTAAATATCACCAACATCCATAATAGGTATTCTCAAACAAGGTTAAGCAAAAAACTAATGATTACTATACATTTAAAAAGGATCACCACTTTAAAACAGCTATGCCAATTTCAACTAAAAGAAGAATTTACACTGGAAAAAGCAGAAGATTTAAAAATAAATATAGGAAATAAATATAAGTATAAATTTGAAGAAATCAAATATGACTTGCTTTCACTGAAAGGAAAAAAAAAACTGGAGATACTGGAAAATAATTTATGATGTTTTAAATGAAAACACTATATGAATAGACTAGATACAGCCATAACTCAAATTAGTAAACTGGAAGATTAAGCTGATAATTACTCATGGGAAGCAATAAAAGACTGAAGAGATAAAAAGTGTGAATGGAGAAAAATTTAAGAAATGTGGAGGTCAGTTCAGGAAATTGTCAAATCCATTCATTTGAATTTTCAGGTAGAACAGACAAAATAAATAAGACAAAATGAAATTCTCCAAACTGATGGCACATATTTGGTTTAGAGATTTATCAATGCTGATAACCCTGAATAGAAAAGGGCTCAGATTTAGATAGCTTGGTAAAATTTTAGAACACTTGGAAGAATTAACAAAATACTTCAAAAAGTGAAACAATTTTAAACTTTCTGCTGAAAATCCAAAAAACTTACCAAGAGAGGGGAATAAAAAATACCTGTATTAGAAGAAAAACCATACTGGCATCAGACTTATCTTCAACATCGGTTAACAGAAGAGTATGGAGAGATGGTTTCAAGCAGATAATTTTGAATCTCGAATGTTTTACTCAAGCAATCCACATCAAGTAGAATGAAAAATACAATGTTTTAAGATCTACAAGAACTCAGAAATATTAATATCAATGAAACCACTCTGAAAGAATTAACTGAAATGTACTACAATAATAAGGAAAAAGGGATCCAAGGAATAAGATAATGGAGAATGAGAAATAGTCAAATAAAAAGATAAACATAAACAAATCAATAATGTTAATTGAAAATATAGGAGAATTGAGATATGGGAGGCTGTGCTAAGCAAGAAATACAGTTCAAAGGCATAAAGGAAAAGACTGATATATTTACCCATATAAAAAAATGAAATGAAAACAAAACTTCAAAATGAGGAAAGACAAAAATGTTTAAAAAGTCTATATAATGGCTGATAAACATATTTGTCCCATATATGACTTACAAAACGTCAATAGCTAGATTATATAAAAAGATTCTACAACTCTCAAAGAAAAAATGAGCAGGGATATAAACAGGAAAACACTAGAGAGAAATTACAGAGAAAAAGAACAAAAGTGACCAATAAATATATTTAATGACTTCCCACCTCCCCAGTAACTCTGTATTAGTAGAGTTAATATAGAGTTAACTTTAATTTCCATAATGGAAATTAAAACAGCAACATAATTCCTTCTCCATGAGACTGGGACAAGCAAAACATGGTAATAATAAGTCGTGGTGAGGAGAATTAAAACAGAAGCTTTATACTGGTAAAGCAAATGTAAATTAGGAAAGTCTCTTCTAACGTAAATTGGCAGTAGTTTGCTCTTGGGAATTTCATTCTTATAAATAAAAAATATTCATAGATGAATAAATGTATCCATGTGTGAGTTAAATATGGACAAACATATACAGAATGTCCACTGCAACATTATTTTTATAGTAGAAAACATTGAAACAACCTAAATATTTACCAACAAGGAATCAGTAAATACATCATCTTCTATGCTAGAAAATACTGCGCAGATATCTTTTTGAAAACAATGAATATTAAATGTGTTGTTACATTGTGAATACTAAACAAAAAATATCTAATAAATTTTTAAAAGTTTTTCATTTATATTTTCCATTTCTCTTTCCACTCACATATCCATTTTGCCCTTATGCGAACTACATATCTGTAAGAATACCTAGGCCTTTTTTAAACATTTTATTAGCCCATAAGCTTTTTTATAAATATAAGTGCCAATATTCATATTTTTTTCCAAAAAATCGAGATAGTGCTATCAAATTTCCAAAACATAGGAATGGAAAAAAGCAACCCACAGAAAAAATGCTTATTAGATAATTCTATTTGTTTAAAACAAACACAATTGACATAGGTATATATGTATATACGCGTAAATGTACAGAAAGTAAAATTGAAAATCCGCACCTTGAAATCTTAATAGTGGTTTACCTTGTAGAGGATAATGAGAAAGCAGTAGGAATGGAGGGCTCTTTTCCATTTCACAATACATTTCTATATGCTATTCATCTTTTACAATAAAAATGCATGCGACTTCTACATCTAAAAGCATTCAGTTACACAGATTAAACAAGAGGAGAAAACTTTTTAAAACACAAAAATTGTCATTTTTTTCACTGTCAGTCTTAACATTCATTTTATTTGTCATAATTTGAGGTTTTAATAGTTCTTCATATGTTGACTACTTATTAGTAAATTAACAACTTACTATCCAATTTTAAAGATTTTCTATTTAAGTTAGTACAATAATTCAATATAAAATTTAAAAAATTAACAATAAAATAAAGATTGCACCCCACAAATCTGGATGATGTTGAAGCCATGGTCCTCATTTTCTTCTTCCAGATATTCACTCTGCTATTACATAGAGTCAGGTCAGGTTAACATATGATTTGGGAAATGTATGCTCTTTTTCCCACATTCTGGAATTGGAATTTGTGGTGACATATTTTGAAAAATTAATGCTCCCAGAAGATCCTGTTACAAACTTAGAACAAAATAATAAATGGGTTATTACATCTGTGCGTGTCTAACCTTTATTTAGTATATAAGAATCTTACCAAGAAAAAGGCCTCAAATCAGGTCTTCATGACCACTGAAGTATAATAATCTCCCACTCTACATTCACTTTGTATGAATACACTTAAGGCAGCTTCTAATAAAGGATGCATATGTTCTGTGTTATTTTGGAACATATACTGTCTGTTAGGTTGAAACAGCTTGTCTATGAATCAATTAATAACTTGGAATCTGGACATTTCTTTGGAGATTAATGGATAGCTAAGTAGAGCTATTCACACCAGAGACCATTAACCCGCATTGGTCCCTGTCCAGTTTGTAGCAGCTGCAGAAAAGGAACACTACGAAACATAGAACTATTTTTTGGACGTTATTCCAATGATCCTCAGCAAGTGTCTTTTGCAAAAAATCAAAATGGATTCATTTTTTAGGCCAGGTTCATTCACTATATTCTATTCAATTCAGAAAATCCAGAAGTCTAAATCTGGATAGCTGCTATTGAAATGTTCATACGCTACTCAGGTCTATTCAGGGAACTGGGATAGTTCTGATGCAACAACACTTTAATAAGACACAGATTCTTCCATAAGGGTCAGTGATAACTGCAATGTTCAGCTGACAAAAATAAGTCAGGCCTAATTTACCACGTGAGTGTTGTCTGCCCTCCTTACAGTTTATCCTGCAAAATCAATGACTATTCCTGTGGCATAAACCAGATCATTCTCTTTTTATGGTCTTAGTCACCATTTATTAACTCATCTGGTAAAGTACTCACCTTGAAATAATACAGACTTTTGATGCAAACCATTTACATTTATTTTTTCCCCAAAAAGGGACTTGTGATGAAGTGAACAGTATGGCTTCATGGCTTTTACTACTATGACAAACTAGACAGTTTTGTTTGGACAAATAAGAATGGCAATTTTGTTTGGAAAATCAAATGAGAATGCTGTCTAAAGGTTCTCACCAAGGAGATGATCCATCCGGAAATGACTGTCAAGGTGAGCTAGCCCTAGACCAAACAATGAAGAGGTTAACAGCTCTAAATCCCCTCTCCTGTTAAAATTCTTATTACCCTTATGGTATCTAAATCAATGCACCCATGCCTTGTGCTGAGATATAATTCCTTGAGATAACTGAGATAAAACAATCGAGATTAAAACAACTGAGATAACTCATTGACATAGCAGAGTATTTACCCTAATGCTCCATGCAGAGAACACAGGCGTTAGCAGCTGCTGTACCTAAGCTTCAAATCGTTTTCCCCCAGTTTATTAACTGTATGAGGGTGCCTAAATTATGCACCCTGCCTAAAACTTCAGTTTTCTTCTCTGCAAAATAGGAATAACAACAGTATCTACTCTACTAGGTTGTTGGGGGGATCAAGTGAGATCACGGACTCCTGCCTTTACCTCTGCTTTATGATACCTTCTGTCCTCCTTGTCTTTCGATTTATTTTCAGCCTTTCCCACTTTCCCCCCCACCCTCCCCTATTTTTCTTTTTAAAAAAAAAAATTCAGGGCCGGGCGCGGTGGCTCACGCTTGTAATCCCAGCACTTTGGGAGGCCGAGGCGGGCAGATCACGAGGTCAGGAGATCGAGACCACGGTGAAACCCCGTCTCTACTAAAAATACAAAAAATTAGCCGGGCGTGGTGGTGGGCGCCTGTAGTCCCAGCTACTCGGAGAGGCTGAGGCAGGAGAATGGCGTGAACCCGGGAGGCGGAGCTTGCAGTGAGCTGAGATTGCGCCACTGCACTCCAGCCTGGGCGACAGAGCGAGACTCCGTCTCAAAAAAAAAAAAAAAAAAAAAAAAATTCAGGAACTTGGGTCCTGAGAGATATTTTTCTTCTTTTTCTTTGATTCACTGTTTTTAAATATTATAAATTGGCTAATTTATCCCAATTGGAGAGATAATCAATGAGAAATAAACAACATAGTGACAGAATATTTTGAAATTTATGAAGGTTTTGTTTTAATGTCTCCAAGAATTTACTAATGACAGTAAAATAAGCAGCAGATTTTGTTCTTATATAAGAATGAAATACATGTGTTCATCTCATTACTATGACTACATTCAATATTTGAGAGAGAATACAATTGCTAAAGTTATTTATGAGATATAATTTATATACAGCAAAAAGTTACCCTTATAAGTGGGTAGTTATATGAATCTTGACAAACACTTACAGTCAGGTAACCACCAATACAATCAAGGTATAAATAATTTCCAACTCTGCTCACCCTTGCCCCCACAACCCAGGCATTTAGCAACCAGCAATTGTTTTCTGTCCCTATAGTTCTGTGTTTTCCAGAATATCATAATAGTAGAATGATATAGCATGTAGACTTCTGAGTTAGCTTCTTTCCCTTAGAGAAAAGCATGTGAGATTCATCCATGTTGTTGCCTGTATTTGTATTTTGTTCTTTTTACTGTTGAATACATAAACTGCATGGATATACCCCAGTCAGTCTATCCATTAAGCAACTGATGGGAATTTGGGTGGTTTCTAGAATTTATCAATTATAAATAAAACCACTCTAAACATTAGGTACAGGTTTTGATTTCTGGTATGGATGCAGAGAACGGGACTTATGTTTTCACTTGTCTTTGCTAATATGTAGGACTAGCATTGCTTGGTAGTATGTTAGACTTTATCAGAAACTGTCAAATGGTTTTCCCAAAACAACTTTATCGATAATTTCTCATTCCCACCAGCAATGCATGAGATTTTTAGTTGCTTGCTCTACATACTTGCCAGTACTTGATATTGTCATTTTTTAAAAAAATCAGCCACTCTAATAAAGATGTTTTGGTAGCTCATTGTGACTTTAATTTACGTTTACTAATGACTTATGATGTTGAGCATCTTTTGCTTTCCATATATCTTCTGTAGGGAACTGTCTGCTAAAATATTTTGATCATTTTTACATTGTGTTCATTAACTTATTATTGAATTGTAAGGGTGTTTATGTATTTAGGATACAAATGTATTATTCAATATAAATTTGCAAATATTTTCTTCTACCTCTTGAGCTTTCCTTTTATTTCTCAAATGTACCTTTGAAGTCCAGTGCTAAAAAATTAATTTTTAAGAAGGTAAAAACTTACTTAAATTACTACTTCACATTATTTTTCCCTTTATAAATGTCAATGAAATATTATGGTCATATGTTTTTCAAAGCTTTTAGCTCATTACACTTTCTGATCTACTTTCCAAAAAAGAAGACTATGCATAGTTAACAGTTCAAGTGCTCTTCTGAATTTCTTTGCCACATAGCTTATTCTCCAGGGAAGAAACACTTACATAAACGTGTTGCTCTGAAGAGTACAGAGGGGAACCCTAGTAACACAGTTTTTGGTTCTGTCATCAGGTGTAGACATAGACTTTAGTTTCTCTTATCTCTTTTCTCCATTCTTAATACTTTTCCAATTTGGGTTTGGGCCTACATTCATCCTCGAGTCCTATCAAACAGGAGTGTGATTTTTGCTCTCCCAACTCAACAAGACAACTGTTGAAAGTCTTGCTGAGTTTCCTTTTCTCCCCCGAGCTGTTTCCCAGATCCATGGCTCACATGCTGGCCAAGGTCCTGAAGTGTCATAGTGTTGTACTAAAAAAGCTTTCCCAGGTGGAGACCTCGCCATTTCTCAAATCTTAGCCTTCCTCTCTGGGATAAATAGCAATAGATAGAGCAAAGAATAAAAGGAAAACAAGCACTTTGGGAGCATCCAATAGACCTGGGCCTATGTTCTGGATCTGACGTTATTCATTTGTTTATTTACTCTTTCTTTAATGTATTCATTCATTCATTCAGCAAATAACTCCTTCAGCATCTGCTCTGTGTGCCATGCTAGGAACTAGGAATATAGTAGTAAATGAGACAGACTTAGCTTTTTCCCTCAAAGAAATGGCAGGTAGTTTGTTGTCCTGAATAAGCTGTTAAGCTTTTCTGCATTTCATTTGTCTATTCTGAAATGGAGAAAGCAGTTCTTAGCTCACATATCTAATGAATGTTATAATTAAACAAGACAAACCTAAAATATCCACATTTTTAAAAAATAAGGTGGATGTGATATTCTTTGTGGTCTTCCCTCCAGCCATTTTTCTGCAAAGGTGACCTCCTAAATAAATTATACCTAAGGTGGAAAAGAAAGGTCCAGCCGCAGTAGTACCTCATCAAAATGGATGCTTGTTATCACGGAGAGTTGGTTTTAACAAGAAGCCCAAGCCAGCCAGCTTTCTAGTATATAATCCTGATAATCTACTCAACTATGGTCCTACTGCAATAGCTTCCGAATAAATGCTCAACAGTTCAGGTCGCCTTTCCAAATATTTTCACTCCTATACTAGTGCTTTGACTAGTCTCTGTAGTTGTCATTCACCCATCTACCCTCATCATAAGCACACTTTGCACTTGTCAACGAGGTCTTTGCACTTGATGGAGAAAAACATGGAAAATAGGACCAGAAAATAGTTTGACATCATGTACTAAATTTCCAGAAAACATTATCTAGTATCTTGGGAATGTGATTCAAGGAGCACGTTCTTCTGAGATAAAAAACAGCTTTTACAATACAAACTATTAAAAGGCAACGATGCAATACAAGCTTTTTATTGTTAACTCCATTCTCATAATTTCAGTTTCAATAAAGGATCCCATTAGAAATGCTTCCCCATGTGGCGACTGCTCTGGAATTTCCGCCATTATTTTCTAAGCATTTTATCTATTTTTATCATAAAGCTATAAAAGAAAGGTCTGGATCAACAGTGTGTACATATGAATCTTTTGGTCTAAAAGCCTAAGACTCAATCCAAGAGAGGATAATGTAAAACTTTAGAAGCCACCCAGTTTCCATCCAATCTGCCATGAAATAAATTCTGAGACAGAAAGAGAGAGAGAAGAATAAATCTGGCTGTTTTCTATTCATAAAGGTCTCCTCCAAAAGCTAGTCAGTTCTAACTAGCTAACATAACTAGCAATAATGAGTTTATTTAGTACAAATTTTGCATGTGTTCTCTTTTATTCCTTAAACTAGTAAAGTAGATATAAGCATTACCCACATTTTATAGAAGACAAACTGAGGATTATAGAAGTTAAATAACCTTTTCCAAAGTCATACAGGTAGCAAACAGCAGAAAATATGTGAATGTAAATATTCTACCTCAAACCTTTTATTAAATTATGCAAGATAGAACTTTGAAAGGCTAACACCCTCATCATTAGCACACAGTAGGCATATGATAGAAATTATCAGCTGGTAGATCAGTGAATTTGAGGGCCCCAAATAGGTTTAGTGCTTATAAAAAGCACAGTTCTTTGTAGATAGAACACTACCTACTATGAGAATAAGCTGTTGGCAGGACCTGAAAGAAATCAGGGAGAGTCTCTTGAGGATTAAGAAGGTATAATGAAAATCAGGAAGTTGGTTTAATGAGAAAGAAACTCAATATACTTCGCCTCTCCAATTCCTTTTGTATTTGGTGTACTCATCTAGGAGCAACTCCGTTTGTTTTCTTACTCTCACTCTTTTTTTCACATGGCCTGGAAACGATTCATGTTTCTTTAGTGATGCATGGGGAGAGAATAGTTTATGCAGATGATTATAAAAAGGATGGATTGTTGGTAGAGACTGATGGGTCAATATAACATATGGTGTTCAATGCAACTACATATCTTTGGGAGTTACTGACAAGTCTACAGGTACAGCAATATAAAGCAGATTTTACCAAGTGCATAAATTTGCAGAATGACTAAATTTTTGTAATCACCAAAAGCTATGGAATAAGCCATCTCTAGTAACTTGTGAAATAACGTATGCAAGAAATCTAAATATAAGGATATACAAAGAGTAGAATAATAAAAAATATATCAACAGGGAATTATTTGAAGCATGCATGTATTAGGAATAAGTTCTATTACACAAGAGAAAGGTAAATGATTGTTATAGGAGAAAATAATTATATATTGTCTATGAGAGAAAGTAATCATTGAATATTTATATTGGAAGATACCATTAATAGAGGATAATCTATGTGTTTCATTTTAGAAAATGAGAATGGAAGCTGAAATAATTTATACTGTATGCACATTTATATAGTTAGCCTAGGGCTCGTCTCACTGCGCCATACTGCCCGTATAGTTAGCCTAGGGCTCGTCTCACTGCGCCATACTGCCCCAAAGATTTTTCATGAACTGAAAATTACAGTACTTTTTAATTTATCTTATGTTTTATGTTCCCTTTGATTCTTAGATATGTTTCTTTTATGTTTCTATTAACTCAGCCATTCACCCTTTCCCTGCTTTAGTTACTGCCTGAAACTTGGTTGCAATCTACCTTTACACAATTAATTAGGGTGTAATTCTCCAACTTGCTACAATTCTTTTTAATTCTCAGATTATCATCCAAATTCTTTGTCAGCCCCACTTTAAAAGTTGCCAGGACACCAACAGCTCATGCTAAAATACTTTTCATTTCTGGTAAAATGCCATATAAGTGGAATGCTAGTGAAATTTTAGATTCCGTATAATAAATATAATCCATATAGCAGACCATCTTGCTATCCACAGAAAGCTTCTCCACACACTATTTACAAAGGATTCTTCACTACAAAAATTATATGGAGAACATCCTTTCTCTATTCTTTATCTAAACTATTCCTTGGTAAGAGGAAAGGTTGATGATTATGCTGAAAAGGGGAAGCCAGAGCACTTTGCAAATTTATGTTCTTTAACCGGCATGTATTTTTAACCTTCAACTACTTTCTATTTTCCTACATTCACTATTCTAATTCATCTTTCCAGAACACTCACTTCCATTCCCAAAATACACCCCAACAGAACCTAAGATTTTAGATTTTGTTTACCACGTTCTCTGTGCCAGACATGGTTCTAAATCTTCCGTATTTATCATTCACCACATTCTTCCAAGATAGGGATTGTCATTGTCTCTATTCACAGATGAGAATACTGAGCCTTAGAGAACTTAAATAATCCAATCACTCTTGTAGAGTTTATCCCAGGTGGTGTGATCTTAGACTCTGTACAATTAAGTACTAAGTTTCATTAATAAACAATCTCAGACACACACTCTCTCTAAATTTAATAACCTCCATCAAGGCTAAATTTCCATTATATTTCACCTTGCATTTTTCAAGGAATACACTTATTAAAAGAAAAAAATACAGACTTAAATAGGGAGATAACTTACCCTCAAGTTTTCCAATTATACTTAATCACCTAGTTAAAAGCATTCAGGTTTGCAGAAGTCCCTATATTATCAAGACTTTTCTTTTTACAAGAGAAGAACATAGCCAGAGAGGCAGAGCAGAATGTGTATGCCAAGGATCTAGTCTTATATCTAGTCTACAGAAAACCTCATCATATTCAGAGAATTGATTTTTAAACTTCCTCTTCCATAAGGAGAATTTCTAATTTAAATGCAGTTCACTACCACAGAATGCATTAGTTCTGTGTAATGCATCCAGAAAATGTTCAATAAATATTAACAGATAATTACTAAAGTTATAGATAATATAAATTACACATGTAATACATCTGAGTTTTTAAAAAACATAAATTCAAAATAGGATTTTAAATTATATACAAGAACAACTGCAAAATTAACTTCCTGAAAGGTACAGCAAGCACAGGATACAAAATAACCTGAAACTTACTTAGTAAACACATACAAATGGTGATGCAATTACACTGTTTTTTTAAAAGATTTTCTTCACAATTCATTCTCAATATGATTTTCAGTTTTAAATATTAAAATCACTAAAGCTTAAAGTGTCTGTTCTCAGTTTAAGAGAAATACAGGGCAATAACATTGAATATAAAAGATCATTTTAGAAAAGAAATACATATTAATGTATTTACACTGAGGCCTAAATTATCAACCAATATGTTGCTTATTACTAATTTGAGAGAGAACTGCACTGCTTTAGGGGCTGATAAGGGGCCTAAACTGAGACATAATGAACTGCCATGCTGAAAAAGATGTTAGAGGTCATTAAGTCACACCTTATAGTTTTCCAGATGACGACACTGAGACATACAGAGTAGTTGGGACGACAAGAGGTCAAACCACAAATTAGCGGCAGAGAAGACATAGGAGCTCAGAGGGCTAAATGCAGTGGCTCACGACTGTAATCCCAGCACTTTGTGAGGCCGAGGTGGGTGGATCACCTAGGTCAGGAGTTTGAGACCAGCGTGTCCAGCAGGACAAAACAATACAAATACATCTCCACAACAAATACAAAAATTATCCAGGTGTGGTGGTGCACACCTATAGTCCCAACTACTGAGGCAGGAAAATCGCATGAACCTGGGAGGCAGAGGTTGCAGTGAGCAAAGAGCGTGCCACTGTACTCCAGCCTGGGTGACAGAGGAAGACTCTGTCAAAAAAAAAAAAAAAAGAGTTCAGAGGGTCCTAGACCTCAAGGTATTGTATTTGAAGATGGGACAATCTTGGAAGGTGTCAGTGAACTTTAAATAAATGTAGCACCCCATCTAGTAGTTTCTCTTTCAGTCAAGGATAAATGCAACTGAAGACAAGTCTTGGCTTTATATGGAGCAAGGCAGCTCAGAGATTCACAGCAATAATTCTTGTGTGACTAAGCAAAGTCCTCCACTGCTTGAAATCCCTGCATGCTTTAATCTCCAGCTGTCTTTCTGGTGTACTCTCTCAGGGTGGGGAGGGATCTTAAAGGTAATAACTTTTAGCTTTGTAAAAAGTTCAGATGATTTTAGTGGCTAAGTATTTATATAGGTTATCATTTTCAAAGTCCAAATGTTGGTGAATGAGGATATTATAGAGGGGAAAAGTCTTGCCTAAGTGCAATATATATGACTTTGATAACGAATAGTGAGCAGGTTCTGCAAGGAGATATGTTGGAAAATACTGAGCTCCCATGACTAAAATTAAGACAGGAAATAAATCAATCTCAGAATCTCTCAAAAGATGTTAAATGGGAAGTTTGCTGGTTTTGGGAAGTGAGAAGGGAGGCGGTAATTATTTTAATCCGTATTTTTGTGGCACAATGCCACAAACGTGTATGTATTGTGCTTAAAGTATAATCACTTGAATGAGATTATCATCTCATATATGCTTCCAGGAATAGCTCAGATAGAAACTGGTGCTGGGGTGAGGTAAGAAATGATGGGTTTACCTTCCCTTGTCAAACAAGCTTTATCATTTAGAGTAAGCACAAGGCCAGTTTAAACCAGCTTAACTTTTACATGTATTTATATTTTCATAGAACTACATATTTATTTCTCACATATTTAATTAGTGTCAAAGACAGAAGTGACCATAGAAAGGAGCCCTGGAATGAAACCCAGAAATCTTGAGTTGACATCCCAGATCTGCATGTACCTGGCTTCTGCCCTTCACCAAGTCAATAGCTTCAGGATTCTACAGCTACAAGACGAAAAGCTTAGACTTCCTCCAGGGCAACCTCCTTATTACATAAATGGGGGAGATAAGTAGGTTAGACTTATTCAAATGCAGAAAACTAGAAAATTGGCTGAGCTAGGACTCAGTCAACAGCCACTCTAACCTCCTTCTATATCATCTTCTACTATTGTAGAAGATGGAAAGTTAAAAGCCATCTTAAAGCCATCTTTCACGAATTCCCTTTATATTAGGATTCTTCACATGGCCTAGGTTTCATCAAACTCGTGAGGGGGGAGTAATCATTCCACAGCCCACATGAGTGGGTTCACACAGTGGTGGAATCCCTCTTTGTTATTATTTGATGCCATAGGTTTCACATAAGGAGAAAAATGAGTCAATGACAATTTTTACTTTTTTTTCAATGGATCCCGGAGTTTAGAAAATGGCAAGAAGGCACTGGAATTAAATGATTAAGTTTGGGTCCAGGCACAGTGGCTCATACCTGTGATCCTAGCACTTTGGGAGGCTGAGCTGGGGGCCACCAGCACGTAATCAATCCACATTATATTTAAGGAAGTGTGTTTATTATGTGTTGGCCTTCAGAAGTATTGCTCCACTTGAGTCCAGGAGTTTGAGACCAGCCTGGGCAACAGGGCAAAACTCCATCTCAACAAAAAATAGAAAAATTAGCCAAGTGCAGTGGTATACACCTGTAGTCCCAGCTGCCATTGCACTCCAGCCTGGGCAACAGAATAAGACCATATTTGAAAACAAACAAACAACAACAAAAAAAAGATAATCTGCATAGAAATTAATCACAATTTCTTTAAATATGCAGGTTTTTAAAATTTTTTGATTAAAATTTTCCAAAGGAAATAGCTCCAAGTTTTAAATATTTGAAGGGGAAAACATTTTATTTTATTTATTTTATAGACAGGCTCTCACTCTGTCCCCTAGGCTGGAGTGCAGTGGCATGATCATAGAGCATGGTAATGTGAAATTTCTGGGCTCAAGCCATCCTCCTGCCTCAGCTTCCTGAGTAGCTATGACTACAGGTGCACACTACCACACCCAGGTAATTAAAAAAAAAATTATCTGGAGATGGTTTTTGCTATGTTGCCCAGCTGGTCTGGAACTCTGGGCCTTAAGCAATCCTCCCACCTCCACTTCCCAAAATGCTGGGATTACAAGAGTGAGCCATCACATCAGCCACATTTTCATTCAGACAATTTAATTTGGAATAATTTGAGCAATGCTTCTGAAGGCCAACACATAATAAACACTCTCCCTTAAATATAATGTGGATTGATTACACACTGGTAGGTATTTATATGTTGAACTGCCATGATGAGTTCTGAATCTTTAGATACGAAATAAAAAGGGAGGACCAAAGGAAGTGTACTCTCCAGAGACGCCAAATTTAGTATGGGAAATAGAAATAGGGTCAATGTCAACAGCAGCCAGATGACGAAAGACCAATGGCTGTTTACACCAGAGTCTTTCCAGGTTTTCTGACAAGTTTTGTGCTACTTCACATCTTCCTTATTTAATCCCGGCCACTAACTACAATACAGTACTAACGTTTTAACTCAGCTATACAAACCCAAAACTTCAATAAGTTTATCAGAGACAATACTAATACGTTAAAAAAACTTACCCACAAAACACATGCATACGGAATATAGTAATATCACATATTTTGCAACTGTGTGCACAATTAAGACCTCCTGTACTAAGTAGAATGTCACTGCATATAGGGTATTGAAATATAGAAGGCATTTTTTGTGTGGCACCCAAGGAAAGTCTTTCACATTCAAACTGCCTTTTACATTAATGGAAGTGCAAAAATGATTTGCATTTGTATATTCACATATCATATTATTTTAATATTTCAAAGATAACGGATCACACTCACCCCTTATGCTATTTGATTATATTAGGTTTTCAAAAAGGAACTTTGGGTGGACACAACATACAGAAATCCTATTAAGCATATGATTTCATGAAGGTATGCAGGTAGAGTGTTTAGAATATGTCACATATTTAAATGCTCCACTAAAAAACTATTAATGTTAGGATCAGAATATAAATCTATAGTAAAATGGTATTGATGACAGAAACATTTTAATCTCTTGTCAGTAAATTATTGATATTTCAAAGTATTTTATAAATTTTGGTACAATACATACACCCACCAGAATAATGTGAATCCTTTCGAATTGTTTTGCACATATAGTACAGTATAAACTTGATAAATATTTTTTAAAATATAGAAATGGATGAATGAGATTCAGTTAGCCCAATGTTAGACACAGTTGTTGAAATACATTAAGTATTCAACAAGTGGATACAAAAATATGTTTGAACTGCCAACTATAGCAAGGTCTGTGTGTAAAATTAAAACTAAAACTAAGATACTTCATATCTTGTTAAAGACTGGCTTAATTTTTGTAATATAGTATACTTCCAAGTGCTTTTGCCTGAAGAAGACTAAGCATTTCTCCAGCATGCCTGTCCATAACTAGTATTAATCCTCTAGGCAATTTGTTAACATGGTACCTAAGAGTTGACAAAGAAAGGCAGATACCACTTTAGCTAGATAATTCATTAATCCCTGGTATTTTATCGTTTTTTGCCCCACTGTAGTGACTCTCATTTATCCATTTATTTATTCAATAAATATTTCCTAAGTTCCTATTATGCACTGTACAAGGTGGATATTCCACAGTATGCTTAATAGGTATGGTCCCTCCTTTCTCCCAGCTTAGTTTAGAAAGGCAAATAATCAGGAATGAAGGTGTTTATATGGGGCTGAAAGATTAGGTAGGAGTAAAAGGGAAAAGGAGCAACACTTCTTGCACAATCTTCTATGTGACAAGCACAATTCCAGGTACTCCTCCATAGTTCCTCTTTTCAGGGAATTGTTGCCAACATGTGATGTCTCCCCCGGACACCCAGCTTTAAAATTTCTCTCTTTTGTACTCTGTCCCTTTATTTCTCAGACCAGCTGACACTTAGGGAAAATAGAAAAGAACCTACGTGAAATATCGGGGTTGAATTTTGCCTGATATGGAATGGCCTCTCCAGCCACCCAGTCATTCAGGTCAAACATTTTGGAGTCGTCTCTGACTCTTTTCTTCCATTTCCATCTACAGTAAAACCATCATTAAATCCTGCCAGCTTTGCATTTGAAGCCTGTGCTAACATTAACCAGTTTTCCCATTTCCTCCACTGCCACCCTAGTCCATCATCACATCTGGTCATACAAAGGTTCCTCTACTGCCTCTCTTATGCATCTGTAAGCTATTCTCTCTATGACGACTGAAACAGAATCATATTCCTATTTTTCAGATACTTTTCAAATACAAATGATTTTCTGTTGAATTTAGAATAAAATATGAAGTTCATGTCGTGGTCTGTCAAGTTCTATAAAATCTGGCCTTCAATTACAGTGCCCATCTATCTCTCAATCTCTGTTTTGCTCAGTGTGTTCAACTACTCCAGCCTCCCACTGGAGTTTTCAAGCACACCTCCACTTCAGGCCTGCTTCACTCACGTGGAGTATTCTCGCTCAGAGCTGCATGTTTCTTTGTTGTGTTTGCTCAAATGTCAGATTCTCAGAAGACTGAATGTGTTCACCCTTGCTGAAATAGTAACAACCCTTATCCATTCTCTATGTCCTTATCCTGCTTAAATTTTCTTTATAGAGCTTGCCATTTTCTGAACGTCAATTACATTATACATAATACTCCTATTGATTTCTTTATTATCTGCCTTCCCACCTGAACATATCCGTACAAACAGCGCTTCCACTATACAAGGCTCTATCCTCAGCACCTATAACAGTACTAACCATGTAGCAAAATCCAAGAACACATTTTTTGAAATACTGGATTATTTCATTTGATTCTTATATGAAATTGCTAATATTATCACTATTACCAAAAAACAGGTAAAAAATAATGAAACAATTTTTGGAAAGAGATAAAATAATTTAGGAAACAGGGCTCATGATTGAGGATTAGATGACTAGCAAAGGATTTAAAAAGTGAAGAAGTAGAAATAACAGAGACAGATGTTTTGATTTTTTTTAATTTCTCAATTTCTTTAATTTTAATATTACAAATGAAATATTTTGGGGAACAATGTACCTTAATTCTGTAAATTAAGATTTTATAATTAATAATCTGCTTTAATTTCCAATAAAAATTAAAACCTATACACAAAGATCATTTATAAAAGATGAGAAATGACACAGAAAATATAGAGTGAACACTACTTAACTACTCCTCCACTTTTCTGTTTCCATGTCAGACACATGCCTGGTTTCTGACCCTTGTTAGACCAGGAACAAATTATAATTTGAAAGTAGGGCATAAAGCCCTGGAGTTGAGACTTGTAAGGATGTAAGAGCTTACAACAAAAGAACATAGGAAAATGTGGTGAAGGCTAAAGAGAATTAGAATGCCTTTCCCCATTTGGTGAATGAATCAATTTTTGTGTTTTGTTTTAGCATATCTTCAGGCCTGAATGGAATGCTTTGTGTAGTAAACAGAGTAAAGCTCAAATCGAGTTTACTGCCTCCATATGGTTCCAACCACATATGTACAATGGTAGATTCATTGGGGGCGTTTGTGGGGGGAGGACAAGTCATTTTCCTAGAAAAGGCAATTGTGCTTCTAGAACTTAAATGAGCAAGAGTTCAAATGCAAGCCAGAGCAAAAAATCATACTCAAAACATCATTTTGTTGGTGACTTTCCAAAACAGCAATTTGATAAAAGTGCATCTGCAAGTCTTTTATCTGCAAACTTAATTTCATTATTGCACTATACTGTACTTAAAAAAAAATCCACACATTTATTAAAATTGTAATGAATGAATCACTTAGGCTTTGATCTCCTACACCACTTTTACTGAGCTCCCCTAAAGGGAGATCAATTAAGCATACATTTTTCCACCTTTTAAAATAATACTCTCAGACAGAGCATTTGAATTTCATTTTATGAAAATGTAGGCACAGTAAACATTATAAAAAATAAAATTCCCACCATTCACACTATTTTAAAAAATATCAGCAACTGTCTCATTTCATTCTTGATAGGAAAAATAAAATTTTCATTTGATGATGGGGTTCAGGATATAATATCCCCAAATATGACAGTTTGGCATGGTGAAAACTGCAGAAGCAGGAAGGTCACTCTCATCCTCTTCTGCCTTTCACTCCTGAAGCACATCATAAAACATAGGAAAGATATCCTGACCTTCTCCTGAAGCAGGTCATAAGATACTCAGGTGAAAGATACCCTCCCTATACTGGGAGGAAAGGAACATCCTTATCTCTGAAGAAGGGTCACACAGAAGAATCTAAACAAACACCCTGGTAAGTTCCCCTAATTTATTACAATTAAATCATACCAAATTTGTCCATTCATACTTTTCTACAACTGTCCACTCTTCATAAAACCTAGCACAAAACACACAGGTTTAACTATTTTTTCAGGTCTTCGCTTCCTTACAAAGGCCTCCATGTCAAGTAAAACATATATGAAATACCTTTGTATGCTTTTCTCTTGTTTATTAGCTATTTTATTATAGGAACTTCAACCATGAACCCAGAACGGGTGAGGGAAAGATATTTTTCCCCTCCTATAAAGATATTTCCTAAGTGTTGTCCGACACAATACACTAAAAACTACTTTATGACACAATCAGAAGCACTAATAAAATGTTGTGTTTCTAGCAAAGTGCTCTCTTCATCAAATGACATGCTTTCCTAGAAAATAGAATCTTATTCAATATTGTGAGAGTTTTGATTTATTTGCTATAGTGTACCATTGCTTCTGTGTTCCAAAACACAAAAAGATTCATATGATAATGAATTTGTTAAAATGACTTTCCATAAGAAACACACGTTTATTTTCCAGTGCATATAAAGAGCTTAGTTATGAGTCTCAAAGTCTCCTCTATGTACCTAGGAAGGAAGTTCCCCCATCAGGACAGGCAAGATCAAAAATTATCTGTAAATATAACCGAATGAAAACAAAAGGAGACACATAATCAGAAATATTACATCGTACATGCAAGATGACAAAATACAATTTTTGATGTGTTATTTTCTTTGCTACTTAAAAATGGAATGATGGAAATTGTATGGTGGCTGTGTTCTTGTCCTGGCTATGAAACTAATAGGGTGACTTTTTCAAACTGTCTTCTTTCTCTGTTCATCTCTAATAAGGAGTGGCTCCAGTAGATACTCTTTAAGATTTCTTCTAACTCTAAAATTCTATGGATTAAGTAATTTAAACATTTTCAAAGATATTTTCATTTCTTCATATATTCTTCCTGAGCTTATGACAAATTAATTCTATGTTCAAGCATTTATGGACAGACTCTTCCAACTGAAAGAACTGGTGAATTTAATGATTTTAAAAAGAAAAAGGAGGAGAAATAGGAGGAAACACTTTACTTATTACTATCCAGGAATATCCTAAAATTCTACTCATTTGAGCATCTTCTATGCAGCCCTCATAACCTAACAGAAACAAATAAGCATAGAGAGTCCTGGAGGAACTACGGATTCCTAAATAATAATGATTTATCAAAGTAAAATTATTGGTATCAACCAGTGGACCAGTTAGGGGCACCAATAAAGTAATGAGAGATTTCTAACTGAAATACATTCACTTATTTACCCTGTAGCATCATAAAAACGAACATAAGAAATATACAACATTGAGAGCATTGTTTCAGGTCATTTTCACATATGATTCTAATTACTAAATATTCCAGGATGAGAAGAAATGACTAGAGATAAATTATGGTGCCTATTAAACCTTTTATTGAAACCTCCTTTCCAAAAATTAATATCACATTTAATCATCAAAATATCCTATCTTAAAATTTGATTTATTTAGTTGTAGTCTACTTCCACATGGAATTTGAAGTAACTGTGTAAGACATGAAAGAAATTCTAATTGAAAAAAGGCAGACTGGGCAAAAGATAATCAGATAAACTAGATGCATTGCATATATGTAGCTTATCTGCCTCTGACTCCTGGTACATGTGACAATATGTCCTGCTTGTACACACAATAGTAACATATTTCTATCACAAGGAAGGACAAAGAAGGAAGCAAAGGAGAGGGGGAGGGATGAAAAGTTGACTAATTGCATTTTAAACTGTTACCAAACAAGAAGTGAGTTACAGAAATGAATCACCACTACTCTGAAGTTTCAGCTTGTGAATAAAGTTGCCGTGGCTGATATTTATTCTTTTCTACTTACCATTTCAACTTTCATCTTTTTAGCAAATTAAGGCTCTTTTTTCACAGACCTGCAGAAAACCAATTTTAGTAATCTCTTTCCTCCTAGAATGCCTTCACTCTTTATCCTGGATGTACCCTCACTTCCTGTTTTTTTTGGTTGTTGTTGTTGTTGTTTGTTTGTGTGGTGGTGGAAAAATAAAAATTAAAAATTAAAAAAAAACAAACTTCCGAGAAACTGAGCCATATATCCAGGTTTCCAGAGTTGAACTAACAACCCCAAGTTTGGGGTCTAGCCAACCCTTTCACAGATGCTGGACAGATACTAAGCAAACTACTGCTCACACACCTGCCATGAATAAAATTTTAAATTCATGACAAAGGGCAACCTGAATAAACAGATTCTGGGTGAGAAAATAAAGAAAATGTGCAGAGCCTAAAATAGTTATAGCAGCCAATACATGAAGTATTTGCTTTTAGTAAGTGCCATTTCTGTTTTCAGTTACTTCTCATTCCCTTATTTCTCCCTTTTGACAGTATTTTGTTTGGATAAGTCATCAGCCTAGTTGAAATTTTATTACACAGAAAAAATTGAATAATTTAAAAGTTATGACCATTTTAGAAAACTAGGCTTTATGAAAGTAACTTTAAAGTACATGGTTTTATAAATAAACATTTGCGGGAGGCTGAGACAGGAGAATCACTTGAACCTGGGAGGCAGAGGATGCAGTGAGCTGAGACCCTGTCACTGCAGTACCACCTGGGCGACACACCGAGACCCCATCTCAAAAATAAATAAATAAATAAACAAACAAATATTTGCTCAAAAGGGACCTGGGGGTATGATTCTGGTATTTTTCCTCTCACCTATAAATGTTATGCAAATGTATTATTTTTCAAGGAGGGGAATGCCCATTACTGGGAGACCACTTCTCCATCTAGAGGAGCATTTTCTTGTACCAAGGTTACTGCTAAGTTTGAAATAGAAAGAAAACTGTGCTTAGTAAGCACTGAAATAGATCAAAGGAATGAAAAAAGTCATAAGAAATATTAATTTTAGACTATAGTAAAACTTAACGAATGAACCCCATAAGATGGAACATACTGGATAGTCACTATAATATGCATGCCTATTTCTACATACATATGTACTACATATAGATACACACCTGTATCTAGCTATTTTTTAAAATAGTCCAATTTTTCTTGTGATTTTTTTGTCTCTGCAACTCTTGATTTCCTCTGATTACTCTTTTAACTGGATCTATAACCTACATCTTTCTCTGGATATTCCTCTAGTACCTCTCCCTCTTTTATTCCTCATCTTCTTTACTCCAAGTTGACTATTAGTTTACCTTTAACTTGATTACTGAGTTATAATGCCTATTCTTACTTCCCAAGAAAAAAATCTACACATTTTTAATCTCATTTTTGAATTGACATATAATAATTGTAAATACTTGGGAGATATAGACTGATGTTTCTATATGTATTATGTACAATGATGAGCTCAATGTAATCAGCATATCCATCAGTTCAAACCTTATTATTTCCTTGTGCTGGGAACATTCAGTATTACACACAGAAAAGCTATCCTTCAAAAATGAAAAAGAAATAAAATATTTAACAGAGAAGCAAGAAATAACGGGATTCATCACCACAAGAACGGCCTTGCAAGAAATGTTTAAGAAAGTCTCACATATGGAAGTGAAAAGACAATAACTACCAACATGAAAACATGCAAAACTATAAAACTCACTGGTAGAGTCAATACACAAAGGAGAAAGAAAAAGGAATAAAATCTTATCACTATAGAGAATCACCCAGTTGCAAAAATAAACCGTAAGAGAGGAAGTAAAGAACAAAGGAAATACAAAATAACCATAAAACAATCAGTAAAATGACAGGAATAAATCTCCACCTATCAGTAGTAACCTTAAATCTAAATGGATTTAATTCCTCCTTGAAAAGATACAGACTGGCTGACTGGATTAAAACAAAAAAGACCCAAATATATGCTGCCTACAAGAAACTCATCTTATCTGTAAATACACACATAGCCTGAAGGTGAAGAGAAGACAAAAGATATTTCAGGCAAATAAAAAACAAAAGCAAGCAGGGACAGTCATACTTACATCAGACAAAACAGACTTTAGGTCAAAAGCTGTAAAAAGAGACAAATCTACATTTTTTCTTGGATTTCTCGGTATGATAGACGCTAGCAATCTTCAAAAGGTGTATAAATCTATTGCCAGTCATTGACATTTCTTATAAGAACCTGTGTCATTGTCTCATGTGGGTCCACAGCTATTTATTTCCAATTTCCTTTCCATTTAAGAACTACCATTTTAGCAACTATAGCCTTATAATAACCTTGTGTTACTCTCTCTTTTTCTAACTATACCACATACTCAAAAGGTAAGCTCCTTGCCCCTTAACATAGTTACAAGGTTTACAAAGCTTAGTTTCCAGCCCGTTTAACCACTTTTCACCATCTTGCCTCTATGCACTACAAATTCTAAGTTATTTGTAGTTCTTCAAATGAGTAAGTGTCTTTTCGCATGCTCTACCCTCTTCTCCCTATGTTCCCTTAGCTCTAACTCCTATTCATATTGAAGTTTCGCCTTAGCTGTCTTATCCTCTAGGAAGCCTCCTCTACCTCCCAAATCTGAGTTGCTTGTGCCCTGTCATTACTGTTCATCACTTTGCATTGTGGCTGACCTTCTAAGTGTCTATATTCACCTATAAACTATGAACACCAATACAGGAGTGACCTGCCTATCTGATGACAAACATAACCCCAGTGCCTAAGCTCAATGACTTTACGTATTACTTAAAAGTCATAAATGTTAAACATTTTTCTCTAGTGCATCAATTACAACTTTAGATAAGATAATGAGCTATAACTCTTGGTCTCTTTTTATTTCAAAATTCTATTTTGTAACAAATTACTTTGTTTCAATATGCAATTGGACATATTTTTCAGATAATTATCAGAAGATTAATGAGCATTTTCTGAACTATTTCTGAAATGCAGAAAGGGTATTCAAAAAAATTATTGTCTGAAGAAAAATTGATACAATACTTATTTGGAAGTCCTGAAATCTAAGAGGGTTAAAAATATGTGTGCCCTATGACAATTTCTGAATTATTTACAGAATTTTGGTGATACAATATGGAAACTATTTACATACTTTCCTTATGAGTTACCTATGAAAACAATGTTAACATAAGTTACCTGGAAGTGTTAGGGGTTTAGGAAAATAGTGCATAATAAGTACATAACCATTATACACATCAAAACGTACTTTTACCTTTTGTGTGTGTGTGTTTTATATATTATTTTTCTATTTTTAAATGAAGCAGATTTGAGAAATTATTGATTGGATAGTTTTTGATAAAGGATAAAAGAGTCAGATTGGTTAAATAAACATTTTTATGGGATGTACTTTTACATGAATGTTTCTTTCTTAAACTGAGTAAATCCTGAGATAAACTATTATCACCAAAGAGATTTAGCTAAAATGTGGACAAATACATAGAGTAACAGTCTGTAGACAACAGCAAATAATTATCTGGAATATTCCCTTGATTTCAAAAGTTTTCATCTTAGGTATATTGTTTGAATATTTTATTATCAAAAAATAAGCCAAAATATGATGAAAAAGTCATAAAGTGATAAAATCCTAAGAAAGGAAATAACAGTGGGCCGGGCACGGTGGCTCACGCTTGTAATCCCAGCACTTTGGGAGGCCAAGGCGGGCAGATCACGAGGTCAGGAGATCGAGACCACGATGAAACCCCGTCTCTACTAAAAATACAAAAAAATTAGCCAGGCTTGGTGGCGGGCGCCTGTAGTCCCAGCTACTCTCAGAGAGGCTGAGGCAGGAGAATGGCGTGAACCCGGGAGGCGGAGCTTGCAGTGAGCCGAGATTGCGCCACTGCACTCCAGCCTGGGCGACAGAGCAAGACTCCTCTCAAAAAAAAAAAAAAAAGAAAGGAAATAACAGTGGAACGAAAAATTAATCTTGCACAGAGTAGAAGGAAAATAAATAAATGAGAAGCACACAAATAATCAAATAAAGAAAACAGCAGAAAACAATAAACCTGTTTTGTATGCTGAGATTTGCCTACAGTCTTCCTATAAAATATCTGGAAACTATATCTAGAGGTTGCTCTTTGTTGCTGGCAATGTATCATTTGATTGGGAAATACATTCACACATAAATAAAAGAGATCAGTTATAAAGAAAAATACAAACGTCAAATCAATTAAAACCAAGCAGTGCTCCAAATCAAACAAAGAAGAGAGTCAGAGAGTAGCTCAAATGCTATTATACTATCTAAAAAGAAGGGGTTTATTTTTGATCCTTTGTGTATATGACTCCATAGAACCTGCCTGAGCTATTCTGAAGCTGTCAGTGGGGATGGTGAAGGTAGATGGGAAAGCACGACGTGTAGAGACAAAGCCTGGGTTCAAATTTTCTCCTTACTATTTAGATTTTTCCAGGAATTCGTTTTCCTAAATACAAAATGAAAATAATTAAATGTGGTTTGTGTTTTTGAGAATTAAGTGAGATAATAATCACAAAGTTGATCACTGCAGGGTATGGCATACATTTAGTACCTATCAATTCCTTTCCCCTATTTCCCATTACTATCTATATAGGGCATCTTGAAAATATATTTATTAATTTTATTTCTTATAATATATCATTTTAATTGTACATAAAATATACTCAGATACTAAAAGCATCAATATAATAATTTCCTAACTTACAACATTTTAGCTGTTTGTAAATACATATAAATATAAATTTATAATTTATAAATTAATAGCCACAAATATTTTGTTGGAATATTTTTATAAAACTTGTACTCATATACTTCTATTTTTTATAGACTGGTTTTAATTTTGTGATAATATTAAGGTTATCTGCTAGGACAAATCACATTTTTGTTTTAGTTTTAGGCAATTTTTTCTTAAGCTGGAAAAATCTGAGACATACAGTAAATGAAACCAAAATCTGAGCTGTAGAGTCAATGAAAACAAAGCATAGCTAATTTGTGGAAAGGCAAAAATTAGAACCCAGCAATGTACTATTCTACTAAATATCTTTAGTTTCCACATAAATCATGAGTTGGCATATGACATGGATAGTCTGAATAAACTCTTGTTACTTAACTCCAATATTGCCCTAATTTCAAGGAGCTGATCCAGAAGAAGAAGATCTGAGTTGGGAGTTAAGACCAATGGCAAGATTTAAGCCTTTCATCTCCACGCTTTTTGCATTTTTCTATAGAAATTCAGTTGTGAAGCACCTGGAGTTTATGTGTAGTTGGCTCACACCAGCTACATTTTTGAAGAAGGGGTAAAATAAGCATTTTGGGTTAGACAGGAAAAATTTTATGCAACAAATGCATATTTGGAAACTGCAAAATGAGCATATAAATCAATTTATATGCATCGATGAATGAATATAGATGGGCTGTTTTCAAAGTATAGGCATTGTAGTGTAGCATAATATATCAGGACAAAAGGAATGGGAAGGAGGCAAATTGCTCAGCTTAGTCATCCATTTGCAATGGAAAATTGCATTGTCAGGTTCCATTACGCCTGCACAAATTTAGACAAATTAAAGAGTCTACTAAGTAATTATTGATAACATACATGTGTATGAAGTAGAGCAGGAAAGTTGTCAGTCATTTGGAACTTCTCAGATGTTTCTAGGATTTTCATTAGCGAAAGGAGGCATTGAAAGAATGATAATATACCTCACTGTGAAACCAATTTGAGACACAACACTGGCCTATTCAGCCATACCTCTTCTATGGTAACGGAGATGGATAACAACCAGAAAAAGTGTAAATAAAACATTAACACAAAATGCTCTGCTGAGGAGAAACATTACATCTGGTTCTGGACCTTGCATCTTGTTAGGACCCCTTCATTCATTACTTCATTACCAGGAGAATTATTCAATCTGAGACAGGTGACCAAGTAAAAAAAAAAAAAAATCCTTAGAATTATATAAACTTTAAATCCTACCATTTTCTCTTTTACAGTGTGTGTTCAGAAAATATTCTGCAAGGTTAGTGTGGTATTCTGTTCTGACAATATAAACATTCTACTATGTTTAAGACAGAATGTTCAACCTAGGATAATATAAATCCCTGGAAAGTCATATAATGGGTCTCATCTTCTGAAATGGACTATTGGTTGGACATTTCAAACATCTCATAGATAATCCCTCAAGATGGAAAGTCACCAACTTCCTTTGATAATCTGCTCTTGTACTTATAAATATTTATCCTTCAACAGTTTAAATATGTTTTTTTCTTTACCTTCTTCACCGAAAACAGTGAAACACCTGGTCTTTACAGGTTATGTGCTTTTTTTATACATAAATAAGTATATAAACAATTCTATTTTGCGTACATGTGTAAGTATTTGACATTTATTTATACTCGCTAAACATATTTTTAACAAACTTTCATACCAGTTCACAAAAGCACATCTCATTCATGTTATATTGTGAGTCATCATACATAGCTCTACCATAACTTATTTAATCAAATCCATGTTAATTAACATTTGGATTTCACTCCATTTACTTGTTTTCACTATTACAGACAATATGCAATGAGTACCAGTGCTAATATATTTGTGAGGCTTGTTCAGGTATTTCTGTTCAAAACCAAAGTTTCTAGAGGTGAAACTGTGTTAAAGGATATACACATTCACATTTTCATAGTTACGGTTAAATTGCCTCTCAAAAGAACTATAATAATACACACTCCATCCAAAGATGCACAAGAGCATAAGAGTGTCTACGTTGCCACCCAGTTTTTGGCTAAAACTGGGTATGATGGTCTTTTTTGTGCTTTTTTTTTTTTTGGTCTTGCTTTGCCACCCAGGCTAGAGGGCAGTGACACAATCACAGTTCACTGCAACCTCTAACTCCCAGCCTCAAGCAATCTACCTCAGCCTCACAAACAGCAGGAACTACAGGTGTAGGTCACCACATCTGGCTATATTTTTTAAAATGTTTTTGCATCTCGCTATTTGCCTGCGCTGGTCTCAAACTCCTGGCCTCAAACAATTCTCCCACTTCAGCCTCCCAAAGTGCTGAGATTACAGGAATGAGCCACTCTGCCCAGCCTGATGGTGCTTTTTAATATTTTCAACCAGCTAAACAATAAATCACATACTTCATTTTAATTCACATGTCTTTACTTATTACTGAGGTCAAGCTTCTTTTTATACATTTACTGGCTATTTGATATTCTCTTTTAAGAAATTGCCTATTTGTTTTGTTTGACCATTACCAACAATATTCTCTTCTTAATATCTTGCAGTGAGACCCAGTAACGTTTATTGAGCTCCTACAGTGGGCCAGACTCTGGTAGCTCTTACTTATATAAAAGGTGTAAGTGCTCCCCAGGGGACTTAGAATCAAGTGAAGAAATCAGATGGGACAATAAATTACTATAATAAAATGTGTTCAGCATAAGAATAAGGGTCTACACAAAGCCAGCACTGTCCCTGCTGGAGAACCAGGGGTGAGCAGGAAGAGGGTATCAGGAATGATTTCACAGACAAAGAAACCTTACAGATGGGTCTTAAATGATGGATAAAATTTCAATCAGTAGAGATTGAATGGAAGGCACTAGTTCCAGAGAGAGTAACACTAGAAAGAACCCCAAGACATGTGAACACAATTATTATTGAGAATATAAATAATGACTGGCTTAGATCACAAAGTTTCTGTTGAAAGAAAATGGTAAGAAATGGGTCTGGATAAGGAGACCAATTTATATACAAGTGCTTGCCTGCCATTCTTGAGAATCTGTATTTTATCTTTTAGCCAAAGGAGCAATACTATTTAGAAAGGATCACTCCAGTAGTAGAGAGAAATGGCTTTGAAAGGGGACAAGAGCAGCAATGCCTGAGATTGGGAAAGTTGTAAGTAGACTATAGCAGCAATCCCGATGAGGAAGTATGAGAGCCTAAAATAGCATAATATCAATAGAATCAAGAGAAATTGGTCAGAGAAAGCATGCGATTAATCCTTTCATCTTTCTACAACTAGTTTCACTGGATATTCATCTCTGTGGCAGGATTTATTGCATTGTAATGAAATCATGCATGTTGTCTACCAGCCCACCCCACTAAAATGTGACGCTTTCCAACTCTTAGACCTGTAGTTGACCAAAACATTGTTTCACCAAAAAATAAACTTTCAGGTTTCCTCACTTTCCTTGTGTTCACATTTTATGCTGAAACAAACTCAGTATTTGTTCATCTAAAGTCTTTTTTTTAAAACCTAGCCTCTATAACCTTCTAATGGCTAAGTGCAAACTGTTTTATTTTGATAGGGAAGAATCCAGTGATTAGAGTAATTTGAAATGACGGTGACTTAATTAAGAGTGTGAAGCAATCCATTAACTATAATTTGTAAAAGGAGCCATACGTTTTTCACTCTTTTAGGTATACCATTGGACTTGCATTTTCAAAAATAAACCAGCTAATTTTTGCTGCAACTGAGGAGATCATTAACAATATCAACAGTAGCACACACATGTACCTCATTACAGATCTTCCTATACTATAATTAATAGTGAGTTTTATTCGTATTTGGATGCCTGAATTGTTCAGACTTATATTTAGGTTTCAAGCCCTTTATTTGTGCTGTCAAATGTTTAGTCCTCAAGGGCTTGAGAGCACAGAGGTGAACACTGCCTAAGAGCTAACATCTCACCTCCTCCTGTGTGATGGCTTCTTAATATGTGGTTTAGGAATTATGAATGGAGATAAAAAACAGACGGGTCAAAGATGAGGCTAGATTTCTGGTTTGTGTAACTGGTTTTCCTGGAAAACCAAAAACATGACAGAATACCCAGAAATGCATGTTTTTCATTTTGTGAGTACTATAATTTTTTTTCTCTGGTGTTTGTTTTCTTTGTTTTGTTTTTAAACCAAAACTATTTTTCTGCCCTCTAATCTCATCCTCCTCCAGGAACAATTCATACCAGTACTACCAAAGACCCTTTCACCCAAAGCTGTATTTCACAGAGGAAGAACAATTACATAGGATATAAAGGGACTGAGATGTAAGAGACACCACTCGAATGTGCTGTGTTTATGCAGCAGGGCAAGAACGTCACACCTGGTGGAGGTAGAGTCAGTATTGGGAGGATACCCTGGAGATGGCAAAGCAAACAAGAGGAAGTGCAAGGTGAGTCTGCAATACAGGCAGCGGCTGTAACTCAAGCTCAACCAGCTCAACAACGTTCAAGGAAACATGAAACTGGGGCAATCCACTGTGTAAAGAGGACAAGGGCAGCTGGCTCAGGGCAAACATAAGCATGTGGGTGGAGAGCCTGCCCAGAGTGTATTCCAGGGACACCAATGTGCAACAACAGCAAGTCAAGTCACTGGGGGAAGTAATTCATGGGCCAAGTGTTCTGTAACAGTTGGTAACATATTTTATGCAAATGTATCTGTGAATTATAACTTCAGACACTCTTGAAATAGAGTTTTTTTTTTTTTTTTTTTGGCAGAAATTAGGTTTTGCAGGGGGAGGGGAGAGTATTTGTTTTGGGCTGTTTCCTACTCAGGACTTGGGAGATTTGCATGTTAAAAGGCTTTCAGAAAAGTCCAATTATTTACATAACTACAGAACTGAAAATATATTTCAAATGTTACTTCGTCCAGGCTGCTGACCAGAAAAAGAGGAATCTTAAGCAATTTAAAACTAGCAGTTGTCTATTTAAGCTAAGGATCTCTAGTGATACAGATTCACCCACCACTTCTGCTGACCTGTTCTCACATTTATACTAGAATTACAAGTGAATGCTGTTTTCTCTTTCCTTCGGCCTAAACCAACACAATTTTGTTCAAATCCATTTCCATTGCTTAGTCCTCTGTGGACCTGACTACCACTGCCAGTTTTCCTTAGTCCAAATTCTTTTTTCTGTTTGTCAGCTCATATTTTTCTGGCCTACTTTTCCTGCTTACAAATGCAATGCTATCAAGATTTTTCCCTTTATACAATTCTGGACTGCCTGATCTACAGACACCAGTGAGAGACATTTTTTAAGCCACTAGATAACAAAAACCTACCAAGAATTTTATGAAGTTCTTGTCCATGCAATTTCCAAGGTATGATGGGAAATTAGCAAGTCAGACAAAGGCAACAGGGATGGTGAGGGGGTCACTGAAAGTACAGTGATGCTGCTGCCGGGATGAACAGACCAGGATGACCATAATACATTTTTAGAACTAGCCTTTGGAAGAGCATTAGCCAGCTGAAATGATAGTGGGTAAAATAAACAGAGCAGGGGGCTATTAGAGGAAGGAGGCTGAATGTCAGACCAGTTGCAAAGGAAGAGGATTGGAACATTTTTAGCTCAGGGAAGACAGCACTCTTTCTCTTAGGCAGATAAAGATAATTGAAGAGGATGCTAACCACATGGATTTTATTTCCATTGAAGACAGAAAAAAATTAATTTATGTCAGCAGAGAAAGGATTTTCATTAAACTTAAGGAAGAAATTTTCTGCTCAGGAAAAGTTATTAAACAGTTAAATGGAATTTTGAAAAAGACAGAAAAAATATGACATTGCATTAGCTTATATAGATTTCTTTAAAACACAGGAGAGATTATCCTATGTGAAAGGGTGTGGAGGATATACAGTTAGTTATTATTTTATAAATAAAAAAGAAGGAATTACAAGTGAAGAGTCTGGCCTCAGGACTTACGCAGCTATGATTCAAATGTCAGGTTTGTAAATTTCTAGTGTGTGAATTGGGGAAAATTTTAAAAATCTTTCTGGGCCTTAATTTTCTCACCTATCAAATGAGAAAAAAAGTCACCTACTTTTTAGGGTTGTAGACTAGACCAAATGAATTAATATGTGCAAAGAGCTGAAAATAATGCCTGACACACTGTGAGAGCCATTTAAGATTTTGCTATTGTTGTTGATGTTGTTAGTTGGCAGGAAAAATTCCAATGATACACTGCCAGAAATGAGAGGTAGACACAAAGAATGATTATATTTTCTGTAGGTTAATTGTAGACAATTATGTATTTATTCTTGTCTTTTCCTTCCTATTTCCCTTTTTGGCTTAAGCCCAGGGCTAGAAGTCAAGCAATGTATGTTCCTGTTCTGTTTCCCACTAACCAGATGTGTGATTTTTTAAATTTTAAACCAACAGTTCTCAATGTCCTCATTGTTTCAAATTCTGTTAACTCTTCTCTCTGTGTCTCTCAATTTGCCTTAATCACAAATACTCTTTTTCTCTCCCATCATCTTTTCTCCTATCTCCTGTTCCTCTCTTCTGGTCTTCTGTCTCATTTTCTAAATTATCAAACAGCTCAAGCTTCCCAGCTTCCCTGAGGCTTGAGCATCTTTCCATCCTCCACCTCCTATGGGCAGAAGACACTCAGAACTGTGTATTTGGCTCCAATTCAAATTGTTATTGTCCCTGTTTAGGATACAAATAAGGATTGTGTCCAGGATGGATAATGTATTGGATCGAGGAGAAGGAAGGTGCCCATCATTCTTCTTTATTGCCAACAACCTCTGGGAACATGAACAGCTCCCAGCTAACAGCTGGAGAGGAGCACCATTCCCAGAACATTTATTCTAATTCCTGAAGCTCTACCTATGTCTGTACTTTTATGAAGGAAATCAATATATAGAGTCGTAGAATAACAATGGATAAACTTCAAGTGAAAAAAATTATTTAAATATCATTTGAAGTCAAAAAATACACTGCGATAGAAGAAAGATATTTTAATCCAACCATTTTTAACTTAAATAAAGGGTGAAGAGGACAGAGGAAAAGAAAATCAATGTCTAATAGATTATAAAATATAGGAAATGATATTAACTGAAAAATGGAGCATGTTTTGAAACTTACAAGTTACCATTTGAAAAAAACTACTTTAAATTTCATATGGAACCAAAAAAGAGCCCATACAGCCAAGACAATCCTAAGCAAAAAGAACAAAGCTGGAGGCATCAAGCCACCTGACTTCAAACTATACTACAAAGCTACAGTAAACAAAACAGCATGGTACTGGTACCAAAACAGATACATAGACCAATGGAACAGAACAGAGACCTCAGAAATAACGCTACACATCTACAACCATCTGATCTTTGACAAACCTGACAAAAACAAGCAATGGGGAAAGGATTCCCTATTTAATAAACCATAAAGATCCTTGAAGAAAACCTAGACAACATCATTCAGGACACAGGCATGGGCAAAGATTTCATGACTAAAACACCAAAAGCAATGGCAATGAAAGCCAAAATTGACATATGGGGTCTAATTAAACTAAAGAGCTTCTGCACAGCAAAACAAACTATCATCAGAGTGAACAGGCAACCTACAGAATGGGAGAACATTTTTGCAATCTATCCATCTGGCAAAGGGCTAATATCCAGAATCTATAAGGAACTTAAACAAACTTACAAGAACAAAACAACCCCATCAAAAAGTGAGTGAAGGATATGAACAGACACTTTTCAAAAGAAGACATATATGTAGCCAACAAATATATGAAAAAAAGCTCATCATCACTGGTCATTAGAGAAATGCAAATCAAAACCACAGTGAGATACCATCTCATACCAGTTAGAATGGCGATCATTAAAAAGTCAGGAAACAACAGATGCTGGAGAGGATGTGGAGAAAAAGAAAACGCTTTTACACCTTTGGTGGGAGTATAAATTAGTTCGGCTATTGTGGAAGACAGTGTGGTGATTTCTCAAGGATCTAGAAACAGAGATACCATTTGACCCAGCAATCTCATTACTGGGTATATACCCAAAGGATTATAAATCATTCTACTATAAAGAAACATGCACATGTATGTTTACTGCAGCACTATGCACAATTGCAAAGATTTGAAACCAACCCAAATGCCCATCAGTGATAGACTGGATAAAGAAAATGTGGCACATATATACCATGGAATACTATGCAGTCATAAAAAGGATGAGTTCATGTCCTTTGCAGGGACATGGATGAAGCTGGAAACCATCGTTCTCAGCAAAATAACACAGGAAGAGAAAACCAAGCCCTGCATGTTCTCACTAATAATTGGGAGTTAAATAATAAGAACACATGGACACAGGGAGGGGAACAGCACACATCGAGGCCTGTCAGGGGGTGGGGGTCTAGGGGAGGGATATCATTAGGAGAAATACCTAATGTAGATGACGGATTGATGGGTGCAGCAAACCACCATGGCATGTGTATACCTGTGTAACAAACCTGCACGCTCTGCCCATGTATCCCAGAACTTAAAGTATAATTAAAAAAATAAATAAATATCAAAAGAAAATATGTGTATCGGTTCCCTAACTTTTCTGATAAAAGAGGTTTCTGGGATTCTTTTTTTTTTCTTTTAAGAGACAGGGTCTTGCTCAGTTGCTCAGGCTGGAGTGCAGTGGCGCAATAATAGCCCACTGCCTCCTAGAACTCCTGAGATCAAGCAATCTTCACACCTCAGCCTCCTGACTAGCTGGGACTACAATACAAGTATGACCACCATATCTGGCTTTTTTTTTTTTTTTTTTTTTTTTTTTTTTTTTTTTTTTTTTTTTTTTGTAGAGATGAGGTCTCGCTTTGTTGTCCCGGCTGGTCTGGTACTCTTGGACTCAAGTGACTCTCCTCGGACTCCCAAAGCACTGGGATTACCTTATTTCCTAGAAAGTCAGCACAACTTTTTAAATAGACATTCATAAATGTATACTTTTACACATTTCATTGTGCTTTTGAGTAGTGAAAGACAATATGTAACTTCCTATATTTAGAATGTTTTCAATTCGGTAAACTAAACATTTAACATTTGTAGCATCACGTATAATTTTAAAGAAATAATTACATTATTTGCTGGAAAATAAATCAATTTTTCACTAAAGTTAAAGAGCTTAAGCTGTACAGTGGTTTCTTCCATACAACAACTATAGTCATATGCTGCCATGCCAGCTATTTCCTTAAGGAGAGTCCAGGCATGCTTAATTATAGAGGAACATCATTACTTAGAAGAAAAACATGAGTCTTTGATTTCCTTGTCTTTGCTGGATGAGGCTGTGGATTCTGCTGAATCTAGCAATGTCTGAGTAACACTTAAGCCTAGCTGTTTCCACATACGGGCCAGGTGTTGTGAGGTCCCAAACAACAGTACCTCCTAAGCTCTCATCAGTTGTGTTTCCATCATGGATTAGAATCCACACAGAATTCATTATGTCTATAATTAAATGAAGAAAGCCCTCCTGATGTCAGGATATTAGTGAAGCAACTGTTCATCTTGGCAGCTCCTCTTTTAACTTTTGGATTGCCTGATCCCTCCTGGGAACCAACCTAAGAAAGTACTATTTGAAGTAGCAGTTGTTCCTGCAGTGTGATGTCAGTGCATTTCTAATTACAGTCCAGATAGTTTTGAGCGTGAGTAACTAGACAAGAGGCCAGGTCAGCACTTTGGCTTGCCAGGTCAGACTTATTTTCCTCCCACTTCTTTCCAATAATAGTTTCTCATATATACCTGAAATAGTACAGAGCATTCATCTTTCCAACTCTAAGAACCACTCCTAAGTTCAATTTCAAGCTATGTGTTGGGAAGCCAAACTTGCTTAGCCAAAAAGAGGCACTATCTTCTAATTATGACATTTCAATTAAGTGCCCACTGTACCATCATCTAGATTTTCAGCAGAACCATATTCTAACTCAGCAAGTCTTACTATTTATGTGACTGAGCTAGTTCTTTGTATTTGTGCTGACTCACCACAGAGGTGATATTTTCAATAATTTTATGATCCAAACTCTGAAAGAGACGAAAATTTTGTGTTGCTTTTTTCCAAAATAATAAATTTTTCATCAAAAGAACAAAAATTAGTTGTAATATTATTTAGATGCAATATTTTGGGGCTTTACTGCTGGTTATGATAGAGTAGAATCAACCATAAAGTAGAATATGAAAAGAAGGTTAACAAAGGAAGCAAATAAACAAGTGTTATGAAAAAAAAGAGTGATGAATTCCGACAAGCCATTCCATTTTCTTTATTATCACGACATTAGGAAGCAGCACTAAATGTAAGGGTCTGTCACAACCCTCAAATCTGAATGCTTTATTATAAGTCAGCCACTTAAAATAGTACCAACCTGAGAACTAGTGAACAAACAGCGCAGCATCCATTTGATAAGTGAAATATACAAGCTGTGTCATACAATGGACAGGGCTGCCTGCTAAGGTATTGGGCATACTTGGACCCAAATCCCAGCTCTGCCATTTACGAGCTACTGAACTTTTAGCAAGTGATCTCTTCTAACTCTCAGTTTTCTTACTGATAAAATCGATATTTTATAAAATTATCAAGTAGGACTACAGTAAGGCTATACAAGACAAGATAGATAAAGCACACTGCATAATGCCTTTCACTCGAAAAACACTAAATAGTAATTTTAATAACAACTACTGTGATTCTTAACAGAATGATTTTAAATTATTCTCAAATTCAAGAGGTGCTTATGACCTTATCTTTAAGGAGAGGCATCTAGTCCATTTTCTGAAATAATTTAATGTATAATATTTTGGGGGAAAATCATGTATATTTGCAGATTTAGAAAATACTATGAGAGTTATGGTTGAACTAACCGGTAATGCCTTTTCCAATATCCAATTACTCATTCAAGTATTTACTGAGCTCTTACAAAATACTCATCATTCAATTACTTAACAATTCCAGCAGTTGAGTTCTTCTAATTGGACAACTTACATTGCCTGATTGTGTTGGTAGGATTTGCGCTCCATGGATGCAAGTGTAAAATAAGAACCTATGTTTTATTTCTAAACATTATATAGAAAAGTGGAAAATGATTCAAATTCAAACACTGTATACAGTGTTTAAAACAGAGTACTTTCTCTGCTTACTTTTAAAATTATTTATAAATAGGTCTGCTCTCTGGAATACTCTTTGGATATATGTTATAAATATTTGACATTTATGCTCAACATTTTTCAATATAGATTTCCATTAAGGATTACTTTGTAACTAAGCTTTTTTATATATTCAGTGCACTGGTATTCACTGAACAGCATTTCTGTTTTAATTTGAAAGATTTTTTTAAAATTTGAGGGAGAGTTTAGATACAGTAAAGCATATACATTTTACGTATATAGTTCAGTGAATCTTTACAAATGTAATCACCACCCATATCATGCCCAATGCTCCACTGTTTTGTCCTCTTCTAGTCAAGACCACTAAAAGGTACCTTTACCCTAACCTCTATCATCATAGATTAGTTGTATCTGTTTTAAACTTCATATAAACAGAATTATATAGTGTGCACTCATATAATTGCTGCCTTTAAGAACTTATTTTATTTGTTTAAATTTTACCCAAGCGGAATAAGGGAAACAATGTCCTCTTTACTTAGCTTGTCATAATATCCATATTTAAAAGCATAATAATAAGAGAACGCTACCAAATCTGATGCATACTTCCGGGCATAAATGATCTAAAATACATTTAAAATGACCCCAAAGTAGATTTAAAGAAACATGATTCACATTTTTATAACACTATTAGCATTCACAACATCCTACAGCAATGTACCTGCTACCATTTAATATCTCCCTCAAATTTTTAAGCTTTGAAAGAGTGTGTATCTATTATCTACTCGCAAACAATCTGTGAAGTAGGCTGGCATTAGTTCACAATATATTAGTAGTCTGATTAGGTGGTTTCCCAATTCGCAACCTTAGAAAATAAAACAGAACATTGATGGTGTTATTTTACTTTTAACATCTATTAAGATGTAAAGTCCCACCTGGAATTTAGTTCTTCAGATTCTAAACCATGTTCTGTTTACACAGAAAATACAAATAATCATGCGGCAAGAAAGGAATCTGAGGGTGCATGGTACCCATTCCAGTATTCAAGTAGAACTACATGGAATCCATGCTCAGGAGAGAAGACCAAAAGCCTTGCAATTTTCTGAAGAGCTCTTAAGCAACTGGCCAAAATTTTGTTTTCCAAAGCTAATTAGAACATTTTAAGACTTATGTATTCAGCAAAGGCCGTGTAAATTTACCTATTCCTACACTTATGAATAATGAATAATAGCAAAGGAACTGGGCCACAAAATTATAGAGAAGTACACAACAAAAAAGTGTAAGATTTTTGCATACTTTTTTTTAATAAACCAAAAAACTTTAAAAATGTCAAAATAATTTATTCTGAATTACATCAAATATGCTTATATATTTTTTGAGAGCACAGTTTGCACAGCAACTTCTAATAGGTTTACTAACTCCATAATAAAACAAAACCTGAATATCTATTGTAAGGCCTAATTTTCAGTACATATTTATAGGAGTTAATTCTGCAACCAGTGTAGCTGAGGAAGGAGTATAGAATGTGGTCAACGACTATTGTCAGGTACTAATGTGTCTCAGAGTCCTGATTTTCATAATGCAGCTAAGAATGACAGAAATATTATACAGTGCCAGGTCTTTCTATAGTCAATCAGGATAACTATACTTTTAATAATCAATTTAATTCACATTTAATGATATCCAAAACTGAACATATCAGTGACATGTACACATATATATATACAATTTTATGCTGAAAAATATAATCTACATATGATAACTAAAATAACAGCTTGCTTGAATTTTTAAAGCCAAATATATTACCTATCTTACCTGCAGCATATGTGTAAATAACTTTAATGTATAAGAGAGTCTCAAAGACAAGTTATAAATTGAATAAACCTTTTTTATACTAAAGCTATTAAAACTTTTCCTATTTGATAGATAACGTACTATAAACTTCAAAGTAAATGGTATCTTCAATAAGCTATTAATACAGTAAAAATCATTGCTTAAATATAAAATTGGGATGGAATACAGATACTAGTTTATGTGGAAAGTGCAAGTATAGTTTCCACATATACTTTTGTGTTAAGTGCTTGCCAAATCACAAAATTCTCACAATGTGATTTTTAACATATTTTGAGTAACAGCTAGACATGGGTAACATTACAACACAGCTGCATACAACAGAAACAGAGGCTCGTTGTCTTTATAAACTGCAACTTTAGGCAGGAAATGGATCATTATTATACTAAAATTCCTTTTAGACAAGAAAGAAGAAGTTCTATACATTCAAAGTACCCCTAAAGAAAATAGTGTCCGTGGAAATAGTGAGTGAGGTAATAGTAACAAAAATAACACATGGACACTTACAAAATGCTTACTATGTGCCAGGCACTAATCGAAGAGATTCACATGAAGTCACCTGCTTCATTTTCTTAAGAGCACTAAAAAGTAAGTAGTATTCTCATCCCAATTTCACAGATAACACAATTGAGGAATAGAAAGTTTGAGTGTGCCACTTGAAACCAGGCAGTCTGGCCCAAGTGTCTGTATAGTTTAACCTCTACATTACAACTGCATCTCAGAATAGGAAAACAAAATCTCAAAATAACATATTTGAATTTATTTGTGGCATTTTAGAATAGTAACTCAGTTTTGATTATTACCTTATAGTGAAAATAAACTTTTTAATAAACAGATGCCTTTCACTGTCATACTTTAAGAGTTTCCCAGAATGCTTCCTCTAGATCAAAACTATTGATGAGTTTCTGTGACTCAGAGCTTTCTCAACACAGGTGATCCACCTTTTCCTACAATGGCAGACTTCAAACAAAACTCTGGCAAAATCTCTTAACCATTTTTAACTAGTATCCACTTATATAATAACTACTTAAATGAAAACAATCTTACAAAGATTATAAGCCCCTACAAAATATTTTCCGTTATTGTAGTAGTTACAATGTTGATTCAAACAACAAATTTATTTTGTCACTAGAACATGTACTTGGGGGTATACTACAAAGTATGGCACTGTATTTGGGGTATGCTATAAAGTGTGGCACTGCCACTGGGTTCCAAAGACCCATAAATTGAATGGGTGTATCTGCAGGAAACCACACTACAATCCACATAAAGGGTTCAGGTAATGCTTTTCACAGGTAGAACCAAAGTGTTCTGAACAATCAACGGCCTTACATTTCTACACCTAACCAAACCCGTGACAACTTTAACTTCCTTCAAGAAAGAATTGTATTTTTCCCCTAGTTTAATCTACAGCTTACTGCGGGTGCTTAACAAATGATGTTGACTGACAAACAGAAAATAATGTTTCCTCTTTTTCCCTGGCCCCCTTTCAATCTGTTCTCTACACTGTAGCTAGAGTGGCATTTTGGAAATATAAATGTGATAATGCCATCTTCCTCCCTACCATCCACACTACACTCTTTCCATTACTATTTTATCACTTTTACAGTAAAGACGAAAATACTTGACATGGTCCAGAAGGCTGTGCACTGCCTGACCCCACTCCTCTCAAGTATGGAGTTAGAGCTCCATGCTTAAGGCATTCTCTCTGTGGCTTGAACATGCTGTGCCATCTCCTGCATCAGAATTCTGTTCCTCTGGGCTTTACCTGATTATTAATACTTTTCCTCTGCCTTAATTTGGTTAATTCTTTCTCACTTTTTCAGATTTCAGTTTAATAATCACTTTTTATTACGTCAGCTGACACTATTTTAAGTTTTCATAGTATCATGCACCCATCCTTCAAAATACATACCACAATTTGAAGCTTCATTTTTTAAAGTCAATATGCCTTCTCACTAGAATATGAGGTCTATGAAAGTAATAATTATTTCTGCACTATCATTTTATTGCATAAGCCTAGTACTCTGGTACACAAAACAATCAGTACTTGCTGAATAAAGAAATTAATAAACAAATGAAGGAATGAACAAATGAATGAATGAGTGAATGTGGTTGCCTATCTGGTCACATTAACAAAGTAATGGAAAGCAGGAGCTTTCTTAAGTCACATCTATCATACTGACATGTTCAGTAACATTAAACAATCAGTAAGCATAAGCCATATGTGTTTATGGCCATTTAAACAGAGAACATGCAAAAAAACTGAAACAGTCCAATGTGGGATTTTAATATACACGACTCTAAAATGCACGAGAGCTGGGGATCTGGAAATCATAAGAAATGTAACTTAATTTCTTACTGATTATCCTTGTTATTCTTGTTTTTAAACTGGATAGCTATGAAATTCACTAAGTCTTTCAAGTTGCTAGGGATCTATGAGTGCTCTTAAGCAGAAATAATGTTCAAGGTCATTTAGATGAGACCATAATAATGGTCCAGGAACTTAGATGAAATGAATATGAAAAAGCTATGTACCCTGTAAGCATTCAACACTCAGGAAAGGTGACATTTTTGCTTAGTTGAGCTCTGAGGCTGACGCTCAGGGTCAAAGAACATAAGTGATGCATAAATTAGTTTTGTTCTATCAGCCATTTTTATATGTTTTTTTTTCCCTTGAATAACACCTGAACCTGAAAATAATCTCAACCCGAATGAACTGGAAATCTTATTTGCCAGACATGAAGAAAAAGGGCTTTGGAACAAATAAAAGTGTTGATGCTCTTACCCAGGTTCTGCCACTAACCTGGTCATGACACATAACCTTTCCTGGATTCCCTATCAATACATAAATAAATAAAACTTGCTAGGCTCAAACACAAAGCCAGGATGAAATTGAGCTCATTCAATAAAAATATTCTGGAAATTCATAGGTGCATAAGTTGTTTCAAGGCACTCTTGGCTGGAGGTTGGGGGAGAGATAATATTTTTATTATCTTATTACAGTCTTACTTTTTAGTAGTTCTTACTGTATTTTAAATATGAAGGCAGCTAAATGGTGTTAAAGTTTTAAAAGTATTATAGTTGGGACCAGAGGTAAGCTGAATTTATGTTTAATATTTACTTGTCTGTTTTTTTCCCTAAATTTTCTCTTAATGAAATGAACTTATTTATTTTAAAATTAGTTTTTATGAAGAACATGGCAAACAATGTAAATACCGGCTACAGGCAGAGCTTTGTTGATATTTCATCTGAATAGAAATCATCTATCCCTAGCCATTAATACATGATCTGTATTGGGAGAGGCATCCATTCTCAATTAATTATTCAATAGTCACTTGACACACATGAAATAGGGAAAATAAGCAAAATGGAGCCAATCCTTGTAGGAAGACTGACTCTGCCTTTATCACCCCATCTCCCAATTCTGTGATACTCAAAAGAATCCAACCTTTTGTTTTCCTTCTACGTTTAGTGGTGATCTTTTGCACTCCGTTTTCAGTTCAAATTTTCAAAGTGACTCAATGCTTCAGAAGAATCCTAATGGATTTGCTATTCTGAGTTGAATTATCCTATGTAGCAGGCACTATACTGTTCAATTATGCATCTTGGTAATTCCAAATTCTTTATCTTATAGAAAGAGCTATCCATTTACAAAATAAAATGCATTTCAGATACATCTAATTCTGCTTCTCTTTAACAAATTACTTTTTGCACTCTTAACTGTTCCTGATTATGCATGATCTCTGAATCCCTACATTAAAAATGCATAGAAAAATAAAAATTTTCATTTAAAACACCCTCCCACACAGTACAAGCTGTCATTGTGTCATATTTGTTTCCTAATTTAAGGAAGGAAGCTACATTTCATGTGTCCTTCATTAAATTGCCTTCTCTGTATTTTAAAGTGGCATTAGGATACTTAAGGCAATTTTCCCATAAAATAATGTTCATTTTTAAATTTGTTTCTATTAATCAGTGCAAAAGTATGCAACTTCAAATTACAGTATGGAAATTATCATATCTACCTAGCATATTATTCATGATTCACAAGTAGATTTGCTGAAGAAAAAAAGTATCTTTTTTATTTTGTAAAACATAACTGTAAAGCCTGCTCTCATAACCACAGAAATGTACTGTTAAAGCTGAAGTGCTGTATAGGCCATGGAATACACAGTTTTCTGTAATTACCTAAGACAAAATACAATGAAAAACAAAAACCCACATGAAGACAGAGCGCAACCAAATAGCCCTTTCTTTCTTCCCCTCCTAATCCTGTGAAGGCTACAGAAGTCTCCTCAAGACCAGGTTTTTTTCTTCCTAACTAACTCTCCTTGCTGTTTAAACAATTACAAATCTTATCAAGTCTTCATTTCTCTTGAAGTCAAGTGAGAGGGAACTGCCAACTCCAATAAGATTTACAAAGGCTAGTTCCCCTTAGCAGTGTCAGCAAAAAACAAAGACATTATACAATAAAACGGAGCCACACAGAGCTTTTGTCTCTATAGCTTTCAAAATCAGATTTAATCATTCACCTTTTTTTCACCCATTTCATCCATAAATGCCATTTATCCAGGTGTTGGTTGCCTTGCTTTGACCCATAAGCTATCTACTTTAAATCCTGACATCTCCTACTTAGCCACTGATTCGTCTTTTTCACACCACTCACTCACTTTCCGTTAGAGGCTTTGCTGTATTTATACAACAGTATTTTCGTTGGTCATTGTCATGTAACAGCACCGGCAAAACACACTGAAGACTGAATTTTATTTCTAAAGGGGAGAAAATAGAACTTAGGTATGACTTTTGTTGTTTAATGCCACACTGTTTTAAGCCCCAAGAACCACAGAAATTACAACTTGGCCTCCACTACCCAGATAAATGTCATTAGCCAAATATCCTTAGACAATCTCTTGCAATCCCTTACACGCATCCCTGTTTATTAGTCTGCAGAAGCTTCCCAATCCAGCAACATCTAAATTTCTCTACCACTGTATTTCTCTTGATAAGGCATTTGTAAATTAAGAAATGTTATTTAATCTCTAACATTTTTAAACGTCAGCTGACCTCACACTTCAAGAAACCACATAAATGACAAAATTTTACTTAAATTTGACAAATGTTGGACTTGGATATAACAGTGGAAACCAACATTATTCCAAAAAGCCTAATGAAGAAACTCTTCACATCCTCTCTTCCCCTTTTTCCACAACCAAAAGCAGGTTTTGACCGCTCTATCTGCAAAAGGCAGAGAGCACTGACCGCGAGCCCTGTCTTTCTCGTCCTTTACCACGAGTGACCACAACCACGTGGGGATTATCAACCACCGCCGTGGTATACCTCTCCTGTGCTTCATTTCTCATCAAACACATGCCCAATCTTCTAGATGCTTGTTTCCATCTTAAGGGCAAAGTCTGTGTGTTACAGACATAGAAGTGGTAGAAACAAGTACAGTGGTCATACAGGTGGGCCGCGGTCCAATATAGGGCCCAACCTGCCAAGGAACCCGGGGAATAAGAAGAGGCCATTGTATTTGCCACTTGGAAGGGAGTAGTGTTGGTAGAAAGGCCTCCAGAAGGAACTCAAACTTGGATGTGGGGGCTGCCAATCCTTACGAGGATGTCAAGGGAGAGGCTGTGGAGGTGGTAAGGTAAAGAGGCCCCCAGAAACAAGGCCCTTCCCTCGAAGCGAACTGCCACACGTTTGGCCAGCTTAGGAAGACCCCATGCACCAGCCCGGTCCCCTCCTCCCCGCGCCCTGCCCAGGCCCCGGCCCCCGTGGGTCGGGCGTCGGGCCTTACCTTGGCTGCAGTCCTTGCCGCGGAAGCCGGTTCGCGAGCAGTCGCACACGGCCTGGTCGTCCACCACGGAGCACACGCCTCCGTTGAGGCACACCCCGCCCTCGCCCTCCTCGCCCGCCTCGCACGGGCTTCCCCCGCCGCTGTTGGGCGGCTCATCGTCCAGCTTCACCTCGCCACTGTCCACGGGCAGGACCTGAGAGGAGTTGACCCTCACGTCGCGAATCCACCCCTTGAAGGGCTCCCGCTCCCTCACCGAGGCCAGGGTGAGCTTGAGCGCCGCGGCGCGGAGTTCCGGGGGCAGCCCCCCGACGAAAAGGCCGCTGAACACCGTCATGTCCCTGCGCTTGGACTTGACCTCCACCCACTTGGCCTCCACCTGGTCGATGAAGAGCGTGGTGTTGCGGAACTGGCGGCGGATGCGCACGCTGTGCCAGGCGCCGTCGTTAACCGGCGTGTCGGCCAGGAGCGTCGCAGGCTCAGCGCAGAAGATAGAGAAGCTGAGCTGGAGGCGGCCGCCGCGCGTCAGAATCAGCTCCAGGAAGTCGCAGAAGCCCTCGTCGTCGAAGTAGAGCACGAGGCCGCGGGCGCTGCGCGTCTTGAGCTGGAAGCTCATCTCGCTCTCGCAGCAGGCGTTCCACTTGGGGAAGCGCGTCCATTGGCCCTCGGCGCCCGGAAACTCCAGCCCGCTGCCCAGCTCCGCCCAGCAGCCCAGGAGCAGCAGCGAGAGGCACAGAAGAAAACAGCCCCCGCGCTGGAGCAGCGCCGTCCCCATGCTCGGGGCTGGGGAGCGGCGGGGGGGTGCCGGGGCCGACAGGGTCAAAATGGTCCTGGACACCGTGACGAAGAAATAAGGGTCCCGAGAGACAGAAAGGTAAGGGGAAAGGCGGGAGTGGGAGGGATGTGCCCTCCTTTATCTAATTCTTTTTTTCTTCTTCTTCTTCCAATAACCCCGCCCTCTCTCCCTGTAGTCCTCTTCCAACTGGAAAACGTTGACCCCAGTGGTAGAGGGTAGCCACAGAACTTCCAGACCAAAGGGGGGATGCACTTTGGAGGCAACGTTCTGGAAAAGGCTTCAACAAAAGATCAAAGGAAAGCACTGACCCATTTGAGTCTGATTAACTAATTTAAGAGCATCTGCGGTGTCAACAGATACTTAACTCCTCAAATCCCATTATCTGCCAGGTTCCACCAGTGGTACCAGGCCAAAAGGAAGCAGTGAGAGTCAGTAAAAAGAAAACACTTTTCTCAAGAATGTACAGGAAGCCAGCAGTGAGCCAGTATCCTTGGATGCTTGTGAATGCCTCAAGTGTGTCTCCTTTAGATGTGGTGTCTTAAAGCAGAATGGAGAAAGGGATGCTTGCCTCTTTAGGGCACCACTTCTTAACCCAAGGATAGCTTCAAAGGCCTGCTTCTTCTGTCATAGCATGGGCTTCAGCACCGCTGCAGCCAAAGCTTAATTCCTTGTGCATGGTCTCACAAGTTGGATTTTACTTCTCTTTTCAGCTACGGCAACAGTAGGACTCAAACCCAGCAGTTGCGAAATAGCCAGAAGCTGTTAGATGTGGAAATCACAACAGCTCCTCTTCTCTCTGCCTCTGCAGGGCCAAGCTAAGACGCCAGCACATCAATTGGTTGTGTGTTGGTGATGCATTTTGGTTTTATCTTGTCTTTTTTAAGGACTCAGACATCTGCAGAGAATTAAAGTCAAAATTAAGGTCTAAAGTCAATATAGTATTATATAAATCATTATTCAGCTCATAACACAGATGTAGACCTGGTCCTATTAGTAAGGCAAAGGGTTAACCTGCTTGTATGGAGCTTTTGTTATCCTCACTACAAGTGAGTCCTAATATTTTCTAATAGTTAATATCACACTTTTACAGTCAGCCAAGACACCCTTGTAGTTTATTATAACTGTTAGTTGGTAACCCGAAGTTTTAAAGAGAAATTTGATTATGGTTACCCTTTTCTTTTTGCAAGGTAGTTTAATTTTTAAAATATGTGAGAGAAAAAATACTTTTAAGGATTTTACCTATGTTGTGTGCTTGTTCTGTGAACAGTAAAAATACAAGCTATTCAAATCTCAGTTAAGAGATTTTACAATTGGCAAATCAGATTAAACTGTTGGCAGGAAGCTGCCAGCTTAGACTTGTATAGCATTCCTGCCATTTTATTTTTCTTAGAAGGAATATTGATGGTTTCTTGGTAGTCTCTTGCAAAATTTCACACAAGTATAGTTCTTTATATTAATGAATAATCTGTTGTAAAAGAAAACCACTAATTGGAGCCAGATTTATGTTTTTGGCATTGTCTCAATTGCCCTAATATTAACTTCTCTAAAGGTGCATAAAGTATTTAATTTTTTGCCCAACAGTGAAGATCTAACTCCTCCTGAAGTCTGTATCTGGCTGTCAGCCCTCAAAATTTGTGTGGTCAGAAGAGCAGTTGGCATGTATGTAATCTCAGCTGCAGTGGCTCCAGGATGCTAGAATTTAAAACCATACCTTTGAATCACTCGCTATACTATTAAATCACTTCTCTGTATTCAACTCTAATCTGACAGGTTCTTGAAATGGTACAGAAATCATAAACACTGATTTTTTTTCTAAGTCATTTTTTAACCAAAAAATTACTCTTACCTTTTGAAAAAAATTACAAATGTATAATCTGTTCATGTCAAGGAAGTGCATTATTTTTCTCACTATTTCTTATATTCCCCACCACTTGCAAACACACACACTGCAATATACATACACCATACACACATGCACGCACACACCCCAAATTTATTGTCTGGACGAGGAAGCTGACTATCCAATTAACACTTTTTTTCCCCTACAAGCTGAAACTAGCAGTAATTTATGGCACCGCATTGTGCTGCTGCTTCTCCATGGAGGGAGCTGAGAGCATTTCTCTTCAGTACAGAGCAATCCCTACAGGTGTCAGCTGAGAGCCACCAAGCTAGGGGATCCCACTTCAAGTTCCTCCCAGATGAAATTGATGACTGGTTCTCTCTCTTTCAACACATACACACACACACACACACACACACACACACACGCACACTGTGCGGGTGTGTGCACATATTGCCCACTAGCAAAAGGAAATAAAAATCTCAGTTGCTTATTTATTATGGCTGATACATTCCACACCATCAGCAATCACCAGTCATATCTTGTCTTCTCCTGTATTAAACCCAAGGAAAGGGGCCTGTCAAGTCGTCTGAAATAGCCTATTATTCAGTATACTTTCATATTTTAAGTGGACTCAGGAATCTGCTAAATTTTCAGTCATTTGCAAAATAAATCTGGAACGTCATGATCAAGAGTGGTGCTTTGAACCCTTTCTCAAGCTCATGTGTTAGAAAACCTTTTTTTTTCTTGTGTGTGTAACTCTGTTGGAGCCAATTATTATATTAATTAATGTTACATTGATCACATAACCTTTTTTCTCCCGTCCCTCCTGCCCCCCTCCACTAATGCACACCTTGGCAATTTTAAGGGATGGTGAAAGAGACAAAAACCCTAGAGCAATATATATGTACATATAGATGTATACATTCTTATCACAGGGAGGTTAACTGGTTTTCCCAGTTCTTGGAGGAAGCTCATTGTATGTGAGCAAGTATCTGTATTTATATGGAGAAAAGAGGATTCTCTCTAGGTGCCGGAAAGACCTGGCGAGTTCACAAATTAGAGGATGAAATAAAGGGAGCTGAAAAACAACGTTACTGCAGCCAAAAGAAGCGCTCTAATTCAAAAGCAGACTAACAGCATCATTAATCTTTTCTTTCATTTCTAGAATCAAATTCATCCCAAGTCACTAGGAGGATCAATACAGTACACTCATCGGCTGCAGTTGCATATTTTAATGTTTCTGATATCACACACACATACACACCTATACCTTTCCATGCACCCTTCTATATATATATATATAGATATATATATATATATATATATCTCCTCATAAAGAACATGAAATCTCTGAGAGAAATTTTAGAAGTGCTTATTATTTCACCCCTGGCTTTTGCAAAGTCCCTCAATACCAGTGCACACCCAAAATTCTCTCTGGCTTTCCCGCCCAGTCTCTAAGCTCCATCTCTAATACCAGTGCAGTTTCTTGGAGCTCGGAGTCTACTGCACAAATTAAGGATGGGCACAGTGTGGGGCTGATGAGGTAGGGAAAGAAATATATAGAGATATTTTATTGCTTTGATATCTAGCCTGTCTGTTCTTTCCTTTCTTTTGCTAATAAATCACTGCATTCAGCCTTTAAGTTACTACCCCAGTGCCACCATCTCTTCTTGCCATCTATTTAAAAGGCTTCATGCAAAACAACCAAGATCTACACTCCTCCACCCTCCCACCACCCATCTTTCCCTCTGTATTTGTGGCAGATCCTGGCTCAGTTACAATGGGGAAAGATATCCTTCTTCAGCTTGCCTCGCCCCATCCCCTCCCCCCAACCCAAATTAAGCTTCTTTACCTGCCCGGTTATTCCCCTTAGCTCGAGCCAGAGCCTGAAGCATGCATCGGTCAAAGCGAATTTCCTGAGGTCTATGGATAAGGCGACTGCTGCTGCCTTTTCAGAGGCGTCAGGCTTGAGCGTCTATCTCCAGGAGTGCGGGAGGGGAGAACAGGCAACGGAGGGGGGCAGGAGGAGGAGGAGGAGGAGAAGGAGGAGGAGGGGGAGGAGAGGGAAAGAGCTGGGAAGGAAAAGGCGGTGGTGGAGCCTGAGAAGGCTGGGTTACGTGACGCCGAGTGCTGTCCTTCTGAAAGAGAAGGGCGGAGCTGAGCTCTCCGCAGTACCATGGAGAGTGGCGGGCCCGTCCTTTGGCTGGGAAATGGGTGGGCTCGGCCCGTGGTCGCAGCAGCCCCTCCAGGTCTGGATGCTGCGGAGCGAGATGCTTTTACCTTTGCATCGTCCCCTTGCAGGGGGAGCCTGATCCTGGGGGCGGGGACCTGCCGCAAGCGCTTCTAACTTGTCACCACCCTCTCTTCCCCATCAGAAAGAAAGAAAAAAGAGAGAGAGAGAGAGAGAGAGAGAGAGAGAGAGAACGAACGAACAGGAACCAGAGAACCACGTAGCCTACTGAGCATGCCCAGGCCCCTGCTAGACCCATGGAAAGCTGTATGGAGATTCCACTTCTCCGGGATTTAGTAGTGATTGGGCGGGGATACCTGAGAGGGTGCCAGGAAAGGGCCCAGCAGTCAAAGAGAAGGGGCCAAGGAGTCGATGATTATGATGAGCTCTGGCTTTGCTTGTGCACCTTGGTCTCCTGCTTGGAACCCTTGAAAAGAAGCTGCAGCTTTTCGAGGAATGCAGGGGCAAGCAAGACTCACACAGGCACTGGCATTCTCCTAGATCCGATGTCCCTTGCCCCACCCCTTATTGTGGCTCTGCCTTGAGTAATCACAACAAATCTTCATGACTTGCCTAGGCTGTGCCAAAAAGATGTAAAAGGAACCCACCAGGGTAAGATGCCAACTTGCAGACGACGATCAACTGTGTCTGACAAGGTGCTTTTTACTGCAGCCTCTCGTCCTTCTCCAGCCTTCCTTGCTCTGTCTTGAACCAAGTTTTCTACCTGTTTAACTCTTCCCTCCGTCTCCTCCTCCCTTTTGCAGCTGGTAAAACCTGGTGAAAGTAAAACTCGGTGTGAGGCTCTAACCATACAACTGGGCATGCCCAATAGGCATTGCTGGGTTTGGGGAGAAAGGGGTTAAATCTAAGGGAGCTTACAGATTAGATGGTAGAGGAGTCCGGGGTCTGCGGCTTTATATTATGGTTTGCACCCTATGTGCATTTAAATTCCTATTCCTGTATATTCCTAGCCTGGGTTAGTTTTGGAGCAGATACAGACATTTTTATTGCAACGCCACAAACCTAATAGTCTGAACCTCAAATACTATAAGGCAAGACTATTTTTGGCCTCCAGGCCCTATAGAGCAAGAATTTAAGAACTAGATAAATTTGGGAACATCAAAATAATATACATTACAATTACAATATGTATATTCTTCCAAAAAACTATAACTCGTTCCTATGATAAGCCGATTTATACTTTCACTACTTTTATGAAAGGGTCTAAATAACCTGAAGGCAGATATCACAGGTTTTAATATGTTTATCGCCCTTAGAGAGGCAGTTTTGTCAAGTGGTTACATGTTTGGGAAATAGATTGTCTGAGCTTCAATTCAATCTCTGCGATTTATTAGTTGTAAGCTCAGCAAGATGCTTAACCTTATGCTGCCTCAGTCACCTCATCTGTAAAATGGATATAATAATAGCCCCCTCTTCATGTGATTGATGTTGTGAAGATGAAATGAAGAAACATAAAATATTTGGAATTGTGGATTCCAAATTGTGGAATATTGGCTATATTTATCAACTACAACCCACTCTGTGTTCTATTTGACTCAATGGAAGGAATTTCTCTGAAACCCGAATTCTTTGACTATAAAATAGAGGTATTAGTCATTGTCAACTTATTCCATAAGATTGCTTTGGGAATGTAATGAAATAATAGCTGTTAACATGATTCTTAAAACAAAAATTTAATTTTAAATGATATAAAACTAAGACTCAGAAAATTACTTACCTAAATTATTCAGTCATTCAGTGAACTTGAAACAAAAAATAGTCTAGTTAATTCGGGGCCTTTTTCCATTTTTCCTACTATTAGGTTATAGAACAAATAGCACAGAAGGTACACCCCGATGTATTTAGTATAGAACTAAAGCTTATTGCAAAAGTAAGTGGAATGGACAGCGCACTTTCAAAAATCAAGTCTAACTTGGTTCCATGATGCTCTTAAGATCTGGTGTGAACATGCATCAGTGAACATTATGGTAGTGCTAGAGGAACTCTTAAGAGTCAAAGCACTGCCTTTTACCTGGATTTGTAAAAACTCATTATTTACCACCAGTGCATGTGATCCGAACAATTTCCTACTTTATTTCATTTCGTGTTTGTGAATTTTTATTTTATCTTCAATTGGGCTACACAGTGTTTTCACTGAGTCAAGGTTTTCCTTGAGATGCCTTCTTTGGTGTTTTGATTTAAAAAAATGTTGACATTTTTAAGCTGCATGTGTAAATTTTAAGATTAAAAAAACCGGTGTTCCCACATCTCTTCACCACCGCCTCCCTGACACACACACACAAACTATATAAACTGAAGGAATAGATGATGTATTGGAGTAATCCCCTTTGCAATCAGGTTTAGGGTACTTACTGTATGTAGTCCAAGGAAGTGGACAGCCACAGGATCTTTTTTTTTTTTCAGTAAATATGCAGAGAGAAAACTATCCGTATGTAGCTTAGAATGCAAATATCACAACATAATTTAATGATAAAAGTTGTTAATTTATTTTAAAGTACGAGTTTTTCTGTTGTTTCTCCATAAATTACTTCAAGTCTCTAAGTGCCAGTTTTTTCATCAGTAAAATAAAGATAATGGCGTCTCCATTTATAAGACTTGGTGGAGATAATGTCAACATTGAATGTTAATTTTGTGCCTACTCCTCGCCAAACAGTGCTCTAAGTGCTTTATTTACATTAACTTATTCTAGCCTCACAGCAACTCTAAGAGGTAGGTTCTAGGATTTCACTCATTTTACCAATGAGAAAAGGTGAAGCATACAGAGATTAGCCCAGATAGTCAAAGTCTCCTAAGCTAGCAACAGTGGAGGAAAAATTCAAACTCAATTCTGTAATCTTAACCACCTTGCTACACTGACTTTGAGCGGATCATCAGATATACCTAGCAAAGTGCTTGGCAGAATGCAGATGCCCGTTAATTGTTCATTCCTTTTCCTTTCTAAGACTTTCATCAGGAGGAAGCTAGGAAACTAAACAGTCAACTCCAGAATTTTGCCATAACATTCCTTAATGACTAATACTGTATGAAATATATGATATTCATGTACTTTGTTACATATTATAGGTGACGTGTTCTCAATGTTACTACCTTTTTTTTGTTTCTAGGCAAGATGTGAGGTAATTCCTGTAGATCTGAATTTGAAGCAATCTAACATTTGTAAGAACAATCTAGTATTTTTCTAGAAGGTGGGAAGTAGGATTAATTCCTCCTGAATCACCTTAGGGAATCTACTAATTTTAGGCTACAGAAATATGTTAAGGATTTCAACTCCTGCCCCTAGCTACCACTCAGAACAAATGAGATAACTGGGAAATCACGGTGCTTGTTTATGATTATGTCTGATTGGGAGAATTTGTGGCAACCCAAATATGGAAACATAAATAATATCTCATGCCATAAACTGGTAAACATTTTGCAACAATGAAAATGGAAATGCATGCTCACTTAAAGCAAATATATTTCCATAAGTTATTAATATTAATGAGAATTCTAACATGGAGACTAACTCTACACTAAAAATAAATGAAACTAAGTAGTAAGATTTTTTTTGACTGAGAAACGAATGCAACAGAGACACTCTGTGTTTATTGCTGCAATCAGACCCTGTGCTTTAACATTAGGAAATCAATGTAAACACCTACTTTCTCAATTAACATTAAGGTAAAGTGGAAGCTTTGATATACCTATGAATTCCAATATTGATATCAGTTATGAAGGGTGCTTTATCTTTACTGATATAAGAGGTAGAAGAAGAAACACATGGTAACAATGAGGAAAAATATCAGTTGATATACATTAAATGCATTTTCACTTAAGATGAGAAACAACTCAAAAGAACAGTAAGATTTATCACTCTGAGGGGATTTTCTATTTACTGTCCTATAGATGATCAAAATGAAGCCACTTTCTCTTACTAAAATAATCACAGTATCAGGAAAATATTACATGCTAATTCAACTAAATTTCAGATTGCTATTGAATTTCTCTAACCAATTACATTATCAATGCTGCACAATTGGAATTCTATTGTTTAGCTCATGAGTTTATTTTAATAATAAATATAATCCTATTTTTTGTTTGCAGTTAAATGTCTCTAACTAGTTTCCTTTATATGAACCAATTAGAGTTTTCTAGTTACAAAAGTTTAAGAATAGATATTGAACATGCTGCCATATAAAATTTATTTTACAACTAGATGAATTTAAAAATGCAAGGAAATGTAATCAAGTCTAGGGTTTGAGACTCAGCTATAAAATGGAATAAACAGACTAGGATTTACATATACAAAAAGACACATAATTTCCTATTAAGCTTACTAAGTAACTTTCAGGAGAAATAAGCAAAGTCAGTATGTTAAATACTTTCTTACTACTTGAAAAAATCTTAAACATAGTAAAATTAGGCTACTTTTCCATGAGTATGTAAATTTTTCTGTAATCAGAAGGTAGAATGTGATTTAAAATGGCTGCAAATCATTAATGTAATGATAATTATTAAGGTATCAAGCGGCTGTAGAGAAAGCACGTAGATAGGTCCTTGAGAACAGTAGTTAAGTTTTGAACGATGCACCTGCTAGAAAGGCTTCAATGTGGAAACCCTGCAGTGTGTTTGATGGGCAGTATTTTTAAATCTAGGACAGCAGTTACACCTGGGTGTGTTCCTCCATGTTTACTTCCACCCCTCCTTCCCCCACAATGAGGAAAAATCTTTCTGAGGAAGAATAGCTGTCGCTAGATGAAGTCTGTGAAAAGTCCCTGCCAGAGGGTTTATTTTTCCTCGATCGGTGATTTAGTTGCACACTTCAGCCTGTCATCATTGTCCCCTCTAAGGACTTATTTCTCTTCCTATGAGCAGAACTTTCTTCCCCCAACCCAACTCTACACTCAAGCCTGCCGTTCTCAACTGCTAGGCTCCAGAAAAGGAATTATCTCATTCATCACAATGTGGCTTCAAATTTATTTTTATTGGGTGCCTGCAACTAGTTAATTTGTTTAATTTAGCCAGTCCTATTTAATATTCCTTACTATGACTTTTAAGAAAAGAGCAAGGGATTTGTGATGAGTTATGGATGTCAGTGAAATTCAGTCTTATTATCTCTTTGCTTCTTTTTAGCCTATTTCTGCCCCCTAGAAATCTGTGGAATCAATTTTCTGTGATGGCATCTCAAAACATTTTATGGTAAGCTTTTAAAACACATCCTATTTGATTTTATGTTGGGCTTATGGATTTTTAAAAATATTCAATTCTTACCGGTTTTCCAACTACTGCCCTCCTCCTACTTAATATAGCTTTAAACCTCATAGTTTTTTTTTTTTCAGAGTTTTCTTCTCATTTTTATGTTTGCCTTTCTCATCCATTTGTCCTACTTACATTTTTTCATTTAATACTACAGACACCCACAGAGCTAGATAGCTTAAGAATACAGAAAGTTGTAGATATTTCATTGTAACTTCACAAATTAGAGCAATAGTACCCACTTTTTATGTAAAAAAAAAAAAAAGAGATCTTAGGTTTTTGAAGAGATTTGTGAAGCAGAATAGGGAAGAGTTTTATTTTGATGAGAGTTTTCTTGCTGACGAAAGAAGACCAGTGAAATAGGAATAAACTACTTCCTTAAGTATATGCTTAATGTACACATCCCATTGAATGAAGTTATAGTACAGTATAGGCACTTTAATTTTCTCTAGAATGAGGAGAGCAGACTGAAACGCTTAACAGTGTCTGGTGTTTGACATACATGAGTGAGGTAGGCAAACTGGGAAAACAATGAGGATAGGCAGACAGTGTGGACACCTAAAATGTTCATACTTCTCTAAAAATGGCATTCACTCCGCAGCCCCAACAGCTTGTGACCATGTGAGTCTGGTGTTGCCAGATTGTATGATTTTACAAGAGCAGCGGGAAATCTGAAATTTTATGTAAAATCTTCTGATTTTAAAATCTTGGCTTATTAAAAGATAATCACCACTACTACCACAATACCGTGCAGGACAAAATAGACTTCTCTGCTGTTTGGAAATGGCACACAGCCTACCAGTTTATTCCCTTCACAGCTTTGTATACACATACACATGCAAACTCATAATCATGGGTGGTTATTCTCTCTAGTAAACATTTCAAAAGATTTATTTGCATGTTCTAAATTCAGCCAAGCACATAGGATAGATAAAACAGTACAGTTGCTATTAAAAGTTTACCTTTAGAACATGAAGATAACTGTTTTAAGTAGTTTGGTATGTTACTAGAAGCACTGAATTCTGAGTTACATGTGTTTCTAGCTGCAGCTTTGTTACTTGCTTTGTATGGCACAGAGACAAATCTCTTAGCTTCTCCTATAGTAGTACCTGCATGTTATATGTTGGGAGTTGAATTGTCCCCCTAAAAGATATGTTGAAGTCTTAACCTTATCTATGAATGTGACTATTTGGAAATAGGGTCTTTGCAGGTGTAATCAAATTAAGATAAGGTCATACCGGATTAGGGTGGGCCCTAAATCCAGTGACAGGCGTCTTTAAAAGGAGAGACACATTTGAAAACACAGAGGAGATGTAAGAAAGACAATCATGAAGACAAAGACAAATTGCAGTGATACAACTATACAGCTAAGAAATGCCAGGTGATGCCAGCAACCAGCAGACTACTCAAAGAGAGGCATGGAACAGATTTTTCCTTAGGTGAGAACCAACCTGGCTGACACCTTGATTTTAGCCTTCTAGCCTCCAGAATTCCGAGAGAATAAATGTTTTATTGTTATAAAAACCATCCAGTTGTATTTTAAACCACCCAATTTGTGATAGTTTATGATAAACCTGGGAAACTAGTACAGGATGCGTGATAGAGGATGGAAAAATATAGTTATGAATAATACTATTATAAGAGGCCATTTGGCAGATGATTTTACATATATATTACTTTATCCATTACAACCTTAAAAAATAGACACACACACACACACACACACACACTTGCTCTCACTTTCATTCTCTTTGTCTTTCAACAAACTATGGCTTGGAGATGCTACCCATCTCGCCTTCAAACTTGTAGACTGCTCCTGATAGAGTGAGGACCAAGTCTTTCTGAAACTGAAGTCCATATTCTTCTTCACTGTACCATTCTATTGTGGTAGTTTTCAAATGTAGAAAACTATAAATATAAGATACAGACATTATTCTAGAGTCTACTTTTTGAGAAATTGAATATAAGAAGAGAAATCACAATAGAGAGAGCAAGAGTACGTCACCCTAAACGGATACATCTCAATACATTTTAGGTAGAAATAAATCTTGGATAGTGCAGGACAATTCTCCAGGAAGCTTTTAATGGACTGAGTTCCCCCTGCCTTTTTCTTCTAGTTCTCAAGAATAATGACAGAATTTGCTGAGAATGCAATATCTTGAAATAGAGAGGAGTGCGTGAAATAGCCCAGGCCTTGCTCCTGTTCCTCCTAGGAAATATAACATCTTCAAGTTATGGATTAACTGCCTGGGACAGCCCAGGCTTTGTTCCTCTCTCTCCCAGAAGTAGGATGTCCTTCAAATTGTTGCCCAGTGAGTTCCATGGCCCTTTAGATGTATGACCCAGGGCAGACTGCCTTTTAAGGTCTGTCAGCTATGGGGCAAGTGGGCCACTCACAGCCAAGGCTCCATCCATTCTAGGCAATTTTCTTGGGCCTTGGGGGACCTGTTTACAATGGATCGCAGGCATCTGTTGTCCCTTGCTTCTGATTTGTAAATAATAAATCTCCATCATGTAACTTGTTGTTTATGAGTGTGCTCTGTTTCATCAAACTCAGACAAGTTGGTAACCAGTGCGGAGTGAACCTGCTTTCCAGATAGGATGTTAGGATAAGAAAAAAGGAATATTCTAGATTTCTAGTGATTTAATACTGGCAGAATGTTTAAATAAACTTGTTTATTATAAAATAACATAATACAAGACAGGAAACGTAAGTCTTGATCTTGATGAATTTCAAAAGATGAACATACCCTTATGACTTTCACCAAGATAAAATATTAGAATATTAAACTCCTATTCCTTCTAGTCATTTTCTATTCTCTCCTCCATAAATTTAATTAATAACTTGATTTCAAACTCCCAAAACTAATTTTGCTTGTTTTTGCTATCTAGATAAGTGGTATAATTCAGTATGTTCTACCGTGTGTCTGCCTTCTTTTGTTCAACTTTATGTTTGTGAAATCCATCCATGTTGTATGCAGCATTGATTTTGTTCATTGTCAATGTTGAATTCAGTTTTATAAATTTACCAATATTTATCTAGTCAATTGTTGATAAACATTTGTATTGTTTTCAGTATTGGACTCTTACAAATAATGTCTTATAAACATTCTACATGTTATTTGTTGCAAATGTGTACACAATTCCACCCAGTTCATACCTAGGAATGGAATTGCTGGGTCATGGGTTAATTTTAGTAGTTGTTGACAAACAGATTTCCAAAGTTGTCACTATTTATATCCTGAAAAACAGTGTGTGAGAATTTCTCTCTTTCTGGCCAAAAAAATTTATCAATCATTTTAATTTTAGATATTCTAGTTGGTTTCACTGGTATCTCATTAACATTTTATTTTTTAATTTCCAGATGACTGATTATGTTAGGTACCTATTGATATATTTATAAGCCATTAGGATATCCTCTTTTAAAAAGGGGCCTATTCAAGTCTTTTGCCCATTTTTAAATAATTTCATTACTTGTCTTTTAAAATCAATCAATTGTGGGGACTCTTTACATTTTCCAGGTATGATTGCTTCTGCAGTTGTATGTATTAAAATATTTTCCCCAATCTATAATTAACCTTTGTTCCTTCTTCATTTTTTTGATAAACAGAAAACTTAAATGTTAATGTAATTCAATTTGTTAATATTTTCCTTTGTAGTTATTATTTCATGTGTCCTGTTTAAGAAAATCTTCCTATCTTGATATATATTCTCCTGTGTTACATTGCAAAAAGTTTTTAATTTTAATCCTTCTGACTTAGATTAATACTCCCTCGGGGATTATGTTTTTACCCATAGGAATATCCAATTAATCCAGAATTACATATTGAAAAGGCTATAGTGTATTCATTATTCTACAGTGTCAACTTTATCAAAATCTATTTGATAGATTTTATATATTATATCATTATTCATTTATCTTTTTGTCTCAATGAGCTTTTATAATGAATCATAGTATTTTGTAGCTTTTGATAATTCAGCATTATGCATGTTTATTATTCTTCATATACATATACTTTATTAGATTAAGTAAATTCCTTTCTAATCCCAATCTGCTAATATTGGTGAAATCCTTCAAATACTGTTTCCACATTTATTGAAATAATCATATAATTTGTCTTATTTCTTTTGTTAATGTGATGAATTACACTAGTTATTTTTGAAATTTTGACCATTCTTAAATTCCTGGCATATGCATTTCTTGTAATATATGCATCATATATTACTCTTTTATTAATTACTCTTTTATTAATTTTGTTTGGTAGTATTGTATATAGGATTTCTGCCTAAATCCAGAAAGAAAGTAGCCTACAATTTGGGAGCAAGTTTACACTATCCTTATAAAACAAGATGGAAAGTATTGTGGGTTTCTTTTCTATTCTCTGGAAGAGTTTACGTAATAACGTTATTGTTTTTCTTATCAAATTCTTAGTATAATATTCACTAGCGAGATCACCTAAGCTAAGATTTTATTTTTTTCTATTCATAGAGGATTTCTACAGATGCTCCATTTCCCTCGGTATTAAGTAATTTTCTTATTCTCTCTTTTTACCTTTATAAATGTTACTAGGGAGTTATTAATTTTAATTATATTTCCTAAGAATCAATGATTGTTTACTTTTTTTTCTTTTTTTTTTTTTTTTTTTTTTTTTTTTTTTTGAGACAGCCTCCGCCCGCCAAGTGAGTGCAGTGGCGGTTCTGTCATTCTGCCTCCTGGTTCTTCCATCCTGTGCAGGCCCCGTAGTGGACTACAGGCCCCCCACCAGCCACTAATTTTCTTGTATATATATATATATATGTATATATATAAGATGGGGTTTCACCTTGTTACCCAGGATGGTCTCAAACTCCTGACCTCGTGGTCCGCCCGCCTCGGCCTCCCAAAGTGCTGGGATTACAGGCGTCAGCCAACGCGCCCGGCCATTATTGTTTACTTTTTACTGTATTTTTGTTTCTATATAATTGATTTCTGCTACTTTAGTTATTTCTCTTCTGTTTCCTTTGGGTTTAATACACTCTTCTAAGTTCTTACTCAGTTCTGGAGGTGTATAGTTAGAACTTTAATTTTCACTTTCTACTTTTCTAATCTCTCCATCAAAGATTATGATTTCCTTCTTAGTATGACTTTAGGTGCACTCCAGCAGTTCAGCTGTGTAGTATTTCATTATTATTTAGGTAAATTATTTTTCATTGCTAGATGTGATTTCTTTTTCATCCATGGATACTAAGACTTAACTAGGAATTTTTTGTGATCCATAGATACATGAACTAATTTTCAAATACTGGGTGATTTTTTTCCATGATACTACCCATGCATAATTCATATCCCTTATGATATAAAACTTACTTAAGGCCTTGTATTTGTTAATTTTTTTAGGTGTTAACACTTTACATTTTAAGGAGCAAATGTTTTATGTCTGCCAGCTCAAGTTTATTTACCATATACTTTATATATTCTAAATATTTCATGTTCTGTAAAACTTTCTTTATATATTTGTTATAAATAAATATCCTTCATGTATTTTTTCTTTATATATTTGTTTAATCTGTTTAATGAAAAATTAGATTGTTATATATTCCTGGTAGATGAATGTTTTAAACATTCTGTTGTATTCCTTTTCATCTGTAGTGATATTGCTTGCCTTAAAGTTAATTTTGTCAGATATTAGTATTGCTAACCCAGATTTATTTTGGTTAGTTTCCATAAGGTATATCTTTTTTATATTTTGCCTTAATCTTTCCATATGTTTTAATTTGTTATACTTCTTTTATAAATTGCATTTGGTTGACTTTTTAAATTCCATATGAAAGTCTTTGTCTTTTACTTGAAGTTCTTTGTCTATTTACATTTAAAGTCATTACTGATACATTTGAGTATGTATGTAGCATCTTACTATTTATGCTCTTATCATCTCCTTTCTTTTATTACATTTGTTACTTAATATTTTCTCCTGTAGGAGCATTTAGTGGTTTCCTAGGAGTATAGCATGAGTGAGTGATTTATCAGAGTCAAACATAAATTAATATTTCCAGGACAATGCAAGAACTCTTAAATTTTTTAAATTCTTTTGCCCTTTTCTGATTTTTGTGCTATTGTTGTTTTTATTATATTTCTACATTATAATCCATAGCTCATTACAATGATTATTTCATAGGTCAATATTTATTTATAATTATTTATATATCTATCTTTTCCTTTTCTCTTCATTCCTTCTTTTACTTACTTGCTTTCATTGAACTTATTTTTTTTCTGTATGAAAAACTCCCTTTGTTATTTCATTTAGTTTGTGTACCTGTGGAGTGTATTTTACAATACATTCATTTTGGCGTTCATTTTGTAAAGAAAACGATACTGGATAGAATATTCTAGTTTGGACATTATTTCTTTAAGCATTTAAAAAATATCCAAATATTTTTTGGCTTCTACTTACTATGTCGAAATGTCAGCTCTGCAGTTTTATCATTGCTCCTTTAAGGTAATGTGTCTTTCCAAGGCCTTTTCGCAGCTCCTCCTCTCCCAGCCCCATGGTGGTTTTTAAGACCATAATTTTAGGCATTTTTACTGTGAGCATTTAAGTGATGGTTTTCTTTGTTTTTTTTTTTCTGCTTATGGGCTTTCTAAATATTTAAGCTTGTATTTTTCTTTGGTTTTGGAAAATTCATAGCCAGTATCTAGTTTTATATTGCTTAATCCCAACTAATTCTCTCCTCTTTTTGTTTGGACTACAATTGTACATATGCTGGATAACTTCACCACATTCTATATGTCTCAAGTACACATGCTTTTTCTTCTTCCTTTCTATAATTTTTTTTCTTTTTTTGCTTCAGTCTTGATATTTTCTATTGACCATTTATCTAACTTACTCATTTTCTGTTCTATTGATTCTAACCTAGTCAATTTATTAAGTCCTTTAAGCTAGTGGTTGTATTTTTCCAGTTATAGGATTTCTATTTGATTAGTTTTAATGATTCTGGCCCAGTTATTTGATAATATTTTTCCTCATATTATCTATTTTTAAAACATATTCATTATAATTATTTGGTATTTTATATCTGATAACTGCAATGTCTGAATGACTTACTTTATTTTTGCCTCCTTTTTTAAAACTTTTCTCAGTCATTTGGTTTCATGCGTCAAACACCTGGTAATCTTTGATTGAATGCCACCTTCTTTTTGTTTTCAGTTCTCGACCTTTAACCTGAGTTAAATGTCATGAGCATAACAGCATAGCAGACTGTCAGGCTAATCACAGTATACTGTAGATATCTGCCTAGCAACTCTTGGTTATCTGAGTTGCTCTCAGAGCCACCAAACTGTAAAATATTTTAAGATTTTTCTAAGATTTTAAGATTATTTAAGATTAGAGACGGGTGGCCGGGCGCGGTGGCTCACGCCTGTAATCCCAGCACTTTGGGAGGCCGAGATGGGCGGATCACGAGGTCAGGAGATTGAGACCATCCTGGCTAACACGGTGAAACCCCGTCTCTACTAAAAATACAAAAAAATTAGCCGGGCGTGCTGGCGGGCGCCTGTAGTCCCAGCTACTGGGGAGGCTGAGGCAGGAGAATGGCATGAACCGGGGAGGCGGAGCTTGCAGTGAGCCGAAATCGGCGCCACTGCACTCCAGCCTGGGCGAGAGACTCCGTCTCAAAAAAAAAAAAAGATTAGAGACTGGTACAGTTTTTTTTTTTTCAAGATTTATCTAGTTGTTCTTGATCAGAGAATTGGTCTACATAAGCCATTCTATCTTCACTAGAAATAGAGATTCAAGTAGTATCCATCTCTGTGTTATTAAAGAAAGTTCGTGGCATGTCATGGGATGGATTTGGAAATGACTTTTGGAAGACATTAAGGCCTATGAAGGCCTTACTCTATATTCTACCTTCTGTAACTACTAAATAAAGAGCACGACCTATAAAGGCCTTTTATTCTAACAGAAGTTAGAATGTTTTCCTCATGGCATAGGTAGCTTTGTGGAGATTTTCTTCTTCCAATAGCAAATTAATCCATGTACGAACAGTTATGCTTTTTACTTCTTTTGTAGATTTTCAATCATTTTTAAAATGTGCAAATCAGGCATTGCTGCCCAATGTGTAAGTTATTAATGTGTATCTAGTTTAAGGTACATAGAACTATTTCCTCTAAACTATAAACTGTGAATACATTTGACTGCAATATAAAAACAAAGTTCAGTTATGACACTATCATGTTTATAAGCACTGACTTTTGTTTTAAAACCATCCATCATCAATTGAGTAAGAGTGAGCATGCCTTTTCCTATTTTCCATTGCTGTACTCCCCAAAGTAATCCAGGGGATTCTCACCATAAAAACAAATTATTCTGTAAATACTATCTGCAGGATAGATGGATTCTAGAATAATCATGTCCAGAGTTGTGGACACGATATTGTGAAATGTTCTAGTTGCTGGTGATTTCTTTTAAGGCAACTGGGGAAAAACTATTTGCTTCTTGAGGAAAGTCACTATGTGTAGCTTGTTTGCTTGTTCCCTCAGTCTCACACTGTGCCTACCGTGTGGTTAAGTATGCACTCAATAGTTCTTTAACGAATGTACAAAAAGCAGAATTTCTAGATAATGCTTAAAATGTAGACTAATACTTATTAAGGTTTTGGCCAAATGTGAGTAAAAATAGTATGTAAATCAGAGTCCAATTTTTCTTATTAAATTACCAAAAAGACATGAGGCAAAAGTAAGAATATCATATCCTCAAATAATACGGGATTTCTAGAACTTTGTTATTTCTTTTGCTGAAATGAGCTGTATTTGTTGATATAAGATGTCTGCTTTTAGAAATTAGGATGAGTTTGTTTAGTATTTCTAATGTTTTATATTTCATAGAAATTCATGATGGAACCAGTAAAACTATTGAGAACTTTCTGTAATACTTTTACTTTTTGAGAAAGCATTTGAAATAATAGAATTATGAAGCTTGAAATTACCTAAAGTAGACATTCTGTGCATTTTTCCAGCACTGCGTAGGACAATACCATAAATACTTAATATAGAAGTATCAATTTTAATTTTTAATGTTTCTGAAAAGGGGAGATCCATTATTATATAAAACTAATGCAATCCAGGGCATTATAATCCTTATAAAGCAAAATATTTTCGCTTAGGTTTCAACCCAAAAATCTTTCTGCTGGCGTTAAGATATTAATATTTTTGATAGTGAGAACTATTATAGTATTTTGTATGTTTTGAAAGTCAAAACAATCTGATAATAGAAAAATCAAACAACACATATTTTACAGGATATTAAAAGCACCCAGATCAGATTTCTAGAGGTAATCGCTATCAATGTGATGATGAGCATCTTCATTGCTAATTATGCTCACCCACTCGTTTTTTGTTATTTAAATTATTAAGCTAAACTATGAGGAGCCTTTTCCTTAGCAATATGGTTAATTTTACTCAATTGTCAGTCATTGTAAAACATGGTTCTAGCAACGAGTTAGTTTCAAAGTGATTATAGCCATTTTTATTTGTCAACAAGCATTTCAGATGTGTTTGTAAGTAAGTGTAAATCTCTAGAAAAAAATCTATTATGATTTATTTTTGTCACTAACCATCTTATAAGAATATATGTAAGCTGCACTTAATTGGGGATGTGAATTAATATTGATTGAGTCCTCAAGTAAAAGGCTGATGAGGTGTTATTCCTTAAAATAATCAAAAGTATCTTTGTGCATATTGTATTATTATGTATGTTTAAAGGCTATTCTCTCACTTAACCAAATTATCAGTTTATTAACCTAGGCTGCATAAGCAACAAGACCATTCACAAGTATACCCAGAAATAAAGATGAGTTAGCCAATATGACACTCATCATGGCATCTCAACTTTGATTGCATACTTTTATCACATGGGGACATTTAAAATGCCTATCTTTCTCTCCTGATACTGTGATTAATTTTTTGAAGTATTTATTTATTTAAATTGACACATTGTACACATTTGTAGGGTATAATTTGATATTTGGATACATATCTATGTTGTATAATGATCCAGTCAGTGGAGTGAATATATCTATCACCTCATGAATTTATCATCACTTTGTGGTAAGAACCTTCGAAAACTTCCCTTCTAGCCACTTTGTAATATAAAATATTTTACCCTTAACCAATGTCACCTTGCTGTATAATAGAATACCAGAATTTATTCATCGTATTTAATCGTCACTTGGTGCCCGTTGACCAACCTCTCCCCATTCTCTTCTCCCCCTTCCCCTCCCCAGTCTTTAATAAGTGTTATTCTACTCTGTGCTCCTGTGATACTGACTTTTTTTTTAATTGACACAGTTTTGTTCTGTTGCTCAGGCTAGAGTGCAGTGGCACCACCTCACTGCAACCTCAGCCTCATGGGTTCAAGTGATTCTCATGCCTCAGCCACCTGAGTGGCTGAGATTACAGGTGCGTGACACCACACCCAGCTAATTTTTTGTATTTTTAGTAGAGATGGAGTTTCGCCATATTGGCTAGGCAGGTTTAAAACTCCTGGTCTGAAATGATCTGCCTACCTCAGCCTCCCAAAATACTGGGATTATAGGTGTGAGCCACCATGACTGGCCAGTATTGAACTTTGTAAAAACAATTCCAAATATATGTGAGATCATGCAATATTTGTCTTTCTGGCTCTGGCTTATTTCATTTAACATGATATCTTCCGGGCTCATCCATGTTGTTGCAAATGACAGAATTTCATTCTTTTTTGTAACTGCATAGTATTCCATTATATATACATACCATGTATTCTTTATCCATTTATTTGTTGTTGGACACTTTTAGGTTGATTTCATTTTTGGCTATTGTAAATAGTGCTGTAATAAACATGAAAGTGCATATATTTCTTTGACATGCTGATTTCATTTCCTCTGGACATACGCCCTACAGTTAGGTTGCTGGATTATATGATAGCATCATTTTCAGTTTTTTGAGAAATGTCCATACTTTTTTTCTACCATTGCTTTACTAGTTTACAATCCCCAAAACAATGTATAAGTGTTTCCTTTTCTTCACATCCGTGCCAACACTTGTTTTCTTTTGTCTTTTTGATAATAACCATTCTAACAGGAATGAGGTGTTATCTCATTGTGGTTTTGGTTTGCACTTCCCCATTGATTAGTTACATTGAGCATTTAAAAATATACCTATTGGCCATTTCTATATGTCCTTTTGAGAAATGTCTATTCAGGTATTTTGCCCATTTTTAAATCGGGTTTATATCTTTTTTTGTTTGTTTTGTTGAGGTGTTTAACTCATTTATATATTGTGGATATCAAGCCCTTGGCAGATGTATAATTTGCAGTTATTTTCTCCTATTCTGTAGACCAAGCTTGTCCAACTCGCAGCTCACAGGCTGCATGTGGCCCAGGACGGCTTTGAATGCAGCCCAACACAAATTTGTAAACTTTCTTAAAACATTATAAGATTTATGCAAAGACTTTTTTTAAGCTCATTAGCTATCGTTAGTGTTAGTGTATTTTATATGCGGCCCAAGACAATTCTTCTTCCAGTGTAGCTCAGGGAAGACAAAAGGTTGGACACCTCTGCTGTAGACTTTCTTTTCACTTTGTTAATTGTTTCCTTTGCTGTGCAAAAAGCTTTTAGTTTGATGCAATTTCATTTATTTATTTGCCTTATTCTCTGTGCTTTTGAGGTTTTATTTTAAAAATTCTCGCCTAGCCCAATGTGAAGAATTTTTCCTATGTTTTCTTCTATTAGTATAATAGTTATGGGTTTTACACTTAAGTCTTGTCTTTAATCCATTTTGAGTCAATTTTTCTATATGATGAGAAGTATGGGCTTAGTTTTATTCTTCTGCATGTGGATATCCGGTTCTCCCAGCACCATTTAAGAGACTGTCTTTCCCCCAACATGTGTTCTTGGCACCTTTGTTGAAAATCAGTTGACTGTACTTGTCTGAATTTATGTCTGGACTCTATTCTGTTTCATTAGTGTATGTATGTGTTTCTGTTCCAGTACCATGTTATTTTGGTTACTACAGCTTTGTAGCATATTTTTGAGTCAGGTAATATGATGCCTTAGCTTTGTTCTTTGTACTCAGGATTCGTTTGGCTGTTCTTGGTATTTTTTGGTTCCATATGAATGTTAGAATTGTTTTTTCTATTTCTGTGAAGAATGTCATTGATATTTTGATAGAGATTGCATTAGGTCCATAGATCACTTTGGGTAAGATGGCCATTGTAACAATGTTAATTCTTCCAATCCATGAACATGAGACATGTTTCCATTTATTTGTGATCTCTGTTTCTTTCATCAAAGTTTTAGAGTGTTTAGTGGAGAGGTAAATCTTTCACTTTCTTGATTAAGTTTATTCCTAAGTATCTTATTTTTTATAGCTTTTTAATTTATTGTTCAGGTAGTTCACTGTTAGCATGTAAAAATGCTACTGATTTTCAGATGTTGATTTTGTATCCTGCAAGTGTAATAAATTTATTTATTAGTTATAACAATTTTATGGTGAAGTCTATAGGATTTTCTATATATGATTATGTCATCTGCAAACAGGAACAATTTGACACCCTCCTTTCCAATTTGGATGTCTTTTATTTCTGTCTCTAGTCTAATTGTTCTGGCTAGGACTTCGATTCCATGTTAAATAGAAGTGGTTAAAGTGAGTATCATTTTCTTTTCCTTGATTTTAGAGAAACAGCTTTCAGCTTTTATCCATTCAGTCAGATGTTAGCAGTGTGTTTGTCAAATATGGCTTTTACTGTGCTGAGGTACATATCCTCTCTACCTAATTTGTTGAGAATTTTTATTATGACCAGGTATTGAATTTTAACACATTCTTTTTCTGTATCTATTGAAAGGATCATATGTTTTTCTTTCTTTCTGTTAATGTTGTATATTACACTTATTGATTTGCATATGTTAAACCATCCTTGATCTCACTTGATAATAGTGAATGATCTTTTTATTGTGTTGGTGCAGTCAGTTTGCTAGTATGTTGTTGAGAATTTTTGTATCTATGTTTATCAGAGATAGCGGCATGTAGTTCTCTTTTTTTGTTTTATCTTTCTCCGGTTTTGTCATCAGGTTAATGATGACCTCGTGCAATGTCTACGCACCTACTCTTGCTTTTTTTCCTTTGTATGTTTTTAAGATATTGTCACCAACATGTTGCTTTGTCATAAGTCCCTTTAACCGAACACTGTTTCCTTTAACTGCTCTCCAAAGGTTAACTTTGAGTGTATGTTTCAGCTTTCTCACCATTTTTTAGTCTGCAAATCTGTGCTGTGTTTAAACAAACAATTCTCAAAAGAGCCCTGCCATAGGGAGGTTTTAAGCAAGCTGTTTTCATCTGATAAAGACAATTGTGGCTGGCTGCGGTGGCTCATGTCTGTAATCCCAGCACTTTGGGAGGCCAAGGTAAGCAGATCACTTGAGTCCAGGAGTTCAAGACCAGCCTAGGCAACATGGTAAAACCCTGTCTCTACTAAAAATACAATAATTAGCTGGCTGTGGCGGCACAAGCTTGTAGTCCCACCTACTTGGGAGGCTGAGAGGGCAGATTGCTTGAGCCTGGAAGGCAAAGGTTACAGTGATCTAATATTATGCCACTCCACTCTAACCTGAGTGACAGAGCGAGATCTTATCTAAAAAAAAAAAAAAAAGATAATAGTGAAATAAAGAGTATGACAAAATCTGCTTCTATGAGTATATGTCACAAAAATTACTTAGTAGGCAATCAAGTACTTGGCTGTAGTTTCTTCTTGGTTATAGGACTTCAAAAGCATTTTCTTTAGAAAAACTCTCCCATTCAACATATAGTAGTAACAATAAAATAGAACCTTTGAAGACATTATTAGTTGTTGATGAGAACTATTATTTTATGAAGTCAGTATTTTACTTAACATTAAAACCTGGATACAATTTATTATGTTTTTTTTCTTTCTACACACTTCCTCACCTTATTTCTTGTTACATTCATTGGTTAAATTGAAAAAAATAATGATTAACCAAACTAAGTATCAAGTATACTTGAGGGCACTCCCACTTCAATTTTAAACTAGGGAAACATAAATTCAGTTGGCTGCTTTACATAATAAATTTTATTAAACATTTGGAGCATGGTTTAAGTAGAAACATATTTATCCAGGAGATGCTATTGAAGGGCCACAACCTATTGTGCTTAGATGTTAACCATGTTTTTAAACAACTGTAGCCATTCTATACTGCACAGTTCATAGGTGCAGGGCTAGAACTAGGGTGAGGGTGGGGAGGCATATGCCTTTGTGCAAAAGTTAAGGGGTTACTAAAAAACTCAAGAATTAAACAGTATTTTAATGTACTAGGAAAAAATAAAATGTGAAAATATCCATGATGAACAAAAAAAAAATAACATTTTCAATTAAAAACAATGTAACGTTTAATTTGTTTAAAGTCCAGTGTTGCTTATTAGTTAATTTACTTCAGACTTTAACATGACTTGGCAGAGCATTTTATCCTGCCACTACTTTATGTTTCATTTTTTTAATCCTCATTCTTATTATTTATTTATTTATTTATTATTTTAGTGACAGATTCTCACTTTATCACACAGGCTGGAGTACAGTGGCATGATCATGGCTCACTGCAGCTTCAACTTCCTGGGCTCAAACAATCCTCTTGCCCTGGCCTCTTGTGTAGCTATAACTACAGATTCATGCCACTAGGTCCAGGTAATTTGTATTTTTCAAAAACTTTTTGTCGAGTTGGGATCTCACTGTGTTGCCCAGGCTCAAGTGATATTCCCACCTGGGCCTCCCAAAGTGCTAGGATTACAGTTATGAGTCACCGTACCTGGCCGGCGCCTCCTAATTTTTGCACTCAAGGTTAGTGTCTTACCCATCTTCCACTAGTCCTGGCCCTGCATTAAAGGCTTTTCTTTGTCACTATAGCAAAAAGTAAGCATTTCAGGTTATACTATGAAAGTTCAAACCAGATACTCTTTTTTTCACCTCTCTGTTAAGAAGAGGATTTGACAATGTGTAGTAGATCATAAACTCTAAAACTGGAAATTATTACTTATGGATAACCGTAATCCTTTCCACCACCCCCACACGAGCACCCACACCCACCATATTCTTATTTAATATCGGTAAGAGAGGATCTCAGAGTCTGTGTTTTATAATAAATGCAAAATTGTTCTGTTGCAGGTTGTCCTGGAATCATGCTTGAAGAAACAGTTGGCTAGACTCTAACAGCTGTTCACAATTTCTTGTATCTCTCCTGACAGAGGACAGTGTTCTTAAAGGTAACTATTTGGTAAAAGATAATAAAATGGCCAGAGATTGTGCATCTCTGCATTCAAAAGTATTCTAAAAGTAAACAATAAAAAGCTTTGGCATTTTTAATGACTCTTTAGCTTTTCATGGGACTTTCACAGCTATGTGGCTTTAAATTGCAGTTTGGAAATGGACTATGACAATAATTGGTGAATACTCCACTTAATTTATCTGTATTTTATTTCTAGTTACCTTGTGGGAAATTTACTATTTCACCTATTTGGCCATTTTTTTAAATTATTACTTGAATTAAGAATATATTGCTTGAAATTGTATAATACAGATGTATATGCTCCTAAATATACCTACAAGTTATTATAATGAGAGTGCTAATATTTTCTTAAAATTTCATAATGGATAAATGTAGGTTTTTAAATTTCTACCTCTTTTCATATTGTGTCAGCTTCTCAGTGTTTATGATAATCATCTTGTAGGAAGTATATACATTCAAATCACCTGGGGTGTCACAGAAATACAGATTACTGAGCCTGTTCCAATACCTATTGGTTTGGAATTTTCTAAAGGTAGAGCCCAAGAGTCTGTGCTTTTAACCAGTATCCCTATGAAATTCTGCTAAACCTTGAGTACGGTTGGGGGTTAATCCTTCTGTTTGTGTTTGGTGTATATATATATATAGTCCATATGTTTTCAGTTTAATAATTTGGTGGGACCATTCAGTCTCCCAAGGATCTCTGTCCATTTCCCACTTGACCTCCAAGTGTAGAGGAAGATATAACCACTCTTCTCTATTTCATAAATAGCAACATAATAGAGCAAGCATGATTAATAACAAGTCATTATTGTGTAAAAATTATAATTTGAGTTTTTCTCTGATGCTTTTTCTAAATTTGTGGCTTATATTGTACTTTACAGCCATAGTACACCATATCAGCATGAGAGCTGTCACACAGAGCCAGAACAATAATCTATGTGGCTCAATATGACAGCACTCTCTTCCTGGGAACGAACCTAACAAAAGATCCAGGAAGGACGTGCTCTTAATTCTTAGAGTATTAGCATCAGTTACTTACTTATTTTCTTCCTAAATCTAACAGTATTTAAATTTTTCCAATCTTCTCCAATACAAGTTTTATAAGCACACTGTCATCCATCATGTATTTATTTATATGCTCTGTGTCATCTGTCCTTACCTCCCTATCTCTGTCTCTCTCTGTCTATGTATTCCTCTGTCCATCTCCCTAATGATTTTCCTAAACTTTGACCATGCTTGCAATCTCTTTCTCTTCCAAATGAATGATTTCTGTTTTACTAATCTACTTCACATATAATTCAACACACTTAACATACTAATGTCCAAACCTCACGTGTGTAATGATCAAATCAGGGTTATTAGGGTGTCCATTATCACAAACATTTACCATTTTTTAATGTTGGGGATATCCAAAATCTTCTCTTTTAACTTTTTGAATTGTATCAAATACTTTTTAATAGAAACATTTTTATTTGCAGCCACCTTATCTTTGCATTATTAAAACTCTTATCAGATTACTCCCTTGAAGAGGCTTAACAACATAAAAGCAATAAGAGGATAGCTCTGGCCTACAAGAGCCTTGTGGCCCAAAATAATAATGTTAATTAATGCCAGTCCTTCATGAATACTGAGGAAATGTAAATGACAGCAAAAGGTAGTCACCGTTTCCCCACTTCAATCCTTAATTTACATACTAGTAGCAACCCCTTGACTATCTCATATCAGTAAGAGTTTCTTATTAAGAAATATACATAGTTGTTCATGAGGACACACTATCGTAAGTCATTTATAAACAAGATATTTGATCATCAGACATACAGATAATACAGTTAGCCTAACTTAAGAATATGGCCACATGGGTGATCTTGTGAAACAATTATTCATTCTTCTATCTATTTCAGGAATTTTAGTTACTTCTAAGCATGAGACATTAACTTCTGAATCTTAGGAACTAGCACAAATTCTATTTTGTCATTAATTTCTGAATTTCATGGATATTTGGTGGCACCCTAAATAGTATTGAGAGGGGAGCTCAGTGACTCAGAAATGTACACTAGCAACTGTCACTCTGAATCTCTAGCCAGGCAGCTTAAAGAATAACTTGGACTATCTACCCCCAAAATAAGATTTATTATTTCTGTTTCAACTACACTTTCAAAATATGTTTTCAAAATATGTTGAACCTGACGTGTCTACCTTTTAAAGAAAAAACTAGAATAGAAAACCTCCATGTTCCATCACCCAACTTTAAGGATTACTAATTCATATGCAATGTATCCTATTTGTTCTGAGCAGTTTCTGTGTTTCTGGTTTCCCAAACTCCGGGTTTGGCAAATTGCATCCCAAGGGGGAATATAACATGTTTCTCTTTTCCCTCCATCTCATATAAATTGGATATGAGATCTTGATTAGATTGAATTTAGGAGGTTTTGAGAATATTACCTTATAGGTAGCATTGTTCATTTTACTTCAGAGACATATAATATCCACTTATCTTTCTTTTGGTAATGTTAGCAATTAATGATCATTGCCTGTTACTGGACTAGAGTTTGTAAAATAGTGATGTTCTAATGCTTTTAATTCTTCTTAATGTATTAATTGAAATATTTGTATAAAGGGAAAGTTTTACTTATCAACTATTTGGTTCCCTTGAGTTACAGCTCATAGAGGGAAAGCTGGGCAAATGCCTTGGCTGTTTTTCTTTATTTTCGTATATGTAAAATAATAAGTTGGTTTCTTTACATCATCCAAATATCATCAGTGTTTTATTTTTTCTTGTTTGAATTTTGTGTTCAATATCTCTCTGAATCATGTATTTAAATATTTTAATTGACTTTGATTCATTGTTTTTGTTATGCTTATTGATGCTCAAATTTTCTCATCTTTGGTTATTGAGGTTATTTTTAGGTTGGTTCTCAATTGTTACCTAACAACTCTGGTGTTATTTTGTTGGTGTTCTTTTTCCACAAGTTTTTCACTGTTTCGCTTATGTTTTATTAGACAGTGATATAATGGACTAATATATCATTGTAGGTGGTGAATAGTGATATTCTATCATTCTTTCTTAATTTACTAAATACATTCTCCATCATCTCCTTGGATATCTTGATATATAGTTTTTATTGGAGAGACAAGATAAATTTTTTTAAAATATCTTCTTATTTATTGATTTTTCAGAATATTAATGGGTTTTCCAGAAAAGGTTCCATAGATGACTGTGTGAGATTGCATCGTGGCCTGTAATTCTTCATTCTACCTGTGTCTCTACCCTTTGCAATGTTAATTTTTAGTTCATTTTAGTAGAAGCAAAGCGTTCTTCCATTTCTTGACTTTGGGCTCAGTCTTGAGACTTACTTTGGCCTACAGGATGTTACAGACCATGGAATAATAAGGGGCTTGAAATTTGCTTGTGTGGTTGAGCTTTCCTGTACTTCTGTCTTTATCATGAAGAAGAGCATGTCCCATCAATATGCTGCTTGTGAAGGGAGGATAACAAAAATGTGGTCTGGATCTCATTTGCTGATTAGAGTTAAGCACAGGCAAGCCCAAGCTCGAGTTTCCTTACCTCTAGAAAACCCACAGACACTTCAGCAAAAATTAATGATTTTTGCTTAAGCCACTGTGTTCTCAAGTGGTTTATTTTAATGGATTATTTGTGATAGGTGACGGATACAGTGATCACTGGGGGTTTTGTATTATTATGAACTGATGGATCTTAAGAGGTTTGCTATATTTGAATCCATTTGTTTCATTATTAAAATATTATTCAGTGTCTTGCTTTCATGCAGTAGGAGTCTCTTCAAATGGCCTCCTAAGTTCTTTTGTTCTAACTGTAAAAGTCTTTGATAATTTTATTGCTTTCTGGTGTAACCAGATCTTCCAGGCTCATTTGTACATTCCCTGTCCCAGGCCTGGAGTCAGCCATTTCTCCCAGAAGCCCTGTTTCCTTTTAGTGGGAAACATCACTAAAAGCTTACAATCTAGTTCTAGGGACTAGGAACAGGGGCTATTGGTACTGTGTTGATCAGAGTGTATGTGGATTTATTGAACAGACTGGCATTTTTTTAAACAGAAAATATGCCACCTTGAGTTTACACTGATATTTCTAATTAAAATATTAAAAATTATTATTAGAAGGTTTTAATTATGCCTTATATATTATGGCTTTAGAACAATACTTGTATTACCACTAAAATAATGGTTGCTAAAAATACTTTGAGATTTACTTTTTAGAGTTTTTTGTTTTATGCAAAACACTGAGAATATAAAGTTATATGACTACCTTTAGTGGTCATTTATAATAATTTTTCCTTATCTTGATACATTGCTAGATTCATTAGTTTCTCTTCATTTTGCCTTTGTTTCTCAGAAGCTGCTTTTACATTTTGTTTTTTCTTATAATTATGTGAAATATTTATACAGTTCTAAATAAAACGCATACAAGAAGGTATTTTCTGTAAAGTCTGGTTTCTATCCCTGATTCCTCCAACCTGTTTCTCCAGCTAATGTAATTTTTATTATTTTATTTTTTGTATTTTGGATTATTCTTCATTTCCAAAAGTATATCACTGTATATCTTCATGAAATATAATTTTTATTGATATGTTGTTCACTTTTTTAAAATAAAGACACACACTTTTCTCCATGATAGTTTTGTTCACTTCACAAAATGTTAATGTTATGTTAACATAACTTAACATTATGTTTTGGAGACCATTAAGGATATGTAAATGTATTTCCCATTTCTTTAACAGCTGCATAGTATTCTATATGCAGATAAACCATAGTTTATTCAACAAGCCTTTAATTGATGATATTTGGGTTACTTCCAGTCTTGCTATTACAATAGTGCTGGAATTAATGGTCCCCTGCAGAGATTTTTTTGTACTTTTGCCAATTCATCTTTAGGGTGTAATCATAGAAGTTGTTTTGCAGGTCCAGGGCAAATGCAGGGATAATTTTGCTAAATATTGCTTTATTCCCTGTGTTAAGATTGTACTGGTTTTACATCGCTACCTGATATACCCACTGTTGAATCGCAGTAGTAGAGTCGGGAGCTGAGAATGACACATTTGAATAAGAGAAAAGTTCATGAAAATAGATGTAGTACTGCTTAGGTGGCATCCGTTTAACATTATCAAGATTTAAATTTTGAAAACTGAGGCTGTTATACATGTTATAGTAAACATAGTATCTGATTTAAATTCACAAAGCCATGACACATTCCTTTCAATGGACTTGTCTAAAAAATGTGTTATGTTTTTTCCAGTGGCATTGCTATATTCTCTAGCTAAGAGTCAGTGACATTCTCAAGCTTCTCGAATTACAGAAAAGCTTCTGTTCTCAAAATAAGTTAATGTTGCTTGACAAGTGTCATATGCTTAAATTGGAAAGCTAAAATGTAAACCTTCTAGAAGAAAACAAAGGAGAAAATCTATCCAACCTTCGTCTAACAAATATTTTTCAGGAAATGACACACTAAGCATATAAGAAAATTGATAAATTGAACTTTTTTAAAATAAAAATATTCTGCTCTTTGGAAGACAACATTAAGAAAACAAAACTATTAGCCATAGGCAGAAACTATTCATAATATATTTATCCAAAAAGGATAAATACCTCTACTTAGAGTATACTGAACGTGTTTACAACTTAATGATAAGAAGACAAATAACCCAATTAAAACATGAGCAAAAAGGCTTAAATAGATCATTCCCAAAAGAAGAAACATGTATGACCAGTAAGCAAAGGGAAATATGATTAATATTGTTAATCATCCAGGAAATGACAATTTAAACAAAATGAGATACCAGAATATTTTCATTATAATGGCTACCATACCAAGTGTTGAAGAGGATGTGGTGCAATTGGAATGCTCATACACTGCTGGTGGAAGTGACAGTTGGTACAATCCCTTCAGAAAACTGTTAGAGCTTCTTAAATGGTTAAACATACATTTAGCATATGATTCATAACTGCATTTCTAGGCATTTACCCAAGAGAAGTAAAAATACTTATTCACAGCTAGGCGCGGTGGCTCACGCCTGTAATCCCAGCACTTTGGGAGGCCAAAGTGGGCAGATCACGACATCAGGAGATCGAGACCATCCTGGCTAAAACGGTGAAACCCTGTCTCTACTAAAAATACAAAAAATTAGCTGGATGTGGTGGCAGGTGCCTATAGTCCCAGCTACTCGGGAGGCTGAGGCAGGAGAATGGCACGAACCCGGATGGCAGAGTTAACAGTGAGCTGAGATCGCGCCACTGCACTCCAGCCTGGGCGACAGAGTGAGACTCCATCTCAAAAAATAAAAAATAAAAATAAATAAAAATATTTATTCGCAAAAATAATATATGCAAATATACATTGTAGCTTTATTCATAACAATTCTAAACTGGAGAAAACTTAAGAATAAGAAGATAAATGGATAAATAAATTATATATTCACACAATGGAAAACTACGTGATAATTTAAAGGAATGAACTATAGACATACACAATATGTTTGAATTCCAAATACATGTTGATAAACAAAAGAACATAGATATAAAAGAATAGGTCCTGCATTTTATGAAATTGTAGAAAGATAATGTAATGTCTAGTGAGAGAAAGCAGAGAAATTGTTGTTTGGGGCTAGGGTTGAGGGGATTGTGAGGACATTTTAAAAGCATAGAAGTTTCTCTATCTTGATTGTAGTAAGTTTGCATGAATGTAGACATTTTAAATATTTTCAAACAATGCACTTAAGATGAGTTCAGTATGTTATATATGTTGTATTTTGATAAAGTTGATTAAAACATTTTGATAAAAATGTTCTTTTTTAATTTTAGAGTCCACACTGGAAACATAATTTTTGTGTCATTGAAAGATCAGAATAAAATAAAGGTTACTTGAGGGCAGTATCTACAATTTATTGATAGTAGGTAATCAACTAGTGTTGAATGAAAAAATCAATGAATGCATAAATAAATGAATAGTTTGATTACATTTAACACTATGTAGTTGGAATTATAAAAGGAGATATTGGAAAATATATTCTATGCAAACAATGTTCAAAATAAAAACTGGGGTAGTTAAACTAACATCAGATAAATAGACTTGAAGTGACAAATTCTTACAGAGAAAGGCAGTAAATATTGATAGAATAAATTCATCAGGAAGATATAACAATAATAAGCACACACATTCGGCAACAGAGCTCCCATAACATATAAAGTAAATATTGGCATATTTGAAGGAAGATATAATTCAACAATAATGGTTGGAGACTTCAGTTGCTCACTTTCAATAATGGATAGAAGATCTAGATAAAAGATAACTAAGTAAATAGAGGATTTGAACAACAACTTAATCCAACTATACCTAAACAAACTCATGTAGACTACTTCACCCAAAACCACAGAATACACATTCTTTTCAAGAGCTTATGAAATATTCTGCATAATAAACCTTATGTTAAGCCACAAAATAAACCTGAATAAATTTAAAAAGATTGTAATTATACAAAGTTTTTTCTCTAACAACAATAGAACAGAGCTAAAAATCAGTAACAGGAAAAATCTTAAAATACATGAATATGTGAAAATGGTTAGTGAGTCAGAATAAATCACAAGAAAAATTAGAAAATAGGAATGAAAATAAGAGCACAGCATAACAAAACACATAGGATGCAGCAAAGTCAGTGCTCAGAGGAAAATTGATAGCAGTAAAACTTTTTGTTAAAAAAGAAGATGACTCTTAAGTTACACTTTATTTATTTATTTATTTATTTATTTATTTATTTTGAGATGGAGTCTCGCTGTCACCCAGGGTGGAGTGCAGTGGCACGATTTCGGCTCACTGCAGGCTCTGCCCCGCCAGGGTTCATGCCATTCTCCTGCCTCAGCCTCCCGAGTAGCTGGGACTACAGGCGCCCGCCACCTCACCCAGCTAATTTTTTGTATTTTTAGTAGAGATGGGGTTTCACCGTGTTAGCCAGGGTGGTCTGGATCTCCTGACCTCGTGATCCACCCGCTTCAGCCTCCCAAAGTGCTGGGATTACAGGCATGAGCCACTGCACCTGGCCAATGTTACACTTTAACGACCTAGAAAAAGAAAAGCAAACTAGGCTCAAGCTAGCAGAAGAAATGAAATAAAGATTAAAATAGAGGTAAATAAAATAGAGTAGTAAAAAATAATTGAATGAAACTAAAAGTTGTTTCTTTGAAGAAAAATCAACGAAATTGACAAATCTTTAGCTATACTGCAAAGAACAAAGAGAGAAGACGCAAATAACTAAAATCAGAAATTAAAGTGAGACATTACTATTGACCTTACAGAAGTAAAAATGATTATAAGAAACATTATGAACAATTATTTCAGTGAAACAGACAAATTCCCAGAAACACACAAATTACAAAAATTGACTCAAGAAGAAATAGAAAATCTGAACAAACCTATGCTGAGTAGAAACTAAATCAGTAATTTAAAAAAAAAAAAAAAAAGCCCAACCAAAAAAGGCCAGGACAAGATGGCTTCCGTGGTGAATTTTTCCAAACATTTAAAGAAGAATTAACACCAATCCTTCTTAGGTCTTTAAAACAAAACAAAACAAAAAACAAATAATAAATAACAATAACAAACATAAAAGAGATTACTTTCTAACTCACTTAATGAGATCAGTAGTATCCTGTTATCAAGCCAGATAAAAGCATCATAAGAAAAGATTATTACAGACTAGTATCTCTTATAAATACAGACACAAAAATATTCAACAAAATACTAGAAAACTGAATACAACAGCACAATAAAAAGATTAAACACCATGACCAAGTGAGATTTACCCAAGGAATACAAGAGTAGCTCAGCATAAGAAAATCAATGTTATATGCCACATTAATAGGACAAAAAGAGAAAAACCCATGATCATCCTAAGTGAGCAGAAAAAAAGCATTTGATTAAATCAACAACCTTTTAAATAAAAGTACCAGAAAAAGTAGGAATTAAAGACAACTTTCTCAACCGAAAAAAAGGACATTTAGGAATAATCCACAGCTAACATCATACTCAATAATGAATGACCGAAAGCATTTCTCTTATGATAATGGGCAAAAGCAGGATGCCTGCCTTCACCACTGCTATTCAACATTGTAGGAAGGACTGGCCAATTAATATATATATATATATATATATATATATATATATATATATTTACATATATATATATACATACACACACACACACATATTTTATAGATAGATGGTATCCAAGTCAGAAAGGAAGAAGTAAAATATCCCTATTGTAGATGACACAGTCCCATAGGTGGAAAGCCCCACCCCCTCCAATTCAAAACAGCTCCTAAGGCTAAAAAATGAATTCAGCAAAGTTGCGGGGTACAAGATTGTTACTCAAAAATCAGTTGTTTTTCTATACACCAGCAGAGAACAATTTAAAGAAATTAATAAACGATTCTACCTATAATAACATCCAGTTTTAAAAAAAATACTAGCATCCAAAAGAACAAAACACCTGGCAAAATATGTAACCAAGGAGATGACAGACTTGTACACTGAAAACTATAAAACATTGCTGAAAGAAATTAAAGAAGATCTAAATAAGTGGCTGGATACGGTGGCTCATACCGTAAGTAATTCCAGCAGTTTGAGAGGTGGAGGCAGGTGGATCACTTGAGCCCAGGAGTTCAAGACCAGCCTGAGCAACATGGCAAAAACCCGTCTCTACAAAAACATACAAAAAATTAGCCAGGTGTGGTAGCATGAGCCTGTGCTTCCAGCTACATGCAAGGACTGAGATGAGAGGATCCATTGAGCTGGAAAGGCAGAGATTGCAGTGAGCTGAGATTATACTACTGTACTCCAGGTTAGACAACAGAGTGAGACCCTGTCTCAAAATGAATAAATAAATATATAAGAAGACATCCCATATCCATGGATTAGAAGACTTAGTATTTCTAAAATGTCAATATTACCCAAACCAATCTATAAATTTAATGTGAGCCTACAAAATTCCAAGACTGTGTTTTGCGCAGATGGAAAAGTCAATTCTTAAATTCATCTGGAGTTGCAAGAGACCCTGAATAGTGAAAACAATCTTGAAAATAAAAAGGTTAAAAGAATTACACTTCCTGATTTCAAAACTTACTAAAAACCTACTGTAATCAAAATATCATGATACTAGCATAAAGACAGACATATAAACCAATGGATTAGAATTGAAAGTCTAGAAATAAACTCATGTATTTATGCCTAATTAATTTTTTGTAAAAGTGTTAACACCACGCAATGAAGGACGGAGCAGTGTCTTCAACAACTGGTAAAAAAACAACTGGATATTAACATGCAAAGGAATGAAATAAAACCCCTACCTCATACCAAAAATTAACCCAAAATGGATTAATGACCTAAATATAAGTGCTAAATTTGTAAAACTATTAGAAAAACAAATATTATTTTTCATGACCTTCAGTCTGGTGATGGATTCTTAGATATGCCACGAAAAGTATGAACAACAAAAGAAAAAAATTGTTAGATAGGGCTTCATCAAAATTAAAAACTCTTACACATCAAATGATGTTATCAGGAACATGAAAAGAAAATCTAGAGAATGAAACACAATGTTTTAAATCATGTGTTTGATAAGGGCCTATTATCCAGAATATATTTTTAAAATTCTTACAACTCTGAGTCAAAAGGACCAACCACCCCATTTTAAAAAGAAGAAAACCTTGAATACCCATTTCTTTAGAAAAGATGGACAAATGACCAAGAAACTCGTGAAAGATGCTCAACATTATTAGGCATTATGAAAATGCAAATCAAAACCATACTGAAATACCACTTCACACTCAGTAGGATGGGTATAATAATTTTTTTAAAAAAAGGAAAATGATGACAGCTGTTGAGGGTGTGGAAAAATTGAAGTCTTTATATATTACCATGGGAATGCAAACTTACAGAGCCACTGTGGGAAACGATTTGGCAGTTCCCCAAAGATTTAAACATAGAATTACCATAAGCCACCACAATTCTACTTTAATTATATGCCAAAAAGAATGAAAATCAAGTACCCAAACAAGAATATGTATACATAAGTTCATGATAGCAGTATTCACAATAGCTAAAAGATAGGAACAATCCAAATATCCATCAATGGATGAATGATTAAATAAATTGTGGTATATAAGAATGGAATATTAATAATTATAGAAATAAAATACTAATATATGTGACAAAATGAATGAACCTCCAAACCGTTATGCTAAGTACCAGAAGCCAGGTACAATATATGACATATTATATTGTTTCATTTATATAAAATATCCAAATAACTCCATAGAGACAGAATGCAGATTGGTGGTTGTCAGAGGGGTGGGATGGTTGTCAGGAGGGGGTGGCATGAATGAGGAGAAATTACTTAATGGGTAAGGAGTTTTATTTTAGAGTGATGGAAATGTTTTATAACTAGCTAGATTTCACAGCATTATAAATATACTAAATGCCATTGAATCATTCACTTTAAAATGGTTAATTTTATGTTATGTAAATTTCACCTCAATAAATTATTTAAAATTTGCTTATCCATGTATTCAATAGTTTCCAATTGATTTTCATATGCTTCTAAAAATATGTGGACAATTCGATGCCTGTAAATTTTTTAGCAGGTGAATAAGAATGAAGGGTTCTGCTCCCTTGGTCACCTTTAATATTTTTATTATTATTTTGGGGCACCTATGTTTGTCCTGAAACTGTGGAGGGTCATAATATACAGAATATATGAGAAAAGTTTACAATCTGGTGAGAAAAATAGTTTGTATACATATGTGTTTACCTCTGCTTCTGTGTCGCCTTTGTCTATAGCTGTTTAAAACCTGCTCTTTATCTTCATCTCTAACTATAAAAATCAGAATGTAACTTGACTAATGAAATCCCAAAGTAAAAGAATTTAGAGATTTTTCAGTCTTGTTTGATGTAAGCAGATTCAGATTGTTTTTGTCCTTCACTGCTGTACACTGCTAAGGGATCCTCCATCCTCTGAAATGTTTTCAGAACCCTAGAACTTTGTTGAGCCCCTAAACCTCATTTCAGCCAACATTCAAAAATAAATCTTCATTCGGACCAGATTTTTAAATTGTGATTCCCCTTTAGTGTGGAAATAGGATAATTTTACTAATGTTGCTAGCTATATTTTAGTTACTTTTGAACAAATTTGTTTGAGGCTGGATGCTAGATTTTTTTTAGATTTTTTGCATAGATTTACATTAAGATGCATGCCATATTTTTATAAATTTATAAAATTCATGTTAAATGTACTATTTTTGTAATATCATGCTATTGGAAGGTAAACTTAGTCTTTTAGAGGAAACTTTTTAAAAATGTGAATTAAAAAAAGATTTTTATTCCCAAAAGAGGGAGAGGAAACCATAAAGCTCTCAAAACAAAGCCAACTAAAGAACAAAGAAAAAATGCAAAATATGCAATTTGCTTGACTCCATTCTGAAATAACATGGGTTTTACATTTGGTGAGGCTGAAAGATGCCTACATACCAAGACAACCTCACCTGCAACATAGTGACAGAACATATCAATACCTCCATCACAGATAGCCATAGACAGGTTTTTCCTTAATAATTCATTCTAGTCAGTCTACTTATTTTAAGTATTAGAGAATTGGCTGAATGAAACTTTATATTTAATGAATGTGATTCCACCAAAAAAAAAAAAAAAGAGAAGAAAGAAAGAAAAGTTACCTAAATGAAGAGAATTGTCAACAAAGTATCTTTAGTGACCATCTATTGAGTGCCTTTTTAGGTAACAAACCCTATTTTCTAAAAACTCACTTTCAATCATCTCTTAGAGTCCTTGCAGTAATATTATGAAGTAGATACTATCACCATGTGCTTGGCAGATCTTCAGCAGAGTACATATTAGTTGAGTAAATTTTGAATGGATTATTCCCTTTTTACAGAGGACGATGCTGACATTTAAAGGGGCTGGCTACGTCACTTACCCAGGGCCCACTCAACTGTCAGTGATAGAACCAGGACTCAGGCTTATACCAATCTGATGCCAAAATTATATTTTTAGCTCTAAAACCAAATTTTTTTTCATGTCTGACAAATCAACTAGAAATGCTTTGTTTTCCCTTTGAACAGATCTCTGTAATCAATGGCATAGGAACAATTATTCCCTTCCTTTAAAAGAGCTTGTTGACCTCCAGCATTTACTCTAAAATTACCAGCCTTGGAAATAGTATCAAATATCATTTAACCACAGAAATTCTATTTGGGCTGCACTGTGCATATTTCATGACCTTGCTTCTACATTTCCTTCAGGCCTTAAGTCAGAAGAGAAGGTAAATTAAGATGGCATTACCAACTGAATGTCTAAACTGAGAAATGGTTAAGAATGCCTATTTGATTCCCAGGTAGATGTTTTACCTATCTGAGGGAGCTGGAGTCAAACAAAACAGATTCTTACAGTTCTGAAAAATAGGGATGTGGGGAAGGGAGAAAAACAGGGCTGGTCAAGGTTTTCTTCATATACTTGGTTTTCTGCGGAAAAGTCTGATTTTTATGCAACTTGAAGTATAATTGCAGTACAGTTATACAGTTGAGACTATGCACTGTTCATAAATTTCACTGAGTTATCCTAGATCAGAGGCAGCCTGGACATAGATGATTAAAAAGTTAGAGATGTAGGAGTGATTCCAGAGCAAGTGGCAGACTTTTCCAAGACTTCTTTATTCCCAAAGAAGGGAGTATTTGTCTTATATCTATGGGTAGATGGAGAGATGTAGCCTTATAATTTTTATATATGCAATACTCTATAAATGAATATATTTAATATAATGCACTACAGGTAGGATTGTATACACATAAAATATATGATATTATATAAACATATTTTAGAGCCACTATTTATACAAATGTCAAGTACTTTCATATCCATGAGCTCATGGTTTCTCATATCAACACCCTGGTGTGGACTTCCTCAGAAACATAATCTCTACTCCAACTCACAAAGCACACTTTTAAAAAATATAAAGATTATTTTCATGTTTTATTAACTAGTCTTATAAAAATTGAAGCCTCTGTAAAAGTTCATAGGAAAAATATATGATATTTTCTGTGGATGAAGCCAGCATATTATTTATTACCTCTGCATGGACAGTAGGAAGAGAAGAGAGACAATAGTATTTTTTCCTCAATGGGTCTTTTAATAATAATTACAATAGTAAAATACTAAGAATTCATTATGTTGGCAATATTATTCAAACAAATGGATCTGGCTGTTTACCCTGTCTTGATGTTTTTGCTCATATCAGAGCTGCAATTTCTATTTTAATGTTAGAAGGTAAGCCAGCTATATTATTTCCATTTTATCACTGAGTTAGTCAAAGTATAAAAACCAATATGGCTCAGATTAAATAATCAAGTCAGCACCTAAAAAGGGTGAGGACACTGAATTTTGAATCCCAGACAAGGGTTCCCTTATCCAGCTTATGTTCTCTTCATTCAGGATGTAGAAGGAAATTGGCTGTCTCCCCAGTTGCCTGTGAAAGGTGAACTGGCATCTTTATAACAGACAAGTCTCTCACATCTTAAATTGGTAAAATTTAGCAGCTCCACTTGTACCCTCCTCAAACTCTAAACGAAATATCATTCCACAATGAAATGTTTGCCTTAATTTATCACATTCATATTGGATTTTAAAATGTGTCCTCAGTTTGTTAAGAATTTCAAGATTTCGGCGTGAAACTGAATTATATCTACAGGAAAAAAAGCTAAAAGTTTCAGACTCTTGTATTTTGCTTGTCCTTTTAAAAGAAGACTGATCAAGGAAGACATTTTTTAAAAATCCTTTGCATTCATTAACATATTTAGATAAATAATAAAGGAACAAGAAATAGTATGGTGGTTCCTTTGTTCATTTATATAATTTTAAAAATTATGTTTTTCATTATAAGATACAAAAGACATGCAAAACTTAACTTCTAATTCTGTAATATCTCTCAGCCCTTCATAGATATCAATAAATGATAGAAGTAGAACAAAGTTCTTGTCTGAGTACAAAAGCTAGCTGCTTACTAGAGTGGCACAATGCTAACAAATAGGCAGGGTTTATTTAAAATGCATTCTTTGAGTCCCTCTCTTTTTTTTTTTTTTGAGACGGAGTCTCGCTCTGTCGCCCAGGCTGGAGTGCAGTGGCGCAATCTCGGCTCACTGCAAGTTCCACCTCCCGGGTTCACGCCATTCTCCTGCCTCAGCCTCTCCGAGTAGCTGGGACTACAGGCGCCCGCCACCACGCCCGGCTAATTTTTTTTGTATTTTTAGTAGAGACGGGGTTTCACCGTGGTCTCGATCTCCTGACCTCGTGATCCGCCTGCCTCGGCCTCCCAAAGTGCTGGGATTACAAGCGTGCGCCACCGCGCCTGGCTAAAATGCATTCTAAGTAAGAAACATTATACTAGACTTTGTGTCTTCATTGTTTGCTTTCTCTGCCTTTTGGATGCTAGTTTATTTTGTGGGGATAGGATGAAAGATTTTAGTAGGCATAGTGACCATTAGTTTTATGAGAGTAACCATCACACTCATCATTGGTTAAAAAAGACAAAACACCCAAAAAATTGGAATTAAGAATCACCTGGGTAGCACATTCAAAATGCGAACTTCCAGGCTTTATGCCCATAAGTTTCACTCGCATTGGGGTCAGGGGAGGTAGTGAGAAGGGGAGAGCAGAAACCTGAATTTTAAGGTAGTATACTCAAGTGATTAAGAAAAAGATCAAGAGTATATTTTGAGAACCAGTGCCTTAAGGCTTCCTACAATCCCAAATATCTTTTTCTTATGACTCTGAGGAATGCAGCATACTTGGCATGAATAGGTAGGCCATATTCTCCTGGGCACTATTGCTTCATTTATAGAAATTGTTAAAATTTATTCAGTATGTTGTGGTACAGGTGTGATGAAAATCGAGAATCTTTGCATAGTCATTCCAAGTCCCACATTTTTCAAAGAAAACTAATAAATTATAAACAATTCATAAGAACTCATTGCCCTGCAAGATTTTTAATTCAATATCCAAATAAAAAGAGACCTATTTATGGCAAGTTTATTTAATAACCACAATGATCTTTTCTCTGAAGGTGTACTCATAGAAATGATTTTTTACTGTCATCTCCTGACATTTTACCAGTATTAAGTAGAAAAATTGCTCACACTAATAAGAAGGCATGTATAAATATTGTATAAAATACTTACTTAAAATTAAGAACCTCTCTTCAGCAGGAGTACTACAGAAAGAAATAAAGAAACCCTATGTTATGTTAAAAAATAAAAATCCTAGAATCATTTCAAGCACAGAAACATCTCTAGCTGTTAAGAACAAGAAATTGACGGTAGCCATAAGGAAGGAAGTTAAATACATTTTCTCCCCCAAAATACAGCTACCCAATTATAGCAGCTGAAAGACAGAATGGCATTTCCACTACTACTTCAATGACTGTCATTTTACGTCATAGAAGCTTCATTCTTGAATGAGGTACAATTCCCTGTAGCTAGAGATGAGTGCTGTGCCAAAAATATCTCTAGTGGATTTGCCTGCTAGAACAAATCGTGGGCTTTCCTGCTTGGCATAATGGCTCCGGAGAAACTCCTTACACAAGACCTCTTTCTCAGGGCAGTTTCTTTACCTGTATTTCATAAATTCATTCCTTTCCATGTGTATTTCAGTGGACATTAAGAAGGATAATTTTAAGAGGTGAATAATAATTCGGAAAATAAAATTATTATAATGGCAAACAACTTATAAAAACAGATCTAACAGGAAAACTAGGTTCTAGTTTGTGTGTATATATGTAATAAAAGTGTATTACTATTTTAATTTTGATGTTTTAGTTGAAAGATAAAAGACAAAGTACACACAGTGACATAATCTTGAATGTTTGACTCAGTATTTTTTACACGATTTTAGCATAATTTTTACATGCACATACCTGTGTAACCACCAACCAGATAAAGAACATTTATGAATTTGCCATTACATATTAGTTTTGTCTGTTATCGAACTTCATATAAGTAGAATCACACAGTATATATTCTTTTGTGTTTGGTTTATTTCTTTCAGCAATATATCTTTGAGACTCATGTATGTCGTTGAGTGTGCCGGAACTTTATTTGTTGTTGTCACATTCTATTTCATTTTATAAATTTATCACAATTTATTCATTCTTCTGACAAAGAACAAATGAATTGCTTCCTCTTTGGGGTTGTGTCAATGTAACTATTGTAACCTCTTTATTCTTTTGAAGAAAATATACATTCATTTCTTTTGGATTTAAACTTTGTAATAATGGAAGCACTTGACTATTGGGTTTAGTTTCAAACATTTTTTTCCAACTAAGCATGCAATTTTATACTTCATGTTAGTCCAGGTCCTCTAAGAGGCAGATATTAAAATGGAAATAATATACAAAAATTTTATTAGGGAAAGCACTTGTGCGGAGAAACTAGGGAAGGCTGAGAGAGATGGTGACGGGCTGTGTAATTCTGAATGCCTACTAAGTATTGATAGGGAAAAGGGACATTGGGTGGTGGAATCCTTGACTGCTGTGCAGTCTAGATGTTTTGGCAGGGCTATCAGGGAGTCCTCCAGTCCAAGTTGGCCATCAGAGGAGTCCTTGGTCCCCCAAGAACAGGCCTGCCTTAGACCTCTGCCACACTGAGTCATTGGCTGGAAGCAGCCCATGGGAAGCATAGTTTCAGGAAAAATGCAGCAAAGGACTTCAGAGCAGAGCTTGCTGAGGCACTCTTATTAATGAGGATTCCTGTAGTTAGAAGTTTATGAGGCACATTGTGCTGGCTACCACACACTCCATCCTGGAATATTTGAAAGTATTAGTTGCTCCATAGCCTCACCAATATTTAGTATTTTCAGTCTTTCTAACTTTAGCCATACTAGTGGACTTGTAGTGGAATCTCACTGTACTTTTATTTTGTGTTTTCTAATGAGTAAAGGTTGAATTTATATTGAATTTATTTTTTCAAAGTGCTTATTTACCACTTTGCTGATCTCTCTTGTGAAGTACTTGGTCAAGTGTTTTGTCCATTTATTGAATTATACTGTAATTTTTTTCTTACAAATTCATATATTCTGGACATGAGTCCCTTGTCATCATTTATCTTATCACATCAGTATCTTATTCCATCTGTTGTATGCTGATTTATTTTCTTAGTGGTGTGTATTTTTGATGACCAGAAGTTATAAATTTCAGTTAAGTCTTATCAATGTTTTTCTTCATGGTTTACCTACTATATCCAGTTTAAGAGATTTATATCTACAGCAAGATCATAACAATTTTCTCCTTTATTCTCTTCTAGAAGCTACATAGTTTTGCGTTTTATATTTAGATATATAACCCATCTCAAATTTCCTTTTTGTTATGGTGTGAGATAGAGGATCGAGATCATTTTTCCCCATTGATATCCAGTTGCTACAGTACCTTTTATAGAAAAGGCCATATTCTCTATATTGAATGTCCCTAGCACCTTTGTTATAAATCAAGTGAACATTATTTAATTGATACTATGTATTACTCATCATTTTAAATGCTTTATTAATAACTAACTTGCATAAAAACTTACACAGTAAATTCTGTGACATCCATTTTATAAATGGAGAAACAAGTACAGAGAGGTTAAGTGGATGCCACCTAGCTAATGAGTGGAATCCAGGATTCAGACATAGCCAATCCAACCCCAGGGCACATATGCTTAACCACCACTCCATGCCAAATTTCAGGTGTATCATATCTTAAATTACCTAGAGAGAGTTTATATAGTCATTTCATAAAGTAATTGAGGAGGTAAGTTTATAAGTTATATGATAGTCTATGAAGAATTAAATTATGTGTATCTAATCAAGATGGTTAACTTCTCTTATTTTTATTTTTATTTTTGATTTCCACTTTTTTAAAGTTCAGGGGTACATGTGCAGGATGTGCAGGTTTGTTACATAGGTAAACATTTGCCATGATGGTTTGCTACACAGATCAACCCATCACCTAGGTATTAATTCCAGCTTCTACTTTTATTTTTAAAAGGTTGTAAAATTGTTTATAAACCCTCATAAAAATATAATGTATTTCATAAAATTAAAATGTAAAAAATGTAAGATAAAGTTCACAAATCTAAAATGGCGTATCATAACCACCAAAATTTTTACAAGTACCTGTGAAGAATTAGTATTGAATACACATGACATACAACAAACATGGATATATAGAGATGGATTAACCATATTTTATTAGCTCAAGGAACATATGTTTCTGTGAAATCCTATTTCACATCATCAGCTATGCTTCATATCTAAATTAGTTTGAGGTCATTAATAGAAACCAGGAAGCATGTCTTTCAAGCCATATTATAAACCATTCTGCCCATGAGAAAGAACTTGCCATTTAGCAAGAAAACTAAGTTCTGCCTTAAGGAAGTATGTTATATCATTTGACAAGGGGGAAGTGGTGAGCACTTCCTGATGGGGAGTCAGAATGTTCACTTTTTTTCCTGTAGTTTAATCTTTTAATAATGCTTATTATATTTTAAATATAAAAGTAAATATGCTTCCTGTCTATAATCATGTAAATATTAAGAATAAGAAGAAAATACTAACATTTGTATATAAATCCACCACTTACTGTTGCTATTTTGTTATATTTTCTTCCAGTGATTATTTATTTATATGTATATATGTATGCATAATCATATGCATATACACACATGCACATATATACATACATATATATTAAATATTTCTTCAAAACAACAAAAGGATATGTACTGTATATAGTTGCTAGTTGGCTTTTTTCACTTACTATTGTCTCATGAGCAATACAAACTTCAAATATGAGCTTTTAAAATAAGCATACCATAAAATATAATGTAGCTTCAATCTAATCTTTACAATATAATTTAACCATTTCTGTTGAAGTTCTGTGAGTCCTTAGAATTTTATACTCCTACACATTCTACATGGTATAAAATGCATTCTAAATATAAATGATTTGCAGAGTATTCACATTTCATTATTAGTATAACAATCCAACTTAAATAAAAATAAAGAAGTTCTATGTCACAGGCCTGCACAGAAGTTGTTAACTTGTGAAACCACACAAGAACTTACTATAATTCAGAAATATATATTTTTCTAGTACAGTGATTCCCAACATGGTGCCTTTGGTCTCCTAGGGGTCCATGAAATAGTAATGACAGCCTTTGAGCTATTTTCAGTATTTCGAGAAGCTGAATATAAATCATATATTTATCTACAACAAAGCAAAATGCCAAGATGGCAGAAATTGTACAACTCAGTGTGGTAACACTGGCTATGTTATACTAATCCAAAAATTTGATGGGCTTACAGTCTTTTGATTATCTTAAAGGAAACCATGGTAATTATTGCTACATAAATTTAATGTATTTGGTGAGCAAAATCTTTTAAAGTATGAAGGAAGAACAAACATTATTATATTTTACAAAAAAAGTTATTGGTGGTGAAAACAGTGTGAAAAGCCTATTTCAAATGATATCTACCCATATTTCATTGAATTTAAGAACCATTAATTATGAGATAAATCCTTATATTAGAGGCATTCATATGTGAGAAAAAAATGCTAATGAAAATTGTCAAATGTTTTCAAATTATGAGTCACATCTTGTTTTCAGAGAAAACAATATGTATGGCCTAGAGATCAAAGTTAACTTGGATATAATTGGCAATCTAGTACTTTCCATGTTAGAATGATAACTATATTTAAAACTATGCCATATATCCTGGAATTAAACTAATGAATTAAATATATTAAATGTGGTAAAGCTCACAATACCTCAAGTTTAATTGATTAGAAAATTGATTGTGCCTAGTGAACCTTTGGAGTTCTTCTTGTGGAAGTTCTTCCGCTTGGGATGTTAGTTGCGCTCACTTCAGCTTCACACCACTACAGAAATAACTTGGTTAAATGCCTAGCAGGGAACAAGACAGACACTGTATATCACTGAATTGGACAATTATATTTCTATATATAAAACAATGTTTTTCAAATGGGCTTATCTTATATTTAGAAAGTACTAGAGTTATAGAAAAAATTAAAATATGTAAGTGTTTATAAAAATGTTTACTATTTCCATTTGATGAACAGGAGTCTGAAGCTTAGAAACAATAAAAGATTCACTTAACTTTGCACAGCTAGTTAATACCTGACCTAGAACAAATATTGGCAGATTTTGCCTTACTAGTGTTTGTAAATGTCTGTCACTTATTACTTGATAAGCTTATTCTTTTCCATAAAATACTAGTGTTCCCTCTATCAAAATAGAGTCATTAAAGCAGGTATGCATTTTTTAACAACAACAACAAAGTAGCAAGCTGTTTCATTTCATTTTATTTTTATTTTTTAGAGATAGGATCTCACTCTTTCACTCAGGCTGGAGTGCTGTGGTGTGATCATAGCTCACTGCAGCCTCAAACTGCTGGGCTCAAATGATCTTCCGCCTCAGTCACTCATGAAGCTGGGATGACAGACATGCACTAGCATGCCTGGCAGTTGTGTTTTGTTTTGTTTTGTTTTGTTTTGTAGCGATAGTCTCACTATGTTGCTTAGGCTGGTCTCAAACTTCTGGCTTCAAACACTCGTCCTGCCTTGGCCTCCCAAAGCACTGGGATTACAGGTGTGAGCCACTGTACCCAGCTGTTTTCATTTTAATCAACTTAACCTAGTATGTGAAACTTTTTTATTAGAAATTAGTGTTGTTGATCTATACACTATTCGACAGTATCATCACAGCTTTTTAAAAAGGGGCTTCGGTTGTCCCTAACAATCCAAATTTTCAACATAAGCCGAAATACTGCAGCTTTAATATTGGATTGTGGCTCACAAATTATGATGGCGCTTATTCCCACTGCTGATTGGTTTAGTTGTGGGTAATAAAGTAGGTCAATAGATATTAAGTTTTTCAGATATCCACATATTTTGAGCAACACAGTAGTTATATTGATTTAATTTTAATCTGCATTATAAAATTGACACTAAATGTTTGCATTTAATGTTTTTAGAAAATTTGTTTACAGGAATTTTTTTCTGTCTTTGTTAGGTTATAGGTATTGTGAAAAATAGAGAGTTTAAAACAATTATTTTTCCACTGAGATATAGATATATTTTAATGCAAGTATGTGTACTGTTTTGATATGTATAAAGGATAGTCATAACAGTCAGTTATGTCAATCATATAAACATGCAGGTATTACATGAGTTTTCATTATACATTGATATTTCAGAAATTTGAGCAAGATCATATTGGAGACAGTTAAACAAATCTAAGACTCAAAGATCAAGATCATTTTGCTCATTTTGCTCTTTTTAGTTAGGTTTACTATCGCAGATGCTTATTATGTATAGATCACATCCTTCTAGCCTCATTTATCCCTAGGGATTTGGGGAACTTGTTTCAGCTTCAATTACTTGGTAACCAATACCAAGATGACTAACTCTACACAGGACAACCTGACGTTGTCTTGCGTACTGCTTGCTTTACCTTTTTTCATCTGTGTACAGATGCTTCTCTATTGATTTGGAGATTTGAAGTTCCAGAAATTCACTCTTTTAGAAGACAGTCGCGTGGAACTGAGCAATCTGGCATACTTAATTCTGAGTAACCAGTTAGATAATGTACATTCTAGCTGTCTCTTTTGCCCTTCCCTTCCTTTAACCCGCTTCTTACTCTTCCTCCCTGGGATAATCTACTAAGTAAAAGCATATCACCTTTGCCTAAAGCTTTTTTTCTGGAATAAACAGCTAAGACGGTGGCCATATATCCTAGTTTACTAGTTATGAATGTAAATGGCATGCTTAAAAAATAGGACCTTCTTTTATACTCAAAAGTATCTGGATTTGTATAATCAATATTACGATTGTTCTATCTGTAGTACTAACAAGAAGTATGCTATCTAACCTTAAGTCAACCAAATAATTCTAGATTTGTACTAATTATGTGTCTAGCAGAAAGCTAATATAGAGCTAAATAGGTATTTGTTTAATAAATAAATCAATTATTTAAACTTAGTTGAATTAGTGTTTAATAGAGTATATATCCAATTACATAATTTAAATTATCAAGTTAGATAAAAATATAACTACATGATAATAGCAATCTAATTGGATGATAACTATCTAATAATCAGAGGGCAGAATATATAAACAAAAAGAAGTATAACTATTGTTGCAGTCAAGCTTTCTAGGACATATTTACAAAGAGTGTAACTGTTGGAAAAGGAGAGTCAAATCTTCAAAGTGGAAATGTCACTGGAACTGGGTCTTGAGAATTAAATGGTATTCTCAAACTAAATAAGAGAGAATACCATACCAAGTAGAGTGTGAAGAATGTGGCTATAATGAGATTGGGAAATTAGTTGGCTCAATTGAGGAAAGACAATACCGTATTTAAAGAATTTTAATTTTCACATTTCAGTATCTCTGAAAGTGATATTTTTATTTTATCATTTTCCTCTAGCCTTTTGGGGGCATAATTGAAAAATAAATATTGTATGTGTTTACATTGTACACATGGTATTTTGAAGTGATCATGACAATGAAGACAGTTCACATATCTGTGGCTCATGTAAGCCCCGAATATCTGAGACAGGTCTCAGTTAATTTAGAAAGTTTATTTTACCAAGATTGAGGATGCGTGCCTGTGACACAGCCTCATGAGGTCCTGACGACATGTGCTTAAGGTGATCAGAGCACAGTTTGGTTTTATACATTTTAGGGAAAAATGAGACATCAATCAACATATGTAAGATGAACATTGGTTCAGTCCGGAAAGGCAGGACCACTCGATGTGGGAAGGGGGCTTCCAGGTCTTAAGTAGGTAAGAGACAAATGGTTGTATTCTTTTGAGTTTCTGATTAGTCTCTCTAAAGGAGGCAATCAGATATGCATTTATCTCAGTGAGCAGAGGGGTAACTTTGAATAGAATGGGAGGCAGGTTTGCCCTAAGCAGCTCCCAGCTTGACTTTTCCCTTTAGCTTAGTGATTTTGGGGCCCCAAGATTTATATTCCTTTCACATTCCACCCCCTCCCCACTGACCCCGCTTTTCTTTTTTAAAAATCTTTTGGAGAAAGCATTTTGGAAGAAAATGAGTCTTTGGTCTCAGGTTTCGTCTGATCTTTCATGGCTAGAATGGTTTATTCCTAGACAGGCAAGTCCCAAGTTATTAGGAATGCTCGTTTTTAGCAGGTTATGAAGTCTCATTTCCTATGGAGAGAAAATAGGGGAAAGAAGGGAGAAAAACAACAAACGAAAGAACAACTGTGGAAAATCAATACAGGCCACATTACTCTGAATTCCATACATCAGTAGGCAGGTATAAAAGTGCCTTTATATGGCTTATGTATATAAATAGGTTCCAATTCTTTTCTTCTGACGTTTAAGACGTCTAGCCTCAGTTCTCAGGGCTTTAAGAAAGCATAGCTTAGTTTTTAGTAATTTTGGGGCCGCAAGATTTGTTTTCCTTTCACACTCCTTTCTTTGTGTGTGTGGGTGACAACATTTAAGATCTACCCTGTTAGCAATTGTGAAGTATGCAGTACCTTATTCTGACACATATTCACCATGCTTTACAACACATCTCCAGCATTTATTCATTTTTTCATGAATAATGGTGATTTTATCTGACTGTTCCATAGGGTCCATAGCAAGTCAATACACCCTGTAGCAAATAAGTAACTTGTAACTAGATGATAATGTGTGTTAAATGCTGTGCTAAAAGTTTGTATTTCATTCTATAGTCTAACAGGCCAGAAAATGTTGTTCTATTCACCCAGAAAGGGACAGGAAGTTTTTAAAGATAACTCTAGTGCCAGTGTGAAGAGTGAAAAGTGTGGAGAAATTGGAGGTAGGGAAACCGTCCAGGTGTCTTTTGCAATGGTCTAAGCAGGCAAGAACTAAAACGATAGTCGTGGAAAAATAATAGAGAAGGTTAATTACAGAAACTTTTTGGTGTAGAATCAATAGAATTTGGGGATTGGTTGGATGTGGGAACTGAGGAGAAAGGAGGAGTTGAGGAGATAATGCTCAGGTTTCTGATCTGGGCAACTAGAAGGCTGCGGGTACAAATAACCAAATGGGGAAAACACAAGGAGACAGAGTCAGTGGGGCCATTAATAAAGCACATGCTAGACATTTTGATTGTACAATTTGGTGAAAAATGCCAGGAAACATGTTCCGTAACACTTGTCTGAGCTCAGAAAAAAAAAGATCAAGTCTTGAGATAAGAATAGGGATGTTATTTGTAGGGAGGTTTTGAAACTGTGACTACCGAACACAACTTCCAGGGAACATGTGAGAATAAGCAGAGAAGTCAGGGGATAAATCTCTGAAGAACTCATTACTGAAAGGGGAGATGAGCAGCATTTGAAGGTGTCAATGAAAGCTGGTAGAAAGGTCAGAAGAGATTCACAAACTAATGGGTCTGCAGATATCCAAAGTAGAAATAAGTTAATGAAGAGTACGATCAAGTTCGAGGGTTTGAAAAGAAATCAAACAAATAGAAGAATTTACTGGAAAACTAACTTAGAATGTTACTGGTGATCTTAATGAGAAAAGATTTTCTATATAGTAACATGCACAGAGCTCTACAGCTATGATTTGAGTAGTGAATACAAGAACAAATGGTAAAGCTCAAAGTAGAATACACTTTCAAGCATTTAGATGTAACAAGAAGCAAAGCCACAACACAGTAACGAGGTGAGGATAAGGAGTTATAAAAGGGTTTCTGTCATTCTTTTTTTTTTTTTTTTTTTTTTTTTTTTGGAAACAGAATCTTGCTCTGTCGCCCATGCTGGAGTGCAGTGGCGCGATCTCGGCTCACTGCAAGCTCCGCCTCCCAGGTTCATGCCATTCTCCTGCCCCAGCCTCCCAAGTAGATGGGACTACAGGCGCCTACCACCACGCCTGGCTAATTTTTTTATATTTTTCATAGAGACGGGGTTTCACCGTGTTAGCCAGGTTGGTCTCGATCTCCTGACCTGGTGATCCGCTGGTCTCGGCCTCCCATTGTGCTGGGATTACAGGCATGAGCCGTCTGTCATTCTTTTAGGAGGGCAACTGTCAGAGGCATGTGAACCACAGCAACTCCATCTTGAGTAGGAGCTAGGTAAAATAAGACTGAAACCCTCTGGGCTGCATTGCCAGATGGTTAGGCATTTTAAGTCATAGAATGAGATAGGAGGTCAGCACAAGATACAGGTCATAAAGACCTTGATGATAAAACAGTTTACAGTAAAGAAGCCAGCCAAAACCTACCAAAACCAAGATGCCACCAAGAGTAACCTCTGGTCCTCCTCATTGCTACATTCCCATCAGTGCCATGACAGTTTACAAATGCCAGGAAGTTGCCCTGTATGGTCTAAAAGGGAGAGATATGAATGTCAGGAAGTTGCCCTGTATGATCTAAAAGGGAGAGGTATGAATAATCCTCCCCTTGTTTAGCATATAATGAAGAAATAACCATAAAAGTAGGCAACCAGAAACCCTTGGGGCTGCTCTGTCTATGGAGTAGTCATTCTTTTATTCCTGTACTTTCTTTTTTTTTATTTTTATTTTGAGACAGAGTCTCACTCTGTCGCCAGGCTGGAGTGTGCAGTGGCACGATCTCAGCTCACTGCAACCTCCACCTCCTGAGTTCAAGCAATTCTCCTGCCTCAGCCTCCTGAATAGCTGGGACTACAGGCGAGCACGACTACTCCCAGCTAATTTTTGTATTTTTAGTAGAGACGGGGTTTCACCATGTTGGCCAGAATGGTCTCGATCTCTTGACCTTGTGATCCACCTGCCTCGGCCTCCCAAAGTGCTGGGATTACAGGCGTGAGCCACCGCGCCTGGCCTCCTGTACTTTCTTAATAAACTTTTTTTCACTTTACTCTGTGGACTCACCCTGAATTCTTCCTTGTGTGAGATCCAAGAACCCTCTCCTGGGGTCTGGATTGGGACCTCTTTCCGATAACACAACCGTGAAGTTGTTAACTGAGAACAAACAAGTAAATGGGGAGAGTTGAAGAATCAAGGGAATGAAGGAAAAATTACCATGGTGATCTTATGGGAAAAAAAATGGGGTGGGACAGATCAAAGGTGAAAGGATTAGCCTGAGAATGAGAAAGACCAGTTTCAGATAAAATTTGGAGGTAAACAACAATGTGCATGGTACTATAAATGTATATTTGGTGTTAGGTGGAGAGCTAAGAGTTTTGTGGATAGAGCTTTTAATTTTTATTAAAATTACTCGAATCAGACTATTCATTTCTACATTCTATTATGGAATATAAGGGAAAATGTAAATAAGAGCTCTTGCAAATGTTTCAGGGATTTCCCAGATATTTTATTCCAATTATCTTAAGATTTAAATGCATACTAAAAAACTGTAATGAAAATCTATAAAAAAGGATACACACCTTGTGTGTGTGTGAGATGGAGTTTTGCTCTTGTCACCCAGGTTGGAATGCAGTGGCATGATCTCGGCTCACTGCAGCTACCACCTCCTGGGTTCAAGCAATTCTCCTGCCTCAGCGTCTGGAGTAGCTGGGACTACAGGCACCCGCCACCACTTCCAGCTAGTTTTTGTATTTTTAGTAGAGACAGGGTTTTGCCATGTTGGCCAGGCTGGTCTCAAACTCCTGACTTCAGGTGATTTGCCCGCCTCGGCCTCCCAAAGTGTTGGGAATACAGGCGTGAGCCACTGTGCCTGGCTGATACACACTTTTATAAAACATACATTCCCACAAGGATTGTATAAAATGAGCACATTGGAGGCCATTAGTGTGTATTCATTTGGATAATTGGATTAACTTTTTTCTCTGCTATTAGAAGAGAGTTCTTGAGATTGTTAAGATCAGAAATTTATTTTAAAAGTTTATATTTGTGGCTGGGCGTGGTGGCTCACCTTTCTGCATATGTTGTTCAATTCATCAAAAGTTCAACAGTGATAATTTAACTACTGATTAAATTAAACTGAACTGATTTGCATGTTTTAAAATCTTAAGTTTCTTCCTATTTTCAATCTTCCTAACCTCAAGTTCATCTTCCAAGGACTGTGAGAAAGATCAACATCATAAAAATATTAAGTAGGGTGTTCTGTCTTCCTTGTGTCAGTATTATTTACAGGGCAAATAGTACTTTTGTTTTCAATGGATAAATTAATGCCAAAGAAAACAATAGATTTTAACACTCATTCTATAAGCATAATGATTTTGACTGTGATATAAAGCTTGACTATGTCTTGTGAATCATTACAAGACATTGTTTACAAGACGTGTGTTTGATTCATTATTTCCACAAGTCGCTTTAGTTTAAATCCTAGTTCACCTTAAATGTATCATTGAACATTCAAGGAGAAAAACTATTTAAGAATAACAGGCCAGGCGCAGTGGCTCACGCCTGTAATCCCAGCACTTTGGGAGGCCGAGGCGGGCAGATCACGAGGTCAGGAGATCAAGATCATCCTGGCTAACATGGTGAAATCCCGTCTCTACTAAAAATTCAAAAAATCAGCCAGGGGTGGTGGTGGGCACCTGTAGTCCCAGCTACTCGGGAGGCTGAGGCAGGAGAATGGTGTGAATCCGGGAGGTGGAGGTTGCAGTGAGCTGAGATCACACCACTGCACTGCAGCCTGGGCGACAGAGCAAAACTCCATCTCAAAAAGAAAAAAAAAAAAAGGTAATAAAGTGAGTAAAAAAGGTGGAGCCAAAGTTTAAATTCCAGTTTGTCTCTTCCTTTTTCTTTAGCTCCTTTAGACTCCTTAACTTTTTTTGCAAATGAAAGAGATTATCCAGTTTAGCTCCCTTGTTTTAAGTAGAAGAATACTCTTGTCAACAAAATAGCAACGGGCTAACTTTCTACTACCATGCTCTTTCTTTATTCCGGTGTCTCCTTTACCGAATATGTAACATTAAACAAAACATAACCAAGAAATACAGTAAAAAAAAAAAAAAAAAAGTACGCTGTCATAACTTTACCCCAAATCTAAAAAGATTTTCGGAAATGTAGATGGCATTCCAACTTTGTAATTTGTATATCTGATGTTCTCTTGAGTTCATTAACTACAAATTTAAGCAAGCAAAAGAAGAGAAAGAAAAAGAAAGAAAGAAAGGAAAGGAGAGAGAGAGAGAAAGAAAAAGAAAGAAAGAAAAGGGAAAGGAAAGAAAGAGAAAGAAAAGAAAGAAAGAAAGAAGAAAGAAAAAGAAGAGAGGGAGAGAGGGAGGGAAGGAGGAAGGGAGGAAGAAAGATTAATATTGAGGTAAATTGAAAGGGAAAATAAAGAATTTGGAGAGCTTTGTATATAATACAGACTGGAAATGATTTCTGTATATTGTCAGAAGATATTTCAGAATTTTACAGAAATAAAATATTTGAAATATATATATATAATAAGGCATGTAATACCTTTAGCCATTACATAGTTTACACCACTTTTTTTTCAAGTAATATGCTTTTTTATGCCTTAACTTGAAATAAGGGCTTATCTCCTGGGTCCTCAGTGAGGAAACGGAGTATTTTTTTTTTCTCTTTGAATATCATTGCTCATAAAATGTTTTGAACAATATCCATATGTCCCAAATTATTAACATATCTTTGATTTCTATATTGACAGATATTTTATGATATTTTTGTGAAGTGGCAGAATCAACTTTATTTATACATGTACTCATCAACTTCCTCCAAATCTCTTCCTTCCTCCAAACCTGTTACCTCCAATCTCTTGCCAAAAACCTCCACTCCAACCAATCAAATGGGTTTCTTAAAACAGCCTGTTAGTTTATTCTTTTTCTCTCCCTCACAATGGAATTGCCTAAATTCTGCCCTCTAGCATCACCATTTTCTACACTGTACCCTTAGTATGATCTTTTGAACGTAAAATATGACTATGGGCTCCTCATTCTAAAAATCTCTTGATTAGTAATAATTCTCATTTCCTGGGCATTTACTATACACTGCACTATTCTCACTGTTCTTTGTGAATTTATTCAATTTATGTTAACCTCAGCCCCATGAGATAGTTATCTCCATTTTCCAGATGACTAAGGTAAAGGCATACAGAAGTGAAGCAAATTTCTCAAGTTCACACAGAATGAATAGATGAATGAATGAATGAGAGAGTCAGGACCCAAACTCAGGCTGCTGGACTTCTGCAAGCTTCTGTAAACCTCTTCCACATGATGCCTTTCATAAGCACCATGTGATCCACAAACTGAAATATAAGTGTAATTGCATGAAGCTGTTGGTGCGCTACACCTTGACCTTATTGATTTAGCGAACATGGATGAACTTTCAATTCCCAGTACTTACATTTCTTTGCCTGAAAGCTTTATTTATCCCTTAGAGCCTGCTTTGCTGCCTGTGAGGCAGGTTGAAAATACCAGGGAATTAACACTGTCTCTCAACTAATGAACAAAGGAAGTTGGTGTATCAACAATACTGCATCCCCATTTTCCTGTTTGAATGTTTCTTTTCGCAGGCCTCTATTTTACACTGGCTACTGGGTTCCCTGAATCCTCAGTAGGATTAAGGGGATCAAATATTAACATGGTTGATAATATACCCCTCATTTTCTACTTTCCTTCCTCACTCTCTTGAAAGTATTTTCTGGGTTACCTATAAAATAAACTAACTGCACATCCATCTTTTGCTTAAGAACTATTTCTGGAGGAGCTCAAAGCGCATGGTATGAACTTCAACATGTGTGTTCCTTTCTTTTCTCCTGTACCAACTTTCCCACCTTATGTCTTCAAAGCCCCTACACATTCCAAACCATTGAGCCTGTTGAGTTTACATGGAGTTCTGTCAGTCCTTGATTTTTCAGGGTCCAGTCCCTCTGCACGGTATGGCCTTTCTTTCTTAATCTACTTGATAAACTCTTGCTAATTTTCATCTTCAATGTAAAGTTAAAACACTTCTTCCAACATTAGAAAGCCTTCCCTAACTGCCAGAGAATTGTAGAGTGCATTTGCCCCTGCCAGTAGATTTTGTATTAGGTCACCATGGCAATGATCTACGCATTCTCAAGTAGACCTGCCTGTCTCCTTACTAAAATCTCAAAACTTTGGTGACATGAAATAGATCACTACATGTCTATATTCCCAACATCCAGAGTATGTACTTCACAGACATTAGTCAAAAGAATAGATGAATGAGGCATTTTGCTATTTTGATTTATAAAATAATATTTAAAACAATTTTACTATTTGAAATTTAAATTTTGAATAATGTATAAAAATTTTTAATCCTAAAAATACTTTATTATTTAATGACCATAAAGGTATTCTATGTTTAGCCCAATGTACTGATTGAAGCTTGATGTCATCTATAGATTTTTAACTGTGTGAATATTTCAAACGTTATAAAACTACTGTATTACAGAATTTGAGCAAAAGGAGTTTGAAAGTAACTATATTATCTTAAATTAAATTTGGAAAAATAAATGTAATTTTTATATGACTACAGAGAAATAGAGGCCTTAATAATTTGATAAGACCATATTCTATGTACAATTTTATTATGAAATATTTTAATGGAATACAAATAAAACCTAAGACATGTAATAGTATTAGTAGTGATTATATTAATTAGATGTAGCACCAAAAAAATCTTTAGACAATTTGTTACAGGCTGTTAATATTATGATTAATAATATTATGTTAACATTATAAGCTAAACTGTTGTTCAAATGAATCTAAGTTGATTTATTACCTGAATGAACTTTAGGTGAAGTCAAATGTCATTATGAAAGATTTCTCTCCATGAATTTACTTTTCACATAGGCTAGTCTAAATTTACAGAGTTTTTTAATAAATAGAGTATAATTTATATGTTTTTAAAATTTATTCCAGTTTTCTAATTATAGTTAGTTTTTTACCCTGCCTCTAAGAATGAAGTCTTAAAAAGAATTGTAGCAAAAATGGATGCTTTGGGCCAATATATGCTCCAGACAGCAAAAGAACCCAGTAGTTTTTCTTCTAGGTTAGCCTAACATTGTGTCACAGCTGATATTTTAAACAGGATTCTGAGAATTGAGTTTAGTTCCCTCAGTGACACTAAGTCATACTCCCTCTTGAGCAGCTATTTGTGTGTCTAGCTTTTACATCTAACATATTTCTTTTTCCCACCTTCCATTTGTGAAGAGAATTTTTAAAATGCATTCAAGTCCAGAAATTCAAAATTATGGTTCCCAAAGCAAGTGTGACTCAGCCAGGTTGTGAATTAAGGCAATAAAGCAAATGTCTATGTTCAACTTTTATTTTTATTCATTTCAAAAACGTTATTCCCTGGAATTGCCTCCTGAGACAGACACCTCATAGTGATTTGCTTCAGCAAACTTCTTACCCATCTGGTGATCTCTAGAATGAAAATGGAACTGGCACAAGTGACAGAATCCAGTTAACATAGAATAGGCCAATTTCCTTCCTTCCTCAGGCACAAACTCTTCCTTTGGGTTGGAATGCTTTTATCGTCTTCAAACTTTCACATACCCCTACTCTTTTCTTTCAGACCTCAATTTAAGCACAACTCCCTAGCCAACAAATACCCTCATTTTAAATGAATTCATAATAACCAATGCATTTATTGCATAGCACTTTTCGTAAATGTTATTAAATAATAGCGTATTGATTTATGTATTTAACACTAGGATATTAATTCCATCCAGACAGAAACCTGATGCATTCCCACCTAGTAGTTGATACACTGCCTTATTCTTTACAAGCATTCGATAAGCCTGAATAAGTGAATGATTTTCCTTTTGGTACCAACTTGTGCAATCATTATAATCATTTGTTTTGGAGAAAGATTTTCTCTGGGATTTGATGATGGCATTTTCATAATCCTTGTCCCAATTAAATGGGTTTTCTCTTATTTTTTATTTAAATGTATAATCTCCCTGCAGCTCCACCTCAACATCGTTCCTAAGTATATTTGCACTGATGCACAAAAAATAAAAGTTTATCATGGCTCCAGACTGACTCAGACTCTGAATTCCTCAAAGGGAGGATCTAGAGCTCAGAGTTCGACATGGTGGTGAATGCCTGTAGTTCCAAGTACTCAGGAAGCTCAGGTGGGAGGATTGCTTGAGGCTAGGAGTTTGAGGCTGCAGTACTCTGACTGTACCTGTGAAGAGTCACTGTACTCTACCCTGGGCAACTAGCCAAATCCCATTTTTGAAAAGAAAAGGGCAGGGGGGAGGTTTTATTATATCCTTATACTCCCAGACCCAGATATAGTGCCCAATAAATGCTTATTTTTCAAATGAATAAACAAATGAATAAATGAATGAGAAGCATCCATCAGAGCACTTCATGGTGTTGATTCCCATATTACAAACTTCTTATACATTATAATTTTATCAACAGATGGCTAAAGGAATCAGGCACATATTTTATCCTATGAACTAATCCCACATCATCCATCAGTTTAGCTAATAGGCTATATTCTGCTCTATCAGTGTAACATTTTGGACCTATCATAATGCTAAAATCTCTGTCTTTTCCAAAAGTCTCTGGGTAACAACTTTTCGAAGTCACGGCCATTCAGTTTTTAACCTAATGGGCCTCATTTGGCAAATAGCTAGTATTTACTCTTACTAAATGTTTACTGAATACCATCTGAGCTTTTGATTCTCTACAATCACTGGGCATACAGAACTGTAAAGCATGGTTGTTGGTTTCCAGGAATATACAATGAAGAGGCATATGTGAAAAAATAATACTACAAGGGAACACATGCCTTGTGTAAAAGAGTGAAAGTGACCAAAACTCTTCTTGATATTCAGAGAACTGAGTCATTCTTTATGGAGGAGGTAGGGAAAGCCTCCTGGACTTAAATTAAAATTTGAAAGATTCAAATTGAGGGCATGCCAGACAAAGGAAAAAGCATGGGTAAAAAACTAGAGGAATTAGAATTTACATGCTATCCAGACAGCAGGCAACAAATGGCAGGAAATCAGTGATTAAATTGGCTGTGTTGAGTGGAGCAGTGGATTGGAGGCAGTGAGTTCTGAGCTGTGAATTTGAAGATACTACTCTTGGGTTCTTTACATGGGGGCTTGTACTGACCAGAGACAGATTGACAAGAGACAAAGATGTATAATTTGTATTAATATTTTACATGTACGGAAGCTGACAGGAAAGAAGTTACTCACAGGTGATTTGACTTAGAGGCTTTTATACCATTTTATCAAAGGAAAGGGGATTTAGGCTTCAAGTGATGATAAATCATGGAAAGTGACTAGGAAATATATGGGAGAAGTAATGGAAGATAAGGATATTAAGTATATTTATGCAAGCTAATCTGTGTTTATTCCCTCTAGTAAGAATAAGGGAGGAGACCACTGCTCATATTGTCTTATGCCCAATTTCTGCCTCCAAAGAAAGAAGAAGTAAAAACTAAAAGGCAGAAATAAAATCCGCAGGCAGAGAGCCCGGCGCCACACCCCGGGCCTGGTTAAGATCGACCCTGACCTAACCGGTTATGTTATCTATAGATTGCAGACATTGTATGGAAAAGCATTGTGAAAATCCCTGTCCTGTTCTGTTCTTTCTGATTACCGGTGCGTGCAGCCCCCAGTCACGTACCCCCTGCTTGCTCAATCGATCACAACCCTTTCACGTGGACCCCCTTAGAGTTGTAAGCCGTTAAAAGGGACAGGAATTGCTCACTCGGGGAGCTCAGTTTTTGGAGACTTGAGCATCCAGACGTGAGTCTGCCGATGCTCCCAGCTGAATAAAGCCCTTCTTTCTACAACTCACTGTCTGAGGGGTTTTGTCTGTGGCTCATCCTGCTACAATAAGAGTGCCTTCCTCTTCCATATACAGGGGACACCTTTACAAACAGAAATTTATGTTCTGCTTTTAGGCAGTTAAGGGAAAGGCAGAGAACTCTTCCTGGACCTGTTGATTCTCGATTGCCTTCAGCTCAAAATAATCTTTATACTACAATGTCATATTTTGGAGTGACATATTCTAATCCCTTCATGGCCTCGAATATCAAGTTATGAATCTTTGAGCTCAACTTATGTATAAACAAAGCTATTCATTGATTTGAACAAAAGGTGAACTCTTTCCCTGTTATTTCCCCTTTTCCAGCATATCCATAACACTAGCTAAGCTCTATCAAACTTTTCTCCTTTGCTGATTCAAATATAGAGGAACTAATTTCAGATCCAATGGCTCATTTCAAGTCTCATGAAAATTTGCCTAAGACAAGTCTTGATTTACCACTTCTGACCTATCAATTTATTGATAAATCTTATAATCACATGTTTACTTCTAATTGGTGAATGATAGAAGTAGTAGAAAGAGATATCTATGGAGAAGAGAATGAGAAAAATGGTGAGAGCATTTCAATACGAAACATCCTGTTTGATAGTGTGTATGTCTGTCACGTGTATCACTGAATAGAAAAGTAAAGATGAAATGAAACTATTTTAGTGAATTGTACTTGACCTGCAGTATCATTTAATAATAATCATGAAATCTAAGTTTCTCTTTTACCAGTTTTGAGAGTTACAATAGGAATTTTATCTTTATCAATTCTTTAATCAATTATGTAACTTTTGGAATTATAGTCTGAGATAATACCAGCCTATTTGCAGACAAGATGAGATGAAATACCTTGACATCAGCTGGAGAAGCATTGCATAATTCCATTAGAAGCATTTAGATTACCATAGCACCATCTGAATATCTCTTTGTTAAGAAGTCCTTTTTTGCAAATTAATGTACTTTATCATGCATTTATTCGCGGGTGAAGAGTTAGCTGATGAAAACAATGCCACAGTAACTTGCTGTTATTTCTTTATCTGTAAGCAAACATCAACACCTCTTTCTTCAATGCATACAGGAGAGATACTTAAACCTAAACCTAATATTAGGATTTTAAATTTCCACCTCTGAGAAAATGTTTATGTACAGCACAGTTCTTTTTTTTGTTCGTTTTGTTTTGTTTTTTTTTAATGAACACTTCTCGTCAACCAGAGTAGAGGGAAGATTCGGATTTTAGCAAGAAAAGTACTGAAACAAAAGTTCTATCTGCCAATAAGAACACATTCTGAAGTGAATAGTATTAATCAGAAGGTGCATGTACAAGGAAGCTTTCAATTAAGAGAAACTAAGTAGCTTTAGTGAATATAGAGTGATATTCTTTTCAAATCTGGGCTCCCAATCTAGTGCCCTTAAATGTTTGTTGCATTTTTAATAGGAGATAAGTGAAATTCCTCGGAAGGCAAATAGTCAAAAGACTTCATTTAAGGCCTGTAGTTAGTGACTCATTGCGGTACCACACAACACTTTAATAGAATGCTTTTAAAAGGCAGTCTCTATTCGTAATTATGCTGCATGTTGTAATGCTATTAGCAGTCGTGTTTACCACGGCTTTAGGATGCTTGAGACAAAGGCTATGGTCTGTTTCCTTTATAATGGCAAGAAATAATTATAATTACATCATCATGCATGGAAATAGTGTTCATAACCCCATGAATTAATAACTCTTTAACTCCATGTCACCCTACCTTGACAATTTATATCATACAGAAAATGAGCAATATGTGAATTAGTTGAAAAAAAAATTCACTTGTAGTATCTAAGATATTGTCAAAGACTCTTTTTTGAGCAATATATTTTTTAAATTAACCAAAACCTCCTTTGATTCCCCCTCGAAGCTAGAATACTATTTCAATGTTCTGTGTGTATATATATATATATATATATATATATCTCAAATCACTTTTGAGTCAATGTGCTTAAATGTCTTAAATGTCAACAATTAGAGCAGCTAACATCTGGGAACACTACTTCCACTATAAAAATCAATATGATGCTTAGGCAAAAATACTGTACAAAATGCACTCCTTTGTAGATTAATGTTATAAATGCCAAATTGGCCAAGAGAGATAAATTTGTGAAAAAAATATTATTTGGGAAAATAAAGTGTGAATAGTTTATATGTGACAAATTTTATTATTTTAATAATTTTTCTTATAGAGTGTCCATTGCCCTTCTTATTTGCTGAGCAATCTTCAGCTTGATGTAATGAATAATTTACTGACATTTCCCCCCTCTCTTTCAATAAGAGAAGAAGGGTATCAAGTGCAGCAAGGGACTTGGACAGCAGTAATACCAGGCAGACATACATATTCTCTGTTGCCTACAGGCTCATAGGTCACACATGTGGGTATGTATATGTGCTTGTTTGTGGACATGCATTTGTGTGTTTCTATGTGTATGTAAATGTGCATATTCCTATCCATTGAAAGCCAAAGTCAATTAAAAATAAAATTCAACAACATGGAAAAACAGCAAAGTAAATAGTTTTTTCCTAATACTGCTCCCTACTAAACTCAAAATATCATTACCTTTATACTGAAATGCTACAAAAAGCTCATGAGAAATGGCTAATATCGTCGAGCACTTGCCCTGTGGCAGAAGCTGACCTAAGTACTTTTCAGACATTAAAGAATTTTCTCTTTTTGACCCTGCTCTAAGATAGTAACTATAATTGTACTCCCATTTTATAAATGGGAAAACAGAGGCACAGGAAGTTCACATACTTTTTTTTTTTTTTTTCAAAATTTCAGGACAAGTAATTCGTGGAGCCAGGATTTGAATTCAGACAGCATACACCAAGCCATTTTTCTTAATCACTAATTTATGTTGCACCCTGGTTGGAAGCATGCCTAAAAGCCGAAATATTTTGGAGTGAGTGGCTAAGTTAAGAAAATCTAATGTACTTTATGCTTGCACCCTGAAATTTAACATGTCGTTTTCTACAATTTTGCACTGTTCTTTTCTTAACTGTTTCGTGTTTTAGTGTTAACCCCCACAAGAAGTCTTCAGGCTTTTTGAGAACAGGTGTCATCTCTAGTTGTACTTGTTTGGAATGCCTCAAGACAGATAATATAAAACCACATAGCAGGTTCTCAAGAAATTACCTGCTATTTGATAAAAAATTAATATATTTGAACTTTCTCCTCATCATTTTATTTGATATGTTCTGTTTCATGATTTTTAGTATTCAAAGATATATTAGCTTTAGATTTTTCACCCTCATAGATGCAAGTATAAAATGCCTCTATAATATGCCTGAAAATGGATCATCTGTTCTCAGTAAGATCTTCTCCACTGACAGGGAAACATGGATTCCTGCCCACATCTTACATAAAGTATGTTAAGAAAGAGGGGTTCTGTTAGGTCGTTCATTGGATTTCAGATCCATTCTCCACATTTTCCCTGCTCTGTTCTGCACTGGAGGGACTGACTCTTCAACTACATTTCTGAGGCTTCTTTTTGCCCACTGGCTCTGAGGTAGGCTTGCTACTAGGACACACTGACAGGAGATTGAAGAGACGGGAAGAGAGAGCCTGAGGATATGGGGTAAAATATCCCTCGGTGATTCTCACTATGATGATACTTTTCTCCAGATCACCCTGGCATCTGAGACATGTTAACACCTCCTTTCTCCCTGTGTCTCAACAGCCACAAGAACGGTCATATCTTGTTTTGCTTATCTCTGGGTTGGCTCACCATCTCCTAGCTGGCTTTTTCTCTTTTCTTCCATATGTGCAATTAATTACGTGCATAATTTCCTCTTGTTTAAAATACAGTGATTTTATTTTCTGTGTTGGACTCGGACTGATGCAAGATGTAGTGTAGACTCACAGCACTTTGTAACTCAGCAAAGTTTGTGTCATGCTGATGTGGTTCTATTATCATTCCTGGTATGCTTTATTTTCTACTTTATTTAGATATTTATGTTTTCTTTTCTTTTTGTAGAGATGGGATCTCACTATGTTGATCAGCCTGGTTTCAAACTTATGGCCTCAAGTGAGCCTCCCGCCTTGGCCTCCCAAAGTGCTAGTATTAGAGATATTAGACACTGCATCCAGGTTATTTATTTACTTATGTAGCATCAGCAACAAAGCTTCATTCTTCTTCAGTAGGTAATGTGTGTTTACAATCAAATGACCTTCTTCCCACACCTGCTTATATTCACTGTTTCACCAACACCTCTGTGTTCTAAGAAAAATGATAAAAGATAAACGAGTCCAGGAGAGTTATGCAGTTTCTGTTTGTTTACCACAAGTATGTTTTTGATGGCTAAAAAAGAACCCACAAGAAATGTACATTTTCAGGGCAATTACTTCTTTAAAAAAATGTCCCCCAGAGGACATGCTTTATCTGCTTACATTATTCTAGGATTGTCATCCACTGAAAAGTAAAAGATAGTTTCTCAAGTGCCTGCCAACTAAATGGCAGTAAAGAGTAACTTTTTTACCTTTCAAAAGCAGTGACTGAGAGGGCCACAGAATGCTGTCATCCATCAGTTTGCCAGGAAAGAAACATCCATAAAAAAGTTCATACACTGTTGTCACTGCTTAATTACAATTCAGATCATCTGTGTAACCATAGAACCCACCAAATATTTGCTCTAATATTTTCTGACATAGAAAAAATTGAATTCAGAGGTTCTGTTTTCCCAACATAATGGTGAAAATGTATAGTGTTATTTTCCTTTCTTCCTCTCTTACTGCACTTAGCTGTTTCTGCATTGGCCGGTTCTGAATGGGAAAGGACTAAAATGGTGGCAGAGGAAGCTTTGTTGTTCTTGTCTTCGTTGTTTTCTTTCCTGGAGATAGTAAGTCTCAATCCAATAGTCAAAAACATTTTTGAATATATAGTTTGTGCACTGTTTTAGGTATTACTGGATGTACAAAATCAATATACAACAAATCCCCTACTCTCATAGACTTCACAGTTTAGCTGGGGAGATGAAATTAACAAAATTAAAATATACATGTGCTAAATTGTTTAGTTCTATTAGTTATAATAAAAAAGAAAATATAATCAGAGCTTGAACAACTCAAATCAGCAAAATTTATTAAGTGCTTTTTTTCCCTTTGCACCACACTGACCTTTCATGAGATTTGAGAACAAAAATGACACTTGAATCAGCCATAACAAATGGATTAGATATGAATGAACAAGGGATTAGCAAAAAACGTTATAGGCAAAAGGTGCAATATGAATAAGAAATGATTGAGTTAAGTGGTGAAGTATACTTTGTAATATGGTGTTGAGATACTAACTGATTTCTCAAAGTTTGTATTGATTTTTTAAGTCTTCTAAAGATATCACTGGGACAGAGAGAAGACAAATACAAAATGTATCCCTTCACGCCATGAACATGGTCAGGTTCCTTTTGTTTATTTCTGCTGTTTTAAAATTTACTCAATATTTATATCAGTATGGACTCTTAAGTACTTATTTTCTACTTTGGTTTGTAATAATACTCTATTATTAGTTTCATTGCATTCCAGCTTTGACTAATGGTAACTTTCTCAAGTTGATTCCTGTGTCCCTTTGACACCGCCCATCCCTTTGGTTTTTGAATATTTCCTTTCTTTCCAAAACTCTTAAGATGTTCCTGACTCATGTTTTATTTTCCCTGCCCTCATCCTAGATTCAGCCATGTCTCCAAGACACCTGGGTAAGTTTATTAGAGCGTGGTATTCAGAAATCAAGATCTGGGTGCTGGGTACATGTAGGGTCCCTCAGTTACCTCTCCATCCTCCCCCACATACACTGCCTTTCTTTGTCCTGACTGGTGCCTTGAGCTCTCTGTGACCTGGCCAGTAATATATTTTCTCCAGCAGGCCTGGACCCAAGTTGGGGCCTGGAAGGCACCGAGGAACATTCTGAGGTAATGATAAAATTGTTCAGGTTGTTGCCTGAAATATTGAAAGGTCAAACATGTTCCTAGAATCTGATCCCAGGCCTGAGTCAAATTCTTTAAAACATCTTATCAACTCCCAGATCTTACTGTCTCCTGATGTACATACCTGGGCCGAACATCTGCTTTCTCACTGTCCGTCTCAAGGACACTGCAGCCCTATATGTGTAAGTTCCCCTAATGAATGCTGTGGACTGCTTACCCTGGTGTTTAGTGCTTGTTTGGGATTCCAACTGGCCTCATCTTGGGATGGTTTGAGGCAAACTCCTGTAGGAGCTCCCCTGCCACCACTTTTGGGATGACTCCAGCCACAAGTCTGCTGGACAGAACAATTAAAGTAGTATACAGGATTCCAAAGAAATGGGATGGGGAAAAGAGGAATAAACCAGAAAGATCCTGGGATAGCGGCAAGGGTTTATGTTGGACCCTCTTTCCCACGTGCTAGATACTGTGGGCTGCATTGGGAGTTGCTCCAAAAGTTCTAACAGGTTTGAGTAGCCTAATGGAGGGTTTGAAATTACACATGGCCAACAAGGAAGCCTGGCTCTTAGCAGCAGGAATAGGCTGGCCTCTGCTGTGGGCAGTCCATCTGGACTATTTAGGCTCAGCTGGTGGCCAAAAACAAGGTGTACATGTTAGAGGAGGAATTATAACCAGAAAGGGACATGCATTACACTCTGTTATTTATAGACATGGAGGGTAAAATGGAAGAAGGAAAGGCTTGGCTGCACACACTGACATGCTACTATGCTTAACTTTTTGTGATGAGAAAAAGCGTGTGTTTGTGCCGTTGTCCAGAGCCCTTACTGGAATAATAAAAAATAAAATCCATTAGAAAGTGAAAGTGAATCTGAGAACTGGATAGAAATGATGGATTCAGAAAAGAAGGACTAAGGGGCACATTTGAGGGCTCGGGATAGAAATGATGGATTCAGAAAAGAAGGACTAAGGGGCACATTTGAGGGCTTGATCCCTCAGACTAAATTGAAACAAAGCCACCAGGCAGGCATGCAAAGACCCCCACCACCTGCCAATCAAACTTATTCCTTGTGCAAATATCCTCCAGTGAAGTTGATTGATCTGTCTATCCCCTTTTCAGCAGAACCCAAAAGCAGTCTTTAGCTGCTTGGCTGGTAAAATTATGGGATAGTGGTGCTGATGGGGTGATTCTATCTGGAAATGAGGAAAAAAGGTTAGCAATGTTACAGCACATCCCTGCATCAGGCAACACCTACATGATCTCCCTGCTATTGCAGAGAATCATTCTTGATGGACTGGACCGTACTAGCCTACAGGGAAGGCTGACCATTGGAGGGAGATATGCCTGGGTATCCTGAATCTTGGAAGACAATCAATTTGTGGTGTGAGTTGGCAGTGAGGGTGACCATCTATGTCCTTGCTTTCCAGGGGCCTGATAATGCCCTTTCACAGCTGGAATTCACAACAAGATCCTAAAGGCTGTTCCACCATGTTGGAAGGACACTGGTCCCTATCTTAGGTCTTTTGGTGGGGCCTTCACAATATCATATCCCATGAGGGAACTAAGATATAATAGCTATTATTCAGGAACTAGAGAGGGTGGGACTTGTGCCTCTTGCACGGAGCCCATTCAACAGCCAGATATGGCCCATGTGAAAACCCGACAGCATCTGAAGAATGACAGTTGATGACTGAGAACTAAATAAGGTGACTCCAGCCATGCATACTACTCTCCTAAATGTGGCTCAAAGCCTGGAAAGACTGACTAGTTTGTAGTCAGACTGACTAGTGTTCAGTGCATGGGATACTGTCTTGGATTTAGCAAAACTTTATTTAGCATACTCTTAGACCCAAAGTCCCGGTACCTGATTGCCTTTACCTGGGAGGGCAAACATTGGTCCTCTCAGGTGCTCAGATGCTCCCCAGGGACACTTACCTAGCCCCATGATTTGCTGTGGTTTAGGGGCAAGAGACCTTGCCATTTTGGGTGACAAGTCCAGCATTCACTGGAAACATTATGTGCATGATATTCTGCTAAACTTTATGGATTTAGGTGTTTTGCGGAAGGCTACCTAGAAAGTCCTAGAGCAACCACAATCCAGAGGATGAGCCAGCAACCCACACAATATCTAGGGACCGAAGGCACCATGAAATTCCTGGGTGTGGTCGATAGAGTAAGACCTGGGTTTTGGCCACAGCCATGATCAACCAAATACAGACATACCTATGGCCTTGAACATTTTAAAATACAAATTTTTATACATATGCTAGGATTTTGGAAGACTTTAATTCTATACTTGGCCTAATGTTTCAGGCCATTATACTGCCTGATAAATAAGGAGGGACAAAAGGTTAGAAAGCCTTAGTGACAAAAGCACAAGCCCTCCAAACCATTTCATCCCCAGAAGATCATTTAAATTGGATGTTTATGTGACTGCGGAAGGAATGGATTGGGCCCCCTGGCAAAGGGAGGATAAACAATGAATACCCATTGGATTCTAGTTACAATTGTTCAAAGGCGTTGAGCAATGCTATATTGTGTTAGATAAACATTTCCTTGCAGTTTAGCAAGCCCTCTTGCAAACCAAGCCTCTAGCAGGAGATATGCTGGTGGAAGTATAAATGACTTACCCTGTTGTCAGATTGATAGCCTGTTGGCCAGACCCACATCAGTAGTAACACAAAATAATACTTTGGCTAAGTGGCATACGTATTTCCAACAGAGAAGGTACCTTATATCCAGTCCTGTGTTGATAAAACTATAGGCCCTATTGGGACCTGTACAATATACAGTTCACCCTTGAACAAAACAGGGGTTAGAGATGCTGCCCGTCTCACCTCTGCACTGTCAAAAATTCATGTATGACTTCAATCCCCAGAAACTTAATTATTAATAGCTTACTGTTGACTGGAAGCCTTATTTATAACATAAACAGTCAATTAACATATACTTTATATGTTATTTGTATTGTATACTATATTCTCACGATAAAGTGAGTTAGAGAAAATATTATTTAAAAATTATAGGGAAGAGAAAATATATTTACTATTTATTAAATGAAAGTAGATCATCATTAATCTCCTCATTCTTGTCATCTTCACATGGGTAAACTAAGGAGGAAAAGGGAGAGGAGGGGTTGTTCCTGCTGTCTCAGGGGTGGCAGAACAGGAAGAAGTAGAGGAGGTAGAAAGGGAGGCAGGCACTCAGTGAAACTTTACAAACTTTTATTAAAAAGAATCCACATATATGTTGACTTGTGCAGTTTAAACTCACATTGTTTAAAGGTCAACTATACCATAGATTTAAAATCCATCCCAACACTGCCTCCAGAGAAACCCTGTTGAATAAAATGAGATGGTAATGCACCAGAGGATGCGTGGTACATGGATGGCTCCAGTGTAGGCCGACCACCCATATGGACTGTTGTGGCTATTCAATCGGCCACAGATGCCATATGGGTGAAATCAGGAATGGGACCTAACAGCCAATGGGCTGATCATATGAGCTGCGTGTTTAGTAATTATGAAGGAGCTACACCTAGCAACTTTGTGTACTGATTCCTTGATGGTCATTAAAGGGTTGACACTGTCAATAATGCAAAGGGAAATGATCAATGATTTGTAAATGGGAGATTGTTGTGGGAGTCAGAGCTACAGACAGATTTTGGGACCAATTACAAAAATCAAAGGCTGATGCAGCAGTCTTCCACATAGCAGCTCACCAACAAACATCCCCTAGTAGAAATATAAAAGCAGATATCCTGGCCATAGCCTGCTCAGTACTCATCTCTGAAAAAGATGATGCAGCTAACACACAGGGTACATTAGAAGGAAGGTCATAGGAAGCTACATACTACTTGAAAGCTGGTCCCTACAGGCTGGCTCATCAATGTCCAAACAAGAAACAGAGGAAGCAATACAAAATTGCCCCATCTATTGCTAGGCCTGTCCTTGGCAAGTGCCAGGAATTACTGCAAATATAAAGAGAGGAGAAAGAGTCATTGACATGTGGAAAATGAATTTTTCTGGCCACTCCCTAAGAGTAAGAAATACTGATATTCACTGACGTGCATAGACATTATGAATAGCTTCTCCCAAGCTTTTCCCTGTCAAAAAATAAATCAGATCCTGACTATATGAGGTCTGCAACACTTGTAGCCAATGTATGGTATCCCAAGAACTATTGCCAAAATCATCAAGAAACATATTTCACAAGCTTCCTAGTCCCAAATTGGGCACAATAGGAGAGCATCACCTGACAATTTTATCTGCCCTACAACCCACAGAGAGTAGGAGTTATGATGAGGAAAAATGGCCTTTAAAGGAGCAAATTAAACTCTTGATAGAACTTCCCTCATAGAGAAATTGGGCTATAGTTTTAATGGAAGCTATATGTGCTTTTAATGAGGTCCCATTCTGGGAGCAAAAATGCCTTATGAACATCTGGTAGATACAAAGAAACCAACAAAAGCCATGTGGGTATGGAGGAAATCAGACACTACCTTAAGCCCAGAATTCATTTCCACATGGAACACCCTAATTTTGCACTCACCTTGTCCCAGAATGTGTGGACAGGAATCCCTGAGATGGGAGATGGGATCTGAAAAGAAAAGTGCTCTTGGGCTGGATTGGTGTCCTTCTTTCCCTAAGGCAGGAGGCTGCCACTGCCTTAAGCCTGACCCCCTACTTTCCTTTTCAATAAAGGACCCAAGGAGACATTGACAGTGGTCAAGCAGTGCCCCTAATACAGTGGATTTTATTCAGCCCTATAACTACATAGTCTACAACTTCTCCCATGCTGAGATAAAAGGTCTGGTATTGCCCTCCTAGGAAGATTCTGATGGTGACTGAGACTATTTTGGCAGGGGTGATCTAATACTATAAGAGGGGCCAGAGGCCGTTTTATGTTTTCCTAGTAATTTTTGTCTGTTGTTAGTTCGAGCTGCCTTCTCCTCTGCTGTTATATCATCCCCACTAGCACCTGCATGTCCAAGGAGAATGTCTTCCTAGCCTGTCCATAGAGTCCCTTTGAAAGGCCCATCTAGCTGCTGCTCATGGCATCTTATCCCCCTGAGTAGCCTTGGAGGTACTCCATGGTACTCATGGTGGACTGAGCTACAGAGAGAAGACGATCTCTTTACATATATCGATAACTAAACAACATATGGAAGTGAGTACTTCTGACATCATGCATGCAAACTTGGGTGACTGGGATGTGCCATTGAGCAACACTGGACCCGGTGTACATTTATCCATGAAAATGCTGTGCAGGAAAGCAACTGCTAAAGCAAGAACTGCCCTTTCAAGTGCCACGTTCTGGCAGCAAATGTTGGAGGGGAGGGGCTTTGTGTGGCTCATTGCTGTGGTACGGATGCTCTCTTGCATTGTGGATATCTCTTGGAAAAAAAAAAAAACCACTCCAAAGACATTCAGGTAAACAATACCAGGTAACTAAGGTTCCTTCCAACTGCCTGATGCCAGCACGCTATTATACTTAAGGACAAGGATTGATTCACCACAGACTGGTCTTTTAGGGTACGAATATATGGGATCACCCTGAATGACACTCTGGTTCTATGGTTCTAACTTCTAGCGCTGGTTTTCCCCATGGTGGCCTGGATGGTGGGCTCCCATCTTCTCATGCCTGCACTCCAGAATCTCTGACACTCTCCCTGTCTCCCTCAATGAGCCCATCTGGAAAAGTTTGTGGAGTAGGTCTGTCTTTTCTTTGTGGAATTACTTGTGTCGATATTTTTGCCTCTGGGAGGCTCTATTATCATGCAGAAGGTGGAAGTCCTTCACAGATTTGTCTCCAGAGCTTTGTATGACATTGAACATGGTTTGGAGGCCTTCAGTATTGAAACAGCCACCATAAGGAAAATGGTTCTACAGAGCCAAATGGCTTTAGCCATGGTGATAGCTGTGCAAGGGAGAGCCTTCTGTTTCTTTGTATAAACTGAGTGTTGCATGTATATTACAGATAAAAAAGCTGAATTTACTCAATCCCTCTTTTATTTACAAAAACAATTACAGTTAATTGACCACATGGGGGAATGACTCTTGGTGGTCTATAATAAAATCATGGTTTTTGAAATCAGGTTCTTAGTGGAAAACTCTGCTAGTAAGCTTGTTAAAAATTGTGATAATAGGTTTTATAATATACACCTATATTACGGTTGATGTGAGTTTTGTTTGCAGTGCTTCATAAAGTTAAAATAAAAGACATTGCAGGCAAGCCTGCCCTTTCCTACTGACTAAGATCATCACAGAAAATATGGCATGTAAGATTGTAAGATCTGGTCAGAAATATGGATTGTAGGGTCCCAAAGTTGCCCTCAATTTCTTTCTTTGTCCTGACCTAGACACATAGAGTGCCTTGAATGATCTGTAACTGAACCAGTTGTATGTTTTCCCCAGCAGGCTTGGACCCCAGTCTGGGCCTGGAAAATAACAGGAAATATTCTAAGGTTCTGGTAAAGTTGTTTAGTTTGATGCTAGAAACACTAAAAGATCAAACAAGTAGAAACTAGCCCAGGTCTTAGTTAGATTCTTTAAACCCTAATATAAACTTTATAACCCAACCCTCTCCTGATGGCCATGTCTGGGAGAACATCTTACTCACTGTCCGCCTCAAGAATTCTACAGCCCGGTATAAGGAAGTTTCCTGAGGACGTGCTTTGGACCGCTTGCCCTGGCATTTAGTGTTTTTTTTTTGTTTGGAATTCCATCTGGCCTCATCTTGGGATGGTGTGGAGCAATCCTTTGTGGGAGCTTCCCCGCCGCTACTTTTGGGGTGACTCTAGCCATGGTCTCAGCCAAACAGAACAATACGCTCGTTGCTCCTAGGGTTTCATTACTTCTAAGCACTCTCAGCAGACAGAACAGGCAATGTATTTATGTATCATAACCCCTGTATCTACACATATCTACAATTTTTTCTGTATCCCTCTTTATACATATTAAGTTAAACATAAGATCACACTGATGTCTCTCACTAATTCCATTGCACAGAGTTTATTCTAGCATTACTTTCTTGTTTATAACTTTCCTCTCCAACAGTGAGAAACCTGGCTTCCACCCACCACCTGCCATCCATTTACTTATTTCTTCACCTGCAGTGTACATGAACATTGGTTCCAGAAATGTTAACCTGTATTCCTGAGAGAAACAATTTTGCCAACTAGAGTGTTTGTGTACAATTCTTATTGTCTGTTGTTTTGTACTTTCCAGTCAGAACGTCTTTTTCCACATTACTTAGGTCATTCTTCTTTTTCTTTTCTTTTACTTTGTATAAAGTTTACTGTTTTTAATGTACAATTCTGTGGGTTGGAGTCACGTATTTATCACTCCAGAATCAGACCGAACAGTTCCTTCACCCTAAAAGTTCTCCTTTGTAGCTTCTTTGAATTGACATCACTTATTTTGATCAATTGTTATCAGAAAACATCCACTGAGTGCTTAGGTGGGTACACATATTTAGCTTTGTAATGCTAATTGAAAATTCCACCCCCTAGTTCTCCATCATATATAAAAGTGATAAATTTCTTATTATGATTAAAGGATTCTTTATGATCTGCTTTCTCACTCATTTGGTCTCATCTGGTTTCTGCTATAATAAATGACTGATCTTCTTTCAATAGGGAGGTTAGTCACTCCTTTCTTAATATTCACACAGCACCTGAAACATACTTTTCTTCTAGCATTTGCTCCACTGAATTGTAACGATTTATGTGCATTTGTCTCCTTAACTTGAAACTGAGTTCCTTCACAACAAATGCCTGATAGTATGCATCTCTGTGTCTCCAGAACCTTCTTATATACCTGGAACTGGTATATAAGTTCCAGGTATATAAGAAGCCCTTGATGATTGTTGTTTAGATAAAAAAGGACATGAGTGAAGTGATGTGCTTGATGCTAGGGGGTGCTGGGGAAAAATCAGATACGAAAGCTAAAGTAATATTTGAGTCCCTGTGTCTAAAAAGTATAAGGTCTCTGAAGGTGCAAACCGTCAATACCATTCAGTAATACGTAATGGCAAATGAGTTACTCCATAGGACATTTACGTTCTATTACGACCTTTTACTCTGTGAGAACAAGAAGGAGAGAGGAATCAATGTATTAGTGTTTCCTACATAACCTTATTTTCTATTAGCCCCTTAAAAAGAGAAGTCATACAGACTATGCCAGGGCTTGGTAACAGGATTTTGTCTAAACTATAGACAAATTAGAGATAATTTTGCTCTAAGAAATATGACCCAGAAGGAAGAATGTTTTGATTTTCAAGTTTGATGAGATTTGATTTCCCTGAATAAGAGAAATAAATTGAACCAATAAAAGTTCATTTTGTTCATACTGAGTCTGAGGGAAGAAGACAATGAGAGAAAAAAAAATCCCTGCTTTATCATAACAATGTTGGGGTGGTAAGTCAGTGAGAAATAGGCCCACTCATGCAGATGGGAACTGATGGAAGGCTTATCGAATTCCAGGCTATTACTGCTGCAGTTGACTTGACTCTCAACCTCTTAGAATGACAGTGAGTCCAGATCTGTTATTCTGACTAAGCTCTCGCCCACCCCTTTCTCTCCTGCTTCAGGTGTGGAACCCAGCCACCTATATCTCAAGTGGGAAAATTCCTGGAGACTGTTTGCTTAATACCATTTTTTGTTCACAAAGATCACTGTTTATAAATGTGTAGAATGAATGACCAAATCTGTTAATAAACATGTCTGCGTACTGCAGAATTGAAGTATGCTGTTCTTAAACGTGGCTAGCTTGGAGAAGCCATTTGTATCAAAGATGCACACAAGATGTAAAACAAATGCTCATAGGAAAGATCATTTTAGTCTGGAGCATTCAGGAAGGTTTTAGAGAACAAGCCCATTTTTAGCTGAGTCCTCAAGAGTAAGTGTTAATTGTAATGAGTGAAACTTTTCTAGCAAAGAGAAACTGCTAGAGGTGAGATTATTAAGTATGTATGGGTCAGTGCCCACACTAGTTTAGGTAGAATAAGTAGGTTTGTAAGGAGAACAAGACATTGAATGACTTAAAATATCCTTTGAAAGCTGTAAGAAATATACAGGTAAAAATATAACTTGGTAAACAAACCTACAGAGAGGTTCTGTAAAAGAAGCCACTATATTTATTATATTGGTGAACTAAATAACAGACCAGGAAAATGGATGTGGTGCTTCCTGAAAGATTTCTTTGCTACTGACCTCAGTATTACAGATTCTGGGTGATATTTCTAGACTAACAAAAATAAAGCTGCTCCAAAAGCAAAGTCAGATCTCCTTCATTGACCAGAGCAGATTGAACCTCTCTTCTTTTCTCAGTCTGTTAAAAAAAATTTTGTATTTGGATAATGTATAGGATGTAGGTGCATTCATGAATTCTTACCTCAAAATCACAGTCTCTGGTAAGTCCATGGTTTCCCAAAAAATGCTATTGTTTCTAACAACCTAGTCAAATAATTTAATTGTTTTTCACTTGACAGCTTCATTCATTCCAGTTTTCACTTTATGAGGCAATAACTGTTTCCTAGTAGCTGAATTTACTCAGCGTGTTTTAGATGAACTATTTATTACTAAGTATACAATCTATTGGAAAAATTAAAAAATGCACATTTATTTTAAAATGTAACATGAAAATAAAACTCACTGCAGCATTTCCCTTCTAATAACTACCTCTCTAAATTATTTTTCAGTTCCTCAAACGTAGGAGGATTCTGTGTTTTATATATCAAGGTGCATGTGTGTGTTCTGGGTTGTGTATTAAAGTCCTGTAAATATAGTTATGAATGCATCAAAGGCAATTAAGCTATGTGATTTTGATTAGGTATATTGTCAAACCGTATTAACAGCTGGCGGTAAGGGGGAAAATCCTCCAACCACTCAAGTTTTAATTTATAGTACAACATTATTGCCATTCTCTGAAGCTGACAAATCATTTTGAATAAAGCATTATATTTCATTACATAAAACTCTATTCTTTTCTTGATACACAATGAGTTTGAACTAACATTGTGCACAGTGATGAAGGCTGGCAAGCACAGGTGTATGGAGTTTTATAATTATTCTCATTATTATTTGCATAAACACAGAATACAACCACATAGACTCAGGCTTTCACATGATCCCAATGCCTTGGCATCATTCAGAAACCAGTTTCCACCTTTTTAGCTCTGATTTCCTTTAGGCCCTAATAACACTTGTTATTGGTCGAGGAAGTTGCACAGCCAGCAGGTGGAAGAACACTTAGCAGAATGCCTGGCTCAAAAATAGGTACTTTCTGTATAGGGCTAAGGTGAGGGGAGGGAATCAGTGGATAAACAGACTCTGACCTAGAATTAAAACTTAGGCTGGGTGTGTGGCTTATGCCTGTAATCCCACCACTTTGAGAGGTGGAGGTGGGAAGATAGCTTGAGCCCAGGAGTTCCAGACCAGACTGGGCAAAAGAGACAGGCCCTGTCTCCACAAAAAGTTAAAAAAAAAAAAAAAAAAATAGCCAGGAGTGGTGGTGCCTGCCTATAGTCCCAGCTACTTGTGAGGTGGGAAGATCCCTTTAGCCCAGGAGTTGAAGGCTGCAGTGAGCCAAGATCATGCCTCTGTACTTCAGCCTGGGTGACAGAGTGATATCCTATCTCTAAAACAAACAAACAACAACAACTCAGAGTTGGTGCCTCAATCTCACCAACACCAGCTTTACAGGCTCTCCGAGGCTCTGTGATGGCTTTCTGACTGCCTGACTGCAGCCGGCTCCAGGACTACATTCTCCGCCCAGACCACACCCAGCTCCCTGGCAAAACCCTCTTCCCTGAGGACACTCAATCCCTGACCACACCCTGCTGGCTGACTACACTCTGCTCTGCAGCCACAGGGTGCCTCCTGATGACCCCTGCAACCTGCTTCCTGACTGCATTCCACTCTGTGACTACAGCCATCACCTGGCTGCATTCCGCTTGTGGAGTACAACTGCCTCCCTGATGACACTGCGCCCTGATTACATTCGACTTCCTAACTACACATTGTTCCTTTCCTCTGTCTATACCCAGCTTCCTGAACGCAACCAGCTCCGACTCCCTGATGGCGCTTTGATCCCCGACTATTCCCCTTGTCCCTGACTACAGCCCTCTCCTGCCTGTCTGCACCCTGCTCCCTGACCATACTGTACTCTTTAATTATCCTCCTCTGGTTCCTGCTCCAGGAACGCACCCCGCTAGCTCACTGCACTCTGCTAGCAACCACACTGTTTTCTTAGCCTGCTCCACTTCCTGTGTCAACGACCTCCCCACTACCTTCCTGGTTTGCCCCACCCAGGCTTACATTGTTGGCCCTCTTGGCTAACCTTTCTCTCAAACTGACCCTCAAACTACCTTCTCTTGTGTTTTTCTGTCACACCTGTAATATTGATACAATTCTCATTTTATCGAGGGCAGTGGCAGGCAGATAGCAAATATTTTCAGATATATGGACCATAATATCTCTGTGGCAACTACTCAACTCAGGTTGTCACAGGAAAGCAGCCATAGGCAATATGAAAACAAATGTGTATGGTTGAGTTCTAGTGGAACTTTTTTTTTATAGTATCAGGCAATGGGCAGGATTTGGCCATGGATTCTAGTTTGCCAACCCCTGATCTAGAGTATCTTTCAACCTCTGGTAGAAGACTTAGCACATCTTTACTACCATTTTACCATTTTACCTGAAAATTAACACTTTCTTATATTCTTCTTCAAAAGATGAAGGAATTGTCAGATATACAATTTATACAGATTCAAGAGAGGGAAAACATGGTAATCTTATAATTATCTAACAGAGCTCCTTTATTTTCAGATAATAAAAATTAATTATCTGAATTAGTTGCTAATTCACCAATCTATCCTTTTGTTTCCCAGGACAAACTTAAATTTATGTTGACCGAATTATTTTTCCTAGACTCTGTAAAAGAAAAAAACTTGAAACATACAACAGTTTGTGTATGAGGACTCCCTTTCAGGTAACTAGTGACCATGTATAAGGTCATTTAGAAGCCTCCAACAAGGCTGCAATGGCTTTGTAATGCCTCTCTAACCCATGGACAATACCTGCAATTCCACTGCTGATTATATCCCAATAAGAATGTTTTAGTTTCCACAAGGGAACCACTACTACAAGTTACCTAACTCTTTTTCTTTTGAGACATAGTCTTGCTGTGTCTCCCATGCTGGAGTGCAGTGGCACCATCTCGGCTTATTGAAACCTCCGTCTCCCAGGATCAAGTGATTCTTGTGCCTCAGCCTCCTGAGTAGGTGGGATTACAGGTGTGCACCACCACACCTGCCTAATTTTTGTATTTTTAGTACAGTTGGGTTTCACCATGATGGTCAGGTTGGTCTTGACCTCCTGGCCTTAACTGATCTGGCCGCCTCAGCCTCCCAAAGTGCTGAGATTACAGGAGTGAACCACCACACTCAGCCAACTAACTTAATGTGCATGTGTTTCACGTCATTTTTGAATATAAGGTTTTGATGAATTAAATACAAAGAAAATATACAAACACTTAAAGTTTCAAGTATATATGGACAAACTTTGCACTTCTGAGCAAGTACTCACATCAGATACAGCTTGTGAATAAACTTCTGGGTTTAAACTCCAGCTTCATTATTTTCCAGCTACAAAATCTTAAGCAATTTATTCAATTCTCTAAGCCTTAGTTTTTGTACCTCTAAAATGGAACAGTAAGAGTAATAAAAGGGCTGGATACATGCTAATGCTTCAACAAATCTAAGCTATTATAATTATAAATATCTTAGTCTGATGGATTGTTAGCAACTCTCTCACAAAATTTATACATAACTGTGGACTTCATGTGATAATCACCCCTGGCACCTTCTGGGTAGTTCATAGTTTCAAAGTTTTCTCCTAAATTCATTGACATGTAATCACTGTACAGCCTCTGGGAGCAGGCCCCAGTATCAGATGAGGAAATTGAACCTTTGCAAATTTGGGTGATTTTCACCAGTCTATTCAGTTATTTAGTGGTGACAGCATGCATTCTTCTCAAAAGAAATAAGTGCATCAGAGAATCAGTTACCTAAAAGCTTTTGAGGGAAGTGCATCTCTCAAAATGCTTTACTTTTGGGCCAAGGGCTACTCAACCTCCGTCATTTCTAATGTGAGCTGGAAAACTGGTGCTTTCTCCTGAGAAGATCAGCCTGGCACAGAAAAGCTCTACATTTCCAAAAATACTGCACATACTAAACTTTCAATGATTTTTGATTGATTGAGATAGAGTCCTATTCAGGTGCATATAACTAATACCACATCTTCTCTAAAGAAAATCATGATAAAGGAGTGAGAAGAGAGGCCACAGTGGTGCTACCAACCTGATTTAGCTTAGAAAACAGAAAAGAGAAATATGACACAAAAAGACTGTTTCAGAGGCTAAAGAACAACAAAATACATTTACTACCTTACTTTTCATCCAAAATAGAAGACAATGAATTCCCCTTTACATAGTATATTGTTGTGGAATAGGAATAAGAACATGCTTGGCAGATGTCTGAGTGATGGCTATAACCCATGGGAACTATTGGAAAAGAATAAAAGAACGAACACTTCAGAAGGCAAAGTTAAAGCCTCATATTTCAAGAATCATAGAACCATAGTCCTGGCTAAAGGGCAGTTGAGTACAGTGGTGTGAGCTGTGCTACTCACAATTCAAAGGAGCACAGTTTTCCTATATTTGCAGCTCTCTCTCCAAGTTGGATTTTAGATGTTTTTTCACTTTAATTATCAAGATATAATAATAATCTCTTATTATTTGAGCTTAGAACATTCTCTTCTTGAACAAAATTGGAATGCTTTAGTAAGGGAAGAAGGACAGTAGCTGTTGGGGAGGCAAATAGCAGTATCTGCCACACGTAGGAATATGTCTGAAACTAAAACTAGCCTCTGTCTCCTGGCAGGAGACAAGGTTTGAACACTGAGTCTGAGCCAAATATTCTCTGGATATACTTTCTAATGTAGTTAAAAGTAGGTATGGATCTGTCATTTAACCAGCATGCAACTTTAACACCTTTATTTTTAAAGTAATAAAGAATGGGCGGAGGCGAAAGGAAAGCAAACAAAACGATGATTCTGTATTTAAATGAGATGGTTGAAAGGGATCGTAAAATAAAAAGGCTTGAAGAATGATAACATTTAATTTTCAAAACAGTGAAAGGACTGTCTAGTCGTGGATGGATAAGGAGCATGCATTAAATGTTGGCCCAATAGTTATTCTGTATAATATTAGGCTATTTTATTACAACAGACCCTACAGAGACTAGATTCACTGAATAACAACATCTTATTATTTCAACAGGAATATCACTCTATTTTGCAGAGTGGGCCTGCTCCATGCGCGGGTTCTTGTTCCATATTTGGGATTAGCAATATCTTAAGAGGTGCATACACATAGTCTTTTATTAGAGATCTAAGAGCTGCTGAGACACCCAAAGGGAATGAATTTAGAGTCTTCTATTTTGTTTGAATTACTCAATCTTTCAGATTTTTTTTCCAGGGAGAAAAAAGTCTCAAGTATAAATGGTGAGTTAAGCTCTTTCATATATAATAACTGTTTCAAGTAACCAAATCCTTTCTATTAAATTGCCTCTTTTGAGTTAAATTATTTTCACAAAACTGTGCACTTTTGGGTGCTTCATGGTGAACTAGAGGATCCAAACTAAATGTATTTAACTTGGAAAGATTTCTATCTATACAGCTCTTTGGTGCCTTCTTAACTATCCTTCACTTTCTTTTATCCCTTTATATCTACTTTTTCTTCATCTTGTTTGTAAGAAGCAACCAAAACAAAAAAAATTGGGACTCAATGTGATCTAGGACAACTTATTTAGCATCACAGAGATTCCATTTTCTTATCTGCCATTCTGAGGTAAGAGGTGCTTCACTGGTTTGAAAGGATGATTAAAGAAGTCGCCATATACAAAATATGTAGCAGACCCTGGAAGATGGTAGGTGCTCAATAACAGTTAATTTCTCGATCCCACCTATTCCCTGCCCTCCACCTCTATTTCTTTCCTTTTTTTCTTTGTAGATGCAAAGTGTCAAGTTATTCCTCTTATTTTTGGCAGACTCTATCTCTTCTTTCCTGGCTGTCTCTTTGCCCTTTCTTTTTACCCAGTTGCATCTTGAATACTATTGTTAAATTCAACAATGACCTGAGGGTTAAACTTAAAAAGTGATTAAGACTCAGGAACAACCTCACATGGTAATATGAGAATTAAAATTTTCACAAAATTAGACTACCAGGAATGCATTAAAACCAATCCAGAGATAATGACTTGCTGGCAGGCAGTCGAGAATCCTCAGGAGGATCTTGATTCTCATGCTTATACTGGCTGGGTCAGTGTTATCCACACTTGGTGCAAACTTAGAGTGAAGGTCATTTTCTGCAAGAGGGAAGTGCCTGTGGCTATTCTAAATGAGAAATGTGAGGTTGCCATCCCCAAAGAGATGGAGAATATTTAGGGTTAGAATTATCTTAACATCTCCTCACCTAGGCTTATAGGGTTTAATGCAGGGATATATAACTCATTTGATCTCAGCAGGACAAGCTCATTGGAAGTATAACATCTGTTCACCTAATGCTCTTCTCCCTGTGTAAGTCTCATTGCCTGGTTGCTTGAAGTAAGACTTCACATTTTTAAGGAAGTGAACACAAAAATGAGCCCCTACATGCACGTGTGCACACACACACAGTCACACACACACAAACACACAGAATGCTGGTATTATATCCCTACCTTTTGCTACCTTTTGACATTATACATGAAAATTCTCACTATCTGACAAGATTTACTGCCTCCCCATTTAACCTCTTTCCTCTTACTCACCAAAACAGTTTTCTTTGTATACATCCATTCATTCAATCAGTAAACAATTATTGAATTTTTTTGATGCTTCAGGCGGTATGATAGGTAATAAAACTAAATAGGAAAATAGATACATTCTATATAGTTTCATTCTTGTTGTAAAACTTACTATCTAGTAGCACATATGGCTATTAGACAATAATTACACAAAAGTAACCATTATTTTATCTGTACAGCATACCTCTAGGTTGTGTCCTTGTCACACACATGTACCTTTTTCTAGTAATAGGCTCTGCCCCCTAGGTGAGTGGCCATGTCTCTCTGACTGGGTCAATTACAGCACAGTACTCCATTTCTCTAGCTTCAGTGATTGGTACAAGTTCTGGCAAGTGATTCTAACTGGCCCAAAAGAATCCTTCCCCTGAACTTTTCTTTGTGGACTGGGAAAGAGCATAGAATCTTCTAGCCCTCATGATGCTCACCAGATAAAGAAAGTTCGTTTGCTTTGATTAAGAGAAAATAAAGCCAAGCAGAGGCAGGCATAAATGAACTACAAATGGTAAAGAGAGAAATGAAATCCTACTAGGTTTATCCTTGCTTCCAGAACTCAAAGCCCCAGGAGGTGACCTGGTTTCTATATTGTCTCTTTAGATTTTGGAATATGCATAGATATTGTGCAATACTCACACTGTATAATTTCATTTTAATTAGATTTCTGCCACTTGTAATTACAAATATTGCTATTAATGAAAAATGAATATAACTTTATGATTATAAATTGTGGTACATGCTTTAAAGGAAATGTATAATAATCCAGGAGAATGTAAAACAGAGGGGGACATTTTATCTAAGGGAGCAGAGTAAACTGAGGAAGTGCCTTTAAGCTAAAATCTGAAGGATGAGTTTCTGTTGAACAGGGAAGAAGTACGGAGAAGGAAAAAGCAAGTGAAAGGGTCTGGTAGCAGGAATAAGATGGGCAGAGTGTTTGAGTTCCCGAGCAAAGGTCAGGGTGGCTGAAACACTCATCTGCAGACCCTGATGAGCAAAGATCAAAGCACATAGAGTCTTGGGAGGCTCTTTTTCTGACAAGGGATATACACATTAAACACTTCCTTATGTCTGTATTACAAACTTTATTGGAGGGCAATTTTTACCAAACTTACAGGGAAGCAAAGTGACTCTATAATTATAAAATAAATATAAATAAACTAAAAAATACATTAAAAAACCAATAGTATACAGTGGACTTTTGTTCTGTGTATACAGCCATCAGAGCAGAAGGGAGGATCCTTATGCACCACAACATTTCATTAGGATAGGAGATTCCGTCCCTTTGGAAAATAGGGTATTACCTTTGCTGAATTTATTTTGCAAATACAAATCTTTGACCAGTATCTATTGCATTCCTGAAGAGATTGTTTCAGAAGAAAAGTATGTGTATGCTTTTTAAAGTTTGAAAGAAAGATGAGAAGGCAAAAGGGGAAAATAAAGTGTAGGACCTTCCAGCTTAATATGCTTAAGTATGTTTTCAATACATAAAGATTTTTCTCTTTAAATTCTAGGGTCATATGGGCATAGTAATACACCAGAGGGAACAGACATTAGTAGTAATTTAATGGGCATAGATATATCTAGAAAGAAAAATAAACATTAACCAACAGCATTATATAAAATTTTAAGAAAAATCATAAACCCAAGCCCACTTACTACATTTTATTGCCTCACAAAAGTCATCATTGCTTATAAAAATACAGCTTCATATAAAGGCCACAGTCATTTAAAGAATAATTTACCAATAACTTGCAGAAAAGAAGATTTTAAAAAATTTATGGCAATAATATTTCATTAAACGTTGTAGCGATGCTGTCATTTTAAGGTACAGGAAATCTTGTTCATTCTGGCTCAAGTCTGTTTCCATCAGTGAGAAATGACTGACTAACTCAGCCTCAAGACCAGCTGCATGTTGAATTAAGGAACCCCTTCAATTATTACTGTTACGCATATTCCTAACACAGCTTATTAACTGCATATTTCTAGGTTTGATGTCTATATTTAGTACTGAAATCTCCCTTATTAAACATTACCTTTAGTAAAGTAAATTAACATTTCACTAAACAATAGTTGTTAGAATTGTTCCAGTCCATTTTCCTCAATTATTTATAAAGTGAATTTTTAAAGTCACTTAAGGGATGGAAGAATCAAGGAAGCTTAGGTTTGGTTAGGGCAAAAAGAAATGGAACAAAAAGACAGGGCAAAACATGCTGCTGGGGAAGGTGGCTTGCTTCCTTTGTAGTCTTCATGAATATTGCTTAGTAATGCTAATTCAGAACAATCATTAGCATTAAAAAGCTTTAATTAAATGTTTAGTCCCTTGTGCTGGGTACTGCATCAATTTCACATTTTGTAGGTTATGCCCTCTGAAGATGGCTAGTCTTCTGAGTGGTCTACAAGGCTCTTAATCTTCTGGCCCCTGCCTAATTCTCCAGTCTCATCCTTACCAATCTCTTCGCCAATTATTCTCAGGCCATGGCTAATTACTTTCAGATTCTCAAATACTCCAAGCCTCTTTTCCCCTCAGGGCTTCCAAAACATTGTTTCTAGCATATAACACCTTCCTCTCTCTGGTCTTCTTTTGCTTAACTCCTGCTCTCCCTCGCAAACTCACATTATCTTTTTCAGGAAGCCTTATGTGATCTCACTAGGTTAAGTTATAATCACTTCTCTATATAATCTACTGGCATTTTGTGCCTACCTCTAACATAGCCTTTTGTAGTATAATTGAACATTTTATATTTAAATCCTCTAGTGCTTATTATAATACATGTAATATATACCCACTAAATATTCATTGAGTAAACAGTAAACAAAATTAAATAAATGAGACCTAAGTGAAAAGCTGTGAACCAAAAAGATATTTGTACTTTTGTTTTTTTTTTTAATGTTGGTATCTTTTAAAAGCTCTTTGTTTCATAAATCCTTTCAACGTAATTCACTTGACACTAAACTATACATATTTAATTTGTCTTTAATATTACCTGAGAAATCTATATTTAACATTAATTTTTCTCTAAAATATGCAATTCTAAAATGGCACTGTACCCACAACTGATAATACTGTCTTGATGGTGCTAATTTAGACCAATTGAACAATTCATTTTTGAAAAAAGGCCACCCCATAACTTCTCAATTAATTGTCTATGTTATATATTATTCACAACAGATTCTACCTAGAATCCTAAAATTTTGATTTGGAGAACACCTAGGGGGCATCTAGTTTGGGCAGAACTTGCAGTTCAAGTCCATTTTGTCATCTGCTTTAACACATGAGATCATTTTCAGACTCAAAATCTCACAGCATAGCTTAGCTCAGTGGCAAGAGGGTAGAACAAACATGGAAAACTGCATATGTGCATGCAAGACATCAAACGTGTGTTCACTCTATCCTCCTCCCTTCAGGCTGACTTTATTTAAATTGTCCAAGAAAAGCTGGTGCTGATTCTACTTCCCAGTTCTCTTCAACATTCAATAACTGAACTACTGGCCGGGCGCGGTGGCTCACGCCTGTAATCCCAGCACTTTGGGAGGCCGAGGCGGGCGGATCACGAGGTCAGGAGATCAAGACCATCCTGGCTAATACAGTGAAACCCCGTCTCTACTAAAAATACAAAAAAATGAGCAGGGCGAGGTGGCGGGCGCCTGTAGTCCCAGCTACGAGGGAGGCTGAGGCAGGAGAATGGCGTGAACCCCAGGGGGCGGAGCCTGCAGTGAGCCGAGATCGCGCCACTGCACTCCAGCCTGGGTGAAAGAGCGAGACTTCTTCTCAAAAAAAAAATAATAATAATAACTGAACTACTATATTTGATAGAAAAATAGTAAACTTCTGCATCTTGGCAACAGTTAACATTTACTAAATTAGACTTTTCTCATAGTTTCTCTACCATTTTTTCTGTTTTTACCCTCGTGGTTGATTCCTTTTTTCCAGTTTTCTAATTGCTACTTATTAATTGAATCAAAGGAGAAGTTAGTAAGACTGAAAGGTTTCAGTTTAGTAAAACTCAGCACTATTTTGAGTTTCTGCACAAGTTTGAGAAAATGATTATTTAAAAATAATTGTAAGAATAATTATAAGTATAAAAAATCACTAGTAAGTAAGCACTACTCTATAATTCTACTTTTCATGTGAATCATTGAGACTCGATTTAAGGGTTACTTTTTCACATAGAAAGATGCAGGAATTTTTAGGTATTTATAGGGGTCATGACTTGTGAAATGTAATGTAAAATGATGCTATATGACTTTGATAGAGATTACTCAAGTGGTACAGTGATAATGGATTGGGATAGTATAACAAATATTGATGAAGGCAACTTTTCTTTAAATTAGGTAATAGAAAATCAACATTGAAGTCATGGAGGTTTAGTCCTTTGTTAAGTTTGAACATTGGTTTTCTTGGATAAAAAGGAGAAAATAATACTGTGCAATTGGATATTAGCATAAATTATAATATATGAAGCCCTTAATCAGTGCCTGGAATATATGCTTCATATATAGCAGCTATTAATTTTATTGAAATCTTAAAGCAGTATTTATTAAGTGTGTATTACTAGGCTACCTGCAATATAATAGCTTAGTGATCTTTAAAAACTATTCCTGAGTCATAACACAAAGATCCCAAATCAGAGTTTTGGGAAGTTAGACCTAGGACTTTGAATTATTAGGAAAGATCCTGAGTGATTTTTATGTGTTATATCTGAGCCTTAGATACTACAACTGAAAAATACAACTCAGTTTTGTTAAGATAAATAGAATGTATTTGGTCACAAGCATACTACATAGCATCTGAACTTTCTCCTTACTTTTGTGAGATTATGCCTACCATTTTATATAGCCTCACAATATTCTAATTAATATAGTCATCTATGTGTTCAGGAAAACATACTGTAGACTAACCTTTTCTGTGCTAATAAAGTACACTGTGTGCACTTACATCATGTTATAATAATTTTTTAAAATTATTATAAGGTGATTTAATATAGTAGCCTATAATATGCCTGAGTTAAACTTCAAAAAAAAAAAAGCTTTGTTAGAGGTTTTTGGCTTGTAATTTGTATGTTTCCAAGGTGTACTTTTAGCCTATATACCCTATACAACTGCTCCAGGTACTATAAAGTACAAACTCTTCAGTATAATGTCTGCTAAATATTTTAGACTGCTCTTTTTTGAGACCCAGGAGGCATCATATAACAGAGGTGTCATCTGGAGTAGTTAATATCTATCTATTTTGTGGCAGTGAAAGTCTTTGTCACCGCATTGGGTGGGAGGATCTCAATTGTGAGAATTACACAGAATTATCCAACATTTTATAAACTCTTCCATAATGAAATTTACAAAGCAATTATCCTTTAGCACATCTGCACTGGCACTGGAAAAATAAACAGTTAACATTAATGAAATTGTAAGCATTGATTAATCATTCCTTTTGGAGTCATATTTGGTTTTAATAGACAAGAAGAGGTCTGCTATCACTGAATTTAATAAAAGGCTCCTCCCATGCTGGTTTTACTGTTATTATAATTATTAATTTTCACACCTGTGATTGTTTGCATCAGCTAACTTCAGCTTCAACTGACTGAGTCCTTAGAGGCAATTGCATCTAGAAGTGCTCAGCTGAATGTACAATTAGCCTATTGTCTGAAAACTGCAGTGCACAGATCGTATGTTAATACAAAGAAATCTGGATGTTTCTCTCCTAATGCTCATCAAGCCTTAAAGATCAGTAGGGAGTTCAGGAAGTTTCTAACACCATCCCTTTCTCTCCAATTAACTTCAGCTCTAAAGTATACAAGGGGATCTAGAGTATTAATTTTAAAGACATTCTGAGTGAAATGGAGTTTTATTAAGCCAAACACAGATCAGATTCATCTCAACCTATTTCCAGCCAAGCAGAATGATTCAAGAAGTTAAGCATCCCAGCTTTTGGTCATGCTGGAATATCACTACTGATTTTTAAACAGAAATGTTTTGATCTAAAAGTGATTTTTAAGGTTATTTCAAACACTTCAATTAAACTGACCTTTGCTGAACATTTATGTATTATACTTTTGATTTTACACATGAGTAAAAGTTGAAATCCGGGAAAAATTATATGTCCAAAATCTCATAATAAAAACCCCACAGTCCGGATTCTTAGCTAGTGTCCTTCTAAACCACGCATTTACCTTTACAAAACTTATGAAAGACATAGATGAATGTTTCTAATGTGCCTGTACATTACAGAATATCAGAAAAACTTTTTGAAGTTTTCTTCTATTAGTTTTAGTCTTTGCATAGACTTATTGTTGGATTTCAATGATCTGTCAAGAAATTCTATGAATGGGATTCCCTGGTAGCACCCCAGGGCTGCACAACACCTGTGATTTCTTCTGGAAATTTTCTGGGTTCAACATTAACTCTTGTTGTCATGAGATTTAGGAATTTTATATGTACATTTTATATTATCATATTGTCAAAAATTATAGGAGAATATGAAAGTTAAGGTGAGAATGATAAAATATAAGTTACAAATAGGACTTCAAAAATATTTTGTTGTGGAAGAAAAATGTATGACAGTTTGAGGGCCAGTTGTTAACCTTGACCTATTTCTGCAAAAGTCTGAGAATTCTTATTATTATACTTCCTTTTTAGGATAAGACATTGTAATCAGAAAATACATCTCATAATACAAAGTTTAAAATCTGTGGTTACTATTGATCTGCACATGGTGGTGCACACCTATAATCCCAGCTGCTTGGGAAGCTGACGAATGAGGATTGCTTGAACCTAGAAGTTCAAGAGTAGCCTGGTCAACAAAGGGCAATCCTGTCTCAAAACAACAACAAAATATCTATTATTAACTAGTTTGTTCATACATAGGGATTAATACAGATCAATGTTAGCTATCGGAAACGTTGGGTAAAGTGACCTCAAGGGTTGGTATTTGGAAAAGATGTGACGTATTAAAAAAAAAACTCTGAAACAGTGTAAATGTTAGAAAAAGGCTCATCATTTTAGGGACTCCTAAGTGTTTTGAAAGTTGTTAAGGGTTAAGAGATAAAAGGCAAAGAGATAGATGACGCTTTCTCCAGAGTCAGCTTTCTGTAGAGTCAATCATGAATGCACTCATGGAAATTGGGTTGTGATTCTAAAATAGTTCTGGGAACTAAAATGGCATATACTCTGCCATGATTTCCAGTTAAGTCAAGTAAGTCATAGGATTTACACTGTTTATCGAAAGAAAGAGGAATCTCCATTTTCCATATTCCATTGAAAGTCTGTTTTTCTCTTTTATTTCCAAGATTGGTTGATATTAGGTGGCCAGTCTCTTCAAAACACTAAAAGGCATTGTAATTCCTCAGATTTTTTCAACCCAGTTTCACTTTCCACTAAAATACACATAAACATAAGTTCTAAAACAGTTCCCCATTCTGTGCAACCCCACCTCACCCCATGTCTTTGGTCTCATTCAATATAAAAGCCATATGCCTTACCCTAGCTGACAAGGCCCTATATGATTGGTAGATCCATGCCTACTTCTTTCACCTCATCCCGTTACCACTCTGCCAAATTGTTCATGGTAATTCATATAATTGCCTTTTTTTTCTCAATCACACTATGCACATTCTTGCTTTAGGGCTTCTGCACTGGGCTTCTCTTCCCTTTGGCCTTAAGAGGCAAAAGAGTGTGGTAGACAAGAGCATGTGTTATTGATGCAGGGAATCTGGGTTTGTATCCTGGCTCAGCTACTCACTGTTTACCACAACTTGGCAGTTTATTGAATCTACTTAAGCTTCAAATTTTTCTGTAAATAATTCCTACTTCATAGGATTAGTGGGGCTTTGGGGAGGGTAATTGGATGACTATGTATAATAAACTTGGAACAGTAACCAGCACATATTAACAATTTGATAAATGATAGCTGTCACTATTTTTATGATTGTTCTTGCTATTATTATTATTGGCATTTACATAAAGTCTAGTTCCTTCATGTCATTTGTGTCTCAGTTTAAATGTCACTTTTAATACAGACTTTCCCTTAACACCCAATTTAAAGTGCCCCCTGTTACTTTCTACATATCAACATGTTTTACATCTTCATGGGACTTATCATTACCTGATGCTTCCTATTGATTTACTTACTGTTACCACATGTATATCCAGGAAAACTCTGTGACAGCAAAGATCTTGTCCATTTGTTCTACTGCTGAAACTGCCAGGTATAGTATTAATATGTACCTGTCATATTATCTGCTCAATAAATATTTGTAGAATGAACGAACTATGTGCCTTACTCCTGAACAGTGTCCAACATTTAATAAGATTCTATATATTAATAAGATATATGCCATATAATAATATAATTACATGTATTAATAAGATTCCAACCCAATCCGTGGATTGAGTTGAATTGTAATTCTGTAAATTAACCACTCTTCCCAACTTAGCCTTATCCACACCATCTTGGGGGTACAGAAGCCATTTGTACCTCTTAAGAAAAGACTGTACATTTCTTATACAATTTCCTCTGACTCCTTTTCAGTATTTCTGTTTTCTACAGAGAAAGGAGCATGGATTTAAAGTCAGTCAGACCTTTACCATATTACCCAGGATTCCTACTTCTGGGAATTTATCCAAAAGAATTGAAATGAGGATCTTGAAGAGATTAGCACTGTTATATTCACTGAAGCACTATTCAGAATAGCCCAGATGTAGGAACAACATAAATGTCCATCGACGTATAAATGGTTAAGGAAAATGTCATATATACATACAATGGAACATTTTTCTGGCTTAGAAAAGAAGGAAATCCTGCAATATGCAACAACGTGAATGAACCTGGAGAACATTATACTAAGCAAAATAAGCCACTCACAAAAGGATAAATACTACCGATTCTACTGACTACTATGATGTTTCTAAAATAGCCAAACTCATAGAATCAGCAAGTAGACTGGTGATTGTCAGAGACTGGCTGTGGGGGAAGAGAAAGTGGGAAATTGCCAATCAGTGGGTATAAAGTTTCAAATATGGAATATAACTAAGTTCCAGAGATCTGCTCTACAATATTGTACCTACAGCTAACAACATTTTATAGTACATTTAAAAATGTGTTTAGAGGATAGATCTCATGTTAAATGTTATGCTACAATAAAACATTTATAAAAAAAGAAATTTGCACTAAAGTTTGTCTTCGGGGAATTCAGACACAATCATTTCAAGGGTGGAGCAGATGGGGATGATGACACAGAAGTCCATGATGAAGGTCAAGTAGAGGTGAATGTCACTGAAGAAAGGGAAGGACATTGGGACTAAGGGCCTAGAGCAGCAAGTGATTCATTTTTAGGAAAGGTAGACATCTTGTAACACTTTGATCATCTTATACAAGTTATAGATTCTTCACCTGTGATGCCATACTCACTCATTCCCATATGATGGAAAGAATTCTGAACTTCCTAGACCACTGGGTCCCTGATCTCTAGGATACTGGATGACTATTTGGCTGATCTCACCGTGCTGAAGTGGGGCTTGGAGGAAGACACTGAAGCATGGGTCAAAGTCCTTGATAAAGGCAAAACAGTGATGAGCAGGTAAAGTAATAAGGACTCAGAGGACACTATGACCAGGGCCTCAGGGCTGAGACTTCAAGATACTTAACCAGCCTCAGAGTGTGGAATGGAACATGAAGTTTATCTGCTGGAATTGCAAAGAATACAGTCATTCCTGCCTGATTCATTTACAGTGGCCATTTCATGGTCTTTGGGAATTGGATAGAAAGATGTGAGACACAAAGAAGATCCCAGGGTTTCTTTCCCACAGATGCTGCTTTCCCTCTCAATCCAAGTAGCTGTTCAGTGGGGCCTGACCAACAGCTCAGCAAAGCAAACCGTGGCCATTCACCGGTGACTCACAGGAGCAGAACACAGAGCACCACTTTTCCATTTACCTGACCACAGAAAACAAGGAAATAAGCTCTTGTCAGTGAATGGAGAGCATCAGTGTCCGTTACTCATTCGCTTGAATTTCCCTGCTGTACTGGTGATAGACTCTCTGTCTGAGGGCTTGGAGGGGCCAAGAGCTAAAACAGACAAAAAAGGCAAGCCAGGGAATCTGTGGGCATCACTGAGGCAGAACTGGATGAGCATATTTGGAAGATTCTGAAGAACTCAGCCAAAAAGCCAAAATGAGAAAGTACTTGGTTTCATGCCTTGTCTCAAGAGAATGTTGAGCATCCAAATATGGGGTCATAAACCACCACAACTGGTTCAGGTGCTCTCCTGGGAGTCCCTCTGCTTGCCACCACTACTTAGGGCTACTGCTTTACACGTGCCTCACACTCATGCTATATCCTTCTGTATTATGGTTAACTGTTGACCAGTTGATTTCCTTATTAGACTCTGATTTACATATGAGGAATATATTTAATGTCAGTCAGACTTGGGTTCAAATTTACATATTAATTTGTGAACTTAGGCAATTTATCTAAAGTATTTGTGCAACCTCTCTAGGTCTCATTTTCTACATCTAAAAAATTGGAATAATAAGAGTGACCATAAAAACTAAGAATAAAGATTTATATTAAGTATTCTACAAATTGATGATTATAAATAATAAAAATCATTATAATGTAATAAATATTGGTTCAAAATGGATATTTTAGAAAGGTCCTTTTAGGATGAAACAGAATAGTTTAAAAATCACTTTTCCTAATTAAGTTCACTACTTTTTCATTAGCTGCCTAGACCCTTCTCTAATAAATTTGTTTCCACCTAGCCAACTTCATTATTATATATGAGAGAGTGTGGTTACTCATTCTAATAGAAGTCTACTATCTACACTGTTTTTTTTTTTTTTTTTTTTTTTGAGACGAAATCTCACTCTGTTGCCCAGGCTGGAGTGCAGTGGTGCAATCTTGGCTCATTGCAAGCTCCACCTCCTGGGTTCATGCCATTCTCCTGCCTCAGCCTCCTGAGTAGCTGGGACTACAGGCGCCCGCCACCAAGCCCGGCTAATTTTTTTTTTTTTTTTGTATTTTTAGTAGAGATGGGGTTTCACCATGTTAGCCAGGATGGTCTCGATCTCCTGATGTCATGAACCACCCGCCTTGGCCTCCCAAAGTGCTGGGGTTACAGCCGTGAGCCAGTGCGCCCAGCCTATACTTATCCTTTTTTATCTTCAAACTATCATTTACCTCTTTTGATTTTTGTTAAAAAATATGTTCCTTAAGTGTGCCATATCCTCTTCTTATTGATGGACTTTGCACATGGATTTCTCTAAATTGGGCAGCCTCCAACTCTCTGCCAACACTCCACCTTGGTAACTTTTGTTCATCCTTCATAACTCAGTGAAATTTTCACCTATTCAAGAAAGGTTGCCTGTACTTCCAGGCCAGGTCTGCCTGTTGTATGCTCTTTTGGGATCCTTTACTTTTCTTTCATAGACTGTTCAGTTTGCAATTGCTTTATGTCTTAGTGACTACAATCAATGTCTAGCTCCTTCCACTCTGTAAGTCCATGAGGGCAGAGGCCATAGATGATTTGCTCAGCACACTGCATGGCACATATGAGGAAGAAGATAGTAAATTGTTTGCTGTATAAATGAAAAAAAAAGAACAGATTGTTCTGAATTGCATTTCTGTAAATTTCTGTTCATTGTTCCCATTTTAGCACCATTATTTTCTGAGCATTGTTTTAGTTGAAAACAGAGAATAAGAAAAAGGTTTGCATGCAAACAAAGTTGACCCTTGGACAACAGAGGTATTTAGGTGCATTGACCCCCTACACAATCAAAAATCTGTGTATAAAATGTGACTCCCAAAAAACTTAAATATGACTATCCTGCTATTGACTGGAAGCCTTACCAATAACAAACTGTAGATTAACACATATTTTGTATGTGTACTATATACTGTATTCTTACAATAAAGTAAGCTAGAGAAATAAAAATGTTAATGTATAAGGGAGAGAAAATTATTTGCTCTTTATTAAGTGGAAGTGAATCATCATAAAGTCTTCATCCTCACCATCCTTGAGTTGAGTAGAATGAATAGAAGGAGGAAGACTAGGGGTTGGTCTTGCTGTCTCAGGGGTGGTGGTTTATCTTTAATTTTTTTTTTTTTTTCAAATTGCCATGCATCTCCAAAAAAGCTTCTAATATATTCATTGAAAAGAATATGCATGTAAGTGGGCCCTGTGAAGTTCAGATCCAAGTTGTTCAAGGATCAGCTGCAGTTTATCTGTGATTATGAGCCTCAGGAGCAGGTCAGAAGGTTAGAAAGTGTGAACAGTGATATGGCTTGGATATTTGGCCCCCATATCTCATTTTGAAAGGTAATTCCCAGTGTTGGAGGTGGGACCTGGTGGGAGATGTTTGGGTCTTGGGGTAATCCCTCATGGCTTGGTGCTGTCCTCATGATAGTGAGTGAGTTCTCACAAGATCTGGTTGTTTAAAAGTGTGTGGCATCTCTCCAGCACTCTCTCTCTTGCTCCTGCTTTCACCAGGTGACATGTCTGCTTCTGCTTCACCTTCCACCATGAGTAATAGCTCCCTGAGGCTTCCTAGGAAGCTGAGCAGATTCTAGTGCCATGCTTCCTGTACACCTGCAGAACCTTGAGCCAATTGAACCTTTTTTCTTTATAAATTACCCAGTCTTGGGTGTTTCTTTAGTGCAACACAAGAACAGCCTAACACAAAAAATTGGTACCTGGAGTGAGGCCCAGGACAGAAGGCTCTACAACAGTTCCAAGCTACTGTATGTGCAAGCTGCTCTGCCACTTGAGTCATATGACTCAGCAGAGCCAATGTTGCTTGAGATGTCAGTGGCAGATGGGGTTATTGTTTGGAGCCTTTGGCTGGCCCACACAAATGAATCACAGTGGAGACCTTTACGATTTTGGAGAAAGGCCCTACCATCTTCTGCAGATAACCACTCTCCTATTGGTAGACATCTTTTGGCCTGTTACTGGGCCTTGGTAGAAACTGAATGTTTGACTACGAGTCACCAAGTTACCATGAGACCTGAACTGCCTATCATGAACTGGGTGCTTTTTGACTCATATAGCCATAAAGTTGGACATCCACAGCAGCACTCCATCATCCAATGGAAGTGGTATATACGTGATTGGGCTTGAGCAGGTCCTGAAGGTACGAGTAAGTTACATGAGGAGGTGGCCCAAATGCCCACGGCCCCACTCCTGCTATGCTGATTTCTCTCTCCCAGGCTGTACCTATCATCTCATGGGGAGCTCCCTATGACAGAGGAAGAAAAGACTAGGGCTTGGTTTAAAGATTGTTCTGCACATTATGTAGGCACTACCAGAAAGTAGACAGCTGCAGCATTATAGCCACTTTCTGGGACATCCTTGAAGGACACTGGTGAAGGAAAATCTTGCCAGTGGCCAGAATTTCAAGAAGTGCACCTGGTTGTGCATTTTGCTTGGAAGGAAAAATGTCCAGACATGCAATTATGTACTGATTCACACACTGTAGCCAATGTTTGATCAGGGATTTGGAAGGAGTATGGGTGGAAACTTGCTGACAAAGAAATTTGGGGAAGAGTTATGTAGACTCACCTCTCTGAGTGGTCAAAAAATGCGAAGATATTTGTGTCCCATGTGAATGCTCACTAAAGAGTGACCTCAGCAGAGGAGAATTTTAATAGTTAAGTGTATAGGATGACCTGTTCTGTGGACAGCATTCAGCCTCCTTCCCCAGCCACCCCATCATCACCCAATGAGCTTATGAACAAAGTAGACATGGTGGCAGGGATGGAGGTTATGCATGGGCTCAGCAACATGGACTTCCATTCAGCAATGCTGACCTGATTATGACTGCGGTTGAGTGTCCAATCTGCCAGCAGCAGAGACCAACACTGAGTTCTCAATGTGAACCATTTCTGGATTAATCAGCCAGCTACCTAGTGTCCGGTTGATTACATTGGACCACTTTCATCACGGAAGGGACAGTGGTTTGGCCTTACTGGAATAGACACTTACTTACTCCAGATTTGGATTTGCCTTTCCTAGCATGCAATGTTTCTGCCAAGCGTGCAATGTTTCTACCAAGACTACCATCTATGGACTCAAAAAAATGCCTTATCTTCCACCATGGTATTCCACATAGCATTACTTCTGACCAAGAAACTCACTTCGCAGCCAAAAAATTACAGCAGTGGGCTCATGCTCATGGTATTTTCACTGGTCTAACTATGTTCCCCATCATTCTGAAGGAGCTGGCTTTATAGACAACTGAAATGGCCTTTCGAAGTTACAGTTACAAAGCCAAGTAGGTTATAATATTTTGCAGGCTGGGGCAAAGTTCTCCAGAAGGCTCCATATGCTACGAATCAGCAGCCAATATATGGTACTGTTTTTCCCATAGGCAAATTCATGAGTCCAAGAATCAAGGGGTGGAAGTAGAAGTAGCACCACTCATCATCACCTCTAGTGACCTACTAGCAAAATTTTAGTTCCTGTTCCCATGACATTCTGTTCTGCTGGCCTAGAGATCTTAGTTCCAGAGGGAAGAATGCTGCCACCAGGAGACAGAGCAATGATTCTATTGAACTGCAAGTTAAGATTGCCACTTGGCCTCTTTGGGCTACTCCTGCCTCTATGTCAGCAGGCTAAGAAGGGAGTCACAGTGTTGGCTGGAATGATTTATCTGAACTATCAGGATGAAATCAGACTACTACTCCACAAGGGAGGTAAGGAAGAGTATGTCTGGATATGGGTGATCTCTTACTTTGTGTTGTCTTACCCTTACTACAAATGGCTCAGACCCTTCAGGAATGAAAGTTTGGGCCATTCCACCAAATAAAAATCCATGTCCAGCTGAAGTGCTTGTTGAAGGCAAAGGAGATACAGAATGGGTAGTAGAAAAAGGTAGTTATCAATATCAGCTATGACCACAGGACCAGTTACAGAAACCAAGACTGCAATTGTTATGAGTATTTCCTCATTTTTTAAAGCATATGTTTGTGCATATATACACCTGTACTAAGAAAATATCTCTTTATTTCTTGTATTATTCCTTTATCATGTAACAAAAGATTTACTGGCTTCATGTCAGCATTTGAGCATTAATTTTATATAACAGTATTTAGGTTAGGTATTAGTGTATTTTTGGTTGTATACTTGTATTGTGTGAGGTGAAATTGTGACTTTATTACTGTTTTTATTTGGAGATTAAGTATGACTTAAGGAGATGTGTATGGGTGCTGAGGTGACAAGGGATGGACTTGTGATGGTTAGTATTAGAGATCAACTTGACTGGACTGAGGGATGTCTAGACGGCTGGTGAAGTATTGTTTCTGTGTTTGTCTGTGAGGGTGTTGCCAGAAGAGATTGACATTTCAGTCTGTGGACTAGGAGAGGAATAGTCACCCACAATATGAGTGGGCACAATCCAATCAGCTGCCAGTATGGCTGGAACAAAGTAGGCAGAAGAAGGAGATAAGTTTGGTTGCTGAAGTTTCTGGCTGTCTCTTTCTTTCCATGCCAGATGCTTGCTTCCTCGTTTCCTGTCCTTGGGTCTCAGACTCTAGGTTCGTCAGTCTTTGAACTCTGGGACTAGTACCAGTGGCCTCCCAGGGGCTCTCAGGCCTTTGGCCACAGAATGAGGGCCACACTGCTGGCTTCCCAGGTTTTGAGGCTTTCAGACTTGGACTGAGTCACTGCCGACTTCTGTTTTTCCCCCGCTTGCAGACAGCCTATTGTGGGACTTTGCTGTGTAATTATGTGAGCCAATTCTCCCTAATAAACTACCTTTTATATATACACATATATCCTGTTGGTACTGTCCCTCTGGAGAACCCTGACTAATACAAGCAGAAATGGTGGAAAATTATCAGGTTTTTCACGGCAATAATGACTCCTTTTGAGAGATGACAGCGTGCTGGCAGTCCTCACAGCCCTTGCTTGCTCTCGGTGCCTCCTCTGCCTGGGCTCCCACTTTGGCAGCACTCAAGGAGCCCTTCAGCCCACCGCTGCACTGTGAGAGCCCCTTTCTGGGCTGGCCAAGGCAGGAGCCGGCTCCCTCAGCTTGCAGGGAGGTGTGGAGGGAGAGGCGCGAGCAGGAACCGGGGCTGCATGCGGCGCTTGCGTGCCAGATGGAGTTCCGGGTGGGCGTGGGCTTGGTGGGCCCTGCACTCGGAGCAGCTGGCCAGCCCTGCCGGCTCCGGGCAATGAGGGACTTAGCACCCGGGCCAGCGGCTGTGGAGGGTGTACTGGGTCCCCCAGCAGTGCCAGCCCACTGGCGCTGCGCTCGATTTCTCACCGGACCTTAGCTGCCTTCCCGTGGGGCAGAGCTCGGGACTTGCAGCCTGCCATGCCTGAACCTCCCACCCCCTCCATGGGCTCCTGTGTGGCCTGAGCCTCCCCGGCGAGCGCCACCCCCTGCTCCACGGCGCCCAGTCCCATCGACCACCCAAGGGCTGAGGAGTGCGAGCGCACCGCGTGGGGCTGGCAGGCAGCTCCACCTGCAGCCCCGGTGCAGGATCCACTGGGTGAAGCCAGCTGGGCTCCTGAGTCTGGTGGAGATGTGTAGAACCTTTATGTCTAGCTCAGGGATTGCAAATACACCATTCAGCACCCTGTGTCTAGCTCAGGGTCTGTGAATGCACCGATCGACACTCTGTATCTAGCTACTCTGGTGGGGCCTTGGAGTACCTTTATGTCTAGCCCAGGGATTGTAAATACACCAATCGGCACTCTGTATCTAGCTCAAGGCTTGTAAACACACCAGTCAGCACCCCGTGTCTAGCTCAAGGTTTGTGAATGCACCAATCGACACTCTGTATCTAGCTGCTCTGGTGGGGCCTTGGAGAACCTTGTGTGGATACTCTGTATCTAACTGATCTGATGGGGACGTGGAGAACCTTTATGTCTAACTCACATCAGCGCCCTGTCAAAACAGACCACTCGGCTCTACCAATCAGCAGGACGTGGGTGGGACCAATTAAGAGAATAAAAGCAGGCTGCCCCAGCCAGCAGTGGCAACCCGCTCGGGTCCACTTCCACACTGTGGAAGCTTTGTTCTTTCGCTCTTTGCAATAAATCTTGCTACTGCTCACTCTTTGGGTCCACACTGCTTTTATGAGCTGTAACACTCACCGCGAAGGTCTACAGCTTCACTCCTGAAGCCAGCAAGACCACAAGCCGACCGGGAGGAACAAACAACTCCAGACATGCCGCCTTAAGAGCTGTAACACTCACTGTGAAGGTCTGCAGCTTCAGTCCTGAGCCAGCGAGACCACGAACCCACCAGAAGGAAGAAACTCCGAACACATCCCGAACATCAGAAGGAACAAACTCCGGACACGCCGCCTTTAGAACTGTAACACTCACCGCGAGGTTCCGCGGCTTCATTCTTGAAGTCCGTGAGACCAAGAACCCACCAATTCCTCACACAATTTCACATTCTAGGATTATTTGAAAAGTATTAAGAGGTGTAGCTCAAACTTGTCCAGCCTAGGAACAAAAGGCACAGCATTTAATCATTTACTTTTGACCCCCATAGGTCAAGGTTGGCTCTGTAGGCATTATCTCTTCACTTCCAGGTTGCTCATGAGAAAGTTCCAGCAAAGTGATCATTGACATGAAAAGGCCATGCAGTTTCAGGGAAGCGTCAGAGAAGAGAGGAAGACGCACGTAGAAAAGAGAGAAAGACACACGTAGAGAAGGGATATGGTTGATGAACTTCCAGGTTCCAGCTGCACAAAGCTGTCCCAGTCTGTATGGAACTGGTTGCTGTATGAATGTTAGAGCAAGGCTGAGAGGATGAGAAGTTGTGCTGCATCAGTTCTGTTCATACAGAACCCAGCTCAACCTCTGTCTAGTTAAGCTTGTACATATCCCCTGGTGATTAATGTTGGTATTTCACTAGTCAAGTGTTCACTCATCTCAAGATAGTACATATTCCAAGCTGGTCATAAACAGTCATGTCATGTGAAAAAAGATGGATATCTAATGTAAATGAGAATAGATGGCATTGCTTGATTTTGCCTTAATACAAAGATTATCATTCTGTCATGAAAAGAAATCAGGTCAGTTCAATATAATTTGTTATTCACAGAACATTTTTGTTTAATGTCTGACTCCCTGAGTTATTAGGTTAGGTTGGAAAACAGTTTGGAAAAAATGTTTGCTGTATAATTTCATTCACCTTAGATATTTCATTTTCAAAATACATTTTGTGAACCTACATTTTACTTTGAGATTTAGGGAATATTTGGGTTTTTTTCTACCTTCCTACTACAAATCAGAGCATTTAATTTATCTTATTAATTTTTTCCTGACTCAGAAAATAGAGTTGTTTAGTTCTCAGTAATATGAATGCTATGTTACTTACATAGCATGTTTGTGGAAGCAGTTCCCTTTCCTGAAGCTAGTGAAAAGAAGGCATCTGACTACAAATAGTAACAAAGTTGGGGGAAAGCCTTCCCAGATGTTCTAATCCAAAAATGTATACCATTATGACATTCTTGGAATTCCAATTTGGTAAAAAGCAACAGTTTCATCATGAACATTATCGGTCCTAATTGTATGCTTTCCTATTAAAAGTTCGATTAAAAAATTCATACTCTGGTCTCTCTGCAGAAGAGCTATTAGCCATACAATATTTTGAATTTTAAAAGCTCCAAATTTTAAAGGTTTTTAAAAATCTAATTGTTGTTAAATACATGATTTGAAACTACAGCTATAATTGGCTAATTGCAGTCACAACCACTGGGCTGAGAGACCCTTTGGTAAAGGGGAAAATAATTTTGCCTTCTCTATAAACCCTTCCATAAAAGTAAAACTTTTATTATTTTTATTCTGTGAATTGGATTTTGGATACTTTTCTTTAGCAATTAAATTCAAACTGTGTATATAATTTTGAATTCTGCCTTATTCTTGAGTTATGTTTTAATAGTATAATTCTTTGTATAAATTCACTTTTGCACATTTATATTTAGTCAAGCGGCCAAAGGCACTATAATTAGGCATCTACTCACTGCATGTAGATTCTTACACACACACAAACACACACAGACACCCACCTCCACTCCACCCCCACCACACAATAGAAATTGAAGGCCTGGCCCCTACTAGTAAGGCATTTATAGTATTATACAACATTAAATGATGTTTAATATACAACGTTAAATGATGTACTGGAAAGTTAAGGGGAGACTATGCTATTGTTTGAGTTTAACACTGTTAAATATTATATTTAATTAGAGATGAATACTTGATATTCTTTATAGCTATAATTATCTGCTCTATTGTAAAAACACATTATGTCCCAGGCATTGCCATTCTGTACATACAAACTATCTCAGTTTAATTTGTAAATGTGAATTTCAGTAGTTCAATAGCTCTTTCCAACAGATGAAAAATGAGCTCTCAGTCCCATTCCCAAATTTCTTTTTTTCCTTAATGTCTTTGGGAGCCCACAGTATCTCACCTGTGATGATTAAAATGCCCATTAGTATGTATCTTTTGGCTTCTACTTAAACTCCATGTAGCTCCACAAATACAGAGATTTTTTTTTATTCTACCAGAATGGATATAGAATTCATTCTTTATTCCTCACTTAGAAGTGAACTGCAGAATAAATTCAGGTGACTTAATATAAATTTAGTTGGTATTCTAGAAGGTAAGGGGAGAGATAAAATATTTTAAGATATAATGGCTAAATGTGTCCAAATGTGATGAACAAGACTAAATAATAAATCTGAGATGCCTCAAGATATTTAAAGAAAACTGTATCAAGATGCATCATAATCAAATTTCTGAAAACTAGCAGTAAAGAGAAAATCTTAAAGGCAGCCAAGAAACCAATCAGGTTATGTGGAGAGGACCAAAGATCAGGATCATAACAGATTTCTTGTTTAAAAAAACAATGCAACTGGTAGAGGGAGAGCAACACTTCTAAAGTAAAGAAAATGCAAGTGTCTACCTAGACATGTATCCAGTAAAAGATATTTCAAAAATGAAGATAAAGTTAAGACTTCTAAAGACATTTAAGTCTGAAAAAATTTACCACCAGCAGACTCACATTACCAGAAATGTCAAAAGAAACTCTTCAGGAGGAAGAGAATGATACAAGGTAGAATTGTGAATCTATACCAAGATATGAAGAACGCTGAAAATGGTAATTAAGCCCTTTTTCTTATTAAAGACAGTTTAAATATAATTGTATTTTTATGAAAAAGAGTAACAGTGTAGTATGAGATGAATGTATACTGTTGCAAGGTTCTTCCAGAATACATGGAATGGTATAATAATACTTGAAGGTAGACTACTATAAGTATTTATATTATAAATCCTAAAGCCACCATAAAATAACAAAACACACAGATACAGAAATAAGCCCACAAAGGAGATTTAAAAAGTAAAACACACTCAACTGGGGAAAATAAGGCAGAGAGATGAACAAGAGAACAAAAAACAGATAGGGCTAATATAAAACAAATAAGTGGCACATTTCAACCTAGCCATATTAATAATCAGATTAGACATAAATGGTCTAAACACACTGTTTAAAATGCAGAGATTACCAAAGAGGATGAAATAGCCAATTAAAATCCCAACATTCTTTTTTGTAAAAAAGTGGCATACCGATTCTAAAATACATATTGATAGGCAAAAAATCTAAACTATGTAAATCAGCTTTGGAAAAAGACAGAGTTAGAGGATCAACAGTACCTGATTTCAGAATTTCTCGAAGTTGTTTAGGTATTCTAAGTCTTCAGTATATCCATATGAATGTTAGAATTACAATCCACATGTTCATCATATATAAAAATTAACTCAAAATGGATCATCAACCTTAATGTAAAATCTAAAACTATATATAACTATCGAAAATCTGAAACCATTAGACTTATGCCAGTAACCTTTGTGACCTCATGTTAGGCAAAAATTTATTAGATAAAATACCAAAAGCACAGTTCACAAAAGAGAAAATTCATAGACTGGACTTCATCAAAATTGAAAACTTCTGATCTTAAAAAGAAGAAAGTTTTTTAAAAAACTGAGAGAAAATGTTTGCAAATCGTGTATCTCATAAAGACTATGTATCTAGAACATATTTTAAATGCTCTCAAGAATCAATAATACAAACACAAATATTTTAAAATTGGGCAAAAATTTAAACAAACACTTCATCAAACAAGTTGCACTGTTGACTAGTAGGCATACTGATAGAAAAAGATGCTAACATCATTAGTCATTAGAGAAGTGCATATTAAAACTATGAGATGCCACTACATTTCTATTAAAATGGCTAAAATTAAAGCCTGACTATACCCAGTGTTAGGAAGAATGTAACTCTCACATACATGCAAAATGGTGTGAGTGCTTTGGAAATCAATTTGGGCTTTTCTTAAAAGTTAAATATCCACTTACTATATGATCCAGACATTCTACTCTAAGATACAAACATCTGTAAACCAGTGTCCTCTACAGCAGCTTTATTCTAATAGAAAAAAAAAAAAAATAGAAATCAACTCCAATGTCCCTCAACAAGTAAATACATACACGTATTTTGATATATTCATACCATGAAATGCTATTCAAAAACTAAAAAGGAACAAGTTATCAATTCATGCAACATCATGGATGGATCTTAAAATAATTATTGTCAATTAAGAAGATATATCCTCCCTCCCCACCAAAAACAAGGGAAAGAGCGTGGACTATATGGTTCTGCTTATATAAAAGCCTAGGAAATGCAAACCAGTGTATAGTGATAGAAAGAAGACCGTGGTTACCTGTTGCTTATGCTCACTTGGGTTTATGAGAGGGAGAAATAACAAAGGGGCATGAGGAAGCTTTGCAGTGTGATATATGTGTTTATTATTTTGATATTTGTGTTTATTATTATAATGGTTTCATGGGTATATATATAATTCCAAATTAACCAAATTTTGTACTTCAATAATGAAGGCTTTCTTCCGTGTCAGTTATACCTCAATAAAACTGTTAATAATAAAAGTAGTGGTTGTAACCGGTATCTATTATTGCTACTCTCTCCTGCCTTGTGCCGATTGAAGCTTGTTTTTGGTTAGACTCTTTTCTTGTGATTAATGCACTCCATAGGATAATTGAGGACCTCGTTGATAAGTGTTTTCTCTCATTCAGACTGTTTCTCATTCACCAGACATACTCATAAAAGTTTGGATCCCAAGAATGATTTTTGTTCAACATTTCCTACCATCTCTTTCCCCATTTCCCCCAAGAAATTCATGCTCTTATAAATTGATGTCTGCAATTACTTACTGTTTTTTTACCAAACTCAACATCTATAGCTCAGCCCTGACCAAAAGTAGATTTAACACAATACCATTACTTAAGGTACTAAATCATTTCTATCATTCATATGTAAATATATATATAAAATTATCTTCTATAATAGTGGTAGTTGCAAGACATGTAACCAACCATCCACTCAATGCAGTCACACAGTTTAACTTTGTGGTGTGTAAATTAATATCTATATGGGTTCAGTGACTCATCACGCTTGAAGTTCATAAGGCCATGAAAATAGATTTCAGTCTATAAACAGAACTCAATAAAAGCATATGTAAAAATGAAAGAGAACTGAAACTGAGTATTCCAGGACTTTAGTTTTACTCTTTGATAAACATGTACACAAATGCAATTGACTTCATATGTGTATTCATGCATGCATGCCCATATTCATTCACTCAGCAAATACTTATCAAACACCTTCCCTGGACCAGGTGTGGTGTTAGGCTCTGGAGAAAATGTTAAAACATTCATGTCCTTATTCAGATTATTTTAGAACAAGGTAAGGGATATGGGCATTAATCAGATAATCATGCTGTAAACTGTAAAATTATATATGGGACAGTGCTACAAAAGAAGTGTATTCTTTGTTATGAGTGTCTAAAACAGAGGTATTTGTCCTACTTAGAGTTGTCAGGGAAGGATTTCCTGAGTAAGGAAAGCTTGACCTGAGATAAAGTTAACCAGGCCACAAGAGGATGCAAAAGATTTTTAGGCAGAGGAAACAGATGGGACTAGACAAATGGTCAATGCATTGAGTGTACAGTGAAATACACCCTTTCCAGGCAGACCTAATCCTCTGCACTTATTGTTTGACCATCTAGAAGCAAAGTCATTGATAAGATACTCTGTGGCCCTAAAGGATAAATGAGCATCTCGATCCCTGTATTACTTCATAGAGCAAATCCCACTACCCACCCTCCAACTACATCAGTCTTTGTAATAAGCCATATAAATTTGTATAATATCAGGCACTGCATTTTGTGGTTGGTTGCTACAGGAGCCAGCATTAAATACTTAGGTTAATTTATAGGAATAGATTAGTTTATCTCTATACCCTTTTCCAATTGGAAAATGCTATGATTCAAATTTAGCATTTGAATATAAATATGGTCAAGTTCTTTCATAGTTTGTATTTTGTTGAGTCTCTCAAACAAGACTATAGACTTCATGGGTAAGCATTGCATTTCATTCATTTTCTTAAATCTACATAATAAACAACTGAGTAAATAACAGGTAGTCAATAAATGCTTGCTAAGCTATCAATCAATCTTTCTTTGTCATAGAGAAGTATTATTTCTTCATTGAACTATACTGATTTTCACTTGTAATTTTCAATATTTGCTGGAAAAAACACATTTGTATCTTCTAAGGAAACGCTTCCTGTGTGTTTCCTTAGAAGTCTTGGAGTAAATTTTTCTTATTTTTCTGAGGTTTGTAATGACAAAATCTGCAATTAAGATTATGTCCATAAAATGCTGAATGATTAATAACTTTAATAACATTAAACTTCTTTTAGTAGATAGCTAATAGCATTGGGATCAAAATATAAACCACAGCTTGTCATAATCACTTATGTTGAAAACGTGGCTTTATGTTGCATATCTTCCAAATCAAGTATAAAATTTCTTTCAGCCAAAAGTGCTTAGAAAAAAATAAATACAGCTATAAATCCAAAATGTAATTACCATGTTTGAGATTATAGCAAAGATCTGAAGGCATGTGATCAATTTGGCTTAATTATATAACATAAAATCTGGCTACTAATTTTTAAAAAATATACATCTTTCTTTCCAGAAACCAAAGGGATTTTTATGTCTAATAAAAGAAGTAAATGTATCAATTAACTGATTTTTTGGTAATGTTGTCATTTTCATTGAGAAATAGAACAAATTCAGTTTTTCTTAACTGTGGTAAAATACATATAAACATAAAATTTACTATCTTAGCCATTTTTAAGTGTACAGCTCAGTAGTATTAAATACATTCACAACGTTGTGCAATGAATCTTGAGAATTATTTTCAACTAGCAAAATTAAAATTCTAATCTCATTAAAAAACTTTCTATTCTCCTATCCCTCTACCCCCTGGCAGATACCATTCTACTTTTTGGCTCTATGAATTTGACTATTGTAGAGACTACATAAAAATGAAAACAGAGTGATTTTCTTAAAACAAGTAGATTTTTTGAGAGATTGTTATTCTGACTACCTTTGGCAGTGATTTGGTTTGGTTGACAGTATCCATGCTAATCACTTTCTAGCTTGCCTTGTCTACCTGAAAAATTTTTAAGGTAAAAATCACCAGTGTTACCACAAAAATTGTATTTCCGTGCTTCCCTTTTAGACAAGGCATTGTTGAGTGTTCTTCAAAAGGGACTGACTCAGCATGTGCCTTTTAATCTATTCTCTTCCTCACTTTTTTGATTCAAATACAGACATGATACCTACAGGTAGAATAGTCCTCTTTTTACTAGAAAGCGATAAGCATACACCAAGTGGCTGAGCAGAAACTGCCTGATGCCTGACAGCATCATGAAATCACCATACCTGTTCCTACCTACCTCTGGATTTTTTTTATTATGTGAGAAAAATAAGACATCTCAGACATAACGTAATTTGTCACTGACTTACCACTTTCTTCAGATAGAGTCATATGTAATGGATTCTTAAAATAGCTTACCCAGTGGTGAAAACCATGACCTCATACATTTCAGACACATATATGTAATATATATAATTTTAGTATTAGATACTATATATACACACATAATCTTGCCATTCATGGGTTGTTGAATATATAGCTGTATGCATGTTTCTTAGGTTAGAAATTTTAGTTGTAAATGAAGTGAAAACAGGAAGAATAAGACTCAAGTAAAATCATCTTGTTTGAATAACCACATTTCAGTGATATTTTTTTCTTTGTCATAGAATAAAATATAGAAGAGAATATTGTATACTGGATCTTCTTTCAATGAAAGCAAAAGAAATTGTAATGAATGTTAGAAAACCTTGTCAGGAGGTATATAAATCTATACGACCATTTTCTTCTGGCTAAAAGGAAACACCAAAGGCCCAATGGCTTTGTGCAATTCCTCAATGCCTGCCTCTTTCTAAATTCAAATAAAATCAATATTTGTTTGGAATCATTGATATCTTTGCAAAGTATAATGCTAGGTACAGTAGTAAAAAAAATTCTATAGCTGAGCTTCAGTCTTTGCTACCACATTGCTTTCCTACCACAATCTAAATTCAATATATGAGATAGAACAAAATAGTATTATTTGGTAAGGCATTTGAACATAAATTTTATATATGATCATTTAAAAAGTATACATAATCTAACATGTGGCTTGCATTTAGTAGATTGTCTAAAGTATTTATAAATAGAATAATAAAGTGGAAATAAATTGTTCTAGGAAGCACAGTAGGGGGCAATTAATGTTGCCTGAAGGATCTAAGATTATGGGTACTCGAACTGAGTTTAGATGAGTATGACTTTGACAATTGAATATCTTATCATTGGGAGATGGCTTTGGAAAATCTTTGAAGGGCATTTAAAGAATAAAAAATGATAAAGGTGTTAAAAATAAATTGTATATTTCAAGAATGCCAAATAGTCCACTGGGACTAGGTATGGATCAGTATATATAGGGAGATGCGGACTTAATGATAGGTAGAAGTTGTTTGATATTGGATTGTTTCTTCTGCAAGACTTTAGATATTCTCTAAGCAGTGGGAAAACATTAATTTTTTTTTCAAATAGAAGAGTGACCTAATCCTGCTTCTGTTTAGAAACATAACCTTGGGCGGTATGAGGATGCATGGGGACATCTAGGAGACAACAAATGCTTAGAAAAGAGATGCTGAGGGCTTCTTTTAAGGACTTATAGTTAAGAATATGAAGAAAAGGTGACTATATCAAGCAATAAGGCTAGAGATTCTAAGACAATGGCCAACCATTGGATGGATGGTAAGAATGGAAGGATTCATTTAAAGATGAAAATAAGTCATTTAGCTTTGGTTACTAGAAAGATGAGAAAATGAGACATAATAAACCTAAAAAATACAAAAGGAGGCAAAAATGTGGAAGGGAAAATACTGAATTCAGTTTTAGCCATGTACCATCAGAGGTGCCAGCAGGACACTGTATATAAATGCTCGGTAGAAAAGCTTGCTCTACATTGCTTGTTTTTAGGAATTCCAAGCAGGATGATATTATTAATAATGCCTGGATTTTTAGAAGACTTAATTTCTAATAATAACTATATTTATAATAGCATTTTCAAAATACCTTGCATTTATAATTTATAAAATTTTAAATATATTTTTACTTATTTCTGTTTAATTCTCACAATAATTATGTAAGAGCTTTGAGTCAAACATTATTATCCCAGTATTTTATTTTGTTTTATTTTATTTTATTTATTTATTTTTTTTGAGACGGAGTCTCGCTGTGTCGCCAAGGCTGGAGTGCAGTGGCGCAATCTCGGCTCACTGCAAGCTCTGCCTCCCAGGTTCACGCCATTCTCCTGTCTCAGCCTCGCAAGTAGCTGGGATTACAGGCGCCCGCCACCACTTCTGGCTAATTTTTTGTATTTTTAGTAGAGACGGGGTTTCACCGTGTTAGCCAGGATAGTCTCCATCTCCTGACCTCGTGATCCGCCCGCCTCGGCCTCCCAAAGTGCAGGGATTACAAGCGTGAGCCACCGCGCCCGGCCATCCCAGTATTTTAGAACAGTCAGCAAAGAGTGAGAGAAATAACATTATTTATAAAAGGACAGACAGCTAAGTATATGGTGAAGCTGCACCAAAGCATAAGTCTTTTGAATCCTAATTTAGGTATCTTTTCACTTTAGTATGTGACCTTGTGAACAAAAAGACAAGCAGGAAATTTTCAAACTCTTTTTGGTAATAGCAATAGTGTATCATAGAATACACAAAGTAATTTTTTGGAAAGGTTGTTATATGTATGTGAATATAAAGTAATGGAACAGTCTATATGTCTATGTCTATATATGCATGTATGAGTATATATGCACATACACATACAGATATGTGTGTATTTCTTCATTTACTTCAACCAAAACAATACATTATAGCAGATTGAGTGCAGAAGCAGATTGAGTGCAGAATGTTATGTTTTGAAAATATACTTATTTTATGAAAACATGTAATTAGTTTTTTTTTATTATTCTTTAAGTTTTAGGGTACATGTGCACAACGTACAGGTTAGTTACATATGTATACATGTGCCATGTTGGTGTGCTGCACCCAGTAAACTTTCAGTTTCGATTGCAAATACAGTAAACATTGAAAGCAAAAGCTCAATGATGGCTGGGTGTGGTGGCTCACGCCTGTAATCCCAGGACTTTGGGAGGTCGAGGCAGGTGGATCACTTGAGGTCAGAAGTTTGAAACCAAGCTGGCTAACATGGTGAAACCCCGTCTCTACTAAAAATACAAAAATTAGCTGGGCATGGTGGTGCATGCCTGTAATCCCAGCCACTCGGGAGGCTGAGGCAAGAGAATTGCTTGAACCCGGGAGGTGGAGGTTGTGATGAGCTGAGATTGCGCCACTGCGCTCCAGCCTGGGTGACAGTGCAAGACTCTGTCTAAAAAAAAAAAAAAAGAAAGAAAAAATGATGTTCTGAATTTTTACTAGTGAAACAGGCCCTGATACCAAAATATATAGGAAACATTATTATAAACGATCAGATGCTTTACATGTAGCCATTGCTTTTAACCCTCATGACAACTCTGTAAGGGATGAGACGTTATAGCTTGAGCCACAGAAAATACACATTAACTGTGTTCAGACCCGTGCACTACCACTTACTAGATGTGAATTCTAAGCAAATTATTTAACTCCTTTGTGCCTTGGTTTTATCATCCCTGCAATGATGATTAGGTATATGTAGCTGAGCTACCTCTAGTGAATCTAAGAACTATGCCATGGTTGAAATAGTTCACCCCAGGTACAGGCAGTAAAAGGGGTACACGAAAATTTACTAAAAGTGAGTTTGCTCTTTTTTTTATCTTCATGCACCAGCAATTCTAATCAATGTCAGTGATAAAATACTCATTCTGCAAAGCCTGTTGTGTTGGACCAAGTTCTATTGCCTGCACCTAGGGTGTACACCTTCAATTGTCCCACCTATGCAGTCAACTATGCCACTCTTAGATTTGCTAAAGTGGCCTCCCACTTCCAGAGCTCCCTATGGATCAGCGGCCAAGGCCTCTGTTTCAGAGGCTTCCCAGTTCAACCTCTCCTTCTTTTCTGTGCAATTTGCTCAGTGTCTTACAGAAGTTGTTCGTGAGAGCACAATCCAAAAATCCTCATGCATATTAAACTGAGAATCTGTTCCCTAGAAAATTTGACATAAGACAAGTAACTACTTCATGATCACACAGCAGAGAGTTTCAGCACCCCAAGTCAAATGCTGCCAAGACTGCAGTACACTTGTAACTGCATTAACTACTATCTTATTATACATATATATATATGTATATATATATACAATTCCTTGATATCTCTGATTCTTACAAAAAAAAATGATGACCAGCACTTCAGTGAGGCAAGATAGCTAGATTTTCCCTTTGGCCTGATATCCAGCCAAGAACTTTGGTCACTAATGATTAAAGGAACAAGGGTAACCTATATTCTGAATAAGTGACCAGAAGCCATTTTGAGTGGCAAACTTCTCATTCTGCAAAAGTTCTGAGTAATCACAAAGAAACAAAGATTCTAGATCAGGGAGTAAACTTCAACATTTCATCTCATTAGCAGAACACTTTTCCTTGATTCCCCTTTTTAAACTGTATTCTGAGTGCCAGCTGCCAGGTCTATGCTAATTTCCCTGCAAAAACAAGAGACTGTGATCTTGTAGACCCTGATGGGTTATCAAACCATCAGCTAGGCCTTGCAATGCCTCATGCAGAATGCCTGCTTTATTTCTTTTGGTTAAAAAACACATTTTCTAATATTTAAGTGTCAAGGCATTGGAATTTTTACTTTTACTTTTTCAAATCATAAGGAAGAAATGTTAATACACATAACTCCTCTGTAACAGAGCTCTATTATTTTATTTCTTTTATATCACTTGCAGTTACTGTTTTTCAAGTTTATTTGTTAAAGAGTTTATTGTATTTCTGGCTCCATTAATGTAAACTTCATGAGTGTAATGATCTATTCCATCGTTTTGAAGTTGCTGGAATAGTGCATGAAACACAGTTGGTGCTCAATAAATGCTTGTTTGATAAAGGCGTATCCCCAAAAGAAGTGATTGACCATAAATTAATGTGGGTCTACATTCTGAGATGTTGGTTTAGAAATTTGGAAGAAAAGCCTCTGCTTTCTTCTTTATTTTTCAGCCTATAAATTTTTATTCATTCCTTATTCTTCACAGGCACTGTGTTTAGCATTGGATTTAAGGTGGCAGATGTAATGGGTATAATCCCTGTTTTGAGAACTTCAGTAGAACACATAATATATTTTGTAAACTATAGCTGTGCGATTTTATTAAGATTTTGATGGAAATTCTAGTGGCTAATATGTCAACACTTTTAGGTAACATTTGATTATATGACAACTACAGATCAAGATGTATTGCATCAATGCAATGTGCTAGCCATTGTGTTAAGACTTCAATAAAGTATTGAATTTTAATCCTAAAATATACTCTGAGACATAGACATTATTATCTCAATTTTTCCTAAGGAGAAAATAATGGAGCTTCATATAATGTAAGTGACTTGCTTCTCCTCACTTAGTAAGTTTCCAAAACAGAATTGAGAGCTGGAACCCAGGACTTACGCTCAACCCATGAATTTTCAGCCACCTTCAACCCGGAGAAGGAATTTAAACCTACAAAAAGTGATAACTTGGGAAACTCTGGTTTTTGAGATTATTGAAATAAAAATATGACTATCCACTTGAACTTTCAATTTGAAAAAAAAGTCCTTTTAATTTTTATACCACAAGTTTTCATGAAATGCTTAGTAGTGACAAGTACTCTGAAATAATGACTGCTTTCAGATGGTTTATATATTTCTTCAGGTCATAAGTTTAATCAGATATTATGTTAATATAGTATGAATTAAACATATTCTATGAAGGGAGACATGTAGTGATTAATATGTAATCAAAAGGTGCTCAACACCATTAGTCACCAAGGAAATGTAAATTAAAGTCACAATGAGATACCATTGCACACCATTTCAGAATGGTGAATTAAAAAGACAATAACATGGACAACACCAAAATATTGGAAGGCTATGGTATAACAATAACCCTCATACATTGTTAGTAGCAGTGTAAAATGGTACATTTAGAAAAACATTCTGACAGTTTCTTATAAAATCAAATCTACCATATCCTATGATTCGGCAATCCACTTGTAGGTGCTTACTCAATATATATGTAGTCATGTGATTACAAAAAGATATATGAAATAATGTTCATAGAAGCTTTATTTATCAGAGCTGAAAACTGGAAAGATACCAGGAGAATTGGCAAACATACTGGAATATTTATACAATGGAATACTACCCAATATGAAAAGGAATGAACCACCAATATAAAACATAGATGAATCTCAAAAACATTATGTTGAAAGAAAGTAGCCTGACACAAAATATTGCAAACAATATGATTCCATGTCCATTAGGTTCTAGAACAGGCTACATTAATCTATTATAAAAATGATCAGAACAGTGATTTCTATGGAAGGTTGAGTGGGAGGATTGACGGAGAAAGAACTTAAGGTCTATCTCAGACTCTAGAATAAGAATAATACTCTGTATCTCTACAGTTGTTTTTGTTACATTGTTGTGTATACTTATCAAAATTCATCAAAATGGTATACTTAAAACTTGTGGATTTCAGTGTAGGTGACATGGTTTTGCTGTGTCCCCACCCACATCTCACCTTGAATTGTAGAATTCCCATGTGTCAAGGGTGGGGTCAGGTGGAGATAATTGAATCATGGGGGCCATTTCCCCCATACTGTTCTCCTGGTAGTGAATAATTCTCAGGATATCTGATAGTTTTATAAACAAGAATTCCCCTGCACAATTTCTCTTACTTGCCACCATGTAAGACATGCTTTTGCTTCTCCTTTTCCTTCCACCATGATTGTGAGGCCTCCCTAGCCATGTGCAACTGTGAGTACATTAAACCTCTTTCTTTTATAAATTACCCAGTCTCAGGTATTCTTTATTAGCAGCATAAGAACAGACTGATACAGTTGATATTTGGTAGTGAGGTGCTGCTCTAAAGATATCAGAAAATGTGGAAGTGACTTTGGACCTGGGTAATAACAGGCAGAGGTTGGAGCAGTTTGGAGGGCTCAGAAGAAGATAAGAAAATACGGGAAAGTTTGGAACTTCCCAGAGACTTGGAGGGCTCAGAAGAAGATAGGAAAATATGAGAAAGTTTGGAACCTCCTAGAGATTTGCTGAATGGCTTTGAGCAAAATGCTGATAGAGATATGGACAATAAAGTATAGGCTGAGGTGGTCTCAGATGGTGATGAGGAACTTCTTGGGAACTGAAGGAAAGGTTTGTTTTGCAGAGACTGGCAGCATTTTGCCCCTGCCCTAGAGATATGTGGAGCATTGAACTTGAGAGAGATGATTTAGGGTATCTGGCAGAAGAAATTTCTAAGTGGCAAAGTGTTCAAGATGAAGCAAAGCATTAAAGTTTGAAAAATTTGCAGCCTAACGATGCAATAGAAAAGAAAAACCCATTTTCTGGGGAGAAATTCAAACCCACAGCAGAAATTTGCATGAGTAATGAGAAGCCAAACGCTAATCACCACAGCAATGGGGAAAATATCTCCAGGGCATGTCAGAGACCTTCACAGTTACCCTTCCCATCACAGGTCCTGAGCCTAGGAGAAAAAAAAAAAGTGGTTTTCTTGGCAGAGGCCAGAGCCCCCTTACTTTGTGCAGTCTTGGGACTTGGTGCCATGTGTCCCAGCCATACCAGCCATGGCTAAAATGGCCTAAGGTACAGCTCAGGCTATGGCTTCAGAGGGTGCAAGCTTCAAGTCTTGGCAGCTTCCACGTGTTGTTGGTCCTGCAGGTGTGCAGAATGCAAGAATTCACGTTTGGGAACCTCCACCTAGATTTCAGAGTATGAAAGGAAATACCTGGATATCCAGGCAGAGGTGTGTTGCAGGGATGGAGCCCTCATGGAGAACATCTTCTAGGGCAGTGCAGAAGAAAAATGAGGGGTTGCAGGCCCCACACAGAGTTCCCACTGGGGCACTGCCTAGTGGAGATGTGAGAAGAGGGCCACCATCCTCCAGATCCCAGAATGGTAGATCCACAGACAGCTTTTACCAGGCACCTAGAAAAGATGCAGACACTCAACGCAAGCCCATGAAAGCAGCTGGGAAGGGAGCTCTACCCTGCAAAGACACAGGGGTAGAGATTCCCAAGGCCATGGGAGCCCACCTCTTGCATCAGCAAGACCTGGATGTGAGACATGGAGTCAAAGGAGATTGTTTTGGAGTTTTAAGATTTGACAGCCTTGTTGAATTTCAGACTTGCATGGGGCCTGTAGCCCCTTTGTTTTAGCCAATTTGTCCCATTTAGAATAGGCATTATTTACCCAATGCCTGTACCTCCATTGTTTCTAGGAAGTAACTCACTTGCTTTTTATTTTACAGTCTCATAGGCAAAAGGGACTTGCCTTGACTCAAATGAGACTTTGGACTGTGGACTTTTGAGTTAATACTAAAATGAGTTAAGGCTTTGGGGGACTGTGGGGAAGTCATGATTGGTTTTGAAATGTGAGGACCTAAGATTTGGGAGGGGCCAGGGGTGGAATGATATGGTTTGGCTGTGTCCCCACCCAAATCTCACCTTGAATTGTAATAATCCCCATGTGTCAAGTGCAGGGCCGGGTGGAGATAATTGAATCATAGGGGCTATTTCCTCCATACTGTTCTTCTGGTAGTAAATAAGTCTCCAGAGATCGAATAGTTTTATAAATGAGAGTTCTTCTCAATCTGTCTTGCCTGCCTGTCTTAACATGCCTTTGCTTCTCCTTTGCCTTTCACCATGATTGTGAGACCTCTCCAGCTATGTGGAACTTTGAGTCCATTAACCTTCTTTCTTTTATGAATTACCCAGTCTGAGGTATGTCTTTATGAGCAGCATAAGAACAGACTAATACAATAGGTAAATGTTACCTGAAAAAAAAAAGCAAATATTTAACTCTACTTAATAATATACAAACCACATGTACGGGGACAAAGTATACTTATATTTGCAACTTACTTTGGACTGTATCATGGAATAAGATGGATGAAAGGGAGATGGATGTATGGATAGACATGTGCTCCCTGTACAATTATTTCAACTTTTCTGTATGTTTCAATATTTTCATAATAAAATGTTAGAAAAAATAAGAATTTGCTTAAGTCCTCTAATATTGGAATTCTTGACTCTCTCAAACAGAATTAATCCCATATTCTTCTCTATGTCTATGAGTCATAGGAAATTGGGATGCTAAGCAAGAATTATTTGAATCTTTTTTTATTATATATTTATTGCTTAAGTATGTTACCTAAATGATGAATCAGTTGTTGTATTATGAATTATTTATAAGTCGGTCACTTCTATGGCTATTTAGCACTCTCCTCTGTACCACAGTTAGTTATATTAATATTTATGCTGCTACTAGGCTGTAGTATTTTGAGACCAGGGGCTATTTGTATGTATTTTTCTGTTTGCAACATTTAACGCACTGTTTTATATACAGTTGGTACCCTAAAATTATTTGTTAAACATAATAACATTATGATCATTGTTCACTTTTTTTACCTGCCTATATGTCACTTTTTTCTTAACAGATGAGTCCTTCTATTCAGCCTTCCCAATCTTTATGATATTTTCTGAATTTCTAGAAAAATAGAACTGAAGTAATTTTTAATTAAAAGAGCAGTTTTGATTTTATGGGTAAAACTCCTGATCGTTGTTTGGATTGCATATAGTGCTGTTCCATGTGAGAAATAATGGTTGCTCATATGTATTGTGTTAATGCCTTTTCTTTTTTTTTTTTTATTATGCTTTAGGTTTTAGGGTACATGTGCACAATGTGCAGGTTTGTTACATATGTATCCATGTGCCACGTTGATTTCCTGCACCCATTAACTCGTCATTTAGCATTAGGTATATCTCCTAATGCTGTCTCTCCCCCCTCCCCCAACCCCACAACAGTCCCCGGAGTGTGATGTTCCCCTACCTGTGTCCATGAGTTCTCATTGTTCAATTCCCACCTATGAGTGAGAACATGCGGTGTTTGGTTTTTTGTCCTTGCGATAGTTTACTGAGAATGATGTTTTCCAGTTTCATCCATGTCCCTACAAAGGATATGAACTCATCCTTTTTTATGGCTGCATAGTATTCCATGGTGTATATGTGCCACATTTTCTTAATCCAGTCTATCGTTGTTGGACATTTGGTGGTTCCAACTCTTTGCTATTGTGAATAGTGCCGCAATAAACATACGTGTGCATGTGTCTTTATAGCAGCATGATTTATAGTCCTTTGGGTATATACCCAGTAATGGGATGGCTGGGTCAAATGGTATTTCTAGTTCTAGATCCCTGAGGAATCACCACACTGACTTCCACAATGGTTGAACTAGTTTCCAGTCCCACCAACAGTGTAAAAGTGTTCCTATTTCTCCACATCCTCTCCAGCACCTGTTGTTTCCTGATTTTTTAATGATGGCCATTCTAACTGGTGTGAGATGGTATCTCACTGTGGTTTTGATTTGCATTTCTCTGATGGCCAGTGATGATGAGCATTTCTTCATGTGTTTTTTGGCTGCATAAATGTCTTCTTTTGAGAAGTGTCTGTTCATGTCCTCTGCCCACTTTTTGATGGGGTTGTTTGTTTTATTCTTGTAAATATGTTTGAGTTCATTGTAGATTCTGGATATTAGCCCTTTGTCAGATGAGTAGGTTGCAAAAATTTTCTCCCATTCTGTAGGTTGCCTGTTCACTCTGATGGTAGTTTCTTTTGCTGTGCAGAAGCTCTTTAGTTTAATGAGATCCCATTTGTCAATTTTGGCTTTTGTTGCCATTGCTTTTGGTGTTTTAGACATGAAGTCCTTGCCCACGCCTATGTCCTGAATGGTATTGCCTAGGTTTTCTTGTAGGATTTTAATGGTTTTAGGTCTATCATGTAAGTCTTTAATCCATCTTGAATTAATTTTTGTATAAGGTGTAAGGAAGGGATCCAGTTTCAGCTTTCTACCTATCGCTAGCCAGTTTTCCCAGCACCATTTATTAAATAGGAAATCCTTTCCCCATTTCTTGTTTTTGTCAGGTTTGTCAAAGATCAGATAGTTGTAGATATGTGGCATTATTTCTGAGGGCTCTGTTCTGTTCCATTGATCTATGTCTCTGTTGTGGTACCAGTACCATGCTGTTTTGGTTACTGTAGCCTTGTAGTATAGTTTGAAGTCAGGTAGGGTGATGCTACAGCTTTATTCTTTTGGCTTAGGATTGACTTGGCGATGCAGGCTCTTTTTTGGTTCCATATGAACTTTAAAGTCGTTTTTTCCAATTCTGTGAAGAAAGTCATTGGTAGCTTGATGGGGATGGCATTGAATCTATAAATTACCTTGGGCAGTATGGCCATTTTCACAATATTGATTCTTCCAACCCATGAGCATGGAATGTTCTTCCATTTGTTTGTATCCTCTTTTATTTCATTGAGCAGTGGTTTGTAGTTCTCCTTGAAGAGGTCCTTTACATCCCTTGTAAGTTGGATTCCTAGGTATTTTATTCTCTTTGAAGCAATTGTGAATGGGAGTTCACTCATGATTTGGCTCTCTGTTTGTCTGTGATTGGTGTACAAGAATGCTTGTGATTTTTGTACATTGATGTTGTATCCTGAGACTTTGCTGAAGTTGCTAATCAGCCTAAGGAGATTTGGGGCTGAGACGATGGGGTTTTCTAGATATACAATCATGTCATCTGCAAACAGGGACAATTTGACTTCCTCTTTTCCTAATTGAATACCCTTTATTTCCTTCTCCTGCCTGACTGCTCTGGCCAGAACTTCCAGCACTATGTTGAATAGGAACGGTGAGAGAGGGCATCCCTGTCTTGTGCCAGTTTTCAGAGGGAATGCTTCCAGTTTTTGCCCATTCAGTATGATATTGGCTGTGGGTTTGTCATAGATAGCTCTTATTATTTTGAGATACATCCCATCAATACCTAATTTACTGAGAGTTTTTAGCATGAAGGGTTGTTGAATTTTGTCAAAGGCCTTTTCTGCATCTATTGAGATAATCATGTGGTTTTTGTCTTTGGTTCTGTTTATATACTGGATTACATTTATTGATTTGCATATGTTGAACCAGCCTTGCATCCCAAGGATGAAGCCCACTTGATCATGGTGGATAAGCTTTTTGATGTGCTGCTGGATTCGGTTTGCCAGTATTTTATTGAGGATTTTTGCATCAATGTTCATCAAGGATATTGGTCTGAAATTCTCTTTTTTGGTTATGTCTCTGCCAGGCTTTGGTATCAGGACGATGCGGCTTCATAAATTGTGTTAGGGAGGATTCCCTCTTTTTCTATCGATTGGAATAGTTTCAGAAGGAATGGTACCAGTTCCTCCTTGTACCTCTGGTAGAATTCGGCTGTGAATCCATCTAGTCCTGGACTCTTTTTGGTTGGTAAGCTATTGATTATTGCCACAATTTCAGAACCTGTTATTGGTCTATTCAGAGATTCCACTTCTTCCTGATTTAGTCTTGTGAGGGTGTATTTGTCGAGGAATTTATCCATTTCTTCTAGATTTTCTAGTTTATTTGCGTAGAGGTGTTTGTAGTATTGTCTGATGGTAGATTGTATTTCTGTGGGATCGGTGGTGATATCCCCTTTTTCATTTTTTATTGCGTCTATTTGATTCTTCTCTCTTTTCTTCTTTATTAGTCTTGCTAGCGGTCTATCAATTTTGTTGATCTTCTCAAAAAACCAGCTCCTGGATTCATTAATTTTGTGAAGGGTTTTTTGTGTCTCTATTTCCTTCAGTTCTGCTCTGATTTTAGTTATTTCTAGCCTTCTGCTAGCTTTTGAATGTGTTTGCTCTTGCTTTTCTAGTTCTTTTAATTGTGATGTTAGAGTGTCAATTTTGGATCTTTCCTGCTTTCTCTTGTGGGCATTTAGTGCTATAAATTTCCCTCTACACACTGCTTTGAACGTGTCCCAGAGGTTCTGGTATGTGGTGTCTTTGTTCTCGTTGGTTTCAAAGAACATCTTTATTTCTGCCTTCATTTCATTATGTACCCAATAGTCATTCAGGAGCAGGTTGTTCAGTTTCCATGTAGTTGAGTGGTTTTGAGTGAGTTTCTTAATCCTGACTTCTAGTTTGATTGCACTGTGGTCTGAGAGACAGTTTGTTATAATTTCTGTTCTTTTCCATTTGCTGAGGAGAGCTTTACTTCCAACTATGTGGTCAATTTTGGAATAGGTGTGGTGTGGTGCTGAAAAAAATGTATATGCTGTTGATTTGGTGTGGAGAGTTCTGTAGATGTCTATTAGGTCCACTTTGTGTAGAGCTGAGTTCAATTCCTGGATATCCTTGTTAACTTTCTGTCTCGGTGATCTGTCTAGTGTTGACAGTGAGGTGTTAAAATCTCCCATTATTATTGTGTGGGAGTTTAAGTCCCTTTGTAGGTCACTCAGGACTTGCTTTATGAATCTGGGTACTCCTGTGTTGGGTGCATATATATTTAGGATAGTTAGCTCTTCTTGTTGAATTGATCCCTTTACCATTATGTAATGGCCTTCTTTGTCTCTTTTGATCTTTGTTGGTTTAAAGTCTATTTTATCAGAGACTAGGATTGCAACCCCTGCCTTTTTTTGTTTTCCATTTGCTTGATAGATCTTCTTCCATCCCTTTATTTTGAGTCTATGTGTGTCTCTGCACGTGAGATGGGTTTCCTGAATACAGCACGCTGATGGGTCTTGACTCCTTATCCAGTTTGCCAGTCTGTGTCTTTTAATTGGAGCATTTAGCCCATTTACATTTAACGTTAATATTGTTATGTGTGAATCTGATCCTGTCATTATGATGTTAGTTGGTTATTTTGCTCGTTAGTTGATGCAGTTTCTTCCTAGCCTCGATGGTCTTTACAATTTGGCATGTTTTTGCAGTGGCTGGTACTGGTTGTTCCTTTCCATGTTTAGTGCTTCCTTCAGGAGCTCTTTTAGGGCAGGCCTGGTGGTGACAAAATCACTGAGCATTTGCTTGTCTGTAAAGTATTTTATTTCTCCTTCACTTATGAAGCTTAGTTTGGCTGGATATGAAATTCTGGGTTGAAAATTCTTTTCTTTAAGAATGTTGAATATCGGCCCCCACTCTCTTCTGGCTTGTAGAGTTTCTGCCGAGAGATCAGCTGTTAGTCTGATGGGCTTCCCTTTGTGGGTAACCCGACCTTTCTCTCTGGCTGCCCTTAACATTTTTTCCTTCATTTCAACTTTGGTGAATCTGACAATTATGTGTCTAGGAGTTGCTCTTCTTGAGGAGTATCTTTGCGGCGTTCTCTGTATTTCCTGAATCTGAATGTTGGCCTGCCTTGCTAGGTTGGGGAAGTTCTCCTGGATAATATCTTGCAGAGTGTTTTCCAACTTGGTTCCATTCTCCCCGTCATTTTCAGGTACACCAATCAGACGTAGGTTTGGTCTTTCCACATAGTCCCAAATTTCTTGGAGGCTTTGTTCATTTCTTTTTATTCTTTTTTCTCTAAACTTCCCTTCTCTCTTCATTTCATTCATTTCATCTTCCATCAGCGATACCCTTTCTTCCAGTTGATCGCATCTGCTACTGCGGCTTCTGCAATCTTCGCATAGTTCTCGAAACTTGGCTTTCAGCTCCATCAGCTCCTTTAAGCCCTTCTGTCCATTGGTTATTCTAGATATCCATTCTTCTAATTTTTTTTTCAAAGTTTTTAATTTCTTTGCTATTGTTTTGAATTTCCTCTCGTAGCTCAGAGTAGTTTGATCATCTGAAGCCTTCTTCTCTCAACTCGTCAAAGTCATCCTCCATCCATCTTTGTTCCGTTGCTGGTGAGAAACTGCGTTCCTTTGGAGGAGGAGAGGTGCTCTGTTTTTTAGAGTTTCCAGCTTTTCTGCTCTGTTTTTTCCCGATCTTTGTGGTTTTATCTACTTTTGGTCTTTGATGATGGTGATGCACAGATGGGTTTTTGGTGTGGATGTCCTTTCTGTTTGTTAGTTTTCCTTCTACCAGACAGGACCCTCAGCTGCAGGTCTGTTGGAGTTTACTAGAGGTCCACTCCAGACCCTGTTTGGCTGGGTGTCAGCAGCGGTGGCTGCAGAACAGCGGATTTTCGTGAGACCACAAATTCAGCTGTCTGATAGTTCGTCTGAAAGTTTTGTCTCAGAGGAGTACCCGGTTGAATGAGGTGTCAGTCTGTCCCTACTGGGGGGGTGCCTCCCAGTTAGGCTGCTCAGGGGTGAGGGACCCACTTTAGGAGGCAGTCTGTCCGTTCTCAGATCTCCAGCTGCGTGCTGGGAGAACCACTACTCTCTTCAAAGCTGTCAGTCAGACAGGGACATTTAATTCTGAGGAGGTTCCTGCTGAATTTTTGTTTGTCTGTGCCCTGCCCCCAGAGGTGGAGCCTACAGAGGCAGGCAGGCCTCCTTGAGCTGTGGTGGGCTCCACCCAGTTCGAGCTTCCTGGCTGCTTTGTTTACCTAAGCAAGCCTGGGCAATGGCGGGCGCCCCTCCCCCAGCCTCGCTGCCGCCTTGCAGCTTGATCTCAGACTGCTGTGCTAGCAATCAGCGAGACTCTGTGGGCATAGGACCCTCCGAGCCAGGTGCGGGACACAGTCTCCTAGTGTGCCGTTTTCCAGGCCCGTTGGAAAAGCGCAGTATTGGCGTGGGACTGACCCGATATTCCAGGTGCCGTCTGTTACCCTTTTCTTTGACTAGGAAAGGGAACTCCCTGACCCCTTGCGCTTCCCGAGTGAGGCAATGCCTCGCCCTGCTTTGGCTCGTGCACAGTGCGCTGCACCGACTGTCCTGCATACACTGTTTGGCACTCCCTAGTGAGATGAAACCGGTACCTCAAGCAGAAATGCAGAAATCACCCGTCTTCTGTGTCGCTCAGGCTGGGAGCTGGAGACCGGAGCTGTTCCTATTTGGCCATCTTGGCTCCACCCTCCCTTAATGCCTTTTCAACAATTATTCTTACCTACAGGTGGAAGGACTTTCTGATTACCTTCCAAAATATTTGTCAGATTTCTTAGGAAGATTTTTTATAATAGTTTCTCTACTAAACACTGGTTTTAAACAATATGGCTGTTCCTCAAAAAATTAAAAATAAAATACCGTATGAACTAGCAATCCCAATCCTGAGTATATATTAAAAATATAAAATCAGTATGTCAAAAATGTCTCCACTCCTATGTTTATTGCAGCATTATTTACAGTAGCCAAGATATGGAATCATTTTGTGTCCAACAACAGACGAATGGATAAAGAAAATGTAGTAAGTGTACACAATGGAATGCTGTTAAGCCATAAAATGAATGAAATCCTGTCATTTGCAAAAATAGGCATGGACCTGAAGGACGTAATGTTAAGTGAAATAAGCCAGACACAGAAATACAAATACTTCATGATCTCACATGGAATTGAAAAAATGGAGTTGATATCCAGAGAATAGAAAGAACAGTGGTTACCAGAAATTAAGAGTCCAGGTATGTGGGAGGAGGGAGAAAGCGGAGGATAGGCTGATGTTGGTCAGTGGGTACAAAGTTACAATTAGATAGGAGGAATAAATCTGGTGTTCTGTTGCACAGAAGCGTGATGCTAATTAAAGGTAAGGTGTTTTACGAAATAGCTAGAAATAGCTAGAAGGGAGGTTTTTGAATATTCTCATTGCAAAAAAGTGATAAATGCATGAAGTGATGAATATGATAAATACTCGGATCATTATACAACATATGTATTAAAACATCAAAGTGTACTCCATAAATATGCACAATTACAATGTGTCAATTAAAAAAATACCAGCTTGGTTTTTATATGATTCTGAGGACCTCATTGCAGAAACAACCACTGAAGCATCATCTCGGTTGTTGGTGAACTTGCTTGCAGTCATCAGTGAGGTGACTTTTAGCTTCAGCGCTAGTTGGTTCAGGAAGTAATTTGTAAATGATAATAGATACAATTATTTAGGTAACCATGATTATCATGACAAAAGAAAGGAGCTGGTAATAACCTGTGATTTCAAATCTAAGGAAAAGAAAGAAAATACAGATGAAAGAGAATATAACGATTCTGTTTTGAATTAAGTTCAAACGTATGTCAAATATATATATATATATATATTCATCCTGTTGAGTATCATGTCTAGGATACAAAAAAGCATGGAACATGGACTCTGTCCTTGATGGGCATATTTCAGTGCAAGAGGAGAAAACAGTCACCCCATAGAACAAGAAAACTTGTCATGTTACTACAGTTAGGACCTTTCTAATTCACTCACCTGTAACTTTCATAGAAAAGACCAATTTTTCATTCGTTGGAGGTTTAAGGTGGTTTTCAGAAGCTATTTTCAAAGTAGATAAAAGGAAAATTCTTATTTCCTCACAGCTCTGTCTCTGAAGTGTGGTTGTTGCTAAAACCACATCTGTCCTAGAGAGTATCCCTGAAATGAACTAGAAGTTGTACCCACAATCTCTGAAAGGTGGCACTATGAGTCTGGACGAATTCATGATGGAAGAAAGAAGTGTGGGGAAAGAAAATATGGGAATTTTTAGTAGACAAGTACAGGAATATTGGTAAAATGGTTTTATTTTCTTACATACATAGTCACTGCTCAGTACCAAATAATAGTGACAGCTCATTCCATAAATATATGATTTTAATGAGGTTAGGTACATATTATGTTTCAGTTTTATAGATTAAAAATCTATTAAACTTTTTATGAAATGGTCTACTAATAATAATTTCATCAATATCCATATGGTTATTTCTTAATAAATATGAATTTAGATTAATAAAAATTTTAGATTAATATTTTAAGGATTTTAAGTATGTCACTAAACACATAAATAGACATCGATACAATGGCTTCCTTTCTTATTTAGTATTAGTAAGTCAGTACAGCAGAGTGAATAAGAATGTCTTCTCTGCAGCTCAACTCCCTGACTTCGAATTCCATGTGGAGAGTTAATAGCTGTGTTAATTTGAGTGAGTTAATTTACTTCTTTCTGGCTTAAATTTCTTATCTACAATGGAATGTGTAATATTGGCGTGAGGATTTACAAGTTTATGTGTGCATATATGTAATATTTTCTCTATATATCCATAGACGTATATATCTACAAATAAATATATATGTGTGTACACACATATGTATATATGTATATATGTATAAGTGCATACATGTATACATTTATATGTAGATATATATATATTTACATTGTGTATATAAAATCTTTGTTTTCTGGCACCTAGTAAATAATTGAATAGTAATGCTTGCTATACAGATATAGGCACAAAATATTATATATATAAACATTATATATATCTTAGATCATTGCCTGGCATATATTTGCTACTATTACTTGCTATTTAAAAAGTATATGTATGTATGTAACATTATGAATTGCGTATGTAATATATATATCTAACATGTATATATGCACTTATATGTGATATTTCATATCTATATATAGATAGGTATAAAATATATATATTCATTTATAGGCACAAAATATATATGCATTTATATTTTAGAACATTGTATGACACATTGTAATTACTTTCTATTATTATTTAATAATAGCAATGTGATGAGAAGAATACATATACATCTGGAAAATATTAGATTTTTAAAAAACAATTTATGAAAATACAATGTAATTCTGTTCAATATAATTAGAGTTGCTCCTACCCTTTCCATTTGGTTGTTTTTAGCAGCTTGAAATAACATAGCCTGCTTTTAAGGCTAATTATTTTAAATATTGGCTAATCATGGCAAAATTTAAGTTACCAGGGCCAATTTGCCCAGCAAATTTAGATACCTGCGTATTTGACATCTACATTTGAATGTCTAATATCCATCTCAAAATGGATATGTGTAAATAAAACTATTGATTATCTGCACCCCATGGCCTGTTCTTCAGTATTCTCTGTTTTTTTAATTGTCACCACCACCCATCAAGTTGGTAAGGTTCCAAACCGTAGATTAATCATTGACTCTTTTCTTTTGCATCCTAAATCCAGTCAATCCATTGGTGAGATCCAGTTAGCTCTACATGCATATACTATACATAGATAATTCATGAATTTCATCCATTTTTGCTACCGCTTGGGTACAAGGCCACTAACACATTTACCTTACACCTGGAACCACGGGAACATAGTCACTGTATCTCCACTTCACCCTGCAGATTCCTCTCCACAAACAGCTATCTTAAAAAAAAAAAAAAAAAAAAAAAGGAGAGAGAGAGAGGGCCGGGCGCGGTGGCTCACGCCTATAACCCCAGCACTTTGGGAGGCCGAGGCGGGCAGATCACGAGGTCAGGAGATCGAGACCATCCTGGCTAACATGGTGAAACCCCATCTCTACTAAAAATACAAAAAAAAATTAGCTGGGCATGGTGGCGGGCACCTGTAGTCCCAGCTACTCGGGAGGCTGAGGCAGGAGAATGGCGTGAATCCAGGAGGTGGAGCTTGCAGTGAGCCGAGATCGCCACTGCACTCTAGCCTGGGAGACACAGCGAGACTCTGTCTCAATAAAAAAAAAAAAAAGAGAGAGAGAGAGAAAGTAAGGAAAAATCAGAGAATGTCACTTCACTGCTCAAATCCCTCCAGTGATTTCCCATTGCAGTTAAAATAAAATCTAAACCTATGAGTGCTTAACGGACGTAAACCCAAGGCTCTTCTCACTTCATTGCCTTTGACTCTCCCTCTCACTTTCTAGGTTCCAGCTACATGTTGATGTTCTGAGAACATGCCCAGTATGTTCCTACCTCATACATAGCTTAGCTCTTGTATTTGCTCTTACCTCTATCTGGATCACTTTTCTCCTGGTTGTCTTAACACCTGACTCAATTTTTTCCTTCAAATCTCAGCTTAAATGTCAACCCCTGAAAGAATCTTTCCTAACTACAATATTGCACCTTTGTCATTTTTAATTCCCTTACCTTAGTTATCTTCATAACATTTATTATTAATGACATATTTAGTATTTATTTGTTTGTTTAATATTTATCATCTCAGTAGAATATAAATTAAACTCTATGAGGGAAAGGACTTAATGTTTGATATACTGCAATGGCCCTGTGCTTAGTTAAGCCCCTTGCCCATGGTAGATGGAAAACAAATATTTATTCATGAATGAAGAAATGACTGCTAAATTCCAGTGTATGTAAATCATCACAACATTGAAAAGTAGTTTGTTGAAGTGGTGGTGGTGATTGTGGTTACAGTGGAGATTAAATAAAACTTACGACATAGTGTCCACTATTCAAGACTTGTTTTCCTATGATTCTAAAATTATCTAACCATGAAGCATTAAACTGATTTGTGAAAAAATATCTGTAAGATGAGCTGATTTATTCACTATTATCTACACCATTTCCCTAGAGTTTAAATGGAAAGTGATTAGTGAAAGCAATTTCAAAAGAAGCAGCAAGAACCGGAACAGGTTGTTTTCTTAGTTATGAAATAAACCTATACCTTTAAATATTAATAATTTCCCTGTGATAATTTATAAAGTAATACTTAAGGTTCATAATATCGATAAATATTTTAGTTTTTTAATTGTTTTGAGATCATTAATATTTTAGTGGGACTGTTAGCTCTCAATAAATCCTTTTGAGTTGGATCAAGAAAATGCTTATAATGTCTTTATATATAAGATATGTAAATCCACAGGATGGCCACACAGGTTTTATAAATTGATTTACAAACTTCAATTATCTGCGCCATGAAAAGCAATGTTTTGAAAAGCGTAGTGAGAACAAAAACCACACAAATCACACAAGCCTGTAGTTTGATTTCATTCACAATTGTCACAGCACATAAGAGCGCAGAGAGAGAGAGTGAGATAACTCAATAAGATAGATGAGAGATTAAAAAAGTATCATCACTCACTTGTGATTGTGTTCCCTTTCCTCAGAAGGCACACAAAAAAATCATCTCTTTATCTACAGCTCAATAAAGCAAAATCTGAATGATGTCACCATGAATGAAAATGATTTCATAGAAACCGTTACAAGATGTGTTGAAGAATAACCTAAGGGAAAGAACAGATAGGAAGATTATTTGATTGAATAACATAAGGTGCATATAAAGATTTTACACAAGCATATTCCCATGATAGATATAGAATCTAGTTTGAGATTTGTAACTCTTTCATAAAAGCATCCATGTTTGTGATCTTGCAAAGCTGCTTACCCCAAAGATAAATTATATCCCTAAGTCTTCAGACAACTAGCAATGGCCTTACATATGTCCCTTTTTTCATTTTACATTTTAACTTTATTTAATAAATGCAAAGAAGTTTAAGATATTGTGATGTGGCATTATATAACTTATTTTACAAAGGATTGACTAATAAAATAATAATAACGCTGTAATTTCTTATGGCACTTTATTTGTTAATACTAGAATCTAATAGATGTTTTCCAGTTGAACCTATTCTTTGGGGAAATTAACATACATGAGATATGAGAAAAACATGTATTCAAAAGAAAAAAGTGCAGAAACAATGAAAACTCAAATTAAATCATATATTTATGCTAAAGGGATCTTTTAGTTGTGTTTGTTTTTATTTATCAGAAAAAGTCTTATATTTAAAGGCCTCAAACAACTATTAAAGGAATCTAAATTGATTAAATCTTCCAAAGAAACTGATTCTAGATATCTACAGGTAGTTTTTTTTTTTTTTTTTTGAGACGGAGTCTCGCTCTGTCGCCCAGGCTGGAGTGCAGTGGCGCAATCTCGGCTCACTGCAAGCTCCGCCTCCCGGGTTCACGCCATTCTCCTCTCTCAGCCTCTCCGAGTAGCTGGGACTACAGGCGCCCTCCACCACGCCCAGCTAATTTTTTGTATTTTTAGTAGAGACGGGGTTTCATTGTGGTCTCGATCTCCTGACTTCGTGATCCGCCCGCCTCGGCCTCCCAAAGTGCTGGGATTACAAGCGTGAGTTTTAAAAAAAGAAAAAAAAAAAGTCTTGTCTCATACCAAGAAGTGTTCAGAAGTGGTCTATTATTAATAATTAATTTAGACTCCTCTGTCAAAACATTAGTCACATGTTTGCTATTAATGTCAGTTTAATCGATGCTTTCATGTGGAAATCTCAGATTTCTGCCTAATACTGCTTTCCAAGACAATACTCCAAGAATGGGGTGAGTGGGGTGGGGAAGTTAATAAGAAATGTCTAATCATTCTTTAATTACCATTTAAAATAAATGACACTCAAACAGGAATTGTGATGAAAAATAGATTAAAATAGAGCTATTACTCACTCAAGATAGACAGTTTTTCCTCTCTATTTCAAAGCCAACCCCTAGCAGACAGGCAAAGACCCAATTAGTTGGATAAATGAAAAATTCACTTGAATGTTATCAAAAATATGGTGGGCAAATAACTAATTTGCATGTGCCCTTTCTATAATAGACAGTAGTGTTCAAAAGAAAAGAAAACAGAAAACATCTGTATTGTACTGTTCATCTCTTCTCATTTATGCGTGCCCGTGTTTTTACCTCTTTCCTAGCTCTTTGAAAGTGTGCTTACATAAGTGTTATTGCTTTTAAATATTCAAGTCCTATGCCAGTTTGGAGGATATGAGTGTTTTAATGAAAAATATATAATACTTGAAATTATGAGGTTTGTGTTCAAATTGTGATGAGGTAATGTTAAAACAAAATTATTTTGTGCTTTTTAAAAGTATGTATGTTACTACTTAAGTGTCAATTTAAATCATAACTATGGCATTTATTACATGTGTGCCTTTGAACATATAATTAAATTTTATAGTCTCAGGTTCCTCATTTGTTAAATAGGGCAAAGGACACTCATCTTAAATAATTGTTAAGTAATTGAATATAGAAATGTCTAGCATACTGCTGGGGCATGGGAAACACAGTAAATATTAACTAAATCTGCAAAAAAAAGTTTTAAATCTGAAAAAGTGTCCTGAGACACTTGAAAATAGAAAATAACTTTGAAAAACAGGAAAAAATAATTTTACTGTTTTTTGTCCCAAAGAGAAGACAATGGATTCCATAAATTATTGATCCATGAGCTTGATATCTCTCAAAAGCAAAATTCTGCAGTGGATTAAATACATGCTCTGTAAGCATTTACCAGAGGAAATGGTTATGATCAAGAGCTATTGAATATTTATAGAACATATACATTTTAAATTGACCTTCTATATGTATTTCATAGGTACCTGACAAACTATGAAGGTGGTTGATTGGAGCCGAACGTTTGTGAGGTATTTACTGACATTATTAGTAAGTATTTAGTAAATATTCCTAAATATATAAAAGTTTCAAATCAAACTAAGAAACAATTACGTAAAAAATTATTTGATCTTACCACTTTACAAATCGTATCTTCATTATGATGAAATAAAAGTATGGATAAGCTATCGTTCTCACATGACTAAAAGTTGGGAAATATCAAACATGATTAAATGTATTTATGATTCTATGTGTCTAAATTGCTGCTGAGGCTAGTACCTTTTGGGTGAGTAATAAAAGGAAGATGCATAATTCACAAATTGTTACATAGTTATCTCATAAATTGTTTTCTTGACTTCATTTTAGCAAAATCACTATGTTATTAATAATTGTGATTTTCATTTACTTTTTGTTCTCCTGACCGTATGACACAAATTATTAAAGTATTGTGATTGCATTTGTTTAGTATATAATTATTTCATAAAATATATACATTAATATAAAAGTATAAAATCTTATAAAATATTAATAATTCAGTAAAAAGTAGAAGACAAATTATAATTATTAATAATATTAACATGTAAAAACAATATTTCAATAAAGCTGATTTTTAAAAATGTAGCTCTTATAAAATATTTTTCACATTTTATTTGGAAGTAATTTTAAATTTATAGATAATTTACAAAATAAAAAGAAGTACAAAGAACACTCATATACTTGTACACAGATTTGTCTGTTGTTGACATTTTGTCACATTTGATTTATCATTTACTCTTTGTTTTCTATACAAATATGTATGCATACACACACACACATAATTTCTTTCTGGATTATGAGTAAGTTAGGTATATCATAGCCCTATACCTTTAAATGATTTATTGTCTATTATCCAAGAATAGGTATATTCTTTTATATTGCAATTTAGTCACAACTTCAGTACATGTAACTTGGTAGATCATGCATTTATCAGGTCTACCATCATACTTCAAAGATTGACTCAAAAATACAACATTTTCTTCCCCTAGTAAGGGATACAGGATAGGGTTGGGAATTGCATTTGATTTTCATGTCTCTTTGTACTCCTTTAGTCCAGAACAGTTCCAGTGCTTTCTTTGACTTTTATGACATGGACATTTTGGAAGAATACAGTCAGTCCCTCTCATTGTGTTTTGTTTCATTTTGTTTTTCTTAATAGAACATTTCACATTTTTGTTTTCTGACGTTTTATTGGATGTAGTTTCGACTTATCCATTCTCAACCAAAATACTGCCTAGGTCATGATGTTGTGTCCTTTTCAGGATATCACATCTACAGGTATGCATCTTAGTCCATTGGGGCTGCTATAACAAAATACGATACAGTAGGTGGCTTAAATAACAAGAATTATTTTCAAAGTTCTAGAGGCTAGGAAGTCTCTGATTCAGGTGCCAGCAAATTGTGTGTCTGGCGAAGACCCTCTCCAGTTTGCAAATACCTTCCTCTATGCTCATATTGTGGAAAGAGGGAGTGCGCTAGTCTCTTTTTCTTTTGATAAAGGAGCTAGTCCACTTTGGGGTCATGACCCTCATAACCTCATCCAAACTTAATTACCTATCAAAGGCCCCACGTCCAAATGCCATTGCATTAGGACTTCAATATATGAATTTGGGGATGACAAACATTCAGTCCAGCACAACACAATGTCCTCTTTTTTGTGTCCCCGTTAGAACTAGGAAGCGGTCTTCGAGAAGACACTTTATTTATAATTAATCTCATATGCTTAAATAATAGGTAGTTTCTATTATTTTGCAGTTGTATGTAATGTTGCCATGAATAACTTTATAAATGTATATTTTTATATTTTTGAAAGTGTTAGTGTAAATTCCTTGAAGTGGGATTCCTGGGTGGAAGGGCAAATGCACAGTAGTTTGGGAGAATTCCCTCGTTAAGACAATCAGAGCCTGGTGCTTTGTTGTTGGGTAGTTCTCTGGTAACTATCTCTGTTTCGTGTATGGTTAGTCATCTGTTAAAACTATCTGCCTCTACTTTTGTAAGTTTTGGTACTCTATTTGCCTAAGATATTATCCATTTCCTGCACATTTTCCAAAGATACTAGAAGTGGGTAGAATGTACTAGCATGATTTACAAAAAAACTCCTCTGTATGAATAATTATCTCCCTCTTGTCATTTCTTATTTTGTGAATATATGTTTTCTCCCTACTTTTTAAATTATATTAACTAGTGTTTCCTATTTTAATAAAAATTTGTATGTATCAGAATTATTATATATTAATGCAATCTATTGATTTTTCTGTTCTTTACCTCATTTATTTTTGCTTGTATGTTTATTATTGTCTTTGTATTTTACTTTGTTTTGCTATTTTGAATAATTTTATGTGATGGGAATTTGTTACATTTTTATTTCATTGATACATATTTTTGGAGACTTGAATTTTCCTCTGATTTCTGATTTAATTATATCTTATAGTTTCTGATATAGCATATTTATTATTTTTCAGAAGTTGTATTTCTGTTTGTACATCCCTGTCATCCAAGATCCATTTAATAGAATTTCTTTTAATGTGCAAGCAAGGACCTTTTGCCTTTTTTTTGTTCATTTAAAATTTCTAGTTTCATTTTATTGTGTCAGAGAAAGTTGATTGTAACATTGCTACTTTGGACTTGCTGATGTTTCCACTGTGCTCAAGAAAATGATAAACTTTTGTGAAATTTCCATGTGAGTATCTATCTATCTGTCTGTCTGTCTATCTATCTTGAGATATGATCTCGTTGTGTTGCGCATGCTGGAGAGCAGTGGCATGATCACAGCTCAATGCCGCCTCAACTTCCCAACCTTAAGCAATCCTTCCACCTCAGCCTTCTGAGTAGGTGGAACCACAGGCGTGCACCACCACACCACGTTAGTTACTTTTTGAAGAGACGGGGTCTCCCTATGTTGCCCAGGGTGGTCTCAAACTTTTGGGCTCAAGTGATCCTCCTGCTTTGGCCTCCCAAAGTGTTGGGATTACAGGTGTGAGCCACCACACCTGGCACAGTAGCAATATTTTAAATCAAAAGTATTTAAAACTGAATTTTATTTAATATATAGTAATTTGACCTCATTAAGTATTTTTATTAAGACAAAATATCTCATATTGTTAATGTTTACATTTTTAGTGTTCATATTTCTTGTGGTCACATTTCTAGTGTTCAAGTTGATTCTCAATGTAAACAGTTGTTATCTTTCATCACAAATGCTACATTTAGACTAGAGTTTCTTAACCCAAGTACTACTTATATTTTGTGCTCCGTAATTTATTGTTGCCCTGGTCTAGTGAGAGCATAATTCCCACTATATGTATTTTTTACAACTTTTGCTTTTTCCTCACAATATTTGTAGATACATCCCTCTTCATTATAGTACATCCTTTATGATTATATCATAGTGTTCTACAATATGAATTTAACAATCTAACAATATTTCTATTTTTAACAAACTTAGATTTTCCATTGTGTCTGTTCAATTCTGCATTGAATATCCTTATAAATACGCCTTATTTTTGCATATGTGTGATTGAACCTCTAGGGTATATATCCAGAAGTCAAATTGCTGGATTATCAAGAATGTACACTTTACATGAAATCGATGCAGCCAAATTGCCTTCCAAAGTAGCTGTGTCTATTTAAAAAGTACTTCAGCACTGTATGAGAAAATATTTTTCCCACAACATTGGCAACATTTGATATGATCAGAATTTTTATTTTTTTATTTCAGATATGATTGAAATCTGCTAGGAAATTATATCTCATTTTTAAAGGAAAAACAATCTTTAATATATTTATTCAGAATTTTTATGCCTCTTCTATAAATAGCCTGCTTATAGGTCTTGACCGTTTTTATAGGCTTCATTTTAACTTTTTTTTGTATATTATGACTATTACCTATTTTGAAATATTTTCTTCTAGAATATTACTTGATTATATTTTTTGTCCTTTTAAAATCATTATGTAACCAAAAATCTTAATTATTGTATGTCTTTCGCTTTTGGTGTCTACTTTTAAAAGGCTTTCATGGCTTCACTGCCATAACCAATTTTTTCCTAAATTTTCTTCTTAACTCTCAAGGTTATGTATACATGTACATGTCTATATCTGTACATGCATCTATACATGTATTTTATATTTAGGTCTGTAATCCAGCTGAAATGTATTTTATCAAAACATGATAGCTATTTTCAAGTACTTGATAAAGTCATCAAAAAAATAACATTTTCACATGATAGCTATTTTCAAGTACTTGATAAACTCATCAAAAAATAACATTTTCAGTTGATTTATTAAAAAGAAACTAGAAGTAATTGATGAAAATCTTAAGAAATCACAGTTAACCTGAATTTAATGATTTATGGGTGCTGTTCAATGATAAGATGTGCTACCATCACTGCATACACTTAAGAAAGTACTAAACAACCTGTCTGAAGAATCAGGAAATTGATGAAAAGGAATTCTTCATTACATATGAAGTTTGATTTCCAATTCTGAGAATCTCTGGTACAAGCCAATATTCACAATATTTGGCTTATTCAGTTTTGAAAAATATATTTTGATAATTATTTTTAAAATTAAAATCATTATACATGCAACATGATCTATATATGTATAAAAACTATATGATGCAGAGAAGCAAGCAGAAAAAATGTACATCCAGGACCTTAACCCCTGTATTTATTTTGAGCTGTATATAGGTACATATATTTACATATAGATATATTCAGATATACACACAGTATTTTTATGAATTGGGATTCACACTATAAATACTGTCATAACTTGCTGTAACATGAAACTGTAAGTTACAAACACTTTTTCATGCCATTCAGTATATAGCTATATCACTTTTAAGGAGGACATAATCCTAAATAATTCTATTATAATTGTTGGATATTTAAGTTTTATGTAGTTTGTTTTTTTATAATCAATGTTATAGTTAACACATACGAACTTTTATATTTGGGAAATCGTCCATGTTTTATTCTTACAGAAATATCCTAGATATGGTAAAAATCTAAAAATGAGTGTAGCAAAAATGAGTAAAAATGTATGCATATTTTAAAAGCTTTTAATACATTTGGCCAAATTTATTATTGATGCATTCAAAAGTACTGATTGAGCACTTGTGTCAGGAACTATTTTATGAAGATACAAGAACAAACAACATAAACACAGTTCTAATCCTCATAGAGCTTAAAATCCAGTTAGGGAAACAGATATTAAGCAAATAATAACACTGATATATAAAAATAATGGTATCAGTTATGTAGTATATACCATGTGCCAAGCCCTATTATAGGTACTTTATATAAATAAACTTTTGAAAACTTTCACAGCGATACCATGATATAAAGTACAATTATCATTTCCATTTTTTCAGATGGGATAATCAAGAAGACATATTATAAAAAAAAAAACTTGCTTAAGTTTACAGTCAGTAAGTTGTGAAACCAAAATTCCAAATTTGATTCCAGTGTTTGTATTGTAACCAGTAAATATGCAGAAAATTATAAACTCTTTAAGGGAAAATGCAGAGAGTTAAGGAAGCAGAAACCAAAAAAACAAAAACAAAAACCCTTTATTTAGCAATTGCAAATCATTTGATTATTCTAAAGAGATTAAATGTCCTTCTTGCATCAGGAATCCTGTAAAGAAAGTCAGAAAAAATACCTTTAAAGAAGCATAATTCAACTGTTTATAATAGGGTAGCTCTACTTGAATAATATAGCCCCAGTAGCTAAAAAATATTACCTATCTGTAACACCAAGCTGGCCAAATCGTTAATGGTGCTTTATTGGCATTGATCGACTGCCTCATTGCTTCATCAGATAGTTTTGCATGAGTAATTGTAGGTCACTACTTGTAAAGTGGTTGAATTTGCATAGTGCACATTAATCAACAATCATTCTTGCCTTGAGAAATAGTGAAACAGATGGCAACAGCAATAGTACAAGTGACTGACTTGCCTCAGCAGTCTGGGTGGATATTCAATCAAGAAAATTAGTTTATTGTGGTGATGATTTATTTTAGCTTCCAGTTGCTGTCTCCAAGTAGCAACTCAATAAATAAGACCTTCTGAAATGTCTCCAGGTTTGTTCCCTACAATTGCAACAACAAAATGATGTCTTTAGTATTACATGTTAAAAGCCAAATACCTTCGTAAGCTGTTTCCTATTGGCACTAATTTTTCAACTGCTTTCAGGATACGTGTTGCAATTTCTGCCTAATGCCACTTGTTTATGAGCTGACTTTGGTAAGCATCACTGCTGTATCTCCAATTTACTCTTTATTCTTACTTTATTGTGGATTCAACCCCTAAACAATTTTTTTTATTGATTCAAGTTTAAAAATTATAGTATCAGCTCTATAAAAAGCGTATATTTACTGTTACTCTCCTACTGCCTTATTTTTCTTGGAGATTAATTGGAGCAAACAAAACCTGTTCTAGTTTGACGTGATCCGTGCTATTGAGCAGAGTGGGATGAGGAAGCAGAGTTCCTGATTCCCTCAGGTGTATTTACTCTTGTGTCCGGAATTGGTGGGTTCTTGGTCTCACTGACTTCAAGAATGAAGCCACGGACCCTCGCGGTGAGTGTTACAGTTCTTAATGGCGGCGTGTCGGGAGTTTGTTCCTTCTGATGTTTGGAAGTGTTCAGAGTTTCTTCCTTCTGGTGGGTTTGTGGTCTCGCTGGCTTCAGGAGTGAAGCTGCAGACCTTTGCAGTGTTAGAGCTCTTAAGGCGGTGGGTCTGGAGTTGTTCGTTCCTCCCGTCCGGAGTTGTTCATTCCTCCAGCTGGGTTCGTGGTCTCCCTGGCCTCAGGAGAGAAGCTGCATACCTTCGCAGTGAGTGTTACAGCTCGTAAAGGCAGTGTGGACCCAAAAAGTGAGCATCAGCAAGATTTATTACAAAGAGCAAAAGCACAAAGCTTCCACAGTCTGTAAGAGGACCTAAGCGAGTTGCCCACTGCTGGCTCTGGCAGCCTGCTTTTATTCCCTTATCTGGCCCCATCTACATCGTGCTGATTAGTCCATTTTACAGATAGCTGATTGGTCTGTTTTACAGAGAGCTGGTGGGTCCGTTTTGACAGGGTGCTGATTGGTGCGTTTACAATCCCTGAGCTAGACACAAAAGTTCTCCAAGTCCCCACTAGATCAGCTAGGCACAGAGCACTGATTGGTGCATTTACAAACCTTGAGCTAGACACAGAGTGGTGATTGGTGTATTTACAATCCCTTAGCTAGACTTAAAGGTTCTCCAAGTCCCCACTAGACTCAGAAGTCCAGCTAGCTTCACCTAGTGGATCCCGTACTGGGGCCGCAGGTGGAGCTGCCTGCCAGTCCCATGCCGTGTGCTCACACTCCTCAGCCCTTGGGCGGTCGATGGGACCGGGCGCCGCGGAGCAGGGTACAGTGTTTGTCGGGGAGGCTGGGGCCACGTAGGAGCCCACAGTGCGGGGGAGGAGGGAGGCTCAGGCATGGTGGGCTGTGAGTCCTGAGCCCCACCCTCTAGGGAGGCAGCTGAGGCCTGGTGAGAATTTGAGCACAGCGCTGGCGGGCTGGCACCGCTGGGGGACCCGGTGCACCCTCCTTAGCTGCTGGCCCGGGTGCTAAGCCCCTCACTGCCCAGGGCTGGCAGAGCTGGCTGGCCACTCCAAGTGTGGGGCCTGCAGAACCCACACCCACCCGGAACTCACGCTGGCCCGCAAGCGTCGGCAAGCAGCCCCGCTTCCTGCCCATGCCTCTCCCTCCGCGCCTCCCCACAAGCCGATGGAGCAGGCTCCAGCCTCGGCCAGCCCAGAGAGGGGCTCCCATGGTGCTGCGGTGGGCTGAAAGGCCCCTCAAGCGTGGCCAGAATGGGCGCCGAGGCCAAGGAGGTGCCGAGAGTGAGCGAGGGCTGCGACGACTGCCAGCACGCTGTCACTTCTCACTCTTTCACATCTATGTTAGCTTCCAGAGGAAAAAAAAAAAAGATACTTATATTTTAAAAAATCAGGGGAAAAGATCAAAGAAAAGGTAAAAGTTGTAATGTCTACACGGGAAGAAATCACAGTAATGACATTAAGTCTTCAAGACTGACAATGCTTACTACAGATGAACAAACACTAAGTCAGCAAACATTACAAATGATGACTCCGTTTCTTATATGAGGCTGAATTACTAACCTTAAGAGTAGTTACTGTCTCTCTCAGATATGTTATAAACTTCTCAGAATCTCTGTCCTTGGAAACTTTAAAAACAGATGGGCTGTAGTGATTTCAGAAGTGATATCCAAGCATGCAGGTGAATACACCAAATGAACCTTAGTCCTTTCCAGTTACATAATTCTATGGTCATGGGAAATCTCAAACTCCAGTCTTGTCTTGGCATATTTGGTTGGTTTTTACAGGAAAGCAGCTGGTGTTAGGGGTTGTATAATGAAATTTCAACCACCGATTGTGCTAATTGTAGTAAAATGTGAAGGAAAGCATTCTGGTCTGGTTATTCTCATTGAACCAGTTTTCCTAAATCTTATACACTTCACTTTGAATTGGGTTATAGAGCTCTTCTAACCCCAGTCATTCAACACATCAACGAAATCTGGAATTCTCTGAACAGATGGGGTAGCAAAGGACCTGAGTACGTGGATACAGATTAATGTTATGGCAGAAGTGAAATCTAGAACATAATAGATGGCATCTAGCAGATATAGTCATTAATACATCTTGGAGGAGGTCTCCAAGATGAAGGGAGAGAGTCTATTCCAACACAGAGGTAAAACATTGTAACAGCAACAATGCAGTAAAGGTTGCTGCTTGGGCATTAGCAGTAGAGCATGACACCCAAATGGCTCGAGCTAGTAGCCTGAGATAAGAATTTAGAAGCATCTCTCCCTCCGAGTGGACTGCACTCCCCAGTTTCCTGCTGTGCCCTTTAAATGTAGCCTTTTGGCATTTGCCAATGAACTTAAAGTGACCCACGCCCTATTTCATTATATAAGCTGCTAGTGCCACTCTCTTGCTTTCTCAGTCCTGCCTTCTGTGACCTGGGGGCAAAGGACTGCCCTTCCAACTCACAGTACCCTCCCTGCCCAGGATCTGTAAGTAAAATCTTTGTGCTTGGTTCCTGCTGTGGTGGTGTATTGGATTTGTGCCTTCCATCTGAAGAAGCAGATGCTTCCCAGGCCTGGTTTTTCCCTTGGATGCTGAGGAGAGCACAGGTTGGGCTCCTAACACCATAGTGATGATCAGGCAGGCATAATTGAACACAAGTCAGAGAAGAGCCACAAGAGTGTCTGCCGGTATAAACAAGTTTCCCATGTGAAGGATGCCCCTGTTAGGCATTAGACTGTCTTCCAGTTAAAATAAGCATCCCATGAAAGTCACACTGTAAACAACCACGTCCATCTCCCCTTCAGTTCCCATTAGAGCAGTGTTGCTAGACGCTCTGGTACTGGAATGCCAATTTATCTGGGGGCACTCTAAACAAACACGAGAACAAAGACTATCTGAGAAGCTAACAACATGAAATCCAGACAGGCAACTCAGCATTAGGTTAGTCTGTTGGAAAATAGTAGAGGCTTAACTATGAAAATGAACCTTCAGCACCTGGGCTTGGAGGAATTAAAATAGCAAGACAGGGATTTAGATTTAGGATTAAAGTAATAGATGAGGCACCATGAATGAGAATGACACAGGCAACAGGTTTGAAATTCACCTTCTAAAAGGAGGCTCTAATTTGTTTAATGACACAGATCTACATAAAAGCCAATTTTCCAGTGGGGGACTGTCAGGGCAAGAAAAAGATGTTTAAGCAGAGTTCCTTAATTTTTTTAATTCTCTTAGCTTGAATTTATTATTGGTTCTGGGAATTGGAACTGGCTTAAACCACAGGTGAAATGTCAAGAAAGCCCGCTGAGAGGAAGCTTTGGAACTTTGTAGGGTCTAATAAAAACCACCTAGAGAAATGAGGTTACCTCAGGTGCACTCACTTGCAGAGTGACAATGCTACCAGACAAGGTGCAGATGAGAAACTTTGAGCCTCAGTAACAACTAAGTTTATGATTCCTGACTCAGCTGCGGCTACCAGACACAAGAAACGTGTAGTCGTTTGAGTGCAGCAGGATAAGCATAGTACAGGACTAGTTTGTTCAGCTACTGTTCTAGCTTATTGCTAGTCTTTGGCAGATAGTAGTGCTCAATTGCTATAGATGTGGCCGCTGATGCTACTACAGGGCTCTGTCTGACCTGTTTTTCTCTGAAATATTTCAGAAAGGTGAACATGAGCTCTAAGTCCAGAAATGATTTCTCTTTAAATCTATATTCTTCCTCCTCAACCTATGTGTTTAATGATTATTTTTGAATCATTAAATTTCACAGGTGAAAATTCAGGAAACTCACTCAAAAGACCATGATAATGATGTGCCCTAGGAAAGAAAAAGAAATATTCCCATTAAAACTGGTCATTATGGTGATCTGCCTGAACCATAGAACCAAGATTCCCATCCCGTTTTACAGGGAATACCTAATAAAATCAAATGAATGTGAATTCATGTAACAAATATTTGACATCTGTATTTTTCTCAATGATAGCAGGAAAAAAATTACAAATTATTTTCTGACTCCAAGATCTTCTTTCCAATTTAGTTTACTTTTATGATAAAGTGTCGTGCAGTGAAGAAACATGGAACTATAGTGGAAATCTATATGATATTCAGAAAAGTTTTTCTATTGGTCATGCATATTATACAAATCAATAAATATACATGTACAATAAGAATCACATTGATATTGTTTGTGGTTATAGTTGTGATATTTACTTGCAATGAAATAGGGTAGAATTGCCAAGACATCTAATCCAAACAATTATCAATGATATGTTACTTTTGAATCTATGAGATTCTACTCATTTGATGCTATTTAAATTACTATAACCTTAAGATATTTTAACCATTCAATAATATTGAGAAGAGAGTTATGAAGGATGTAGTGAATATTTCTAAACCAAAGTATTTCTTCTTTCTTTAGAATTGATTATAAATTGTTGTTTCATAAAGGTTAATATAATGTAAGGATAACTGTTCCCCTGACTAATAAATTAATCAGATCATTTTGATATCAGAATATTTTAAAGAAGTATTTGCATATATGTGCAGAAATATATTTCTACATGTTTTTACCGTCTCAATGTTGCAACTCTGTAAATTTCAGTGAATTTTTTAAAAAGATGGTTGGAATGATTTCAAAAGAAAAGACACATGGATATTATGTGGCCTAGGACAAAATAATTATGCTGCAGTGTTTAATCATGTCTAATATTCATGCTAATGACCTATTTTTAGATTAGTGAACACTTGAGAGTACATTGCCATTGTTTTATCAGAGTCTTGTTATAAAGAGGCAAAAGTTTTTTTGTTTTTTGATTTTTTCAAGACAGGCTGAAGTGACAGAATTTGGCATAACATACAAACTTTGACACTCTACTTGTTAGTAAGACTTTCTTTCATAACCCTACTCCCACACATTTAAAATGTATTTTCTGATGCCCTTGACAATACGAAACAGCTTAAATATTCTGAAATCTGAAGGTGCGGTGTTAAGGCACATGCATTTTGAAAATAATCACAACAACAACAACAAAAAAACCCTTCTACTGATGAGAGAGAAACTGAGTTTCTCACATAGCATGCACTGTTTCTGGAAGATTTGACATTCTTTCAGTGGAATTTCCAGCCACATGGAGTTTTCCTGGTACTTCTATATATTTAATTAAAAGGGAAGTTTATTCTAAACAAACACAGATGTTTATAGTTCTGCTTGACTGACAACATTTCTCTTTGCCAAATATTATTGTTTGGAGAGTCATTAAAGGTCTGACTAGAAACAACTCTACATTAAAAGGAGAGAATTGCAGTTTAGTTGCAGTAATTAAATCACTTGATAGCTAGTGAGGCTGAAATGGAGCGATGAATGAGTATTTTTTGGAAGCTACAACACAACTTATCAGTGAGCTAAGATGTCAGCATACGTTGTTCAAGTGAGTCAGGTATCTCTGTGCATATGCACTTATTTGCCGTTAGAAAATCAACCCAATTCAGTGTTTGACAGAAAAATACACTACGAGAAAATAGGATCTTGACTCAATGAGCTTGAGAAGCATTCAAATAAACAAAATTAAGCAGATTTTCTTATTTCAGTATATTCTAAGAGCATTCAAAATGCAATTATGCCTTGAGAGAGGAACATAATGTTTCTCATTATACCAGGAAATGAACATAATGTTTCTCAAAATTGACCACAAAACCCCTTTCCCCCATAATATTTCATAGTGTTGGTGGTTTGGGGGATTTGCTTCAGGATATGTTGCTTTGCAAGGTTGTTCAGGTGGTAAATCTAGTCTCTCTTTCTGACCCTTTGGAATGGATTGCCTCCCCTCCTCAAACACAAATTGGCTCTTAAAACAAATTATCTGAACTATCAGCCTGTCTCGGTGGGCGCCTCCTTATGTGTTTATTTTCTTCTTTAGCTTGTGATTGTTCCCCTGGTACTAAGTTTTAGACTCCATGAACTTTTTATAATAGCAGAATGGCAGATTAAGTGGAGGAACCTCTTACCTCCCTACCGCTGGCACCTAAAATAATTTGGTCTGCATACTTAGCTTCTAACCCTCCACTGTGCTCTAAAGGAGTATTGCCTATTCAAGCCTAGTTTGGGTGTTTTTATGACATAGAATAGAATAAATTGAGAGAGACAGAGGAAATATAGTGGGAAGGAGATTAACAACAATACTGCTGATAAAAATAATATTGCTTACTTTTCAAGGAGAGCTACTGTTTTTCAAGAGTATGTATAGTAAACAGCTGAAACTAAAGGAATAGAAATAGAAAAGGCTGTCAGGTGGCAAAATAAAAAATTCATAAAGAAAGGCAAGAGGAAGGAAATAGAAAACCCTTGCTGGGTGAAGCGGCAGGAGATGATATAGTTAGGATTAGGCTTGAATAAAGACTTTCAGACTACTAGAGAGATGAAAAATAATTTAGGATGAGAGTAAAGGCAATTTGGAAAAGTGTTGCTATTGAGTATGAACTGGATATCCTTTAACTGTCTGTTTAGAGATACTAGGTAAAAACCCAGATGCCTTGTTAATTACTTTTAGCTACTGGTCTATGTTTCTATGAATGAATGTAACCCATATGTAAGAATAATGCCACCAGGCACCTTCCGTTATGTTTAGGTTGTGTTAGATTCTTTCATTGGCCAACCTTCTGGACCTGTGGCTCAGCTTTTTGGATTTTAGTTTTCTAGAAGTTCCTTGCCCTACCCACTGTTTTGGTTTTGACAGTCCTATCTGCCTTGAGTAAAGAATGTCTGTATGCTTTCTAAGTCCTGCCATTCCACAAGACACTACTCCTTAGCCCTGGATTCTTTCTTCCCACCATCTTTTCCTATCCCTAGTCATTGTGATAGGGCACTTAGTTAATTCCCTTCCCCTACCTCCTCCTGGGAAATTGGAGAAGTTCTTAGATGGTACTGAAGAATTCATGTCCCTGTTTGAAGAATTGGGTTTGTTGATCCTATCTGTTAATCTTTGTCTGCCCTGTGCCACAGTGTTTTTAGACCAAACAGATGAAGGTTGAAATGGCAGTTTCCTCAAAGTAGAGGCTCAAGATGTCCATGCCTCATCTGAGACACCTGTCAAGGCAGGGGTTCCTGGGAATAGGAAGGGTAAAATTCTGAGAGTTATGCCTATGAATATGCAGAGCCAAAAGTGGGAAAAGAAAGAGTGGTTGGAAGGAGAGAGATCAGAAGCTGTGAGACCCTGGATTGTGTAGTGTAGACCAAAGTGGGGATCAAGGATAAGTGTGTGTGAATACTAAGACCTTTGCCCTAGCAGTCAACAGATTGGAGGATGCCATCAAGTATGCAGAGGGCAGGTAAGGACATGTGTAGATCATCCCTTTATGCAACCAGTGCTTGGAAGAATCTATATCCACACCCTACCAGGTTGGATGTGCTGTGCCATCTGTAGAGAACTGTCAATAATACTGTACCTATGCAAAGCTCAGATATGATATTTCAAAACCTTAAAAATATGTATTTTGTTGCACCAACCTAAGAAGGTTATTCTGTCTCCAATGCTCTGTGCCAAATATTTGTTCTCATTTATGTATTACCTGAGCATGGTATGTCTCTATCAGTGCAACGATGCCTCTCTCCTCTAGGCACCCTGTGAGTTGGCAGCATGCCATGGTAATGCATCACATTTTATACCCTGTTCCAGCCCATTTGGCAAGGAAAAACTCAACAGGGTATCCTATTTATATATGCATCCTTGTTCTTTTTTGTTATTTTCTATGATTTCTTTTATTGCTATTCCAATTTATTTTTCATAGACTGTTTGAAGGATTCCTGTTTAAGCATTTTGCTCCCACTAAGAAGAGTCTATAAAATCCTTTGCAAATAGACATTTTTTCATGTCTAATCATTTAATCATTTTAGATGTCTATTTGCAAATGATTTTATACAAAAAGAAACCTAAGAGGGATTCCCATTTAGGCTTGTTTATTGCTTATAAGACCATATGATTCTCTGTTTTCCTTTGTTGTTTCTTAGGTATATTGTGACCGAAACTTAAAAAATTTTTCCATGCTAAAGTATATAAATCTTATGATAATTATTTCATTGCTTTTATTATTATACTTTTTAATACATTCTCTTCTTAATTTTTTGTACACAGTCAAATTGAGTCTAAGAACGATGTTAGATGGCATTCCAAAGAGAACTATTACATATTCATTGTTTTTAAAATAGCACTGACTTTTTAATATAGCATAATTGAAGCTCACATTTAATTTTCTATCAATCTATCATATAATCTATATTTCACATCACCTTGATTTATAAGCACGTGTAATTTATTTTCCTTAGATTATAATTGTTCAGTGCCTTTACATCTTATGATTTATGTTTTTATTTACACAAAAGTTATTTATCACCATGCACTTTTTACATTTGAATATTTAAGCAAGAAAAAAAATTCATGTAATTTCCCAGAGGTTTCTTTCAGCTAGGCTGGCAGCAGGTACTTGGTTAGAATTTACGCCTAATCTAATGCTCAACACATGGAAAGTACAACTTTTTCTTCCATTATTTCTTACCTAACCTGATTAATAGACCACAGGGGGTGTTTTGAAAAATCCAAAGTTGGCCGGGCGCGGTGGCTCACACTTGTAATCCCAGCACTTGGGAGGCCGAGGCTGGTGGATCACGAGGTCAGGAGATCGAGACCACGGTGAAACCCCGTCTCTACTAAAAATACAAAAAATTAGCCGGGCGTGGTGGCGGGCGCCAACCCGGGAGGCGAAGCTTGCAGTGAGCCGAGATTGCGCCACTGCACTCCAGCCTGGGCGACAGACCGAGACTCCGTCTCAAAAAAAAAAAAAAAAATCCAAAGTTGTTTGCTGCATTCTGTCTATAACACTGGAATATATGGAAATAGGGGTTGGTGGTGAGGATTTTTTCTTTAGCTTCAAATATTTAGGGAAGGCATATATTCTATTAAAAACACACATAGTGAATTATTGACTATACACACACATACAGGGTAATTTATAGATCTTTTATGTGGTTGTATCATACAGTTTGCTCTGCTAAGATGTAGGCAGCATGTAGAAACTGCCTTATGCATTTTTTCAACTGACAAAGAACTAGCATAGTAGAAACTCAGAACACCTTTATAATAAAATTAGCTAATCAATAAACTATCAATTTTAGGAGACGTAGTGAGCACTTGTTATTTTTTGGCTTCTCATATTCCTCTACTTTTCTGTTAACTTTATCTAGGTTAGCTCTGCGGACCACACTTAACCTCACACTCAGCTCCCTTGCTGAATGAAGGGCTCTTCTTTGGGTCAGAAATAGAGCCTGTGACCTACATGTAAGTCAGTCAATACATCAATCAATCAATGAATTGAGTTTCTGACTTAAATAGGTACCATAAGACTGAACAAATCTTCTAACAGAAATCTTTAGGATGATACTGTTGTTATTATGCATGGATCTGAAGCTGAGAAAACACTGGCTTTGGAGAAGCTGTAGTAATCTTTGTGACCAAAGTGGGTGGGTAGGAGATTCTGTGGCCCCTGAGGATGGAGATGCACAGCCAAACGCAGAGCAGAGAGATGGAGAAAATCAAGTGCTAGGGATGCAATTACAATGTCTGCCTAAGCTTTAGAGCTAGCTGTATACTGAGACCTATTAGCTACATGAGAAAATACATTCTCTATTTGCTTAAATTATTTTTAGTTGAGCCTTACGTTTTTTGCAACTGTAAGATTCTTCACTGATACCAAGAGAAAATCACTAAGACTCCACCTTAGAAAAAACATACAAACTCACTTTTGTTCTCTCTTCTTGTCCAAGTATAAAATGGAATTTTACATCTCAACTGTTTAAGTAGTGGCAACCAAACTGTACCTGAACTATGCTCTCACTTAAGTACTCCTGAGAGAAGAGAGGAGAATAGAGACACAGAGCTCTAGAATAGTATGCTAGATCAAAAAGCGACACTCCAGACCTTCACTCCAAATCTTAGAATTATACTGGATCAACCAGAGACACTCCAGATCTCCACTCCAAATCTCAAAATTATACCAGATCAACCAGAGACAATGCAGACCGCCATTCCAAATCTTAGTATTATGCTGGATCAACCAGAGATACTCCAAATCTCAATATTATTCTGGATTAACTAGAGACACTCCAAATCTTCCTTTTGAAGGAAGAGTTCTGAGGGTAGGGTAAGTTTGAAAGTCACTGGTTTAGAGTGTTTTTATGCTTGAAACCAAGCAGGCAGCAGCAGTACTAAAGCTTATTTATATTACTCTGTTTTAAACAGCCTGACTCCATCCAGCACTACAGACTCACATGTCTATAATATTTATAATCTCTTCCCTTGATAAAAATGGCATTATTCAGGGGTAATTGAAATCACTCTACAGTTTATGACATTTTTTAACTTTCATCATCCAGTGTGTTACTTTTTTTCATCCATTGAATGATATAAATGCTTGCTACCCTTCACATAATTTTAATATGCATGATAGACCCATTTCTTTAACTAGTACTTTATTAATTAAGCCAAATTAGGCATTCACATTTATCCAGCAGTAGTTTACCTTAATAGAAGAATGCATTAAATTTCTCAAAATTTTATAAATATTTAGACTTGCGTTGAAATATTTTGTTGATTACTAAAGGATCCAAGTCTGCCATCAACTTCCTGGTATCTTTCAGTGAGGCGGTTGTTATAAACAAGAAGGAGTATAATGTATATAAATGAGATTGTGCATTAAAAAAGTATTGCTTAGTGCTAGGCACACAACTCATTAGTCATCATCACAATCATAACTTTTATCAACCATCACTACCTCTTTAACGATTATCAGCTGCAAAATTATTTACATATTAAATATTCAACAAATCTATTGGTAATTATTAAGATAGATTCCCACATTACTTTAAAATTAAATTTTGTATTTGAAATAATTTTAGGCTTACAGAAAATTGGCAAAAATAATACAGAAGGTTTCCATATACCTTTCAACCAGCAACACCAATTAAGATAAATGTTCTGAATAATTTTGTCATCAATATTTAAAGCCTATAAATCTAATCGCTAATTCCCATAAAACAAATCATGTCTATACAATTATTTGGACATGCATATTAATTGTCTTAATAGCACAGTAGCCTAAAGCAAAAATAACACTAAAGCAAGTGGTTGATTATTTTTTGGCATAGCATTATAATCAACTGAACTTTGTTCATAAATCTGAGTAATTATAAATTATAACTGGAAAAATATCTAAAGTAGAATTTTGGGGGAAAAAGGTTAATAATAGGACACATATATTTATAACTGATTATAACAAGCAGAAAAAAAGGGGAAAAACCTACACTCTAGAGAAAATATCTTAAATAAACAATATTTTCTTAACCCAGTTTTAAAAATTATGGAACACATTGTCAAGGAAATCTATTTTTTTTTCCTTGAAAAAGTACGACCTTTCTTGGAGATCTAAAACACATTGGTAGTGGAAAATAGGAATAGATTCAAAGCTTTCTTTGGCTTCCCAATAGCTTTAACATTCTGTAGTTGTTTCCATTGTTCTGAATACACTGAGACCAAGGATCACCTGCTACAGTCTCAAGATGCTAATCTGAATTATTAAGTTTATTCTCATGATTCTGTGCATGTATGTACTAATATAATAACTGTGAATTGCATATAGATTTCACTCACTTTCCAAAAACCTGTTTGTTAACAGTAACCACAGGAACAGTTGTCTGGACATCTGTCCATGAGGAATTGGCTTGAAATGACTAACTCACTTCACAAAGAGCCACAAGAGCTCTTTGATTCTAATACTCTTTACTCCCCATGGACTTGGGTCAAATGAAAGCCCTCATTACATTTCTCACAGGTTACAGTGTCAAAATACCTTGCTCTGTCTTAAAAACTGAAGTTTACCCCTCTCTTTAATCAGCTCTTGGGATATTTATACAGTGCTAAATTATTGCAGGAGTGGGTTAAATACCATGAGAGTGGGTTGTTACAAAGCAAGTCCAGATCCCAGTACCTCTCTGTCTTGCATACTTACTTCCTCCCTTGCCATGAAGTCACCCTCACGAAATGCTGGCAACGTTTTCTTGGATTTCACAGCTTCCAGAATCATGAACCAAATAAATTTATTTTTTTAAATAAATTACCCAAACTGTATCATGTTATAGCAGCAGCAGACAGACCAAAACAGGTTATAATTAAATTTTCCTCTGGTCACTACAGGTTCCATAGTGGATTATGTACTGCCACCTGCACCTGACTTAGCAGTGTAGACTTACACTTTTGCTGAATCTCATTTCTTTTCGTGTGCTGACCCCTGATGCTGACTTCACAGTTATTCAGAAACTGTACTTTTAAAATTTATTTCTAGATAACAAGAGCTTGTCAAAAAAGCAATTACCGTAACTTGTATAGAGCCCCAGACTCATTTCGTATGTAATATATCTCTAGGATATCAGTCTATGTCACTCCCCAGTACTTTTTTGGTATAATTCAGGTCATTAACTAAATGTACTATTTAAAATAGGGCACACTTCAAATTCCCTTTTCCTAACCCATACAGATTTTACGTGGTTTGCTTAATTTCAAGCCTTTATATATAATTGCTGGCAGGATGTCGTCTATTCTTGGGAATGTAACAGGAAACACAATTGAAGTGGTTGATAAGCAATAACAACAAAAACAAATGTTATTTGGGAAGTAATTGTATTGGATGTTCTAAATACCAATGTGAAATCAAAGGCTTAAATGTAATTACTAATGTAAAGGTTTACATTGAAAGTCACTGATAGGTTGGTTGAGGGAGCATTTGGTATAAAAATAAAAAAATAAAAATCTACACTAGGGCTAAACCCTAAAGACTCCCTGAGGAATAATTTCTATTATTCTTCTATTATTCAGTATACATAGGAAATATTTGAGGGAATTATTAAAAGTTCAGATCCTTGGGTCCCATCTTCTATATATAATAAAAATTGCCCTTGTTAAATGAGAGAAATGTATTGCAAAGTATGACTAATCAAAATAATGTAAGTTACGTAATTAATGAAATACTACTTTATGAGATTGGCAGGTTATGGGGAAAATAAGATATCATATATTGCTGCAACATTTTTGAAAGACACTTTAACAGTATTTATCAAATGACATCAAGAGCCCCATAGTTTTTCATTTAATAATTCTGTGATTTGAATTTAGTCTAAATGTGTATGTAAACATATACACAAGAATTTTGGTTTTACACTTGTATATTGTAGCATACATTTAAAATTAAATGTCTCACAAATATTAAATTATGAAATCCATGAAAAAATTATTATGTACTCATAAATGATTGTTTTTTACATGGGAAGAGGTTTTGATTTGTGTTTTACATGGGAAGACATTTATTATGTTGAATGATCACTTATGATAGAAAGTAATATGCATTTTGTTACACCCATGAGACTATTTCTGGCTGTAAAGATAATGGATATTTTATCTATATCTTTTGTTTGTATTTTTCCATATGTATGTTACCTATGTAAGTACAATATTTTTAATTTACAGAGAGTTAAAAAACTTATGTTTCCCAGCTGATAAAAAGGCAGAGAAATTGATAATCCACATAGTTTGTTAATTCTGTCAATAGTTTTAGCTATATGTGTCAGAATTCTTGGAATCATTGGGTCTAATGAATTTCTTAGAAATAAAATCAAAGGAGATAGAGATTCAGAAAAAGATAAGGGAATTTCAAAAATTTGTGGAAAAATAGAATTAAAAGATAAAAATAAAAAATGTAAACTTTATTTCTCAAAATAAACTCCATCAAGTTCAAGATACTTTTCTAAGCAATGATACCAGCCCTTTAGTGTATCCCTAAAGAAGAGAAGGCCATGGAAATTTAACCCTGTCAAGGCAGTCTTTTCTACATTATTAACTGAAGATAAATGGGTATCATTTAAAGACCTTTTTAAGATTATGAAAAAAAAAATAAGTCAGCAGGAGTCAAACAGGATGGAAAACTTGATGCCTAATGATTTCTCCTCAAAACTCTCTGTGATTTAATATGAGAAAAACCAATCACCTTTGAGCCACTATCACATCTGTGGTAAGTTGTGTACTACACAGTGATCAAATTACAAGGAAATGAGAGGATATGAGGAAAAAGTAGGGGACTCATAAATATACATCTTTAGAAGTCTAACTGCCTAGAAATTATCTAACAGTGTGAATTTCCAAGGCCATGTGTCACACTCAGAAGCAAGAATATTGCTATATTTACTTAAAATAGGTTTTCTTTTTTTTTGCACTATGCCAGCTATGTGTGATTAACCATATAAAACAAATTGCTGTCAGTTTTGCTCAATGCAATTTTGTATTTATTGCATTTAGCTAAAATTCATCATCTGATTGATAATGATAACACTTACTGAGTGAAAACATTATGCCTGGCACTCTTCTAAGCATTTTACATAAATTTATCTCATGCATCTTTAGGATGAATCTATAAGGTAGGATTTATTAGAGATAGTACTTTTCTGGTTCCTTGTCTTTTGGATAGATTGTCTCAGTGGAAAAGATCTGGAACTCAAGGGCGGCTCTTCAGATTCTTTTGTCCCACAGGGTGATCCCTTGATGTAGTGCTCTCCCCCTACCCCTAAGAATGGAGCCTCCTGAGAGCCAGACTGCAGTGACTGTTATTGCTCTTCTGGGTCTAGCCACCCAGTATGGCTACCAGGCTCAGGGCTGGTGCTGGGGAATGTCTGCAAAGAGTCCTGTGATGTGATCCATCTTCAGGTCTCCCAGCTGTGGATACCAGCACCTCTCTAGTGGAGGTGGCAGGGGAGTAAAGTGGACTCTGTGGGGGCCCTTGGTTGTAGTTTTGTTTACTGTGCTGGTTTTCTTGAATGCTAGTTATGTTAGCAGGGAAGTAGTCATGTGGACAGACTCAGAATCTCTAGTTAGCTAGGATGTTTCAGGAGATGGAATTAGCTATTGTTTTCTCCTTCTTTGGAGCCGGGTTGTTCTGTTATGAGTTGCTGTAACCACTTGAGTTGGTGGCCTTCAGCCAGAAGGTGGTTCTCTCAAGACAACACCAGCTGTGGTTGTAGAAGGGGGATATAAGCTTGCCCTACATTGGCCTGGAAAAGTATTCAGGTTTCTTATGCTATGGGCAGGGCCCTAGAGCTCCCAAGAGTTCATGTCTTTTGTCTTTAGCTACCAGGTTAGGTAGAGAGAAACTATCAGGAGGGTCTGAGCTCAGGCTTTCCTTGGGTGGGGCATGCTGTGACCAGTGTGGGGTTGGGGGGGTGGTTCTTAGATCACTGGGGTTATGTTTTAAGGGGGATTATGGCTGCCTCTTCTTGTGTCATATAGGTTGCTAGAGAAGGGCGGGAAAGCCAGCAGCATCAGGACTCACCCAGCTCCCACACAGCCTGCAAGGCCACTCTCACTCCCACTGTGCCCCACCAACAGCGCTGAGTTTATATCCAGGCAACCAGTGTGCAGGGCTCACATCTTTCCCCAGGCTACATGCCTCCCCACTGAGAAAGTAAGCAGGGCTCTCAGGCCTTGCTCCTCCCTGCCTGTCCACACCGTCAGTTCATCAGCTGTGGCTTCTGTGTTCATATCTGCACTTCCTGTTTGTCCCCCTTCCGCAGATTCTGCTGGGAAAATTCTTGTTCAGTCAAAATCATTGCAAAATTCAGGTAGAAGTTTCCTTCACCCTGTGGCTCCTCTCCAATTCTGCTGGCTGCCTGTCCCCAGGACCCCTGTGAGATAAAGCCAAGGATGACTTCCCTGGGCCTGAACTGGGGACTGAAAGTGCCTACAGGGATCTTTCCACTGTTTCTCCTACTTTTATATGTCACTCAGCTCCCTAAATCTGTTTCAGCTCTGGGTGAGGTTAAATCCTTCTCCCATGTTCTGGAATTTCAGGTTCCCTAGTGGTGATATGTGTTTGGAGGCAGACTTTCCCCTTCTCACACTTTGAGAACTCACAGTTTTTTAGCTGTCTCATGGAGTTTGCAGCGGCAAGCCACTTCTTTCAAAGGGTCTGTGAATCCTTTCAGTTTACTTGGTGTGTTTCTACAGTTATTGGAGCAAAAATTCATGAAGTGAGTCTCCATACCTCATGCTGTTTGTCCAAGTGGGAGCTGCATGTTAATCCTGTCTCCTCTCTGCCATTTTCCCATTTTCCTAATATCTCTAATAAATCCTACCTCGTAGATTCATCGTAAAGATTGCATGAGATGAATTTATGTAAAATGCTTAGAAGAGTGCCAGGCATAGTTTTCTCTCAATAGGTGTTATCATTATCAATTAGATGAGGGATTATACCTAAATGCAATAAATACAAAATTGCATTGAGCAAAACTGACAGCAATTTTTTTTGTATGGTTAATCACACATAGCTGGCATAGTGCAAAAAAAAAAGAAACTCTATTTTAGATGGATATAGCAATATTCTTGCTTCTGAGTGTGACACATGGCCTTGGACATTCACATATGGCAAACACTTGGCAGTCCCTAATCATATTCAAGAAGAATTTTTATCAATTGGGGGCTTTCTTTGAGAAGGGTCGTTTAACAGCTGAGGGTTAAAGATTGCATTTAAATAAAGAAATATTGTTAGATAATTTCTGGGTAGTTAGACTTCTAAAGATGTGTATTTATGAGTCCCCTACTTTTTTCGCATGTCCTCTAATTTCTTTGTAATTTGGTCACTATGTAGTACACAACTTACCACAGATGTGATAACAGCATCTTGAGATAAGATGCTCAAGGGTGATTGTTTTTTCTCATATTAAGTGTAGTTTTTCATTATCATCGGTTTGAAGCTTGTATGATAGGATCCTTTGAATGATTTCTCAGCAAAGATTGACAAGGCTTTTCTAAACTATGATCTCCTTGAACAGAGGGCCAAGGCTTTTTTTCTTGTTGTTGCTGGTATTCCTCTATGGTGCTTTGGACACAATGGGGACTCTATGCTCATTGGATCAGGAAGTGAGAAATAGGTAATTCCTTGTTTGAGTCAAAATTAATATATAACCAAAAGATTCTGTCTGTGTCGTGTGAAAACTGAAGCATTTTTGGGTGGCTTGTAGAATAACCTAAAGAGATGATTAGCCAAAAATAGGAAACAGTGGATAAAACAAAAAGTACTGTATGAAGTTTTCTAGGACTTTCAGTTGTGATCAAAACAGATATGGTTGTTGCCCACATAAGACTCGAATCTGACACATTAGCTTAGCCATGATCACTTGCACCTCAATTCCCAATATCAAATGCCCCATTTCCCTAATGGACCTAGGAATGATGACTTTATACTATAACGTATTTTTTGCATTGTCATTACTATTAGCAGGTGCAAATAGATGATATCCTTCTCTGGGAAATATGTGATGCTCTTCTGTGTGAAACTGCCCCAAGAGTAAGCAAAGTAGGTGGTTCTGGATATCAATAAATACAAAAAAAATTATTCAAAGACAATCTAAGTACATAAGATGCCATAATTAGTGACCCATTTCTTGATTTTAAGGTTACAGATGTTTGAAATATCTTTATAATGCAAGTTCACTAGGGTTTCCATCTTGCTGCTTATACTCCTCTCTGTTCTTGCATGTTGTTTCCTTTTCTTCCATTATGACCCTTGGTATATTAATCATAATTGTTTTAAATTTCCAGTCTGATAATGTCATATCAGATTTTGGGTCCAATGCTTGTTCTGTCTCTTCCGACTATTTTTTGCCTTTTAGCATACTTCTTAAATTTTTGTTGGTAGTCAAGACATGCCAAATCAGGAATGGAAATAAACAGGTGATAGGAAGACAAGATGGCCCTGGAGTTGGGTATCTGCTTTCCACCCATTCAGTTTCACCCAGTACAAGTTGTTTAGGCTCTAGTAAAATAGTGCCCTTGCTTTTTTTTTTTTTTTTTTTTTTTTTCCAGACAGAGTCTCGCTCTGTCGCCAGACTGGAGTGCAGTGGCGCAATCTTGATCCTTGATCTTGGCTCAGTGCAACCTCTGCCTCCCAGATTCAAGTGATTCTCCTGCTTCAGCCTCCTGAGTTGCTGGGACTACAGGCACATGCCACCACACCCAGCTAATTTTTGTGTTTTTTAAGTAGAGAGGGGGTTTCACCATGTTAGCCAGGTTGATCTTGATCTCTGAGGGCAGGCTTTTTTTAAAGGAGAATAGAATGATCTAGTGGTATTTCAAAACAGTAAATTTTCCCCTCCTTTGGTAGGAAATATGAGGAGGGTTTTCTCTCATCTTCACCTGAGAAACTGATGGGGAACTCATGAAGGTAAAACTCATAAAAATATGTTGGCCTCCCTAAGAATGAGACTCCTGAATTCTTAACACTCAAGCTCATCTGTACTGAGCCTCCAGCAATTTGTTAATCACAGTTTTAGGTTTCCTGTCAGGATTGGCTCCAGCAGTGGGCTAATGCTCTTGGCTTCTGCTCCAATAAGCTATGAGTCTCTGTGTTCACCTGGCTATCCAATTTTCAGGAAGGGGGCGTGCCCTGTGACTTAAATTCTCTGATGGATCTAAGAAGAATTATGGATTTTGAGTTTGTTCAGCTTTTTTCTTGCAGGGAGAATGGGAATAATAACTTCCATGCTCTACCTGTCAGTCCAGAAATGAGAATTCCACAAGACTCTTTTGGGTGTCATTTATCTTTCACTCTCAATGAATATATAAGATGCTCCTGTAAGGGCAACCTTTGTGGCTGAGCAAGGATTGTGAAGGCCTTTGATATTTGTAAAGTGGCTATCAAACTCATCAAAACCTATGTTTTTCTCTTTTCACTGGGCACTAAGGTTATATTTTCTGTCCTCTCTGGTAGTAGGTTTTGCCATGTGACTGAATTATGACCCAAAGGAATGTGAACAGAAGTGGCCTGGCCCATAATATTCTTCTGCAATAATTATGACTCTACTGCTTCATCTGCAAGCTTAATGGGAAAGACTCTGGGAATCTATAGGGATAAGACGCCACAAGATGGAAGAAACCAGAGTACCTTGATCGTTCTGTGGAACACAATCCATCTACCTTCCCCTCCTCCACATCAACCCACTCCGAACTGTGATATGAGCAAGAAGTAAACTTTTCACATGTTACATGACTTAAATGTCATTGTTTGTTATGGTAGCCTACAGTGACTAATGCAGGCAGAGAAGAAGAATTTTCTCTGAGGGGAAGGAAGACACACAAAAGGGAAACTGTAGTCATATAAACAGTTACATGCCACAATCATACCCTCTAAAACTCTCTCCAGACTTATGCACAAGCCCTGCCTCCTCCAAAAGTGCCTTATATTTCACATTCTACTACTGGTGAATTTCTGATAGCTGTTCATTGTGTATTATCTCACACCATTCCTATCATATTAATTGCCCTACCTGGAAAATCCTTTCACTTTTATGTGCTCGGCTTTTTAAATTCATTCTTCAAGAGTTAGCTTGGGCATCTCTTCCAAGAAGCTTTTGCAGTGCTATCAAGGCCAGAGTAGATGGATAAATATTTTTTGAACTAAACTGAATATGAATCACCTTGCTAGTCATGTGAAGGAATAAAGTTAAAAAGTAGCTGCATCAAGAAACTACATTTCCTATGACTGAGATATTGAGAACAGTGTCTGGCAGTTTGCTCATGATCAGTACTAAATATCTATTTCATGTCTAGGATTGCCTTTGGTATAATGCAAACCCAAGAAATTGTGACACAGTGTCTGCCTTATAAAGAATTTCTATCTGGATGGAGGAGATAGGCTTAACTAACTAGGCCAATGATTTTTAGATTTAGATGCAACAAAATCATCCTGCTCAAAATGTAGATTGTTGGTTGATTCTCATGCAAGTGCTCTGCAGACCAGAATTAGCAACACTGCACCAGTCTGTGCCCTTCCTGAATGATAATCACTTGTACCTAGTCTAATGTCTATAGGCATTCAGCCTGCATGATTGAAATGAAACAATTAAGCCGTGAGAGAATACATACTCCAGTGAATTGAACTACATAAACTATAAGCTTGTAGGATTTCAGATAAAAGAGATTGATAGGGGCCAGCATAGTCAAAGAAGGCATCAAGAAGTTAGGTTTTGAATGAGAGTATCAGAATAGAAGCCACAAGGATTGTGTACTCAGACAACTTTGGATTTGAATTACAGATCCATCACTTAGCTGTTTAACTTCCCATAGCTTGTATTTTCTGATCTGTAAAAGGGAGGTTCAAAGCAAGACTTTGCATTTCTATTTTGAGGATTAAAGTGCCTAGCATAGTGCCTGACTCACTGTTTTTCAATTCATACCAGCTATCTTTTCTCAAAGAATGAGCTATATTTGGATAAAGTTTTATATTTTTATAGCGACAAAGGATTTCAGAGATCATCTTTTAACTAGTGATCTAAATTTGTATTATTTATTGCTATATCAGCTCATTTAATTGTGTTTCAGATATAAATATAATAAAATGAAAGTACTCTGGGTCACAGAAATTTAGAAGCAAAACTCAAGTCTGAACAGGAAAAGAAGGGATTATTAGAGGTATGCATTTTTTTATTACAACAGTTGAATGGTCTTATCTAAAAGGATGTATTTTTTCTTCAAAAGAAAATAAATCCTAAAGTTCCTGGAACATCAGAAGAGATGTTCAGACAGCCTTTATTCCCATTTAACTGCTGGCTTTTGCTTCATTTATGTCGTAAAATGGAGTTGTACATTACATGGAAAAAAGAAAGCGAGGACTAACCTTAGCATACACTGAAGGTTTAGGTCACATTCTTCAGAGAGTATTTACCAAAAGCTTTGCTGTGTGATCAGAAATAAAAAGAAGCAAAATATGGGAAAAATATGGGCATTAAAAAAACTATTAAATATCTTAGGTGAAATCTAAAAGGCAGTTTTAATCCTGCAAGAATAATAGGTAGAAAATAACACAAAGTGCAGCGCTTGTAGAAGGAAAGCCTATTCTGACTAGATTCGGGTACCTCTTCAGAGGCTGGGCCTGCAAAGTAGATACTCACAGATTGGTTAGGCTGTTCTTAGACGCTGATGGTGCTTACGAGCCCTCTTTTCTTTGTTACACAGGCTCTTTAGGTTGTGTGGCCAGCACCATTAGTTAATAAGCACTGATGTCTAAGTACCACCATGTCATTGGATCTCCAAACCCATTTCTTTGTCACCATCCAGTGCTCTTTTGCAGTAAACAAGCCCCGTTTCTTGCTTCCTGGTCTCTGTCTTTGTGCTCCGCAATACTGAGTTGCATTGATTTCCAGGAGACACCAAGGTCTTCTTTGAACCTTGCTGAAATCTTCTCCTCTCTCTGGAATGCTCATTCTGTTCACTTTCCTCATCTCTAACACATTACTGGTTAAATATTGAATCTGTCTTTAACATTTGGATCAGGCAGGCATTTTATCCAACAAGAAGAAAAATCTGACTAAACTTCCACTTCTTAGAGTCTTTGTTAGATGTTTGCAGGTAGAGAGTGGAATCGTTGGAAAATTGACATCTTTATGTTATTATGTCTTTCTACTAAACAGCTTGATACCTTTCTCATTTATTGAAGTCTTTTTTTATGTTTGTAAGTGGAGGTTTATATCTTTCTTAATATAATTTTATAAACTTTATGTCTAGTTTTTGGTTTTTTATTAGCTGTTTTGACTGGGCTCTGTCATCTCTCTGTGAATATATATGTGTGTGTGTATATGTATGTATGCTTACAGGTTTTAGCTGTTGTAAACTAAAACAGTAGGTTTGTAATATGTATAGTTATTTGTACTGTCACTTTATTGAATTATATGTGTATGTTTAGAGTTCTAAAATTATGTCTTTGATTTCACAGCAATATTACTAAGATCATATGCAAAAATTAAAATAAAATTTCAGATGTCATACTGGAAGGTTTCAGAATAATTTAAATGTTAGTAGTATCAATGGAAAAGTTTGTTTTTTTTATTTTAGTGGTATTGACTCTAGTTTGAGTAAATAAATATGGTTCACAACTTTTATTCAATAAAAGAGGATCCTCTTGGATATGTAATGCTCTACTTCTCCATTAATTACCATTAATGCCGTTCCCCTGTGTTCCCAGTAAGTATAACTCTTACATCTAGCTTAATGAGTTGAATTTTTAGTCACTTATTTTAATTACCTTGATTTCATAGTAAAAGCAGCAAAAGTTATGAACTTCCTCGACTTCTTTGCAAAGATCATTATATATATATATGTGTGTGTGTGTGTGTGTATGTGTATATATATATGTGTGTGTATATATATAAAATGGTCATTCTTTTATGAATAGTCTGGTATCCATAGTTTTGATTTTGATTTTGCTCTCTTTTAAATGTATTCTTGACACATAGCAGATGTACAGTAAATGGGTTCCCTCAGCTATATAGGTGAGTAGTTTGGGGAACAGTTTGTAAGTGACCGTATTTTGTTTATCCTTTTGCTGTTACTTTGAAGTTTATTTTGAATATTTAGAAAAGTTTTGCTGCACATTTTTCATTTCTTAAATTGGAAAAAAATTCATTAGTGGCATATATATGAACAAATTTTATATACAGCAACTAGTAATGGAAAATATTACATATTTTTTGTGAAGAAAGTATTATCTATGATTGTGATATACACATGTTTATATGTAATATTCATAGCAAGATATAACATTATTAATATTACTATTTCTGCTAGCTTATAGTTTGCTTTTGGCTTTTCTAGTATTGATAATTTCTATATAATTGTATGCCTAGTGTGGTACTTGTATTTTAGATGTGATTTTTAGATTGAAACAAATCTTACATTATATATAACCTCACTTTTATTTGAATATTCTTCTCTCTAGTTTGCTTATTTTCACTGTTCTGTATGGTTCTGTGCTGTTACATATATTTTCCCCATTGTTTGCTATAGATTTCAAAACTCGCTTTTTCTTGTCTTTAGTGATCTGGCATTTGTGTATATTATTTTTGTGTTATTTTACCTAAAACACATGTATATGTGTGTGTACATACATATATGTGTATATATGAAAGCTTATTGTTAATTTAATCTTCTTTATTTTTTTAACCTATAGGATAAATATACATTGAGTAAACTAACTTGAGATCCAATATCAAGATTTTTACTTTCCCTTTTTATTGTGTCCCTTCTCTGTTTTGTTTAAATAACTTCTTAAGATTTAGATTGGTATTATTCATGACTTTATGGGTTTTACACATTTTTAAGATTAGGTTTATTTCATTTTCATTGGGTATCAAGATATGTTAGTATCATTTTTTGAAATTTATTCAGTTTTATCAGTTTTCTGATTATTACTTCTTTTACATTTTGCTTTCTCTTATTCAAACTTTTAAAAAAGGTTTGTTTATATTTTTGAATAATTACTTACCCTAGGAGGACCATTAAATACCAGTTAGTCTTGTATGTGTGAAAATGTTTTCCTCTTTCATCAATGAAAATTAAATTTATATAGAATTTTAGGATAAACCTTCTCCCCACCTCAAATTCTGTAAACCATTTACTATCCTCTTGCATTTAATACTTTAAAAGTCTACTGTACAACCTTGTTTTTTTTATTTGATAGATTTTTCCCTTTAAATGATTGCAGGTCTTTATCCCCTTTTAAATATCTATTTTAGAGATATTTAAATAGATATTTAAAAGGGGATAAAGACCTGCAATCATTTAAAGGGAAAAATTTATATATCTATTTAAAAGAGGATAAAGATTATTATGATTATTTCTCGTTTCTTCCCAACAAAATATGACCCAGAGCAAATTTTAGTGTTGATCAGATGAGTAAGATAGCCTCATAGAAATAAGATGATTTTAACAAATACCACATTTTCTGTAAGCCAGATTTATTATACTGTGCACTTGCTGAAAGCACTTTTAATATGGTTCTGGTTGATGCATATGCATTTATTATGTTATTATCAGTGTGATTCTGTAGGCTTGAATCTGAAAGAGCTGGTCTAGAAGTCACTAATGCAGTCAGTCCAACATCAGGGAATGTCTTCTAATGAAGAGGAACTTGTAGAAGCCTCCATATTTTCACAATACAAAAAGTCCAATATTTGATCTACCTATTATTATACTAAGGACACTATGAAAGTTAAATGTTTAAAAGTCAGTTTGTGGGTTCTTCTGTATCTATATGTGGATCTATGAACATCAAAATGCCTACATTAAGATCATCATCAAATTAGTTTTATCTTATAAAATATTTGTCTTGTGATTTTAAATGGTAAATTATTTTAATTCATTATTTATGTGTTGTAGTAACTAATATAGTTCTTGGCACAAAGAATGATGTACTGATTGACAAATATTTTAAGAAACACCTTTCTTTTACAATGTCATTTGGCAAGGGAGAGATATCAAGGAGATTCCTGCTTTCTTAGAGGATCACTGTTCAAAGGAGGAGGAGGATAAAGTTGGCAATGGACCAAGCCCATTGAAAAGAAGTTGCTATGTACTGTAGCAATTCTATCTGGGTCTTCCCTGTTCAGGCCAGGACTTGAGTGATCATCTTCCCTTCACTTCAGGGGATTAGAGCAGAGGCCCCCAACCCTGGTACTGGTCTGTGGACTAGTTCCTAACTAGTCTTAGCTAGGAACCAGGCCACACAGCAGGAGGTGAGTGGCAGGCAAGGTAGTGAACCTTCATCTGTATTTACAGCCGCTCCCCATCACTCTCATTACTGCCTGAGCTCTGCCCCCTGTCAGATCAGTGATAGCGTTGGATTCTCATAGGAGCACGAACCCTATTGTGAACTGCACCTGCAAGGGATCTAGGGTGAATGCCTCTTATGAGAATCTAATGCCCAGTGATCAGTCTGTGTCCCATCACCTCCAGATGGGACTCTCTAGTTGCAAGAAAATAAGCTCAGGGCTCCCACTGATTCTACGTTATGGTGAGTCATATGATTATTTCATTATATATTACAATGTAATAATAATAGAAATAAAGTGCACAATAGATGCAATGCACTTGAATTATCCTGAAACCATCCCTCCCTTCCCCGCCAGCCTGTGGAAAAATTGTCTCCTATAAAATTAGTCCTTGGTACCCAAAGGTTGAGGACTACTGGAGTAGAGGATAAGGTAGAGGAAGGGCTCAACTAAGTAAAATGAAGGCTGTTTCTATAACCTGAAATACATTGCTATTCTGTCTATGTGGTTTCTACCTCTGGCAATAAAGTACATTATGAAATATAAAGTATTACATGATATCTAATAATCCCTTATGTGATCGAATTTATAGGTATTCTTTCTATGAAACAAAGTAAAACTTTAAATGCATTGTCACTATCATTTATATATATATATATGTGTGTGTCTATAGCACTACACTAAAACTAAATTAAAATAACATAGTGTCTATTACCTAGGCATGTCAGCCTTGAAAAATAATTCAATAATAATTTATTAAGGGCCTATTAGATGTCAGATCTGTTGTGGAGTCTGTATTATACTGATTTGAGTAACACAGACAACTGAGAAAATACCTGAGGTAACTAAACCATGTGCAAGCTTACATTATGCAAAAGTAAAGAAATGAATAGAAATATGTGGACTAAAGTCAGTATAAAAAGAAGAAGGTACAGGAACCATATCAGGATCTAAACCTTTTAGAGCTTATCAGAAGTGAACTTATTTATTCCCCTTGTCTCTGTCAAATAAAAAGAAAAACAGTAAAATCCAGACAGTAAAAATGACTTGTCCATGATTAAAGAATTGGTCAGTTTTCAGCAAATGACTACACAGACCCAGGGATTTGTAACAACTACTCTATGAAATAATACCTAATATTTATTGGATTCTTATTATATACTAGGTAGCGTCACACTATCCATATTTATCCTCTCATGAACACTAAGAAATGAGTAATAGTGACAGTGCAAAGAAAACTGCAGATAGGAGGCAGCACTAACTGGTAGATGAACAGGGCAGCACATGGAGACTCATATTGTGAACTCTTGCCCCAAGAAATACTGCAGGGACATATCAGAAAAGCTGAGAGAATCCATAGACCCTTTGAAGGAAGCAGCTTGTCTCTGCAGGCTCCGCGAGGCGCTGAAAAACTGAATGCCCAAAGTGTGAGGGGGGAATGTCTACCCCTGAACACACATCTTCATTGGGGAAACTGAAGGTCCAGATCCCAGGAGAAGGATTTGACCTTACCTGAAGCTGAGATGAATTTAGAGAGCTGAGCAAAATACAGGGGTAGATGAAGCAGCAGGAGAAGCCTTGTGGGCACTCTTAGCCCCAGGGAAGTCATTTTTGACTTTGTCTCACAGGATTTTTTGGGGTGGGCTGCCAGTGGAACTGGGGAAGGACCACGGGAAGAATGAAAATTCCAGCTGAACTTTGTAACAAAGTTACTAAGTTACCTGGACAGATTCTAGGTGAGGGGGTAAACCAGGAGTGCAGATACCAGCGTAGAAGCCACAGAAGCTGTGGTAAGCAGGGAGGCTGAAACCTGAAAACCCTGCTTGCTTTCTCAGCAGGGAGGCTTGTAGCCTGGGATAAGTTCTCAGCCATGCTCAACAACTGCCTGGAAATAGACTCAGTGCTGTTTGGGGGGCATGGTGGGAGTGAGAGTGGCCTTTCAGGCTACGTGGGAGCTGGGTGAGGCCTGTCACTGGGGGCTTTCCCCCACTTCCTTGGCGACCTGTATAAAGCTGCAGAGGCAGCCATAATCCCACTGGGAACATAACTCCATTGGCCTGAGAACAACACCCCCACCCCCACATTGGCCACAACAAGCCCTGCCCAAGGAGAGTCTGAGCTCAGACCCCATCCCCCACAGTAGCCACAGCAAGCCCCGCCTAACCCTGTCCCAACCTGATGGTCTTTCTCTACCTGACCTCTTAGCCAAGGACAAAAGACGTAATCTCTTGGGAGCTTGATAGCACTACCCACCACCTGAGAAACCCAAATACATATCCAGGTGACCTTAGTGCACGCTTGTATCTTCCTGATACAAGCTGACATCTGGTGCTGTCTTGAAAGTGCTGCTTCCTCCTAGCCAGAAGGCAACTGATGCACAACCAGCACACTAAACAAAACTACAACCAAGGACCCTCAGAGAGTCCACTTCACTCCCCTGCTACCTCTACAAGAGCAGGTGCTGGTATCGACAACTGAGAGACTTGAAGATGGATCACAACACAGGACTCTGCAGAAACCCCCCAGTACAAGCCCAAAGCCCAGTAGCTCTGCTAGGTGGCTAGACTCAGAGGAGAAATAACAATCCCTGCAGTTTGGCTCTCAGGAAACCCCATTGCTAGGAGAAGTGGGAGAGCACCACATCAAGGGAGCACCCTATGGGACAAAAGAATCTGATCAACAATCCTTGAGCCCTAGATCCTCTCTTTGACATAGTCTACCAGAATAAGAAGGAACCAGAAAAACAATTCCTGTAATATGACAAAATAAAGTTCTTTAACACCCCCAAAAGATCACCAGCAATGGATCCAAACTGGGATAAAATATCTCTGAATTGTCAATAATTATGTCAATAATTCAGAAGGTTGGTTATTAAGCTAATCAAGAAGACACCAGAGATAAGTGAAGTCCCATTTAGAGAAATCAAAAACATGATGCAGAATATGAAAGGAAAAATCTTCAGTGAAATAGCATAGATTAAAAAAAATCACAACTTCTGGAAATGAGGGATATGTTTAGAGAAATGAAAAATGCATTGGAAGGTCTCAGCAATAAAATTGAACAAGTAGAAGAAAGAACTTCAGAGCTCAAAGGCGAGGCTTTTGAATTAACCCAATCCAGCAAGGACAAAGTAAAAAGAACAACAGCAGCAACAACAAAAATGAACAAAGCCTCCAGGAAGTTTGGCATTATGTTAAATGACCAAACATAGGAATAATTGGCATTCTCCAGGAAGAAGACAAATCTACAAGTTTGGAAAAAATATTTGACGGAATAATCAAGGAAAATTTTCCTGGCCTTGCTAGAGACCAAGACATCCAAATACAACAAGCTCAAAGAACACCCAGGAAATTCATGGCAAAAAAGATCATTGCCTAGGCAAATAATCATCAGGTTGTCTAAAGTCAAGTCAAAGGAAAGAATCTTTAGAGCTGTAAGGCAAAAGCATCAGGTAACCCATAAAGGAAAACCTATCAAATTAACAGTAGATTTCTTAGCAGGAGCCCTACAAGCTAGAAGGGATTGGGGCCCTATCTTCATCCTCATTAAACAAAACAACTATCAGTCAAAAATTTTGTATCCAGCGAAACTAAGCTTCATAAATGAAGGAAAGATACAGTCTTGTTGCGGGGAGTCAGGGACCCTGAACAGAGGGACTGGCTGGAGCTATGGCAGAGGAACATAAATTGTTAAGATTTAATGGACATTTATCCCTTCCCTAATAATACTCTTATAATTTCTTATGCCTGTCTTACTTTAATCTCTTAATCCTGTTATCTTCGTAAGCTGAGGATGTACGTTGCCTCAGGGTCACTGTGATGATTGTGTTAACTGTCTAAATTGATTGTAAAACGTGTGTTTGAACAATATGAAATCAGTGCGCCTTGAAAAAGAATAGAATAACAGCAATTTTTAGGGAACAAGGGAAGACAACCATAAGATCTGACTGCCTGCGGGGTCGGGCAAAAAGAGCCTTATTTTTCTTCTTGCAGAGAGCCTATAAATGGACGTGCAAGTAGGAGAGATATCGCTAAATTCTTTTCCTAGCAAGGAATATTAAGACCCTAGGAAAAGAATTGCATTCCTAGGGGGAGGTCTATAAACGGTTGCTCTGGGAATGTCTGTCTTATGCAGTTGAGATAAGGATTGAAATATGCCCTGTTCTCCTGCAGTATCCTCAGGCTTATTAGGATGGGGAAAAAAACACTCCCTGGTAAATTTGAGGTCAGACTGGTTCTCTGCTCTCGAACCCTGTTTTCTGTTGTTTAAGATGTTTATGAAGACAATATGTGCACAGCTGAACATTTTGACTTTGCCCTTTGCCTTGTGCTCTTTGCTTTGCCCTTTGCCTTGTGATCTTTGCTTTGCCCTTTGCCTTGTGATCTTTATTGGCCTCAGAAACGTGATCTTCATTCTCCTTTTTGCCCTTTGAAGCATGTGATCTTTGGGACTTACTCCCTGTTTGTACCCACCCTCCCCTTTCGAAGTCCTTAATAAAAACCTGCTGATTTTGCAGCCCTGGTGGGCATCATGGACCTACCAATATGTGATGTCACCCCCGGCAGCCCAGCTGTAAAATTCCTCTCTTTGTACTCTTTTATTTCTCAGATCAGCAGACACTTAGGGAAAATAGAAAGAACCTGCATTGAAATACTGGGGGCAGGTTCCCCCGATACAGTCTTTTTCAGAAAAACAAATGCTGGGAGAATTCAGCACTCCCAAGCCAGCACTACAAGAACTGCTAAAAGGAGCTCAAAATCTTAAAACAAATTCTTAAAACATACCAAAATAGAAGTTCCTTAAAGTATAAACCTTACAGGACCTGTAAAACAATAACACAATTAAAAAAAAAAAAGGTATTCAGGCAACAACTAGCACAATGAATAGAATGGTACCTGACATCTGAGTACTAAGATTGAGTGTGCATAGCCTAACTGCTCCACTTAAAAGACAAAAAAATAAAAATAAATGGCACAATGGATATGAATTCACCAGCCAAGTTTCTGCTGTCTTCCAGAGACTCACCTAACACATAAGGACTCACATAAACTTATAAAAGGGTGGAAAAATGTATTTTATGGAAATTGAAACCAAAAACAAGCAGGAGTAGCTATTCTTATATCAGACAAAACAGACTTTAAAGCAACAACAGTTAAAAAAGACAAAGAGGGACATTATATTATGATGAAAGAATTAGTTCAAAAGGAATACATCACAATCCTAAATATATATGCACCTAACACAGGAGCTCTCCAATTTATAAAAACAGTTACTACTAGACCTAAGAAATGAGATAGATGGCAACGCAATATTAATGGGGGACATCAGTGCTCCACTGATGGCACAAGACAGGTTATGAAGACAGAAAGTCAACAAAAACAATGGACTTAAACTATACCCAAGATCAAATGGACTTGAGATATTTACAGAACATCCTACCCAATAATGGCAGAATATCCTGTCTACGACTGTCTCAATAAATTTAAGAAAATCAAAATTATATCATGCGCTTTCTTAGACCACAGTGGAATAAAACTGGAAATCAACTCCAAAAGGAATGCTCAAAACCATGCAAATAAATGGAAATTAAACAACCTTCCCTTGAACAATCATTGGGTCAACAATGAAATCAAGATGGAAATTAAAAAGTTCTTTGAATTGAATGACAATAGTGACCCACCTTTCTAAACCTGTGGAATACAGCAAAAGCAGTGTTAAAAGGAAAGTTCATAGTGTTAAATTCCTATGTCAAAAAGTCTTAAAGAGCACAAATAGGCAATCTAGGCTAAGGCCTCAAGGAAATAGAGAAAAAAGAACAAGCCAAACCCAAATCCAGCAGAATAAAATAAATAAAAAGATCAGAGCATAAATAAAGGAAATTGAAACAAACAAAAAACAATGCAAAAGATTAATGTAACAAAAAGCTGATTCTTTTGAAAAGATAAACAAAGTCAATAGACCATTAGCAATATTCACCAAGAAAAGAAGAGGGAAGATCCAAATAAGCTCAATGAGAAGCAAAAGAGGAGATATTACAACCGATACCACAGAAATACAAAAGATCATTCAAGGTCACTATGAACACTTTATGCACACAAACTAGAAAACCTAGAGGAGAGGGATATATTATACAACCCCCCTAGATTAAACCAGGAAGAAATCGAAACCCTGAACTAACCAATAGTAAGCAGTGAGATCGAAATGTAATAAAAAAAATTGCCAACAAAAAATCCAGCTGAATTCCATCAGACATTCAAAGAAGAATTTGTACCAATGCTATTGACACTGTTCCAAAAGATAAAGAGGAAATCCTCTCTAACTGACCCTATGAAGTCAGCATCACCCTAATCCTAAAACCAGGAAAGAAATAAAGAAAACTGCAGACAATATCCCTGATGAACATAGATGCAAAAATCTTCAAAAAAAATCTAGCTAACTGAATTTGACAATTTATCAAAAATAATAATAATCCACCATAACCAAATGGGCTTCATAGAAGGGATGCAGGGATGATTTAACATATGCAAGTCAATAAATGTGATACACCATGTAAACAAAATTAAAAATAAAAATCACATGATCATTTCAATAGATGCAGAAAAAGCATTTGACAAAATCCAGCATCCCTTTATGATTAAAACCCTCAGCAAAATCAGCATAGAAGGGACATAACTTAAGGTAATAAAAGCTATCTATGGCAAACCCACAGCCAACATTATAATGAATGGGGAGAAGTTGAAAGCATTCCCCCTGAGAACTGGAACAAGACAAGGATACCAACTTTCCTCACTTCTATTCAACATGGTACTTGAAGTCCTTGCCAGAGCAATCAGAGAAGAGAAAGAAATAAAGGGCGTCCAAATCAGTAAAGAGGAAGTCAAACTGTTGCTGATCACTGATGATATGATCATACACCTAGAAAACCCTAAAGACTCATCCAAGAAGTGCTTAGAACTGATAAATGTATTCAGTAAAGTTTCAGGATATAAAATTAATGCACACAAATTAATAGCACTGCTATGCACCAATAACCACCAAGCTGAGTATGAAATTAAAAACTCAAACTGTTTTACAAAGCTGTGAAAAAACAAACGAAACAAACAAACAAAAAATCCTTAGGAATATACTTAGCCAAGGAGGTGAAAGAACTCTACAATGAAAACTACAAAACACTGCTGATAGAAATCATAGGCAACACAAACCAATGGAAACACATCTCATGCTCATGGATGGGTAGAATCAATATTGTGAAAATGACCACACTGCCAAAAGCAATCTACAAATTCAATGTAGTTCCCATCAAAATACCACCTTCATTCATCACAGAACTAGAAAAACAATCCTAAAGTTTATATGGAGCCAAAAAAGAGCTTGCATTGCTAAAGCAAGACTAAGCAAAAATAACAAATCTGGAGGCATCACATTACCCAACTTTAAACTACAGTATAAGGCTATAGTCACCAAAACAGCATGGTATTGGTATAAAAATAGGCACATAAGCAAATGAAACAAAATAGTGAACCCAGAGATAAACCCAAATACAGCCAACTGATTTTTGACACAGCATATAAAAACATAAAGTGGGGAAAGTACACCCTATTCAACAAATGCTGCTGGGATAATTGGCAAGCCACATGTAGGATAATGAAACTGGATCCTCATCTCTCACCTTATACAAAAATCAACTGAAAATGAAGGAAAGACTTAAATGTAAGATCTTAAATCATAAAAATTCTAGAAAATAATATTGGAAAAACCCTTGTAGACGTTGGCTTAGGCAAAGAATTTATTACTAAGAACCCAAAAGCAAATGAAACAAAAACAAGGATAAATAGATGGGACTTAATTAAACTAAAAAGCTTCTGCACAACAAAAGAAATAATCAGCAGAGTTAACAGACAACCCACAGAGTGGGAGAAAATATTTGCAAACTATGCCTCTGACAAAGGACTGATGTCCAAAATCCAGGGGAAATCAAACAAATCATCAAGAAAAAAAACAGTCCCATCAAAAAGTTAGCTAAGGACATGAACAGACAATTCTCACAAGAGGATATGCCAATGGCCAACAAACATATGAAGAAATGCTCAACGTCACTAATTATCAGGGAAATGCAAATCAAAACTACCATGTGATGCCACCTTACTCCTGCAAGAATGGCCTTAATAAAAAAGTAAAAATAATAATAGATGTTAGTGTGGATGTGTTGAAAGAGGAATGCTTTTACACTGCTGGTGGAAATGTAAACTAGTGCAACCACTATGGAAAACAATATGGAGATTCCTGACAGAACTAAAAGTAGATCTACCATTTGATCCAGCAATTCCACTAATGAGTATCTAACCAGAGGAAAAAAAGTGATTATACAGAAAAGATACTTGAACACGCATGTTTATAGCAGCACAATTCACAACTGCAAAAATATGGAACCGGCCCAAATGCCTATCAATCAATGAATGGATAATGAAAATGTGTTATATATATATACCAGGGAATGTTACTTGGTTATTAAAAGGAACAAAATAATGGCATTTGCACCAACCTAGATGGAATTGGAGACCATTATTCTAAGTGAAGTAACGGAAAACCAAACATCGTATATTTGTGGGAGCTAAGTTATGAGGATGCAAAGGTATAAGAAGATACAATGGACTTTGGGTACTCACGGGAAGGGGTGAGAGGGAGGTGAGGAATAAAGGACTACACATTAGGTATAGTGTACACTACACATTAGGTATCGTGTACATCAAAACACTTATGTGGTATATATTAAATATATGCAATAAAACAGTGAAAAAAAATCATTATTCAAGTCAAAAAATAGAAAATTGTCAGCACCTATAGAAGACCCCTCAGATCCCTCCCAATCACTGTACTCTGTCTTGCTTTCAAGAAAGCACTAACTATCTTACCATTATGGTCACTTTCCTGCTTTTCTTTAGAGAATGCACACCTTATTTCTGTTTCTCAATGATATGTTATCTTTGTTATTTTATGTGGCTATATAAAGTCATTTTCAATGCTTTATTCTTATAGTGTAGCAACATATCACAATTTAATTATCCATTCTTCTGTTGTGGACGTTTAGTTTGTTACTTTTGCTATATAAATAAGATACATGCATACATACATTTGTGTTATGTATATGCTGAGGATTGAAATCACTGAGTCATAGTATATGCAAATCTTCAACTTTAGTAGATAATGTCAAACTGATTTCTAGGTTTGTGAAAATGTACACTCCCACCAAGGGAGTATGAGAGACCTCTAATTTACTTTTTTGCCAAAACTTGATGGTGTCAGTCTTATTCTTAATTTTAGCCACCTTGATGTGGTCATACATAGTAGTAAATGGGATTTTAATTTGCATGTCTTTATGAGTAACGAAGCTGAGAAATTTTTCACATATTTATTGGCCCTTTTGATGCTCTCTTTTGAGTATGCCCACTCAAGTTTAGTGATATCTTGGTTATTACTGGTCTTTTTTTAATATGTAAATTTCTGAATCAGATTGTCAGGTTTCAGGAGAATAAACATAAGTAAATAAATATATAAATAAATAATAAAATCTCTTGAGTTTTGTATTGGGATATAATTAAATATGTAGGTTAGTTTGGAGAGACATTATAACTGTATAATATCTAATCTTCCAAATCATAAACATACCATTTCATAGAGTCCTCTTAAATTTTTATCTAATTAATGTTTTATAGCTTTCTATGTAAAGGTCTTAAATATTTTTTAAAAAACAATTTATTCTTAGTTGATATTTTGATGCTACAGTAAATGGTATCCTTTTATATTATTATCTAAATATGTTTTTGCTTTTATATGAAATATATTTAAATTTGTATATTGACTATGTATTTAGCAAACTTGCTACATCATGTAGTCTAACAATTGTTATGTAGATTAGTTTGCATCTTCCATGTACATAAGCATGTCATATGCAAATATGACAGTTTCATTTCTTCCTTTTCAGTTCTTAAACTTTTGTCTTATTGTTCTAGCTAAGACCCTCAGTATAATGTTGAGTGGAAATAATAAGCATGGTAAACACCTATAAATTATTGTGATCTAGAAACTTTCAACCCAACACTTCGCTATTAGTTATGTATTATTTAGATGCTATTTGTTGGTTTTAGAAAGTTCTACTTTCCTCCTATCAGAGATGAAGAGAAGGAGAAGGGAGAAGATCAGGAAGAATAATTAATGGGTACTAGTCTTGAAACCTGGTTGGTGAAATAATCTGTATAGCAAATCCTCATCACATAAGTTTACCATATAACAAACCTGCATGTGTATATCTGAATTTAAAGTAAAAGTTAAATAAAAACATTCTACATTCTTCGTTTTCTAAAATTGTTTAACTATAAATGGGTTTCAAATATTATCTGTTTTATATGCATTTATTGAGATCGTTATAGACTTTTTCCTTTTTAATACATTACATTCATTGATTTCCAAATGTTAAACCAATTTTCTTTCTAGAATACACCAAATTTGTTCATGATGGATAATCCTTTAAAAATGTATGTGTGTGTGTGTGTGTGTGTGTGTGTGTGTGTGTATTTCAAAATGTATTTAAACTTTTATTTTCTACTTTTGGCTTTTAATTATATGTTTGTTTCCAAAATTAATCTAATTTTTTTAATGTCCTAATGTTTGTTACCACGGTTGTATCAACAGCTTAAGATAGGTTAGAAAGTTTTCTAGGCTTTAGAAGAGTATGGGTAATATTGGTCATATTTCCATTTTAAATGTTTAGTAGATTTTACTACTGAAGCCCAGGTAGGGCTAGGGTTTTGTTCTGGAGGTTTTATATTATGAATTCAATTTATTTAATAGCTTAAGTCTAGCTTATTTTTCTATTTCTTCCTATTGTCAGTATTGGTACCTTCAGTCTTTCTAGAATTTTATGTGTTTCATAAAAATTGTTGAATATGAGGTATTTGCCGAAAGTTTTTTAATAATATTTCCTTTACTTTTGATCAGTCTTTATCATCGTTACCCAAATTTAATAGTTTTAGTAATCTATCAAATAATCAACTTTTACATTTGTTGATCCTCTCTATTTTAAGATTTTAATCTGTTGTATTAATTTTCTGCTCTTCTATTATTTCCTTCATTCTTTAATTATAATTTGATGTTCTTTTCTTAAATCCTTTAAATAGATCATTGAATTTCAGTTTATCTTATTTTCTAACATATGCATATAGATTAAAAAGTCTCCATCTAAGTACAGCTTTAACTGTATGTCACAAGTTTTGATATGTGATATTATCATTTTTATTAAGTAAATATTTCCTAATTTTTCGCATAATTTTGTCTTGCACTAATAAATTATTAAAAAGTAGATGTCTTAATTTTTTAAAGTATAAGAGTCTCCGCTTTTCTTTTTGTTTAGAAGTTTCTAGTTTAGTTACACCATGATCACTTTATCACTAGGCCAAATTTTAAAATGTTCTGTGTGTACTTGGAAACAATGTGTATTCTGCAGCTAATAGAGATAGTTTTCTATCAAGAACTGTTATAGAAAACCTAATTACTGAGATTTCCCATCTTATTATGTTTATTGATTTTTTTTTTTTTTTTTTGAGATGGAGTCTCGCTCTGTTGGCCCAGGCTGGAGTGCAGTGGTGCAATTTTGGCTCACTGCAAGCTCCGCCTCCCGGGTTCATGCCATTCTCCTGCCTTAGCCTCCTGAGTAGCTGAGACTACAGGCGCCCACCACCATGTCTGGCTAATTTTTTGTATTTTTAGTAGAGGCGGGGTTTCACCTTGTTAGCCAGGACGGTCTCGATCTCCTGACCTCATGATCCACCCGCCTCGGCCTCCCAAAGTGCTGGGATTACAGGTGTGAGCCACCGCTCCCAGCCTCCCTATTGATTCTTTTGTCTGCTTTTATATCACTAGCTCCAGAAGGTATAGAAAGCCCTCCACTAATGACATAAATATATGCATTTCGCCTTGAAGTTCTAATAAATTTTACTTTAGTTTTGAGGCTATATTTTAAATTCTGAAAATTTAGTGCTTTATTAATTTTGGTTACTTGAACAATTTTATTTTTACAAAATACCAATTTTTTTCATTAAAATGCTTTTTGTCTTATAGTCTAATTTCTCTTAGTTAATATGGCTTTATCAGCTTTTTTGCTATTATTGTTCTTATGATAAATATTTTTTATCTTTTTACTTTTAACATTTCCATATATATTAATATGACCTTGTAATTACTATAGAGTGCAGTTTTGATTTCTGTTAACTTTGTTTGAAAATCTTTGTCTTTTAAATATTTTATTTAATTCATTCATATTTAATGTAAATATTGATGCATTTGGATTTTAATAAACCATACTTCTATATTTATGTTTCTTCTCTTTGTAGCTTTTTTGTTTTTATTGATTTTTATTAAATTTTTATTATTTCATTTCCTTCTGTTAGTGTAAAGATTATACTCATAATTTTATTAGTTATGCTGGCACCCATAAAATGATATTCCAAAGTAAAGGCCTCAGAACAAGCCTCAGAAACAAAGTCTTTCTCTGACCTTCTCCTGCCCTCCTAGCTCTCACTCTTCTTTCTCCGTAGGCAAGCCGTAGAAACTAGAATCCATCTTTCCCCAAGGTAGTTCATGGGAACCAGAACCCTATTCCTACAAAGCTAGCCATGAAAGTTAAAATGTGACTCTAACCTTTCACTGCTTTTCTCTCTAGGAGCCAGTCATAAAGAAATTCTCTGACCTACCCTTGTCTGTTAGTAGGTCGTAAGACTCTCATTTCAGAGGGGCCCTACTCTGCCTGGGGGAAGAAAAAATAGTGCTACACAGAGAGGCAAAAAGTTATGTGAACAGACAAGCCTTACTAGGGTTCCTCCATTCTGTCTATTAACATTAGATAACAGCCTTTTTATCCAATCGTATTTCTACCTGGTTATCCATTCATCATGGAAGCTAAGCATAAAAATGAGTAGTTTTTTCTATGTCGTCGAGTCTTCATTTTTCAAGGCTCCCATGTCTTGTAAAATTTGGTTGAGCAAATCTGTTCTGCTTTTCTCTTTTTAATCTTTTTCTGCAGAGTGCTGAACGTGATGTGATTCTTTTAATGAGGAAAAAAGGTATCTCATCCTTTCCACCCGCTCCATTTCCTATAAAAATTACAACATGGCTCTTTGACATATCAAAGTCTAAGACTGACATTTTTCTAACAATAGTGCCAAGACCTTAGAATACATGAAATCCACTTGCCTTATATGCTAGTGTTGTCATGTATTTTAACTGAATATATATTCACTTAATATATATTAATTATATATAATTATATATAATATATTAGCTATATATAATTATATAATAATATATAATAGATATTAATAATTATACAAATATATTTATATATTCACATATATATTCTTTCAACTTTTATATTAAGTTTTAAGTTCAGGAGTATATGTGCAGGATGTGCAGGTTTGTTACATAGGTAAACATGTGCCATAGTGGTTTGCTGCACAGGTCATCCCATCACGTAGGTATTAAGACCAGCATCCATTAGCTATTTTTCCCTGATGCTCTCCCCTGCTCCCGACAGGCCCCAGTGTGTGTTCTCTACCATGTGTCCATGTGTTCTCATCATTCAGGCATGCAGTATTTGTTTTTCTGTTCCTGCTTGAGTTTGCTGAGGATAATGGCTCCCAGCTCCATCCACATCCCTGTAAAGGATCTTGTTCCTTTTTATGGCTGCACAGTATTCCATGGTGTATATGTACCACATTTTCTTTATTCAGTCTATCATTGATGGTCCTATAATTAACTACTGCAACTAGGATCTTATGACCATGTATTACAATGCATGGTCATAAGATCCTAGTTGCAGTAGTTAATTATGTAATGGCATACTAGTTGAGGGCATAGTTTCTGGAAAGACTGCATTGGCTTCTCCTCTGAGTAGCTGAGTAAACTTAGACAAGGTACATGTTACGGGTTGAACTGTGTCCCCCAAAAACAAATGTTGAAGTTCTAACCCCCTAGTATATCAGAAGGTAACCTTATTTGGAAGTAGGGTCCTTGGAAATGTAATTAGGTAAGATGAGGTCATACTGGAGTAGAAAATAGGGTGGGACCTTAATCCTATATGTCTGGTGTCTAAGACAGAGTCACACTGGGAGAATGTCATGTGACAACAGAAGCAGAGACTGGAGTGATGGATCTACAAGCCAAAGAGATCAAGGATTGAAGGTTACCATGAGAAACTAGGAAGGGGCAAGGAAGAATTCTCTTCCAGATTTTAGAGGAAGCATATCCCTGCTGACACCTTGATTTTAGACCTTGCTCACTACAACTATGAGATTACATTTCTATTCTTTTAAGCCATCCTGTTTGTGGTATTTTTTATAGTAGTCCTAGGAAACTAATACAGAACTTTTTTACCTTGTTTCTTCATCTCTAAAATGGAGATAATAGTACCTCTCTATATCACAGACTTGTGAATGACAATATGCAAAAAGCAATACAACAGTGACTGAGTTTTAATAAGTGCTATGTAAGACCTGTCTGTAATTATTTTAGTGAATAAAATTTCATCTTGAAGACAGGTGCTATGATTTGTATTTCTCATGAATCCTCCAACACACCTAGTAAGGGCTAAGTACATAATGGAGGCACATAAATACACCTTCAGACATAGACATGGAGTGTTTTCCCTCTAATTATTTCTCAAGTTCCATTTTAACTGTTATGGTTTTGCATGTTTCAGATCTTTGAATCTTATGTGTATGCCCTGGTTTATACTTGTGACATTATTCCCTGTGCTTTGACTATTTTCTTCTCCATTTTATCCCAATTACATCCCTGCTCCTTCTCATGCTTATGCCAAATCATACATTAACTTGTGGTTTCTAAATGTTGATTTGATTTTAGAAACCAAGAGAGAAAAGGCAGCTAAAATGAACAGTTTCCAGATGGTTGTGGAATTTAAAATACAATATGTGGGTTATACTCCTAGCTTTCCTGCAAACCTGGTAAATGACCTCAGATATCTCATATAACACTGTGAAACCCATGTTTCCTTATCTGTACAATTAAGACATTGGATTAAATACCTTCAAACATTTTGTCGGTTTTAGTTATTACAGTGAAATTATTCTATGTTCTCTGAGTTCAACAATGTCAAGGAAAAGCTGATTCTCACTCATCCATTGTGGCCAGGACATGAGGGAGACAGCAGGTATCAAGCACAACATTTGTCTGCTAACTGGTATAGAGAGGTACATTTGACTATTCTTTCATTCATAGGGTGATGGGTTCTTGAACAATTTGGCCTCTTTACTGTAATTACCTGTGTAAGCACAATAACAGATGTTTCCAAATACATACTATGTGTATATCCACTTGATATATCTCAGATTACAAAGGATCTATTGCTCTAAAAGGTTTTTCACATTCATGGTGGAATAATAAAGAGAAGAAATTACTTTTAGGTTACAATGTAGCATTTTTGCCTTTCAAGTCAAAACACTGTGACAAGTGCCTTTTGCTTATTTGGCAAATTTATAATGAATTTTTAAAAGGTGAACATTCCAAGTTGCAGTAAAAAATCTTGAAATAAGTTATGTACTCCCTGATTTATTTGTCCTTTATCAAGGATTACTTGATCACTTTCTATTTGGTTGCTATGTCCACCATTTTGCTAAAAATTCACTGAGCTTTTCATTACCAAACCAGTGAATTGGTTGTATTCTACAACCTCTTTTACCTCTACTGCCCTTCAAACCGTGGACTGTTTCTCTTTCGCTTCTTCCTCCTCTCCCAATTTTCCGTGATACTGTCTTTCAGATTTTCTTCCTACCCTACCAATAAATCTTTCAATTTTCTTTCTCCTACCCTGTAAAAGAAGGTGTTTCTGAATCTTTTCATTTTATTTTCTTGGTCCTAATTTCACTTGAGATGCCAGGCTTATGAGTTTTTTCAGTTTTCTTCATATGGACTAGTTTCCCATTCCTTCACAATTCTACCCATTATCCTCTATGCAATCTATAATTTGCCATTGTTGCCCCAAAATATTTATTCCGGTATAAAAAGGACTCTTGATTTCATAGGAATCCTTTAAGTATAGTAGTAAAGTCCAAGGCCCCATTAACTACTTTGGTAGCCATATAAATCAACATGTGGGCCAGAAATTCTAATTTGACATTTCAAAATTATCTGTCTCCACATTTCTTGTGTAGCAAAGTAAATTTTTAAAAATATATTTTCTATATACCTGGCTTTTTATTTTCCCTTTATAACTGCATTTTCTTTAAAAGAGCACAGGACACAATATATTATAACTGGCTAAAGTTTGTTGGATGGGTGAAAGTGGGCTGAATCAAGAAAATTATCAAGTGACTCTCACATAGGACATTAGACGTTTGAAAAAATATATCTACATGCTAGACTAATCTGAGATAATTTTGTACATCAATTATTGTTTTTTGTTAGAATTATGAGCTTGAAGTTTCTAATAAGCATTATAAGCTGCTTCCTATATTCTCTTTAGTAAGTAAAAAAATAAGCCATTCACTTTCAAAATAGTTTCATTAACTTCAAGTAAAATAGGCTTTGCTTTTAACATTATATTTTTAAGTGTATTTACTGTTGTATGGCTCCTCTGACCCCTCAAAAGCCAGCTGAAGGAATAATAACAATATTGTATGGATTCAAATCCAGTAATTCCCTGTAATTGTCCTGTAATTCCCTCAGAGTAAGAGAGAAGAGGGAGAAATGCTCTTTTGCAGATCCCTAGGTACCTTCAATGAGGAGAGTCAGTATTTTGTATTCAGCCAGCTTCTTGCAGTAAAGACTATTCCCAAGGAGTAAATAAGGCAATCAGGAGAATCATTAACTATTTCAAGCCAAAAAAGTGTCACTTAATGCACCAAAGTAATAATGAGCAAATTAGTAGTCATGTAGCTAGTGACAGTTCAAGAAGTATGGCTGCTCACTTTGGAGTGCCCATTGTCCAGTGAAAGTCCTGTTAAGCCCCCTGCCCCTCAGAAGAGTTTACATCAGGATGGACTAAATTCTTTGGAGGTAATGAAATAAACACATTGGCCATCACTCACATACTTAAACAAAATTGTATTTATGAAGTTCAGAGTTCAGGGTTTTTCATGACACATTCACCACTATTAAGTGGTGCTTAATCAGAGTGCACATGTTCCAAGAAAGTGAAGTTTTAGTATATTCTGCACCTATGCAAATATCTAGCATGATCATTACTGACAACATAATGACTGGCGAGGTCTTTTTGTAGACCTACAACCAGAAGCTCCAAGTTTAAAAAATGGATGTGTACGTTTTAGAGTCATGGCACATAGGGAAAGTTACAAAACTTCTTTGAACCTGTGCCACGGGACTACTATCAGGATGCTGTAGGACATGCAAAAGCAATTAGGAAAACATATGGCATATTTTGGTTTTCAAGAACCATTACTTGAATCTGAATCTTAGATCATTATTTAATATCTCTGACGCTCACTGTAAATTACAACAAATGCTATTTGCTCTGCCAACCACATAGTATTGTTGAGATAATCAAGGGGGTTGAGTGTAAAAGTAGTTTACACAATTTTAATAATTAGATATCTGATTGCTTCCGTGTACCACACATACTCCCAGTGATTTCAGTGACTCTATTGTCACTGCAAGCTAAATACCTATAAATAAATAAGCACAATTTCTAGTGTATGCTAAATACTCAACAAAGAGTAGCTGTTATTAGAATGATACATTATCATTATTAATACTGATGTTTTACAGAAATTGTTTTTATACCTATTACTCTGAATTGAATTGTGATCTAAGAAAAGACTTCAAACATTAACCTGAAATCACAAATGACTAATTCCATTTTCACTTTAAAATGCAGACCAATTTGTCACTAAGTGGTGTTTTTGAATAATTATTTTGGAAAAAACATTATTTAATATACTTGTCCTGTGGATTGCTAACATATACTTTTATTTGTTTAAATTTTTACAATCCAGTTTTCCCAAGCCCCCCCACCCCTTTATTTTAGTGGAAGAAAGAGAAGTTAAGAAGCTTTTATATTTCTGGATAATGAAATATAAAAAATTATATTCTCCTGAAAATAATTTTGGAAAATTCATCACATTTTGATCTTAAAGCATAATACATAATATTTCTTAATGTGGTACAAAATTAGTAGAAGTAGTCCAAGCACTTTAAATATTTGTTTGTGGAATTTGAAAAAAAGAAGCCATTTAGAAACTGGCTTTGTCACTTGAATTTGGAAAAACATTAGCATAGCCCTTGGATACATACAGCTGAATCAACATGCTTTATCTGCATAGCTATAATTGCATTTAATAAATGGAACCACATGTTAATGAAATCCAAGGATCATTTGATACTAAAATATTCAAGGCTTAGTTCACATAGTGTTTTAATTTTGTTGATGGTTTTGTTCTCTTCCTTTCTCTCTTCATTCCCTCCTTCCCTTCCTCCCTCCTTCCCTCCCACCCTTTGTGCCCCTTCCTTACTTCCTCCTTTTCCCTCCTTCCTTCTTTCCCTCCCTCCTTGTTTCTTCTTCTCTCCTGTTTTCTGCTCCTTTCTTGTCTCCTCCCTCTTATGTCTTTTTCTCCCTTCCTTCCTTCCTTCCTTCCTTCCTTCCTTCCTTCCTTCCTTCCTTCCTTCCTTCCTTCCTTTTATGTACCTCACTAGACTTCTGGCATGTAAGAAGAAATGGTATAATGGGATATAAACTTTATGATTTTTACTAGAAAAAACAGGAGCTTGGGATTTTAAAAGTCTTGCCTTGTGGAAAGTAACCATCAAAAGTAATTTATTAAGGTTCCTAATGTCCTGAGAAAAAAATTTTCAAAACGTATGCCCTAGCCTTTAGGAGTTAATAACCTAAACTATATGAAGCAAATAGAAACACAAAATTATAGGATGCCTGGAGACAGTAAAAATGCATCTTTAAGATAATACCAGAATTGATAGGTATTTCTTTCAGTGTTGAAGTATCACGGTGTAAACAGCACCAGAAAAGGAGATCAGGAGCTGGCATTATCTTTGAATCTGCTGTGCTGTCTGATCTTGGTCAAATCCGTAAGTCGCTTGGTGCCTCAGCTTCTTCATTAACAACATGTGGTTATGAGACTTGTCCTCATTGCATACTCTTTTTGTTTGTGAATATCAAATGAGAATGAATGCAAAAGGGCTTAAAATTAGGATACAACATTGAAATGAAATAAAATTGTCTGTTTCATCTAACCTTCTCAATGTAACTGCAAATTCTCCCAAGGAAGAAATGTATCTTTGAATTAAGAAATCTCTCATTAGGAGCAATATATGTCAAGTGCCAAAAAACCATCCTAATACTATATTAAGCTTAATATTACCAAAAATATATGAATGCCCCAAACATACATTTGACCCTACTGACTACAAAAATAAAACTTCCAAGTTACTCCAGGAAGCAGTTTTGATAATTATTCCACAATTACACAAGAGACATTGCACTTCCTCAAACCTAAAGAAGCCTTCATGTCACTCTTCCTGCGTTTGCCTACCACCTGATCCCAAGGCTAATGCCACAAATTTTAGATTTTGTTAAGGCAGCACCCCATTTCAGAATCCAAATTATCTCTCAACTATGTCTTGCTATGTGTCAGAGCGCCCCCAAATTTAGTAACTTAAGACAGCAAACATTGATTTGATTGTGACTCTATGGATCAGCAATGTAGCCCTATCTCAGGTAAGATGGCTTGTCTATGTCCTATGTGGTGGTGACTGGGCTTACACCTGTGACTGCAGTTATCCTTTGGTTCAAATCCTGGGGTTCCATGATGCGAATTGATCTTGCTTATCTGGGCCAAGTGTCTCCTACTGTAGGGTTCTTCACGTGGTGGTAGCAGTGTGGAGTAGAGAGCAGTAGCTACAAGACCACTTAAAGGCTGAGCAAGGAACCCATATAACATCACTTCATCATATTCTGTCAGCCAAAGCAAATCGCAGACCAGCCTGAATTTGAAAACTAAGATGGTCATACTGCAAAGGAGAGTGAAAACTGGAAGGGATAAAATTGCTACAAACATTTTTGCAAATAATCTACTAGACCTGAGTTTGGTAAGAGTGAAACATGTGATTGGGTGTATGCCTGTATTGAGAAGCACATGAGATGTAAGTGATATTACTTGGAGGAAGTAAATACTTTTAACAAAAAAGAAGTGGTTCTCTGCAACAATTTTTATAATGTGTAAAGTAGGAGAACTGCCTTCCCTTAAAAGTTCTTGAGAGTCATGGCTGGCATCTATTAGGAATTCAATTAATACTCCTTGAATAAATAAATGAATCAATTTGCCTATAAAACAATCTAAACCTGTCTCCTATACTTCAGAAAATTAATAACCTTTTAAACCTTTTCTATAATGATTTATTCAGGTTTATTATTGCTTCTTAACGATTTATGTTTTCTTAAGACACATATTATTTTATTGAGCTTAAAATTACTTTTAGTCATCCATCCTAGTATCTTGTTTTAAACTCTGTATCTGTAGTCATGGTCCTCTTCTTCATCTGTTCTGTAAGATTCATTTTTTTTTCTTCCAACTTTTAGGTTCATGGGGGTACCTGTGCAGGTTTGTTACATGAGTAAATTGCATGTCACTGGGGTTTTGTATACAAATGATTTTGTTACCTAGGTAGTGAGCATAGTACCTGACAGGTAGTTTTTCAATCCTTACTCTCCTCCCACCCTCTGCCCTCAAATAAGACCTAGTGTCTATTGTTCCCCCTCTCTATGTTCAGGTGTACTCAATGTTTAGCTCCCACTTGTAAGTGAGAACATGTGGTATTGGGTTTCCTCTTCCTGCATTAATTTGCTTGGGATAATGGCTTCAAGATTCTCTCAGGCTTCATAGCTCTTTCTTTTCTCTGATAAAAACTTTACTTTCTAATTTCCTTCTCAGAATTAAACTAAAGATACTTAAGCATATACCATTTTTTAAAAAAATTAAGTCTGGTATCGTATTGTTTAGCATTTGCAGGGAAGGGGCTTTTTCCTTCCCCTTTTTGCAAGATATCATTAAGATATTAATTATAAATTATATATTAGTTATGACTCTCATTTTCAAACAATTTAAACTGTAAAATAAAACATTAAGTATAGCAAGGGATACTGTTACCTTCTCCAATCTTTGCATATTGCAAACCTACTATTTCCTGTCTTCTTGACCTGCTACAAAGTTTTATCCTTTTTCTTCCCCAAAAACCTCTGAAATTCAGGGATAAACTATATTGTTTAAATTGAGAAGTATAGAAGGGAGAAAAAGGCAAGAGGACAATCAAGATATCCCTTTTCTATTAAATTCTCTCCTCTCTTATTATGTCTGTCTTCTGGTCTTTCAACTCATAGGCCAAGTGGTAGGGAAAGCCTTCCTGATTCAGTCTTGCATTTTATTTCCTTAGCCCTGCAGTGATAGCAATGGAAATGCTTAGATCAAAAAGAGAGATAGATTTGAAAGGAGATGGAAAATGTCCCTTTCATTCTCAATATAGATACTGCATTTGAGAATTTGTGTATAAATAAAAGAGATTTCCCTTCTCTCTCTTTTTGGTAGAACAAATAACAGAGAGAAGTATGAGTTAAAAGGCAATATAGATTGGATAGACAGGAACAGGTAGACAATGATCACTCTCAGTGTGTGGATGTGGATACAAAGGTAACCTTTCCTTGTCTATTTTAATCATGTTTCTTTAACATACTGTAGTTTGTTTGTTGTTTTTGTTCTGTTTGTTTGTTTGTTTTTGAGACAGAGTCTTACTCTGTTTCCCAGGCTGGAGTGCAATGGCGTGATCTCAGCTCACTTCAACCTCCATCTCCCGGGTTCTGGTGATTCTCCTGCCTCAGCCGCCCAAGTAGCTGGGACTACAGGCGCCTTCCACCATGCCCAGCTAATTTTTGTATTTTTAGTAAAGATAGGGTTTCTCCATGTTGGCCAGGCTGGTCTCGAACTCCTGACCTCAGGTGATCTGCCCACCTCGGCCTCCCAAAGTTCTGGGATTAGAGGCATGAGTCACTGCGCCTGGCCCATACTATAGTTTTATTTTGCTAAAGAACTGACCCATCTCAAATGTCAAATCTGTTTTAATAACTTAGCAGTGTTTTTCATATTGCCTTTTAACATAGATGTTTAGAAGTTACCTTAGAATGCTCGTCATCACAAAGAGATAAAGATACCACCTCAACTCTAGAAACTGGGTATGAGAAAAAGGAAACTTTTCAGGCATTTTTGGAGCTTCTCGGTTTCAACTCTTTTAATCACAGACTTCCCCAAGCTTTGAACATTCTCCGGGGTGGCTGACTGGAGCTGTGAGTAGACATGAGCAGATGTGGGTAGAATGCAGTATTTGGGAAGTGATATAAAGAAGGAACAGAACTCCACCGAGAGCAGAGATTTTGGATATATAACAAAATGTGTGTCAGAAAATATCATTTAACTGGTGTTCACATATCCATAATGCAAGCGTAATATGGAAAATGTCAATGATACACTCTTCAGTTAGGTACTTGTTAGAAAGTTGCAAGCATGTATTTAAAACTAATAATAAATGTAAACATAATAAACCTTAAAAAGATAAGAAACAGGGAGGCCAGAGTTCCTTTGATGCAGCAATATCAGGCCTCTGATTCTTCAGTATCTATAATTACCTCTTGCTGAATTTTTAAAAATGCTTAAAGATATGAGAGGAATTCGTTCTTATATCTGTACTTCGTCTGGATTGTTACTTTTTGAAGATAGAAATATTGTCTAGGTGAGTCCTGATGTTTGCAGGGCTTCCCTAAAGGCAATGTGAGCAACTCTTAATAGTACATATACTGCACGTTGTGCACATGTACCCTAGAACTTAAAGTATTAAAAAAAAAAAAAAGAGGGTGAGGGATAAAAGACTACAAATTAGGTACAGTGTATACTGCTCGGGTGATGGGTGCACCAAAATCTCAGAAATCACCACAAAAAAACTTATCTATGTAACCAAATACCACCTGTTCCCCAAAAACCTATGGAAATAAAAATTTAAAAAAATATATATATATATAAATCCTGAAAAACAAGGAGCACTTGAGGGCCACCAAGTCTTCCTTCTTCCAACAATCTTCATTAATTGTTCCCATCTAGAGCACTTTAAAAAAGTAGTTTGTAAAATGGCAAGTTTCTGGATTTCAAAATAAATAATATATGTAATGAATAAGCTTTCCATATGTATTGTATATAACAGATAAAAGTGCATTCACTGCTTACCTCCTCCCTTCAACCTTTTCCTTACTTCCTGGAGACACTGAGACATCACCATTTCACCTTGGATATTGTTGGTCACCACTTAATAACCACTGAACTTGGCGCAGGTCAACCTTTCTCCTAAAATCTCTACAAAACATGTTATAGTCTCCACTGCTATAATTGTTCTGTCACTTATATGTGCGACCTGGAACAATCCTTTCTCTGAGACCCAATTTTTAGAATTTGGGGGATAAGAATGTCAATAAATCTCATCTTTCATTTTTTTCTATGTGAATATAAGTTAGACATAGGTATCATGCATATGGAGATCAAAAAAGCCCTTACACTACTAATAAAGGTTTTGTAAGACATAGCTAAGGTGCAGGCAGACAGTGGTTGTGATTTCTCACCCCCAGTCACCACCTGTCATAGCTGGACTAGACAGACTGGCCTGGTCATAGGAAAAACTGTATAGCTGCAAGCCTGCAACCTTGAGAATGACGCCTTTAAGCAAAATGTCTCCATCACCAAAATCGCTGATGAGAAGCCACCGTGTCTGCAGACAATCAGATCCCATATAAAAGGTGGGAGAAAGAAGCTTAAATGGGCACAACAAATTTTTTCTCCATGACTTAGGAACAAAATATGTTACTTCCGCAGGAGTAAGGTTGTTAGTGCCTGGGGGTTACTCTAATATAGGTCTCTGTATCTGGAAAAACAAGAGGTAAGTGCTCCCCAAAAATTTCTCATCTGCAATTTTTATTGACTTATACCTACCTGAGAGGTTTCTGTAAATGAGGTGATGTTTTCGAAACTACTTACATGCGATATTTAATAGCCTTCTCATTTTTATTTTATTTTTTTATTTTTAGTTTTTTTGAAACAGTCTCGCTCTGTCGCCCAGGCTAGAGTGCAGTGGCGCAATCTCGGCTCACTGCAAGCTCCGCCTCCTAGGTTCATGCCATTCTCCTGCCTCAGCCTCCCCAGTAGCTGGGACTACAGGGGCCCGCCACTACACCCAGCTAATTTTTCGTATCTTTAGTAGAGACGGGGTTTCACCGTGTTAGCCAGGATGGTCTCGATCTCCTGACCTCATGATTCGCCCGCCTCAGCCACCCAAAGTGCTGGGATTACAGGTGTGAGCCACCGCACCCTGCCCTGTATTCTCTTATTTTAATTACTGTTACTGCTCAAAGTTTCACTTTCTTAATGTTTTACATTTCTTGCTACTTAATGATCAAGTCACCCCCTCAACAACGTTGCCAAGCACATCAGAACCACCAGACACTTTGGGAGGCCAAGACGGGCGGATCACGAGGTCAGGAGTTTGAGACCATCCTGGCTAACACGGTGAAAACCCGTCTCTACTAAAAAAAAAAAAGAAAAATATAAAAAAATTAGTTGGGCGTGGTGGCGAGCGCCTATAGCCCTAGCTACTCGGGAGGCTGAGGCAGGAGAATGGCGTGGACCTGGGAAGTGGAGCTTGCAGTGAGCCGAGATCGCGCCACTGCACTCCAGCCTGGGTGACAGAGCAAGACTCCATCTCAAAAAAAAAAAAAAAGAAAGAACCACCCGAAAGTTAATTTGACTACATTATATGGATAATAACTTTTATATGCATGGTCACAATATGATTATAACTTTAAATGTTCAGAATTATGGATTTACTTTAAAGATGATTGATTATCATAGAAAGAAGGAAGAAGAAACAAAAATCAAAGAAAAAATGCAAAGAAGGAGGGGAGGAAAAAATACAATTAAACGTGATAAACTGTTAGTTAGATATTTTCATTCAGAGGTTTAAATCAGCAGGTTTCAATGTAAAGTATTCTTGCCCCTAAAATCAAATAGGAACTATTAATCAACTGTTTTTATTATTTTGTTGTGCAACAGTTTTAGAAAGTCTACTCTTATCTACTATTTCCTAACATATCTTTAGATATGAAATGCACTTAAAAAGTGTAAAAAGCCTTTAATGTATAACTTGATAAAATTCTCACTACTGTTTATAATTATAACCTAATATAAGTGTGGTCTTATCTTCATATTTAATCAGAACACTCTATTTAATTTTCAGTCTGATGTATCTAGAAAGGTTCTCAGTTCCAGAACTCTAAGATCCCTTGATACTACAAAATCTTAAAACTTTACTTATTTGAAACTGAAAGTTAAGGAACCATTTCTTCATTTATAGCACACAGCTATAAGCATAAGTGCTGACTAATCTCACCTCCTTCCTCAGACAAGTTATCATTCATTCAATACAGTAGAAAAGAAAAGAGGAACAATCTCATGCCAGCATCATACCATAAGGAGCAGAAAATCATCATGCTTCATTGTGTCAAAACCTACACTTAAACCTAACCATCAGCATTTGTGGCAGAAGGGAAACCAGAATCCTTATATTCAGAAAGTATAACTTCCACTTCTTAAAGGTTGTTTTGAATGACTATAGTCTGAAAACTATTTTTAATAACTGTCAGTTTTAATAACTAACAGTAATTGACTAGGGACTTTGGGGTATTTATTTATGATAACATTTTACTCTAGTCAAGATGGTTCATGTTATTAAAATGAACTTTCACATCTCTTATGGTTTGAAAGAGTAAACCGCTTTGTTGAAAAGCAAAATCCTTGCATCAAAATCTTGCCAGTAGCGGTAAATACACTAATGTTTTTTAGGTGATAGAGGAATTTTAACTGACAAGGCAGATTTTGTTTCTTTTTGAGTCCTCTGTCTCTCTTTCTCAAATATGCTTTTGGTATCAGGTCAGGCAGCCTTGCTAAAATGAATGGTTTATGGGAGAGTAAGAACATCTATGTCCAGACTAAGATTATAGCATAGGCAGGTTATGGGGTCAGGTTTTTCTGAGCCTATTCCTTTGAAGTCTCTTTGCAGGGATTCCTGGAAAATGGCCAGTATATAATCAATTCTGAAATACTCTGCTAACAACCCATCTGGAAGATTATGTTTGTTTTCCCAAACAGCCAAAGAGCTCTGCAAGGTAAAGCCTGTCTTCCTAGAGTGGTGAATATTTCCCTAAGGTGAAGTCTACAGCAGACAGCACAGATGTTGCTACAGTGGCATATGAGGACAATGGGAAGACACGTGGCTAGAAGAAATGGACCACAATATGAGCATATTGGAGCCTGGGGAAGTCAAACAGTGCACTGTGCCGCACTCGCTGAGCACCCTGATCTTAGGTGACTCATAGAGGCCAAGAAGATGAGAAAGCTCAACAGGAAAGCGTTGATAGGGGCGGCTATTTAATGTGATATGTCAGTATTCAGGGAATGTAGAGCATAGGATTTTAGCACATAATTAAAATTTGGAGAACATTTAATCCACATTTTATACTTTATAGCTGACAAAATGAAGGCTAAGAAGACTTTTGCTGGCTGGGCGTGGTGGCTCACGCTTGTAATCCCAGCACTTTGGGAGGCCGAGGCGGGCGGATCACGAGGTCAGGAGATCGAGACCACGGTGAAACCCCGTCTCTACTAAAAATACAAAAAATTAGCCGGGCGTGGTGGCGGGCGCCTGTAGTCCCAGCTACTCGGAGAGGCTGAGGCAGGAGAATGGCGTGAACCCGGGAGGCGGAGCTTGCAGTGAGCCGAGATTGCGCCACTGCACTCCAGCCTGGGCGACAGAGCGAGACTCCGTCTCAAAAAAAAAAAAAAAAAAAAAAAGACTTTTGCTTACAGAATTTCACACAATGAGCTAGTGGGAGAAGGAATGCTACAATACGTTATAAAAAGTTGGAAACAACCTAAATGTCCATCAACAGGAGAATAAATGAAGTCATATTAATTTGACAACTGCTTTCAGGTGAATATGACACATAGGTTGGCTAAAGTGTGGGTCTCATTAGCTCCTGAAACAAAAAGTGGAACCACATCCAAACCCCATACCTAGAAGAAGTAGATTCCCTACCTGTTCCAAAATTGGGGGCAATTGCCTGAAAAGGGGGAAATGGAAGCTGGAGAAGTAAGGAACAAATGTTCATGACAAACAAGATCGTGTTCTTCCAGAAGATTAGCCGCTGCTTCACCCAGCAGAAACATTCCATTTGATGGGGAAGTGACCCTGTTATCATTTTCAGATTGGGGTAACTGCTCACACAGGATACCATCTTTATCAAGAGAGCAAATCATTTTGCACAAAAAGGCAATGCATTCCTCTCAGTAGTTTTTCTTTTCTTCTGTTATTTTCTGAGAGATTCTGAAAAAAAATCTAAATGCTAAAAGTAATGCAACCAATTAATTCCCCTTGAGCATATACTATGTGTCAATTTATATAGATTATTTCCTTCAATTCTCTCAGTACAGTAAGCAGGAACTATCATTATTATTATTCAATTTTATAGATGTGCAAACTGAGGCTGAAGAGGTTAAATTGCCCAAGGTCACACAACTAGGAAATAGTGGAATTTGGAATCAAATGGAGACACCAAGACTCCATAGCCTCATTTCCTTTTTGCTCTCTTCTGGTTTCTATTTGGTAAGAAAAAAAATTGCCATCATACTCCCCATTTTTTCCAATACTTTGTTTACTATTATGTCTGATGTTCAGAAAAAATATTCAGATGGTTTCTACCTTTTTTACTCCTAGATATTTTGGGGTTATGGAAACCATGCCTCACGCTGTAGGGAACACTTGTCTTATTTGAACTGTAAATGAAGTGCTAGCTCAAGTCAGATTTCACCCACTGTGTGAACACTGAGCCAGACCCTATGTTTTTCCTCAGTGCTAAAATTTACTGTCAGCATATTGTATGCTGCTTATCTTCCTTTTGGCCTACCTCTGAAGAACTATATGGATTCTTCATTTAGGTCAGCAGTTAGATTTTCTCACCTCAACTGCAAGCCTCTGAATAGTGCTAGATAATTCAAATATTCCTATCCTAGAGTTGTACTACATTCCTGTATATACAGATTTCTTGTCTATGTTTTTTTTTTTCTCTTCGGGAAGAATTAGAAACATGTTTAATTGTCAGAATTAAAGGAGGCCGGCCAGGCGCGGTGGCTCAAGCCTGTAATCCCAGCACTTTGGGAGGCCGAGGCGGGTGGATCACGAGGTCAGGAGATCGAGACCATCCTGGCTAACACCGTGAAACCCCGTCTCTACTAAAAAATACAAAAAAATTAGCCGGGCGTGTTGTTGGGCGCCTGTGGTCCCAGCTACTCGGGAGGCTGAGGCAGGAGAATGGCGTGAATCCAGGAGGTGGAGGTTGCGGTGAGCCGAGATCGCGCCACCGCACTCCAGCCTGGGGGACAGAGAAAGACTCCGTCTCAAAAAAAAAAAAAAAAAAAAAAGAATTAAAGGAGGCCCATATAGGAAGAAAGCATTATGACTGTAGAATTAAACACCTTGAAGAGACCTAAAATATCATCGAATTCAAAGAATGTCACCCGCAGGAATGAAAGGCATGTGCCAATTAGGGGTATTGAAATCACTTGATAATTCTTTGTGAAAATATTCCACTTTCACATTCCACCTCCCAAAACACACAGTCTGCTATAATCCCTGGGAGCGTATTGTCTCCTGCAGCCTCACACTGAAATTTACCTGAAATTCACTGACTAAATGAGGCATCATTAAGAAGAATGTGACATAAACTGTTATTGCAAGGCAGGAGTACTGTATCCATCAGAGTTTAGTAAGAAAATTAGAGCCCATGCATGCCAGATAGAACAATAGGGAAGAGTTAATAGCGGGAATTTGTTTACAAGGTGTTGGGAAAACTGAAATCCAAGCATGAGGAAAGTGAGGTCACCTAGGAATTAGCAGTGGCAGGAAGCCAGTTTCTTTCCTCGGGTTGGAGAGAAACAGTGAGAATCAGAGCCCAGAATTGGAATCACCTGGAGGGAACTAGCCCCATGAAGGGAAGAACCAGTGAGGAAGAAACTTCCTTTTCCACTCCCTCTGATTCCCTCTGTGTTCTAGTGGTTGAATCTATCCAGAAGCCAGTTGACAAGGAAGCCTGAAAATGTAAACTTGCAGAACCCAGTTCCCTACAATAAAGAACAAGAAGCAGAGAATGAAGATAAGAGAAAAATCATAAGTGACCAGCAGACTTAGAATCACTGTTTTAATCCCTTCCTCAATTGTATACATGATAGCTTCAGTTATATCCAGATAAAGAAGACTTCTCAAATTTCCTTACCAACAAACTCTCATAGCCAGAAAGTTATCTTTCCGTTATTAAAAAATTATTTTAGAATTTATTTATTTTTGAATACAATGGGTAATTACTGTCTTATGTAGAAGTTATGTCATCATCGTATTTTTAAAACTGTAGGAATACATTTGCCATATTTATTTTAGTGTTGATCTTTGATGTTCAAAAAAACATTTTATTTTAATGTTTAGATTTTTATATATTTCACTGTTTCAAAATTATCTGATAAGAATATATCATCTGTTTCCTACTTTTGCTTAAAATTCATGGAAGAGCATTTTTCCTCCTCCAGCTATATACACCAGAATTTAAGAATCTTCATTCAATGTTTTTAACAAAGTCTTATAAAGGTAGAAGAAAATACAATGTTAAGACTTTGGAAAGGATTAAATTTCTTTAATACGTTACTCAATAATGTAAAAGTAGAATAATAGTATTTAATCTACTTTCAAATGGTATACCAAGTGCCTTTTATGTACTGACTCATGTTCTCTTAGGTCATTTTTATCTATCAGCCACTTTTGTAGCAGCTAGCTTCATGAATGTGGAACTGAGAAACACCTTATCTCGGTATCAGCCTCTTCCTTCCTGGTACTTCTTTGATCCTCAATATGGGAGTTTGAAGTAATCTTGGTCACTCATGCATGTACAACCTAAGTGTGGTAAGGAGGTAATATAGCTCCTTGGACAAGCCTACACCAATGGAAAGCAGTAGCCAAAGGATAAACATTTTTTTTTTCTTTTTTTAGATGGAGTTTCACTCTTGTTGCCCAGGCTGGAGTGCAGTGGCACGATCTCGGCTCACTGCAACCTCCACCTCCCAGGTTCAAGTGATTCTCCTGCCTTAGCCTCCTGAGTAGCTGGGATTATAGGCACACACCAACACGCCTGGCTAATTTTTGTATATTTAGTAGATAAGGAGTTTGACCATGCTGGCCAGGCTAGTCTTGAATTCCTGACCTCAGGTAATTGACTCATCTCAGCCTCCCAAAGTGCTGGGATTACAGGTGTGAGCCACTGTGCCCGGCCACATTCTCTTCTTTCAACTCACAGATGAACCATTCTGAGGCTAGGTCTGTACAGTTCCAAGGTTTCAATAGGATTGAGCACCAATTGCTGTTAGTGGTAACCAATCTAAAAGTATCTTCTTGCATTGACTTTCCCTTCACTTTCTATAAATTCTTTCCCCAAATAAACTCAACATCCTGTCTTGATCTCTGCTTTTTTTGAAAACATAAGCTAAGACAAATAGAAAATATAATTTTTATTTTTATCATGTATTTTATGTTTTTATTTTACATATTTTTATGTTTATTTTCTTTGTCAAAATTACCAAAGATCATTATAAAATATATATGTGTATCTTGTGCATTTCAAATAATTTAAAGAACATATCTATTATTTTGACTCCATAAGGTAAGCAGAGTAATTAATATTTTCTTTATTTTATACAAAAATATGCAGAAGGGTTAAGTGTTTGCTCAAATTCTCCCCAATTTGGGGCCAATAGAATGAAATAGAATTTCAGCCTACTAATCTAGGACTTCTTTTTATGTAGCTGTAACCAATCAACTATATATATTTTCCCCTGGGTTAATGTTGATGGCACTTTACTAAGTGCAGCCTTAAATGATGGAATGGAATAACCAAGTCCTTTTGAGAAACTGGCATGACACACTAATTATCATGGCATATAGCAATCATCAATGATTCAATCTGCTGTTAGTAAAGGTCATAAGGTGAGAAAAGGGTTGCACGAAACATTCAGTGTAGAAATTTCAATCCTAAAGACTAAAAATTGCCTTCAGGACTATACTGAATAGGAAACACTGCTGTTTAGATTATCAGTTATTTCAGTCTTATCAATACAAAATATTGATATTAGAAATATTTATTGTCAAACTAATAACTTTCTTTCCAAAGTCTCTGTGACTGTGAGTCAGGTTTTGAGAAAACAATGTTTTCACTAGAAGCAGAAAATACTGAGATCCTGAGAAGGTGAGTCATGGTCAAGTAGAAAGCCAAAACCCTCCAATTCTTAGCCACCAGAAATATGTCACCAGGAGAATTTAGATCTGCTTAAAAATAAAAAAGCAACTTAACATGATAAACCCATAACATAGAAATTATCTTTGGAATAGAACTCTGCTCTCTGTTCTTTCCTCCTATAACCTCCTTGCTATTCCGTTCAGCCCCATATCTTTTCTCCCACCAAACTCATCTGTCTCTTTCACCTTGGAATCAGCCCATCTTTTGTTTAGAAAATAGCTATTACATTCTCATAGACTAACAGTTCAGTTCTCAAGTGTTGCCTATGTTTTGAAATATAAATTACTGGAATGTAGTATTACTTTCTGGGGTACCTAAGATGTATGTCGGCTCTTTAACATTGTATACTACACACTGGAGAGGTAGAAACTAAGGTGACCTTATATTAGACAACATTCTTGAATGCAATGTTGCATACTTTTATGAAGTTTATGAAGTTTTTCTACATGTCTTTTGACTATGCTGATATTGTAATATTTTTCTTTTGAAGCCACAAACATTTTTTGTTAGGTTTCATGAGTTGATTAATTTACTATAGGCATCACTTAATTTCTGGAGACAGGAATGGTTTGCAAGCAATGGACTTGCAAATTTTCGTGTTAGGCAAACTGGTTTTGATAAATCAATCATTATTCTGTACATCTGGTTCTGTGACTCAAATACTGTTCTACTATAACTTTGCCCAACTATAACATACACCTAATAAAGTATACTGTAATACAGGTGTGGGAAAACTATAGCCTAACTATCAAGTATCACCCACTGACTGTTTTTGTAAATAAAGTTTTTTTAGAACATATCCAAACTGATGTATTGTCTATGTATGTTAACATGCAACGTTGGAAGAGTTGAGTAGTTGTGGCCAAGACTACATGGCCTGCAAAATATTTACTATTTGGCTCATTAAATAAGTGTTTGGCAACCTCTGCTCTAATATTTTGACTTAAGAGGTTTCCATCAAGGTAATATTTAAGCTTACTTTTCTTTACCTTATTTTACCACTGCATAATAATACACAGGGAAGACAGAATATAGAACCTTGAACCATTTTAACTTCATTGTGCTTGTCGTATTGGTTCAGTATACTCTTCTAGTTGTTGCTTATAATTTGTTTTGTTTCGTGGAGCAAATGCTTCACGAATGAGTTTGTGATTAAAACATACATATATAGAGTATGCTAGCATAGTCAGTGGGTTGTCATCTTATTTTAAGGATTTCAGTAAAGGCAAATAAAAGGTATGCTCCCAAAGCAGGGATCAAAACATTAAAGACAAGTTAAAAAGTTAAAGATATGCCTGTACGTGAGCAAAAACCGTGCTGTGAGAGTATTCAGTACAGTCAGAACCTTGGCCAGGGAGCCTGGTGATTGTGGCCCATTGCAAGTCCAATTAACTTAAGGTAGTTACAAGAAACAGATAAAAATACAGGAGCTGAAACTATTTGTGAGAATGCAAGTGAAAATCATTTCTGTCCCCATCTCTGTGATTATGCATTAGAAATGAATTTCACTTACAAAAATGTAAGTTTATTTGACCTAGTTCTGATTGAGTATATTTTCCATAGTGCAAGATAAAATTCTGTTAGTGGCAACAACTAGGTAACGGTTTAGAACAGAAGGATTTTTCTTTTCTTTTTTTTTTTTTCCTGAGTAGGAGTTATATGTATTTATTAAAGAAGAATAATGTGCATCTGCAGTTGAACTTCATGCCTCTCCATGGGTCCCGTGTTCAAAAAATGGTGGCACCAGCGTGATCTGAGGGTGGAGTTTTCAGCCCTCTGACATCAAAAGGTGAAGCAGAGGACATGAAAACGCTCACTGTGCCTCCTCCATAGACTAGCCAGAGCTACTCCATGGTCAGTGGTCTCTTATTAGGAACGAATGCTGGTTGATCATTGTGTCAAAGCCACAAAAGGGAAGAGCAACAGTCAGGTGGTTGGTTGGTATCAATGGTGGAGTCTTTATAAATGGCTGGATTCTGTTTAACCCTTTCTTTAAGGAAGGAAGCCTAATGGAACTTAGTGAAGGAGGGGTTATAATATGGCATGTCTGACCTCCCATCTCATAGTGGCCAGGAACTCAGTTTTAAGATTTCCATTCAGTTGGTTGTGAGGGCTTAGGACTTTATTTTTATTTCTTATTTCCTCATTTTAGCTGAAATTTACCAGAGGCAACCTTGAAAGCCAAACTTTTATTTTGTCCCATATTGTTGCCAGGGAGGTGTGGATGCCTTCCATTTGTCCATCCTATTCCTCAGTGGGACCTCTGTAGCCAGAAGACTTAGAGCCAAAAGACATATCACCTATAAAACATTTTAGGCCACATGAAAATGGAGGTGGGCAGGCCCTCCTCAGCGTTTAAACCTTTTAAGCAATATAGGAGCCAAAAATGCCAAAACCAAGGCCAAAATAACTTTTATGCATTGAGCTACTGTAATTTTAGTTTTAGTTGGGCTTCTAGCAATTGGCTATATAAAACATAAGAATTTTGCTAAAACCATTTAAGCTAAGGAATTTAGAGAATTTTGTTTTGTTGCAGTACTTTTTGTGGTCTCCTTAGTAATTTGTCCTAAAGTGGACAATATAGTTTTTTGTCATATCTCTGTTTGTGTAAACCGTGTAAGTGGGAACAGTTTGCCCCAAAGGCTCTGTCACCAGGTATCTTGCTGTTCTCTCAGTAATTATCTTTTTAATCTATGGGAAGCAGGAAATTCTTTATGGTTGGGAAGGATGGAAAGCTGCCACATATTGGCCCAGGAGGCAAATTCCCAAACTTTGCCAGCTGTTTAGGCATCTGTGTGCCTGTCAAGGGAGCTTTCTTAACTTCTGGCCTAGGGTATTCTTTGGAGCTGGAAGGGATCTTAGTGATTATTTATTTCAACTCCCTCATTGTAAAGGTTGGATAACAGCCTCCCAAAGAAGTTAAGTGATTTTGCCTATGGTGACCCAAGTTATTGGTGTGAAAGCCAGAATTGGGACCTAGATTATCTCAGCTTCTATTTGTGTCCTTTTCTGCCTTATCATATTGCACTGAACTTGCTGATCATTGTGTTGACAATCTCATTTTATTTATTTTAATATAATTGAACTTGAAATGATTTATTTGATAACAAAATGATGTGTTTTTTTGTTTGTTTGTTTTTTTTGTTTGTTTTTGAAATGGAGTCTTGCTCTGTTGCCCAAGCTAGAGTGCAGTGGCGTGGTCTCAGCTCACTGCAACCTTGGCCTCTCAGGTTCAGGGGATTCTCCTGCCTCAGCCTCCTGAGTAACTGGGACTACGGGCGCCCGCCATCACGCCCGGCTAATTTTTTATATTTTTAATAGAGACAGGTTTTCACCGTGTTAGCCAGGATGGTCTCTATCTCCTGACCTCGTGATCCACCCACCTTGGCCCCCCAAAGTGCTGGGATTACAGGCGTGAACCACCGTGCCCAGCCCACAAAATGATGTTTTTAAAAATGTTTTTTAAAGAGTAAATTTTGTTACTTTCCTAAAAACACATCCAAATTATGTAGGATTTAATTTCCTATTTGTGTTAAGGAAACAAACACACTATGTTTTCTGTTGAAGGGACACTGAGAACCATATTTTGCTTAAAGCTTTCTCTTAACTATGTTTATACTAATACTTAATTCTTGTGGTTAGAAATTTTTTTACTTTAGTTAAGCATTGTTTTCTTCCTCCTATATTCTTTTGAATTGCAAGTATTCCTGAGAAAGGTAACAATTTAGGTCACTGATTGCTTATCGTGAATATATATTCCCAGATTACATTACAATAACATGGAGAACGAAAGGATTGAGAGGAAAATAAACATTAAATAAAAAAGAAAAATGAAACGCATGGAGAGTTAAAAAATTCTCCAAAAGGTAACTTAGAAAAACCACTACAGACAAAATTTGTAGGTTGAAAGGGACCTACTAATCTTTTACTATCCCCACCTAATTCTTGAAGCATGTGTGAAAATCTAAACTTTTCCAGTGACAGAGAGCTTTCTTCATTCTGGGGAAATTTATGCCATCTACAATGACTGGGACAATCGCTTTATACAGTTACCCTTCATACTGAACTAAAATTTATCACCTAGGAGTTTTCCCATTGAGTCCTATTTTTTCATCCACTTGAAATGCTTCCCCATCATAAAGGAAATGACCTGTCTGTGGCATCCTTCCTTTTCTATAGACTAAATAATTCCATTTATTTTCTTCTGGGAATATGACACAATCTTCCCGTAGCTATTTTTCTTCCATGGTTGATTTTTGCTAAAGGGTGGGGCCCAGAAGAAAAATCTCACCACCTTTGCTAGGACTAATGTTTGCACAGTCAGACTGAGATATCCTCAAATCTGCCAAAGGGGAATAACTTATTTTTTATTTTTATGTTTTAATCCATGTGTGGAAGACTTGAAGAAAGCAATATTGGCTGCAAAGCCTTGTGCTGAGAAGGGGGATCTGTGCAATAATGGGATTTCTGGTTGCTTTAAAAAAATCAAGCCGGGCGCAGTGGCTCACGCTTGTAATCCCAGTACTTTGGGAGGCCGAGGCGGGCAGATCACGAGGTCAGGAGATCGAGACCACGGTGAGACCCCGTCTCTACTAAAAAGACAAAAAAATTAGCCGGGCGTGGTGGCGGGTGCCTGTAGTCCCAGCTACTCGGAGAGGCTGAGGCAGGAGAATGGCATGAACCCAGGAGGCGGAGCTTGCAGTGAGCCGAGATTGCGCCACTGCACTCCAGCCTGGGAGACAGAGTGAGACTCCGTCCCCCCCAAAAAAAAAAATCAAATTGAACAAGTTCCACAGCTCTCAGGAGCTGTAGATAAACATAAACTTGCAAAGGTGTCAATTATGGACCCAGAAAACAAGATTTAAGATTTGTTCCATTGGTCAAAAGTTAGAATAGGAATTAGAATCTAGAATACAAATACTGAAAAATCTGCATAGTTCTCTAAAACTTTATGGAATTTTATGAAACTATGTAAAGTTTATGGAACTCACCTGTCAACTTCTTGACAATGGTGAGAATATTGGTGTATCAATCTATATATATTTAGCGCTTTTAACATAATCTATTAATGGCTAGGAAGAAAAAAACCTCCCAGGAGATATCACTGCTTTTTGTTTTTATTGTGACATTACCTATGACAAGTTCTTTTCCAATACAGAACATAGGAACTATAATCGGGTCTCATAACTAAGTATGCACAATTCCTAGCACCATCATGAAAATTAACCTACGTTATAGGGAGCTCAGTCTGTCCCCAAAGATAGTCAGATGCATGGCATGGTATGTAGTACAGCCTCAATGTGGCATGCTCTTGCTGATCTAAACACACATGACTGACATTTAATAATTAGAAATTGAGATTAAGGTTTTATCCCATGATAACATGCAAATTAATTTTGGAAGGATAACCCATTTATCTTTAATAGAAATTTTCACATTACGGTGAATTATTTGAATAGCATCTTTCCAGACATCACCTTTTGATTGAAGGAAGAAGAGAAGCAGAAAACTGAGGAAATACAAAAAAGGAAGACTGAGGCCACCGAAACTAACTTGATTCACTTAGGAAGTTTTTGGGCAGTAAGAATTGTTGCTAGTTTTGTCACCAAATACCAAATCTGTGCCCCAAATTCAATTCATGCAAGTCTCTCTTTTAATGTTTCCATTAACATAGTTATTCCTAATGCTCTTTCCCAATTTTCTTTCTCTTTTTTCCTGTTAGTCTCCTTCCTGTAAACTTAGTTCACACCCATGTCTTAAAATTATCTTTGCTCCATCTTCTCTGGGCCTCTGCCCAGGCCACCCCACATGTTTGGAATGCCCACATCATTCCAGCTTGATTGCCTCCTTTTCATCTTTGCATCTGAATTCTCTCATATTCTAGACAAAGAGACCTGGGAACTTCACCCTTTATATCTACCCTGTAAATATTGTGTTTGACTCAACATTTTCTAATCTGGCCGCTAGCCGTATTTTAATACACTGCAATGCGTTCTCTCTTTGAACTGTTGACTATGCAGTTGTTATTGTCTCCAATTCTCTAGGGAGTTTTTCATTGTAACTATATTAGATCACAGACTCCCAGTGATAAATGTTTAGCTTATATCCAATCAGAATGTCATACTTATGTATAAAAAGAGGAGAGAAGAATCCTACCTACTCACACGTATTTTATTCATCAATTTCCCAATCACATTCCATTCCAAGTGTGAAGGAAGCATTTGAAATTCCCATAATAATGGCTCTGGTAGCCTAAAATTTTGTATCCAAAAGACATGGTTAAAAGGAACTCAAATTCCCTGAAAAGAGTACCATTACCCATTAACAACAAGCAATTGACTGTTACAGTTTATCAGATTATCTGACTGTCAGGTTTCAGAGAGCTCATCCCTCAAAAATGGGACTAAGGAAAAGGAGACGTGAATGTTAGGAAAGAGCACCAGAAATATTCGGAAAATGGGATGTCACTCGGGGACTGTCTTGTTCACAGCCTCTCCTAGTTTTATGCCCACTCAGCAGGTTGGTTATCAATTAAGGGCCAAGGAGGACTGAAAAAAAAGAAGAAATAGTGAAGCATTTTCTATCAGGAAAACTGAAGATATTAATACACTATAAATGCTCTCTTATATTACTATAATGTAGAAGAAATATAGTGTTTCTACAGTAAATAATGATATTCTTGTATAGGACTCTAGAGTCTGTTTTCCAAGCTGATAAATTTGATTTAATAATTAAAAGTTTAAAAGAGAGAGAGAAGATAGATACTCAGCAGATTACATCATGTGGGGTCCAGGGAATGCTAGAAAATTGGTCTACTCAAACACATTGAGTGTCTTCCTCTTCAGACAACAGTTTCTTTGCAGATTGACAATGTAGGAGCAATGAAAAAAAAAATGAGAAACACAAAACAAAAAGATTTCATGTGCGTTCATGAACTTTAATGACACTTTCGTTTCCAAGAAGGAAGGAAAGGCAGACAATTAGTTACTCTTATGCAATTTCCTGGTACTCTTTTATTGTGCTGATAAATATATCCCTTTTGACAAACTAGATAGTGTATTAGAGTCTGTGATAAAAGCTGTTAAATGTGGATTTCCTTTTCCTTAGGGAACTGGACTGCACATTTATTGTTCCTGTTATTGTTCCTCTGAGCAACAATGTGAGTTTATATAAGAGGAGAGTTCCAAAGGGAAGCTTATTTTCCCCTGGGACTTTTTAATTTAAAACATACACACACATGCACACACCCACACACCCTATTCTGTGGTAGAATTTGTAATAAAAGATGCTTTTTGTTCCTCTGAGCTATTAATAATATGTGAGATATCTATAAGTTATATTCTGATGTTCAAGGCATTGAACTATTAAAAGCCATAGTGTACGTAGAAAATGTTTCAAATATGAAGAAAATAAAGAATAATAGCATCTCCACCGAGTGTTAGCATGCTTTTATACTTCCCAGCCTTTTGATGTCCATGAAATCTTTATGACAAATATTTAAGATGAAAACTGAGTAGTAGTATATCTACTTTGTGTATGAGCAAACTAAGAGATTCACTGACTTACAAGGGTTATAGAGTCAAGTGGCAGATCTGGAACTAGAAATATTTTTACTGACCCCCCTGAACAAAAAAGGACAGAATTTTACCTTTGTAATTCATGTTTATTAAAATGTACACATGTATACATTATGCATTTGTTTCTTTTTTCTTTTTAATGATAATGCATGTTTACTATAGAAAATTTGATGATACGGAAGGGTATGATTAAGAAACAAACTGATTCCACTACCCCGTGATAATAATTATTATTATTATGGAGATAATTATTCCAGTTGTATATAATATAATGTTATATATAATATGCATAATTATAAATATGAAATTTATTTGTCATACCTCTGGAGGCTGGAAGTCTGAGATGAGTGTGCCAGCATGGTCAGGTTCTGGTGAGGACCCTCTTCCAGGTTGGAAAATGCTGACTTTTCATTGTTGTTGGTGGGCTGGTTCAGGTTCTTGACTTTGTGCACAAAAGAATTTGAGAGCGAGTCCAAAGTAAGAGTAGTCAAAGAAGTTTCTTGCAAAGCAAAAGTACACTATGAGAGGCAGAGAGGAATGCTCAAAGGGAGAGACAGTACCTGGTATCTTAAGGGGAATTCCTTTTATGGGAGCTGTACATACATATTCATAAAATACTGATGAGGTCAAGTGTGCAAAGGCAGACCTGCAGTTGGTGCATGTGCTCAGCATCTACATGCTCTACATGTATCATAAGCATATAAAATTTCCACCTAGGAGTTTGTTTTTTACTATTAAAATGAGGAAAAGACCAGTGTATGCTAAACCTTGAACGTAGCTGCACATGTGGGAACCCAAAAAAGTCCCTAGCTCCCCTATGACAGGAATTTGCAGTTAATAGCTCTGGGGCTTTTGGTACTGACTGGCTGGAGATTAGGAAGCTACAACATGAATAAGGGACTTTTGTCTCTTTCTGGGGCCTTATTGGCTATCAGGAACTTGTAATCATCTGGTGGTTGGCTGCTATGCAGCAGAACCACGTATCTTACAAGATAGTTAGGTGCCGATGCATGAAGATGCAAGGGATGCAAAAGGAGTCCACGGGGCTTCACACAAGGGGACAAGTCATTATGACCTCCACACCTTACTTATCCTGCCTCACCATTAGCTAAATCTCTGGCCTCTTCTTATAAGAACACTAATTCTGTTTATGAGGTCTCTACTCTCATGACCTAATTGTCCCACAAAGGCCCCACCTCCAAATACTATCACATTGAGATTAGGATTTTAACATATGCATTTTTTTTTTTTTTTTTTTTTTTGAGATGAAGTCTCACTCTGTCACCCAGGCTGCAGTGCAGTGACACGATCCCAGCTCCCCGCAGCCTCTGCCTCCTGGGTTCCAGTGATTCTCCTGCCAAGTAGCTGGGATTAGAGGCACATACCACCACACCCAGCTAATTTTTGTATTTTTAGTAGAGATGGCATTTCACCATGTTGGCCAGGCTGGTCTTGAACTCCGGACCTCAAGTGATCCACCCACTTCAGCCTCCCAAAATGCTGGGATTACAGGCGTGAACCACCGCACCCAGCCAACATATGCATTTTTGAGGAACACAAACATTCAGTCCATTGCATGGAGGGAAAGAACTATTGACTCAATGGTATATTAGACATATCAGTTGAGAAGACTGAGTTTCAAGAAATAAAAAATGTTAACTTACCTGGGGTAAACAATAAAAAGATTTATTACCCAGTAATTAGCATTATCAAGACTTCTAGTTCTTTCCATTTTTATATTCTGTCATCAGCAGAAAAACTCACTTCTTTCATTCCTCTCATGGTACCACAAATACAATGCAAGAAGGTATCTCTCTTTGTATATTTTATCTATCTTTTTATAGAAAATGATAGCTAGCTAGCTAGCTACTGAGATAGAGAAATATAACAAGACAAAGAGCAAATCATGTGAGAAGAGACACAGAAAAAAATGAGAAGAAAAAGAGAGAAAAAGGAAGGAAGAGCCTGAAGGAAGAAATAGCTAACTTTCCCCTAAGCATTAGACCTTTTATTAGTTATCACAAGTAGTCTAAGTGAATAATAAAGGTCTAGTATACAAGAATGAGGCCACCATACGTGGAGGACATGGAACTGTGATGATGTTCCGGTGGAGGATGTGGAACGTAATCCCACATATGTCCCAGTGGAGGACGTGGAACTGTGATTACATATATGCAGTATTTCTTCTCTTGGAAAGGAGGCATCAAAAAGGGGATAGGCAAAATTGAAAGCTTTCTATTACAGGTAGAATGTTGTCTTCTGAATACTCCCCTATTTTAAAAAATTTTACATTATTAACCCGTTGTTCTAAGGCATCAAGTCTTAGAAGCCTTCTAAGGCATCAATAGCACAACAGCTGTGGATGTCTTCCTTTGGGGAAGAAATGAGTGTCTCAGAGAAGTCCTTCCACCCTTAAAAACCATTCTCTTCAAAATAATTGGTTCCCTTGTGACTTCCTGGGTCCAGATATATAGACAGTTCTGCTCTTACAACGGAAGCCACTTGATTAGGGTTTAATCATATTATTTAACCACAATTGGCAGAATTTTAAAACTGCCATTGTAGTGTCCACCTCAAATTACAGCTACTTATGTTATTCAACATAGCTTGCCAGATGTAATCAAATAAGCACCACATATGTACACAGTAATGAAGACTGCCCCATGTTTCCTTTTCTCACAAATATGTAAGTCCTTTCAGTTTTATCTCAGTTTCTTACTGAATTCAACTCAGTCAGAGGATCTCACTCAGAATAAGTAGTACAGTGAGTACAGTCACTTCAGCAGCTGTAGACTAGACTGTTTTCCACTGGGATGGTACATTAGGGTTACCACAACATAATAACACAGACTGGGTGCCTTAAACAACGGAAACGTGTTTCCTTACAGTTCTGAATGATAGAAGCTCATGATCAAGGTGTCTGCAGGTTTGGTTTCTCCAAGGCTTCTCTCCATGGTTTGCAGATGGGTACCCTCTCTTTCTCTGTGCGTGTTCATCCCTGCTGTCTTTTTTTTCTGGTTTTTTTTTTTTTTTTTAAGACAGAGTCTACTCTGTCACCAGGTTGGAGTTCAGTGGCACAATCTTGACTCACTGCAGCCTCCACCTCCTGGGTTCAAGCAATTCTCTTGCCTCAGCCTCCCAAGTAGCTGAGATTACAGGCGCATGCCACCATGCCTGGCTAATTTTTTGTTTTTAGTAGAAGCAGGGTTTCACCATGTTGGCCAGGCTGGTCTCGAACTCCTGGCCTCAAGTGATCTGCCTGCCTTGGGCTCCCATAGTGTTGGGATTACAGGCGTGAGTCACTGCTTCTGGCCATACCTGGTTTCTTTTTGTCCAATTTTTTATTCTTGCGAGAACAATAGTCAGATTGGATTAGGGTCCATGTATATGACCTCATTTAACTTTAGCCATTTCTTTAAAGATCCTATGTCCAAATACATTCATATACTGAGGCACTGGGGATTAGCACTTCAAAATATAAAATTTGGGGAGATACAATTCAGTCCACAATAGATAGGTATAGCTTTTCCAGAAAATGCAAGGTTTTGAAAATCTTAACAAACTAGGAATCTAAGTGCTAAATTTCGTCACACAGTCAAAAAACAGTATTTCCTAATTTCCCTCAGTTGCCAAATATCCTTCAAGCTTTCCAAGCTGAGGTTTGAAAATTACTCACCTTGTAGGTTACTTCAGTTTGTTTTTTTCTACATGTAGGTTTAAGATCCTTTATTCTTGAGTTCTATTTTTCCTAACATAGTTGTTTAAATTCTTTCACAAAGTTTCCCTGTAATAAGAGAAATAAAGTGCTAGATACCTGCCTTTGCTCAAAGCATCAATTATTTAAGACTGTCCATTTTCAGCTTTCTGACAAGAACACATCTATGACAAAAATAGATTACCGTCAATCCAATGTTTAATCCAGATGTATTCTTGAGTTATTAAGATCCCCCCCTTTCTCCTTCTTTTCTTTGGACCTTTTTTAGGGTCTAGAAACCATTCTGGGTCTAGAAAACAAACATACTGTTTTACTGTCATAGTCACACTCTGCCTTCCACTGCTAATATCAGCATCACTGTAAACTTTTTCTAGTAATGCCTGAAAGATCTCCCCTCAGATATTTACACATTTTTACCACCTTTTATATCCTAGTCACCAAGAGGGAGTTCTCAAATTGTACCTTTTGTTGACTCACCATCTGTAGACATCAGACCGCACTCTCATAGCTTCCTGGATCTGGGCTGTTTCTGATGAAGTCATTGAAGTAGATCTCCTTGTCCTCAACCTTCTAATCTCCTTTCTAGGCCTTCGTGTTACCTTGCAAGCCATTTGTCATTGCCCACACTTGCATGTTTATTTCCATCCAAATTAGAGGATTAAGTGTATTACTTCAAGTTCTGCCCACCTAGAGGACTTCTCATTACCACTGTCTCTGAATGGAAATAGGGTAGCAGAAGTACATGTTAGGATTACAGAGATGTGTCATGCTGACCTGGCAATGAATCAAGTATGGTATTTTCCCGTCTCTGTTAGCTTACGTCTGCACTGTGTGATTTAATAGGGAAGCACCAGAGAAGCAGCAATGGGTGATGTTGGGATTTGGGATATTTGCTTACATAGCTTACTTCTAGCTCTGCTCATGCCTCATTCTGGATGTTCCACTTCCATCTTACAATGAATTGCTTCTGGACCTGCCTTTATGTATGATTTAACTCAAAATCGGTAGCTCTGGCTGCGTAGTTACTTGATACTTCATTACCAGGTACATTGTCTCTACCTAGGCCCAAATAGAGGAAACATTTTTGCTAAATAACCCTAGAGTTCTACCTTGTGATTCTATTGTTTGCCCTTGCCATTAACCCTACACTGCACGGACTCTTCTAAAAAAAATACCCTGGGACTACCACAGTGCATGCCCAAATGGTAGGGCTGCTTACATGAAACTACTGATAAGCCATTTCCTTCTTAGGATTCTAGTCAAAATTGGCAACTTTCCTTGCTTTCAGTAAATGAGTTGGAGCAATATTCTCTAGTGTGAAATGCGCTACCTGCGTATATCTCGAAGAGTCTTAACATATAATTTCTTTTTACTGGTGGGAATTTTGAGTGCAATAATTTGTCTCTTACTATGAAGTAGATATCTTAGAAGACCCTAGACTATTCGACTCCTAAAAACTTCACTGATATGAGAGACCATCCTCAGGAGCTCGTATATCTTATCAAAATCTCCAATGTACTCACCACTTTTTGATCATCTGGTTTGGTTAACATGATGTCTTCAATATAGTATACCAATATGTCATTCTGTAAAATATCTAGATAATGCCAGTCCTTTTGAACGGCATTTGGAAGGAGTGCAGGAGCCTAAGAACAAGACTAGAAACATATATTCTTGCTTTTCTCATATAAATGTTAACTATTTATGGTACTTTTTTTGAGAGATATAGAAAAGAGTACATTCACCAGATCAATGGCAATATACCATGCACATAAGGTTGTATTTCTATACTCTAGCAAAGATATATGGCATCAAGCCTGCAATTTGGCCTATCGTGTGGGTGGGTTTGTATAGACTAATGTCATCCTCCATAATCCAACTTGTTCTTGTACAGGCCTGGTTGGTAAATTAAATAGGTATGTTATAGTAAATGCCACTTCCACATCCTTCACACTGGGATGTTACATTGTTTCTTATTTAAAATCTTATTCTGGAATGGAGGACAGGTTTAAGGGACTCCATTTGATTTTGCCTATTAGAATAGTTCTTTCTCCATAGACCAAGGAACCAGTGTAAATGTCTGGCCTATTCCCAAAGATGTTCATTTCAATTATACATTTAGGAACCTTGAAAGTGACCACTGGACCTAGTAAACCCAGTGTGAGTTGGACCTCAGTTTAGACTCCTTCTTATTCCCTGTCTTCCACACTTTTCCTTTCTAACAAGGTGTCTGTGATAATGTCTTATATTCCCAGGTATTAATTGTCAACACAGACCCTCAATCTGATGGTGTCAAAATATCTAGGTATCACCTTTCTCAAGTACATGGGTATCTGAGTAAAAGTCTATATGACTCTTTGGAGAGGGGCAGAACTGTTTTATTACACATTCATATTTGCCATATTTATGCAGGGTCCTTTCTCATGAATCATTGGCCTCCTCACCAGTTAATGGATCCTAAGTCTGAGAACTGGCTCAGATATGGAAACTGGGTAAGTGATCATGACTTTATTGGAGCAGCTGCCTTCAGCCTCCTGATGATCAATCATTGACTGATTCTGGTAATAGAGATGGATCGATAACCTTTTTAACTGCCCATCTAATATGCTCCTGGGAGTGCAGTGTTCCATTAAACATCTCTATAGTTCTCTACAAGTGGGGCACTTCTGACTTCCACTCTGACCTACTGCCTAATACAACAATTGCACCTATCTTGCTTCTGATTGTTAAGCACCACCAAGTAGCCTCTATTTTTTGAAGTCCAATCATTGCCATTGTTACAAGAAACCTAAGTCTGTAGCCACATAATCTGCTTCAACTCTTACTTACAAAAGAGAGTCACCATTGAACTTAAAACTACCTGTTCTTCATTTTATCAAACCATTCCTTACTGCTTTGGTAAATGCAGCACCTTCAGGGCCCTATGTCAACAAAGTTACTTAGTGAGATTTTTGACCATTATACAGTATATTTATTCTATTATTCACAATTCCTTGAGAATTTTGATTCCTTATCCATTTGTAGCAACTTTCCTGGCATTTGTTTCTCAAGTCATTGATTTTCCTGAATGTGCAACAAGCAATATGGTAGTGTATTTGTGTCATCTCCCAGGGTCTTTTTTAGGATGTTAAATGCTCAGGTTAGTGCTACTATACTAATGTAATCTTTCAGATCAATTTCTACTCTTTCATCGTTATTCAGCATCCTGAGGATCGAGTCCCATATGTACTCTACTGGCTCCTGCTGGTACACGCAGGCTAGGTCCTGAAGATCCTTCAGCATATAGTGCCTTTCCTCCCTTAGGAGGCTCTGTACTTGTAAGTACTTCTTTGCCTTCCTTAGAAGGCTCTGTTCGCACTGTCCTGGTGGTATGTGACTTGACCCTAGTTACTGGTCCATTGGTTGAAAGAGGAAAGAAGTGAGAGTAGATCTTAAAGAAAGAAAGAGATGTATATACTTCCAAGGCAGGCACTTCTGTATTAATTTTAAGCAAGTGAGAGATGTTCTAGCCTTTTACAAAGAGAAAGAACTACTTCTATAGCCCCCTACTTTCTGGGGATTAATGACTTTCAAGGATATTATCACAGATATTCCCATTCTGAAGATCTCACTATTCCCAGTCTACGCCCTAACCTTAGCATAGCAGACATGCCATGGTTGAGAATTAAATCTTTTTTGGAGCTCTGACACTCTTATAATTATGTTCTAGGATGGGCATGGTGGCTCATGCCTACAATCTCAGCACTTTGGGAGGCTGAGGCAGGTGGATCACCTGAGGTCGGGAGTTCGAGACCAGCTTGGCCAACATGGCAAAACTGCATCTCTACTAAAAACCCCCAAAAATTAGCCAGGCATGGTGGCGTGCACTGTAATCCCACCTACTCGGGAGGCTGAGGCGGGAGAATTGCTTGAACCCTGGGGACAGAGGTTGCAGTGAGCAGAAATCACATCATTGCACTCCAGCCTGGGCAACAAGAGCAAAACTCCATCTCAAAAAAAAACATAAATAAATGTGTTCTAGAACTAGTGTTCAGGTTTTTTGACCTGCAGCTGCAGGAGAGAAGGTTTTTTTAAAAGTTGAAATTAGCCCTCTGGCTTTCATGCTTAGCCTTGTATTAGAGATCAATTACCTCAAGCCTTTCAGTATTTTTTTCCAATCCATCAGTGATTCCATACATCTATACCTAATTATTTTCTTCCAAGCTAACAACTCTGATACTATACTTATGAGTACATTTCCATCACCTGATATCATCCTAGTTCACTACTAATGAATTTTCTGACACTGTATCATAAATGCATGTGCAAGGCTATTAGTGTTTCACTTAACACCAGTGATAGCATCATCATCGCCAACCAGCCAGTAATCCAGACCCAAATGCCGATGCTTTCTAGAATAATTTCTGGTGCCAACTACCATGGATTCAATTACCTGGAAAACATACTTAGAGACTCTGAAATTTGTGTGCAGAGGGCTTTTGGGGGAGTAATCTCAGTAATAACATCACTGAGGCAGGCAGAGTGCACGACTGGGTAGAAAAAGAAGTTGAACTGAGAAGTCATTGCCAAAGGAGGCCTCAACTGATTCCATGGAGAGTGCTGGAGCTGGGATGGCCCTTTAGAGTCTTTCTGAATTAAAGCAAGAAACAGGGCCTCAGAACCCATACCATAACCATCTGTTGCATGCAGAATACCTTTAGCAAACTTCACTGAGTCAGCTTTATACAAATGTGGATTATTTCCATAGAGAAACACTGCTATGAGCCATCAGCAATTAACATTCTGAGTACCTGAAGGAATGAGTGCATGGGCCTTAAAAATCAATCTAGGTGGCCTCCAATAATGTCCACGGCCTTATTTGGTAATAACAAGAAATGAAAGAGAATAATGTGAGGAAAGTTAACAGTTTCTGAAAAGATGTTTAAGACTTGTCAGTTCTGAAAAATCTAGGAAAGAACAAGAGTGTGCTGAAATTTCTTGCTCGTTCTGCTAATTGAAGGCATAGTACAGAAAGGAACCTTGGCATAGGGGAAGGTGAAATCCTAGGGAATAGTTTGAGTATTACCATGAAATACTAGGCCTCAGTTCAAGGAGGAAGGTAACAGAAAATCACTGAGAAGATAGTGGAGTTTCTTCTAATTAAGACAGGGGTAAATTTGTCAGAGACATGTCATGAGAGAAAATAGCATAGGTGAATTTACCTAACAGCTAGAGTTGATCAATATTATCAATAATACAGTCCAGTTTATTAAATGCATTTACAAACCAGGGACTGTGTTCTTAGGACTGGAAAAATAAAACTCAGGTCAAGATAAGTTATTTAATTGTAGTCACAGAGCAAGTAAGAGTTAATATGAAAATTATACTAATTTTGTTTGTACTATACGTCTTATTACAGACTAAAATATCCTGCAGTTTGAGTGTAAGATAGTAACTATGAAAAACAAGCATAAATGATTAAAGAGGCAAGAGATTGAGTCTGAGACCAGAGGCACATGTCAAAATGAGTCATAAGAAGGAACAGGGTTGAACAGACTGAGGTTTTTAAACTTAATGGCCTCAGTGTTCCAAATGTGGCTGCAAATGGTGAAAGGATGTTGGGATACACAATTGTTGACTTGAAGCTCTATGAAGAAACTTCAGAAAGATCTCTGAAATTGGAGATTTTTTTTAAGCTTTATCTTTTATCACATGATCTTTGGATAATATTTCTGTTTATGAGCTGAAGTAAATTTAAACAGGAAACTTTACAATTTTCTTTGTGATTACACAGCAGTAATTTCAGGACTGTTTTCCTTAGGAATCCGGATGGTAATTACTAAAACTCCAAAGCTAATTATGTTGTTATGCTAGTGGGACTGTAGCTATGGATGAGAAGTCTTTTCCATTAGCAGGCTTGATTTGTAAGCATCGTAATTGTACTTTCACCCTAAACCATTCCATTCCTACTTCCCGCCCCGTAGAAGTAAAAGGAAGTAATAATTCAAATGAGATGTCCCTATGGAGAGAGAGATTTTGTTTAAAAAAATATTTAGTCAGAACAGAAAATTGTTTTTCTTTTTTTAAAAAATAGGCAATCAAACCATATATACATCATTTGAGAAATGCTAAAAACATCCAGATGCTTTATTTAAAAATGGCAAACTGGGTTTCCAAAAGGATTGAGACCTCTTTAAGAAGGCAGAGCTAAATAGACTGTGAATAAGTTCTATTAAGTAAATAATCAAAAATGGCATTGTTGTGAAGAACTAATATCTGACACCTCACATGAGTAGGATGCTGTTTCTATAAGCTGTTGAGTGTGCAGTGAGGTGTGAGCCTTCAAATACACAAGCATATAAATATAGTTGGACAAGCAGTGTATCTAAAGCATCTTGCACTGAAGCAAAGGCAGCTGTGTATTTCAACAATTGTAGTATTTTAACAATACTACATTAGGTAAACAAAGTAGCAAATTTGTTTAAAAAATAAATGGAATGTCACAAATGCACATAAATAAGCATGTATTTAAATGGGCTATTAGGGTTTTTTCTTCTCCCCCAATTGTTCTCTTCTAAAACAAGAAGGAGAAATTAAACACATCTAAGGCAGCCCTGTAACAAAGAATGTAAATGGCCAAATGTCAAGACATGCCAAATTAAAGCTGACACAGCAAAATCAGTTGTGCTACTTATCTTGTAACTTCACGGAAATAGGACACAGTCATATCTTTTGGAAAATGGGAAGCAGTTCTAATCTTGCCTCCAGGGCACACTTACTTTGTGACCTTGGACAAGGTTACTGATATTGCACTGTTTCTTAGTTCTCACATTTAAAATAGGGAAAAATAGTTTTTAACGCTGATGATAGGAAGAAAAGATAACACCTTTTGTTATAGTTAGAAATATTTGCAGTCCAAAAATACTGAAAAAAAGAAAATAGGATTTGATCTGTAACATTTCTAAATCTGTGGTAATAGCACAGTCCCCAATGGTAAAATTTTATAGCAAAATGGTACTAAGGCGCATACTTAAAATATGTCTATAACACATACATTTTGGTGGACAGTGCTAGGCTGGAGAAACCCTGAATTCTTTCTTTGCAGTGAATTTGGACAGATGTTTGCTTTCAATCTTGCTTTTGCTATTTAAAAACTTCTTGACTTTTCACAGAATATTTTACTTTTTAATATTTCAGTTCCTAATCTCTCAGAATTTTAGTTGCTCTGCCTGTAAATCGAGAATAACAACACTAATCTCACAGACTTGTGAAGAATCAAACAACATAACGAGAGTACTGAAGCTGTCCTCATAGGCTTAACAATGAATTCTGGACAGAACCATTTGCATTCCCATTGTTCCTATAGATAGGATTTCTGACTTTAGAATTATAAGGCTTCTGTTTAAGAACTAATTTGCATCCCCATTGTTCTTATAGATAGGATCTCTGATGTTAGAATCATAAGGCTTTTGTTTAAGCAGTGCTTAACACATTTTTAAGATACTGAATCCCAGCAGAATGGCTGACACCAACCAGTTCAAAGAACCCCCACAAAGGAACGATATCAGAATGAGAACAGTTTCTTCATCTCCCTATCTGTATTAGTCCATTCTCACAATGAAGAAATACTCAAGACTGGGTAATTTATAAAGGAAAGAGGTTTAATTGACTCATAGGTCCACAGGACTGGGGAAACCTCCGGAAACTTACAATCATGGTGGAAGGGGAAGAAAACACATCCTACCTTACATGGTGGCAGGAGAGAAAGGTGCTGAGTAAAGTGGGAAAAGCCTCTTATAAAACCATCAAATCTTGAGAGAACTCACTCACTATTATGAGAAAAGCAGCATGGGGGTAACTGCCCCATGATTCAATTGCCTCTCACTGGGTCCTTCCCATGACAAAAAAGGATTATGGGAACTACAATTCAAGATGAGATTTGGGTGGGGACACAGCCAAACTATATCATTCCACTCCAGGCCCCTCCCACATCTCATGTTGTCACATTTTAAAACACAGTCATGCCCTTCTAACAGCATTAACCCAAAGGTCCAAGTTCAAAGTCAAGTCTCATCTGAGACAAGGTAATTCCCTTCCACCTATGAGCCTATAAAATAAAAAACAAGTTAGTTACTTCCTAAATACAATGGAAGTACAGGCATTACACCCATTCCAAATGGGAGAGATTGGCCAAAACAAAAGGGCTACCGGCTCCATGCATATCTGAAATCCGATGAGGCAGTAAGTAAATCTTAAAGCTCCAAAATAATCTCCTTTGACTCCACCTCTCACCTCCAGGTTATGTGGAAGTAAGAGGTGGGCTCCTACCTCTTACTTGGGCAGCTCCACCCCTGTGGCTTTTCAGGGTGCAGCCCCCCTCCCAGCTGCTTTCACAGGTTGACATTGAGTGTCTTTGGATTTTCCAGGCACACGGTGCAAGCTGTCAGTGAATCTACCATTCTGGGGTCTGGAGGACTGTGGCCCTCCTCACAGCTCCACTAGGCAGTGTCCCAGTGGGGACTCTGTGTGGGGGCTCCAATGCCATATTTTGCTTCTGCCCTGTCCTAGCAGAGGTTTTCCATGAGGGCTCTGCCCCCGCAGCAAACTTCTGCCTAGACATTACAGGCATTTTCATAAAACTCTGAAATCTAGGCAGAGGTTCTCAAACCTTAATTCTTGGCTTCTGTGCACCTGCAGGCTCAACATCACATGGAAGCTGCTAAGGCTTGAGGTTTGTATCCTTTAAGCCATGGCCAGGAGTGTACCTTGGCCCCTTTTAGCAATGGCTGGGGTGGGTGGGAGATAGGACAACAAGTCCCTAGGCTGCACACAGCAGGGGGAGCCCTGGGCCCTGCCTACAAAACCATGTTTTCCTTCTAGGCCTCTGGGCCTGTGATGGAAGGGGCTGCCATGAAGGTCTCTGAAATGGCCTGGAGACATTTTCCCCATTATCTTGGTGGTTAACATTCGGCTCCTTTTTACTTTTGCAAATTTCTGCATCAGGCTTGAATTCCTCCCAGGAAAATGGGTTTTTATTTTCTATTGCGTCATCAGGCTGCAAATTTTCCAAACTTTTATGCTCTGCTTCCTCTTGAACACTTTGTTGTTTAGAAATTTCATCTGCCAGATACCCTAAATCATCTCTCTCAAGTTCAACGTTCCACAGATCTCTAGGGCAAGGGCAAAATGCTGCCAGTCTCTTTGCATAGCAAGAGCGACCTTTCCTCCAGTTCCCAATAAGTTTCTTATCTCCATCTGAGACCACCTCAGCCTGGACTTTATTATCCATATCACTATCAGCATTTTGGTCAAAGCCATTCAACAAGTCTCTAGGAAGTTTTGAACTTTCCCACATCTTCCTGTCTTCTTCTGAGCCCTCCAAATTGTTACAACCTCTGCCTGTTACCCAGTTCCAAATTTGCTTCCATATTTGTAGATATCTTTACAGCAGCACCCCACTCTCCAGTACCAATTTATTGTATTAGTCCATTCTCACACTGCTATGAAGAAATACCCAAGAATGGGTCACTTAAGAAGGAAAGAAGTTTAATTGAGTCACAGTTCCACAGGGCTGGGGAGGCCTCAGGAAACCTACAATCTTGGCAGAAGGGGAAGCAAACACATCCTTCTTCACATGGCAACAGGAGAGAAAAGTGTCAAGCAAAGGGGGAAAATCCTCTTATACAACCATTAGATGTCATGAGAACTTACTCACTGTCATGAGAACAGCATGGAGTAGGGTAACCACCCCCATGATTCAGTTACCTCCCCCTGCATCCCTCCTATGACGTGGGGATTTGGTGGGGACACAGCCAAACCGTATCACTATCCCATGACTGCACCCTGCACTCTGATCAATCAATGATCTCCACACTTTGGACCACTCCAAAACCCTTGAAATCTCTAGCCTCAAACTCCTCTAGGAGACAGATTTGAGGTTTCCTCCCATCTCCTCATTCAGTGGCCCTACAATTAAACCTCTTTCTCTGCTGCAAACTGGTATCTAGGCATACTGACTTGCCATGCTCACTGGGCAAGGCATCTATTGTGCTTACAGTACCTACCATATGCAGAACATTTTCTATAATTACCACATGCAATTCAACAGGAAAACTAAATATTATAGTAGTTAAAATCATTTCTTAAAATTCAAGGTAAACTGCAATCATCATTGTCCTAAATTTTTAATCTTTTATCCCCATCTATCAACCCTAAACCACAGACAGCAATATCCAGAACTAACCTGCATTAGTATTGGCTGCTTCTGACTGTGTTTTTGCTTTTATGTTGCAAAATAAAATTGCTTCCGTAGTAGATAATCACCTCAGGTAGTCTTTATTAATATTATCAAGTAAATTATTTTTTTATTTCAAAATAACTTATTTTTGTACATAGTAGGATCCTAATAAAAATATGTCCATTACCTGATTAATTCATCCAAGCAAAATATGATCCGATCAGCTCTATTCCAAGTGCATTTGTATGGTATGAGAAAATCTGAATTTGAAGGATATTCACTAGGTGACGTTTGACTTCCCAGCATTTATATGTCTTATTGATAAGGCACTGATGATTAGGGTTGCTTTATGACCTAGTTATATTTTAGAAGAAGATAATATTATTAGAAGAAAAGAAAAAAATGACCAAAGGTCAGGGTTTTGGGTGTGGGTGAGTGTGGTAGATTAATTCTCAAGCAGTTACCCTAATTCATTTCACACTTATTTCACTGAAAATATATTGAATAAGTACTTTTAGAACATCCATGACATACTTCAGTATCTCTGAAGCTACAAATGGTGAAAAACTTTCAAATCACTCATGGTTTTGTTATTTAAGCTTTGTGAAACTCAAAGATTTATAAAAATGCCATTAATGGATTTCTTTTCATCAGGATTACATGTCTAATATTGTATTCTAAGTTACAGTTCTCCATTACAATGAGGTTTTAGCTCTAAGTGCTATTTCATCATTATGAGTTGTTTTTCATGAACTCCTATGTAAATTTTTAAAAATGACTAAGACAAATTTATTTTCCAGGAATTTGTATTTATTTTTGTTAATATACAGGACACATTTTATAGAAAATTGTTATGTCAGTATGAAAACTAAGAGAATTATGATTCAGGAACATTAGCAATCACTAAAAAAATTTTTTTAGGTTTTGCAGTAAGATATAACTCTCCTTTCTATTGATTTTTAAATTTTCATATAAAACAGAAAATGAAGAAATGCGTTGTTGAATTGTGAAGGGAGAAATCATAATTTTGGAATTCAGGATGGCTAATTAATGACTGGTTAGATATATGAGGGATTTCCAGGATATAAACACTAAACATGGGCTCTACTGATCTCTGTTCAAGTTCACTAATTCTTCTGCCATCTCACATCTAGTGAAATTTTCATTTGCTAATTGTCATTCTTAGCTCTAAAATGTCTATTTTGTTTTTAGTTTCCATTTATCTAGTGAGAGTCTATGCTTGTTTACTCACTATTTGGACATTTGTCTTTAATTCTTTGAACATATTTAAAATATCTGTTTTGATGCTTTTGCCTGCTTAATCTAACATCTGAGCCCACATGGAATCTATTTCTATTGATTACATTTTATTTCTTGAGTATGGGTTGCTTTTTCTATTTCTTTGCCTTTCTAGTAATTTTTGGTTAAAAATTAGAAATTGTAGATATTTTGTCGTAGCAACTCTGTGGTAAGATTCTTACTGCTAGCATTTGATCGTCTTGAAATAACTTACATTATGCAACCTATGCAAAGGACATTGAGTATGAGGCTTGGAGCAGAACAACAAACTTAAAATTAAGGAGGCAATAAATTAAGATCCAGGGAATTGGGTTAAATTGGACAACTGTGCTGCTTCTGAGAAATAATACAGTGCAGTGTTGAGGAGTGGAAACTATGGTAATGTAATTCTTCAAATTTCTACTCCAGCATCTACAAGTCATGTCATCTAAAATTCCAAGCCTGATTTTTTTTTCATCCATGAAACCATGTAACACTTTTAAGCATATGTGAGTACTCAATACATCTTGGCTTTTCCTACCATTATTATTATTTTTGTTTCCATTAAAACACCACAGAAATACTAAGGGACAGTTAAATAAGTAGATATTTTCAGTGAAATAAATATATAATCATGGTTCTTGGATCAATTCATTATTGCAACTACCAAGATCAAAGGTCATTCATTAGAATCATGGACTGGAGGCTTTCTGATTTGCTGGAAAGCCCCAAGAAGAGACTTTGTCCAGGGACTTACAGGCATGGACATTGATTTCTCTTTCCAGGTGAGACTGTGACCTTGTTGGTGCTGTGTTTGGCTCAGGAACTGGGCAAGCCTCAAATGAATAAATACTTATCTTTCTTTTACAAATAATTATGGAAGCTTTGTGTTGCAAACCAATTTCCTCTTATATTTGTCAAGATCCTGACTTACTCTAGGTGTCACTGGCAGCCACTTCCCACCCATTAAGCACTGTGAGGATCAATGAACAATGCACCAAGAAGTGAAGCTTTTTATGGCCACTTGATTTGGTAATATTTGGTATGTTACTCTGTGTGTGCTCTCTTCCCACTAACACAGAATCCATGTGGAAAAAATTGGACATTTTTTTTTTAGCTATCCAATGATAAAATTTATATCATTAAAAATATGTGAAATTCCTGCACTCTTGACCCACTTGGCAGTAATATAGTGTTCAGAGTAGGCTCTTTAGAGTCTGTAAATGTGTATCTCCAAATGTAAATGTTTATTTGTATAAATACATACCTGTGGGCTTATATGAATGTGGTCAAAATGTTTCATTATTCTGCTTTCCAGAAAACACTAGGTGTTATTTCAGTTTTTAGATTTATCTCATAAAACTGTCAGTGCTTTCCGTGTAATTGGTAATTAACTCTACCTTCCTCTGATAAGCATTTAGGGCCAAAATCATGATGATACATTTACTTATATAATTATGCCTCAACATACAAATGGAAGAATGGTTCTAAATTTACTTAAGCAAATAATATAATTGGCTGCAAACACTATGAAGCAAGGTCAAACACCAAAATTAACAGATATGTGAGAATTGAAGTAAAGTTAATGGGCACACTTTTGTCAGAAATAAAACACAAACTCAAGATAGTATTTGTTGGTAAATGTGCTACTTCTGCGAAGGATGGTTGCCAGTTGGCAAATTTTACTCCTTTTGCACACAAAAGTAACTACTGTAAATTTTTCAAATTGTATAAAGTTATCAGGAAAGACAATTATTAAAAGATTAATGCTGATGTCATTGATGTTAAATGCAACATATATTCGAATGGTAGAATGAATGCTCACTGAAGGATTCCGACATTACACATAATATTCACTATACATTTAAATATATGTGTGTTTGTTTAGGTGTCTGTGTGTTTGTTTATGTAGACTCTAATGATAGCTTGGACACTAATTAATATAAAATATAAAAACTGCTCTAATCCCTTCCTCCTTCCCTCTCTACTTTAATCATTTAATGTCTTACCATATTCTGTTATCCATAATAAAATCCTTCCCTGAGCACTGGAATCCATACAAACTATGGTTACCAAAGATAAAGTGGACATCAAAGCTATTGATAAGAATAAAATTTGAATCATGTTCCCATCACTTATTATCTGAGTAACATCAAACTAGTTACTAAACCCCCCAAGCATCAGTTTTTTTATCAGTAAATTGGGATAAAAATACATGTTTATATCTATGTATAAAACATATATACATGTTTATATATGTATAAAACATATATACATGTTTATATATGTATAAAACATATTTACATGTTTATATATGTATAAAACATATATACATGTTCATATATGTATAAAACATATATACATGTTCATATATGTATAAAATACATGTTTACATATGTATAAAATACATGGTTATATGTATTCTTAATACATATAAGGTGGGAAATGTATGGCAAGTCCATGGATCAATGCCTGGAACATATAAAGATTTCAATAACAGGTAATTATTATGGTTGATGTTTATTAGTCCAGAAATCATCACCTCAGTGCTAAATTACTCTTTACTTCATGTTTTTGTTTTGTTTTCATCTGATTCATAAAAATTTTTAAATACATTTTTTCATTATTTTTAAGAATAAACACACTAATAGGCTCACAAAACTCATTAAGTCCTTTTTGGTTGAGTAAAGGCAAATAATTTTGACGATTGAAAGAATCATAGAAATGAGATCGAGACCATCCTGGCTAAGATGGTGAAACGCCGTCTCTACTAAAAATAACAAAAAACTAGCCGATCGTAGTGGCGGGCGCCTGTAGTCCCAGCTAGTTGGAAGGCCAAGGCAGGAGAATGGCGTGAACCCGGGAGGCGGAGCTTGCAGTGAGCTGAGATCGTGCCACTGCGCTCCAGCCTGGGCGACAGAACGAGACTCCGTCTCGGAAAAAAAAAAAAAAAGAATCGTAGAAATGATCTGTTTTTTTTTGTCTCTTTTTCAGATGGTATGGGAGATTTTAGATTCAAGTGACTTGCTCAAAGGTACCTTTTTTGTGATAAACCAAAACAGTAGATTCCAGGTTATCTGATCCTTGGCCATTGCTATTTCTACTCTGTAACTTTATATTCTGCATAAACATATGAAATTATATATGTACATCTATATTTTTATGGTTATAATTTAAGTGGCATATGATGTTTTCTACAAATAAATCTCCCTCAAAGAAATTAAAACATACTTTCTATTTACTGTAAAAATTCAAAAGTATCTGTTGATTTCATATTTAGACCTTTTATTTATTTTTTTATTTTTTTATTTTTTTATTATTATTATACTTTAAGTTTTAGGGTACATGTGCACAATGTGCAGGTTCATTACATATGTGTCCACGTGCCATGTTGGTGTGCTGCACCCATTAACTCGTCATTTAGCATTAGGTATATCTCCTAATTCTGTCCCTCCCCCCTTCCCCCACCCCACAACAGTCCCCGGAGTGTGGAGTGTGATGTTCCCTTTCCTGTGTCCATGAGTTCTCATTGTTCAATTCCCACCTATGAGTGAGAACATGCGATTTGGTTTTTTTGTCCTTGCGAGAGTTTACTGAGAATGATGGTTTCCAGTTTCATCCATGTCCCTGCAAAGGACATGAACTCATCCTTTTTAATGGCTGCATAGTATTCCATGGTGTATATGTGCCACATTTTCTTAATCCAGTCTATCGTTGTTGGACATTTGGGTTGGTTCCAAGTCTTTGCTATTGTGAATAGTGCCGCAGTAAACATACGTGTGCATGTGTCTTTATAGCAGCATGATTTATAATCCTTTGGGTATATACCCAGTAATGGGATGACTGGGTGAAATGGTATTTCTAGTTCTAGATCCCTGAGGAATCGCCACACTGACTTCCACAATGGTTGAACTAGTTTCCAGTCCCACCAACAGTGTAAAAGTGTTCCTATTTCTCCACATCCTCTCCAGCACCTGTTGTTTCCTGACTTTTTAATGATTGCCATTCTAACTGGTGTGAGATGGTATCTCATTGTGGTTTTGATTTGCATTTCTCTGACGGCCAGTGATGATGAGCATTTCTTCATGTGTTTTTTGGCTGCATAAATGTCTTCTTTTGAGAAGTGTCTACCATTCAGGACATAGGCATGGGCAAGGACTTCATGTCTAAAACACCAAAAGCAATGGCAACAAAAGCCAAAATTGACAAATGGGATCTAATTAAACTAAAGAGCTTCTGCACAGCAAAAGAAACTACCATCAGAGTGAACAGGCAACCTACAAAATGGGAGAAAATTTTCGTAACCTACTCATCTGACAAAGGGCTAATATCCAGAATCTACAATGAACTCAAACACATTTACAAGAAAAAAACAAACAACCCCATCAAAAAGTGGGCGAAGGACATGAACATATTTAGACCTTTTAAAACTGTATCCAAGACAGGGAAGGAGCTGATTACCCCTGTAAGACAAATTCCTTTGCCATCATTACTCATCCACTGACTTCTCACTCTATAGTTATGGAAGGTTGATCTTATTATGGGGAGGTGAGAAAATTGCCATCTGCTCAGTTTTTTTTTTTTTTTCAAGGAAAGACGCAACCCTTTCTTTTCTGTTTGTGACGGTTTTAGCTATCATTAATTTTTACTGACTATTTTTAAGTTTAAACACCTAATTCTGCACATATCAAGAAAGTAAGGCACCCACTATTTTAAAATATTCTCTTAGAAGTTTTAAGTGAGTAACACTAAAATTTTACTCATTTAATATTAATTAATGAAATATTTTTTCTCATGTGAAAAGAGTATACACTCACACAGACTATTGCGTGTGTGTGTTATGTATATTTTCTCTACTCCGATAAGAGATTGCTATATTATTTATTTTTATCACAACTGGTCACTGGATCTACTTTTACAAACATACATTCATGCATAAATTTTGCTCATCACAGGAAATAAATGCAGAAGACAAATGAATGAAAAACAATTGAAAGCAATAATATAAAAATCTATTAGACCAATGGGAAAATTGTTCTTTCTTAAGTCTTTCCTTTCACATGCCCCCTTTTATCCCTAATTCTGTGGTTAAAAAGTGAAGACTGACCAAGAAATCATTAGATGGATGATAGTGTCAAGACCTAGAGGTCAACAGTCCTGGCTTCAAAGCATATCTTCATGCAAATATGAGCAAACTCAAGTAAGTCTCTTAAAAGTACTGAGCCTCAGTTTCTTGATCTGTAAAAGGAGTTAAATTATATCTATTTCATAGAATTGTTGTGTGGGTCAATTAATTCATATATACTGCTGAATACAATTTATAGGACACAGTATATTCTCAATAAATATTACTCTTATTTTCTTCTAAAATATATCATCACACCTTCCTTTATAATGTCGTATTGCAGACTGAATAAGTTTTCAATTCCCTTTGCCTTCACCTAGAAAATAAATTTATCATTTGAAAATATTTTTATGGTGAATATGTTCAAATGTGGGTTAGAGGGTTAAAAAGTCACACTGTAGATAGTCAATTGTAATTTTAATTAACTTATGTTAATATTGAATCCTATGTTAATTAATACTCTACGCAGCTTAGAGCTTCCAAAATGTTTTAGAATTCTAGTAAGAAAGTAACCATGTATGGGCAAGGTGTGGTGGCTCACACCTGTAATACCAGCACTTTAGGAGATCGAGGTGGGTGGATCACGAGGTCAAGAGATCCAGACCATCCTGGCCAACATGATGAAACCCCATCTCTACTAAAAATACAAAAAAAAAATTAAAAAACCCCAAAAAACAACAAAAAAAACAGCTGAGCATGATGGCATGTGCCTATAGTCTCACCTCTTTGGGAGGCTGAGGCAGGAGAATTGCTTGAACCTGGGAGGTGGAGGTTGCATTGAGCCGAGATTGTGCCACTGCACTCCAGCCTGGGTGACAGAGGGAGACTCTGTCTCAAAAAAAAAAAAAAAAAAGTAGCATGTATGTACACAAAAAGTAACAAGGGAAGCTACAAATTTATAAGGACAGGTTTTGTATCTTGGTTTTAATAGATTCCTGGTGCCTGGTTCAGAATTTGCCTTAAACTAAGTACTCAAAGATACCTGTTGAATATGTTATTTTAATCACAGAAGAGTGAATCATGATGCAGGATCTAGGAGTATAAATAAGGCAAAGGGGCAACTATCTCCAGGAGAAAAGTAGAGAAATTTTCATAATAAAACTCATTCTAAAATCATAAATTTTAAGGAAGCAAAGTTTAAAGATTATCAACTCCAACCCACTAATTTTTGATGAGCTTTCATTTTAGTATTAATATAATTTCAAATTAGAGAAAAGATTACAAGAATTTATGCTAACTTCCATATATTCCTTACCAAAATTACATTTTGTCTCACTTGCTTTATCATTGTTGATAAGAATAATGTGAGAATAACTTAGAGATATTGCACTTCTTTACATCATAGTTCATTTGTATCTCCTAAGAAGAAGAATATTATCTATGTAACCATAGTATTATTATGAAAAGTGGGAAATTTAACATTGAAGCAACTGCTACCTAGTATATAGTCTGTGCCCAATTACATCAACAGTCTCAATAGTGGCTTTATAGCTGTTTCATTCCTACTCCTGGATCCAATCCAGAATCATACATTACATTTAAGTTAACTGTTTCTTCAGTTTTTTTTTTTTAATTTAGAAGAGATCCATCTTTGTTTCTAAACCATATTCTTATTTTGCTTTTTAGAACTACAAGTTGGTTATATAAGTCCATAACCTTGATTTGGTTTTTCTCTGATGTTTCCTTGATAAAATTTAGATTATCTATTTGTCTGGAACACCAGAAAATGGTATCTCCTCTCTGTGTTGTATCAGGAAGTACATGATGTCAGTTTATTCCAATACTATCTATGTTAATTTTGACAATATCTTTGCCCTCAAGTTTTGGTATCCATTGATAATTTTTAAACCTCATTTCCATATTATTTTTACTGTAAAGAATATAAGAACTTAAGCATGTTTATTTGTTTATTTATTTCAGTATGGACTCCTGGGTTCTTATTTTCTTGAATAAGCTATAGTTCATTACTACTCTTATTTAATTTGATGCTCAAACTATTTTTATGTCTTTTTTATATGTTCCTATTATTCTTTGAGCATTTTTTGTTGTTGTTGATTTTTTCTGATTCAGCAAGACGTTCCAAGATAAATTACTTTATGTACCTCACCCGTGAGTCACCCTTTTGTCTATTAGTGAAGAATGCCAAACCACTTATTTTTAAGTGAATGATGAGAAGAGAAATACATGTGAAGGACCCTTTTTAACAAAAAAATATTAAAAATAATATCTTTCACTTTATAAGTTTTGTATATATATACATACACACACATAGACACGTATATATGTATATCTTATATCCTTTCTTCTTTCAAGCACATTCCTTTCTCTGCTTTTTCTCTCCTTTCTGACCCCTATTCCAACTCCTGGATTATGGGAATAATAAGATTAAACCTTTACCAAAGATAAACAAACAAAGCTTTTGTTTTCCTGCTTGTACAAATCTCCAAGGGAAGAAATCTTCACATGCCTAGCTACCTGCTTAGCATTTTTATGTGTTTTAGAGGTGAGGGAGTAGAAAAATAATACAATAAATTAAGGTACCAATAAATTTTCTTGCCCCAGCTCTTTTTCTTCTATCAAGATACCATTTTTGCTCACTGTTTTGATAAATAAATATCCAACATATTGCTGCATATTTGTATGCGATTAGAAACATCAGATTCAGCAGGGGTCGACTCTGTGTAAAATTGCTTTCCTGCTGCTCTGGGTTCTTGTTGTGAAAAAAAGCCAGTGAGTAAATCAATTCATTCTAAGTATCTATGAATTTAAAATATTCACCCTTTTCAGGAAATGGACTTGCACAATGAAAGAGGGTAATGCTTAACTTTAAGAAATGAAACTCTAATTGTGGATATCTGCGGAAACATTGTTTGGAGAAAGCTCAGGACTATTAGAGAAATAAAACCTTTTTTAAAAGATCAGAAGTCTCAACACATCCACCTATTTTTTAAGTAGGCCTGAGTCTCAAGGACTAAGTAGCATTTCCGAAACGGGAATTGTTTAATTAACACAATTTAGGACAGATAATAATGCTCTGTTGAGTTATAAAGACAGAAGATAGAGGTTTGTGGACAGGAATTCAACCCATCTGGAGGGTATTCCCAGAGCCAGTGCTGAATGATGAATGGGGATTCCCATTTGGACAATTTTTGCTTTCAGGTGGCAAAGTGAGTCTTCTCTTTGCACTAGGGGTTTAGAACCTGGAATCGTGGCAAAGCATAAAACTCCTGTTCATGTGGAAACAGATAGAGCTGGGAATTAACGTTCGTTTTGTAATTTCCTCAGTGATGAAGTAGGCTCAATTATCTGCATGAAAGGTAGCTGTCTCTGGAAAAGCTAAAGATGATGATTTCTGCATTTCCTCACTTAATATGCACCAAGAAGTGGACGTTGACCTTTGGAGAGTACAGCTTTCATTTATTGGGTAATGAACCTATTTGCTGTCAAATTGTTTCATCAGATGCTATTAGTCACCTGGGATACAGTGGATAAGGATTTTAATTTTATTATTTTCAAGGGACAAGACTTTTGGGACTGAGCTTAATTTAGGAAGACACAGTAGAGTATGCATTTTCTGTAGATTCCTAAGAAAGAGTATTTTAATTATTTTGAGATGATGAGTTATAAAAGGTCTTGTGAGTTGATTTACTTTTTGTAAACCCTTTGGCTTGATAACAGGAGGTCAAATTCCAAATGATAATTTTACCTCTATGGCGGCTGGACTGTCAGAGACATCCTTGCAGTAGAAGCCTCTTCACCAAAAAAGAACAACTCACATCCATTGAACAACACTTCAACTTAACCATTCAATTTTCTTTTCGTTCAGGGTTCAGCTCAACTTAACTCATGGACAGCACCTTAGAGTCAGATACATTTACCTGAGTGGACTCAAAATTGGAGAAAATGTTGTTTCTACCTAAAAGAATTCCCTTGAGTCTGTATTCATCTAGACACAAGTTGATACTTCATTCAAATGACAGTAAAAGTCATTATCTATTTCAATCTGAACGCCAGCTGTTCCATCTAAATATATAGTATCCAAGGCATTTACATTTCTCCACAGTAAGCAACATGCATTAGCTACGTGTTAGGATCTTACCTGAGAGTAAAACCTGTATTTTGTAATTCCATCAAAAATTAACTTAAAATTAATTAAGATAGAGTCATGGCCTGATTCTGTCTGCTGGATATTTTAATGTTTTCTTTGTATCAAATTACAGCATTGGAGTGTTACAAACTCAGATCTTCTTGGTTTAGATTCCTTCCGAAGTATTCTCTTTGGCCTAATATCTATATAAATTTTAGTAGGACTGATATCAGAAAAGGTCTTATCATAAACATTTCTTCCACAATCCTACTATTGAAAATGTTGCCATTGTTGTTGGTAAAGATCTTCAAAATAAACTTTCATTATATTTAACATAAGAAAAAAGTTTTCAAAACTATATTCTAATCAACTGATTAATTAGAAATCTGTAATATTGAAGTTTTCCATTTGTCTTCATTTTCAGAAAGCATGAGTAAAATAAATAGCTAATCACTCATTTTAATGTATCTTTCTTTCATTCATTTATATTTTCTCTTCAATTTTGGTATTGTATGTTGCTCTTGACTTTGTATTTTTCAAAAATTATCTAATAAATTTTGGAGGTATGTAGGAGGTGTGTATTTTATAAAAATATGTTAATCAAAATAATAGTAAGGTAAAACTACCATCATCTTTATTAAAAGTGAATAGCAAACGTACAACTTAAGTGTTTTTTAAGCAAGGGAAGATAGAGGGAATGGGTGGGAAGGTTACTAAAATTTCTTAGTCTATTTTTAGCTTTCCTTCTTCCCTCCTGTCTAAAATTTAGCTATTTACAAACCTAAAATATTGATCAAGGAATAACTTCCAAGATGTGCTTAGGATTTACTCTTCACAGTTTATTGCAGTGTTTGTCTGATAACTAATATGGAAGGCTAACGTTGCTTATAATATAATAGTCATCAGTTCAGGTCTGGAATGGACCATTTATATTTGCTTTATTCCACCACCTCAAGCAGGCCCTATATCTTTAGCTAATATTTTGCAAATGTGCAAGTCAGGTATTAGGTAATAAAACAATTAAGTATTTAAATGTGCAGATTTAAAAAATACTGGATATAAAACAATCAATTATTTTAATGTGCAAATCTAAAAAAATACAAATAATATATTCTTATTTTAATGTAGTCAAAAATTTATGTCAGTGGTTAATTTTATCCAGAACTAGGATATCAATGTGTGGTAAAAATTAAAAATATAAGAGTAATGGAAAATATTTGTCTGTAGTTGCTGATAATTGTTGGCTGACTGTGGAATCTTATTCTTTCTCATAAGTAGTTAACAGGCTTAAAGCTACCATGTTAACACTGTAACATTGTACCTCTAAGTAGCATTCTTTCAGATAATCACCACTTATCCTTCCTCCACCGGAATTTATTGATGTTTACATATCTACCTTGCTAGATCATAGGATTAACAATATAGAATATTCGAAGGGTTAACCATTTAAATCTCTTGAAGGAGGCTGTCACTTTGATCTCAGCAACATAATTGTTATTAAATTTTTTCTTTAAGACACATTTGTCAAAGCCTACCTCAAGAGCTTAGGGTCCGTCCTTTCTTACAACTATTATGTGGATCAAGTCAGACAATTGGATAAGAATGTAGTTAGACCAGATTTCTCTGAACTCTGATAAGCATGTCAATCTATAAAACTGTTTATACCAATTAAACCATTGGGCTAGGTTGAGAAAAATTATACACAAAAGTGTGAGAATAAAAGTTTTTCTGTATGAAAATTTATGACAAAGCAAATTATTCGGCTCCAAAAATATTTGGTTTAAATTTAAAAATTGATATTTAAATATTCAAGAATAAAATATTATAAAGAGTCTTCATAAGTGTTAGGTATTTTGTCAGCTTACTTTGGTTTCATTTTCCAATTTTTAAATTATTTAGGAAATCGTTTCTACCATCCCCAAATTCTAATTCTTATAGATTCATTAGTGTTGAACCAGATCTTTTTCATGCTTCAGTTCTTTGTATGTGCATTTTTTTCAGATACATTAAACAAACAAAAACTTTAAAGAAATAAAATGTTTTCAACAGTTAGCATAAGGATAGTAATGAAACTGTAGCAGTCAGACAAAAAGCAGGCCTAGGTTTAAATCCTGTTGATACTAACTTTGAGACATGGATAATTCATTAGACATTAGGTCTTAGGTTTTTGTTTATCTCTAACATGGAGAGAATGTAATGAAATGTTATATGCTTAATATAAAAATTCAGTGAGATAGGGAAGGAATATTTGTTAGTTTTGTTCATTGCTCCATCACTATGGCTTATAATAGTTCATGACATTCACTAGGAATCTCAGTCTCTCCTTTGACTCCTATGACAGAATAATAGAATACTTGGGACTAAATAAGGTATAATACACAGAAATTTATTGCTTATACTTCTGGAGGCTGGAAAGTCCAAGATTGAGGGACCAGCATCTGGTGAGGACCTTCAGGCTGCATCATCCCATAGCAGAAGGCAGAAGTACAAGGGAGGGCAAGAGAGCAAGAGGCAGACCAACTCACCTTTTTATAAGGCCACCAATCTCACCCATAAATGGGGAGTCCTCATATCCTAAACACCTCTTAAATGCCACATGTCTTAATACTATTACATAGCAACTATATTTCAACATTAGTTTTGGAGGGGATATTTAAACCACAGCTGTAGTAGGTATTCTTGATAGATAGGTAAACAGATAGACATAGAGAGACAGATAGAGATAGAGATACACAGATAGAGATATCCATCTTGCAGTCATGGCGTACATTAAGCAGTTAATAGATGTTAGTTTCTGGTTTCATTTAAGACATTATTCTCTTTACAGTGGAGTTGTTTAGTCTTATTTAGAAATAGTTATTAATCACTGGAGAGAATAACTTCTGAACCTATAATGCTCTCAGTCAGAAATAAAAGAAATCATGCATGTACCCGATGCACAAAACACTTTGAAGTTTGACATAAAAACTCAAGGGAACACATATCTTACTGGGCATCTTTATAACCTACAGTCTTAGTTTCAGGAAGGATGGCATGTGCTGCTGCAGTAGGTAGGCTGGAGAGCAGGGAACTGACGTTTCTCTGCCACTAGGAGATGAGGTCAGTCCTTTGGTGCTAAAAAGAAGAAAGATCTATGAACAAGCAATCAGATCATATTATTATTTTGTCTGTTTAGTCTTTCATTTATTCATTAAACAACCAAATAGTGATCATTTAGTATGTACTAGGTATGGATTTACATATATATATATGTAAATGATCCATAAATATATATATATGATAAAAAAGATTCCTGCCCTTCAGAAGCTCACAGTTAGATGGCTGGACTTGTCTTTATTTACAAATTCCTTAAGAATTCATCTTAATGAATGCCTTTTCTCCTTTAAAACAATCTCTGATATTTATTTTAACTTGATTTAATCTTCATAAAAGTGTTGGGGTGGGGGAATAGAGAAAGTTCGGTTTGCTTTGTAACTCTTTTCTGTTGAGCATATGTAAACAGTTGACGGAATTAAATAGCCAAAACCTTTGAGTGAATCTAGCTTCTCAGAGTTGCTGAGTTCCTCTTGTAGTGGAAAGTATCTCTACCATGAACTCATAAAGTGATACATTTTTATGAAACCTTCTCCTTACCCACTATATGGAAGAACTGACATTTCATTTAACATTAAATAATAAGTAATATTTAAAGTGACATGACTGAATGTACCTGCTAGAGGTGGCAGCCAGCCAGAATATACATATTTTTTTTTTATCATTCACTCTGAGAACTTAGTAAAAGGGAAAAAAACAACTTCCTAAAAACAACATTTTTTATAGCCCGTGGATAAAAAGTAATAGCTGGTTGTAATAATAATTAATACTCACAGAATTGCTATAATGAGGATCTTGCACATACGTAAAATATTACGGAAAGGGGAAATCCTGTAGCTTTCCCCGGTCCCTGAAATTAGCCAAATTATTTATACCACTTGGAAACCAAGGACATTTAAACGCTTGCTTACTGTTTTAACGTGACACAAGAATGTTTGAAATGCTACCCCTAAACTGAAAGATACACAGTGTTCCACGTCCTTAACATTTACTGTGGAAGCTTCTCAGTCCTGGCAAGGCTATGCTTCATGTTTTAATCAGTTCACTCAATTCAGTATTAAAGTGGTGGGCTTTTTGTTTTTGTTGTTTTAATCAATTTGTTCTGTACAGTTTACAACTAAAATTAATTCAGTATTCAGTTGGGATTCATTTTCAATTCAATTTCTTGACCAAATTGCATTTTTACATTAAATTATATTCTATGGATCTAAGTTGAGTGTGATTATAATGATTAATAAGGCCATGTAACTTCATAAATAATCGTAATTGGCCACAGTGATTGGTAAGGTAAATCCCATTATAAAGGATCTAATTTGAGAAATTGGAAATAGGTGAGTGGGTGAGGGGCTTTTTACATTCCCTTATCAGTGGTTTCTGGAAATAGCCATTAACCTAGAGGGACTACTATTTGTTCACTTGTAAACTTGTTTCACTTAGTGCAACCCTGCTGTTTTTTTAATGAATGAGTGACTATACCAATTTTCGAGTGCTGATTAAGATAGCAAGATAATAATAATAACCATATAAACCACATTTCCCAATAGAAAATATATTTTCTGCTCAAATCTGAGTATTTTAGAGAAGAACAAAAAGTAAAATGATATTCTGTGTTCTAGTCTAAATACTTTATGAATCCCATTCATTTACACTTAAAACACTTAAGAACATGAAAGAATATGAAAAAAACTTTACATGAAAAATTTCATTATAGTACATTGGAATTAACTACTATTTTAAAGTGAGATTGATTATAAGAATGGATTACAAAATTTATATTGTATCTGCAGAAAATTTATGTAAACTGTTTTTCTTTCACCACTAAACAATGCACAAGTAATTTCCTTTTAGTATATTTTTGGTAATGTAAATATGTGGGAAAAGGAAAAGAATAATCCTTTATTCTCCAGGTGGCCTTCGTATAGCCCTTTCCTTCATATGTTTGCAGCCAAATTGTAGACACACAAAGTGGGGATGTGATACCCAGGCATTTAGGCTAGGTCGTTACTTTCAAAGCATTCACCAGGTGAACCTGACAGCTATACTTTCTGGAGTTCTTGGAACTCATGCTCTCAAGAAGGTAGATGACATCAGAAAAGAAATGTGGGAAGTAGGATACTTTTGGTTGCAAGTAACAAAACAAACAAATGAAGTAAAATGATAACAACTGCAAAACCTTACACTTGCTTACTATGGAAGAAGAATTGGTCGACAAAATTAGAATAGCTTCAGCCACAGAAAGTATTTTGTCTTAATTCCTTTGAAGCTCTCTTAGCTTTGCCCTGTGTTGCATTAGGTTCCTAGTGCTTTCCTAACACAGAACCACAAACTGGGTGGCATAAAACAAAAGAAATTTGGTTTTTCAGTGCTCTGGAGGCTAGAAGTCTGAACTCAAGGTGTTATCAGGGCCATGCTCTCTCTGAAGGCTCTAGGGGAGAATCTGCTCCATGCCTTTCTCTTAGCTTCTGGTGTTGCCAGCAATCCTTGACATTCTCATCCTGCCTCCAACATCATGTGGCATTTGCACTGTGTGTCAGTCTCTATGTCCCTTCTCTTCTTCTTATGAGGACACTAGTCATATTGGATTAGGACACCCCTTGATGCCATAGCACCTCATCTTAACTTGATTATATCTACAAAGTCCTATTTTCGTACAAAGTCACATTCACTGGTACTGAGAGTTAACACTGCAACATAACTCTTAGAAGTGCATAATTCAACCCCCAACATAATTACATTCGTTCAGACTGAGCTCTCCAAAGGCTGTAGTAGTTGTAGGTATCACATACACACATTCTAAAAACAACACTCTGCCCCCTGCCCTTTCATTGCCATCTGGAGGAAGACAAAACCTCGTCTCCCTGGTTATGAGAAGAAAGTCCTCAGCTTCATTGTGGTTGGACAAACTTAGGACTCTTGCTCTATTCTAAGGCTGTCATTTTGGCCAAGGGAATTTGGTTTAGGTCTGCATTACCTGCTTATCTTTGTATGAATCACTTTGTTAAGGGGATTGAGGTTACCCTGTTTCCTTTAGATGATACATGTGTTTGTCAGAGAGAGGCAGGACAGCAGGCAGCTGCTACTTGTTCCAACCAAACCTCATGACTGCTACACAAAGATGGAAGATGTTATAGCATGTACATACACATATCTGGTGTAATAACTATCATGTCTACTATAAGATATAAGAAGTGGAACTTTCTGTAAATAACTATACCAAGGATCATGAAAACCGTCCTGTGTGTGTATCCATATGTACACATTGTGTGTGTGTATGAGTCTGTGTTTAAGTGCACTTCTTGATTTATCCTAAGGCAGATAACTTTAATGTGTACAGCCCCTATAACTGGTAAGTTCTCTTTTAAGGAGGTAGGTCTCTCCACTGATCTTTCATTTGTTATTATATTAATTCAGTATATCTTGAGATTATGCAAATTCTATATTAGCCTAAAAGAATGTGTAGATGAGACATGAAGATAAAACATTATTAGATTTTAAATATATAGAGACCAGGTTTTTGAAATTTCCCTAAGTATTCCATCTCAAAAAAGTCATCATTTGTGTAAATAATTTTTTATAAAAACTAGAAAAATAATTATGGTAAAATCATACAACGATAAAATAATGAAATATATAAATAAATTTAGTAAGCATGTATAACTGCAGGATACATTAAAAATTTTTCTATTTCTTCCACATGTATCCAAAAATCTAAAGTAGCTAAACATTTCTAAATCTGTGAATGTCCTTAGATAATTTGTTTTGATGACAGTTTAGTGACCTAAACCCATATACTCTTTGATTATCATATTGTTTAAAAATTGATGCTGCTATATCAAACTCAAACCAGCTGAAAAATAAATTGATGCTGCTAAAATTAATAGTGACAATTTGAATACCCTAAATATATTCTTCTCTTACCTGCATGATAAACACTCCTTATTATTCCAGCTGTATTGCATACTACCTGATGCTTGTGGTGCCCTGAACCATTCCATCTTTTTAGCTCCTCCTTAGTAGGTTCATACAATTCTGTTCCCATTAACTGAGTGGGTTGCTAACCTATAGTTTGTTTTGACACCAAACCATATATGCCAGTTTAATTTATTATTGTAATCTCATAATTTAAGTAATTATTATGCAAACGAATTGAATATGAGTGTGAAAAATATTTGTTCCAACTATGTGGTCTACTACTAACTTCTGTGCATTTAAATTGATTACTTTGAAAGGTTCAATAACCATAAGTTCCTAAAATCAGCCACTCTCAAAATAGATGTGGGAGACAACTGTAAAGACTGAGGATTGTATCCTTATGCCAATAGAGTCTATGTACTGGTAGCTTAGAAGTGCCTTTAAATTCCAGTTCCACTTAAAAGCAATTGAAATTGAAAGTCTTATGTGAAGTAATGTAACTGTGATTATGTAAGAAATACAAAATCAAACAGTAATCAGTAGATGAACGTTCAGTGAAATGTCTTAGGCTCTGTATGCTCTATATGAAATGGTGGCAAATAAATACCATTAAATGTACATTATGTTTGTTTCACTTCTAAAAATCATTCTCTGGCATATAAACCTTTCTAATCAAGTAACAAGAAATTATTACATCAAACAAGAGTTATCCACTTTCATTAAAACATATTCTCAAAGTTTATTTATTAAGTTTTTGGATAAATTTATTTTCTATTAAGGAGGGAGTTTTATACACAATACTCAGGTATGCAGAAAATCTAACTTCTTTATGATACTTGACCTTAATTTTCACGACAGAGCATTGTTTCTTAAGTAGAATAGCTATGCTTTCAAAGTTTTTTTCACATTTTACTAATTTTTTATCTAAGGTCTGAAGACTCCCAGTAAATGGAGGGAGTCTCTTCTTCCAACTGAACATCTGTAAGCCAGCAGTTGCTTCACATAGGCTCCTGCTGCAGTTTCTTATTTTCTTATTAGATCTTGAAGGTTGTTTAATGAATTTGATTTCATTTGGTGGTTACAAAAATTAAAGAAGATACCTTATTGAAAACACCTCACATAATGCTTGGCATGAATTAGGCCCTCAATATATGTTGTTATTTTTGATGCTTTTATTATTGTTATTAAAATGTAGAGAAACTGGAATCAATAGAAAGAGCTGAAAATGAGGAATGTGAGAAAAGTCTTTAAGGTATAGAAATATATAGTCATGAAGAAAGTAATATAGGTATGGAAGCTAAGTGTTTGGTTCAGTGATTGTACTCTACTACTAACTTCTGTTTCTGTCCATTTAAATAAGCTCCTAATTTGAATTTATGGCATGTATAAAACCTCACCTTTTTAGCGTCAGCAAAATGATAACTCATGAATGCTAACTCCTCCTTCTATTTGCCCTTTCAAAGTAAGGCCATAAAGTTTCGGAATGTATTAATTATATTATTATTATTATTGTTGTTGTTATTTTGATGGAGTCTTGCTCTGTCATCCAGACTGGAGTGCAATGGCACGATCTCCACTCACTGCCACCTCCGCCACCTGGGTTGAAACAATTCTCCTGTCTCAGCCTCCTAAGTAGCTGGGACTACAGGTGCACATCACCATGCCCGGCTTATTTTTGTATTTTTAGTAGAGACAGGGTTTCACCATATTGGTCAAGCTGGTGTCGAACTACTGACCGCAGGTGATCCGCCCACCTCCGCTTTCCAAAGTACTACGATTACAGGTGTGAGCCACCAGCCCGGCCAATTGTATTATTTTTGTTGGATTGCTGGTAGTGTTATTGGTGATATTTAGACTTCAGAGAGTAAAAGGTGAATTGCAAAACAAAAATAAAATTGTATGATTGACACAGCAATATATCCACTGATATATCCACATTCCACATAAACCTGTTGAGCATCTTTATCTCTGTTAATTTTTCCAAATGATGGAATATCTTCAAAAGATGTCCAGAAAGGCTTATCAGGACATCAAAAACTAGCTTCAGCAAAGTCTAACAACCTAACCAAAGGTAGAATTCAGAAGCTTGTAGTGTCACTGTCAAAAGGCCCCAATCTTCGTTTCTACTACAATAATAATTTAAATGCCAATTAATATTTGTATATTAATTTTAGAGCTCTGTGTACATTTTACTTTTGACATTGTGGTATTTTAGATTTTTTATGTTATATTATTTTGACTATAATGTCAATATAATTTAAAATGATATTACCACTTAGCTTCAAGGGCAACAATTCTTTAGTTCTGATCAAAGTACAGTTTTTCCATAGTTTTATAAATTTGGCTTGTAGTGAAACATGAATCTCAGGAGGGATTTTTATTTAGACTTGGGTCTATGGTCTAGCCATGCCTGGTTCACAAAATGTGGTCAGTCATTTCATTTGCCCCAGAAACTACACTTCGGAAAGAAAGAAAAGGGGCTTCGTGATGGCCGACCAGAGGCATCTCTTACTTGCCCTCTTCCGCAAAAAAGAACTAAAATAGTGAGCAGATAATTACACTTCAAATAGATCATCCACAACAGAACTCTGGAATTCAACAGAGAAATGACAGGAAACATCCAAAGCAAAGAAAGTAAGGAAGCAAAGAAGCCTGCTTGTCTGGGATTGACTGGGAGCTGGAAGAGACTCCCCAGTGTGGGGAAAGGGTAGATGAGAGAACCCCCACAGTGGTATACATTTCTGCCATGGACTTCTATAATCCTGGCCATGGGAGATCCCTTTACCCTCATGGGCCATGAGACTAACACAGAGAGCTCCCTCAAAAACTGCACTAAGGCATTGCTCCAGAGAGAGAGCTCATGTGGGTTGCCACATTCCCCTTAGTCCTGGGCAGTGGTAGCATGATGCCATCTTGAGAGCCCAGCCTACTCCTGCCCTGCAACTGGAGCCAAAGAAGCAGCCATAAGAAGCAATCCTGCCCCCTGAGCAGAGGGGCAGCTGCACATTCTCATACACCCTGAAGACAAATACCACTGCCCACAACGACTGTGGCTACAGACTGTTGTGGGTTGAGGTGCAGGCAAAACCCACACCCTCCCAGCTGTCTGCCTATGGCTCCTCCAGGGAAATAAATTTTGCCCTCCCCAGGAGCAGGGCCACAATGTAGCTACTGCCACTTTCACCTGAGCAATTTGCCAGTGGCCTGGGGCTCATCTTGCTCCTGCATAACACAGCCAGTGTCTTACACACCATCCGAGGGCCTGAAAGCACAGTGTGACTTGGCCCCATAACCCCCGTACCTTAGCACACCATTGAAGCGCCTGAGGATTGCCCAGCCCAGTCCACCACTGGTGGCACCTAAGCACTTTTTTGAGTGTCTGAGATTGGGCCCACTCAACTTGCCCATACCACCACAGCTGTTACCCACCTGTATGTACCACATGCAGGTCTGGGAATCAGCTCACCTAACTATGGTCAAAAACAGCATGGACCAGTTGGGTCCCAAGGGTTTGTTCCACCACTGCTACTGCCATTGTCAATGTCATACCAACCACCCAGGCACTTGAGAACCTGCCCGTACACCAGGCCCACTGCTGCCATTCCCAGCATCTGAGCAACCCACCTGGAAGCTCAAGAATCAGCCTGCCTGGACCCATGAACACCAGTGCCAATGTGCAGCACCCTGCACCCTGGAGCCATTACAAAGGCATCCTTAGCTCACCACTGCCACCATGGGTACCTGAAGACTGGCCTACTTGGAGTCCCAGTCCCCAGCAAAACTACAGGCACCATGAGACACCCTATGCCACTAAGAAAATCATGGACGCCACTGGTACTATTTTACAGCCAAAAGAACTGCTGCATACACCCAGATTCAAAGCCACAGTGCTCCTCCCAACCAGCACCATAGATATATCTTTAAGAAAAAGTCCTTCTCTATGAAAGCAAATTCAAAAAATGGAAAGAAACAACTGTTATACCGGATGCACAGACATCAACATAAGGAAAAAAAACATGAAAAAAAAGAAAATATGTCACTTTCAAAGGAACAAAATAAATATCCAGCAATAGATCCCAATTAAAAATAAATTCATGAAATCTCAGAAAAAAAATTAAAAAATTGTCATTAAAGAAGCTCAGCGAGATACAAAATTCTCCCAATAATAATAATAATAATAATAATAATAATAATAAAAAGAAACTAGAAAAACAATTCAGGATAGGAATATGAAATTTACCATAGATATAGATTACATAAAAAAAGAATCAAACAGTAAATTTGGAACTGAGGAATTCATTGACTTAAATACTAAACCTGTTAGAAGCCTTAAACAATAAATTAGATGAAGCAGAAGAAAGAATCTCAGAACTTGAGACAGGTGTTTTGAAATAACCCAGTCAAACAAAAACAAAGAAAAAAAAGAATAAAAATGGATGAACAAACCCTTCATAACATATGGGACACCAAAAAGTCAATATTCAAATATTCAAATCACCATAAATATTCAAATCATTGGGGTCCCAGAGAAAGAAAGATAATAGGTTTTCTATTTTATTAAATAGAAAGCCTATTAAACAAAAAAATAGATGAAATCTTCCCAAGTCTAGCAAGATATCTAGACATCTAGATACCAGAAGTCCAGAGACCCCCCCAAACAGATACAATGAAAAAAGCTCTTCTCTATGGCATATTATAATCAACTGTCTAAAGGCAAAGAAGACAGCAAAAGTTTCTAGTCACCCATGAAGGAGACCATGTCAGACGAATAGTGGATTTTTCAAGAGAAATTTTATAGGCCAGGAGAGAATAGGATATATTCAGATGCTGAAAGAAAATGAAAGACTGTTATCCAAAGATAATTGTCCAGCAAAATTATCTTGTATAAATTATGGAAAAATAAAGACTTTTTCAGACAAGCAAAGTCTGAGGAAATTCATCCTCACTAGACCAGCCCTTTGAGGAATGCTCAAAAGAGTCCTAAACCTGGAAGCAAAGGATGACATCTATCATCATGTAAACACATGAATATATAAAACTCACTGGTAAAGTAAGCATGCAAATGAAAAAGAGAAAGAATGCAAATGGTACCACTAGAGAAAACCACCAAACTACAATGACAAGCAGTAAGAAAAAAAGAAAAACAACAAAACCAACAACAAATAATATACAAAACAACTAGAAAATCATTAGCAAAATGAGAAAAAAATCCCTTATATCAATAATATCCTTGAATTAAATTTTCCATTTAAAAGATATCTCATGGTTGAATAAAGAAAATATAATTCAAGTATATGCTGCCTACAAGAAACAAACATACCTTATCTGTAAAGAAACATATAGACTAAAAGTAAAGGGATGAAAAAATATACTTCATGCAGATGGAAACTAAAAATGACCAGGAGGAATTATATATATATCACATAAGAAATAATTTAAGCCAAAAACAGTGAAAAAAAGACAAAGATGATTATTATATAGTGATAAAAGGATGAATCCAGCATGAGGATATAACAATTCTAAATATATATGCCCCAACATTGGAACATCCAAATTCACAAAACAAATATTACTAGATCGAAAGAGAGAGAGAGACTCTAATACAATAATAGTGCGGGACTATAACACTCCACTCTCAGTATTTGGATAGATCATCTAGACAGAAAATCAACAAAGAAATCCCATCGGATTTTTTGTTCTAAACCTTAGATCAATGGACCTAAGAGACATCTACAGAACCCTTTATCTACCAAACACAGAATACTCATTTTTGTCATCAGCACATATAACATTCTTTAAGATAAAGTATATGTTAGTCTACAAAACAAGTCTCAATAAATTTTATAAAAGGAAAATCATATCGAGCATCTTCTCAGACCAAAATGGAATAAAACTATAAATCCATACCAAAAGGAACATTGGAAACTCTACAAATACATAGAAATTAAACAACATGCTTCTGAATGACTGTTGAGTCAATATTAAAATTAAGATGAAAACCGAAATATTTCTTGAAACAAATTAAAATGGAAACACAACATACTAAAATTTATGGGCTATAGCAAGTAGTGCTAAGACAAAAGATTATAGCAATAAACATCCATATCAAAAGGAGAAATATGTTAAATAACCAATCTAACACTGTACCTCAAAAAACAAGAAAAGAAAAAACAAACCAAGCCCCAAATTAGCAGAAGGAAAGAATAAAGATCAAATCATAATTAAATGAAATAAGAAGGTCTGAACAAACAATAAAAAGGGCCAGTGAAATGAATAATTGTTTCTTCCAAAAGATAAACAAAATTGATACATTGCTAGCTATTTAAGAAAAGACAGAAGAAAACCCAAATAAAATCAGAAATGAAAAAGGAGGCATTACATTTGATATGACAAGAATTAAAAAGGTCATCAGAATCTATTACAAACAACTGAGAAAACAAACTAGAAAATATAGAGGAAATAGATACATTTCTAGAAACATACAACCTACCAAGATTGAATTAGGAAGAAACAGTAAACATAAACAGACACGTACTAAGGAATGAGATCAAATCATTAATAAAATGTCTCCCCAAAGTGAAAAGCTGAGGGTTGGATGGATTCACTGTCAATTTCTACCAAACATATAAAGAAGAATTAATACGAATTCCCTCAAACTTTCAAAAAAATTGAAGAAGAGGGAATTCTCCATAACTCAGTCTCTGAGGCCAGCATTACCTTGGTACCAAAACTGGACAAGGACACGTTAAAAACAACAAAAATTTGCATGCCAATATCCTTGATGAACATAGATGCAAAAACTCTCAAAAAATAGTGGCTGAAAAAATACAACAGCACATCAAAAATATAATACACCATGATCAATTATTATCTATACCAAAAATGAAAGAAGGTTCAACATTTACAAATCATTGTGCTACATCACATCAACAGAATGGAGGATAAAAATCATATGGCTATCTCAATAGATGCAGAAAAAGCATTTAATAAAACTCAACACTACTTTATGATAAAAACTCTCAACAAACTAGGCATGCAAAGAAAATAACTCAAAATAATGAAGACCATATAATGCAAACCCACAGTTAACATCCTACTGAATGGGGAAATGTTGAAAGTCTTTTCTCTAAGAACTGGAACGTAGCACTGAAAGTCCTACCCAGAGCAATCAGGAAAGAGGAAGAGATAAAAGTCATACAAGTTGGAATGGAGTAGTCAAATTGTTGCTCTTTATAGATAAGATGATCTCATATTTAGAAAAACCAAAACACTCTGCTAAAAAGCTCTTAGAACAGATAAACAATTTCAGTAAAGTTGCAGGGTACTAAATTAACACACAAAAATCAGTAGGGTTTATATACGCCAATAATGAAATAGCCGAAAAAGCAATCAAGAAGGCAATCCAATTTATAATAGTTATAAAAAATACCTGGAAGTAAATTTTACAAAGGGGATGAAAGATTTGTACAAAGAAAACTACAAAACCATAATAAATGAAATTGAAGAGGGTACAAACAAATGGAAAGATATTCCATGCCCATGGATTGAAAGAATTAATATCATTAACATGACTATACTACTGAAAGCAATCTATAGATTCAATACAATCCCTTTCAAAATATCAGTCATTTTTCACAAAAGTAGAAAAAAATCCCGAAATTCATATGGAATAAAAAAAGAGCCAGAATAGCCAAAGCAATCCTGGGCAAAAAGAACAAAGCTGAAAGTCATCACATTACCTGACTTCAAAATATATTACAGGTTACAGTAACCAAAACAGCATGCCACTGGTATAAAAATAACATGTAGACCAGTGAAACAGAATAGAAAACCCAGAAAAGGATTCATATATTTACAGCTGACTGATCTTCATAAAAGCTGTCAAGGACATACACTGGAGAAAGGACACCCTCTTCAATAAATGGGGCTGGGAAAACTGGTTAACCACATGCAGAAGAATGAAACTAGACTGCTATCTCTCACCATATGCAAAATCAACTCAAGATGGATTAAATACTGAAACGTAGACCTGAAACAGTTAAACAACTAGAAGAAAACACAGGGAAAACTCTTCGGGCCATTGGTCAAGGCAAAGATTTTATGGCTAAGACCTCAAAGGCACAGGCAACAAAGCAAAAAATAGACAAATGGAATTATATTAAACTAAACAGCATCTGCACAGAGAAAGAAACAATCAACAGAGTGAAGAAACAGCCTCTTGAATGGAGAAAATATTTGTAAACTACTCATCCAACAGGGGATTAATATCTACGATTTCCAAGGAACTCAATAGTAAAACAAAAACAAACAATAACAACAATGAAAAACAAACAAAAACCCATTAAAAGTAGGCAAAGGACATGAATGGACATTTCTCAAAAGGAGACATACAAATGACTAACAGGTATATGAAGAAATGCTTAACATCACTAATCATCAGGGAAACACAAATCAAAACCACAATGAGTTATCAGTTTGAATGGCTATTTAAAAAGAGAAAATAACAGATGTTGGTGAGGCTATGGAGGAAAGGGAACTCTCATACCCTGTTTTTGAGAATGCAAATTAGTATAGCCATTATGTAAAACATTTTGAAAATTCTGATAAAACTAAAAATAGAGCTACTATATAATCCAGCAATACTTTTCTTTTGGTATTTATCCAAAGGAAAATAAATTAATATATCAAAGGGATACATGCTATGCCATGATTATTTCAATGCTATTCACAATAGCAAAAATATCGAATCAACCTCAGTATGTATCAATGGATAAATGGATAAAGAAAATGTGATACATATACACAGTGGAATACTATTTAGATATAAAAATGAATGAAATTATGTCATTTGCAGTAACATGGATGGAACTAGGTACCATTATGTTAACTGAAATAAGCCAGGCACAGAAAGACAAATATTGCATGTTCTTACTCATATGCAGGAGCTAAAAAAGCAGATCACAGGGAGGCAGAGAGCGGAAAGATAGATACCAGAGACTGGGAAGTATGTAAGTGTGTGTGTGGGGTGGTTAGACAAAGAGAGAGCTGTTAATGGGTACAAACATACAGTTAGATTGAAGGAATAAGTTCTAATGCTTGATAGCAGAGTAGGATGACTATAGTTAAAAGTAATGTATTCATTTTTCAAAATAGATAGGAGGCCTGAAATGTACCCAACCCCTAGAAATGATAAATACTTGGATGATGGATTAATATCCCAATTACCCTGAATTGATAATTATACATAGTACACAAGTAACAAAATTTCTCATGTACCCTATGAATAAATACAAATGTGAGGTATCAAACATTTTTTAAAAAGTAAAAAATTTAAAATAAATACTCTTGCAGTTTAATATATAAGCAACTTTTTTCTCTACTTTCCTTTAGTTTTCTAGAAGTATCAAAGGAAAATTTTAAGCTTTGAATAATTAATTTTCTGGATGTTTCCACCTTGAATGAAGAGATGAGGAGGTAGAACTTACTTGAGAAACTCTAAGATTTCTCCTGGGTGTGGTGTTTTCAGATGTTCCCTTGACTAATAAACACACGCAAGTTTTTTTTTTAACTTACTTTCAGGATTTTGTAGAATTATGGAGACCTCTGTGTAAATGAGATAAACCATTATTGTATCTGAGAGAGTGCAATGTTGTAAATGTAATAGAAGAAAAAAAGAAAAAGATGTATATATAGGCTGGAATCCATATTTTCTTGGGCATAAAAAGGAAATCAAATTAGAAAAAGCGTGAAAATGAAAATGGTGTGTAGAGAGATTAGAGAAGAGCTAGGAAAGTGGACAAACATAAGACTAAGTCAAAGTTTTTGAGGAAGGAAGAATAGTAAGATGAAAGAAGAGAGGCTACGATAGAGAAGACCTCAAAAAAGATCGTTGCCTTGATTAATCACAAAGTCTACATAACTTGCTAGAGTGCCGCTCTTGCATAATACGGTGTTTCCTTGATAAAGATAAGTATTATGTGAACTATAAGAAAGTTGAGTTTAGGAGCCTTTTTCATGGTAGCCTACTGATGTTAAATAACAAACTCTAAATGTTTTGGCTTCCTCATAATAAGAAACTTTGCCATGGGCAAAGTGGTTAAAAATGTTAAAACTATGGAACAGAGTAAACTCCTTAGCTTGGTTATTGTATTTCATTTCTAGGTAGTTGAAAAGGCAAGCAGAGTAGTGGTAAACTGGTTTTGATAGTAAGAAATCTACCAGAGGAGAAAAACAGGGAAACAGTAAAGAGCAAGTGGTTAATGATGTAAACAATGGAAGGAACAGCTCCAAATCTCTAGTGTAATGTGGGATCTTAAATATTTATTAAAATAAAAGTTACATGACCCTAGTAAGAGAAGAGTGGCTCACATCAGAATAAAGGGTTGGAAAATGTATGGAGCTATTGTTAGGAAAAAGGACAATTCCTGATGTGCCTATTTCATATTGCATGCCTGTATCAAAACATCTAATCTACCTCACAAATATATATACACCTACTATGTACCCACAAAACTAAAAAGATTTTTAATAAAAATAATTTTTTACAAGCTAAAAAAATTAAAAAAGAAGAGCAACTACTGAGTAAAGTTTATAAAATAATGGTAAGAAAGAAATAGGAAAGCAGATGTTACTTATTATTCGTCGTGGACTCATGCATTACCAGTTTTTATTTATTTCTGCTTTATTAGTTTTTTCATTGGTTTTATAAGAGTCATTAAGCCACTACAATAAATAATTCTGCTTTATTTGTAATGTGATTAATTATGCTGATAAAAATTATTTGAAGGCTGCTAAGAAGGCTGTGCATATATTCAGAATCCCCCCTACCTACTAATATCAGGGAACATCTTATATTCTTACACGGATTAAACAAACAGATCTGATTTCTTACCTTTCTATTACAATAATTGAATTATGAGAAGCAGAAATGACCTGACACATGAAATGTTAGAACCACATTTCATATAATGCCAGAGATAATTTTACTTGCCAAATTAATTCAGTTGGCTCTGTTATGAGTTCTACTACATGGATGATAAACAGGTGGAAGTGCTATAAACAAAAGATAATGATAAATGGCAGTGTATCAAGAGGGAGGTGTAGCGATGTCAAATGAAATGTCACTGAAGTCAGTGCTAACCAGACTGACTTTACAGCTTCACGGTCTGGTACATGAAGGGAACAATACAATGAGTGGAATTAACAAGCATGCAAGAGTCTCTTTCCTGTGACACAAGGGTGGCTGAGGAAAAATAACCAGAGAGGAGGAGGATGGGTTCGCAACTGCGGAAAATCTTAGTTTTTATATCCTTCACTGAAAAGGAAAAATGAATCATTCCAAAAGGTAACAAGAAATTATACTGCGGCAAAAATTTTAATACAGGCTGCAAGTTTTGAGACTTATGTAAATGAATGTGAACTGCTTTACAGTGTTCTAGCACATAGTAAACACGCAAAACACATTACATATTTATGTTATCATAGTCAAAAGGTTGTTGTCACGTTGGGAACAAAATGATTTCCTGAGAAAAGGAACATAAGATTTTTTCTGCCAACTCACAGCTGCATTTCCCTAAGTCTCATCAAACTACATGTAATTAAGGGATCAAAGTAGTAGATAAATTATAACATATGACCTATTTTGAAATAATACTTATTGGAGAGGGGCAGGCTATTTATCTTTTTATACAAGCATTGTGATATGGTGAATGTGTGTATATATATATATATATATGAAATATATATGTATTTATTTTATATATTGTATATTTATTTATACATTACATATATGTGTGAAATATATAAATGTAATATTTATACATTACACATATATGTGAAATATATATACATATATATAAAAATATATATATATAGTCGTTTAACAAATTTTTACTGTGATTTTAGTTGGGAATAGAACAGGACATAGACAGACATGGCCCCTGCCTGCATAGAGCTTCGTATCTCAGAGGGCAGAGGGTCCTGAGTTTGAATTCTAGCCATGCTGCTGTGTTACAGAGTAAATTTTGGCCAGATACTAAAACTTAAGGAGATACAGGTTTTTTGTTTGCTTATTTTTTGTTTTTTCATACTCCTTATGGTTATTGTGAGGATTTAATGAAATAAAATGTATTATGCTTCATATTTATCATATAGTAGACATTCTCTTTGTTTCTTTTTCAAATTCAGTACCAGTAAATAATGTGACAGACACAGAATTCCATGAGCACAAGGAAAACTAAATAAAATCTTTACTGTTCTGAACAACAACTGAGGGGATAAGACACATTGGTGTGATTGTTGTTGTTTATCATGGTATTGATATTTTGGATATTTGGACTTTTTAATGAAATTCTTAGATAAATAAACTTACAAGGTAAAGAAATTATTCTTAAGTAATACTGATTTTGACTATTGAAATCATGACATGCAAGAAGGAGAAATGTCCATCTACTCTACTGTGAAATGAATGCTGAATTTTTCTTTAAATCATGAAATTTAAGTATAGTGAGTTTTATATACAACTTCCTCTCTTCTTAGATTTTTATCAAAATAGGTCTCATTTGCAAAAGTGTGGGCAAGATCATGTATAAACTGTGTTCTCAGGAAGTAAGAGATATTAAGCATTTCATTTGGGAATAGAATCTGTTTTCTTGGCCTTGTATAATGTCACAATGTCAATGCTCAAGTTGTACATCACTCACTCATGTAGGTGCCTTCCAGGGAACAAAGAGCTAAACAAAGAGCTGTAGAAATTATTCATGATCTACGTCACATAGTTTTCATAATTATTTTACCTTCATTCCTATTTAAAGTGTCATAATGCCAATATATGTATATATTATATATATATATATATGGAGATGGAGTCTTGCTCTGTCACCCAGGCTGGAGTGCAGTGGCGCAATCTCTGCTCACTGCAAGCTCTGCCTCCGGGTTCATGTCATCCTCCTGCCTCAGCCTCCTGAGTAGCTGGGACTACAGGCGCCTGCCACCGTGCCCGCCACCACGCCCGGCTAATTTTTTGTATTTTAGTAGAGACGGGGTTTCACCATGTTAGCCGGGATGGTCTCGATCTCCTGACCTTGTGATCCGCCCGCCTCAGCCTCCCAAAGTGCTGGGATTACAGGCTTGAGCCACCGCACCCGGCCCATAATGCCAATATTTTTAATTGGCTATACCCAAGGCGGAATTACAAAGTACAATGTAAAAACCAGGAAATTTAGAGTTTATTAGGGAAGGTCACAAACTTAAAATGAGAGAAAAAGGATACGTCATTTATATTTATTTTCCATCTGCTCAGAAATTGTTCAGATTGCCAACACACTGATGTATCATTTACTTATAATAATGCATTAATCACAATAATGAGCAATCAATTTTTGGATGTTAAATGAACACTCAAAATTAGAAACCCTGTCATTTAGAAGGCCAGTTAATGAGAGCGAGGTGAAAAAATTGCTTGATTAGGCAGTTGACTTCTTTAATGCAAATGTTTGTGTCTCTCTGAATTTAGTTTGCTGAACAATTGAGTTTTTATGCAAATTTTCTTCAAATTAGATAGAATAAACTACTTTTAAGAGAAAATTTTAAGTACAACAGCTTCATTGAGCACTTACTTTATACATATTTGATATTCATGTTGGATGTAATTGAATTGCTATGGTTTGTGTGAACTAGAGAATAGGAATTTGCTAACTTCAATTGACTGGGTATGCTAAAAAAAGGCAGTACAAAATTCAGTATGTTGATTTATATAAAATATGTATATATACATATGTATATAGACATATACATATCTATAGATATGTTCCTATATATAGATAGTTCTTATAGCTATAGATAGCACATTTACATACATACATATACACACACACATATACATGTATATATATTTCTGTATCTGAAAATTATGTCTTCTTTAGGAGCAAATTTGCCACCCATTAAGGATGAGAAGCCTTTGCTTTCATAGTTTCTCCAACATCAGAGGCTTTGCTTGCTTCCATATTGCAACTAACTTTCTTGTCATATAAGTAGTCAATGGTCCAGAGCAGGGACTGGCAAACTGTAACACAAAAGTCAAATCCAGCCTGTTAACAGTTTTTGCACAGCCTATGAACTAGGAATAGTTTTTGTCATTTTAAATGGTTGAAATAAATAAAAAATAATATTTGTGACACATAAAAATTATATGAAATTCAAATTGTAGGGTCCATAAATAAGATTTTATTGTACCACAGACACATTTATTCATTTTCATTTGTCTATAGTTGCTTTTTTGTTACACTGGCAGAGTTGAATAGTTAAAACAGAGATGGTCTGGCCAGCAAAGATGAAAATATTTACCATCTAATCCTTTAATGAAGAAGTTTTTTAACCGGTGGTCTAGAAGGCATAGTGTAGAAAGTAAGTACCTTGGGAGTGGGGCTGAAGTGTAACATAGAAGTCAGCTTCTATTCTTTTTTCTGTAAGTGGGTAAAACGGGATAAAACAATTTTTTTTCATCTCTGCTTGTTTATCTTAAAACTTTAAGGTACTGTTCAATTTCATGTTTTATGATTAATCTGATTTTACTCTAAACGTGATAGGCACAATTTTTTTATTGGTTAGTGTTCTAAATTTAATTCTATGGGACCCAAATTTCTTAATTCAACAGAAAAAATATGCTGAATTGTGTTTGGTTATTTTGAAGTCTGTTATGTAAGTGTCACTTGCGTCCGTGTGAAGAGACCACCAAACAGGCTTTGTGTGAGCAATAGAGCTTTTTAATCACCTGGGTGCAGCTGGGCTGAGTCCAAAAAGAGAGTCAGAGAAGGGAGATGGGGTGGGGCTGTTTTATAGGGTTTGGGTAGGTAGTGGAAAATTACAATCAAAGGGGGTTGTTCTCTTGTGGGCAGGGGCGAGGGTCATAAGGTGCTCAGTTGGGGAGCTTCTGAGCCAGGAGAAGGAATTTCACAAGGTAATGTCATCAGTTAAGGCAGGAACTGGCCATTTTCACTTCTTTTCTGATTCTTCAGTTACTTCAGGACATCTGGATGTATACGTGCAGGCTTGGGCTCAGTGGCTTGACAGTAAGTTCTTCTATGTAAGAACAAATTAAGGCCCCATTGTAGCACATTGTACTACTTTACTAGATAGGACACAATTCTGAGGTCTTTCATGTCAGAGTATCTAGCATGAGACCCTGTGTGCCTTCTCACCTAGCATGCTCAATGTATAAAATAAAATTGTGCTATGTTCAACATAGTTATTATAATGGTAAGGACACTAATATTAAAAAATGTCATGATTTTTTGGGCACTATTTTGTCCCAGGACTGTTCTAAATGCTTTATATGTATTAATACATTTAACCCTCACAATAATCCTGTGGTTTCTAATTTTATTGCCATTTTGCTGATGAGAAAACAGAGGCAGAAAGGACTCCATAAGATGTTGTAACTCTGTTCAAACTGCCCTATTTCCGAACTTCATGAAATTCAAGATCTCTGAAGTCAAGCTTGAAATCATTTTGGAGGAGTATCATGAACACAGCACTATTTGGGGCTGGTCAACGTCCCTTCCTTCCTTTACTTTAATGTTACACTGAAGTGCTGCAATTAAATCAGAATGTCTTTGTGATTATATGTTCTCCATTCAAAACGTATTTGTATTGTTACTCCATAGGTGAAACCCTCCAAACTGCATAGCAACCAAATGCCTTAGTTCCTCATAACATTGAAAAGAGAGGTGCTATCAGATACTTTTCTGTACACAGTTTTGAATGACTTAGTAATGAACTCTTGTTAGTGATTCAATAGTATCATACTACTCATGTGAATAATTTGACACACTTTCTATATCTGAACAAAGTGGGACAATCTTGTGGAATGTAGTTCATTTGCATAACATTCCCTCCAGATAAGATCTACATAGTTAGGCAAACTCTACATATATTTAGGAGTCAGATGCATTATGCATGCCTATTTAGAAGAGTAAAATATTTGAATATTAATCGTCTTTTTTTTTTCTCCTACCTGTAGTATTCTTTTTATGTTCCCTCCCTTCCCTCAACACCACACAGGTGACCAAACATTTGGATTTTCCTATCTCAGGAAAATCGTGACGCAGGGGTCAAAACGAGAAGATACTCAGAGACATCTGTCTTTCTGTAAGCTATGAAGGAAAGGTGAGCCCTTCAATTTTAGAGAGTGTGTTGGAAAATCCCTGGGGCTGAGAAAGAGAACAAGGCCCTGGGAGCTTTCCTAGTGGAGATTCCCATTTTCCTTTAGCAGCTCCAGGAAGGGAGCAAGAATTCAGAAAAAAAATGGCTTAACTCTACATGGCCCCAGCTTTTCAACCTCAGCAAAAGTGTTCATCAAGCATGGACTAGGAGCAGCCCAGCTGTTGGATATCTGGACCCATCTTGGCTGAGACAATGAGATTATTAGTGGTGCCTATTATGACTGAAAATTAGAGACACTTCTTCTTTCTGTGAAGGATTATCAGGATTCCCTTCATTCTCGAGCAGCGTTAAGGAAGGGTTCAGTTCTCCAGTGAGTTCATGTGAATAAATTTTTCTCCGTCTTAGCAGGAAAGTGGCTTTTATTTGGGTTTCATTTAATTAAAAATAAATAAAGGCTAGGTGTGGTGGCTCATGCCTGTAATCCCAGCACTTTGAGAGGCTGAGGTGAGTGGATCACCTGAAGTCAAGAAGTTGGAGAGCAGCCTGGTCAACATGGTGAAACCTGTCTGTACTAAAAATAAAAAAATTAGCTGGGTGTGGTGGTACATGCCTGTAATCCCAGCTACTTGGGAGGCTGAGGCAGGAGAATCGCTTGAACCTGGGAGGCAGGGGTTGCAGTGATCTGAGATTGCACCATTGCACTCCAGGCTGGCCAACAAGAGCAAAACTCCATCTCAAAAAATAAATAAATAAAAATAAAAATAAATAAATAAGTATAACATCTCTGTGCACTTGAGATTGTGAGCTAAAATTATGGCCACTGCCTGTGTGCATATGTACAAAACAAATACTTTTTCCAAATATCCCTAACCATGTACCAGTATGTCATTCTCCTCTGAGTCATATTGATGGAAAAAACAAACTGTAAAATATTTAAAGAGGTTTATTCTGAGCCAATATGAATGACCATGGCCCAGGGAACAGTCTCTGGAGATCCTGAGAAAGTGTGCCTGAGGTGGTTGGGTTACAGTTTGCTTTTATACATATTAGGAGACATGAATTGTAGGTAAAACCATAAATCAATACATGGAAGGTATACACTGGCTCAGTCTAAAGAGGCAGGATGTCTTAAAGTGGGGGCTGGGCTGGGGGAGTGGCACTTACAGACCATAGATGGATTCAAAGATTTTCTGATTGGTAATTGGTTGAAAGAACTAAGGTTTGTCCAAAAAACTTCAAGTCAGCAGAAAGTTGAGTTAAGATAAGGGGGGTTGCAGAGGCCAAGGCGCTTGTTACACAGATGAAGCCTCCAGGTAGCAGGCTTCAGAGAGAATAGATGGTAAATATCCCATTTCCGACCTAAAGGTATCAAGCTCTCATTTAATCTCTCCTGGATCTGGGAAAGACGTAAAAAGGGAAGGCCTGTCTTAATTAATGGAGATTCTCTACACTTCAAATTTCCTCTGCAAGAGGTGGCTTTGCACATCCACTTCAAAATATGTCAAAGAAATATGTTTTGGAGTAAGATATTTTTATTTCTTTCAGGGTCTGTTATCTGTCATATGATGCTATCCCAGAGTCAGGTTTGAGTTTGGTAACTTATTGCCAAAATGAGTCTGTTTTGTCAGTCTTATGATCTCTATTTATATTAATAGTTAATGCTGGTGAGTTGTGCCTAAACTCCAAAAGGGAGGCGGCATAACACGATGTGTTTGACCTTCCTTCCCATCATGGCCACCGAGAATTCAGTTTTTCAGGATTCTCTGGGGTCTCTTTTGCCAAGATGGGATCCACTCAGTGTGTTGGCAGGCTTAGGATTTCATTTTTGGTTTATAGTTACATAAAAATATACCGAAGTGTGAATAAAAAGGATTATTCAATTAACAAACACATAAACTCTTACTTTAATTTCTCAGCATGTTACATGAGAAATAGCACATTGGCTCTCTATATAAAGAGCAACAGCATGCTCATCAATTGCTGTCTTTGATATGTATTCTGTTAGTTTTGGACACGTTCTCTGAGACTCTTCTTCTGGCCCATTGTTTTCGTTTTTGTTTTATTTTTTCTCAATGTGGGTGAAGACTCTTGGGTACATAATCTATCTTCACAAAGAATCATAGTGTATCCTCTGGCAGTCATTTAATTTCCCGCCACCAAAGAGCAGCAGTCAGAAAATACCCAACAGAAATACCCAATAAGACCTGTCAGAGTGGATTTGACATTTCTACTTAATTATTCTTGGTAAAGGATTTGAGATTTTCTAATAAAAACTTCTATGGCAGGACAATAGATTGTAATTTAATTTGAAACTATTATCTTGCCTTGTTCTGCTTTCAGAAGGACTTGTAGAAAACAGGCTTTAATATAAAATAACACTCTTCATGAGGTAAATAACAGCAGTTGCAAATAAAGTGGATTATTACAGATTCCATTTAGCAAAGACTAAATGGCCAGTTCTATGAGAAGAAAAGAAATTTAACTCACCATAAGCCTATTTATTGCAGAGACAGAAAATGTTACCCTCTTGTCCACTGTTTATGACATTTCTTTAATAACATACTATATTAAGGACTAAACTTAAATATAGAAGTTTATTTTCCCATCTCCATATATTATTGAGATTTTGTTTAGTCTATAAATTAATTTCACTTGGGGTGTCTGAATGCTGTGCAAAAACGGATACTCAGATATTAGAAATTGCTGTCATTTTTTTCTTTTCTAGGAATCCACTGATAATACAATAAAAATTTTCAACTTTTATTTAAGCAGTCACTATCTATGGGAGTATCTAGAAAGGGTATTGATTGGCCATTCTGAAAAAGCCTAATCACATTTGAGAGAAGATATGTTTTAGTCACAATTCAGATAGAACATGGTATTTGGAGACCATTAGGAAGTCCTTGGTTCTGCCTGTAGGCAGAAAGTCAGAATAAGATGGACTGAGATGTATATAATATGTCATTCTTACCAAAATAATTTTTTAAGTGACTGATCATTGATTTATTGTGAGCCACAGAGGCCTACTTTGAAAATATGGAGAATAGATAAGGGCCAACAAGGTATGATGTGAGGGTTAAGTGAAAGGCCATATTCTCTAAAATATGCCCAAACTACAGTACCACACTGTCAGAAATACTTCCACAAATAACAGCTTCCTTAGCTTTCTGGTGCTTGTTCTTTTTTATTTATTTTATAAATTAAAATATTCAGTGGCATATTAGAAATAATTATTTAATCTAACTTGTAAGATCTTAAAGGTGGGTGTTGTAGTCGTGCTGGAAGCTGAATAGGTAGGCAAAAATGATGTCTGCTCTCAGCGTAAAAGCTTTGGAAGGGGAGGTAACTCAGTGAAAAAGCTTTGGAAGGGGAGGTAACTCAGTGAAAAAGCTTTGGAAGGGGAGGTAACTGGGTGAAGGGAAGGGAAAAAGTAAATGTCACCTGCTCAACAGTTCTCTTTAGGAGTTATGCTATCTATAGGATTATAGTATTATGTTCCGTTGAAGTATTTCTTTCCTTGTTAAATTCTTTGAAATATTGAACTCTGTATATATTAAAAGACTGGTAGTCTTGTGGCCAGTATTTTTCCCCACCGTGGAGCCTAATATGTATTTATGTTATATTTAGTATTCCTCTTTCTTTATCAAACAAATAACAATCAATTTCTTAACAAGATACAGTTTTATGACATGAAGGTTTCGGTTCATTCTTAGAGATTGGACTAGTCAGGTTTCTCTAAAGAAACAGAGTCAGGAGAGCAGGAGGTATAATTCAGTCTAAGTCAATGGCCTACGACCAAGAGCTGTGATGTCTGAGGGCAGGGCAGAAGATGGATGTCTCAGCTCAAGAGGAGAGAGTGAATTTGCCATTACTTTTCCTTTTGGTTCTACTGGATCTGTCAATGGATTGGATGATGCCCACCCACATTGGTGAAGGCGAGCTTTACTCACCCTCCCAATTCAAATGCTAGTGTCTTCTAGAAACACCCTCACATACACACCCAGAAATAATGTTTTCCCAGCAGTCTGGGCATGCCTGAGCTCAATCAAGTCAACAAACACAATTAACTATTACAAAGACTTAAGATAGTTTACTGTTATAACATTCTAGGACAGACTGCCTTGTATAAAAATGTAGCTCTTCTTTTTTTTCTAGCTGCGTGACTTTGGCGACCTAATTTCTCCTCTTGTTATCCCAAACAAACAAAAAAACAATACGATACAATACAATAAAATGAGGATAATAATACCAAATACATAGCCCAGTTTTTGGTAAGGTTAGAGTTTGTGTGTGTGTGTATGTGTGTGTGTGTGTGTGTGTGTGTGTGTGTGTGTGAGATTGAGAGAGAAAGAGTACCTCATCTGGCACACACTAAGGGCTAAATAATTATAGTTATTGTTTATTATTGTTCATTCAAGAAATATTCAATAAGTACATATTTTCCGCCAAGTACTGTCTTTGGCACTAAGGATAAAGCAGCAGAAACCAAACCAAACTAGAGATTATAGTCATGTAAAGCTTACACCGTGAATTATAAGACCTAGCTATTATAATTGCCTATTATGAAAAACATTACATCTAACACAGAAAAAAAAGGCTTCTCCCACAATCACACAAAAGAAATCCTCTACCAAGACTACAAATTGTAGAGGAGGCCACAAAACTGCATTGTGCTTTAGAAGATTTGCTTTATTCACTTACAGGTGTGACCAATAGGTAAGACAGTGCAGATAAAATAATAAAAAAATGAGAGTCTGCCATAGACAAAGCTAAATAAAAGTTGTTGCTTATTTCTTTTTAGATAATTTTTTTAGTAGTTCTCCCAGGCCATTGACATCTCTTACTTTTTCATCATGACAACAAATATCCTTAAATCCTGACACAATACCTGTCATCATTTGACACTGCATTCTGGAGTCAATCTAGGACTGTGAGAGTTTATATAGTCTAGTAACCCAGGAAGAAGTATTTGATAATTATCTAATCCAGTGGCCAATTAAGATCAAATGAGTCCAATGAAATCTTACTAATATTTTATAGAAATAAATAATATTTTGAAAAATACTATGATAAAGTCTTCATTGCTTGGAAATCATTCAAAAATTCATAATTTTGTGACTTGTTCATTTGTCTTCAGTAGAATCAGAGAATAACTTTAGATAACCCATTTATTCACCCAACTAATCCTCTCCAGGTAACATTGATCTGACTTCTTTAACCTTCCTTAACAGATTAGGAAGAGAAGGCATCATTTCTAAAAAATCATTGGATTAGATGGTTTATCTACTTGGCAAAACAAAGGAATTACCGAATTTTATAGTTGAAAGCAACAATATGGATCATCAAACACAGCAGCTTTCAAGATTTACTTTCTTAAGCTTTATAATTCTTTCTTCAAATAAAAATTTATGCAGAAGTCCAAAATGTACAACAGATAAAAGGAAAGATGCTCTGACTGAAATGTGGTACAGGCCCTGGAGCTCAACTCTCGTGGTGACTGCAGTGTAACTCATTGCAAGCCAAGAGGCTCTAATTTGAACTTCTCTAACTAAATTCAAGTCTTTCATTTCTCATTTGAAGAAATTTAGGGTTGGCGAGGTCAAAGTAAATACCATAGGTGAAAATAAATATCATTGTTTAAGGTGAGAGAGCTGGTACAAACAGGGCCAGGAGTAGAACTAAAATCTCCTGATAGCTACTCCAGATTTTTCCCCCTTTACATTAAGATATAATATTTGGCACTAAGATTAAATTGAAGGTTAAACCAGGTAATGCACTACTGTTCCATTGCCAAGGTAACATAATAAGTAGCACTGTGGGCTGGGAGATAGTTCTACAACCTCTTTGGAAAATAGAATCTGCCACCATCCTTCCTCTGACCACAAGATTTCACATTCCTCAACCATGAAAAATACATTTATCCCCTCCTACACGTATCCAAGTTTCATTGCATTGCTGTATCAGCTCAAAGTTCGTGATTCCATTATCAAATGCAGGTTCAGGTTCAGAGGATCCTCAGGTACATTTCCTCAAAGACATTTCTTTGTGTACCATTCCTCTTCATCTGAACACTAATGAATTAGGGACACATTATCTTAAACACCACACCCAGCAAACGAGGGTAGGGTAGGCATAGGATAAATTCTACAGATACTCATGTTTAGAAAGTGGAAGAATTGGGAGGCCCATAACAGCTACTGATCCATAGCAATTCACAAATACAATCAGGAAACATGCTGCTAGTTCATTGATTTGGGCTCAGTCCTACTGTCTGAAAATGATTCTGCATTGCTCTTGGTTTCATCTTTTGGCTTCTTGTTTTTGCCGTTAGCCATCCTTTCTTTTCTGTAAGAAATGGCTGATGCTTGAAGCCAAGGAGTTTTCTCAGATGGCTTCTGTCTTATAGTAGCTCAAGAATCTAAAGACCTTTTTTCATTTTATGCTACCTGTAATTTTAGGTCATGATGACAATGTTTTCTTGACCTCTCCTAAAAATGTTTGGGATCTCTATAAGTCTTATTGGAGTTCAGTCCACAAAGCCACATCCCCATCTCTCTTTGATATAAGCCCTTGTCTACTTGGGACATTTTTTGAAACTGCTATGGAACAATACTCTTAGTCTTAGAAGCCTGATTTAAGATGTAGGTTTTGAGATTCTTAAAAAGTCCTTTTTCTATTTGAAGAAGTACACTGCCTTCGACGTTATTGAGGTCTTAACAAAGAACTTTACAATCTTACCTTTGGCTTCATCTTTGAACAATATTTTTCTTCTTCTAGCACCCTAGATTTAACATCTACCCAGAGGTTTCTTATTAATCTTAGCATATCTTGCAACCTGAGAGATTAAAAATGAGGATCAGTTTTATTTTCAAACTCATTAAGTCCTTGTTTCCTTGTATGTAACAATTCTTTCCTTAACTTACGTATTTTGTTTCTTTAGATAGGCAGCTAGAAGAAGCTAGACATGTAATACAATATTTTACCTGAATATCTTCTTAACTAAATCACAGAATTCATTAGGTTTTTTTTTCTTTTTTTATTGTCACAGGTAATAGCATTGCTCAACTTTGTACCACTACATAACTAGAGATTTTTATCCTCCATCATTCGGTTTTATTTTCTTCATTTTCCTTTGAGTCTTCACAGACATTCTTCTCAGGGATGTTCAGGCTTTTGCTCACATTCTCAAGGACTTTCAGCTTCTGTTGACCATCCTTTCTCAAAGGCAATGCCACATTATTTAGGGTTTATTATAGCAGCATCCACTGGTCTGATTGCAATGACTGGATAACAAACCATCCCCAAGTTATTGAGAAATAACAACAATCGTTTATTGTTAGTATTAAATTTCTTATGGTTTGAGGAATTGACCGGGCTTAGGCAGTTCTCTTTAGGCATCTCTTGTGGTTGTTTTCAGATAATGGCTGGGGCTGGGGTCATCTCTAAGGCTTTCTTATATTTCTGGCAGTTGATGATGGCTGTTAGCTAGAATCTCAACAGCATCTCTTTCTGACTGGATCCCAGTGGCAAGTTCCACAAAAGAGAAGCAAGTACAGACTCTTGCCTTTGATGAACTAGCCTCAGACATCATATAGCATTAATTTCAATGTACTTTATCAGTCAAGGCAATAAGGAAAACCCACCTAGATGCAAGGAGAAAAGACTAAGCCCCTCCGTTAGACAGAGAAGTACATGGTAAGAAGTGTAAGAGTGACGGGAATCAATGCCTTTGGAAATTAATATTCCACAAACACCACAAAATGTCAGCTGTAATGCATTGAATAGCAGTAAGAAAACATAATGAAAACAACAAAATAGTGATATTAAACTATTTCAACTCCAGTGGATGAAAACTGCTTAGTGTGTTTTTATTAATAATAGCTACTAAAAACAATCACATTAGAGATATTTGAAAAATTGTCTATCTTCATGTTCTAATGTTTGAAAATAGATCCAACAAAATGTATGATAGTTAATTCTGGTAGAAAGTAAATATTTCATAATACATGAGAAAAGTCATATTCAGTAGAACAAATAAATATTTCAGACTGTCTTGAAGAGAGAAAATGGCCTGAATATGAAAAGAATAACTTCCCTATTAAATTCTAAGATAAAGTTGTGTGATAAAACATAATTTCTGAAAAACTAAATTTGATGATATTTAACCCTGTTTGCTTAAGTGTTGTTTCTTTTTTTTTTTTTTTTTCTTTGAGTCTGTCTGGCTCTGTCGCCCAGGCTGGAGTGCAGTGGCGCAATCTCGGCTCACTGCAAGCTCCATCTCCTGGGTTCACGCCATTCTCCTGCCTCAGCCTCCGCAGTAGCTGAGACTATAGGTACTCGCCACCACGATTGGCTAATTTTTTTGTATTTTTAGTACAGACGGGGTTTGACCGTGTTAGCCAGGATGGTCTCCATCTCCTGACCTCGTGATCCGCCCATCTCGGCCTCCTAAAGTGCTCAGATTACAGGCGTGAGCCACCGTGCCCGGCCGTTTCTCTTTTTTAAAAGAGATTTTATTGTAAGATAAAAGTATATAAAAACAAAATAAAACTTGATTACTTTAAATGATGCAGCTACTTCTGGGCAGCAATTCAACATGCTTTTTTGACTACATATTGGAAAAGGTCTCTCGTCCTTTCTTGTGGGAAAGGAAGATGGGACTGGATTAATGGGTTTCAATCTATTAGAGTTTTAAGATTGTTGGCATCTCAAATCAGGAAGTACTTAAGTCATATCCCAAGTCAGGAAGTGCTTATGTCATACTTATATCAAGTTCAAGTAGATGATCTTCTTAGTAAATGTCATTTTTAAAAAATGCCCTCCTTTTATTAAGTTAAACTTACCTCCCATAGTAACTATATCGGTATATTATCCCCTTGCTATTCCCTTGCATATAGGCTTTTAAAGAATTCCAGAAAGGGAAAATATTTATTGAATGTCTAATATGTGCTAGGCATTATGCATGTCCTTTTAACATGGTATCTTTTATTTCCCTTATGGCCGATTCTGATATAGCTATTCTTATCACCATTCATCTTAGGGCTTGTTTGCTTGTTGCTTTATTTTATGTAAAAAATACTTCATGAAATATGACAGGCATGTAAAAGCATAATGAACACTTGTGTATCTATCACCCAAATTAAGAAATAAAATATTCCAAATAAAATAGAAGTCCTCTGTGTGCCTTTTCATGACCCCTTTCCCCTCCTTCCTATCCATGAAGTAATTATTATGGATTTGTTGCTTTCATACATAAAACAATTTTATATTGTTTTGCATAGTTTAAAATATAAATGGTGTTGCTGTATATACTGCAGTGTTGCTTTCCTGAAAATTATATTTTTATTTTTCCCATGTTGATGCAGGAGTAATTCAGATTTTTTTAACAGTGTTTAAGTTGTATAATATTCGTTATGTTTATCCATTTTTTTAACATAGATGATTACATTAAGATTTTTTACCAGTACCAAGCATTTTAAAATGAGTATTTTATATTTATTGACTTCTGTCTAAGAAATTAGGATCAGGATTAAGCCCTTCATGCCCACCCTAGTCTCTCAAAATATAATTCATAATCTTTTGTTAAATTAGCATTTACTCTACATATCATTATGAATATGAAATACCACTCATAAGGAAATCGTATAGAGTTTTGCAGTTAGTTTTCACTTCTTTTTCTACTTCCCCTAAACCTCCCACTGTTACTATGGGATGGGAAAGTGTAAGGCAGGGAAAGATTGCTATTTGGTTTTGTAATTGTGTTTTAAAAGTATGTAAGTGGCACTTTGATGAAAATTTAACTTATTAAAATGAAAGGGAGATCAGTGTCAGAAAGGAAGAAAAAAAGAAAAAGAGGGGGGAGGTAAGAGTGAATTTTCTATTTATATTTATTACTTTGTAATTCTATCTCATTTTCAAAAATACATTTTTCATTCCCTTTCATGGAAAATGACTTGGAGAGCTGAATTTCAGTTTAGTCTTCTCAAGCTGGCTGATTCTCTATCCAGAATGTTACTCTTGATGCAGGAGTAATTCAGATTTTTTTAACAGTGTATAAGCTGTATTATGTTCATTATGTTTATCCATTTTTTAAAATATAGATGATTACATTTTTTAAGATTTTTCACCAGTACCAGCCATTTAAAAATGAGTATTTTAGACATTATTTGTTGACTTTTGTCTAAGAAATTAGGATCAGGATTAAGCCCTTCATGCCTACCCTAGTCTGTCAAAATTGCATTCCAACAGGGTTGCTCATGAAAGTTTCTACTGTCAATGAAAATTTGCATGGGACATATTAAACCGGCAATATTTTTTTCAAGACTATTGCAATATGGGCAATACATTGAACTTGACTCCTCCAAAACAAAAGGCAGGGGAGTTTTTAAGCACTCCAGTGAGCTGGTAGAAAAACACCAGAGGAAGTTAGGAGGGAGGTTAGCAAATATGGTCAGGCTATCTGTGTTTGCTAATTGTGTTTATCAAATTCAATTTTACCTGCAAATTTTTATTTGTCAAAGTTAGGCTTCTACCTTGTCACAAAGACTGGGAGGTGGGGACCCTGTCTTTCTTCTTCATGACTATATTTCAAAGGGATGGCTCCCAAGTCCTTGAGGAACATATTACTGGCTTGTAAAACAGGCAAGATGTTGGAAGAAGATTTACATTTCAAAAAGCACAGCGAGAATTTAGGACTGAAATTTTTCTAAAGTAAATGCTTTGATGCTCCCAGAAAAAAGAGATCAGGGGCCAATAGTCAGGAAGAAACCTGTCTAGATTTCCTCAAGCTGAGATGAATGATAAGGCTGTCTTGGTCAGTACAGAATCTATTACTGGATAGTTGTTCACAATAAGGACAGTGCAAAGGCAATTAAACTTTCAGGATGCCTGAGAAAAATGTTCATTGTTTAGTGGATGGGGTGGAGGGTAACAGGGCTGCCAAATGTCCTGCAATGTATGGAATATGCTCACATGACAATTTTCCTACTCCAAGGGTCAATAGTGCACCCATTGAGAAATGCTGATATCCAGCTCTTTCAAAGGACATGTCCGAAGTTTCTATGACTGGAAATCTTAGTAGTTAGGAAGCTTTTGCAACCCGTGTTCTGAAATGACAGAATTATACTTCCGCTTCTTTTCTGCCATAGGACAGATGATACTTCCACTTATAATTTTTTATCTCAGGGTACATTTTCTCACATCTACTAGATGTACATTTCCAAGTACTGAATTACAGAGTTCCTCATCTTCCTCTGCAAAGGTCACAAAAATATATATGCAAATTATGTCCAAGAAATAGCCCTTGATTTTTCACAATTCATGGAGATGACTATGCATAAAATGATTAAAAATTACATAATTACATGAGTAATGGACTTCCAACTTTATTATAAATTATTTACAAAATTTTGGTGCTATGATTTTCTCATAGTTAAAAAAGTTTAAATAAAAACTTCACCTCTGTAAGAGGGATGTTACATGGAATAAATCATGTGTGAAGAATTCGTTTTCAATTTTGTCAACCCTTCAGTAATTCCAAACAATGGGACTGGCATAGGGTGATCTGATTTGGTTATAATCTTTTTCTGCATTGCCACATGTTTTAAACTACATTATTGAATTACATTTCCTGCTGTAGATAATCTCAAAAATCTCTATTTTGTTTGAGTAGAATGCAAAACCAAAAATAACAGATTGTGCTATTTTGATAGGTAATTTTAAAATAACCAAGATCATAATATACGTTGTTCTATGCAATTAGGGATTTCTGGAACTTTTCTTATTACAGCATATGTGGCAAATATATGGCTATTATATACTATTTAATAGTATATACACCATTATTATTACTGTTACACTATTATACTAATAATTATACCATTATTATTGCTATATATAGTATTATACTGGTATTATATATACCATTATACTATTATATATGTATATATATATATATAAAATAGTATATAATAGCCACAAATATACTTATTCAAACCTATTTGAATACATTTTTATTATATTACTTAATACTGCATATCCTCCACTCGAATGTAATAATACCCATATAAAATCAGATAAACTTCCCGGCCCCATATCTTCCTTTAAATACCTTACCCACTCTCTTTGCTTCTCTTCTGTGGTAGGCAGAGTAATGGCTTCCAAATATATATGCACCCTAATCCACAGAATCTGTAAAAATGCTATCTTACAATGAAAAGGAGTCTTTGTAGATGGGGTTAAAGTTAAGCACCTTGAGAAAGGGAGATTTTCTTGTATTATTCAAAGGGGCCAGTCTTACCACATGAATCCTTAGAATTGGAGGACCTTTCATGGCTGAGTTAGAGACAGTGATGTTATAACAACAACAAAAAAAGGGTCAGATAGAGATGCAATGTTTCTGGTTTTGAAGATGAAGGGGGCCAGGAGCCGCAGAATATGTTAGCCTCTAGAAGTTGGAGAAGCCGAGGAAACAAAATTATCTTCCAGAGCCTCTGAAAAGGAACACAGCACAACTTATATCTTGATTTCATCCCAGTGAGACACATGTTAGATCTATAACCCACAAAACTGTAAAATAATACACTTGTATTATTTATGCTTCTAAATTTGTGTTAATTTGCTAACAGCATAGAAAATGAATACAGTTTAAAAGCTAAATTTTTTAAAAAGAGGCACCTCTTGTTGCTGCTAACATTAATTCACTTTGAATTTTTTCTCTAAACAATTCCTATAGGGCTTGCATTCTCACCAATCTACTGATTTGTTATCAAAGACATCTTTGAACTTTATGCCGCCTAAATCCAATGGTTACTTCTCTATTTTTATCTCAACTGCCCCCTTAGCAATACTTGAATCAGTTGACGAATTTTCCTTTATTAAAATACTGCATTACTTTGGATTTAGGGAAAACCCACCTACCTGGGTTTCTTCCTATTTCCAAACTCTCCTTACATGATTTTGCTAATCTGTTTCCATGTCCATAAATACAACATATGCAACTTATTACTGTAAATTTCCCCTGCCCAATTCCAATATGCAATTGTCTATTTGTCTTTTTCACTTGGTTATCTAATCATATGTCAAACATTGTGGCCAAACCAAAATTCTTAATTTTTGTTTCAAATCTTCTCCTCACACTCATTCTGTTTCTCAAGCCAAACTCCTAAAAATTACCCTAGTTTTTTTTGTAGCTAACCTTTCATGTTCAGTCCTTTGAAAATACTACTGTCCTCCCTGTCTCCAGTCTGTCCACTTCTCCTTATCACTTCTAACACGTTCTAATTCAAATAATCACCATCTGTTGCCTTGACATTGCAAAGGCCTCCAATAAGTCCACTTGCTTCTGCTCTTTTCACCTCCTTCCCCACTTGAAGATACTGTTCTTTAAATAACTGCCAAAGTGATTTTTGTAAACAATGTAAAACATATAGAATCACTTCCCTTATAGCCCTCAAATGAATTCACAATCCTCCAGTGGAATTTCATTTTATTTACAATGAAAATCAAACTCTAGCCTCTCTTACCAGCTCTGCATTATATAATCTCTACTATCTCTATGATTTTACATCAGAGGATACCCTTCCATATCCTCCAGTCTTCAACCATTGTGTGCCAGTGGGGCCTGAAATGATTATTTCTTCTACCTGGAATTCTCTTTCTCAGATCTTTGTGGCAACTTCTTATCATCCTGAGTTCAAAGACAAGGTTGCATAGAGGACTTTTCTTGTCATCAAATACAAGGTAGTCATCTAGTGACTATCATATTTTCTGTTTTAATTCTCTATGTGGTATTTATCTATTTTTTCTTGTTTACATGTGCATTGGTTTGTTTTTGTTTTTGTTTTGAGATGGAATGTCACTCTGCTGCCCAGGCTGGAGTACAATGGCATGATCTCAGCTCACTGCAGCCTCTGCCTCCCGGTTTCAAGCGATTCCCCTGCCTCAGCCTCCTGAGTAGCTGGGATTACAGGCACCAGCCACCACGCCCAGCTAATTTTTGTATTTTTAGTAGAGACAGGGTCTCACTGTGTTGGACAAACTGGTCTTGAATGCCACCTCGGCCTCCCAAAGTGCTGGGATTACAGGCGTGAGCCACCGTGCCTAGCCAGCTACCATGCCCAGCGAAAATGTGCATTGATTTCATATCTGGTCTTCACTAGAATATAAGCTTCTTGATGGCAGAAAACTTGTCTGTTTGCTGCTGTATCTTCAGATCCTGGAAGAATTTTGTTTGTCTATTATACCTTCATTTTGTGTCACAGAGGGAATTAAATATCTTCCAATTCTGGCCAGGGCAATCAGGCAAGATAAAGAAACAAAGGGTATTCAAATAGGAAGAGAGGAAGTCAAATTGTCGACATGATTGTATATTTAGAAGAAGTCAAATGGTATATTTAGAGGAAGTCAAATTGTCAACATATTGTATATTTAGAAAACCCTGTCATCTCAACCCCAAAACTCCTTAAGCTGATAAGCAACTTCAGCAAAGTCTCAGGATCCAAAATCAATGTGCAAAAAAATCACAAGCATTCCTATACACCAACAATAGACAAGCAGAGAGTCAAATCATGAGTGAACTCACATTAACAATTGCTATAAAGAGAATAAAATGCCTAGCAGTACAACTTACAAGGGACATGAAGGACCTCCTCAAGGAGAACTACAAACCACTGCTCAAGGAAATAAGAGAGGACACAAACAAATGGAAAAAATCCCATGCTTATGGATAGGAAGAATTAATATCATGAAAATGGCCATAAAACCCAAAGTAATTTATAGATTCAATGCTATTCCCATCAAGCTACCAGTGACTTTCTTTGCAGAATTAGAAAAAAAAACTACTTTAAATTTCATGTGGAACCAAAAAAGAGCACACATATCCAAGACAATCCTAAGCAAAAAAGAACAAAGCTGGAGGCATCACGCTACCTGATTTCAAACTTTACTACAAGGCTATAGTAACCAAAACAGCCTGTTAGTAGTACCAAAACAGATTTATAGACCAGTGGAACAAAACAGAGACCTCAGAAGTAACACCACATATCTACAACCATCTGATCTTTGACAAACGTGACAAAAATAAGCAATAGGAAAAAGATTCCCTATTTAATAAATGGTGCTGGGAAAACTGGCTAGCCATATGTGGAAAACTGAAACTGGACCCCTTCCTTATACCTTATAAAACATTAACTCAAGATGGGTTTAAATGTAAAACTCAAAACCATAAAAACCCTAGAAGAAAATCTAGGCGATTCCATTCAGGACATAGGCATGGGCCAATTTCAAATGTCTTTCTGTGTAATAGTTATGAACCATAAACTAGCATAGTATTTTGACAATGTCTACACACTTTCATAATCTGAACTATAGTCATTACTATTAATGTAAGAAATACCAATTTACTTCAGCTAGATGTCATGGAAGGAGTATCATATGGAATATCTTGACCTTTGAATTCTAGGTTTTGCTCTAACCCTATCTCATATCAGAATTTCATCTTTCTGAATTTGTTTAGTAATGTGAAAGGTGGTGGGATGGGTATTACATTCTGGCAACGTCATAATCCAGTGCTTCTACAACTAATATTTTTATGATGCGGGTAAAGGAACATTATCTAAATGATACAGGATTCACTTTCTTTTTCCTCTCCCAGTGTTTTTGCTGTGATTCCAGCTAAATCAATTAAGACAAGTGGCTGTATAACACAGTCTCCTTATTATCAAGGTGAACAAAACTTTACCTGTAGGGAAGTTTTCCTCATCATGTTAAATTAGTTTGATATTTACAAGTATTTCCTAAGGTTCCATTTTGATAGAGATAATCACACTTTTTATAAAAGTTAAATCTATTCATTTTCTTTATATGTGCTCACATGATAGTTAATTTAGCATTGTGGACGGAGTGAGTTTAAATAGAGAATATCTGCCAGTTTGTAACCACAACCAGGATGGTGTGTGGCACAAAATAAAAAGTAGCAAGTTACTTTGGAAAGGATTTTCATAACATTAGATAAAATATTTCACCTTTCAAGTCACTTCACCTATATGTTAATTACTCTTTAAAAAATACAACAAATATTTATAAGACTTCACATTCTCATACAAAAATTTTCTAATGTGAAAAGAAATCTAAATTACTTTTCAGACTTTGTGATACTTTTGTGGATGCTGATAAAAATGCCTCATATCTATGAATATAAGTTTCTTTCCTTAATACTGTTTCCATTGTAAGATATTTAATAAAATGGGATTGCTTATTGTCAAAGGAATTTAATTATTTTTTAGCATATCATGCAATTTACTAGCTTGTGAACATCAGACAAGGCCAAATAGTATATGAAAGTGCTGAGGAATTTGATTATAAGTTGTTGAATATTGAAAGAGAATGTCCTGGAAAACAAAAAATACAGTTACCACATTGTCCCTTCTCAACCTAAAAACTACAAATTGCAAAGTACAAGATTGAAACATAATACGACTGTGCAATTGTTAATTTTTACAAACATATGTTGAAGGCCCTGCATATCAGTGCTTTAGATTCTAGACCCAAACCTCACAGAGATGTACCAGCTCCTCATCCTGTCCCAATTTATATTTTCTATAACCATAGAGATTTCAAAAATTTTTTTCTTCGTTACCCATACTTTTCTTCCCTTCCCCCAGTCTAAGGTTTCAAACCTGGCACTTGCTTGGTTAGCTATGATGAGTGGGGTGTGGTAAATCAAATGCAGAAAATTTCAAGAAGATTTATAAAAATGAGAATACTGCCTGCTGGTGGGAGTGTGCTTTCTGAAATGAGTTCAGCTGATGGTGGTGTAAACTAGTAGAACTCTTTTGAAAAGCAATCTGATATTCAGGATGTTATCAGGCTCTATAAATATTAATTCATTACCAATCATGTTTCTTTTATAGCTCATCCGCTTCTTTCTGCCACTGGATTGTCTTTAAGAATAATCCAAATATCCTATCAGTTCATCTGTAAAATTCAGTATTTCCTTTTTTAGACATAGATCCTACTTTTAAACTATAACCAAAATACCATTAATTCCACTCAGGAATCAAAATAAAGTCTTTAGTAGCCTCACAGAAACAGTAAGTGTTCCCATTTCCCTTACTGGTGTATACATCTCCTCTACTGCCTCCTCTCTTTCCTCTTATTTTTCTTTTTAAAATATTCATTGAATTTGGTTTCTGTATCTTTTAAATCATTTTAATCTATATTAACAGTTGTTATAACTCTTGGCAATGGAATATGGATAATTTCTTCCGTTCTCATCTGCTTTTGTATTTACCTAATCTACAAAACAAATGAATTGATTTTAATCTTTCAAAAGGAATACAATATATTAGATAAAAACAAATTACAATTTAACTAAAACTTCTAATTCAGCTAACAACAGAACAGTCAGCTTAGAAAAGCAAAATGTTTGGCATTAGAGAATGAAAGAAATATGGTGATTACTGATTTTTAAAATATTTAATTGATTTATTTGTTGCAAGTAATATAAAATGATAGCTGGGCTACTCTGCCCACTCCTCTTTTGTTCATCTCCTGTGGTGTGTATTGACAACCTCTGAATTTCAATGAGTTTTCTTTTTCTCTCTTTCTGTTTCCTACCACAATTAGCTTTCTACGTCTCTAGTGTGTTAAGGAATTTACTTCAATTAACTTAGGTCAGGAGGCAATGTTGCACACTCCTCTGACATAGCCGGATATTGGGTTGCCCACAACAATTCTATTTTTTAATAAGTAACCTGGGATAGAGAAAGACCTGAAAGAATGAAATATACTGATTAGCAACCCATTTCCACTGTGTTTTCCCAATGTGTATTTTCAGAGGAAAAGAGAGATTTAGGACTAACTTATGAGAGGAGTTTGCATATTTAAGTACCACCCAACAACATAAGATAAAGCAAGTAGACAATCTCTGGTAATAGCTTTTAGTTTCTGCGGGGCTTCCCTGTTATTATTCTCTACCTGCAGTGAGGGCTAGATTTTGAGCCTATCAAATTCTCTATTCTAGATACCGCAGCCATCTTTATCAACTTCCCATGACATAAAACCACTCTGCAGCCCTTATTTTTCATTGAAAACATTCTGCAGAAGATTCTTTTACTACGACCTAATAAAAAAACAAGTCCCTGTTTTATACTTTTTGCTTATAGATATTGTTGCTCTTACAAGAGGCAAAATAAAAACACATATAGTCTCCCTTTCATATCTTTCAGTTATCCTTCACTGTTTGTCAGAGCCTCTCTGCAAATATCCCATACCTTCAAGCTGTCTACCAAGTCCTATCAAGGGGCCTAGTAATCTTCTTTCTCCGCTGCCATCAAAACGATCTGTTCTATATCCATTTGTCTAACAGTATGTCTTTTCAACCTAAATATTTTCATATTAGTGTGACTATTAAGTATTATACACAAACTCATTATTTATTGGGCATCTATTATTACCAGTTGGGATTTTGTGGTGTGTGTTACAAGTTGTAACATTCACACAATTATTTCTTGTAATCCTCATCATCTTTGAGGAGAATATTTTTACCCTTCTACAGGTGAGATAACCAACGTTTAGAGGACTAAATAACTTGGCAAGGTTTACGAAAAACAATAGAGTGAAGTTTTGAAACCAGAACTGCCTAATCACAAACCCCATGATTTTTGTCCCTGTCTTCCATTTCAAGCCTTTCATACTCTCATAGGACATTTCAGACTTTGGAAAAAAAAATCTGTCCTCTTTTATCTATGCATTCTTACAAGGTATAAAATGTCTTACATGTTCACGAATTTGGCAAGCAGAAAAACGCTGTTACAAATGCCAACTACAGTTTCACAGGATATTTGTAGATTTGGTAAATGGCAAAATTTAGCTTTTAGCACATTGAAAAGGGAACTCGGTATCATAGTCTATCTTCTGACATTCCAACAAAAAAATAGGGAAGTGTATTTTTAGAATATAAACGTGTCCTTGCAATATGTTGCCAACAAATCTTTTTGAGTTAGATTTCAAAAATGCCATACTGAAATTTTAAAATTGCCCTACGATCTAACACTATGAAGACAAAGGTTGAACTTAGTGGCTATTTGCTCAGCAGCAGTCATGTATTATCAATGGGAAGTGGACTATTGAATTCTTTTTTAGTAGACACGTCTAAAGGTTGGATTTATTTTTTCACAGCTGTAAGGATTAAGTTGTATCCTTTACTAAGCATGGAAATGTGATTGATTTTAGTCAATACTCTGTTCACAAACTAAGTTTCTCTTCTGCATCATTTAACTGTCTGCCTAGTATAACAATGATGAACAACTATGATGAGAAAACATACTAAGAGCAAAGACAACACAAGACAAATATTATCACCTCTTCCTCGTCGGTAGTGTGGTGATAAGAACAGGTAAAAGGTTACTGGGTAACCATTAATGGCAGTGCTGTGTCTTAATGCCCAAATATGAATTATGCAGCTTAATCTAGAAAAGTATTCATCTGAATGTCCTGCAAAAATAATGATAAGTTTAATAGAGAAAGTGGAAAAATTAATTATTGAATCTGTCTGCACTCATAAAGACCTCCCATCTAAACAATAAATATTTAAAGTTGCATTTTGACCTTTCTTACACCTTTCACGTAGGTTTCCTTTCTTTTAAAAAATGCTACAGAGAATGGAAGTGTTGTCAATTAAGTAAAAAGGGTGTTTGCATCAACCTTTTCATGTGTGAAATTTAATGACATTTTAAGGTTAAAGTAAAAGTCAAACATCGATTTTTTTAGTGTCTTCTCCTAATGCAGCTAATGAATAGAGATTCCAATAAAAACCTTTTAATCCTTTTTAAACCTGACACTATCAAAAGACTTATTTTATTGTATTTTATTTTTATTACCAAAGTTTTTTCTCCTACTGACAAAGATTTAGGACAGAAAGAAAACACCAAGTCAAGATGACCTAGGGAATTCAAATTCAGAAAATCTTGAAAATACCATGTTCTAAAATAAAGTTAATTGGATGAGTTGTATGTATGCATAAACCTTTTAGAAACCATAATACTGGAAATTCAAAATTCAGGCAAATTAGATTGGATGCTGATAATTTTCTAGATGACTGAAAATTAGATGGCTGTTACTTGAGCTGCAAAGTATAGTAAGGAAGATAATTATTTTTTCTACTTAATATTTTCTGTATCCTATAAAATTCAGAATGATTAATATAATAAAGAATAATAGAAAACCATGTGCAAAAAGAAGCTGATGTTTGGTAAACAAGCATCTGGCACCTCATACCAGAAAAAAAATTAATAAAAGGTGAAAGCTGGTATGATATCACAGCTTCATATTTCACAGGCAGTTTGTATGCAGAGGGGAGCCCGCAAAATCCTTTGAACAAAATTCAGAACATAGCAGTCCTAATGCTTGAACAATCCATTAGAAATCTAAAAATATCTCATCTTCTTCAGGTGAGTCACATGGACTCATATGTCTCACATGTAATGTCATCACATTTTTCTTTAGCAAATTGTGTTTACACTGATTTTTCAATCTGTACACAAGATTTGGTAATATTCATAGTGGGCAGGTAGAATCACGTAACGGCTCTCTTAATAAATGACGTGCTTAGTTCCATGACATTTAAGTAGGAGAGCTATGGTTTTTTATAGACAGAGTTAAATGCAATAAGAGCAAATGTCTCTTTCACACTAACACCTTACGTGATTATTTGTTCTCTGTCTAGACTCAGAGGCAGGATTGTTTTCTAAATGTGAACTCACTTCTGATTTTGTCATAAGCTTTCAGTAAAACACCATTTTAAGCCTTTAGTTATTTCTCATGTAGAATATGTTCATCTAAAACAGTTTACCTTTGTTTCTAGTTCTAAAATTACATATCCTTTGTTTTTAATTAAGTGTCAGAAAGCCAGAAGTACTAAAGTACTAGTGAATACAAGCAAATAAACAAAAAGGATATTTTGTTGGGCAACTTTTAGACATAAGTAAACTATTTACTAGTACAACTAGTACTTTTAAACCTTAACAGGTACTCAGCTCCTCAGTAGAAAAAAGCAACTTTCTTGAGGGACTAATCAACAGATGAAGAAATTAAAGTACTCAAGATTTGGAAGACCATTGAAACATGCTTCTGAAGACTGCATAAACTTGTGTCATTTTTATTTTTTCTCACATTTTCAGCAATTTGTTCTTGTTGCTCAATCCATCTTATAACAGGGAGAGATCTCATTTCACTGACACCACAACATTATATCACCTACCCAATTCTCTCAAAATCTTCTCTACCACGGGACTTATTAGAATTCCTGAAACCTTGCAAGGACTGGGAGAACTAAAGATAGCATGCCAGCCTCATAGAGGAAAACAAGTGTATAAAAGACTTACTTTGGTAAAATGGAATTCTGAGATGTTGAAGAAATCTCAAGAATCGTGGAATAATTCAGAGCAGAGAGATAGTTTTCAAAATGTTAATTTACTCATTAAACAAAGATTTATTTTTCATCTACTATGTGCCTGACCCTCACTAGGTACTGGTAAGAAAAAGACAAGCCAACTCAATCACGGACTCAGGAGCTTTCTGTTTGTTGAGATAGACTGACAATTGCAATATGCAATTTATGTTTTGATGGAACATAGTGGAGGCACATTCTAATACATAGGAGAAATGATCACCAAAGGCTTTCCAGAATTGATAGCTAAGCTGAGTTATGAAGAGCAAATAGATATCAGTCCATATCTAATATGGGGGTGGGGCTTGAGTTGGGGAGTTGAAAAGAGTTAGGAGAGGGAATCGCACGTATGAAAACCTAGGAAACAGTGTGACACGCCTGAGGACTGGAGGTAATTCAGTTTGGTTGAATACCACAGGCCAAAAGAAAAAGTTATAATAAACAAGATTAGAGTGTTAAGTAGTGTTTTGGTAGGAAGCTTAAAAATTACCCTTTAGGAAATGGAGGGAATTATCAAAAGGTGTAAATAGGAAATGGTTTTGCTGGACTGAATTTTAGAAAAGGTAGTCAAAGGCAGTGGAAAGAATGGAGTAGAAGAGGAAACACTGGAGGAGAGTAGAGTATTTCCGAGGCTAGTGCAGGAATCAGAAGATGGATAGTTGAAGGCCTAAATCAATGGTTTTCAGTGTGGTCCCTGAACGTACAGCATTAACATTATCTAAAAACTTGTTGGAAATAGAAATTTTCAGACCCCACCCAGACACATACTAAATTGAAACGACAGATCTGTGTATTAACAAGCCCTCCAGGAGATTTTAATGCAAACCAAAGTTTGAGAGCCGCTGATGCTTAACTAAAATAGCGGCAATTAGAATAGAGAAAATGAATAGAGTTGAGATATATCCAAAGGATTTCATCTCTCAAAGCCTCCAGTGACATTGTTTTAAGTCAATGACTTCTTTGTCTCTAACACAAAGTAAAATGAAATTATTAAATCAATGTAATACTATGCCAATCTATGAGGTAGTTTTGTGGTATTAGCTTGCACCCAATTTAGCATTTATATTTACCTGTAACAATTTGTTGTCATAATGAAACCACTGTATATGCCTTTTCTTTGGTACACTCAATGTGAGCATTATTTTTTTGGACCTCTTTATACTTGTGTAAACTCTGTGGTTATCAGCATTATGGAGCTAAAAGAGCCTTTGAAACAAAGAGGTTTCGTTTATCTGATTTAGTTATGAGGGGATTTCATATTCCTTCTCCACTATTCCGCAAGGAAATATGCACTAAACCACAAGGATGACCTATCCAGACCAGAGAGCACTTTTGTTGGCTAATGCCAGGCATGCAATTATACATATTCCCACATTACATGGTGCAATTATTAGAAACTGTCACTGTACTTGATCCTTGTTTTGTACTTGAAGTTGCTAGTTCTGTAAATACTATAAACTTATAAATAAATGCCTGTTCATAGAGTGATAAGAACTTGTTATGTACATCATATGCTTATTATGTCCATATATTTTGCCCAGGTAGGTTGGCCTGGATGAAATAGGTAGTTGTTGTGTAGGAGTCAAAAGATATCAGTAAGTTCTGCCCCACAGTAATATGAACCACAATATAGATTCTAATAAACATGATTATTTAAGTATAGCTTTGCAATTTATGTTTAACTTTACATATATACTATCAACCTTACAAGGTGATGGAGGTTGAAATAAAATAACCTCCACTTCATGGATAGTTCTCACTAGGTTAGTAAAACCACAGTATTAGAGATTCATTCTTTTCAACTGAAATAATTTCTATTTCAAGCTCTGAAGAGCATTAAAAGGATTAGTGCATTAAACATATAAATAAGTGATTAAGCTTTTTCATAAGCTCTAGATATGAATAAAGATGATGATGATGGTAGGTGACATATATCTAGTATTAATTACATGCAAGTAAATTTTTTGCCTTATATGTATTAAATCATTTAATACTCCTAATAACTTTAGCCAGTAGATATTATCACCATTCTATTATTTAGAGGAAGAAAATGAAGGAGAGAGAATTTAAATAACTTGACAAAGTTTCTTGAGATTTTAAGCTTCAGAGCTGGATCAAACCTTGGTGAGCTATGTCCAATGCCCTCTGCTTAACCCTGCTTCAAGATCCTACTATAAAGCACTTGAGATGTGCTGAGGGAGTGCAGCTCCTTCCACTTTTGGAAAACACATGAGGGTAAATTCTGAGGCAGTAAAGCCTGAGAAAATCAGGGTAGTCTACTGTGTCTGTGTATCTACATGTTTTGTTGTAGGGGGTTGGTTGTAGTAAACCAGAGAACAGAATGAGGTGAGAAGGCATGAAAGAATGAGCTCTTTTAATTTGCTTTCTTAGCAAGCTTCTGCAGTAAGTCCAAGATTATCAATGAATACAAACTAAATTCAGAATTTCTTCTTTACATAAATTTCCAACGCACACAGAAAAAAGCCTCATGTATTACTCCTCAATCATCTTTTCTCAAATAGGTCAATAAGAAATCTCTGCTACTCCAGCTCTGAAAGAGCTAGGGTGTGCCAGAGCTGTGAAAAAGTACAAAGTGACTTGAATTTGGAGTTGAGAGATATATATTGAACACAAATTCTTTCATTAACTTGTGAGATTGTGAAACTCAATTCACTTATCCTCAGAATTTCAGTATGATGGGGATTTTTTTTTCACTAGGATGTTGTAAATGTTAAATAAAATCTTACGTATAAATAGATAAGTAATTAATAAATAGCAATAAGTAGTCTAACGATAAGCCATTGTAGTTAATTAACTATTAACTCCAAAAGAGATTTAATGTAGTCACTTTGGATAGTTAAAAATGTCAAAAATGTAGAGGGTGGTGAAAGACAATTATCACTAACCTTATACTGAAATATCAAACTTGTAACTTGAAAGTTTGTCACGAATTTGCAGCCCTTGAGGGATAACAAGATTGAACACTGAATGAGGGGTGCATTCACTTTTGTATTTCTTCTGTAAAACTTCACCCCCCAGTTTGCAGTTTAAAACAACACGGTTTGATTGTTCAAAATTCGATAGGTCAGAAGTCTGCGCCCAGTGTGACTGGGTTTTTATCTGTAGGCTTGACTGAGGGAAAGTCTTCTTTTAAGCTCATTCAGTTCCTTACAGCTATAAAGCTAAGGTACCCATTTTTTTTCATGGACAGTCAAGTGATGCTCTCAGTTGCTCAAGCCCACTTGCATTTTCTGGCCATGTAGCCACCTCATCTTCAGTGTCGAATTCCTCCACACTTCTGTTTTAAGGGCTCACTTGATTAGAGCAGACTTACCCATGATAATCTTCCCATTTTAATCTCAGTTGGTTTGGAAACTTAATTTCATCTTCAAATATCTTCACAGCAGCACTTAGGTTAATGTTTGGTTATGTAACTAACTAAAGATGTGTGTGCATCAAGGAGAGGTAATCTTGGGGAGCCAATTTAAAGTTTTCTACCACAGGGGTCATACAGTGCTTCCTATTTCTACAATACTCAATAAAAAACTTTTGGAATGTTCTGCTTGATCCATTGACTTGAACTGTTCACCGTCTCTGTCACTGTTCTATATGAAAACCTTATCTTACAGCTGTCACTGATGGGTGACAGTGTCCAAGTCCAAGAGAGCTTGACAATCCTGAATCCAGACAAAGGTCACAACACATGTTCTATTTGCATATTTTTATACCACTTAGCCTGCAGCTAGGATTAACTCTCAAATCCTGATTCTTTTTCTCACACAGCACAGAAAAAATTAGAATTTGATCTAGTACACAGACGGGGTCAGAAACCAGGTGTATTAGTCCACTTTCACACTGCTATAAAGAACTACCTGAGATGGGGTAATTTACAAAGAGAAAAGCTTTAATTAACTTACAGTTCCACATGGGTGGGGAGGCCTCAGGAAACTTATAAGCATGGTGGAAGGCAAAGGGGAAGCAAGAACCTTATTTACAAGGCGGCAGGAGAGAGAGATAGCAAGGGGGGGAACTGTCAAACATCTTCAAACCATTAGATCTTGTGAGAACTCACTATCCTGAGAAGATCAATGGGGAAACCACCCCCATGATCTTATCACCTCGCACCAGGTTCCTTCCTCAACACGTGGAGATTGTAATTCCAAATGATATTTGGGTGGGGACACAGAGCCACACCATATCACTGGGTGATACCCAGAAGAATGTTTTTGGGGATTTAGATTTTAGGTAAGGACAGAAGGACAAGTTCAGAAACAATAGCTATCATTTTCTTTCCCTGGCTCATCACAAGGCATTAGCATGTTCAGATTCAGGTGAAGATCAATACTCAGACAGAGATTACAACAAAATTTAATGTAAATGATAGTTCTATGATGATTCAATATCCTTCCCTTATAAATTTATACAGATGCTGACCTAGCAATAGATTAGAAGAATGTTTATTAAAGTCTTGTCCATGTGCTATGTGGATTCAAATTCCTGAAGACAATTGTTAAAATGCAAATACTTTGTCTTCTCCAAACACTTGCCAAATCAGAATTTCTAAAGCAGAGATTCAACAATCAATCGGAATTTTAATGTTTCCCAGATAATTCTAATCTCCACTGGCTTGGAGAGTTGGGATTATTGAAAATATTTCTAATGCATTTTAATGTGCTAATTACAAATTCTGACTATTTAAGCCCTACAGAAAAATCCAGAAATATGTATTAAACCTCATATTTAGGCTCTGAATCATGTTTCCCGGTTTGGAAGGTATTTCAATGACTTAGTGTCTAGATCGTCCATAAAATAGCATGTCCTTCTGAGTCATCTTAAAGTGATGTTGTTATCAATAACATTTTGAGCTAGGAGGGACTTTATAAATTATCTAGACCAATTATTTTTTGTTTTACAGATGAGGAAAATGAGGCATGAAAATTTAAAGTGACTTCAAACTTTGAACTTTAGTCATCGTTTAAATGGTGACTTGAAAACAATGTACAAGATTTATGTTCTGTGGTCTTTCCAGTGCATCATATTCCTACATTTTTATGTAAATCTAGCCAATATTAAAACACTTTCTCATAAAACGATTGCAATTTAAGAAAATAATCTACAATATTTTTTAAAAATTTAAAGGCATATGGCATGACTTTTCAAAATTTTGACTCATCCTTGGTATACTGTCGGGACTCTGGGCTTTTAAAATAGATTAGGTGATAATACTGTGTTTTAGTTTGTATCTGGTAAAATAGCGCCAATATCAAGTGTATTATTTTTCTTTAGCACTTTAAATGTTCCATATGCCATCCCTGGCATATTTAAACCTCATTTTATTTTATATGCAATTTAATAATTTAGGTTGCAGATGCCTATTGCTTTAGTTTTATTTGTGCTGTCATATTTTGAAGTATATGTTGCTTACACTTTAAATAATTTTTGTAATTCAAAATTATTTGGTTTATTTCACTGAATGGTAATACTTCTATTTTTATATTATCAATATTTAATCTTGATAGATAGCTCTATTGTAAAAAATGAAATAAGAAATTTACTGCATTGGAGCACGATAAAACATTTTAAAATGTCTCTACTTGATAATATTTGTGTTTTATATGGATTCTTCTTCTATATACAGAAGCTCTTCACATTTACTTTTTAAAAATGACTGATGAAAACAAGTACTTAAAACATTCTCCCCATCCGGGTGATGTTATTCTAACATAGTATCACTTTGAATTTGAAGAGCATAATGAAACTTTGGACCCTTAGGTATGTGTATTAACATTTAAAAGAAAGAGGAGGAGTTGGAAGTGAGGTTGGTAAATAATCCCTATGAAAGAATCATAATAGTGAAGCTATCTCCAAACATGCACACTCAAACTACCCTCCAAGTTTTGTATATTCGAATGCATTTGTCAATTTATCTTGTGATGTAGCAGAATCATCACCAATCACACATTCCCTGAGGTTAACAAGCTTTCTTTCTAAAATTAAAAATGTTTAGGAGGGTAAAGAATCATTATTAATTCCATACCATTGACTAATTGAACGCCATTCTTCCCTCTCTTTCTTGTGCAAATTTATTTGGTAATATTTAAGGAGAGAAGAGAATGGAGCAAGGAATTCTAGAAAAAAAATAATTGAGCGATTGGCAAGTCTGACCAGGGTGGCATAATCAGGGTCTTTGAACAGTATGTAGTGATACAGTGATAAGACACCATGGAGGACTTTTAGAGGCGTGTGTGAGTATGCGTGTATGAGAGAGAAAGAGAGATTGAGACTGAAAGGAAACGGGAAGATGCTTGCTGTTTGGCTTTTAGCCCAGACTTCACTGAATGCAATCGATTTCCAATTAAATTTACTTCCCTAGAAAATGACATTCAATTCAATTCCAAAAATATAGCCATTGTGTTTCCACTATATGTAAAACATTATGACAACTCAGAAAAACAAATAAACAGTGCTAACTTTTTTCATATATTTATAGATAGTCCAAATAAGAAGACATATAATGATTTAGTTTTTCAACTTATATAATAACAAAACCACAGAACTTTTATAACTAGAAGAAAACTTAGACATGCTATATCTTAATTTCCTCAGCCCAAGAAAAAAGGAACTGAGTCCAACTGAGGAAAATGATTTGCCAAGAGTTCCAGAGAAATATCCTAACATTATCCACCTGTTCAAAATAAATGTATATGAATGAGAAGAAAAACAGGCTAAAAGGCAGGCCAGAGGTATACTATGATTACTATTGTTCCAAATTTGTTTACGAACAACTAGTATAATTATATATGCTACCTGATACAGAATCTCTTTCACCCTAGCTTGGCTCTGAGACACAATTGTAAATTCTTGATTCATTTTTCATCAAGGTGATGTTTTATCAGGCTTCTCATTTTTCTTAGAAATTCCACAATTTTCTTAACTCATTGTGAAAACAAATGAGAAGATAGTCATCATCAATAGAATTTCCAAAAGTGTCTTCAGAGTGGGCGCTAAGACTACAAAGTTAGCCAACTGGCAGATTCTAACGCACAATTAAGGCCAATTGGAAATTCTCAGTGTTCTCCATGAGCCTTGTACACATAGTCCAGTCAGAGCAAGGGCCAACACTCTCCGTAGCAATTGTTGAGTATCAGCTGTCTGTTGAAAATGATGTTTTGAGTTGCTTCTTAAAATCTCTCTTTAAATTATCAGGAGATAACTCAAGATAGATATGACATATTTTAAACTAGTGTAAAACACCTAAAGACTGAATGCTCATCAATTTCTCTGCAGAAGCTTGTCTTATAACGTTTTCCCAAGCCACAGAAATCTTCACTTATTTCTTTTCTTGGTCAGCTCATTTAAAGATTCTTTCTCACATCAAAGTGATGTAATCCAAAAACATTCTTGTCACCCAGTGGCATCAATTTACTGCAATCTCACAATTTCCCCAGGAATCTCTTCCTGGTTAAATGATCTGCCTCTCAAGCCGGTTCTTGTTAAATTTTACCTCTTTATTCATTGTATTTTGGGAATAAGTCCCAAGGTACAATGAGTCTCAGATGAAGGACTAATGAGCCTATGAACTTCCCTGCAGAAGTACCGCATCTACTGCACTCTGATTGAGGTGTGCCTCTGAGTATTAGCTACATTTTGCAATCATGAAATCTTAGGGGCCAAAGCATATATGCATCTGGATTTACTGATCTTCTCAGTTGTATAACCTAATTAGTAAGTATCCTGTTCTGGAGCAGGCCAGAATTTAGGAGCTTAAGTGTGGACCTTATAATTTTCCTGTCTGACTTTAACAACAATAATTACAATGCATGACCCTTTCTGGGTCCAAGGTTTGAAGGTTCTATTTCATTATATATATCCAGAAAAAACAACAGACATGTTAACTGGCTAATCATTCTTCCTCACATCTATTGCAAAATATAGAAAATGAAGGAAAGAAGGTAATCACAAAATACACAGAACTTGCCTCAAATTCTGGTTCTTAAACAAACCAATTAGCTTTGTGACATGTGTGAAATTAGCCATCTCTTTTAATCTGTCTCATTTGTGAAATCAGAATCAGACAGCATGTACCACATAAGTTGATCCTGTAGTTTAAAATATTTAAGATATGTGAAGTACAGTACCTGTGACATATGGAAGTGCACAATAATAAATGTTAATTAGTCCCCTGATTTCCATGTTCTTCTTTACAAATTGAAAAATGTGTTGAATGAAGTAATGCTTAATATGAACACTAAGCAATCTATATGTGTAACAACTCTAGAAATACAGATGTGTTTGGATAAAAGCAACATAACAGGATTATAATTGTTCATTAATTTCTCATCAGTTATAAATGCAACAGAGATAATCTATCTATGGACAACTGTATGTTCCTGATATCCATATTTGGTATTTAGTGTTTCTTCAGATTCTCTTTCAATGTAGCATAAAAAGTGTTATTACTTAAATGTGTAGGTAAAGCTCTACCTGCAAAAGATTACTTATGCCGTTATACCTATACATCTATTGCATTAAAAGAAAATGAAATTGCCTAATTCAACAAAATTTGCGATATCATAAACTTTATTTTTGCATTTGAATACTCAGTAGAAATCAAGGGGAAAGTCTGTTAAGTAAATAATTAAGTAAGTAGAGACGGCAAAAATTAACCTCCATAGGCAAATTTGACAAAGCATTGACAAAATACCAGGACATGATATCAAACTGAGTTCAGCAGAAGGTTGGAGCATGAAGCGACAGGTAACTATGGGGAGAACATAAACCTCTTTAGGTATCCGTGAAAATATTGGGGTTTGCTTATTTGGATTTTATTAATGGTGATTCCAAAAGGAACATACTACCATGTACATGGAGTAAAGTCCCAAGATTTAATTAGCAAGTGGGAAGAACTGATATATCCCAGTGCTTCATCTTCTTCCTTTGAATATCATTTCAGAATGTGTTCAGTAAAATGGAGCGAATATGTGTGAAAATGATTTTAAACTGTTTTCATTTTGTATTATTGATATTGGTTTATAAAATTTAGAATACAGCCTTTAACCTTATCTTTCCCTTCTCCCTCTAGAACAAATACATGGAGACAGACATACATACAATCACAGGGACACACACATACACACACACAGACACGCACACACACACTCACACACAACCAGACTTGATCATGTTTTCACAAGCAGAAGACGGAAACAGATGGTAGAAACTGTGCATTCCTAGCAACAGATTTTGAGACCACAATATTATTCTAGCAAAACAACAAAACATACCACTTATATAAACTGATCAATATATAACTCATTAATCAATCTAAATATTTGTAGCAATTTACTAAATAATTAAATTAGTGGTGATCTAGACAAAGTTAATAATATGTTCTGCTTGAGTCTCCACCCTCAGATTATTTTACTTTTCCAGAGAAGATGGAAGAGAAACAGAAATAATTTAATTTTCTTTGGCAAGGAAAATTACTCAAAAAAGACCAAAGGAAACAGATATTTTTAAAAGACAGAACTGAGCATGGGGCTAGTGTTTACCTAACATAAAAGAACATCTAAAAACAAAATCAAATAAGCAAACAAGAAAGCTGCTTCCTATTATTCACAACACAAGAACATCCCTAATACAGATTTTTAGATTTAGAAAACAAAGGATTCTAGCCTATTAGAGAGAATACACACACACAGACAGACACACACACACACACACACACACACACACAGAGAGAGAGAGAGAGAGAAAGAGGGAGAGTTCAAATGCATTTTTATTACCCAGAGAAATAATAAGCCTCCAGGAGAGTACAAGAAATAAAATACTCAAAGAGCTGAAATATTGAGGGAGAAATTGATATTGCTGTGGTGTTTGTTTATAATATCAGAGTCTATGTAAAGAACCTCAGGCTGATACAAATGAATAATAAACTAGCAGACTGTCAAACTATCTTTTTATGTCTTCAAAGTCTAATGGAGATAAAGCTTAGCGTAGTGGTCAGATTTGCTAATTCAATGACTGGTCAGTGTCCACAAGCTGAATATAAAACATTAGTACGTCAGGAAAGGATTTCCAAGGGTCATTTCTCTTCTCTCGGCATGCTTTTCTTTAATGAAAAAAAGAAACTGTGATTTTACACTCTGCCAAAACTTATTTTGATCTGGTTAGGCTCCACAGACTCTATTATTTAGACCACACTTTTTCAAAATCTTGCCTAAATTCCCATAATTTATTATATGCTCTTGAAAAACAAGATAAAACCAAGATCACATAAGACTGTCTGAGAGTTCTGGGCCAGAGGAAGTTTTTCTGTTTGGGGCCTGATTTTCCCCCCATTCTTAAATATTTTGATTCAAATTTTAGAATGCAAAAATCAGCCGAATGTCATTATTTATGAGCAGCTTGAAAATAGTGGCTTGTAATACCAATTCACATGACCCCATAAATAAATTTATTTATTTTCCCCCTTAAAACATTAGAATAACCTGTTAATCAAGCAAAGTCTAGTTTATTATTGTAGGCTTAATAGTTGCTCAGATAAGAGAGATCAAGAGTGGATAATCATAGGGTGTAGAGGTTTTGGGTTGGAATATTTTAAGGTGGGTCTCTCCATGTGTTGATGTAATTGATTTGGCCAAACTTTGTATTATAATAGTTTATTTATCATTGATGAACACAGTGATGATATAGTCTTTATGGGTAAATAGTTGATAAGGAAGCAAGTTAGTTCAGTAAAGTGATCTAATGTCCTAAGCTGGGCCCTTTACCTGATGTGCAAATTGTATCCCGACGAAGAAAACTGGTTTAACAGTTTATTGTATGGGTAAATGGAATGTGAGGGAGTTCCTGAGGCTAGCAAGAACATTATTTACCATTTTTACAGCTTTATCTTCTTGGTAAAAATTTTCTATAACAAACAATAGAGTCATTTTGATGTAGAGACCCTGTTCTTCATCCTCATAATTAAGCTACGGAACTGCAGATATCACAGTTTTCAATAATGAACTCACATGATCCAAAACATCAATATATCTGCATATATTAAATATATACTAACCAAACTTGCACATGTACTCCCTGATTCTAAAACAAAAGTTGAAAAAAAATTACAAAGTAATAAATAGTTAAATACCAGAATCCTTTATGAGGAATACAGAACTATCTTCTTAGTCTCAGATCCACTCTAGAAAACAGAGTTTAGCTGATAAACATAGAAAAGAGAGATCAAATGTGTTTCATGTAAACACGACAATTTAATATTTTAAGACATTAAGCCAATACAAGCACAAGCCAACAGGCAGAAGAGTGGGAAGAAGATATTTTGTCCTCCCTCTGAGACGTTACAATGTGAGAGCTGAGCTGGGGAATACCAAAATAATCCTGAACCCATACAGCCTGAAGAAGGTGAAGTGAAAGAGCAAAGAATAACAGCAGATGCTATGGGACTTTCCTTTTGTATGATGAGGGAGGCAACTCCCAAGGACAAATAGTGAAACATATCTTCTAGATCACATATTTGTATCCTTTATTATGGCTCAGAGTCCAGCACAGCAATATTGGAGGAAGGGAGGGTGCAGGTGGGCTGTATGAGCCGAAGTTCCTAGCATCACTTCAGCCCTGTGGGTACACATGTGCTGTGATAAGGGAAGTGGCCTGGAGTCAGGAGTGAGCAGAAGAATAATTACCTTCTCTTTCATCTCAACTGTGGTGAAGGAACATTTAGATCCTTTCATCACAACTTAAGAATATATCTGAGGGGGTGGAAAAGGGAAAAGATTTATTTCTGTGTAAAAAGAGATAACATTTAGATTCTTGCTGGATTGGATTGTATTTCCTTGTGCTTGGCTGGTATGTCTCTCTCTCTCTCTCTCTCTCTGTCTCTCTCTCTCTCTCTGTGTGTGTGTGTATGTGTGTGTGTGTGTGTGTGTATGAATGACATAGATTATATAAAGAGATAAAATATATTTGCATTCTCTGAAAGCAGTGTGTATTTTCTCATATAATTACCCAACGAATGTATAGATATAACAAGTTTGACATGGGGATGCAAGTCCAGAATGTTATCTAAATGGCTTTGATCAAGTCATATTTTGATTTCAGTTTTTATTTAAAATATACTTATGAACAGCCAAAATTTGTGTAACACTTTAAACTTTTTACAAAATACTTTACTTGTATCACCAGAATTTTCAACTTTTAATGAAAACTTGTCTGAAAGGTAAATATAAACAGGCAAGTAAGAGACATACGTTATGGGTTAGATATTTCCAAGGGACTAAAAATACTATAAAATCTTTAACATGGAAAATGCATATTTTCTCAAGATTTACACAATGAAGAAATGATTGTTGAAACATAATATGAGTGAAACAATAAAACACATTTCTAAATGATTTTTTTGCCTAAATTTCTTCTTAGCTTACCTGAAGTTATGCTTTTTTGGTTTAACCATCAAAATAGTTACTAGAAAATAATTTGGTTTAAGCATCAAAAGAAGAACTTGATAATGAAGACTCTTGTAAGTGATTGAAGAAGGGAGGCACTAAGATATTGTGAGGCTGATTTTGACAGCTTCACATAAATAGGATGCATAATTTAAAATAAATTTGAACTTTTTTCTACTAATAAAAAAGGCAGAAATATTTTGTTCCCAAATAAAATGTTCAACAGACATACAAACCCTACATCTAAAGTTGTTTTTTTAATTTGGTAATTTTAAGGATTTCTTTAATCCTTCCACTACTACCAATCCTCTGCTAGGATCTTCAGTGACATGTTTTCAAGTTTTAGTCTTTTCTTTTCCTTCAAACATATTCAATCAATTTTTGATCAATAAATGTCAAAATGATAACAAACGACAAAAATTTACTACCTTTAAAGTACTTAATGATATCCATATTTCTGTCAAATAATCATCAGAATTAGCACTTTTACATTTCCTTTCTATACTCATTTTTATAAAATGATATCAAAGGACAATAAAATATTCAAATAGCTTTAAGATGCACTGTCGTATATGTTAAAAATGGTTACTTTGCTGAAACAAGAATATTGGCAACCAGTTATCACCATCTCAATTAAGAGATGCTTGTATGGTGCAAGGTTGCCATTTTTCCCTGCATCCAAATTCTCAATTTGAAGTTTGTCTGTCTCTATCTCATTTCTTCTCTAAATTACTAGAACTTGGAAAACATCAAGAGAGTAGAGGCCTTGGGCTTGTTCAGCTCTGTGTCCTCTTGCACAGAATAATTTTGTAACATGTTTGGCACATGATTAATGTTTGTAAAATTAGTGAGGAGACCCAGTTCTTCCGTGCTGCACAAAGTTTTGCTCATTGTCTATTCTTTACAATAGATACAGCAAACAATAGTTATCCACCTTAGAAACATATCGCATGATTTGGCAGTGGAACAGACAAAGGAGTAGCTGAACTCAGAGATTGCAAACTTCACAGGCCAGACAATTGAAGGAGATGTCAAAAAGAGAGGAAAAGTTAGTCTGGGTGCCAAGTAGCAGGGGAAACATCCATTTCTTGGAAAGCAGTAAGTGAAAAAGAAAGATGACAGGTCCCAGTTCCACAGAAGCTGAAATCATATGGAGGGAATGAAAGTGGGCTGTCTCGTATGAAAGGGAAAAAGGGTAGTGATGCTTGAATGCAAAGCACTGATTTGATAACCAGCAAGATTTCTGTTACTGGGACTTGAGCAAAAGTAAGATATGGTCAACATCAAACTTGTACTGATATTCACTTCTGAAAATCCTGATCTTTAGTTTCTTAAATTTTGACAATCTTGAGGGAAAAAAATGTTTCAGATAATAGAGTGGGATGAAAGCTATATATAAGGTTAACCTCAGCTTCTAAGAAAATCATCACCCAAGGATTAGAAACTGTGGTGGTGGATAACCAGTATTCCTGTAATTATTGCTAGTGTGTTAGATGTACCTGCCAGATTTATTAGAGTTTAGCAGGTTCTACTATTGATTTTAAAAATATGGTTCCAAACCTAGGACAAATCTTCTCTAAACATATATAGCAGAAGAATTAAGAGGAGAGTAAAAGAGAACAGGAGATGTGACTTTATTTTAAATATAATCCTGAAGTTGCTATTAAATTTTTAACAAAAATAACTAAACAAATTGCAGCCATGGATTGTTAGGTCTGTCTAAAGTGAATTAAAAAAACATATATTTTGAATATCTATCTCCCTTAATTATTACTTTTATTTAAAAAATAGGAAATTACTTTTGCCTCTGAATTAAATATATGCTTAATATGTAAAACCTATGCAATAACATTAACATATATAAGGCATACACATATATAAGTGGTTATAATATAGGGAATTATAACCACACTGGAAGTGGTAATCTTTATAGTAGTTATGTGGGTCAAAAGAAATACTTTCTGCATAGAATTCTTCTTAATCTTCAGGCTTAGAAAGGTTATTTTTTTTCCTCCTAAGAGTAAACATCTAATAAATAGCAGAGCCAGTTTCTGAACGTGAAACAATTGGACTCTGGGGTTCACTACACTATATGCCTAGAAAACTTATGATATTAATCTCTAAGTATTTATCAGTTAACATAATATTTGTTCCTACACAATAACTATATTTATGCTTTTATCACTCTAAAATGAATATAGTTAGAAATGTGTCTATGGAACACTTAATTTCCATACTGTAATCATACTATTTTTCTTACCTTTGAATCACATATTACTAAAGATAGTTTATTTTTCAATGCTATGGCTTTTCTCTATTAATAAGAATGAGAGTGTGTAGTCTAGGTATTTCATTACTAGAAAGTACACTCTGTCTAATTATCTCTAAATAGACACAGTAGAAAATAAGCTATGTCTACCTAATTATGACAAATCAATTTAAATGAATTTCATCCTAGTCTGATGCTGTGTGTCTATGCAGGAAATCAACCAGTCTGGTCAAGAAGAACAACTGGATCAACTAGGGTGTTTCCCAACTTGAACAAATTCACTGTTATTACTCTTTGTCCAGAATAGATAACTTGAATCTTTCAGCAGAAACTCTCTGGAGTATTCATCTTAAAAGGGGGATTTTGAGGGTTGAGTGTTCTAATTCTAGACTCTCAAGAAAAAAAAAATCAGAAACCAGGATCAAGTTATCATATTCAGATTTAAAACTCAGAGGTCAAACAGAAAATGATGCAAAAAATAGTAGATGAAATTTACAAGAGGAAGCCCCCTAGGTTGGACAATAAGCTACAGCAAGGCAAAGGCAGAAAAATCAGCAGGAAAGGCAGCCCAGGCGATGAAAATTTTGGAGCTGTGGTAAGAATATATTTCCCTGGTCCTTTCATACATCCCAACCCTACTCCCATTGCTGCAGGGTTAGGACACCAGCTAATTTGATGATACTGTGCCTAGTCTCCCATAACTTCTTATTTGATCAGAATGCACCAGTATGAGTTACTGTATTTCTAAGCAGTCAAGAAATAGGAGAACAAACTGGTTTGGTATGCTAAAGGATTACAACTAGAAAAGGTAGCAGGAGAGGAAGACACTGGGTTTGGGGTCTGGAACATCTTGTAAGATAGTATTCCCAAATTAGTTTGAGTATAAAGATTATTGAGAATGGACATTTTTTTTTTTAGCAGATGGCCAGGACTTCTCCTTGATATTCTATTTTTACAGGTACAGTGGGGCCCAAGAATCTATCATTTAATATATTCCCAGGGTAATTTTTATGATGAGGAATGGTTGATAAACACTAGTACATGATAGGATGAAAATAGTAAGAGAAAATACTAAGACATAGGAGCAGATTAATTGCTGATTTTAATTATTTAAGTGAAGGCTATGAGAAGAAGTTGTAGACTTACCAAATGTAGTTCTAGGAAACAACATTCAGAAGTTGGAGAAGCATTTTAAATGACTTTTATTATTTTATTATACATTAAAGATTCCTGAATAAGTAGAAAATGCTTATTATGGAAAAATAGAAAACCAGTTAAACAAAAAGATTAGGAATAATTAACCATATAATCACTCTGCCAAAAAATCACTATTAATTTTCCTGTGCAATAATATGTCACATCTCAGGGACATTGTTCTTGAAATGTCTTCATCATGTGTGGATAAAATCTGTCTTTACCAAGGTTAAGCATTTGTAGAAAAAAATGTTTAGAGAAGTCTTTTCAAAATGGTTTTATCAGTCAGCAGTTTCCAGAGAGACAAAACCAATAGGATATATGTGTGTATGGGTGCTTGTGTATTTATTCTAGGATGTAGTTCACATGATTATAAAAGCTAAGAAGTCCCATGATCTTCCAGCTGCAAGCTGGAGCACCAGGGAAGCCAGTGGTACAATTCAGTCTCACCCCAAAGGCTTGAGGATCAGGCAAGGCTGATGAGGTATACTCAGATCTAAATCCAAAAGCCCAAGCACTGGAAGCTCCAGCAGGGCTGGAGAATACAGCTGTCTCAGATCAAGCAGTGAGAGCAAATTAACCTTTTCCTCTGCCTTTTTAAAAATGTATACTAGGGTCTCCAAGGATTGGATGATGCCCATCCACATTTTTAAGGGAGATCATCTTTACTCAGTTCACAGATTCAAATGAATCTGTGGAATGAGTGAGTGTTTCTTCTGGAAATATTCTCACAAAAACATTCTCACAAACATTAATTCTCCAGAAATAATGTTTGACCAGCTATCTGGCCATCCCTTAGCCCAGTCAAGTTGACATATAAAATTAATCATCACAGTGCTGTCAATATATTAAATGGAATAAACACACATTAATGACAGTCCCCTCTTCCAAATCAACTACACCTGTTAGTATCTAATATTTAATAATAATTCTGCATTTTAAAAAGTCTTGGAAATGAAATATTCTGATTGAACATTTTTGTATTGTTATAGGATAGGCCTGTGAAGGGGCATAAAACTAAGTTGGTCCACACTCTGTCCTAGAAAGCAGATATACTTCAATTAAAGTCTGGCCAACTTCCACAATATTCCCTTAGTATTGCAGCATTGCCATTATTGAAGAAAAAAATAAACATTTAAAAATGTAAAACAACAATATTCTCCTGAAAGGTCTTCAGGAATTTTTCACAAAATATTGCAACCCATTGAGGAAGATTGTTCTACAAACGTTAGGTTGATAGCTCCTTTTCTCAATATTTTGAAGCAGCCCACACATAAAATGTCTTATGTAGTTGTTTTCTCTCTTGCCAAGACAATTTTGACAAAATCTATTTTAAAATACTTGATTTTTCACAGATTATCTTGGTGCTTAAGTCCACATTATCAGACTCTTAGTCTCTCTCTCTCTCTCAACACACATGTATGTTATTTAGAAAAAAAAATGACTAGTTTATGCATAGACAATTGCATTTCTGACCAAGTTTGTGAGGCTGTCATTATAAAATATATTAACTAAATACTTTGTGATTTTTGGTAGCCCTACTTTAAACGTAGATCTTGTATACTCAGATCAACTAATACACCGTGATCTGCTTTTAAAATGCCTGAAAGGCCAGTCATGGTGGCTCATGCCTATAATCCCAGCGCTTTGGGAGGCCGAGACGGGCGGATCACCTGAAGTCAGGAGTTCGAGCCCAGCCTGGCCAACATTGCGAAATCCCCTCTCTACTAAAAATACAAAAATTAGTCAGGTGTGGTGGCGGGCGCCTGTAGTCCCAGCTACTCAGGAGGCTTAGGCAGGAGAACTGCTTGAACCCGGGAGGCGGAGGTTGCAGTGAGCTGAGATCACACCACTGCACTCCAGCCTGGGTAACAGCAAGACTCTGTCCCAAAAATAAATAAATAAATAAATAAATAAATAAATAAATAAATAAATAAAGGCCTAAAACATTTCTGTAGTAAAAATTAGTACCCAATAAGAAGGTGAAACATTTTCATTTTCCAAAAAGTCTGAAAAATGTGCTGAGTTTCAGGAAAATGCCAGACATGTAACCTGTAATTCTAACAGAGGAAATGCTAACAACCGACGACCATGCATGCTCTACTAACTGATGGTGTGTTTCATCTCTTACTCTGCCACGTCAGATATGAGGGTAAGTTTCTGTCAAAATTACCATTGATAAAGTACTGGAGCTTAGATATGTTTATAGAAGAAACTTCTAGCAAGAAATGCCTGGGATGCTAAAGGAAGTAAAAGTAATCACTTTTCATTCTTGGAGTCACCATCTGGGGGAATGTAAGACAGTATTTTTAAAGCCTTAGCTACCACTTCATTACAAACACTTCATTAGTGTTTTTCAGCTGCTCATTTGTCTCTTTTCTCTCCACCTGCACGTCCTCCCAGCCAATTTTCAATAATGGCTGTCCCTTTTCCCAGCCCTCACTGTGCCAAGCACTGGACAGATTCTGAAAGGCTTTGCTTCAAAGTGAAATGGAGAATTTGGCTAGGACTTAGCTGCCATGGAGACATCCTCGATATTTTGCTTCCAACACACATTTGTCTGAATCAAAGCATTTTGTTTTTCCATTTCGTTTTTTTCTTAATGGTCCCTCTTCCTTCCCGACTGCTCCAAAGCCACGCCTACCAATTTGTGAATTAAAGAAACCAGCCTTTTCTTTGTTTCCAGCTTTCACTTGTTAAGCATAATTTAAACACTTTTTTCATCTTGAAGTCTATGGCATTTACTTATACAACTGTCTATCTTTATTTCATCTACCATCTTCCTGAATTATCTTTCATTTCTTCAGAATCGATTTAACTGACTTCATTTCCATCCAATCATCTGACTTCAGCTTTTGCACTGAGGACTCACCTAACAGCCTATGTATATTTTAGCCTACTCACTTCAAAAATCCTAATTTACCTTTTCAAACCACAATAATCACAACTCTGTATCACAACCGTTTGAAACTTTTCTTGATTCAACCTGAAAAAGCACAATGTTCAAAATCTCTTCTGTTTCTAATCCCATCGCCCTATCCAAATACCATCATCTCTATGCTGGAATGCTAATAGATTTCTATTGGTTTTCTCTGAGCCCACTCCTCTATTCCAATCCATTTTCTACCCTGCACCTGCACCTGGAGCATTTTTTTTTCATGCCCCACCTCCATTTTAAAGTGGTTCAAGTTTTTCTTTCTTAAATAGATGGAGTTAGTGCTGTGCTCTACTAACTGATGGTGTGTTTCATCTCTTGCTCTGCCGCGTCAGGTATGAGGGTAAGTTGCTTAACAATCAGCTGGGCAGGGGAGGAGGGCAGAAAGAGGGGGGTGGGTGATGAAAAACTCCCACCTATCCCCTTGTAGCATTCGCCAAATTTCCACAGTATAACTCTTCCTATGGTGGATAATTTCAAGCTAGCAATGTGATGTCTCTGAGTGTTGAGTTGGAGAAAGATGTGCACAATTGGCCCTGGAAAGCCAGTGGAGATCAGCTCTAGCACATCACCAAGCAGAGGCCAACTCCTTAACTTGAAGTTTACGTCCCTGCTTCAGCTGTTCTCTCTGACCTATAAGCCATGACTTGCCTTAGAATCTATCCACTGACCATTCTGGACCTTTATTTAGTTTCTCAAATGTGCTCTATGCTCTGCTTTCTCTAACAGTAGGGACTTCGGACGCTTTCTTCTTTCCACCTGGAACACTCTCTATGCCACCCTTGCCAAAATTAAGATCTCATTTCTGTCATTTTCTTGAAGAGATCTTCCCTGATCCCCACTGCACGCCAGACGAATCCAGACGTTTTATTGTGTGCGCACTGGGGATGACATACTTCTTCCTCTCTTAACACTGTTGTAATTTTTTTTTTTTTTTTTTTTTTTTTGAGACGGAGTCTTTCTCTGTCTCCCAGGCTGGAGTGCAGTGGCGCGATCTCGGCTCACTGCAAGCTCCGCCTCCCGGGTTCACGCCATTCTCCTGCCTCAGCCTCCCGAGTAGCTGGGACTACAGGCGCCCACCAACACGCCCGGCTAATTTTTTGTATTTTTAGTAGAGACGGGGTTTCACCGTGTTAGCCAGGATGGTCTCGATCTCCTGACCTTGTGATCCGCCCGCCTCGGCCTCCCAAAGTGCTGGGAGTACAGGCTTGAGCCACAGCGCCCGGCCCACTGTTGTAATTTTTACCTCTATTTTTGTGATTGCTTAATGTCTCTCCTCAACCAGACTGTAAATCTAAGTTTAAGAGTTATGCCTGGGTATAATTATGATTGTATCACTAGTGCCTATGTCCAGCATAGTTCTAAGCGTATAGTAGTTTCTAATGAAAAATAAGAACAACTTACGTTGGATGAAAAAAATGAAGAGATATTTATCCCTTTCTTTACTGAATGGTACTTGGCATGTTCTAGGGCTTCATTAGATGTTTATTGAATGATTACCCGAATATTTCTCCTACTCTATTTCCTTATTTCTGCTGAAATCAGTTTTTACCTTTATTATGATCTTTATTCCTCAGTCCAGTATTTTTCTCCACCCCTTACTTGCTAGCTTCTAATTCTCTCCTCCATTTGTTATAATCCTAAAGCCCATATTTGAAGTTATTTTAAATGTTACTGTTATAACCACAACCTGATGAGCCATTGGCCTTTATCACCTTTATGTACAGAGACTGCACTCTTACCATTTGGGGAAAATCCATTGGTGTTAAACTTAGTCCTAATGAGAAAATACTGAATTGAAAAAATGGTAGTAAGTAATAATGAAGATAATTTAACATAAAGTTATTAAAATCCGATATAGAATAAGATAATTCATTCTTGACCTAGATATTTTATGAGAAAACGTGATTATTTGTAAGTAAACGTCTGAGTGTAATCTTGAAAAATTCTTGACAGCAGTCTACCATACACACTCAGAAATACAAGCCATTATATAAGTGGTAGATTTAATGAGCCCACTCTGACATTCTGATTGCTAATATGGATGACATGTGTGAATGAACCTAAATAATTAAGGCAATTTCTCTTAACATCACTAGCGGCATTTGGTAAACATACTGTTATTCTAGCGAGCCATGTTATGTAGGTGTTGATACTTAAAAATAAGTAACTGAGTTGTATAAAAACAAACACACTAAATCAATACACGATCTTTCCAGCTTGAAATTTGTCATTTTTTTTCCCTGATACTATGTTCAATAGAACATCTGCTGAGATAGCTTTTACTTTTTTTTTAATTTTTGAAAGTGAAGCAGATTCTCTTTACCTCTGCATCTTTTGTTTAAAAAGTCAGAGATACCTCTGTTTCTTCCAAAAAGGCCATTTTTAAAAACTAACTTTTAAAAATAAGGCAGAAAATCTATTCTATCAAGATTTCTATTTAAACATTATGTTTAAATTGCTTGTGCTTAGTGTTTTAGAAGCTAGAGGTATTTCTTTTGAAGTGTCAATCTGACCATTACTATGATTTTGATGGTAATTACAGTGGAATGCCCATATTTCAAAGAGTGAGATCAGAGTTCATTTTAATCTCTGCACTGAATGAATTTGGCAGTGTTTCTGTGTCTGTTGAATTCTGAGTACATATATTTGCAATGCATTTTGATGTAATAAACTCAGAGTTTGGGTATATCTGGATAGTTGAACCAATTGGCTATGTTAGCAAAATATTCAGGAGTCTCAACAAATGATATCTAATATTACAATCATGTTTGGAACTTGTTTTAGGTATAGAAATTATCAGACAAATACCACATATACTTCTGTAGAAATTATTTTCAGTATAATTCAGACTGCAAATTGAATAACACATATATGAGTATATGTATTATATATGATACTTATCAAAATATATGTAATATATGATACTTATCAAAATATATGTATTATATTATATATGATACATATAAACATATATGTATTCTATTACATGTGATACATATAAAAATATGTATTCTGTTACATGTAATACATATGGAAATATATGTATTTATATTACATAGAAATAAGTAAATACCTATTAATTTTCATAGGGGAAATACTGAAATAGATTTTATAAGGAATGCAAAAATATGATGTAATTGTTCGGTCCCCACTTACAGTGGTAAGACAAAACGACTGAAAATTGATAAAAATAAAATAATAAAATTACTATACAAGGCAATATTATTACAAATCACAATGCAATACCTAAGTACGAAATGAGGTATCTATGCATAAAATTTCATAGCAGCTTCTTTCTAAAAGTAGGACTATAGGAGGCAAAAGGAAAAAACAAATGGAAATACATAATACTAGAAGTCTTTAGCATACTATTCTCGATCTAAAACAGATAAGTAGACAAAATGTGAGGATATAGAAAAATGATACAAGGTAAGTAAAAATGTAGAGATCATGATTATATAGTGAAAATGATACCTATAAGAGTGAATCACATTCTCATATATGTATGAAACATTCCTAAAAACTGACCATATATTATCCTGCAAAGCAAACTTAACAAATTTCATAAAGATAAATAAAAGCAGCAATCTCTTATCACAATGCAAGAAAACTACATCAATAACAATAGACAAAAAGACTTTTTTTTTTTTTTTTTGAGACCGGTTCTGGCTATGTCACCTAGACTGGAGTGCAGTAGTGTGATCTCAGCTCACTGCAACCTTCACCTCTGGGTGTCAAGCAATCCTCCCACCTCTGCCCCCCAAGTAGCTGGGACTACAGGCATGTGCCACCATGCCTGGCTAATTTTTTTAATTTTTGGTAGAAATGGGATTTTCCCATGTTGCCCAGGCTGGTCTCAAATTCCTGAGCTCAAGCAATCCACCTGCCTCAGCCTCCCAAAGTGCTGAGATTACAAGAGTGAGCCACAAGACCTGGCCCAAGAGTTTTTTTACATTGAAAAAAATAATAAAGTACTATGTCAAAGAAGTGCAAACCAAAATTTAAAAAATAATTTTAAAAACAATGATAATAAAAATCAGTACATTCTAGAATCTGTAAGATCATATTTTTAAGACATTATAGAAAAATTTATAGCAGCAATTACTTAGATCAATGAAAATACAAAATGAAAGAAAATGTTAATCATTTCAATGAAATATTGAAAGATTACATTGAAAGAAAATAAAAGTAACGATATAATAAAGATAAAAGCAATGAGCAAGGATGGAAAGCCATGGAATTAGTGAAAAATTTAAAAAGTGAATTCTTTATAAAGAAATCAAAATATGTACATTATTATTTAATCCAATTAATTAAAAAGGGAGGAAACATAACTATAAGAGAACATGACAAGGGGAAAAAAACTATTGAGACAGTTGATTTAGAAAAAAAAATGACTACATTTTGTAGTTAGAGTGTACTAAAAATAAGTCCTACAGACGTGCATGTGGTATTTGTCTGATAATATCAATACCTAAAAAGCAAGTTCCAAATGTGACTACTTTGCACAAATATACAACTACATCAAAAAATACAATATGAAATGGATAATTTTGAAGGAAAAGTAGTTTTCCAGTATTGACCCAAAAGAAAAATAAATTTAAACAATTTCAATTAAAAAATTGAAAATTTATCACGTAATTATCTTAACAATGGGTGCCAAGTCCCAGAGTCCAAAGGCCTGAGAACCAGGAGCACAGAAGTTTGAGGAAAAGATGGATGTCCCAGTTCAAGGAGAGACAGATAATTTTCTCTTCTTTTGTGTTTTATCATTTTCAAAACATTCTCACAGACATACCTAGAAATAATGTTTTACCGGCTATCTGGGGATCCCTTAACCTAGTCAAGTTGACATATAAAATTAACCATCACAACTGGCCATACCAATCAGCTACTCAAGGCATGGCAGATAATATTGGGTTCAAATTGCCCTAATTCATTTTACTCATAAGACAGAAGTTTTACAAGAAAAACAAGTTGAGAAGGCCAAGGGCTACTTCCCCATACAGTGTCCCCTTGTAGATTGGTGGTGTCACTTTGGCCCTACTGCCAACCCAAAAGCAGTGACATGCAGGTTCTCCCCCCGGGGAAGGCAGATCATAAGAACAGAGAGCTCCACAGCTCACAGTTCTCACTAAGGGGACCGATTTTATCAGACGTGGAGTAGATTTAGTCTAAGGGCACTGTAGAAAACAATGGAAAATTTAATGGTAAGCAATTAAGAAGGGGCTGGTATTTCCACTGGGCAGCAAATGAAACCATAGGGTCACTAGAGGTTTAACAGAGAGAATCAGGAAAAGAGACAGATAAACAATCTTCCTGGAGTCAGAACAAGGCTCAAAAACTATGCTCAGACAGTACTCTTTTAGAGAGATCAAATTTAATTTGGTCAGACTGTGGAGTAAGTAATGACATTTATTTTCAAAAATTATAGAGCAATCAGCTAGCATTAGTGGAGGCTAACAAGTGAGAGAACTTTTCCCTAGCCAACCTCCCTTACAAGAAATTGTAAAAGAATTAATTCTTCAGGGTGAAAGCAAGTAACAGAAAGTAAAAGTATAGAAAAAAGGAAACTCTGTAATATCCAACATAAGAGAGCTGGCGTGGATATTTTATTAGACAAATGGATTTTAACAACAACAAAAAACAGAAATAAAGGAGGATATTTTTAAATGAAAAAGGGTTAATCCAAAAGAAAAATATAAAAATTATAACTATATATGCACCTAAAAAGAAGCAAAATTCTTCTAAATTCATGAAGCAAAAATGGGCAGAATTGAAGGGAACAAGAGAAAACCAAAAATAATAGCTTAGAACATCAAAATTGCACGTTCAATAATGGATAGAACAACGAGGCAGGAAATCAACAAGAACACAGAAGCCCGGAACAACCCTATAAACAAGTAGATCTGACAAACCTCTGTAGAACACATCACCAAACAACAACAGAATATACATTCCTCTCAAGTGTCCATGGAACATTCTCCAGAATATGAGAGGCCAAAAGAAACGTCAATAAATTAAAAAGAATTGAAATCACATAAAGCGTGTTCTTTGAACACAATGGAATGAAATAATAATAAAAATAAATTTGGAAAATTTAAAAAAATGAGGATTTGCCAGTACACTTCTAAATAAACAATGGGTCAAAGACAAAAATCGTGAAGAGAATTAGAATATACTTTCAGAAGAATTAATGAAATTAAATAAAAACAAAACATAACAAGACTTACAGGGCATAGCAAAAGGAGTGATTAGATGAAACTTGAAAGTGGTAGATGTCTATATATAAAAAAGTTAAGAACATCTCAAATCAATGACCTGACCTTCTACCATAAGACGCTGAAAAAAGAAGAGCAAACTAAACCTAAAGGTAGCAAAAGGAAGGAAATAATGCTACTGTTAATAATACATATGATAGTAAAATTAAGGAATTATAGAAATATATATAAATACAAAAAAATCAATGAAACAAAAAAAGATTCATTAAAAAGATAAAATAAATTGATAAACTATTAGCTAATCTGACCAGAAAGTAACAGAAAATATTCAAAATGACAAAATCAAAAACAGAAGGAGAAAAATTACCAACCTTATAAAAAATAAAAAGGATTATAAAAGAATGCTATGAACAGTAAGGGGTATGTCAACAGATTGATTAGATGAAATTGACAAATTTCTTAAAACATGCAAACTACGAAAAGTGATTAAAGAAGAAAAAAATCTGAATAGGTCTATAATAAGCAAAGCAGTGGAATTAGTAATTTAAAACTTCCCTCTAACAGTGCAGACACACAAAGCTCATTTAAAGAGTAATTAATACTGATTCTTTATAAACATGTCCCAAAAATAGAAGAAAAAGGAATACTTCCCAATTCATTCTATAAAGCCAGTACCACACTCATATCAAAGCCAGTCAAATACATTACAATAAAATAAAACTTTAAACCAATATCATTTATGAATATAGGTGCAAAAAACTCAACAAAATCCTAAGGAATGAATCCAGCAACATATAAAAATGATTATGCTCCATGACTGAGTACAGTGTATCACAGGATGTCAAGAGTGGTTAATTTCTGAAAATCAATGAATGTAATATACAATATTAACAGAAAAATAACAAAAACATATAACCATCTCAGTTGACACATAAAAAGTACCTGTACAATCCAATACCCTTTCATATTTAAAATATTAAAAAAAAAACTAGGAATAGAAGGAAACTTCTTTAACCTGATAAATGGCATATATAAAAAACTCACACCTGGGCGGGCGCGGTGGGTCACGCCTGTAATCCCAGCACTTTGGGAGACTGAGGCGGGTGGATCACCTGAGGTCAGGAGTTCGAGACCAGCCTGACCAGCATGGAGAAACCCCATCTCTACTAAAAATACAAAAAAAAACCTCACTGGGCGTGGTGGCGCATGCCTGTAATCCCAGCTACTCCAGGGACTGAAGCATGAGAATTGCTTAAACTCGGAAGTCAAAGGTTGCGGTGAGCTGAGATTGCACCATTGCACTCCAGCCTGGGCAACAAGAGCGAAACTCCGTCTCAAAAAAAAAAAAAAAAAAAACAAAAACCTCACACCTAAAATCATACTTAATGATGAAATACTAAACTATTTCTCCCTAAAATCAGGAAGAAGACAAGGATGTCTGCTTTTACGAATTCCTTTCAAAATTGTAGTAGAGGTTTTTGACAAGGCAATTTGGCAAGAAAAACAAAGAAAACACTTACAAATTGGAAAGGAAAAAGTAAAACTATCCCTATTTATAGGTGATCTTATTTTGTGTACATCAAAAATCTTAATGAATCTAGCAAAATACAATTAGAACTGAAAAATATGTGCTGTGATATGACAAGACATATGATCTGCCATTATATGGGTGAATCTCATTCATTCACCTTTTATAAGTTGATATGAAGAGAGATTATTTATTCAATATTATCTTGTGTGTTCTATTAAGAATATCACCTTTTGTGTGTTTATTTTTCCACTTCTGTTCTGTACTAACATGTTGAAATATGCTGTTTCCCACTCCTTTCTCTACCCCACTTGAAAAATGCCTGTGCTGGGTTGAAAGCAATGCATTATATTTCTTTTGTATTTCTTTGTTAACCTAAGCAGTGAATTATTACATTTCATCATACACATCCAAGTTGACATGCAAAACTCATTTGAGTAACTATGAAAGGGGTGTGGAGAAGAGAGTAGGAGTTGAACTACAGGTGAAGGGGAAAAATAATAATGATACAAAATAAATGAGAGGAGCATGGTCCAGATGAATGGCTATAGATGGTCATGACCTGTTCAGTGTGATTAACTCCTCTGTATGCACTTGAGGTGCTCAAAATAAAATTATTCAGAATGTATCTCTTCCTAAATATGAGATTTTAGCAATTTTAATTAACTTTCAAAGAATGCATTTTATTAACATTAGCTAGTTTAATTTTATCTTTTTAAAAACCATTCTTTTCTCATACTTGTCCATTTCTGTTTTATTTTCATACTGTGTGTTTTAGACTTTCTTCTGAGTTCACTCTGATTTTGCTAACATGTATGCAAAATGTTGGCAAGCTTGTAAAGTCTTTATAAGTCTGAAAGTGTCTTTATTTTGCCCTCGCTCTTGAATGAGAGTTCACCTCAGTAAAAGCTCCAGATTGTCAGTTAATTTCACTCTGCACTGAGAAGGTATCATTCCATTCTCTTTGGCTTCAGTTGTTGTTTTCCAGAAGTCTGTCAATCTAATTGTTGCTCATTTGTAGGTAATCTCTTTTGTGTCTGTTAGCTTTTAAGATGTCTTCAACCTTTTTTATTCTGCAGTTTCATTAGAAAGTGTCCAGTTACAGATTTGAGTTTATTTATCCTGCTCCCTGCACAGAGTGTACTTTTGATCTGAGGTTCATTGTCTCCCTTCAGTTGTGGAAAATTAAGAGCTATTATCTTTTCAAATATTGGTTTCTTTCATTCTTTTTCCTCCTTTCTTATCCTGAGAGAAGCTTTGGAATGGTATTGACTGGCTTCAAATTCTGTCTGCTTATTAACTCTTTGACAACCAGAAGATAGATATATGTAAAGTTATGTAAACTTTCTGTGCATTGGTTGCATCATAGACAAAGTAGGGGAAATGCCCATCTTACCAGAGGATTAAATATCTATCAATATATAAGTACTTAGATGTAAATATATATGTATGCATATACATGTGTGTACACACCCAGACATATATATGTATATATATATAATATATTTATTGTTTCTGAAACCATGTCTCTTTACTACTGCTTTCCATTTCTATTTCTGTGTCTTTTACTATCTCTTCAGTCCTGTCCTGTTTAGAGTTTATCTTATCTTTCAGTCATTTCAATTATATCCTCTTTCATTTGCAAGATTCTAATTATTTTGTGTCTGTTGTTTCATTCCTGCTTGTTTTTGTTTCATTATTTCTTAAGTGGAAGATTTGTTCGTGCATTTTGTATTTTGCAGACTCTCATGTTTTTGGATTGGAAGATGAATTCCATCCTCTATTTCTGTGTTCACCCTGCCCTACAGAGCAGGTTTTTGTAACCTCTAATTAGCCCTAGGAACTCCCAGGCCTAAGTTAGATTGATGATTATTTCTGGGTTTTGCTCCGTAACAATAGTCTGGGATATCGCAGACACAGTCATTGAGTCAGTGAGCCATTTGGTTCATTTTCTAGCCACTAAGTAGGGTCCTTTTCCCTCTTACCACTCTCCATCCACAACTTTGGATATGATAGAGCAAAATAAGTCAGTCAACAGACTTCTTTTTAGTTTGTATATTTTAATTTTTTAAAAAATTATTTTTTTACTTTTTTTCTAGTGTTTCTCTCTTACCATGCTTGACGTCAAGAGGTAAGTCTACTTCTGGATATGTGATTAGAAATGAATATTACCCCATGGAGCTTATCTTCTTCTGGTCAACACTGTGTGATTCCAGATACAGAGCCCAACATGCCCACAGCATCATATCGAGTCTCTACTTTGTGTTTTGGTATAGTTTTGGTACAAAACAACCAAATATTTGTTTTTGACCCCAATATTTTCTTTATTTTTTCTCTTTTTGTGTATTATTTGTCATTACTATACTTTTGAAGGTGGGTGTCGGGTAGAAAGATAGCAGTAGAAATTCACATGCCATCTTGACTAGAATTCTTCTATCCTCTCCTTTTTAATGCTTATTATTTTGTGTAGTTTCCTATTTGGGGGCACTAATATTCTACTTCCATTATTTGTTAGTAATAAAATATACTGAATATAAACAGCATACTATTTGAAAAACAACTGAGAAACTGAGACCGTTTAGTCCAGAAAAAATAGGCTTGGAATAGAAGGTCCTGAAAAACAGTGTTCAGATATTTGAAAGGGTGTCAATTGCAAAGGGATTTGTTTAATTCAATTGTGTTGAAATTGAGAACTGCAGTTTGACTAAATAAGGGAAAACAATTCGTATGGTCTACACTACAGAAAGATGGAATGACAGCCTGCAGACACAGTGACTCTCTCAACCATAAAGTTTTTACTCATAGACTGGGTGGCCATTCAGTAGCTTTTACTGTGGGTTTAAATATGGAATATGTAGGTGGATTTGAGTACATGAATTGTGATTCCTTCCCACAACTGAGATTTGACTTTAATTTGTTGGAAAAAGGAACAGAAAATTCTGAAGCTATCTTTTATACGGAAGTAGCCATAAGATTGAGGTTTCTGCCTACTCTTAAGAAAAAATGGATAATATACTGGGCATTTTGTCAATTAAAGCTATTAATTTCAGTTAGCTTGGTATATAATAAGATAATTGCCTCATGCTTGCATGCATAGCTTTGCTTTTGTAGATCATGGTTCTTTACATTAAGGCTTAGTTTATTTATTCACTTAGCAAATTCCTACGTAGCACTTACTGTGTTCCAGGGACTGTTCTAAGTGCTTCACAAATATTACCTCATTTAATCTTCAGAAATTCATGTGAGGTAGGTACTAATACAGTCCCCATGTTACAGATGTAAAAACCTGGGGCATAGAGAAGTTAAGTAACATGACTGAGATTGGAGTAATAGTAATGACAGTGCAAGGATTTAGGGAGTCAGGAACCCAAGTCATTGGGCTTAATTATGACACTACTCAACCATAAAATCATTCAATGCATCACAAGTAGTATAAAGTTCCTTAGCAACTATGCGCTTTCTGTTGGTGCATACTGAAAATTTTATTTACATATTACATTTGGAAATAATTTCTTTTATATATTAATATACAGTAGTTGTATTGGCCCAGAATACTTTCTTTATATAAGATATATGACTGTGTGAACGAAAAAGGAAAATAGAAATGTCACAATAGACTATCAAGCTAAAATTTAATTATTTGTTGGCATCTTTAAATTCATTGGTAATATACTTTTCCAAATGGGTTTTGAGTGGTGAGAGAAGAAATTAATTGTTTAATGCATGTTTTCCTTTCAAAGGAGTGTTAAAGTAATCATGGGAACATATAAGTTTCATTAACAGACTCCAGGGTGATAAATCACATTATTAGGAAACCTCAGCTGGCATTAACATTCCATCCATGACTTGTCTAACAGCAGCCATATTTGTGGAACAATTTGTATGTAAATTTTGAGAAATAAATTGATGTTGAGGTTATCTAAGGAGGCTATTTTGTATGTGTGATTTATGATCAATTCTGAGCATGGTGTTTATCATATAGACACAATAAATAAATTGAAAAACCAATGCAAATCATAAAAATAGAAGAAAAGTACCCAAAGAGTTTTGTATTGACACATGTTCCCAGAAAATTGTGTGTCTATTCATATTATCTCAAATTGCTGATATGTGCATAAAGTCATGTCGCAGAATTTTTACCATGACTAATAAAGTAGGCTACAGGTTTACTCTGCTCATATGAAAGTGTTACAGGAAAGGGGTCCCAATCCAGACTCCAAGAGAGGGTTACTGGATCTCACACAAGAAATAATTCAGGGCAAGTCCATAGAATAAAGTGAAAGTAAGTTTATTAGGAAAGTAAAGGAATAAAAGAATGGCTACTCCATAGACTAAGCAGCCCTGAGGGCTGCTGGTTGTCCATTTTTATGGTTATTTCTTGATTATATGCTAAAAAAGGGGTGGATTATTCATGCCTCCCCTTTTTAGACCATATAGGGTAACTTCCTGATGTTGCCATGGTATTTGTAAACTGTCATGGCGTTGGTGGGAGTGTAGCAGTGAGGACGACCAGAGGACACTGTTGTTGCCATCTTGGTTTTGGTGGGTTTTGGCTGACTTCTGTACTGCAACCTGTTTTATCAGCAAGGTCTTTCTGACCTGTATTTTGTGCCAACCTCCTATCTCATCCTGTGATTTAGAATGCCTAACCATCTGGGAATGCAGCCCAGTAGGTCTCAGGCTCATTTTGCCCATTCCTATTCAAGATAGAGTTGCTCTGGTTCAAATGCCTCTGACAAAAGGACTTCCTAATCTTCACATTCATCCTTACCAGTTTAATTTTAAATGAAGATGTACTACAGAATAATTGAGTTGCTGCTTCTAGCTCTCTCGCTGATCTTTTCTTTAAGTCACAGAAATCTTTTAGGACCCATGGTGAACTCTACCAACAATAAAAAAAAAAATCCATTAACCACCTTCATAACAGTACAAATATTTCTGAACTTACTTATTTTTGAGTGCCTCTGGCATGTAGGATTTAGGATATATTATCCTTCAAACTACCTCTTTGGTTTCTTTCTTAATCCCACAGTGATAGTCCTTAGGAAGAAAACAATATAAGAATATTTAAAGTTAAAAATAATTTTAAAATTTTATAAGTAAAATTAAAATAAACAACACTAAAATGATTTATTTCTATTCAAAAGAACTGGGCTAGCACACTGTGTTTAGTGGTTTTTAATTATATATTCCTTTAAAGAACCTTTTTGTGACTAAAGACCACCGAAATCACCTTTATTTTGGGCCAGAAGGCTCATTAATGAATGTAGCTCCTAAAGAATCAGATAGGCCTAATCCAGTTGAGATTGTATCTGCTTCTTGGCTTGGTGGGGGTTTAATTTGCAATCTTTATAGTTCAGAGTCTGTAAAAATTAGCTGTCGATCGTAAGACATTATTTGGTTTTACAGAATGGATATTACTTCCTTGACAGTCAAGTTCATCTATTTTTTTTTTTTTCTCCTCTCTGAGTTCCACTGTAGCAAATGATTCCTTTTTGCTTAACATCTCTGTCATCTAATTGTGGTTGAGATTTCCCCCGGGATTGATTATGAATGAAGGCAGACAATTGCAGCAGATTGCCATCTTAAATAACAATAGAACCCCTGGCTCACTGATGTTCTGTACACTCCTGATAAAAGAGGAATTCTAGTGGGAAAGTGGGAGTACAGGTTTGGATGGGAAGAAAATAATCAGGGACTTTCTTATTAGGCTAACCATGGACATTAGCCTAGTACATTCAGAGATTACTAACAAACAATGCTATACCTAACACACTGTCCTGATGTCATAAGACGAATCAGCAATCTCCTTTAAAGTAGTTTAATAAAAGGGATTTTATGAAAAAGGAATAGTGAAACTGCTTTCCCATGGCAAACCTCTTGTATATTGTATTTCTTCTCATGGATGATTTGATTCAAAGAAAGGGCATTGTAAAATATTTATGAAAAGACTAGTTGCAATACTGATGACTAGCATTTTACTGAACATTTACCATACAGTAAATATTGTGCTAAGTTCTGTATATTTATTAACTGTGAAGTACGTATCAGAAAGCCTAAATTGCAAGCTGCGCTCTTCCATTTACTTGTTAATGACATCAGTATTCTCATCTCGTAAAACGGAGACAAAACCTACTCTACAGACTTCAGTGCTTCAACAAGGTTCAAACATATATTGCATGTAAAAAATAAAAAATTTTGAAAACCCCACACACAGTAAATGTTAGCACACATGTTGGGCCTCAGAAAATGATGCTCCAAAGTATGTACTTTGGCATGCCGAGTACTTTCAACCAAAGGACATTGGAAGGCCTCAGAAGCAGCCTCAGGACTAGGGTCTCTCTGACCTTCTCCTTCCTGCCTGTCGTTGGCCCCTCATTCTTTCTAGAAGCGAGTCATGATAACCAGAATGCTTCTTCCCCAAGGTGGATCATAGAAACTAGGACCTGTTTCCTGCAAAGCCAGCTATAAAATCTAGAAATATTACTTTTACCTTCCTCTGCCTTACTGTGTAGGAGCTGAGAATAAGTTCTTGGACTTACCTTGTCTGATTGTAGGTCATAAGATGCTCATTCCAGAGGTGTCCTGCTCTCTATACATGTGACGAAAGAACGCTACACAGAAAGGCCAAGAAGAATCTGAACACACAGGCCTTGTTGGGTTTTCCCACTCAATTACCATTAGGTTATATTCTTGTCCAATCACATGTCTACACAGCTGCCCATTCTTCATCGAACACAAACATAAAAATAGACAATTTTTCCGTGAATCTTTGAGGTCTTCTAAAGTCTCCATGTCATGTAAAGTTTGATTAAAGAGCTATGTTTTTATCTTGTTAACCTGTCTTTTGTTATAAAAGTGTTGGCTGTGATCCCTATGATGAGGAGGAAAAGTATTATACCCTTTCTTTTCCTACAAATGCTACCAATAAAGAGAACGATGGTTGTCATTTTTATATTCCAATTATGTCTCCAGCAATTTTTGAATAATTTCCAAAGAAAAATAAACTCCGTGTCTCAAATATTACCCTCCAAGCAATCCTCTGCAAAGCTGACAAAAAAAAAAAAAAAAAAGGAAAAAAAAATTCTGAGAGGATTTACTCATTATTTCAAACTTCCCTTCTTCCATGACATTCTATGATGGTCAGAAAGAGTTCTCTAGTCTCCAGGAGACCTGCAACCATATCTTTGTATAATAAAAGATGCTTTGTTTTGGCCAAGTTCTGAAGTATATTATTATTTATAGAAGTTTTCATGAGTGCCATTTTTGATAGAGGTTGTTGTATTCACAATTGATAATGGATAGAGGGATGGACATGATTGTTTTAGAAATTTGGCTTAGTCAAAAAACAGACACATATAAAGAAGATTCTTTATATTTCTTTGCCCAGTATTTTACACGTACACACATGCACACACATACACATTTTAAATCAAGTTTATTCACCACCTATCTCTAGCTTCCTGGAGTAATTCAACTATTACAGAAAAAAACTCTAAAAATGTTCTTTCCTTTTGGATCTGAAATATATTGATATAATTCAATTGCATCTACCCAGGCATTCGTCAGTTCAATAGCCTCTTGAATTTGTTGTTATTGTTGCTCTGAAAGTTAATGGGGTGCCGAGTGAGCAAAATGTATGTGTAGCAGCGAGGGTTTCTAGAAAGATGGATTCTACTTTTCCAAATATGTATGTAGGAGGTTTTAGTATTTGTGTTATTTTTGAGTTCTTATAGTGGTTTAGTGGAGTGATTTAAAATAAGTTCAGCCCAGAGTAGTTTCTGCAACATAAAGGATAGTTTTGTTGAAGACCAAGCTTATCCCCTGCTTCTTTTACTGCTACCCAATACAGCAGTCCTATTTCTTAAGAGTTCACATTTCCTTCTTTTACATTGTTAGAGGAAACATATTTTTGGGGTGTTCTGTCAATATACCAGTGGTGAACAAAATCTAAACTTAAATATGGGAGTAATATTTCCAGTGAAACTGCGAAGGAGTCAACAGCCAAATGAGTTGCAATTAGAATTTTATTTTCCACCATTTCCCTAAATACGTTTGCTGACAAGAATTCAAATTTTCATTGTCAGTATCTCTAGACAACCAAAAATAAACTTAGTCATGGAACTCTTTGTCTTTCAATTGGAAATGCATTTAATATGATTACATATTCATAGTCTTAGAAACTTTTCTGTTTTTATCCTCTGGTTATTTGAGAAATCATTGAGTAAGGTATTGTCAAAGAATTTATGTTGGGGGAAAGGAGAAAAATAAAATAATTTTCTGTTGTGACTTTCCATTGTGTATATTCAATCACTTAATCACTTTTTACCACTGCCACATATAAAACCTACTGTGATAAAGCTATTTGGGTTAGAAAATGGTAGTGGCATAAATTGAAGTCTTCTAAACGTTTCTCTCTATAGTTCAAGAATCAAAACGTGAACATATCCGTGACCAAGATGGCCTTAGACAGATTTCTTCCTGACTAAAGGCCCCAGGCCTCCCTTTCCTCAGAGCATCTGAGCATTTACTTTAGAAAAATTGCAGTCCTGAATTGTCTCTCTGTCCTTTTGAGATGTAAATCTTCTTCTAGCTTCTTGTCAGTTTTACAACACAGGAATATCTTTCTTGAGGACCTGGGATCCAACATTTGAAATGTATTTATTAAGAAGAAAGACAGAGCCCCATCTCCCAGTCTATGTGAGAAGGTAGGAGCCTAACTTTGATAAACATCAATTAGCAAACAGATTAGGCCACAGAAGGCCTCATCTCACTAACCAACTTCCCTGCTAACTTTCTCCAGTACTTTGCAACTGCCTCATCCCAGTGCTTAAAAATTCTCTTGCCTTTTGTTTCAGCGAAGTTGAGTTCAATCTCTTTCCCTTATTTTTATAGTCTTGAATAAAGTCTTCCTTGACTGTTTCTCTTGTCCAATGCATTTTTTTAATTTGACAATGCAATAAACACTTTTAGAATGTTTAGTGGATATTTCTCACTTGCAGCCGTACAATCTCTGAACACCTTCTATTTGGGAAAATTTCAAGGAAGACAGACAGGGTTTTACCTTCCACAGTGAAAACTGAAGAGAGGGACATATTTGTTGTTGTCTAGATAGGTCTTTGGTAGCTCTATGTGGGCTTCTGACCTAACCTCACCTTGGGCTACTCCTTGCTGGGGCTTTGAATCTGGAGTGGTTTATGTAAATAAGCAGGGACCAGTCTGGAAACCATTCTAGGAGCAGTAGCAGATGCAGTGAAAGGAAAGACTGTAACTTGTCTGGAGGCAGCAGTGTCACCAGTAATCCTGTGGCCATGGTTGTTTCCATAACTCTACTGTGGTCTTGAATGGCGACAGGACTTTGGCAGTTATTCTGGGTGTCAACTTTCCACCAATTTTTGCATTTTGACTCTTCAACTTTCCACCATTTTTTTTTCAATTTGGCATCCCTTTCAAATAGTTTTCATCCTCTTTGAATAATCCAATGTTGGTTTATTTTGTTTGTAACCAAAATCATAACTAATAGAGATGACCAAAGTATTAAATACCATAATGGCCATGGGAGATGTAGTGGACCTGTCGCTAGACTTGGGATTGGAAAGCCTTATTTCTAATTCTTGCTTTGCAGTTCTCAGTTGTATGTGACATGGATCACTAGCTGAGCTTCGCTATCTTTTTGACTTTCAGTGGCTTCTCCAAAAATAATCACACAACGCAGGATTTCATCTATCCCTAATATTCTCAGAAGGTTAATCAGTGGCATGATGACAGAAAAAGTGCTACAAAAGGTAGGAGTGGGGAAAATCATTGTGAATTGAAATATCTAAGAAAGGATTTGCAATCCCAGCTCTTCTAGTTTATACTTAGTTTTTTTTTTTTTATTAGATGCACATTCAAGGATCTTTCTGGTTACATACAGAAAATTTGAAAAATAAAAGAGAAATATTATTAATAGATGCTTTAAAATATATCAGGGAGGTAAAAGGAGAAACTACAATTTAGAGCAGTTGCCCTGGCAATGGCAGTGCAAGCTGCATCCATTGTTCCAAGTATTAATCAATCAACTTGTTATTGAAAGCTTGCCACTAGAAAGACATTATGTAATGGGTGAGACAGAAGATATGCAATACTCTCCCTGCCCTTAAAACATAAATACATGATGACAAAAGCTATGAGTAAAATTTCTCCCTATTTATCAATATATAGCTCTACCATGCATGCCCTGTGGCCCTAAAGAGAAGGAGCCTGATTCTCATCCTGCTTTTGCATATGCCTTAATACAAAGATAAAACCTAAAACGATGGCTTTAGGTTACCTGGTGTAGGGTAATAACTCAGGGCATGAGTCTGGCATTCACAGAAACCAATTCAAGTCTTTATCTCATTAATGTATTAGGTTTTGGCTCTGATTAAGCCACTTAACTTCATGAAACTTGTTTCCTCCCTACCTATAAGAAATGCTAATAATTCTTAATGCCCATTATTGTCATATATATCAAATGAAATAATGCATATAATGCATTTAGCAAAGTGTTTGGTGTTCAATGACTGTTCCTTGAATGGTTCATAATTATTATTTTACATTATATATACATTTGAAAATCATTTCTATGACTCATTAGGTAGCATAAGCTGGGAGTGTCATAAAGCTAGAAATAAGCACCCAAAGGCCTGTGGGAAAATTGGAAGGCAGCAAATCCTGCTTAAAAGTCGACAGATACAGATTGTGTGAGGAGGCAGGTGGCAAGAGGTAGTGAAGGATAAGAGGAAAATTTCTGATTCTGAAATTCACATGTTTTTTAGAATTCCTCCCCCCAACCCTAAGTATGAGTTCAAGGAAAGAGAAAATTTACAACTAAGTCTACACACACCGTTACCTAGGAAACCAAGCCATGTAGCATATGCAACAAACACCAGTAAAAATAAGCCTGAAGTATGTTTCCTAAACCTGGAAGAAGAGCTACAGGGTTTAGACTCATGACGTCTCTCTTATGTACTTCAAAGTAAAACAAAAATGTGCCATCTGACCTTGGCCTTAAGAATAATTATAGATGGCTACAAAGTTGTGAAACTTGTTGATGTCACCTTAATACAAAAAAATCCAAGAAATTTCAAAATCATCTCTTTTCTTAGGTAAGTAAAACTGAGAACTGGAAAGCTGTAGGAAGATTAGCCAAGGTCCCCTGGTCCCATGCTCTTGCTCTGTCTTCTCTGTACAGCTATTTCTTCTCTCCGTAGACTGGCTTTTTCCATTTTTCCACATATGAAGCAGTTCCTCTCCACCTTCACTTCTCAGGTTTGCATCCACCTAAGTCCAAACAAACAGTCCTGACTGAACTACAATCTTTCTCTTTCTCACTTCTAAATTCCTGGGAAGAAATTTCCAGGTAGTCTAGGGCAGTTGCCTCCCCTTTTTCATCTATGGCCAGGGAGCAGGACCCTGTTGGATAGCCCTGGTAGTAGTCTATTTTATTTTCCTGGAGTATAGGAATAGTGGGCATTTGAGTGAACGTTATCAGAAGAAAGAGTATTATTAGGAGAGGGCAGGAACCTCAAATGATTCAGACTTCTTGTAATTTGAGTAGAATGGTTGTGCTTTTAATCATGTCAGACTATCAGGAATAATTTAATAAATGGTCAAATGCCAATACTTTTTGACATGCAATAATTTTAAATTTAGTTGGGAAGATTATGGTTGTAAATCATGGGTCTTCACAATTGAAACAAAAATAAGCATATAAGAGAAAAATGATTCTCAAAACAAACTTATCAGAAGATAATAAAGGCCTTCACTATCCGTTGCCTACATTATGCTTACAATCAGTATGTTAGCTTAAACCTTCTGCTGATTCACAGCACCCTAAAATAGAAAATGAGATATTTAATGTAATTTTGTCCCTATTTTAGGGCTTTTAGCCAGGCATAGTTGAATGATGATAACTCACTCAAAAAATTTGGTGGAATTTCTCCCTGGGAGATGAATATAAAGACAAATTCCCTCAAGACTATGATGATCAATTAAAAGTGGAAGGAAATTGGGATAAATTTCATCATGTATTCATTTTTCGTTAGGCTACAAAACCATAAGAGAAAGTAAAAACTTGATTTTTCAACAGAACTGTTTCCTTTCTAAAAAAGTAATTTTTATTCAGGAAGGCTTTGTCATGATCAGTTCAGCTAAAATGCCAGTATTATACATGTTAACTACAACCCATACAAAGTTTGGCAAACATTTGCATTACATGTGTTGTATTTAGTTAGGACAGCAATTAAAATAGGAAGTAAATAAACTGTATATACATATCTCTCTGTGCATAAATGTAAGAGGATTTATTACCCATTCTGGGAAGAGGGTTGCAGGAGACATTAATATAAAAAATTAGAAAAGCATTGAAGATTATTTCAAAGAACATTTATGTTTCCTTGAAATGATTTCTTAATGGGATTTTCAGAACTCTCTGATGCTGAAGATGATCTAAGGCCCAAGATAGAAATATAATCACAGTGCTACACGCATAGGCATTTGCTTACAAAGCGGGAAGTGGAATGTCTATTCAGCACTGTCCCTAGTAGGAGAATAATAAGATTTCTGTGAAAGGCCCATTCAAATTTCAGCCACCACGCACAGTTTCTTTTCATCACTTATTGATTGGTATTGTAAGATCGTCATTTCTTTATAATGTGTGAAGGACTAGAGAATGAGAATTGTAGTTAGTATCATTTCCACTTACGCTTACCAAGTGGATTTAATGGACATTAAAGATTGAACACACTATAATAACATATTTCCTTATTGTTTAATCATTAATAATACTTGACAGAACTTTGTACATGTTGTAGTGTCAAAATTAAATTTTAATGATAGGAACATTCTATAAAGATCCAATAGTATCTTAAATAATACTTAACTAAGCACAGGAGAGCAGTACTTACAAAAGGAAATACTAAATGTTATGCTATACTGGATTCACATCATGTTTTTAATCTTCTTGATCTTTGTTAACTACACAATTCTAATTTAGAATAAATGAGCAGATAGTTCATTTTGGCAAGAAGGCAATAGCAGGAGCTATAAAAGGTTTCTGAAATTCCCAGGCAATAATTATTTTACTATACTTGTATCTGCAGAAGGGATTTGCACTAAGTTCTAATTGGAACTTGAACCTCCACTTACCTTAAGCTTTGAGGTGCATGATGAAATTTTTTTGAGAAATTGCATAAACCAATAATTTTGTATTAGTGCACATTTGTAAATAGTGTAAACTTAGTGTTTTATAAGAATAACGGAAGTGGCTGGAAAATAGGAGTTTGCCAGTAATTAATAAAAAATTGTTGGGCCGGGGGCGGTGGCTCACGCCTGTAATCCCAGCACTTTGGGAGGCCGAGGCGGGCAGATCATGAGGTCAGGAGATCGAGACCATCCTGGTTAACCCGGTGAAACCCCGTCACCACTAGAAATACAAAAAATTAGCCGGGCGTAGTGGTGGGCTCCTGTTGTCCCAGCTACTCGGGAGGCTGAGGCAGGAGAATGGCGTGAACCCGGGAGGCAGAGCTTGCAGTAAGCCGAGATCGCGCCACTGCACTCCAGCCTGGGCGACAGAGGGAGACTCTGTCTCAAAAAAAAAAAAAAAAAGAAAAAAAAAAGTTAAAACATACTTTATTTGAAAGAGGATTCAAGCCAAATCAAGTAATACAGATATGGATAATTTATTTTGAAAAATTCCGCTGACGGTAATCCAGTACTGTGCATTACGTTTCACTGAATAGTTTCCTATCCACTGAAGGTCAGGACTGGGCTATACCAGTGGAGTATCTGGGTGTTTATTTGGTGAGCTTCAAGCAGCACTAATACCTTTCAACATTCAGCTGTAGCATTTATTGCTTAGCATTTTCTAACATAAAAAGTGAAACCATGTTGACATAAAAATGTAAGCATACTTCATAGACAACACAAAATTAAAAATTTGAAATAAATTGTATTTTAGTTGACATCAGTGTATTCATGTAAGTACACAGTGAATATATTATGGGAGATTTTAATAACCTTTAGAAGACTGATCTTTCTATACAATGGCCAGGCACTATGGAATCTTTGACTGCCGTACTGATTAGGATTTAGTCAACTCAGGATCCTGCAGGAGTTCTCAACTTGGAGTGCATGAAATCACAGTTCTGTTGAAAGAAGTTAAGGAGTTCATGAACTTGCGGAGTAAAGTTTTTACATCATTGTTTTCTATATATTGCTCATTCACTGTGTAAACGCTGTGTATCAAGTATATAGGAAAAAATAAAGTTATGATGATTGTGGGGTTTACCTCATAGGACTTGGGGATGCCTATGCAAATATTTAAATCGCTTATCACAATGTTTTTCACATAATGAAAATTTTACAAGTGGAAGCTGTGTTTATTATTTATAGTAATGGTAAGCCTATGGCCGGGTGCGGTGGCTCACGCTTGTAATCCCAGCACTTTGGGAGGCCGAGACAGGCGGATCACGAGGTCAGGAGATCGAGACCACGGTGAAACCCCGTCTCTACTAAAAATACAAAAAAATTAGCCGGGCTTGGTGGCGGGCACCTGTAGTCCCAGCTACTCGGAGAGGCTGAGGCAGGAGAATGGCGTGAACCCGGGAGGCGGAGCTTGCAGTGAGCCGAGATCGCACCACTGCACTCCAGCCTGGGTGACAGAGAAAGACTCCGTCTCAAAAAAAAAAAAAAAAAAAAAAAAAAAAAGTAATGGTAAGCCTAAATTGGAAACGTTTTTGCAATTGACACAGTCAAAACATGTTCCGAGTACTCCAATAAGCACCAGTTCTCTAACAGGAATTAAAGGATGAAAATACCAATCCGTGCATTAAGAAGGGAAACAATATCAAGAGTACAGGGCTGGGTGCAGTGGCACACACCTGTAATGCCAGCACTTTGGGAGAATGAGCTGGAAGGATAGCTTGAGGCCAGGAGTTTGAGACTAGTGTGGACAACACAGAGCGATTCTGTCACCACAAAAAATACAAAAATAACATTAGCTGGGCGTGGTGGCATGCACCTGTGGTCCCAAGCTGCTTCTCTTAAAGAAGAAGAAAAAAGAAAAGAAAAGCATATTTACCTTACAGTTCAGGGAAGAGGACCACTACCTTCTTTTGGAAATGATTACCATCATCACTGAGATAATTTAATCTGTGTCATACCATGGCTTCTTCCACTTGCTCAGACAGTCACATCCGTGGATGGAAGATCATTCCTAGAGAAAGTTAAGGCTACAGTTGTGTTAGGATTCACCTGTGATGCTGTGGAAACATAGACTATAAATTAAGCTATAGCCATAGTTACAGAAAATTTTATAGACCACTTTTTGTCTTTTATCTGAACAAGTGGTTATTGCCAACCAATCAACTGGCTTAGATTAAAACCAGATTTTAGCTGGCATATTATCAGAGACATTACCACATAAACTTGAAATATATAAATACGAAGAATATCAAATCTTAGTCTTAGACTGTCTTGATCTTTCCCCTTTCTTACTCCCAGGGGAAAAATATCAGGACTTCCTGTCTTTTTGGGTACTTGCAATAAAACCAAGAATACATTTTTAAGTAATTGTGGCTTTATTTTTGATATTTAACAAATATAAATTAGAGTAAGTTAATATTTCATTATCTGGCAGCACAATTTGTCTCTGTTTCTCTTTCTTTCTCTTTTACTTCTGTCTGAAAAACTATCCATTTAAGTTTTGAAACATTTAAAAGGCTTATTGATGAATTTTCTGATTACCCAGATCTGGAACTGCAGTTGGGATAGGAGTGATTGGTTATATAAAAGAAGTCTCATTCTAAACACAGGGATTACAAATAGGGGAGAAATTGTTTTTTAAAATAAATAAATAAATAAACCAGTGGTAAGGCCAAAATAATGGAAAATGAAAAATAATTAAGCTAATCAATAGATGTCCACTACTTAATTTATGTGACTAGTTGTTTAATTTAAATGTTAAAATACATTGTTGATTCCAATGAAAAGATACAATAACCTTTAATACATTTGCTAAAATATTGAAATTAAGAAGCTAATGAAGTAACTAATTGTTTGAGCTTTAGGCTGTGGCCACATAAGGAAATTATAAGGAGATCATTCCTTCTTCCTAATTCTCAACGTCAAATTCCTAAATGGGCCATGTTCCTTGTGTCCCTTGTGGGAGGAGTGAGAGAGTAGTGATGATTTATTTCTGGTTCATATTTAGAATACTGATCTCCTGAATGGCGGTCTCCTCCTGGACTTTCTATTTTGGCTATATCTTGAATTTTGTCTGTTGCCTTCTGTTGCTTTCAGGTTATTTAACCTGATTCAGCAAATGCTTTCAATAGTAAATATGCTTTTATGTCCTGCTTATCTATGTGGGTTTGTATTTTTTGTTTAGTTATAGCCTCAGTATGCCTTACTTTCTTAGTTCATTGGTACATTTGAAATGAAAATTATTTAAAATATTTTCCCCAGGAATTTCAGTTGTTTTCAAAGAAAGAGAGTCGGCTGGGCGGGTGGCTGATACCTGTAATCCCAGCACTTTGGGAGGCCGAGGCAGGCAGAACACCTGACATCAGGAGTTCAAGACCAGCCTGACCAATATGATGAAACCCCGTCTCTACTAAAAATACAAAAATTAGCCTGGTATGGTGGCATGCCCCTGTAATCCCAGCTACTTGGGAGGCTGAGACAGGAGAAGCACTTGAACCTCGGAGGTGGAGGTTGCAGTAAGCCGAGATCATGCTGTTGCACTCCAGCCTGGGCAACAAGAGCGAAACTCCGACTTAAAAAAAAAAAAAAGAAAGAAAGAAAGAGAGTCTACCTTTGTACGTAGTTCATCATATTACTAGAAAGTGAAGTCTGGAAGTCAATTTTTACCTTTGGTTTGTTGACCATGGCAACAATTCTTTTTTTTTTGCACGTTTCTTATGTTTTAGAAAAATTGTCATTGACTGTTATAGAAAGAGTTACGTAGACACTTAGAGATTGAAGGAAGAGAGATAATTTAGGTAATAAATTCAACTGTCTAAGTAAGAGCTATTGAGAGTATAAACTAAACCTGGATTAGATGAAATGTAGGAGAGGGAACAAATACTAGAGAACCACACTTTCGAGTACAGAGATACAGGTGCATCAGCCCCAAGAAACTAATCACTTTATCTTGAATCCACATTTCTGGAAAATATCACGAGTAGTTAGGCTATACTAAATTTAGCAGGAGGGCTTTTTGGAAGTAAATTATGTGTTGAATTGAATCATGATAAGTGTGAGCTGTTTCAAAGGTCCTTTCTTACTACAGTGGCATAGACTATTTTGTTCAATTACAGAATCAGAATTAACCTTACCAGGTGTCTTAGCAGATACAAAGCCTTGGATCTCAGCTAGTGGCAAAACTGTGGAGCCTGGATGCCGATGGAATTACTCACTAGCGCCACCAAGATAAGAAAGTGTGTAATTTACCAAGTAAATATTGATTAGAGGTGTTTTTTAAAAATAACAATTTTTTGAAGACATTTAAAGATGCTCCTCAAAGCGAAGTTTACCAGCTATCAGATGAAGGTCTATCTTACAATTGTGTCCATCAAAATGGGAAATAACGAGAAAAAAAATCTAGTTAATATCTGTTCCAAAATTTATTCCCTGGGAAAGACTTCCTAGCGGCTCTAGGATTTATTAATCTAACCACGTTTAATTCTTCTACAGATTTATTTCTGCACTACACAGTTAGTGCATTCTTCTAAAATCAGTTGTTTTCTCGCTACAAACATTACAAATTGATCTCTTCGGAGAGGCAGAGTAATGGGAAGAGTGGTGACTTTGGAGACATTCAGACTGTGACACATTTGCTGGGTTTGAATCCAGCTCCATCAAGTACTAGTGGGAAGACATTTCTCAAATGTCTCATTTCCTCTGGGCCTCAATACCTAATATATTAGGGAAAAATATTCTTACTTTGGGGGATTTTAAAAATTTGAGATAATGTAAATCAACAAGTACAGTGGCTGACGTGGTGAGTCTTGTAGGATGGCACTATGTCTGAAAATAAAATAATGGAAGTTATACAATTTCCTGAAGTAACAGTTTTTTAAATCTATTATTTGAGAGAATTAAACAATTGGATTTAAAGCCTAATTTACTTCAAAGTCTGTTTCTATGATGCTCCTGAATCCAATTCATATATACAATAATGCTAGATGTAAATAAATGACTGAATAAAAACATATTGACTATTAGTTGTTAAAATACAAACAGCTGAATTTAACTTTTTTAAATTAAATTTTGAACTTTGGTATTTTAAGTTCCTTTTCTTTATGTGTACTGTGGATTTTTAAAGTTCTGCGTACAAACTGACTTTTCATAAAATTATTCCATTTAAATACTTCTATGTATATGTGTAAACAAAAAATTCTGCTGTGGATAAGGAAAATCTTTTCTATTTTAAAAATTTTATCACATTGCTATGACAACCTAAATTTTAAAATTACAAAATATAGGATGGAGAGTGTTTTTCTTCCATCTTTATTACCCATAAAGAGAGCTATTGGAGCTTATAAGATAAAAGGAAAGGGAAGGAGAAAAAGAGACAGCGAAGAAGAGGAGGAAAAGCTTATTCAGGCAGTGCTAAGTGTGCGAATGTATATCATAATGACACGGTATAGAATGACGCACAGATTGAAGAGATCCTGGAATATGTAGAAGGAAGTAGCAGAAGAAGCAGAAAATGTCACTATTTGCACTGGTCTGTGGAGAAATAAGAAGGAAAAGTTTTATGTTGAACAGGAAGATAATGTTTTTCCCAAAGCCATGAACAAACAGTTATTGAATTCCTACTTTTTGCACTATGCTAGGTAGGCATTGCATGTTGCACAATTGGATAAAAGTCCTTGATCTTAAGAAGCTCAAATTTAAGATGTATGGGAAGGAGAGAACTAAGGAGTAATGGAGACGGAAAAGAGAAAGGGAAAAGTGGAGGAAAAAAGGAATAAGTGAATCAAGGGAAGAAGTAAAGATCATAAAATTAAGGGAGGATGTGCAGGAGAAACATGTGTTTTCCATGGAGTAACATTCAATGCAGGTCTAGAGGAAGCGATGAGGTAGTATTAATGTAAATATATTGAGGAAAATCTTCTCAATTATTAATTAAATAGGTTTTTTTTTTCTGCCTCTTTCCCAGTAAACTACTCTTCTATATAGAAAAAACAAAAATCCAATGAAATAAGACAGTCTTCTTTATTCCAAAGGGAACTAAGTCAGGCTTTGTCTCTCTTCATTTGCAGGTTTTACTTGGTAGAGTTTACTATGTCATGCTAACATTCATAATAAAATGTGATAATGCTACTAGACAAGTATTATGTACATAAAACAAGCCTATTTTAATAGGTTAATAACTGTAATACAGTAGTTGAAATCATAGGCCAGAATTTATGTTTCTATGGTAAGAGAACTCATCATAAATAGCATTAGTTCTGCCAATTTTCTGCATAATTTTCTATCTTATATTTTAAATAATCCAGTAATATTTTCTGGTGGAGAAACAAAATGAATACCTTAACAGTAGAGATCTTTGATCCGTGGAAACTGTATGGTATAATGAGAAGTATGAAGTCCTTGAAATCTAAGTCAAATCCTGACATGACTCCATTCAGCTGAAGTCGTGTGTGATCTTGGGAATGTTACTTCACATCTCTGAGAGTCATTTCTCTACTTGTTAAAAGTAAATGATAATATCTGCCTCATAAGACCCTTGTAAGGATTCTAAATTATGCAATTTGCAAAAATCCCTAGCATATGATAAGCTTTCAATATGTGTTACACATTTTACAGTTACTCTTTGTCTCCATCCAAGCCTATTAATCATTAAATTTCTAATCCATTTCTTCATTTGAATAAGAAAAGAATGTAAAGCAGATTGTTCCCCTGCAATTTAAAATATATCACTGACATCACTTGGTGCTCACAACAAAATGACAGTTCTTCACCCTGCCTAATGACCTATGTCATCTGATATCCACTTACTTTACCAAACCTGATATCTACTACTGTCCTATGCACTGTCTTACAGCCTTTCCGGGTGTCTTTCTGCATTTCAAATTTATCAAGTTCCTTTTCTCCTAAGGGCTTGTGCCCTTGTTTCTCCCTTCCTCTAAAATGCTCTTCCTTTAGTCCTTTCCATGGCTGGATAGTTCACAAAATGTAGATCTCAACTCAAATTTCATATCCTTAGTGATGCCTTTTTTTGCCTGTGCAAACACAATGACTTCCTAGTTTGTTCTGACCCACTGACTTGTTTGTTACATTCATGGTACTCATCATAATCTATAATCATGTACTTTTTTACTGGTTGGTATTCTGCTGTCGTTACTCATTAATAATATATTAAAAGGTGAAAGACAAAAGGCAGGCCTGTGCCAACAGCTATAAAATTTCTCAAACTAAGGGATCCACAGCACACTTCAGATTTTTCTAACCCCAGAATGGGGGGTCAAGAAAAATTATACTCCTTTGTTTTACACTAAAAGTGTAAAAGGTGAATGAGCCAAAAGGAAGGAAAAAGATTTCCCAAGCAGGAGAAGCATTTGCAAAAACTTTCTATGGAGGCAAGAGAGATGAGAGAGACTATGATGAATACAAGAAATTACAGAATTTAGCTTAGATGAAGAATGTTAGTGGAGAGGGGACATAGTATGAGTTGATATTGGAGAATAAGCTGAGGGAAATGAGAGTCATGGGGTTACCTGTGAGCATTGAATAATAGATGTTAAAATAACTTCAGATAAGATAAAAATGATTTAAGTGTAAGGCATTCATTCATTTTAGAAGCAAAGAGAAGCAAACAGAGGTGCAAATAACATTGGCTCCAGCAAAGTCCACTGAGATTATGGGTTTGACTCTGCTGGAAAGAAGTGATTTCGAGTAAGTCACTTAAGGATTGCAGACACATGTATAAGGAATAAGCAACTGAATAGGTGATTTTTAAAGTTTATATTCCGTTTTAAAACTCTGGACATATGCAATACAGTCTAGCACTTGCCCATCATTCTTTCTTGCAAAAACTTTCAAATAAATGATAATGAATATTTTGTCTTTTGTCTAATCTTAACCATCCTTGCAGATTTTCACTTCCTTTATCTCATTAATGTTTATCAACTGGTTACTCCTTTTATTATAAAATAGCACCTTCTTCTGTATGGCTTGTATGAAGACAATGATAAAATTTCTATGCCTAGTATATAACCTCATATTTGTTTTATGATTCTTTATATTAATATTTGAACCTGCCCTAAGTTCTAAACTCATATAGTAGTCTAGAAGCCCTGTCCATATGTATAACATTTAGATTTCTGTTTCAAAAATATAAATGCGTGTTTACTAAAGTGAAAAGAAACTGGTGAACAAAGTAGAGCAGAAATTGTGATTGAGGTCACATCAACAATTTCAACAAATCAACAAAGGCATTACAGGGAATGAACTTAGTTCCTTCCTAATAGCATTTCGGCTGGTTTCCATATTGCTCTTTTTTTCTGTTATTATGTGGTTAATGCAATCTAATTCAGTAATGTCTTCTGAATGATTAAGCCATTTATGATTGAACCTGATGAAGGAAATGAGAAAAGCCTCTTAAACATCTAAATAGGATAATTTGTATTAACTGCTGTAAATCACAATCAGAATGCTATTGAAGTCAACATTTTACTCAAGTACAAATATTTCTAGAATTGAGACATGTTATCAATATTTGTAATGAAACTTAGAAAAGGAATTAGGACCGTTGACATTATAACTATTTTTATAGTTGCAGAGTTTTCTCTCGAATATTTTGTGGCGCTATTAGTGCTCCCTCTTCACGAACAGCAAGTGAAAACATTAGGCTAAGCATTGAATTGTTCATGCCAGTGGCCTTCCATACATCAAGGGGAGAAAAATAGACATTATAGAGAGATAGGATATGATATACAATGTTTTGCAGAATAATTCATGGTGTGAAGTGTGTAGTAAGGTACATCAATCTGCAAACTAGTTTGAATTTATCTTTTTTTAATTTACCACTTTTTAAAAATATATTTGTCATCATTTTTAATGTTAGTGAACACTTTCCCCCATATACATTTAACGAATATTAATATATTTGAATAATAAACAAGAATTAATTATTCCAGAAGGTTCACTTCTGTTAAAATAATACCTGAATGTGCTTTCACAACTCTCACACTTTTAAATAATTTGTACATGGTCAAAGATGAGCACTGTACTGATTTTTTAAAAATTTACAACGAGAATCTGTGTCCTAAGCTATACAAACGGGGACATGACTCCAAGCTTTGGTTCCAGGCTCAGTTGATGCCAGGCAAGATTAATGCATATCTGCCACTGCACTTTGATGAGTAGAATACTCATCATTGTGGGTTGTACAATAACAAGGCTGCGTTGTATTGTGATAAGGTTATATTATAGAATGTTTGGGGCTTTTTATTTAGATGCTTTACATGCTTTTTTTTTTTTTTTTTTTTTTTTTTTTTTTTTTTTTTTTTGTGAGACAGAGTCTCACTCTGTTGCCCAGACTGGAGTGCAGTGGCACGATCTTGTCTCACTGCAAGCTCTGCCTCCCGGGTTTAAGCAATTCTCCTGCCTCAGTCTCCCAAGTAGCTGGGATTACAGGCGCATGCCACCATGCCTGGATAATTTTTGTATTTTTAGTAGAGACTGGGTTTCACCATGCTGGCCATGCTGGTCTCAAACTCCTGACCTTGTGATTCTCCTGCCTCAGCCTCCCACAGTGCTGGGATTACAAGCATGCGTCACCGTGCCTGGCCTTAGAAGCTTCTTACCTAAATATGTATTATCTACAAATATTAATATAAATATCATTTTTAAAGTTTATTTGTGCAATGAATTACTTTAAAAGAGGATATTTTAGCGAGGTAAATAAAACAATTTTCCTTGAACAAGATTTAAAAAATAATATGAGGGGGTAAGGTCAATTAAGATTCGTATAAAGTGACACTACCAAGACCTGTTAATTCTTCAATGAGTGCTGATAGAACATAATCTGTATAAAATGAAAGAACACAATAAATCCCATATTTCTGCAGTCTCTCAAAGCAAGCATGTATGCTCTGTAGATTTTATGCAGTTCTGCCCTTAGACCTATGCAAGCAGGACTTCTGTCTTGGATCCTGTGCCTCTGGGGGCTTCATGTTTCAGAATACCTTCTTTGAAGTATTCTAAATTCCTTCCCCTTCAGTGTCTGGGTTAGGGCCAGGCTAGTGGTACTTTCTGGATAGGGTACCTCGTATTTGGACTAGGAGCCACATGGGCCCTGGGGAGCTCTTCAACCCTTTGTCCCGTGTGTAAAGTTGGCCAGCTACCCCTGGGAGCTTTGGGACACATTCATGCCTCTGGGGCTGTCCAAAGACCTTGCAGTCAGGTCTCAATTGTAGTACAGTACTGTGTCCGGAATTGGTGGGTTCTTGGTCTCACTGACTTCAAGAATGAAGCCGCAGACCCTCGCGGTGAGGGTTACAGCTCTTAAGGTGGCGCGTCTGGAGTTTGTTCCTTCTGATGTTCGGATGTGTTCGGAATTTCTTCCTCCTGGTGGGCTTGTGGTCTTGCTGGCTTCAGGAGTGAAGCTGCAGACCTTCGCGGTGAGTGTTACAGCTCATAAAAGCAGTGTGGACCCAAAGAGTGAGCAGGAGCAAGATTTATTGCAAAGAGCGAAAGAACAAAGCTTCCACAGCGTGGAAGGGGACGCGAGCGGGTTGCCACTGCTGGCTGGAGCAGATTGCTTTTATTCTCTTATCTGGCCCAACCCACGTCCTGCTGATTGGTAGAGCCCAGTGGTCTGTTTTGACAGGGTGCTGATTGGTGCCTTTACAATCCCTGAGCTAGACATAAAGGTTCTCCACCTCCCCATCAGATCAGTTAGATACAGAGTATGGACACAAAGGTTCTCCAAGGCCCCACCAGAGCAGCTAGATACAGAGTGTCAATTGGTGCACTCACAAACCCTGAGCTAGACACAGGGTGCTGATTGGTGTGCTTACAATCCCCGAGCTAGACATAAAGGTTCTCCACGTCTTCACCAGACTCAGGAGCCCAGCTGGCTTCACCCAGTGGATCCCGCACGGGGGCTGCAGGTGGAGCTGCCTGCCAGTCCTGAGCCATGCCTTCAAACTCCTCAGCGCTTGAGTGATCGATGGGACTGGGCGCCGTGGAGCAGGGGATGGCGCTCGTCGGGGAGGCTGGGGCTGCACAGGAGCCCACGGAGGCGGGGGAAGGCTCAGGCATGGCAGGCTGCAGTCCCGAGGCCTGCCCCGCGGGAAGGCAGCTAAGGCCCAGCGAGAAATCAAGTGCAGCCTTGGTGGCCTGGCACTGCGGGGGGACCCATTGCACCCTCCACAGCCGCTGGCCCGGGTGCTAAGTCCCTCAATGCCCGGGGCCGGCAGGGCCGGCCAGCCGCTCCGAGTGCAGGGCCCGCCAAGCCCACGCCCACCCGGAACTCCAGCTGGCCCACAAGCGCCGCATGCAGCCCCGGTTCCCGCTCGCGCCTCTCCCTCCACACCTCCCTGCAAGCTGAGGGAGCCGGCTCCTGCCTTGGCCAGCCCAGAAAGGGGCTCCCACAGTGCAGCAGCGGGCTGAAAAGCTCCTCAAGTGCCACCAAAGTGGTAGCCCAGGCAGAGGAGGAGAGCGAGGGCTGTGAGGACTGCCAGCAGGCTGTCACCTCTCAGGACGACTTTGACAGGACCATGTTAAGACTGAGTCACCAGTATGGTTCTGACAAGGTTATCTTATGTGGCTCAAACTATATATGTAGATAGGAACACCACAAAAAGTTCTCCTCCAGGGTCTTGAATACTCTAGGGGCAACCCTGATTACATGCCATTGAAGCTTAACTTTCCTGTCAATAAAAATTGTACAATCTTCAATGTGATTTATGCTACACATTCGAACAATAGATCTGTAATACCTGACAAGGTACAATGTCATTTTGAAGCAAACACAGTGAACATAAAAATAAATCTCTTGGTTTCTTTCATCAAAAATAAAACAAGCTAATGTTTTGAAACATTATGCCAATAAATTTCGAAGCCAACAATGAAAATGTTATTTCAACACTACTCAGGGAAGTTACTACATCACGTATCAGGAAGAAGCATACACGATTAGGAAAAAATAAATACTGAAGTCTGTCCTAATGATGGAGTGGTGTTCTTGTGAACTTTTGTTACAAAACAAGCCAGTCCGAAACCCAGTGGTTTACAGCAACAGCCATAAGTTATTTTGCTCACGTATCTTCAATTTGAGTAAAGTTCATAAGGAATGGCTTTCATTGTTCCACATGGCATCAGCTGAAGCATTTCAAATAGGGCTGAAGGATCCAATTCCAGGATGGTTCACTTACCCAGTTAGCAAAATTGATATTGTGTGTTGGCTGAAAGCTCAGTCAAGGGTGTCAGCAGGCCTCAAATCCTCTCTGTCAGGGAGTTTTGCTAATTGGACTTACTCATAGCATGGCAGCTGGGTTTCAAGAGTGACTTTTCCAAATGATGAGAAATAAAAACAGTCAGTATCTTCATTTCTGGGACAAGAAATTGGCTCAGTATCATTTATGGGATATTCTGTTGGTCAAGGGAGTTGCCAAGCTCCTACTTGTGATTCAAGAGGAGAGGGCAGGTACCCCATTTTTCAATAGGAGCAATGTCAGAGTATCTGTGACTAGCTTTAATTTACTACAAGACAAGCAATTAATCATAAAAATACAGTTAGAATCATTGTCTGATTTCAAAGAAATTGTCTAGAATCCAAAGGAAAATGTTCCATTCTAAATGATGTAGTGTGAATAAAAGAAGTTTAAAAATGCTTTTGCTGTTAAGGGCCAATGAAGACACCCAACCAGAAAATGCTACTGAGTTATGGAAATAAGTAAGGTAAGTAAGGAAACTATTGTTTCATGCCATTGCTGAGCTATTTGGATAACTTCACCTGGGGCTACACTGTGTCTGAAACTTACAAGTATGTGAACAGCTACATTTCCCACATTGTTTAATTTCAGTGAGCTTTACTGTTAGTTGCAACTAAGGTTATACTACCTAGTACTGCCTTTTAAAATGTATAGAGCCAGGCTGGATGTGGTGGCTCATGCCTGTAATCCCAGCACTTTGGGAGGCTGAGGTGGGTGGGTCACCTGAGGTCAGGAGTTCCGGATCAGCCTGGCCAACACGGTGAAACCCCGTCTCTACTAAAAATACAAAAATTAGCCGAGCGTGGTGGCAGGTGCCTGTAATCCCAGCTACCTGGGAGGCTGAGGTAGGAGAATCACTGGAACCCGGGAGGCAGAGGTTGCAGTGAGCTGAGATCTTGCCATTGCACTCCAGCCTGGGAAACAAGAGCAAAACTCCGTCTCAAAAAAAAAAAATAATAATAAATAAAATAAAATAAAATGTATAAAACCAGAGGGCCAAGAAGTGAAAGTGACTCTTCAAACATTAAACAGCGATGTGATGTGGCAGCAGAATTAGTATTTAATCTGGTGCTCCTTCCGCCACACTGTTGTGCTTTTCCGATTTCCACATTTCACACCTGGTATTTTCATCCTGTGCTACATTTCTGCTTATATATTGAAGAAGTTGCTTGAAATATTTGCTTGAATAAGGCAGGTATAAAAATAAATAAGTTAAACAAATTGCCACAACAAATTCTTTAGAAGTTAACACTATTACTTGAAGATCCATTCTTATTTATGGCCTTTGTAAAGACAAATCATACAAAGATATCTGTGTCAAATACCAATTGTTGAATCAGTTGAAGGTCTGCAAAAAGTCAGTAGTGCAGTGTTGCAATGAATAGTTTAGCGTTTTCCCTTTAAAATGTTGTCTGAGAATTGTTTTCAGATTTGAAAGTCCTGCCTAAAGCCTTTTGAAACACATTCTTCTGAATGTATTATTTTTCTGTTCATCATTAATTGTCTTTTGGAAAATGATGTAAATGAGTTTTACCACAGGGAAGATGGGGGCTCACTTACAATTCCTTCCAATGCTAATGGCAGATTTTTGAGAAAACAGTAATGCTTCATAAGAGGGCTTTAAGTATCTAGAAAGAAATCGTGAAAATTCTTGAGTACTGAATTAATAAACCCAAATGCTAATATTATTACTAAGAAAATGAATAATGATAATCCACACATTCATTCATTCATTCATTCATTCAACTAGTGTTATTGAGACCCTTGAGTTATAAGAGAGACCAAATCATGTGAAGAATAATGTACTAAGAGATTGAGGTGGGAAAGATCTTAGTATATTCCAGTATATTGGTTAACAATAATAGCTAGCATTAATACCTTATTTATTATGTTCTTGAAACATAATTCTATTTGCAAGCATTTAATTCTTACCATCATCTTATCATTTAGTTTCTATGCCTATATTCTTTTTGGAGATGAAGAAACTGAAATGTTGTCCACTTCTATATGTGTTTATGGTGAGATAAGTGCTTTATGGTGGTTAAATATATCACAAGGTAGCAAATCAAGAAGGCAGCAAAAAGAATATCAAAGTTTTGCTGTCTGAGGTAAATAAAAATTTTTACAATAATTATCTCTGATGGTAAGCCTATGGATAATATTTATTTGCTTTATAACTTCATGTATTTTCCAAATTTGTTTTTTAAATTCATTTCTTACATCTGTGTGATTTTTATAATAAAAATAGTATTTAAACAGTTAAAATAAGCACACAAAACAAATGTAAAAACCTAAAACTTGTCTAGATATCCTTGGTATTCTGCCTACATGAGTCTAGCTTTGAGTACTGCTGAGAAGGAAGACGATCAAGCCACAGGGTCAACTTACACCAATACTCAATGAGTCTTGAAAGGCTCAGCTTGGATAAGCCCCAAAATATTCAGCTGTGCAATTGAAACTTAACCTGTAGCATCTAACCCTCTGAGGTTTATATTGTAACACTGAAGATAAAATATGGCTGAATTGAGTAGATAAAAGCCAGAAGTACAGTTAAACTCATTTTTTCTTATAGAATTTTGAATTTATTTGTGCCATTATTACTAAAGGCATTTTAATAATATAAATTAAAATATGAATTAAGTTATAAGCTGGAAAGTGTTTATGTAAAATATTTTATTACACACAATTTTTTACTTTTAATTACAGGTTAAAAATGGCATCAATATTTGTTTTTCCCTGTTGATATAGTTGATAGGTATTTATGTAACCACACTTTCACACAGATATACACACATGCATATATATATAATATATATTATAATATATAATATATATTATATTATATATAATATATTTACTATTAAGTTTAAAGGAGTTCAAGTTATTCATAGTATATTCTCTGACCAAAATGGATTTATATTAAAAATTAATAATAGAAGATGCTTGGAAAACCCCAAATATTGGAAAACTAAATAAAATTCTATTAACTTATGGGCAAATGAAGAAATCTAACTTCAGGGCCAGATGTATTTATTGGTGAAATCTATGCAACATTTAGGAGGAAATAATACCAGTTCAACGCAAACTTTTCCAGAATATTGAAGAGGAGGGAATACTTTATAATTTATTGTATGATATCAGCATTACTCTGATATCAAAGTTATAGAAAGTCATTACAAGCGAAGAAAAGTACAGACCAATATATCCTATAAATATGATGCAGGCCTGGTAGCACATGCTTATAATCCCAACAATTTGGGAAGCTGAGGAGAGATGATTGCTTGAGGCCAGGAGTTTGAGACTAGTCTGGGCATCATAAAGAGACTCTGTCTCTATGAAAAATGTAAACACTTAGCCTGGCATGGTGGCACGTGCCTGTAGTCCTAGTCATTTGGGAGGCTGAAGTGGGAGGATTGCTTGAGCCCAGGATTTGTAGGCTGCAGTGAGCTGTGATCACCCCAATGCATTCTAGCTTGGGTGAAAGAGCCCCCTCTCTAAAAATAAAAAAAAAAGTAAAATGTTACATAAAATTTTAGCAAATCTAACAATATATAAAAATGATACTACATCATAACCAAGTATGCTTTTTTTTTTTTTTTTTTTGAGACGGAGTCTCGCTCTGTTGCCCAGGCTGGAGTGCAATGGTGCGATCTCGACTCACTGCAAGCTCCGCCCCTCAGATTCATGCCATTATCCTGCCTCAGCCTCCCAAGTAGCTGGGACTACAGGCGCCTGCCACCATGCCTGGCTAATTTTTTTTGCATTTTTAGTAGAGATGGGGTTTCACCGTCTTAGCCAGGATGGTCTCGATCTCCTGACCTCGTGATCTGCCCGCCTCGGCCTCCCAAAGTGCTGGGATTACAGGTGTGAGCCACCATGTCCGGCCTCAAGTATGCTTTCTAATGAGATGTTGGTTTAACAATTAGAAATCAATCAATGTAACATCAATTCTTGATTAAACACAGACACACACACACACACACACACACACATACACACACACACACACACACACACCCCTCATGGCAAACTTGGAATAGAAAGAAACTTCCTCAACTTGATAAAGAGCATTTATGGAAAACCCATAACTTTTAATGTCTTTTAATGTTGAAAGACTGCCCTATCCTAAAAACTAGCAATGAGACAGTAATATCTGCTTTCTCAATTCTATTCATTATTGTACTGGACTTTCTAATTAGTGCAATCAAGTAATGAAAAGAAATAACAGGCATCCTCAGAAAAAAAGAAGTATAATTGTCTATTCGTAGACAATGTGAATGCCTTCTTAGGAATCTAACAGAATCTACAAAAAAACTATTAGGTATAATAAATGAGTTTAGTAAGGGTGCCAGATACATTCATATACAACAATCCATTTGATCTCTTTGTATAAGGAACATACATTTTAAATTTGAAAAATATTATTTAGCATCAAAAAATGAATACTTGGGGAAAACTTGAAAAAATATATAAAAGACGTATAATACCAGAAAACACAAGGCACTGTTTAGATAAGCTAAACTGTACCTGAACAAATGGAGAGATAGGTCATGTTCATGAGTCAGAAGATTCAGTATTGTTAAGATGTAAATTCTCTCCTAATTGATTTATAGGTTCAACAAAATCCCAATAACAATTTCAGTAGCCTCTTTTTGTAGAAATTAGGCAATTGATTATAAAGTTCATATAGAAATGCAAAGACCTGGAATATCTAGAACAATTTTGAAAAAGAACGAGTTTGGAGGACTAACACAACTTGATATCAAAAATTATTATAAACTTCTGGTAATCAAAACAATGCAGAATTAAGATTAAGGTAGACAAACGAATGAAATGAAATAGAGAGTCCAGAAATAGATATTTATGGATAAGTGTTTTGATAAATATGCAAAAAAATCTCAGTGGAGAAGTGATAGTCTTTTGAAAAAATAATGTTGAACCAATTGGTCATTTACCATTTACATGCAAGAAGAAAGAACTTTAATTCATTTCTCATAGCATATACAAAAATTGAATGAAAACGGATCACAGGTCTTAAAAATGAGAAAAGCACAACAAAATGAAACATAAGAAACCACCATTATAATTTTGTTCTGGGCAAAATTTCCTTAGCTATAACACCAAAGTATTGTCATGGAGCTTTTGCTCTATAAAATATATGAGAATGACATAGAAGAAGAGGAAATATTTGCAAATCACATATCTGTGAAAAAGTTTGTAAATACTAGGTAAAGAACTCTCAAAACAGAATACAGTATTAAAAACAGGCAAAAGGGCCGGGCGCGGTGGCTCACGCTTGTAATCCCAGCACTTTGGGAGGCCGAGGCGGGCGAATCACGAGGTCAGGAGATCGAGACCACGGTGAAACCCCGTCTCTACTAAAAATATAAAAAATTAGCCGGGCGTGGTGGCGGGCGCCTGTAGTCCCAGCTACTCGGAGAGGCTGAGGCAGGAGAATGGCGTGAACCCGGGAGGCAGAGCTTGCAGTGAGCCGAGATTGCGCCACTGCACTCCAGCCTGGGCGACAGAGCGAGACTCTGTCTCAAAAAAAAAAAAAAAAAAAAAAACAGGCAAAAGATTTTACAGGAAGCTAACAAAGGAAATATTAGAATATCAAATACACACATGAAAAGATACTCAACTTCATTAAGCCCGAGGAAACACAAATTAATACAAAACTGAGGTATGAAAACAAACTATTAAATAAATAAAATTAAAAAGTTTGCACATGCCAAATTTGGCCAGGATATGGAACAGCTGGAACTCTCATACATTTCTGGTGAATGTGTAATGTTGAAACTAATTTGGCAACTCCCTGGAAAGTTAAACATAACATATCATGTGATTTACGTCACCCTACTTGGAGATATTTACCGAGGAGAAATGAAAGCGTTTGTACATACAAGGGCTTATACAGAAATATTCATAGTACTTTTATGATAGCTGAAAAAAGAAACAAACCAAAGGCTCGTCCACAGATGAATAAATAAACTGTTATCTGTTCATATAATGAAATGCTATTTAGCAATAAAAAAGAATAAACTGTTGATATACACAAAATAACTATGATTCATGAAAGAGGCAAGCCTAAAAAACATCATACAAACTATCATCTAGTGAAAGAAAGCAAATCACTGGCTGCCTGGGAATTGTGTAGGGAAAAGAGGGGAGGAAAGGATCACAAGCAGCACTAGGAACCTTGTGTAGGCGAAGGATATGTTCATTATTTTGATTGTTATTATAGTGTCATGGATGTGTACTTATTTTAATGTTTATCCTGCCGGGTGCGGTGGCTCACTCCTGTAATCCTAGCACTTTGGAAGGCCAAGGCAGGCGATCTCCTGAGGACAGGAGCTCGAGACCAGCCTGGACAACATGGTAAAACCCCATCTCTACTAAAAATACAAAAATTAGCCAGGCGTGGTGGCATGCGCCTGTAGGCCCAGCTATTTGGGAGAATCGCTTGAACCTGGGAGGCAGAGGTTGCAGTGAGCTAAGATTGCACCACTGCACTCCAGCCTGGGTGACAGAGCAAGACACCATCTCAAAATAACAATAAAATAATAATAATAATAATAATAATAAAGTTTATCCAATCATACACCTTAAATATGTGTAGTTAACTGAATTTGGTTATACTTCAATGAAGCTGTTAAACAAAAAGCACTTCCTAGACAATGAAGTATGTTCAAAGATGGAGTAGACCAGTACAGCATTTTAAATTAAATGTGTTAGACATAAACAGCATGTGTCATATGACTATATTTTCCGTTTACATTTCCAAACAATAATATTCTAGGATTATAGCCGCATGCCACCATTTATGAGCTCATTCTTGTCAAATACTCTCTCCATCAAAGATTTGAATTTTCCTGTGGGTGAGGAAAGTTGTCATTTTAGGAAAAATAAAAATGGTTCTGATCATGTGATACCAAAATCTACAATTCAATCCAAATATATTCACCATGTAGTGTAGCCTCTGGTTTAAAACTGAGAAAATATAATGAAAAAAATGCAGTGAATCAAATAAAATGAAAGAAAGAAAAAGAAAGAAAAGAAAAGGAAAATCCTCATCTGAGAGTCATCCACTTGTCTTCCTTGCATGACAGGGTACAGGTTGTTTCTCCTTTCATCAGTGACCTAGCTATTTGGCATTGTGAATGGAATATGGATCTAATGGTCTTTCTGGGGTGTTATAGATCTCTCTCATATATCATTAGAGACTTGAATTCACACCTTTTGTGTGTTAGATCATAAAAAAATGTGCAAACTGAAGAATAATTTTCATATATTGGATACACAATATTATGTTGTATAGTATAGAAATAAATTTTTAAAATTGCTAAGGAGAAATATGTGACCTAATTTTACATAAATAAGTTCTCTACTTTATATAGCAAATTTAACTCTGGGTAATTCAATGATTCAGTGGTCTCCTTCCTATTAAGACTTTAAAGTGAAAACCTCAGACAAACCCATCAAGTCAGGCCACATTTTCTAATTCCTAAAGACCCTTTAGATTCACACTCAAATGTAAAGTAGTGTCATCTGAATCTAAAACAGGTCATTATTAGGTCATTGTAGATATTAAGCCATCTCTAGGGAGTTGAATAATAAAAAACACCCTTCAGATGTGAGGCTGGAAACTGTTTGACTTATGTTAATGCTGATGTGCACTTAGTGTTTTAGAAAGGGATTTTATTACTATCTAAAAGCAGCACTATATTAAACCCACAAATTAGCTTCTGTTCTGTTAGAATCTAATTATCTTTATGTAGGGCAACAGTCAGGCAAGCCAGGGGCAAAATCTTACCTTTCCAAATGGAGACTTCAATAGGGAAAATTATGGACTGTTAAGCTAAACAGTACTTATTGCAGAGAGTCCACATGGGACTGGGGTAAGAAGACATGAACAGTACAAAGGCATCTGTTGCCTGCTCATTGGTAGACAGGAAGATCCATTTTTTTTTCCTTGGCATTTGGTGCTGATTTCATCTTTCTAAAAATGTATTCAAAATTAATTCTTAGTTCCTTGCTTTTAAAAATTCCTTTTGGGTACTCAGTTATAACTCAGAAACATATTCTAGCCATCACCTCTTTTCAGGCTTTTTGTAAAAATCAAGTCTTCATCTTTTCTGGGCAGAGCATGAGATCACTCGTTTAATAATTTGTATTCCTTTTATCTTTTTCTTTTACGATCTATCATTTATCCTAGATATTTCTTTAGAAGACCAACGGTAGTAACCAAGCAAGTATGGAGAAGATATCCTTGTAAAATGTTCGTAAAAAACAAACCTGGCTAATTAAACATTATTCAAAGGAATATTTTTTACCTGATATACCTAATGTAAATTATTTGATGTATTTGTGGGGGCAGTTCGTCATCTATAAAAATGGCTATAAGGCTTCTTTGTCCTATAATTCTGTGAAAAAGAAGAATTAATTGAATATGATTAAAAACACATTTCAGAACTAAATCTACAAAGTTTGCTATTTAGTTAAATCAATATGACAGTAAACCACAATAATGTTATATTTGGAGCTTTTATGTTATCCTCAAATCCCTCTTAATTCTAGAATTGGCACTATATTTACTATAAATCAGGATTTTCTATATTCTTACTTTGTAAATTAAATGAATGTTTATTGAGCATTCTCTGCATTTTAGGTATGGTGATAACTACTAGGATATAATGGTGAAGAGGCATAAATGTTGCCTTTCTTGTGGAGATAAAGCAATTTTTTATGGGGAAAAAGTATGAATAAATAAAAAATTAAATACAGTAATGGAAATCTATGAAAAGTGCTGTAGAGAAGAGAGGGAAGATGCTGCAGTATATAATACCAAGGAGGGAGGCTTCTGTAGCAAGAGTGTTTAGAGAAGGTTTCTATTCACTTTAAGAAAATATACTTTTTCTTAACTATTTGGTCAGGTAAGTTTGTTTTGTAAAACTGTTGCTGAGCATTTACTTCAAAAACTTACAGGCTCCCTCCTTTGTAACATCAGGTACCTAATGAAGATGAAACAAAAGCTTATTGAATGAGTGGACAAAATGGGAGGAATGAGTGGACAAATGGGAGGAAGTAGCAGTAGATATCCACCTCCTCCATCTTCCTGCTGCCATTCCTTCACCCTTGGCCCTGAAACAGAAATTTCTCAAGGGCCTAGCTCCACTTCCCCTTAACTGGGCCAGATGACAATGCCTCCCTCTGAGCAATGCCTTAGTTGTATTGGTCACTCTCTTCCTGCACTGGAGAGGGTCAGAGGGCTGAGATTAGTTCTCAGGATGACTCCTGATGAAAGTAATATAAAGCCACTTGTAGAAGCCCTTGCCTATATCAGGACTTCAGAGCAAAATCTCCCTCTCTCTCTGTCTCTCTCTGTCTCTCTCTCTCTCTCTCTCTCTATATATATATATGAAAGAAACAAAGTTAAGAAGGTAAGGCATATATACAGTGTGAACCACTGAACATAGCTGAAGGAATGAATAAAACTAGTTAGAAGATTTAACCACTTATTCTTGGGCTTTTAATACTTATTTGTTTCATGGCGTATACTTTTAGGTTACCTATTGATATGGATTGGCTGTTTCCCCACCCAAATCTCATCTTGAAGCTCCCATAATTATCACGGGTCATGGGAGGCACCTGGTGAGAGGTAGTTGAATCATGAGAGCATGTTTTTCCTGTGCTTTTCTTATTTATATAATATATATATATTTATATATAAATATATATATATATAATATGTGTGTGTGTGTGAGCGTTTGGTTGTATATGGACGATGATAATTTTCTTAACTCTCATTGGCTTATTTCCAGAGGAAAGTGAGGTCTAATTAGTAGGGACTCGATTTACCTAAATTAGGGAAGATGTTTAATAAAATAGAATAGATGGACGGCTGGATTGTGTTGGCTAGTACAAAATAATCTTTGATTCACAATATCAGAGTCAGACCATCATCAATTTGATTTGTTTTCTTTCTATTCTAAAGAAAGAAAAATTCTCATAAACAGTTCACATCCTGCTTCTCTTGTTTTTTCCCAAACCAAATTTGTCATAAATAGGGGCTTAAGATGTGTGCACTACATATTGTTTCACTTAATTCTTTTTCATAAATCCCCTTTCCAGTTATCTGCAAGGAAGGAATTACTTCTCTCCTTTCCATGGTGTGGAAGCTTGTATTTTCTCACACAAAAAATACAAAAGGAATTCACACATATTCAAAGAGACTTCAGAATTAATAACCAAACCAAACCAAAACAAAGTCTGACTATACAAAAATACCCTGTCTTAGTAAAATAAATGTTAAAAAGTAAAAATTAATTTTTCATGCCCTCAAACTTATTCTATTATACTTTAAAAATATAGGCAAAAGAGATACTAAATTAGAAAGATATATACAAAAGCATCTCTAAAAACCCTCATGTTTGCCCAAGAGTCATGTATGTAGTATGTATATACACAACCTGTAGTTTAAAAGAAATCTTTTAAAAATGCAAGAGATCACGCTGTAATCCCAGCACTTTGGGAGGCCAAGGCAGGCAGATCAAGAGGTCAGGAGATTGAGACCATCCTGGCTAACACAGCGAAAGCCCATATCTACTAAAAATACAAAAAAATTAGCCGGGCATGGTGGCGGGCGCCGGTAGTCCCAGCTACTCCGGAGGTTGAGGCAGGAGAATGGTGGGAACCCGGGAGGCAGAGCTTGCAGTGAGCCGTGATCGTGCCATTGCACTCCAGCCTCGGTGACAGAGTGAGACTCCGTATAAAAAAAAAAAAAAAAAAAAAAAAGCAAGAGAGGTAAAGCCAACAGAACCTGCATTTTTGTTGCTTCTGCAAGTGTAGAAATGAACTCTTAAATAATTCTTCTGCTCTTGTAGGTAATCTACTGTTATCGCTATTTCTACTCTCACGACTACAGTTAAAATTTATTAAAGTCTTAACATATGCCAAGCACTTCTCTAGTGCTTTACCTATATATTTTGTACTAGGTACTCACAACAACCCTCCAAAGTAGGTACCATTATTATAACAATTTTCAAATCAGAAAACTGAGGCATATATATTAGGGAAATGATTCAAGCAGTGCTATGAGGAAGTTATAAATTGAGGATTTACCTCAGGCATTCTGACTTGAGAGCCCAGTCTTTAAGTCACTGCACTATGATTGCCTTCCATTAGCAAAAGGAAATAAAGTTGAGAAGGTAAATGCATATATGCAATGTGAGCCACTGAACATAGCCGAAGGAATGAATAAAACTAGTTAGAAGATTTAACCACTTGTTCTTGGGTTTTTAATATTTCTTTGTTTCGTGGCATATACTTTTAGGGTACTGATTGATATGGTTTGGCTGTGTTGCCACCCAAATCTCATCTTGAAGCTCCCATAATTACCACGTGTCCTGAGAGGGACCTGGTGAGAGGTAATTGAATCATGAGGCCATGTCTTTCCTGTGCTGTTCTTGTGATAGTGAATAAGTCTCATGAGATCAGATGGTTTTATAAATGGGAGTTCCCCTCCACAAGTTCTCTTACCTGCCGCCATGCAAGACGTGACTTTGCTCCTCATTCGCCTTCCACCATGATTGTGAGACTTCCCCAGCCATGTGGAGATGTGAGTCGATTTATCCTCTTTCCGTCACCCAGTCCTGGGTATGTCCTTATTAGCAGTGTGAGAACAGACTAACACACCTATGATTTAACGAAAATGCATAAAATCCATCTTTGATTGACTAGCAATTACTTAAACAAATAATTTACCTCTTAGTCTCATCTAAATGGATATTTACATTAGAGAGGAAAATCACACATGCACAAATACCTGTCAATATTAGAGAATAATTTCTCTATTTCACCATGACATAATGATAGTATTTATTTATGAGGTTTAGTTATTCAACTGTTATTTTTGCATACTTACTAAGTGCAAAGTTCTATGGTAACATAAAGGATAAAAAGAAGACACAGCTCATTCTTCATGCAATGTATTATGTAGGAAAGGTAATACATGGGCATGAAATTAGTACAGTCTAAAATTGAATATGTATCAATGATAAATGCAAATAAGGTAATATGGAAATTGCGTGGTTGATCTTTGCTCCAAGCAATCTACTATAGTTCTGATAGCACATCCTGTAACCTCTGATTGCCAAGATGTGTAATTCAATAACATCCTTCTGGAATAAAAGCCTTATTTTTATTACATGTTGTGTGAAGTAGAATTTTATTTTATTTAGACTTCATTATTTTATCTGTCAGTATTGACAGATTTTAACTTTTTGACACATTAAAAATTTTGTTCTACATAGTTTATGATGAGAAGTCTGCAGTTATTCTAAATTCTATCCTTTTTTATATAATGGCTGTTTTTTTCTGAGGCTGCTGTCAAGATATTTTTCTTTACCTTTTATTTTCAGCAATTTGTGGGAGTCTAGGATTTTTTTTCATATTGATCTATTTTGGGGTTTGCTGCCCTTCTTTAATGTGTAAATTTATGTCTTTCACCAAATGTGGAAAGTAGTTTTGACTGTTATTTCCTCAAATAATTGTTTTCTTCCCCTTTCCCACTCACTTTTCCTTCTGGAACTCCAATTGTGTTTATTTCTGGCCATGTGATACTGTCAAACAGGTCCTTGAGGCAATCTCTCAATCTTTCTCTCTCTGATGTATGCATAGTAATACAATATAACATAAAATGCAATATAATATATACTATAATATGTAAATATCATAGTATTAACTATAGCTATAGCTCTCAGTTTTGCTCTTCTTCAGATTAAATAATTTCAATTGCTGTATCCTTAAGTTTACTGAATTTTTGATATTATGCCTCTCCAGTGATTTTTTTTAAGACACTCATATTTTTCAATTCAAGAGTATTCATTTGGAGCTTTTTATAGTTTTAATTTCTGATATATCTTATCATTTTATTCATTATAAGCTTACAAACCTGTCTAGTTGAGCATAGCAATAACAGCTACTTTAAAGTACTTGTCTGATAATTTCAAGATCTTGGTAATCTTGAGGTTGACATCTATTAACTGCCTTTACTGTTTAGAAGAAGCATCATTTAAAAATATTTCTTCTAGTATTTTTGAATTATACTTGGAACTTGTACAGGGTGTGCTATGGAGAATATAGATTCTTCCTCATCTCTCTGAAAAATTTCATTTGGTTTTAGCCAGACAATAACTTATTTAGAATCAAACTGAAAACTCTGTTTTGTATGCAATGGGCAGCAGCTTAAATCTTACCAACTCTGTTTTCCTTAGCTAGTCTTTTTTAAGTCTCCCTTGTGCCCTGGTGCTTGAGCAGCTCCAGAATCAGGCAGAGGTTTGGGCATAGTTTGCAGTCTTATCACTTTCGTGTGGCAGTGGTTGTAGTGGTTGTCATAGACTCTGTCCTCTAGTTCATCAGGTTAATACAATGGTAGGTTTTTATCTCAATATAGTTGCTATTGCTGTACTGCAATCTACTCTCAGAATAAAGCCATAACATGGAGAAATTCAATCCATGTCAAATGCTTCTTCCAAATTTCCATCCCCCTACAAAATCTGCCTGCTTTTGCCCACTCTTAAGAGCTTCAACATTCATAGCGTGTCTATTCTACAAAGTTTTTCAGGATTTGGTAAATGTTGCATAGTTCATTTAATGATCATTGAAGATACAGGTAAGAATCATCTTTCTCTTCAGTCTTTGTTTTTCTAAAATGTTTTTTTATGAAATTTTTGTTGTCTGATGGGTTTTCTATACCCTATTTATTTATTAAAAATAGTGTGTAGCTCTTTTGGGTCATGGTAAGACAAGGGTTTATCTTTCCTAAACAGTATAAATCTCCTAGATACCTTCCCTGAGTTGTGACCAACAACTGTAATTTACTGAGCTGCCATAATTTACCGCAAAAAGTATGGCTGTGAGTAAATATACATAAAAATTATTTTAAATTAGTAATACTGAGATTAATGTTGTCAGGACCACCGACTTACAAGGAATTAAAAGATGCTGCTCTCTGTCAGGTTGTGCCAACAAATAAACTAGTGTTGGACAAAGCATTTTGGCTAATGATATTTTGATGACAACAATTATAGCCAAAACTTCAATGGGAATAAAAAGATTTGGAAAAACTTACCATTTCCATAAAGTTCATCTATATAATTCAAAATAACTGATAATGTAAAATTATATTCATTTATATTTGCCTATTAAACTCTGGATAAGGATAATCATACATGTTAGTTGTGATGGTGGTTGCTAATATAATATCACTACAAGGAAAGGAAGTTTGCATTTATTAAGTGTTTTTTGTCTTTTAGATATTTGTTCATATTTTAGACTATTCTTTCATTTAATCATTATAACATCCTTGAAGGTTGTTATTAGCATTGTATTCTAGATTGAAAAAACTCAGATTCACAGTAACTCAGAATCATATTCTTAAAGTTGCCATGTGAGTAATTCAAACTCTTGACTGACGCTTTGCACTGTAACTTACGGCCTTCAAACAACCTTTAAAAAGCCTCCTTTCTCTAAAATATTTTTACTTTGTTTCTGTTGTCTAAAATTCTTTGACCAGCACATTAAATATTTAAAATTGGAAATAATTCTTAACATACAAGCATCCTTAGGAGAGATACTACACTGACTCAAATTCAAGTTTATGGTATTCATGTCAGATATCAGGATCTATCTTTTAATCATTACTTTATTCAATAAGTATCTTGTCTATTGTCTGTCATGTTCAATTCACTGTGTAGATGATAGAAGCAGGCTTTAATCGAGCAAAGTGGATATGGTGACAGATGAGGATAAAACATACAGCATTGGGTATCACTGTACAACAGTATAACATTGATAGGAAGCCTTCAGATGGCAATTTCATGCTTTCACAAATTTTCAGCTTTTGCTGAGGCTGATCTAGTCCATTTGTACACTGGTTTAATGCAATTATGAAGTAAAATTTTCCCTTGAGAGTAGCATAAGGCCTTTATTCTGAATGGGATTACTGAGTTACCAAAGATGCTTTCACTTTTATTTATTGAAAATATGTTAAAGGTCAGATGGTTGTAGATGTGTGGTATTATTTCTGAGGGCTCTGTTCTTTTCCATTGGTCTATATCTCTGTTTTGGTACCAACACCATGCTGTTTTGGTTACTGTAGCCTTGTAGTATAGTTTGAAGTCAGGTAGCGTGATACCTCCAGCTTTGTTCTTTTGGCTTAGGATTGACTTGGCAATGCGGGCTCTTTTTTGGTTTCATGTGAACTTTAAAGTAGTTTTTTCCAATTCTGTGAAGAAAGTCATTGGTAGCTTGATGGGGATGGCATTGAATCTATAAATTACCTTTGTGAAAAGTTTCACAAAGAATGGTACCAGCTCCTCCTTGTACCTCTGGTAGAATTCAGCTGTGAATCCTTCTGGTCCTGGGCTTTTTTTGGTTGGTAGGCTATTAATTATTGCCTCAATTTCAGAGCCTGTTATTGGTCTATTCAGGGATTCAACTTCTTCCTGATTTAGTCTTGGGAGGGTGTATGTGTCCAGGAATTTACTCATTTCTTCTAGATTTTCTAGTTTATTTGCGTAGAGGTGTTTACAGTATTCTCTGATGGTAGTTTTTATTTCTGTGGGATCACTGGTGATATCCCCGTTATCATTTTTTATTGCATCTTTGTGACTCTTCTCTCTTTTCTTCTTTATTAATCTTGCTAGCAGTCAATCCATTTGTGTTGATCTTTTCAAAAAACCATCCCTGGATTCATTGATTTTTTGAAGGGTTTTTTTTTGTGTCTCTATCTCCTTCAGTTCTGCTCTGATCTTAGTTATTGCTTACCTTCTGCTAGCTTTTGAATGTGAATGGTGTCAAATTTAGATCTTTCCTGCTTTCTCTTGAGGGCATTTAGTGCTATAAATTTCACTCTACCCACTGCTTTAAATGTGTCCCAGAGATTCTGGTATGTTGTGTCTTTGTTCTCATTGGTTTCAAATAACATCTTTATTTCTGCCTGCCTTTCGTTTAGAACCCAGTAGTCGTTCAGGAGCAGGATGTTCAGTTTCCATGGAGTTGAGCAGTTTTGAGTGAGTTTCTTAATCCTAGGTTCCAGTTTGATTGCCCTGTGGTCTCAGAGACAGTTTGTTATAATTTCTATTCTTTTACATTTGCTGAGGAGTGCTTTACTTCCAACTATGTGGTCAACTTTGGAATAAGTTCAATGTGGTACTGAGAAGAATGTATATTCTGTTGATTTGGGGTGGAGAGTTCTGTAGATGTCTATTAGGTCTGGTTGGTGCAGAGCTGAGTTCAATTCCTGTATATCCTTGTTAACTTTCTGTCTTGTTGGTCTATCTAATGTTGACAGTGGGGTGTTAAAATCTCCCATTATTATTGTGTGGGAGTCTAAGTCTCTTTATAGATCTCTAAGGACTTGCTTTATGAATCTGGGTGCTCCTTTATTAGGTGCATATATATTTAGGATAGTTAGTTCTTCTTGTTGAACTGATCCCTTTACCATTATGTAATGGCCTTCTTTGTCTCTTTTGATCTTTGTTGGTTTAAAGTCTGTTTTATCAGAGACTAGGATTGCAACCCCGGCCTTTTTTTGTTTTCCATTTGCTTGGTAGATCTTCTTCCATCCGTTTATTTTGAGTCTATGTGTGTCTCTGCATGTGAGATGGGTCTCCTGAATACAGCACACTGATGGGTCTTTACTCTTTATCCAATTTGCCAGTCTGTGTCTTTTAATTGGAGCATTTAGCCCCTTTACATTTTAGGTTAATATTGTTATGTATGAATTTGATCCTGTCATTATGATGTTAGCTGATTATTTTGCTTGTTAGTTGATGTAGTTTCTTCCTAGCATCGATGGTCTTTACAATTTGGCATGATTTTGCAGTGGCTGGTACCGGTTTTTCCTTTTCCATGTTTAGTGCTTCCTTCAGGAGCTCTTGTAGGGCAGGCCTGGTGGTGTCAAAATCTCTCAGCATTTGCTTGTCTGTAAAGGATTTTATTTCTCCTTCATTTATGAAACTTAGTTTGGCTGGATATGAAATTCTGGGTTGAAAATTCTTTTCTTTAAGAATGTTGAACACTGGCCCCCACTGTCTTCTGGCTTGTAGAGTTTCGGCCGAGAGATCCACTGTTAGTCTGATGGGCTTCCCTTTGTGAGTAACCTGACCTTTCTCTCTAGCTTCCCTTAACATTTTTTCCTTCATTTCAACCTTGGTGAATCTGACAATTATGTGTCTTGGAGTTGCTCTTCTCAAGGAGTATCTTTGTGGCATTCCCTGTATTTCCTGGATTTGGATGTTGGCCTGCCTTGCTAGGTTGGGGAAGTTCTCCTGGATAATATCCTGCAGAGTGTTTTCCAGCTTGGTTCCATTCTCCCCATCACTTTCAGGTACACCAATCAGACTTAGATTTGGTCTTTTCACATAGTCCCAGATTTCTTGGTGGCTTTGTTCATTTCTTTTTACTCTTTTTTCTCTAAACTTCTCTTCTCACTTCATTTCATTCATTTGATCTTCAATCACTGAAACCCTTTTTTCCAGTTGATCGAATCAGCTACTGAAGCTTGTGCATTCGTCATGTAGTTCTCAAGCCATGGTTTTCTGCTCCATCAGGTCATTTAAGGACTTCTCTACACTGTTTATTCCAGTTAACTATTCGTCTAATCTTTTTTCAAGGTTTTTAACTTCTTTGCGATGGGTTCAACCTTTGACAAACCTGACAAAAACAAGTAATGGGGAAAGGATTCCCTATTTAATAAATTGTGCTTGGAAAATTGGCTAGCCGTATGTAGAAAGCTGAAACTGGATCCCTTCCTTACACCTTATACAAAAATTAATTCAAGATGGATTAAAGACTTATGTTAGACCTAAAACCATAAAAACCCTAGAAGAAAACTTAGGCAATACCATTTAGGACATAGGCATGGGCAAGGACTGCATGTCTAAAACACCAAAAGCAATGGCAGCAAAAGCCAAAATTGACAAATGGGATCTACTTAAATGAAAGAGCTTCTGCACAGCAAAAGAAACTACCATCAGAGTGAACACACAACCTACAGAATGGGAGAACATTTTTGCAAGCTTCTCATCTGACAAAGGGCTAATATCCGGAATCTGCAATGAACTCAAACAAATTTACAAGAAAAAAACAAACAACCCCATCAACAAGTGGGCAAAGGATATGAACAGACACTTCCCAAAACAAGACATTTATGCAGCCAACAGACACATGAAAAATTGTTCATTATCACTGGCCATCAGAGAAATGCAAGTCAAAACCACAGTGAGATACCATCTCACACCAGTTAGAAGGGTGATCTTTAAAATGCAGGAAAGAACAGGTGCTGGATAGGATGTGGAGAAATGGGAACACTTTTACACTGTTGGTGGGACTGTAAACTAGTTCAGCCGTTGTGGAAGACAGTGTGGCGAGTCCTCAGGGATCTAGAACCAGAAATACCATTTGACCCAGCCATCCCATTACTGGCTATATACCCAAAGGATTATAAATCATGCTGCTATAAAGATACATGCACACATATGTTTATTGCGGCACTATTCACAATAGCAAAGACTTGGAACCAACCCAAATGTCCAACAACAGTAGACTGGATTAAGAAAATGTGGCACATATACACCATGGAATACTATGCAGCCATAAAAATGATGAGTTCATGTCCTTTGTAGGGACATGGATGAAACTGGAAAACATCATTCTCAGTAAACTGTTGCAAGGACAAAAAACCAAACACCGCATGTTCTCACTCATAGGTAGGAATTGAACAATGAGAACACATGGACACAGGAAGGGGAGCATCACACCCCAGGGCCTTTCGTGGGGTGGGGGGAAGGGGCAGGGATAGCATTAGGAGATATACCTAATGCTAACTGACGAGTTAATGGGTGCAGCACACCAACATGGCACATGTATACATATGTAACAAACCTACACGTTGTGCACATGTACCCTAGAACTTAAAGTATAATAAAAAAAAGAAAATATAATGTTATGAAAATTTCCAAGCAAAGGAACCATAACAGAAAATTATTAAGTATGACGCCAGGCAGCTTTGGAGTCATAAGAGCAATTGATTGCCATTGTTATTTGGGAGCTATAATAAAATTTATGTCTAGAAATAGCCCACAATTGGTGGACAGTAGGCTATACTATAGTGTTTTTTATTTGTTTTGTTTTTAGTACATAAAGTTGATTGTTTCTAAAACACTGGTTTCACAACTAGTGCTACAAACTCATTTTATTGAGGTCAATCCCAAAATTAAACTTTTGTAGGATGTGGAAATATCCTCTTTTGCAAAAATACTGTAGGACACTACCTGATAAGGGTGGTTTTAGTCACCAACCTCCCCAACCCAACCCTAATGCCTACAACAGAATTATCTTGTCTAGAATTACCTTGTAGGTATATCTAATTAGAACAGTGTTTTTGAGAAACTCTAGGGAAAGTCCAGCAAATAGAAAGTAGGAATAGACAGATGGTGATTATAAATATAATTAGACTATTTAAAGGCAGCAAAATTCCCTCTTTTGGAATTATCAGATTGATATACTTTAATTATTTTCAGACCTCTGGCTCCAAACATGGCTGTTCATTTAGGGAGACAAATGCTTCAGATAATTGGTAGATATAAAGTAGAAATGAGAAAGAACACTTTCACTTTGATCACCTTAGGCTTTTGTTTCTACCATTTGTTTATATATTTATAGAATTATAAATATGTTTTAGATAACGATTTAAAATGAGCAAATGCAAAATATGCATTTTGAAATCACTGTGTTTTTGAGTGAACTTTCAGGAGAAAGGAAATTTATTAAGATCAATTTTCTATCCAATTGGGCTTAATATCACATTTTACTTCTGATTTCTAAAGAACTGGATAATTGTTTAATCTCATTGGAAAGAATATTTCCCATTATTTTACCGTGGGCAATTTTTGTAATGAACTCTTTCAATGTAAATAAAATTTACCTAGAGGGATAGCAGATGGCTCCAGTAATCTTGGATACTTTTAAACAAGTATCTCTATTGTTTTCTTTTACTAAAAGTTTTATTATAAAATATCTGTCCTTCTACATTAATCTCTGAATAGCCATCACTACAGCATTGGAGTATACACTAAATTGTTTTAATATGTTCCAATGAAAACTAAAAATCCCTGTAAAATATTGAAAGTAATCATTGATTTCCCAGAAATATTTGAGATGTTGAATTGCCTTGCCATACCAATGTATGTAAACTAAACAAAAGCCATGTAAGTTCAGCTGGTTTTATGCCTACAGCTTTTAAATTTCTCTCTTGACAATGGAACATTGCTATAAAACTAACAGCAGAGATCTAAAAGAACCACAAGTTCTTCATACAATGAATGAAGAATTAGCACATTGAGAGAGCTAGTTTATATTCACCCAATGAATAAATGACATTTACTACATTTTCATAATAAAATAAAAGCAGAGATTTGGGCTTGTGTGGTGTTTTCACATCCATGCATATATTATATCTAGTGCACAAGCAGCATATTTCTAGACATAGAATGAAAAGTCAGCCCGCTAACAGTGCATATTTTGTGAGGTATAAAATATGTTTTGTCTCCAAGTTTCTTTCTAATTGGATTGCCACTCTACATATATACATAATATAAACAAATACATATATAATAAACATATACACATTTATTTACATTTTAAATTACTAAATCTAGAAATTTCACATTAAAATGTTCCTGAGAGAACAATGTCACACATTGGTGGTTTCTCATGTTAGTAATGCACTTTGAACCTGAAAGGAAAAAGAAACTGAAGGAAAAAAAAACTGAGGACAAATTTCACAAACTTCTAAATGTTCCCTGAGAGCAAACTGAAAACCTATCTCTATATCTATCTATATCTATATCATCGATATCTGTATCAATATCATTATTATCTATATCTGAATACAGATAAAATACAGATATATGTTATCCCTGTTTTACTGCCCCCAGAAAGTAAAAACTGTAAAGAAATTGAACAAACATACAAAGTAACAACCATGGTGTTATGCATTGGCACCAAAAAATAGGCTCTCCCTCAGTTTTATATTAGAGGCAAGTATTTTAAGTTCCCATGGCATAAATAAAGTTGTAATTGCTTCCCATTTTAATTAAGAACCCATTTCAAACTCAGGAAGGCTGAGTAGCTGTTTAAAGTGTTTATGCCATAGGCAGCTGGAGGCATTGAACAAGGGTAATTAGAAGGACATTTTTGTATGGTAGGTTTGGCCAAAATTGGTCAGCTTTGAAGAGCTGCTTCATTTCAAAAATAATAATTACATACACAGAAAGAATCCTTTGAATATGAAGGGTTTCATAGACTTAATCCAGTTTTACTGTTGTTGTGCTAAATAACTTATGACGAGGGTTTTTAAACATTTTTGTGCCATGCTTCTTTTGCAGCCTGGTGAATCATTTGAACTGTTTTCCAAAATAATGTTTAAAAGTACAAAATAAAATATATGATATTATAATGTATACCAATTTTTTAATGTTACTGTATTTGTAAGTAGATATTTGACATATACTTATATATGTGCTTCCTTATGACATTAAATAATAAGATCTAGCAGCAGATCTAATATGTATGGTAATTTTGAAGTAGTGATGAATGTACATTGTATAAATGTCTGCAACAACCATCATATATGACAATATCTGTGGCTTTTATTGGTGATAACATTACAGACGATGATAGTCCTACCATAGTTTGTCACCTTCATTCATTATAGAAGGAAATGCTAAATTTCCACTAGAAATTAATTAATAAAGATATAATATTTTTCTTATTGGAGTTCATGATCCCCTTAATTTCTATTCAAAATTTTTTGATGAAAAATTCCTAATTTATGCTGTTATAATAAATGCACTTTAGACTTTTCCTAGTAGTGTATGGGTATGTTCTATTGCATTCTGACTATGTACCAGAAAATATGGGCCTTACAACTTTATCTTATTCAATCTTTATAACAATTATCTAATGTAGGAATTATTATTTCATTTTACAGATTAGCAAGTGGAAGCTAAAACTAACACTATAGGTGGGTCACAAAACTAAGATGCCAATTTTAGATTGGAAAATAAAATATTTTAATCTGCGTACCTACTTATGGAGACATATAGAAATATTCTTCTAATTACATTTTATACAATACAGACAAACAAATTGAAATGGTGCCTTTTATTTTAAAGAACTCAGGTCTTCAGAATCCCATTTTAGCATTCTCTAAAAAAAAAAAAAAATAAAAAAAAAATAAATAAAAAAAAATAAAAAAACCACAACACCATCTGGTGATAGTTGCAGTTCAAGAAACTATTCCTTCTAAATAGTCCATGATAGAATGCCAATGCTCTGAAAACTGCGACTTGAGAAAGAAATTTGCTCAAGGGATCATGGAAACAATTCCCCAATGAGAAAAGCCAGTGATAAGTGGAATTATCTCCATCTGCTGACTAAAGAGTACACAATGAGATTATATAACCTGAGCAAAAACTAGACAAGTAGGAAAGTGTTCACTTCTGCGAATGAAGTTCAGGCAACTAAGCCATGCTGCAGTCTTGTATAGAATCTCCTAAACTTAGAGAGGAAAGGAATAAAAAGAGGTCATCTTAGTATCATCAGAGCCTCAAGATTGGTCTTACAATCAAAACTTTGTAGGCCAGAGGTGCCAGTGTTAACTGATTCACCATACAATTAATACAGACGAACACAGAGGTTTCAAAGATTCAATTCAACAAAGTCTTAGGAAAAGTAAGTGTGCCAAGAGCTGCACTGGTGCTTGAGATTTGTGCCATCAAGAAATTTTACAGCACTATATGACATGTTTTAGTAAGAACTCTAACTGAGCTATAGTCTTAACTGGATAGAAATCCCTTCTGACTCAAAACATTAGAAAAGGCTTCATGAAGGGCTTGGCCTTTGCCCTAAGTCTTGGGACTAGAAAGGATTCTATTAGGAAAAGAGACATTTTAGAAAAATTTAGATAATATTACACATGAAAGACAGGACTTTAAATGATTGATATTTAGAATTTTAATCTAAATTATAGAAGACATTAGAGCAATAGACTAAAAGGACAAGATATTTTGTAATGAAGAAAATTTAAGTAGCAATCTGGTAGAACGTAGGGAAAAAATGATAGGTATCGGATACACTTACAATCTCATCTATGAAGTTTGTTTTGGAATGGAATAAAAAAGTCCCAAGACACTCGGGAGACATAGACTTTATGGCTTGACAAAGATTGTATGTGGGGATAAAAGGAGAGACAGTTGTCAAGGAGAACCTCAAGATCACTAACTTGGTTAACTTGGTAAATTAGAAGAGAATTTTGAACTCAGAAAATGAAAAAGAGCAGATAAGGAAGGTAATGTTATTATTTCATATGTGAAGAGCAAACATTTTCAGTGGCAATGGGAGAACTTCACAAACATTTTCAATAGAAATTTGGAAATATGGTCTTAGACTTCAGGGGAGGTGCTAGAATCCCTAACAGTGATTTGGCCATTATAGTCATATAGATAAATGTCAAAGGTACATATAAAACATTGCAAAGGAAGGAAGCAGATAAGAAGAGAAAAATTGATACAATGAAGAACATAGAGTGATGTCAGATGAGAAAGGGAAGCCAACACACATACTAGCACCTAACATGGAAAATGCTGTAAGTAAATATTCAAGTAATGAACGCGTGTTTGAAAATTGGGTAAGAACATCAAGAGACATACAAGGAGAAGAATCTTTAATTATTGTCAGAATTAAAGATGAAGTGAGTCTCAAAAAGCTACTGCCAAACAGCAGCAATTTTATAGGAATGAAACCTAAGAAGAGACTGGTTGATTTTGGCAACTTAGAGGTCATTAATTTCCCTTGTAAGGTCAATTTTTGGGACAAAATAAGACTGCAGTATTTTGAGGAATGAGTAGAATATGAGAAATTGAAATCAGAAAAGCTACATTCAACTTTTGAGACTTTTTTGTGAAAGATAAAAGTATGATATTTGAATTAGGAGCAAGATTAAGATACTTTTTTTAGAATATAAAAGAATTGAACATTTTTATTGACCCTTTGGACTGGTGATAGATAAAAGCAGAAGAAAGAAATGGAAAGAATAATTGGATAAAGTCCCAGAGGACAGAAGAGAAATAGAATTGAGGGCAAGTTAGAAAGATCATATGTGAAGAGGCATAAGAATAAGATGTCTTATAGAGGAGAAATGTATTGAACTCCTATGCTATTTCCTTAGAGTAGGTTTAACTCACTCCTCCTTGACATTAGTAAGCAATTGGGAGAGCAATGAAGGCACCAAGGTGCCCAAATTGTGGGTAACTTAAGTCAAATCATGAAACCAGCAGGAGAATATGCTCTGCAATGTTCCAGTCCAGTGGCAGACCTGTGCGGCAATCTGACTCACAGAAATTTGTTTTATTTTTGTTATTAGATGTCATGCCAGTGGGGGGAAAAATGATAGACAGGTACTATGCTTAAATATCAGGTTTCTCTTGATCTTTCATGTTCAGTTTATACAGGTCAATAATTGCATTCCAATATATGCAGACCAAGATACGTGCTCTAAAATCCAATTGTTGTTTGAAGTTTCATTTATCTCAAGGTACAAAATATTTACCAGCTTATCCAACAATAGTACCAAATCTTTATAAACACTCTATTTTTAAAATTTTCATATTACATATTTGTATAAATATATATACTTAGCATAGTAAATTTTTTGCTCCAGTTTTTCCAATGTGATCTATAGTATTTAAGGTATATTTTATTTACTAAGAATGATTCTGAGAAAGTTAAGGTAGTTTTCTAAATGGGAAAATATAAAGAGAATTAGAAGATTAGGTACAATACTGAAAAATATGCTTCCGAGAAAAGTGTCAAATGCACAAATACAAAATGTATATCAAGCATTATCAAAGAGCCCACTCCGATTGGAAGGTTGGCAATGTTGTCTATATAAAATCATTTGGCAAGTGATAGTAACTAACCAATATTATATTGTATATCTACTGATATTTTCACTGTTCATCAACTAGTACTCTATACACCACCCACCAACCCCCAATGCCAGCACAGACTCCCTACTCAAAATGAGTAGGGAGAAGGAAACTGCTTATTCTCAATTTCAATGGTGAGATTTGAGTGGGATTCCTAATCTTGAGTTTCCACTACTCAGGCCTGTACAATCACAGTCTTTTGGACCCCTTGCCTCATTTATTGACCAGGGAGTGGCAGTGACAGTTCCTGACAGTTCTGCTCCAGGAATTCTCTCACTTTGTAATATAGACCTGAAGGAGAAGATTGTGCAAATTAGCCCCAGAAAAGGGGAAGTATATTGGAAGCTGCTGGAAAGGGTTACCTGTGGACCTCATCAAAATGAAAAAAAAGAAAAAAAAAGCCTACTACAGATGAATAGCTGACAAAAGAGAGCCCTGAAAGTGTATACTCAAGGGTTAAGTGCCTAAATGTTTCAGAGCTTCTCTGATTACTGCAGTGATTTTTTTCTTTTTAACAACTCGATACATCTTTGCATTTCTCTTCTAAGTTATTTTGAGCAAGGACTTTTCCACTTTTAATTCATTAACTAAAATTAAATTCTTTATTGTTTGGAATTTAGCTTTAATTCAGCTTATTTGGCTCCTATGGAAAATAAATAATTAATTCATGAAGCTCTGATTCTGTATTTTTGATAGTCACAGTAGATTAAATGTCAATATATGATACGATATACATAATCTTCAAAATTAAAAATGATAAAATGTAGCAGTAATGTTTTAACCAAGGAAACAAACTATTTGCAAGTAGTTTGCATTCAAAAAATGTGCCAGTTACAAGTGATTCTTGGTGTTTTATTACAATATGTCTCACTGAACACCTATGTGGAAATCAGCTTGTAATTTCACTGGAAGGTGTTTGATAATTAAAAAAATAAAAATATCCTTTTTAAATTCATGATTAGTATATTCTTATTTTTAAGTTTCTCGACACAACAGCTTAAGATTATATTTCTGTTTATGTACACCCACATCTACACAGTCCAAAATCAGTGCACTGCTCAGAGATAGTCACTATTTTAAATCTAGTATTTATCTTTCCAGATGATATCCTATTTCCATACTTCTTATAAAAATACTTATGAAAATTTATTATTAAAATATTTAGAATTTTTTCTATTTGTAACTGTGTTTCTCTGATTCTCTCATGTATTTTAATGTAAATGTAACATCTTATGTAACAATAAATCCTTTTTACTCATTAACACTCTTGGAAGATTTTCGTATGAAAGCAGTCATAAAATTTAATCATCCTTTTAAATGGTATATATACATATTATATATATATATACATGCCCAGCACATTTTTGTATTTTCAATAAAGACGGGGTTTCATCTTGTTGGCCACACTGGTCTCCATCTCCTGACCTCGTGATCCGCCCGCCTCAGCCTCCCAAAGTGCTGGGATTACAGGCTTGAGCCACCTCACTCAACCCAAATGGTCTATATTATCTATAATATTGCTATATCACAGTTTACTTAACCCCATTCTCTACTGATGGGCTTTTCGATGGGATGTGGATTGGTGAACAGTTGGCAGTATTTTTCTGCTAGTGATCAACAATAAACTAACCAATGTTTGTTGCTCTGGGGCCCTGGTTACTCTTATTATCCACCCCTTATGCCACTGTCAACATCACATGGGACCAGTATTCCAGGAAGAAACACACACACACACACACACACACACACACACACACACATCCCACATACACACATTATATCCTTAAAACAATTAAAAAATTCTAAAGTTTAAAAAGAAAGTTATTAACTTGTCTAACATAAATAAAGAAACAACAAAAAACTGATAAGTTTTGGAAACAGAATTTGGGGACTTATCTTTATTATTCCAAGACAGAATCAAGTAATTCCTCTCAAAAGTAGAATTAATTAAAATAAAAACTTCCCATGCTAAGATAGGGCCTGATTCACAGACTGTACTTATAATCTAATTGAAATTTTTGTGTATTTTTTACATCATATTCATATTTGGAAGGAGTGATCTGTGAATTGATTTTAGATACTTTTAGACCTGTATTGAAATGTGAATTATTGGCTTGTGTGTGCTATGTCTGTGATAATAAATTAAGCCTTTGATGGAACTGGTGTGTAATAATTATTTTCTGAGGGCCTCCTAAAAGTAAGATGTTTGCCAATGTTACCGAAGGATAAAATTTTCTGGTGCATGACCTGATCTAAGGAAAGAAATAATAACTCTGTAAATAAATCAAATACTTTTTAATTGTGCTAAGAAGCTTGGCCAGTATGCAACTTCATTGACATTTGGGGAATGCTATTTTCAAAACTATCAATAAGAGTTGTCAACGTGTCTCTAGTTGTTGTGTTAATAGCAGATAATCATTGTGAGCAACAATAGAACCTAGTGATATCTGGAAAGCAGAGAACTGGAAAAGCTAAGAAGTGGTGACCATGACAATAAGCGGAAAAATTATATTCTGGAAAGTTGAAAACATTCACTGTTGGTATTATTAAAATAATATTTGTTAAGCAGGGCACCTTGAAAAACAAAAAGTATTCTCTTCTCAGACTATGAATCTGTGCCATTCGCTGAAGTAGCGCAGGTGCTGAATTTAAGAGATGAGGCCAGGAGTGGTGGCTCATGGCTGTAATCCCAGCACTTTGGGAGGCTGAGGCTGGTGGATCACAAGGTCAGGAGTTCAAGACCATCCTGACCAACATGGTGAAACCCCATCTCTACTACAAATACAAAAATTAGCCAGGCGTGGTGGCGTGTGCCTGTAATCCCAGCTACTCAGGAGGCTGAGGTAGGAGAATCACTTGAACCCGGGAGGCGGAGGTTGCACTGCGCCAAGATCATGCCACTGCACTCCAGCCTGGGTGACAGAGCGAGACTCTGTCTCAAAAACAAAAACAAAAACAAACAAAAAAAGAAAAAAAAGAGAGAGAGGAACATCCAGGCTTCCTGCTCTATTACAATCCCATATAAGAAGGTTGGATAATTACAGTACACGACAGCATCTCTAGAACTGAGTACTTTGGTTTTTACCTATCTGTACTAGGCTTACTTGCAGTGTAAGTGAGGAACATTTATATTTTGATAGAATAAAGTATCTTTTAGACAAGTAAAGAAGCATTTTGCTGGGCATGGTGGCTCATGCCTATAATCCTAGCAATTTGGAAGGCTGAGGCAGGAGGTTCGCTTGAGCACAGAAGTTTGAGAGCAGCCTGGGCAACATAGGGAAACCCCATCTCTACCAAAAAAAAAAAAAAAAAAAAAGCCAGGCATGGTGGCACCTCCCTGTGCTCTCTGCTACTCAGAAGATGGGAGGATAGCTTGAGCCCAGGAGTTCAGGCTGCAGTAACCTATGATCACATCACTGCACATTGCACTCCAGACTGGGTGACCAAAAAAAAAAAAATGATGAATTGTTAGGAAAAAAAGGGGGAAAACTCATGCTATATTTTTCTATTTCAAAAAGTACTGAGCCAATTTATCCAAACCAGGGCAATAAAAATAAGTTCAGACTGCTGAGTTTTCTCTAAAATCAAGAAGATATGCTGAATGTTCTGCATATCTTAAGTAAATTAAGTCATCTAGGAATCTATTATATTTATGAGATATGAAAATCTATTTTTATGCTCTCCTGTTTCAGATTTAATCTATGCTGTATTATGGAACCTGTATTTTAAAGCATAACATTTTATGAACTGAACAGATGGTTCTGTTAATATAACACAGTCGAGTTATTTAAACTTGCATCATTGTTTATGCAGAAGTGATCTTAAATGCACCTCAATAAGGATATGAATAGCATATTTTAATTATGTTTAATGAAATGTCAAAAAGCTACGCATTATCCAGAGACATGTGAAATAAAATGTCAGAAAGCTACACATTACTCGGAGACATGTAAAATAAAATTTCAAATAATATTAAAATAAAATTTTAATACATTTAAATTATTGGTATAAGAAATCTTTGATACTTATTATATAAATTAAGATTTTTAAAATTAATAACAAACATAGTATCAGTTAATATCCAAAACTTAAATATGTGTATTTTAAGGGTAAATGTAATTTATTACTTTAGGAATATCTTAAGGATAAATACAAGTTATATGTATTTTAAGGATAAATTGCCACATTTTAATTTCCAAAGTTTCCAGATATTACAAGAAAACTATGAGCAAGCAGTGTATTCTGAAGGAAAGGACAAGGGGAATTCAAGTCCTGTAATTTTAGGATTGACCGAAAGAGCTTAAGATGAATAGTGAAGATAGATAATTCACAGATGGACTTGATAGCTGTATGAAAACATTTGTGAAATCATCATATGGTAGAAATAGTAGAATTTAACTCCAAGAATTCAAACACTTAGGTGTAGAAATCAGACATGAACTAATTTAGTTGAAACATAAAGATGTTCTTGCTGGCTGTTAGGAAATAAGCAATATGAGAGTGGCTGCCTTGCAAAGTTTAAATTCCCTGTCATGGAGGCACTCCTGCACAGTTCAATGACGCTAGCTGAAAGAAGAGAAACATAGTATACCGCCTGTGAGTGGATTGGACTCCCTTTTTGGTCTTTTCTAATTATGAGATTATGATAAAATGGAAGTGATATTGTTTGGCTGTGTCCCCACCCAGATCTTATCTTGAATTGTAGTTCCCTGAATCCCCACATGTGGTGGGAGAGACCAGATGGAGGTAATTAAATCATGGGGGTGGTTTCCCCCATCCTGTTCTCATAATAGTGAGTTACTTCTCACAAGATCTGATGGTTTTATAAGGAGCTTCCCCCTTCTCTTGGTACTCATTTTCTTCTTGCTACCACACGTGAAGAAGGAGGTATTTGCTTCCCCTTCTGCCATAATTGTAAGTTTCCTGAGGCCTCCCAGCCATACTGAACAGTAAGTCAATTAAAGCTTTTTCCTTTATAAATAACCCAGTCCCAGGTATGTCTTTACTAGCAGTGTGAGAACAGACTAATATTGTAAATTGGTACCACAGAGAGTGGGGTGCTGCTGTAAAGACACCCAAAAATGTGGAAGTGACTTTAGAACTGGGTAAAGGCAGAGGCTGGAACTATTTGGAGAACTAAGAAGAAGACAGAAAAATGTGGGAGAGTTTAGAACTTCCTAGAGACTTGTAGGGCTCAAAGGACAGGACAATGTGGGAATGTTTGGAACTTTCTAGAGACTTGTTGAATGGCTTTGACCAAAATGCTGATAGCGATATTGACGATGAAATCCAGGCTGAGGTGGTTTCAGATGGAGATGAGAAACTTCCTGGGAACTGGAGTAAAGTTCACTTCTACTACGCAAAGACACTGGCAACATTTTGCCCAAGCCCCAGAGATCTATGAAACTTTGAACTTGAGAGATGACTTACAGTATTTGGAGGAAGAAATTTGTAAACAGCAAAGTGTTCAAGAGGTGACTTGGGTGGTGTTAAAAGCGTTGGTTTTGTGTATTCATAAAGATGTGGTTTGGGAATGAAACTTTTGCTTAAAAGGAAAGCAGAGCATAAAGTTTGAAAAATGTGCAGCCTAATGATATATGTGATAGAAAAGAAAAACCCATTTCCTGAGGAGAAATTCAAGCTGGCTGCAGAAATTTGCATTAGTAACTTGGAGTCTGATATTAATCACTAACACAATGGGAAAAATGTCTCCAGGATATGTCAGAGGCCTTTACAGCAGCCTGTCCCTATCACAGGCCTAGAGGCCTAGGTGGAAAAAATGGTTTTGTGGGCCAGAGCCAGGGCCTTGCTGCTTTGTCCAGTCTTTGGACTTGGTGCCCTGTGTTCCAGCCATGGCTAAAACAGACCAAGGTATTGCTCTGGCAATGATTTCCATGTGGCCTTGCGCCTGTAGGTACAAAGAAGTCAAGAATTGCGTTTTGGGAACCTCTGCCTAGATTTCAGGGAAGTATGGAAATACCTGGATGTCCAGGCAGAAGTCTCCTGCAGGAGCAGATCCCTCGTGGAGAACCTCTGATAGAGTCCCCACTGGGGCACTGCCTAGTGGAGATGTGAGAAGCAGGTCACAGTCCTCCAGATCCCAGAATGGTAGGTCTACTGACAGCTTGCACCATGTGCCTGGAAAAGCTGCAGACAGTCAACGCCAGCTTGTGAAAGTGGCCAAGAGTGGAGATGTATCCTGCAAAGCCACAGGGCAGAGCTGTGCAAGGCCGTAGCAGCCCACCTCTTGCATCAGTATGTCCTGGATGTGAGACATGGATTCAAACGTGATCATTTTGGAACTTTAAGGTTTAAGGACTGCCCTAATGGATTTTGAACTTGTGTGGGGCCTGTACCACCTTTGTTTTGGCCAATTTCTCCTATTTGCAATGGGTGTATTTACCCAATGCCTGTACCCCCATTGTACGGTAACTAATTTGCTTTGATTTTACAGGCTCATAGGCAAAGGGAATTCACTTGTCTCAGATGAGACTTTGGACTTGGATGTTTGAATTAATGCTGGAATGAGTTAAGACTTTGTTGGACTGTTGTAAGGGTATGATTGTGTTTTGAATTGTGATGATATGAGATTTGAGAGGGGCTAGAAGCAGAACGATATGGTTTGGCTGTGTCCCCATCCAAACCTCATCTTGACTTACAGTTCCCATGATCCCCATGTGTCATGGGAGGGAACCAGTGGAGATAGTTGCATCATAGGGGCAGTTTCCCCCATCTGTCCTCGTGACAGTGAGTTAGTTCTCATGAGATCTGATGTTTTTATAAGGGGCTTCTCCTTTCGTTGAACATTCATTATTCTTCTCGTTACAGCCACGTGAAGAAGTACATGTTTGCTTCCCCTTCTGTCATGATTGTAAGTTTCCTGAGGCCTCCAGAGCCATGCTGAACTGTAAGTCAATTAAACCTCTTTTTTAAAATAAATTACCCAGTCCCATGTATGTTTTTATTAGCAGTGTGAGAATGGACTAATACAGGAAGGGAGAGTACAAGTAAAACTCCATAGTATTTAGAGTTTAATGCCACCACAGTTAGTCTACCTATGCCATTAGAAGTATACTGATGCCTTTGTTTAGTTTCAAGAACATTTTTAAGATGCTCAGTAATGGATTCAGCATTCTATGTGTATGGTAGAAACAGAAAAAGTAGATGGTTTCACCCTATTTGTAGACTACTGCAAAAACTTTTTTATTTAGTCTTATTTTCTCCTCTAAAAACTTGGCATTAGCTCCTCCAATAGATTGACTATGGTTTCAACTGCCAAAACAATAAACCTCTACCCAAATTAAGACCATATTATACATTCCATTTTATATTCTTAATAAGTTATTTGCAAGCAGCTAAGTGCTAAATCAGTGTTTGCTAAAGAGTAAATTATCAGAAGAAGAAAATAGGGAGAATAAAAATTAATATTTGCCTTAGATTTACTCCAAATGTCACCTGATGAATAAGCCAATAAATATTCTAGAACCAATTCTATTTTTTTTTCTGTTTTCCTTTTTTACTGTTTCTCACCTTTCTTTATGTTCTTTCAATTTTTCCTTCATGATCCTTGGCTTTTTTGCTCATCTCCATTCCATTATGTTGCCATTCATTAGCAATTCAGAGTCACAGCAATGGTTTATCAATTGAAATTGAGCCCACTTATGGGAGACTTAGGTGGGAAAAGTTTCTTCCACTGCCATTTGAGGAAGGAGGACCATAGGAAGGAGGGTAGACACGAATGATGACACTAAAGTAAAAGATTCTCTTCTGGAGCTTAAATATATATATATATAACTCTCCTAGCAGAATTCCTAGAAACATTTGGATCCTCACTTTCTTGTCACCAGAACACCATGAACCTCATTTATCAAGTGCAAAATATCTGAGAAAAAATTAGAGGATGAACTGCAATTACAGCAGGAGATTTACTTACATATTAATTATCATTATTTTTATTTTGCTTTTGTAGAAGAATCAAAATGTTGTTTGGTATATCATAATTATTCTCATCACTTTACCCCCTAATTACCCCTTTTCCTTTGGTGTTATATTATTTTGGAAGCTTTTGTAGAAAAAAATTAAAAGTTGCTTATAGGTGGGCTCTCTTCCTTTATCTTCTGAAAGATGCAAAAAAAATTAAGAGATTGTGTTAGATATTCCAAATGAGAGGGGAGTGAATTGGAGTAGAGTAGAAGTTAAATTAAATGTATTTTTTGAATGGGCAGTGAAAGCTAGTGTGTATATCTAGAATAGTAGATACCCATGTTCCAGGTAAGTGGCAATTACTCAAAGGTCTACTATTTCTATGTGCACCCAGGTAGGCTGGATCCCAGAAAGCAGGGTACTTAGATTACCAAAAGCCTACCACATTCCTACTTGGAAGGAAAGCAGGAAAGCAACTGGTCATGCCAGGGGACAACATGGATTCAGATAAGGAAAACAATAGCAACAGCCAGGTGGTTGAAATTTACCTGGTTTCTGCCTCTATGTGTGATATAAACTTCTAGAGATTTATCTCACATTTCTAAAAAGAACTCACTTGTACAATAAAATACTGTGATTGAATATCATGCCATTTCCATAGGATAAGGGTCAGAGTCAGACATAGTCGATTACCGGAAATAGATATATGCAGAAGAACATATTACAAAAATATTTAGCACGTCTCAGGTGATGAACCAAGATCGATAAATGCTACATAAGACTATGTAAGGAAGCAAATCTGAGCTGGACAAAAGGTCAGGATTCTGTGGGAAAGAGTTGTGCTAAGGCTAAATGTCAATCCGCCCTATAAAAAGCCATGGAAACAGATTTCATATCAATGATGAGGTATCTTTTTTTCTGGAAGGGTTAACAAAAGAGCTATTCTATACCTTCACTTTTTCACAAATGGTACGTGTAATGCCTATTGTTATTTAATTAATAATGAAAAAGGCTTCAATAAATGCCATGCTAACTTGAACTTCAAACTCTGTGAAATGTGGTCTACACACAAATCTATCCAACAAAAGTACAAAGAAAGAAATAAAAAAGTAAGCAATCAAGCAAGCAATAATGATAACCTTTTAATGACTCTTAGAAGAAATATGAAACCAATCAATCTTAATGAACCAAAATACACATTTATCAAAATTAGAGATGTGGCATTTCATTTCACTTTGATATCTTGATCTCTTGGGTTTGTCATATTATTGAGATGCAGGGCAGATATAAAAAATCTCCTAATGGTCTTTATGTTTCTAAAATGAGGATGAGATTGTAAATCCTTAGGGTGCATATATGGCCTCAGTTGGGTTTTATTTTACTACCTTAGAAGAACTGATTAACTTATAGGGCATGATGATTTGTGTGTCTAATGTAGTTACATTCATTCAGTACCAAAGAAAAAATTACTCTTGAGATTAATGTAACAGTTCCAATTAATCCCACCATGCTTTAGTAGATAATTTATGAGACAGTAATAGAATGCCCAGCAAGCTTCCAATTACATATACACTAAATAGTCACTTAGTATTTTTGTTATTGATATATTTATTTTCTTAAAGGTGAAGAAAAATTTGTAAAGGGTTTCTTTGAAGTTAACATATTTAAGGAAAATAATATTTATGTGAAGAAATGAAATGACAAGTTTGGAAGGGTAGAATTGTATTATTTGAACATGATGTTGATCCATTCTGAGGTACTTAAAGAAAAATATAATTGAAAGCAGATTTTGTTTTATTGACCTTTAAGTTATAAATCAGAAGTACTGTTTAAAGTGTTTTTCTATATTTCTATTTTAAAATGGAACTGCGAATACAGATCTTTTTGCTGTTCATTAGCCTTCATCTAGTTTTCCCAGGTATTCTAAAATCAGACAGTTGACTCATAGCTCACACACCAAATCAAGCAAAATTTGAAAGAACACTTAGATTAAACTCTGGGTCTCTTTTCTATTCCTTTTGTAAAAACTGACTGTTTATGTAAATTTAGATGTAAAAATGTCAAGAGACTCTGAAGTCATTTTTGCATTCAAAGATGAGACCTGTCAAAGCATTATGACACATTTGAGTGTCAGGATATGAATGGATAAGATAATAGTATCATTAAAGCTTTGCTAATATTAAAGTGGGTTGAATATTTCTTGAATCACCTTAGTTCATCCTCTCATCATAGATTTGTAATATGTGGGAGCTAATGTATAGTTTAAATATAATTCTCATTTGCAGAAGAAAATTACTCATAATCTTTTACTATCATATTTAATCTGCATTTTCAACTTTAGATAAAACACTGAATTAAGAAATAAAGAAAATTATATTTAAATGAGAAAAAAATAGAAAAATTAATGAAAAAATTTTGTGTTATAAATTACATATTGACAGATTCCATAGTAGTTAATACAGGTTTTTAAAAAGTAACTCCTCAAAGACATGTAATTAATCTTATAGTTAGGTATGTTTTGATAACTGAGCAGGTCTTTGTATGAAGCCAATAGCAGACATCTTGTCAGTCACTTATTTTATTTATTTTTCTCATGAAAATAGGTGAATACTAAAGGAATATTTGAAAACAAATTCCACCAGTAAAAAGTGGAAGTTCCTCAGCCAATTTTGATTAATTTCATTAACCTCCCAGATATAACTACTGTCCAATAAATGCATATTTATTTACTTACATATACGTAGGTTTATCTATATCTATCTTCTGTCTGTCTACACATGAATATACGCACACACACTTATAAATATTTTGAGATTAATGGAATTATACTGTACATACGCTTTGCAACTTTTTTTCAATTAACTACATGAAATAAGGAGGTCTATTCGTATTATTATCTTAGATCTACCTTATAAATGGCAGCATATTTCATAGAACAAACATAGCATAACGTTTAACTGCTTCTAAGTTTTATGTCTTACAAAATGTTACAATAAATATTTGCATATTTATTCTTCTTCAAATGTAACAGTATTTTTCTCAGATAGGTATATAGAAACAAGAGTTTCTAAGTAAGTGTATCATTTTTAATTTGAAGAATTTAATCTCAAAAGCAGCTGGACTTTTACAGCTACCTCAATAGGATGTGACTATCCATTTTGTCAAAATCTCCTCAACACTGGATATTAATAATCTAATTTTGATCAATCTGTTTGAATGCATATTGTATCTCATTTTAATTTGCATGTTCCAGATTATTAGAAGGCTTGACAATCATATCTCAGCTGCATTTTTCTGAAATGTATAGACATTTTCTTTGGCATTTTCTTGATGGGTTCTTGTGCTATTTTATATTCTTTCTTTTTAGTAACTGAAATATACGCAAAATTGTAACCTTTCGTATTATATAGTTCACAAATATTTTTTCCAGTTTGTCACTTAACTTCGTATATGGTGTTTTTAAAATAATTTCATTTTTAAATTTTTTTCTTTGAGATAGAGTCTTGCTCTGTTGCCCTGGTTGGAGTGTAGTGGTGCATTCACAACAATCACTGCAGCTCAACCTCTCGGGCTCAAGCAGTCCTCACACCTTAGCCTCCTGAGTAGTTGGGACTACAGGTGTGCACCACCATGCCCAGCTAGTTTTTAAAAACAGTTTTTTTTGTAGAGACAGGGTCACCCTATGTGGCCCAGGCTGGTCTTAAACTCCTGAGCTCAACTGATCCTCCCACTTCAACTTCCCAAAGTGCTGGGATTACAGGCATGACCCACCACACCTGGTTTTAAGACTTAATTTAAAGCTCATATACAGCCAGACCTGTCTTTCCTTTATTTATAGCTTTGGAGTTTGGATTTTCCTCAAAATTTTCTTTGCCAAACTAAATTTTTAAAAATTCACGACTATTTCCTCCTCTTCTGGAATTCCTTTCTCTCTAGTAAATAAGAAATAATTTATGTAATAACTGACAATATATGTATAGATATAATGTCACCATGATATAAACTGTGAGGAAAGAGTTTGAGTCAGATAAGTGGCAAGGATGAGTAGAGAAAATCGTTATTTTCTATTAGTTGGTTACAAAACCCTATATGCGTAAATGGCATTTGATCTGAAACATAAATAAAAGAAGAAAGGAGTCATACACGTTTTGGTAATGGCGTTTCAGAGAGAGAAAATAAAAAATGCAAAGGCCTAGAGTCCTGAAAATATGCACATAACAAGGAGGATAGAATGGTTGCAGCGAATGAGAGAGTGAGCAGTCTCTGGATGTGGTTATTCAGGCACCTGATACAGCAGGGCATCATGGGCACATTGGGGACTTATTCTAAGTGTGATGGGAAGCCACTGCAAAATTTGAGAAAATAGTGAAATGATTAGACTTGCATTTTAAAATAATATATCTTGTTGCTGTGTGGAAAACAGACTTTGCAGAAGGCGGCTGAAGATAGGGGAGCAAGAAAGGAATCATGTATTAGGGTTTTCTGGGGGAAACAGAGCCAATGACACAGGCATGTAGACACAGGCATGTACAAATAACTTTGTTCTGAGGGATTGGCTCATGTGACTATGAAGACTGAGAAGCCTAATGATCTTCCATCTGCAAGTGGAAGAACCAGAAAAGTTGGTGGTGTAGCCCCAGTCCAAACCTGAAAGCCTTAGAACAAGAAGCACTGATGTCCTAGGGCAAGAGAAAATGAATGTCCAAACTTAAGCAGAGAGAACAAATTTGACTTTCCTTTCCCTTTCTATTCTATTTGAACCCTCAAAGAATTGGATGATGTGGCCACTCACGTTGGTAAGGGTGATCTTCTTCACTCGGTCTACCATTCCAAATGGTGCTTTTTTTTTCCTGAAAATACTCTCACAGAAAGCCCCAGAAATAATGTTTTACCAGCTGTCTGACTTCCTTTCACCCACTCAAGTTGATGTAAAATTTATCATCTTAAGCTTATCCCTTGTCACCTTGCCACCCGTATAACTCTCTTTATACCATACTTAATCTCCAAATGAAGACAATAACAAGGCCATAATTCTGACTAACATAATACAACTATTTTGTATACAACTGAAAATGCACTGATTCCTTCACCAAAAGAGATAAAATCCTTAAATGATGTTTATTTTTCTCTTGATATTCCGTAACTTAAATACCATAATGTTAAGTTAATAATATATAAACACTATGATACAAAGTCAGTGTATCTTATGTTATATGATAAGGGAATAAGGGAGAAAGAAAACAAAGATACTTTCGTAATATATGCATGTAGACACAAATGTATTCACAACAAAATAAGGAGGAAACACTCATGACAATTATTTCTGTAACTGATGACATGGTCATAGCTGGTATTCATAACTACCTTCTTTTTCTACCTATTCTCTGTTCCCTTCTTCAGCAAGGAGCTCAGTAGATCATGGTTCTATACCTGGCAAGATAACCCAAACTTTTCTTCATGAAGGGTCTCAGCCATTAATAGTCATGCCTGGATTGGGCTGTTGAAATTTTCCATTGACCACAATCACAGGGAATAGTAATACTAAGAGATAGCCTAAGGTATCTCTTGGATTTCAGACATACTTTATCTTACCTTCCTTGCTGGAGTAATGGTCCAATTTACTTTTATTAGGATCAATCACCATTGTCAACACCACAACTCCCTTCTTTGGCTATTGATTTAGGAGAATGGTGAGGAAGGGTTACACAATAGCCAGGTGGCACTCTTAACTTCTAGTTCAAGGGAATCATTGTTGTGTCTGCTGGTGGAAAGTACTCCTTTTGGAACTAAGCCCTGCAGGCCAGCAACCATTGTGGGAAAAGGAAGCAAAATTTTAGCTAATGTGTCAATAGAGGTAATAGTGAGTGGTGCCACTCCCATATCCATCCCTTGATCCTTAGATCTGCGATTCCTGGCTATTGGAGAAATAACATCATATACTGGATGCTGACTTGGAGCATATATACAGCCTTCTGGAGAACCTTGCCTCAGACCTGCAATGTATTGCCACCTGGCTGGCTATGTAACTGAGTCTTCAAATGGCCATTCCCCTGTTCAGTCAAGCCAGCTGCTTTAGCATGGTCAGGAACATGGTACAACCAGTGAATTCCATGAGCATGCCACACTCCCTTTTCTGCGAAGTGAATTCCTTGATCAGAAGCAATGTCATGTGTCATAAGGCATTCCACAAGTCTACTGATGATAGTTTAGCAGTAGCATTCCATGCCAATAGAAAAACAGTTATTAGGCTACTGAAGTCGTCCAGGCAAGAGATGTTAGTGGTCTAGATTTAAGGTATTAGCATTAGATGAGTGGCTGTCATGCTCAAAATATATCTTAGAAGCAGAGACAATAAGATTTGCTGCTGGATTTGATGCAATATATGAAAGAATGAGAGTGGTTTAGAATAACCACAAGAATTCTGGCCTGAGAGGCAGAGTGGGTGGAATGCTACTTACTGAGGTAGGGAAAAACGGAAATGAGTTAGATTTTAAATTGTGATCTAATACCACAAACATTTAATTCCTAATAGTTTTATAGTATTTATTTATATTGAGTAGAGATACACTCACACAACTATTTTGTTTTGGAAATCTTTTGCTTTTATTATTTAATATATTCTACTCAGTAAAATATAGAATAATCTTTTCAAGTTTTACTAAAGGGAATAAAAACATGTTATTGAAAGCTTAATAGTTAACAATGAGCTTATACATTATTTGAGGAGAATTGACATTTACCCAGTATTCTCATAAATAATTATGTTGTACAGTTTCATTTATGGTACTTCACTGAATCTAAACCACCAGTCACCACCGATTGTAAAATATATCAGGTTTTAGTAAGATTTATTAAAATGTGGAAAATTTTAATAAGAATTATCAAAATATGGAAAAATGAATTTTAGAACAGATGAAAAATGACAAATAAGATTGTTTACAATCACCATTAAATTTTGTAATTTTCTTCAAGCAGACATTTCCTTTTTAATGATGGGTTTATTCTTTTTCAAAATTCAAATTTAAAAATTTTTTGTGTACATAGTGGGTATATATATTCATGAATTTCATGAGATACTTTGATATAGGCATGCAATGAGCAATAACCACATCATGGAAAATGGGGTATCTATCCCCTCAAGCATTTATACTTTGTGTCACAAACAATTGAATTATACTTTTTTAGTTTTTTTACGTATAATTAAATTATTGACTATAGTCACCCTGTTGTGCTGTCAAATACTAAGCCACATTCATTCTTTCTATTTTTTTTTGTACCCATTGACCATCCCCTCCTCTCCTCCCATTACCCCACTAACTTATCCAGCCGCTGGTAACCATCCTTTTGTTTTCTGTCTCCATGAGTTCAATTGTTTTGATTTTTAGATCTCATAAATAAGTGAGAACATGTAATGCTTGTTTTTCTGTGCCTAGCTTATTTCTCTTAACATGATGACTCCAGTTCCATCCACATTGTTGCAAATGACAGGATCTCATATTTTTTATGGCCGAATAATACTCATTTTGAATAAGTACAACATTTTATTTATTTGTTCATCTGTTGATGGACACTTAGGTTGCTTACAAATTTTGACTATTGTGAACAGAACTGTAACAAACATGGGTGTGCAGATGTCTCTTTGACATACTGACTTCTTTTATTTTGGGTGTATATCCAGCAGAGAGGTTGCTACATTGTATGGTAGCTCTATTTTTTAGTTTCTTCAGGAACCTCCAAATTATCCTCCATAATGGTTGTACTAATTTAAATTTCCACCAAAAGTGCATGAGGTTTCCCTTTCCTCCACATCCTCTCTAGCATTTGGAATTGCCTGATTGCCTGTTTTTGTTGTTGTTTGTTTGTGGGTTTTTTTTTTTTTTTTGGATAAAAGCCACTTTAACTGAGGTGAGATGACATCTCATTGTAGGTTTTGTTTGTTTGTTTGAGACAGAGTCTCACTCTGTTACCCAGGCTGGAGTGCAATGGCACGATCTCGGCTCACTCTGCCTCCTGGGCTCAAGTGATTCTCATGCCCCACGTCCTGAGTAGCTGGGCTTACAGGCGTGTGCCACCATGCCTGGCTAATTTTTGTATAGTTTGAAGTCAGGTAATGTGATTCCTCCAGGTTTGTTATTTTTGCTCAGGATAGCTTTGGCTATTCTGAATCTGTCATGACTCCAAATAAATTTTAACGATTGTTTTTTCTGAATACTTTCTCTGTGTTATCTTAAATTTCTTTGAGTTTCCTCAAAAACAAGCTATTTTGAATTATCTGAAAGATCACATTTCTCCATTTCTCCAGGATTGATTCCTGGTGCCTTATTAGTTCATTTGGTTAAGTCATGTTTTTCTGGATGATCTTGATGCTTGTAAGTGTTTGTTGGTGTCTGGGCATTAAAGAGTCAGGTATTTTTTGTAGCCTTCACAGTCTGAACTTGCTTGTGTCTGTCTTTCTTGAGAAACCTTTCCAGGTATTCAAAAGGACCTAGGCCTCAAGCCCAATAATGCTGTGGTCTTTGCAGGCTCCCTTGGTTATCTTGGATAAGATCTGGAAGAATTCTCTGGGTTACCAGGCAGAAACTCTTGTTTTTTACCTAACTTTCTTCCAAACAATGATGTCTCTCACTCTCTCTCTTTGTCTGTGCAGAGGTGCCTCAACTGCGGGTGTGATGATGCAAGCAACTCTGTGGCCACCACCATTGGGATTTCCCTGGGTCAGACCTGAAGCCAGTACAGCACTGGGTCTCACCCAAAGCCCACTGTAACAACTACCTGGCTACCACCTATGTTCATTCAAGGCCCTAAGGCTCTATGATCAGTAGGTGACAAAACCAGTCAGGTTTGTTTCCTTCTTTTCAGGGTGGCAAGTTCCTCTAGGCCCTGGCTGAATCCAAAGATGCTGTCTGGGAGCCAGGGATTAAAGAAAAAAACTAACAAATTTACCTGATATTCTATTCCACTGTGGCTAAGCTGGCACTCAGACTATAATACAAAGTCCTCCCTGCCCTTCCCTCCCCTTATCATAAGCAGAGGAACCTCCCTGTGGCCATCATCACCAACAACCCATGGAGGGTTCTGCCAGGCCACCACCAATGTTCACTTAAAGCCTAAGGGTCTTCAGTCAGCTTGTGAATGCTGCCAGGTCTGGGACTCACCCTATAGGACAGTGGGGGCTCTCTCTGGCCCAGGGCAGGTCCAGAAATGCTGTCCAAGAGCTTAGGCCTTGGACTAAGAGTCCCCAAGGGCCTGCTTGTTTCTCTACCCAATATGGCTGAGCTGGTACCTAAGTACAACAGAAAGTCTGCTTTATTCTTTCCTCTGCTGTTCTCAAACTGGAGTCTTTCACCATAGCCACAATAGCTGAGACTGTGCTAGATCACACCTGAAGTCAGCATGTCTCAGAGTCCAAGGCCCATGGTGTATTACCTGGGTATTGTTGCTGGCTATTTAGTACCAAAGAGTTCTTTAGCCAGAAGATGATGAATGTGGCCAGGACTGGGTCCTTTTCTTCAAGGCAGTGGATTCCCTTTTGGCCCAGGGTGTGTATAGAAATGTCATCTGAGAGCTAGGGCCTGCAAGGGAGGCCTCATGTTTCTGCCTGGTGCCCTATCCTACTATAGCTGAGCTGGCATCCAAGCTGTACAACAAAGTCCTCTTCACTCTTCACTCTCCCCTCCTTAAGCAGAAGGGAGGAGTCACTGTTGTTGCTGTGAGCTGCACTACCTGAGGTTGGGCAAGGAATGGCACAAGCACTCTCATAGCTGCCAAGCTGGTATCTCAGTAGTCATGTGCTACCTTGGTCCAGCGGCTCTGAGCCCAGCCCAGTACTACTAGGACTTGCCTAGGAATTGCTGTCCTTTTGTCCTAGACTGCTTTTCATGTTTACCTAGGACCCTAGAGAACTTTGGCCTTCTGTGAGGAGGCTTGCCAAGAAACTCATGTTCCAACCACTGGGATGGGTGATTCTAGGGCTGGTCCAAATGTTCCCTCTGTGTAGGTGCTGGCTGAGCCCAGCATGCCTTTGCTCTCTGCTGTCACAGGGAAGCACCGAGTTCAATGTAAAATCCCCCAGTCACTGTACTCTCCCTCCCCAAGTGTCCAGATTCTCTCTCCACACCATGTAGCTGCTGCTGGCAAGGGAGGAGGGGTGGTGTCAGCAATTCAAGATTGTTTCTCCAATTCTCTTCAATGACTTTTTCAGCAATATAAAGTTAAAACCAAGTACTGTTGGGAGAGGGGCTGGCATGATGGCCAAATAAGAACAGCTATGGTCTGCAGCTCCCGGTGAGACCAACACAGAAGAAGTGTAATTTCTGCATTACCGACTGAGATACCCGGTTCATCATATTGGCATTGGTTAGACAGTGGGTGCAGCCCATGGAGGGGGAGCCGAAGCAGGCTGGGGCATCGCCTTACCTAGAAAGTGCAAGGGGTTGGGGAACTCCTTCCCTTAGCCAAGGGAAGCCATAAGGGATGGTGCTATCCAGCCCAGATACTAAGCTTTTTCCATGGTCTTCACAACCCGCAGATCAGGAGATTTCCTTGGGTGCCTACACCACCAGGGCCCCGGGTTTCAAGCACAAAATTGGGCGACCATTTGGGTAGACACTGAGCTAGCTGCAGGATTTTTTTTCTTGTATTCCAGTGGTGCCTGAAATGCCAGCTTGACAGAACCATTCACTCCCCTGGAAAGGGGGCTGAAACCAGGGAACCAAGTGGTCTTGCTCAGCAGCTCGCACCCCCGTGGAGCCCAGTGAGCTAAGATCCACTGGCGGCAAAGTACTGTAGCCAGGCTGCCTCTCTAGATTCTCCTCTCTGGGCAGAGCCTCTCTGAAAGAAAGGCAACAGCCTCAGTTAGGGGCTTATAGATAAAACTCCCATCTCCCCGGGACAGAGCACCTGAGGGAAGGGGGCTGCTGTGGGCTCAGCTTCAGCAGATTTAAAAGTTACTGCCTGGGGGCTCTGAAGAGAGCAGCCAATGTCCCAGCACAGGGCTTGAGCTCTGCTAAGGGAAAGACTGCCTCTTCAAGTGGGTCCCTGACCCCCATGCCTCCTGACTGGGAAACACCTCCCAGCAGGGGTTGACAGACACCCCATACAGGAGAGCTCTGGCTGCCATCTGGCAGGTACCCCTCTGGGACGAAGCTTCCAGAGGAAGGAGCAGGCAGCAATCTTTGCTCTTCTGTAGCATCTGCTGGTGATACCCAGGCAAATGGTCAGGAGTGGACCTCCAGCAAAATCCAGCAGACCTGCTGAAGAAGGGCCTGACTGTTAGAAGGAAAACTAACAAACAGAAAGCAATAGCATCAACATCAACACAAAGGATGCCCATGCAAAAACCCCATCCAAAGGTCATCAACATCCAAAACCAAAGGTAGATAAATCTATGAAGACAGGGAAAAACTAGCACAAAAAGGCTGAAAATTCCAAAAACCAGAATGCATCTTCTCGTCCAAAGGATCAGAACTCTTGGCCAGCAAGGGAACAAAACTGGATGGAGAATGAGTTAGACAAATTGAAAGAAGTAGACTTCAGAAGGTGGGTAATAACAAACTCTCCCAAGCTAAACAGCATGTTCTAACCCAATGCAAGGAAGCTAAGAGCCTTTATACAAGGTTATTGGAACTGCTAACTAGAATAACCACTTTAGAGAAGAACATAAATGACTTGATGGAACTGAAAAACACAGCACAAGAACTTCGTGAAGCCTACACAAGTATCAGTAGTCAAATCGATGAAGAGAAGAAATGATATAAGAGACTTAAGATCAACTTAATGAAATAAAATGTGAAGACAAGATTAGAAGAAAAAGAATGAAAAGGAATGAACAAAGCCTCCAAGAAATATGGGACTATGTGAAAAGACCAACCCACATTTGATTAGTGTATCTGAAAGTGACAAGGAGAATGGAACCACGTTTGAAAACACACTTCAGCATATTATCCAGGAGAACTTCCCCAACCTAGCAAGACAGGCCAACCTTCAAATGCAGGAAATTCAGAGAACACCACAAAGATACTCCTTGAGAAGAGCAACCTTAAGACACATAATCATCAGATTCACCAAGGTTGAAATGAAGGAAAAAATGTTAAGGGCAGCCAGAGAGAAAGGTCAGATTACCCACAAAGGGAAGCCCATCAGACTAACAGTGAATCTCTCTGCAGAAACCCTACAAGCCAGAAGAGAGTGGGGACCAATATTCGACATTCTTAAAGAAAAGAATTTTCAACCCAGAATTTCATATCCAGCCAAACTAAGCTTCACAAACAAAGGATAAATAAAGTCCTTTACAGACAAGAAGATGCTGAGGGATTTTGTCACCACCCGGCCTGGCTTACAAGAGCTCCTGAAGGAAGCACTAAATATGGAAAGGAAAAACCAATAGCAGCCACTGCAAAACATACCAAAATGTAAAGACCATCAACACTATGAAGAAACTGCACCAACTAATGTGCAAAATAACCAGGTAGCATCATAATGACAAGATCAAATTCAAATATAACAATATTAATTTTAAATGTAAATTGGCTAAATGCCTCAATTAAAAGACACAGACTGGCAAATTGGATCAAGAGTCAAGACGCTTCAGTGTGCTGTATTCCGGAGACTCATCTCATGTGCATAGACACACCTAGGCTCAAAATAAAGGGATGAAGGGGTGTCTACCAAGCAAATGGAAGAAAAAAAAAAAAGCAGGGGTGGCAATCCTAGTCTCTGATAAAACAGACTTTAAACCAACAAAGATCAAAAAGGACAAAGAAGGGCATTACATAATGGTAAAGGGATCAATGCAACAAGAAGAGCTAACAATCCTAAATATATATATATGGACCCAATACTGGAGCACCGAGATTCATAAAGCAAGTTCTTAGAGACCGACAAAGAGACTTAGACTCCCACACAATAACAGTGGGAGACTTAAACATCCCACTGTCAATATTAGACAGATCAACAAGACAGAAAATTAACAAAGATATTCAGAACTTGAACTCAGCTCTGGACCAAGGGGACCTAATAGACAACTACAGAACTCTCCACCCCAAATCAACAGAATATACATTCTTCTTAGCACCACATTGCACTTATTCTAAAATTGATCACATAATTTGAGGTAAAACATGCCTCAGCAAATGCAAAAGAATGGAAGTCATAACAAACAGTCTCTTAGACCACAGTGCAATCAAATTAGAACTCAGGATTAAGAAATTCACTCAACATCGTACAACTACATGAAAACTGAACAACCTGCTCCTGAAAGACTACTGGGTATATAATGAAATGAAGGCAAAATAAATAAGTTCTTTGAAACCAATGAGAACGAAGACACAACATACCAGAGTCTCTGGGACACAGCTAAAGCAGTGCTTAGAGGGAATTTATAGCACTAAATTCCCACATCAGAAAGCTAGAAAGATCTAAAATCAACACCCTAAAATCACAATTAAAAGAACTAGAGAACAAAAAGCAAACAAATTCAAAAGCTAGCAGAAGACAAGAAGTAACTGAGATTAGAGCAGAACTGAAGGAGATAGACACATGAAAAACCATTAAAAAAAAAAAATGAATCCAGGATCTGGTGTTTTGAAAAGATTAACAAAATAGATATGCCACTAGCCAGACGAATAAAGAAGAAAAGAGAGAAGAATCAAATAGACACAATAAAAAATGATAAAGGGGACATCACCATAGATCCCACAGAAATACAAACTGCCATCAGAGAGTACTATAAATACCTCTACACAAATAAAATAGAAAATCTAGAAGAAATGGATAAATTCCTGAACACATACACCCTCCCAAGACTAAACCAGAAAGAAGTTTAATCCCTGAATAGACCAATAGAAAGTTCTGAAATTGAGGCAGTAATTAATAGGCTACCAACCAAAAAAAGGCCATTACCAGACAGGTTCACAGCTGAATTCTACCACAGGTACAAAGAGGAGCTGGTACAATTCCTTCTGAAACTATTCCAAACAATAGAAAAAGAGGGACTCCTCCCTAACTCATTTTATGAGACCAGCATCATACTGATACCAAAACCTGGCGGAGACACAACAACAACAACAAAAAAAAAAAAAAAAAAAAGAAAATTTCAGGCCAATATCCCTGATGAACATCGATGCGAAAATCCTCAGTAAAATACTGGCAAACCAAATCCAGCAGCAAATAAAAAAGCTTATGCACCACGATCAAGTTGGCTTCATTCTGGGATGCAAGTCTGGTTCAACATATGCAAATCAATAAATATAATTCATTACATAAATGAAACCAATGACAATAACCACATGATTATCTCAATAGATGCAGAAAAGGCCTTTGATAAAATTCAACACTCCTTCATGCTAAAAACACTCTATAAAGTAGGTACTGATGGAACATATCTCAAAATAATAAGAGCTATTTATGACAACCCCACACCTAATACCATACTGAATGGGCAAAAACTAGAAGTATTCCCTTTGAAAACCGGCACAAGACAAGGATGCTCTCTCTTACCACTCCTATTCAACACAGCATTGGAAGTTTTGACCAGGGCAATCAGGCAAGAGAAAGAAATAAACGGTATTCAATAGGAAAAGGGAAAGTCAAATTTTCTCTGTTTGCAGATGACATGATTGTGTATTTAGAAAACCCCATCATCTTGCCCCAAAACTCCTTAAGCTAATAAGTAAATTCAGCCAAGTCTCAGGATAAATTACAGGCATTTTTATACACCAATAATAGACAGAGAACCAAATCATGAGTGAACTCTCATTCACAGTTGCTACAGAGAGAATAAAATACCTAAGAATACAGCTTGCAAAGGATGTGAAGGACCTCTTCAAGGAGAAATACAAATCACTGCTCAAGGAAATAAGAAAGGACACAAATAGAAAATCATTCCATGCTCATGGATAGGAAGAGTCAATCTTGTGAAAATGACCATACTGCCCAAAGTAATTTATAGATTCAGTGCTATTCTCCTCAAGCTATTGTTCACTTTTGACTTTCTTCACAGAATTAGAAAAGAAAAACTACTTTAAATTTTATATGGAAACAAAAAAGAGCCCATATAGCCAAGACAGTCCTAAGCAAAAAGAACAAAGCTGGAGGCACTACGCTACCTGAATTCAAACTGTACTACAAGCCTACAGTAACCAAAACAGCATGGTGCTGGTACCAAAACAGATATATAGACCAATGGAACAGAACAGAGTCCTCAAAATTAACACCACACATCTACAACCATCTGATCTTTGACAAATCTGACAAAAACAAGCAATGATAAAAGAATTCCCTTTTTAATAAATGGTGTTGGGAAAACTGGCTAGCCATATGCAGAAAACTTAAACTGGAGCCCTCCTTACACCTTATACGAAAATTAACTCAAGATGGATTGAAGATGTAAATTTAAGACCTAAAACCATAAAAACCCTAGAATAAAACCTAGGCAATACCATTCAGAGCACAGGCATGGGAATACACTTCATGACTAAAACAGCAGAAGCAATGGCAACAAAAACTAACATTGACAAATGGGATCTAATTAAACTGAAGAGCTTCTGCATGGCAAAAGAAACTATCATCAGAGTGAATAGGCAACCTACAGAGTGGGAGAAAATTTTTGCAATCTATCCATCTGACAAAGGGCTAATATCCAGAATCTATAAGGAACTTAAACAAATTTGCAAGAAAAATACAAACAATCCCAACAAAAAGTAGGCAAAGGATATGAACTGACACTTCTCAAAAGAAGACATTTATGTGGCCAAGAAACATACGAAAAAAAGCTCATCATCACTGGTCATTAGAGAAATGCAAGTCAAAACCACAATGAGATGCCATCTCACCAGTTAGAATGGCAATCATCAAAAAGTCAGGAAACAACAGAAGCTGGAGCAGATGTGGAGAAGTAGGAAAACTTTTACACTGTTGGTGGGACTGTAAATTAGTTCAATCATTGTGGAAGACAGTATGGTGATTCCTCAAGGATCTAGAACAAGAAATACCATTTGACCCAGCAATCTCATTACTGGGTATATACCCGAAGGATTATAAATCATTCTACTGTAAAGACACATGCACACATATATTTATTGCGGCACTATTCACAACAGCAAAGACTTGGAATCAACCCAAATGCCCATCAATGATAGACTGGATGAAGAAAATGTGGCACATATATACCATGGAATACTGTGCAGTCATAAAAAAGGATGAGTTCATGTCCTTTACAGGCACATGGATGAAGCTGGAAACTATCATTCTCAGCAAACTAACACAGAAACAGAAAACAAACACCCCATGCTCTCACTTATAAGTGGGGGTTGAACAGTGAGAATATATGGACACAGGAACGGGAACATCACACACCTGGGCCTGTTGGTTGGTGGGGGCCAAGAGGAGGGATAGCATTAGGAGAAATACCTAATGTATATGATGCATTGATGGGTGCAGCAAACCACCATGGCACATGTATACCTATGTAACAAACCTGCACATTCTGCACGTGCATGTATCCCAGAAGTTAAAGTGTAATAAAAAATTAATAAAATTTGTTTAAAAAAGAGTGAGTGATGCATGTAAGGAATGAAACTTGATCCTCCTCATCTGCATCTTACACAAAAATCAACTCAAGATGGATTAAGGACTTAAGATGGATTAAGGGCTTAAACCTAAGACCTGAAGCTATAAAAATTCTAGAAGATAGCACTGGAAAAACACTTCTAGATGTCAGCTCAGGCAAGGATTTCATGACCAAAAACCCAAAAGCAATTGCAATAAAAACAAAGATAAATAGCTGAGACCTAATTAAACTCAAGGGCTTTTGCATGGCAAAAGGAACAGTCAGCAGAGTAAACAGACAACCGACAGAGTGGGAGAAAATCTTCACAATCTGTACATCTGACAAAGGACTAATATCCAGAACCTATGATGAACTCAAACAAATCAGTAAGAAAAAAAAATCAATATCATCAAAAAGTGAGCTAAAGACATGAATACACAATTCTCTAAAGAAGATTTACAAATATGAAAAAATGCCCAACATCCCACTAATGATCAGGGAGAGGCAAATCAAAACTACAATGTGATACCACCTTACTACTATAAGAATGGCCATAGCCAAAGAATAAAAAAAAAGTGGATATTGGCATGGATGTGGTGATCAGAGAACATTTCTACACTGCTGGTGGGGATGTAAACTAGTATAGCCGCTATGGAAAACAGCATGGAGATTCCCTAAAGAACTGAAAGTAGAACCACCATTTGATCCAGCAATCCCACTACTGGCTGTCCACCCAGAAGAAAAGAAGTCATTATTCAAAAAAAGATATTTGTTTATAGCAGCACAATTCACAATAGCAAAGTGGTGAAACCAACCCAAATACCCATTAATCATCGAGTAAAGAAACTCTGGTAGATAGATAGATAGATAGATGATAGATAGATAGATAGATAGATAGATAGATAGATAGATAGATAGATGATGGAATACTACTCAGCCATAAAAAGGGATGAATTAATGGCATTTGCAATGACCTGGATGAGATTAGAGGTTATTATTCTAAGTGAAGTAACTCAGGAATGGAAAACCAAACATCCTATGTTCTCACTGACCTGTGGCAGATAAGCTATCAGGACACAAAGGCATAAGAATGATACAATGAACTTTGGGGAGTTGGGGGAAATATTGGGAGGGGAGTGAGGGATAAAAAACAACAAATATGGGGCAGTGTATACTGCTTGGGTGATGGGTGCACAAAGTTCTCATAAATCTCCACTAAAGAACATACTCATGTAACAAAATACCACCTGTACCCCAATACCTCATGAAAAAACAAGATTTTTTTAAAAAAGGAAAAAAAAAAAAAAACAAGTACTGTCATTACTCACCTGATTTTTGGTTCTTGTGATGGTTCTTTTCTGTGTGCAGATAGTTATTAATATTTGGTGTTCCTTCAGGGAGAGCAAATGGTGTAGGCTTCTATTGAGCCATCTTGCTCAGTTGTATCAATGGGTTTATTGTGAAACATTTAATAGGTACTTTTGCTATGGTGAACTGAATGTCATTCCTTCCTTCTTTTCTTCCTTCCTTCATCCTTTCCTTTCTCGGTTCCTTCTTTCATCCCACCTCACTTTATCTTTTCTTCCCTTTTTAAACATATTGGTACTAATCATTGTATTTTGTTGTTCTTCATTGATAATTTACAGGAAACCTATTGATTTATGTATTTTATAAATTTCTGGCCACAAAACATATTTTCCAATTTTTAATTAATCTCTTGACTTTTCTGGGTAACTAATGAGAAATACTTCAAATACTGTGTGCTTATTCTCTTTCTTTAAAATATTAATAAATCTTATTTTTTAAATTATCTTATTGCATCGAGCCTGGCTAAATATTATTAGTGCTAATAGTCACTTTGTTCAATTTCAGACATTAATAGGGTTGTTTCAAATGTTTTACTCTTACATTTTCTTTTTGTTGCATATTACTGGTGGATACCTTTTATAAAATTAAGATAGTTTCGGTCCCAAGCTTGGTAAGAATTTGTGATTTCTTAGCTCTTTTACTTTAAAATCAGGAATCTGTGTTAAATTTAATGGAAGCTCGTATAGACAATCTAGTAAGATAGATATCTGAGAGTTTATTTTATTACTATGTTAATATTATTTCACTAATATATTTTCTCATTTAAACAACTCATGCATTTCTGTAATACATTCTACTTGGTTATAATATATATTTAAATCACTGTTATATTAAATTAGCCTACATTTTATTTATAACTTTTTCATTGTTTTATAAAATCTTGATTTTCTCCCACTGTCCTTTTCCTGGAAAATAATACATTTTTTCATTTCTCTGATTGGGTTTTTATAATATAGAAAATTTTAAAGATAAAATAAAAAGAAATCACTTGGAACTATGCCTAGGATTAGTATGTTTTTAGGGATATGTCCTTAATTCCTGATATTTTCTTCTAAGGTAACTGGACCATAGATGTTGCACTTCCATTTCCAATTAATTTTGCAAATTACTATTTTTGAAAAAAATCCATTTCACTTAGCGCATAAACTTTTATTGGCATAAAGGTTTATTCATTAATATTAATATCTTTAAATATCTCCTGCATTGTATACTTACATTCCTTTTATTAAATGTTCTTTTAAATATAACTTTTAAATAAAAATTTTTTAAAAATCACTAATCAATGTTTTATCTATTTCATTGACGTAAAGTGACTGATATTAATTTTATTTTAGCAAGTATATTGGTTTTTGTGTTTCTTTTATAAAAACAATTTATTATGTTTATTATTTCATCACCTCAATCTTTTACCATATATGTTTTCACTTTATCTTCCTGGAATAAATGCTTACTTCACTCATTTTTATTCTTACTTTTTTTTTAATGAAAATACTAGTAAACATTATTTTTGTTTTGAATACTTAGGAGAGTACCCTATTTATAACATTATTATTTTTATTAAAAATTAATCTAATTACAAAAAATGTGCCATCTGTGTGTAATCGTCTCCCCTCACCATTTTTCTAGTCTTATGATTTCAAGTTTTTATTTTTTTGTAAAATGTTATCTTTTCAAGGCAGTACATAATTGGAACACTTTGTTTTGATTTTTTTATTTTGCAAAATTTTTGAGGGAAATTATATAAATCATATTTATTATGATTAATAATATTCTAATAACTTTAGTTTTCTATTGAATATTCTTTTATTTTTTCTTTTACCTTTTTTGCATTTTATTAATCCAAAACTTTTGTCGTAGATTTTTGACAATTTTACGTCTTCCTTCAAATTTAGTATTTACAATTAAATTTATATTTTGCAAATTTAAATTTATAACATTTTATTCATATTCTTCCCTCAAAAGCAAATGAGGAACAACAAACTAGTACATTTATGCTTTTCTGTTTTACATCTCTTGTATCATAAAGTATCTATTATATATTTTCAGTTTTTAGTTATTTAAAAAATATTGCTAAACAATTTTTCTTTAGATTTAAATGTAGTCTTTAAACTTTTTTTTAATCACAATTTTGCAGTATACTTTGCTTTCTTTTTCTCTTGAATGCCTCATTTTTTCCTTATAGGGCAAATTTCCATAATTATTTAAAATAAAGTCTTGGTGATAAATACTCTGAATCCTTATGTATTTGAAATACCTACAATTTGCTATCATACCTGAATGCTAGTTTGTCTGGCTATGAAATTGTGGTTTCAAACTTCTTTTAATTTTGCACTTTGAAAGTGTTTATCTAGTACATTCTACAGCATAATATATGCAATAACAATTTCAAAACACATTTACAAATATTTACTCAGTCCTACTCATTCTCATTTTACAGTTGTCTGTCTCTGTCTCTCATTTGTCTCTAAGAATTTGAAATTTCCTTAAGATCCATGGGTCTTTTTATCACATTCACATTCATTCTACTCTATGGCGTACAGCAAGGCAGAACTAGTTGGCACTACACTTCTTCTCGCCATTGGTGTCAGATGGCTGTAGCAGAAAGCTGAGCCTCTATCTCCATGCTACAACACCAAAGCAGTATAAATCAGGCCTCCACTTTTACCCCTTTCTTTTCTTAGTGAGGCCCGGTAGCAAGCTCACACCTTCACTCAAAAGCAAACAGATGGTGCAAAGTTGTACAAGCTGCTTCCCTGTTTTTGCTGGGAAATGTTAGAAGGGCCAAGAGAGTAGCAAAACTTACATTCTACTCCTCTGCAATGAGGCAGTGTGAATCAATGCCCCACTTTTAACTGGAGTGTTGTCAATGGTGCCCAGAGGAGGTGGCATATATACACACCACCAGCCCTCATGCTGAAGCTCAGCAGTGAAACTTTGTACTAAGAAATAGATTAAATAGGATCCATAGCCCCACAATATGATATAAAAAGTCTCTGAAATACAATGAAAACATCATTTGTTGTATCAAGAACAGGAAAGTTACAACATGAATGAAAAAAATTAATAGAGAAATGACCACACCAAGGTGAATCAGATGTTGGAATTTTCTGACAGGGATTTTAAAGCAGCCATCATAAAAATACTTTAAAACACAGTTGCAGGCCGGGTATCGTAGCTCAGTCCCAGCTCTTTGGGAGGCCGAGGCAGGCGGATCACGAGGTCAAGAGATTGAGAATATCCTGGCCAACATGGTGAAACCCCGTCTCTACTAAAAATACAAACATTAGCCGGGCATGGTGGCATACGCCTGTAGCTCCAGCTACTCCGAAGGCTGAGGCAGGAGAATCGCTTGAACCCAGGAGGCGGAGGTTGCAGTGAGCCAAGATCATGCCACTGCACTCCAGCCTGGTGACAGAGCAAGACTCTGTCTCAAAAAATAAAATAAAATAAAAAATTAGAAAATCTCAGCAAAGAAATGGATACTATAAAATATGAAAAATGGAAATAATAGAAATTTAAATATATATAACAGCCAAAATAATTTTTAAAACCCAATTTACTGAATGGGCTCATTATAGAGTAGTTATGAGAATAGAGTCACTGAACATGAGGACAGATCAATAGAATTTACCCAGTCTGAACAGAGAGAAAATAAACTGGAAAAAAAAATCTCACACATTGGTGGCGTAAAAACAAAACATATAATATTCATATCATTCACCATTAGAATTCCAGAAGAAAAGGAAAGAGAGAGACTGAAAATGTGTTAAAAAGATTATGGCTAAAACTTTGAAAATTTGATGAAAGAAATAAACTTACAGATTCAGAATATGAGTAAACCCCACAACATATAAACCTAAAGAAATCTTCACCCAGGCCCATGATTAACAAATGTCTGAAAAGTAAATATTTTTAAAGATCTTGAAAACAGCCAGAGAGAAATGAACATTACTTATGTGAAGCCATGCAGGCCAGAAGGAAGGGGCACAGTTTTCCAAGTCCTAAAAGAGTACACTGACAGAATTGAAGAAGAATATCTAACTCATAGAATGACCACAAATAAATTCATGTCATCACACTCAATGAGCATAGAAATATATGGACTTCATTGTCATGAAAGTAAAAGGTAAAACTCTATATTAGTCTGTTCTTGCACTGCTGATAAAGACATGCCTGAAACTGGGTAATTTTTAAAGAAAAAAAGGTTTAATTGACTCACAGTTTCACATGGCTGGGGAGGCCTCACAATCATGGCAGAACATGAAAGGAAATCTTACGTAGTGACAGACAAGAGAGAAGTGAGAACCAAGAGAAAGGGGTTTCCCCTTATAAAACCATCAGATCTTGTGAGGCTCATTCACTACCATGAGAACAGTATAGGAGAAACTGACCCCATGATTCAATTATCTCCCACTGGGTTCCTCCTGCAACACATGGAAATTATGGGAGCTACAATTCAAGATGACATTTGGGTGGGGACAAAGCCAAACCATATCATTCCTCACTGGCCCCTCCCAAATCTCATATCCTCACATTTCAAAACCAATCATGCCTTCCTAACAGTGCCCCAAAGACTTTAAGGCATTTCAACATTAACTCAAAAGTCCACATTCCAAAGGCTCATCTAACATAAGGCAAGTCCCTTTTGCCTATGAGCCTGTGAAATCAAAAGCAATTTAGTTACTTCCTAGATACAATAAGGGTATAGGAATAGATATATACGCCCGTTCCAAATGGGAGAAATTGGCCAAAACAATGGAACTATAGGTCCCGAGAAAGTTTGAAATCCAGAGCAGGGGGACGGGGGCAGTCAAATCTGAAAGCTCCAAAATTATCTCCTTTCGCTCCATGTGGCACATCCAGGTCATACTGATGCAAGAGGTAGGTTCCCATGGTCTTGGGCAGCTCTGCCCTTTGTATGAGTTTGGACAAATACATAATGAAATCTGTCAGTCATTTTAGTATTATACAGAGAATTTTCACTGCCATGATAATCCTCTGTGTTCCACCTATTCATCACTCCCCCAATCCCTGGTAATCACTAAACTTTTTGCTTTCTCCATCATTTTGCCTTTTTCAAAATGTCGTATAGTTGGTATTGTACAGTATGTGACAATTTCTGATTGGTTCACATCACTTAGTAATATGTATCTAAGGTTCCTCCATGACTTTTCATGACTTGATAGTTCATTTCTTTTTGGTGCTGAGTAATATTCTATTGTCTGGGTGTATCACAGTTTATTTATCCATTTACCTACTGAAGGACATTTTGTTAGCTTCCAGATTTTGACAACTAAGATGAAAGCTGCTAAAAACATCTGTGTGCAGCTTCTTGCATGAACATAAGTTGTCAACTTCTTTTGGTTAATACAAAAAAGTGAAATTGCTGGAACATATGGTACGAATATGTTTAGTTTGTCAAGAAATGTCTTGCCAAACTGTCTTTCTAAGTGAATATATGGTTTAAGATTCCCACTAGCAATGATTTAAAGTTCCTGTTGCTCCACATGCCCAACAGCATTTGGTGCTTCAGTCTTCCAGATTTTGGCCATTCTAACAGGTGTGTAGCATTATCTCACTATTATTTTAATTTGAATTTCCCTGATGACATATGATGTGGAACATGTTTTTATATGAGTATTTTCCATCTGATATATATGTTCTTTTATGAAGTGTCATTTAAGGTCATTGGTCCATTTCTTAATTAGATTGTTTGCTTTCTTATTGTTGAGTTTTCAGAGTTCTTGTATATTTTGGATAATAGTCCTTGATTAGGTGTGTCTTTCGAAAGTATTTTTTCTAACAATATATGGCTTGTCGTATTCTGTTTACATTTTCTTTCACACAGAAGTTTTAAAATGTAATAAAGTCCAGTTTATCAATTATTTATTTCATGGAGCATGCCTTTTTTGTTGTATCTAAGAGCCTTCACCGTACTCAAGGTTATCTAGGTTTCATCCTATGTTATCTTCTAAGAGTTTTATAGTTTTGCCTTTTACATTTATATCTATGATCCATTTTAAGTTAATTTTTGAAAAGTGTTTAAAGCTTATGTCTAGATTCATTTTTTTTCATGTGGATGTCTAGTTGTTACAATACTATTTGTTGTAAAGACTTTTTTGCTTTGTAGTATTGCCTTTGCTCTCTTAATTATATTTATAGGGATCTATTTCTGCAGTCTCTATCCTGTTCCATTGATTTATTTGCCTGTTCTTCTGCCAATGCCACACTATCAAAATTATTACAGCTTTATAGTACATCTTGAAGAGAGACAGTGTCATCCTCCAACTTTTTACTTCTCCTTCAATATGTGTTGCTTATTTTGTAGTTTTAGCTCTTCAAATAAACTCTAGAATAAGTTTGTTAATAGCAAAATAACTTAGTTGGATTTTCATTTGGATTGCACTGAATCTATAGAGCAGGATAAGAAGAACTGACATCCTGACAATACTGAATCTTACAAGCCATAAACATGGAATATCTCTTTATTTAGTGCTTACTTGATTTCATTTGTCCATTCGTCAGAGTTTTCAAATTTCTTTTTTTTTTTTAATGTTTTTTTTTTTTTTTTTTTTTTGAGACAGAGTCTCGCTCTTGGCTTAGGCTGGAGTATGGTGCTGCAATCTCGGCTCACTGCAACCTCCACTTCCTGGGTTAAAGTGATTCTCCTGCCTCAGTCACCCGAGTAGCTAGGACTACAGGCACATGCCTCCACGCCTGGCAAATTTTTCCTATTTTTAGTAGAGACAGCATTTCACCGTGTTAGCCAGGATGATCTCTATCTCCTGACCTCGTGATATGCCCACCTCAGCCTCCCAAAGTGCTGGGATTACAGGCGTGAGCCACTGTGCCCGGCCCAGAATTTTCTAATTTCTATCATATAGATCTTATATATATTTTGTTAGAGTTTTTCTTAAGTATTTTATTTTTTGGTTTGCTTATGTTCTCAATTTCAAATTGAACTTGGTCATTGCTGGTATACGGGAAAGCAACTAACTTTTGTATATTAATCTTATATCCTGTAACCTTCCTATAATCATGTATTCGGTCCAGAAGATTTTTTTTTTGTCTATTTTTGAATGTTCTAAGATGATCATGCAATCTATAAACAAAGTTTTATTTCTTCCTTCCCATCTGTACACCTTCTATTGCCCATTATTGTCTTACTGTATTAGCTAGTATGTCTAATACAATGTTGAAAAGGAATAATGAGAGAAGGCATCCTTAACTTCTTCCTGATCACAGTAGAAAACTTTTGAGTTTCTCACTGTTAAATATGATGTTACCAGTAGTATTTCTGCTGATTTTAAAATATCAAGTTGAGGAAGCTCCCCTCTATTCGTAGTTTACTGAAGGTTTTTTTGTTGTGTTTTGTTTTTCATCATAATTCTGTGATGGATTTTTTCCAATACCTTTTCTGCATCTATTGATACAATTGTGTGTTTTTCCTGTGTAAGCCTGTTGATGTTATGGATTATATTAATTGATTGTTGAATGTTGAACCAACTTTGTATGCCTGGGATAAATCTCACTTGCTCATAGTGTATAATTATTTTTATACATACTGAATTTTATTTACTAATATTTTGTTGAGAATTTTTGCATCTATATTCATAATAGATATTGGTCTATAGTTTTTTTTCTTAGATTGTCTTTGGTTTTGGTATCAGGGTAATGTTGGCTTCATGGAATGAATTAGGGAGTATTTCCTCCATATTAACATGCCATGTAGGTTTGTAGCCTAGTGTATAGTAGGATATACCATCTTGGTTTGTATAGGTGGACTCTATGATGTTTGTACAATGACAAAGTCACTTAACAATGCATTTCTCTGAATGTATCCCCTTTGTTTAGTGATGCATGACTGTAGTTGAACTAATGTCTATTATATTTGTTACAGTTTTCCATTATTTCCCATTTTTATTTGTTCCTACTTTTGTCTTCCACTCTTTTTCTGTATTTTGTGGTTTCAACTGAGTATTTTATATAATTTCATTTTTTCATTTCTGAAGCATATCAGTTATATTCTTTTGTATTTTACTTTTTAAAGAAGTTTCCCTAGAGTTTGCAGTATCCACTTACAGCTAATTCAACTCCAATTTCACATTAGACTATACTGCTTTATGACTAATACAATTATCTTATAACAAAATAATTACAGTTTCTCCCTTCTGTTCTTTGTATTATTGCTGGCATTCATTGTAACTACATATAATTACATAAGCACACACATACATATATATGCACAGGATATATACATAAACATACATAATTAAATGCATTCTTACTATCATTATTTTTAACAAACTCTTATCTGTTATATCAATTAAGAATGAGAGAGTCAAACTTTTTATTTTTACCTTATTCTCCCTTCAATCCTCTTTCATTTTTTATGTATTCTTTATGTGTACTAAAGTTCCCGAGCTATATTATTTTTCTTCTCTCTAAAAATCTTTTAGCACTTCTTGCAAGTCAGGTCTACCAGCAACAAATTCCCTCAACTTTGTTTGCCTGTGAGAGTCTGGATTTCTTCTTCTTTTTGATGATAATTTTGCAGGGCACATATTTCTAGAGTGGTGAACATATTTCATCTATTCTCTTCTTGCTAATATGGTTTCTGAGAAGTGTAATGTAATTCTTCTTACTCCATAGGTGAGGTGTTTTTCCCCCGCTGGCTTCTTTCAGGGTTTTTCTCCACCTTTGATTTTTCGATAGTTTGAAAATGATTTGACTAAGTGTAGTGTCTTTGGCATTTATCTTGCTTTGTGTTCTCTCAGCTTCCTGGATCTGTAGTTGCATGTCTGATGTTAACGTGGGTAAATTCTCAGTCACTGTTTTAAATATTCATTCTGTCCCTTTTTTCTTATCCTTCTAGTATTCCTATTAAACTTGTGTTATACCTTCTGTAGCTGTCCTACAGTGTGTGGATATTCTGCTTGTCCTTTTCAGGCTTCCTTTTTTTTTTTTCTTCCAGTTTTGGAGGTTTCATTGACGTAACCTCAAGCTAGTATGTCCTTCTTCAGCCATATTCCTTACACTAATAAGTTCATAAAAGACATTCTTCATTTCTGTTACAGTTTTTGGTCTCTAGCATTTCATTTAGGTCTTTCTCAGGCTTTTCCTCTCTGTGCTTACACTGATCATCTGTTCTTGCATGCTGTCCACTTTATCCATTAGAGCCTTTAGCTATTAATCATAGTTGTTTCAAATTCCCAGACTAATAATTACAATATCACTGCCAGGTCTGGCTTTAATGCTTGCTCTGTCTTTTCAAATTGTGTTTTTTGCTTTCTAGTAATTTTTTTCTTGATAATGAGATACCAGGTATTGATTAAGAAAAACCACTATGAATTAGAAATGTAGAAGTAAGTTCTTGGGGGAGGGAAGCATTCTATAGTCTCTATGCTTAGATTTCAATCTTTTAGTGAGTTTATGCTTCTAGACTGTACATTTCATTACACAATTATTTATTCAATTTATTTTCTCTCCTTATGTGGGACTGAATGGCTAGAATGAGGTAGATTTGAGCACTTCCCTTCTCCTACATAAACGGCTGGAGCTTACCTGATATTTCCCTCCTTCAAGGTCTATTAGGCTCTGATAAAATCCCAGCAAATTAGACTCTGATTAACTAGTTCTTTTCAATGAGAAACTATGTTTTAAGTCACCAGATTTGTGATAATTTGTCCTACAATACATCATAAATGTAGTTAGTTTTCATACAAAGTTTAGATAGTCATAGATTTTCCCTCCTTCAGAAAATAAAAGAAGAGCAGAATTCAAAGTACTACTTCAAAATGTGTGAGAGAGAAAGTAATACAATTTTATAGACAGTATATCTGTTTGCTAGGAACTATTGTGTATTTTTAGTACACAGTAATGACTGTACAGCATGCGAAACTATCAAGCTTAATGTATATTCCAAAATCAAGCATGTAGAAGCCTTGTCGAATTTAGTTGCTGCCAATATTGTCCTTAGAAATAGTAGGTTGGCTTCGCAACTATATGTAGAAAATGGTTATAGTAAACAATTCCTCTCTGATGTTTGCCATGAAATTGACTCACGATATCAAGAATATGTCTAGTTTGCTGATGTACAAATGGCTTACTGCTCAGACAGAAGGGAATGGAATTATGTCAGAAAAGGGCTAAGACTTGTAAGAAATGGATGAGAATGGGATAGAAAAAGCCCAGTGTTAGCAAGGAGATTATCATGTACAAGTCTGATTTGGGGAGATGTAAAGGAGAGATACCTTTAACTTTTTAATATTTTTTTATTTGCCTTGGGAAAGATATCTTTTAAGGAAACAATTTTGGAATCTGAATTCTTCTTAAAAACTTTGTCATAGAAATAAAAATGCAGACAATTGAATATTTTGAATTTATTTCTTTTCTGTTCTAAGGTGCTTCTCAAATAAACAATTGTGTTTGTATCAACAGTTTATTAGAATATTGCTTTCGGCCATGATGTAGTAACATAGACCAAGTTTGCCCTACAGCCCAGAGCAAGCAATAAATCTGAAAAAATATTGGAAATCATGGTTTTAAAGACATTGGACATCAAGCTACAATAGATAGTGATCTTAAAACATTGAAAACAAAAGAGGAGAGCTATAAAATTGCTCTAGCTTACTACACTGCATTTTCGATTTCTACCAAGGAGTAGGAAACAAGGTAAAATCCAGTGGACTCCCTATACTTACACTGCTTACTTTTTGTAGCATTTCTCGGATTTTTTTAAATTTTCATACTTCTTCCAAAAGTACTATTATTGCATGACTTAGAATAGCAAAATTGGTAAGTGGAATAATAGAAAGGCTGAAGATTTAATGCCAAAAGCTAATCAACCCATACATGTTTATGTGATATTTCAGATATGCTGGTTTCTGTGTTCCCTTGATTTTACATTTATGGACACTGGCACTGGACTGTGGTATTACTTTCTTCAGTTACACTCAGCCAACAATTGTCCAAACATAATGGGAAAGTGAAGAGGAACGAGAAGATATATTAATTTTTTTCCCAATGTATTCCTCAGTGGTATTTTTCCATCAGCCCCTGTTCCCGGGTGCAGCTTCAGCTGCTTCTGCTTTCCCCTCTGCACTGTTCTCTCTCCCGCCTCCTCAGAGTTCACAGGTCTTCTCTCTTCCCAAGGCATGTGTTGCTGTTCTTGTCCTTGTCGTTATTTTATGCCCTCATGTTAATATTCAAAAAGGTAAAATTATTACTTTTATGCAGATATAAAAACAAAAAACCTTTTAAAGTTCTTATTCTACTGAGTAATCAATGAGGGATCCAAGGAAATGTTTTAGCTGGTTCAATAGAGAATCTTGTGAGTAAACACATTTAGAGATCAGTACTAATTCCATGAATATGCAAATGGAACAAAACTGTTTCTCATGGGAGTGAAGCCAAATGAACCTCCATTGTATAGAACAGGATTTGCTTGTCTACAGAAAAAAAATATTTTGCATTGTTATTGGATTATCTACAACTTAAAGAGTTCTAAATAGCCTCCATAAAATAGGAATCAGGCAACCCTGAAAGGGATTCTCTAGAGTTTTAAAAATTCAGTGAAGCACAAATATTATCCTGCCCTGGGTTTCTTATTTCCTTTTATAGTTGCTATAGGGTTAATCCCTGAAGAGAAAACCAGCAGCCCATGGTGAGTCACCGAGATGAATTGGATGTGAACTTCTGCAAATTTATCATTATTTCTCTTTTACTTATTTTCCGGCAACATTATGGAATAATTTCCTTAGAAAAAATGCAAAAATAAAAATAGCATCATTTATCCAGTCTCCTAAGGGACTTGAAATTTATGTTCAGTGACAAATTTTAAAATGATAAACCAAGTAATCATCTTATAAATGTCACCTCTTTTTCCTTTAAAAAATGAAGCACCAATATAATATACATTTTGGCACAATCTGATGATTTTGATTTCCATATTTTTGAATATCCTATGTTATGGCATCAAGATGTAAAAACTTTACATTTATGTTGGTATCAAGTAGGTATTGTCTTAGAATTGAAGATATTTTACATAAATAAGAATGATTGAATATTATACTGAATGCTGCACTATAAAAATGTATAATCAATCTGATATATCACATACTGAATATCATCATTTGATCATTCAACAATATCATCATTTGATTATTCATCATTTTGCCCCTGGTTGATTTGATGGCTTTCATAGCTACACATGCGCACACACACACACAGAGATACATACATATGTATATACTTCTTGATATTTACTTATATATTTACATATATATATCAGTCACAAATACTAATGATTTTCTTCACTTGTTTGCACCTTTAAGTTTTGGTCATAATGTAAATTTATTCCCTTTATGAAGTATGCAAATTAAATCAGAATTTGCACATGTGGAAAGAACTCATATACCTAGAAACAGTAAATGTCACATGAGATATTTAATATGAAGAACAAATACTACACAAATAATGTGGTATATTGATTATGAAAACTATTTTCTTGGAGCACAATAGTTATTCTGGAATATTCCTTTGTCAGTTAGATCCTGGTAAATTGCTAGATTATTTTTTCTTGCACCCCCCCTTCTCCATTCCCTATGCCCACTATTCCAAAACATGAGAATGATACAAGATCACATCATTGAGTGTGTTTTCTGTTTATCTTTACAGCTAGGTGAAAAAACAAACCTTAAACATGAAAAATAAAGAAAATAAGCAGTGTTCATAAGTGATGTTCAGAAACCCTAATCTAAAGATAGTGCTGACTTGATTTTTTCTTATTTAAATGCAAATACTTTATCTTGCTGAAATATTCACTTTCCATTTCAGTGGCAATTACTGACTGTGCACAGCTGTGCCCCACCCCTCAATTGTCAATAATGTACTATTTCAACCCTAGGAAAAAATTATTCTTTAACTGTTATAACCACACTATTTTTGAATGTATTAGCGTCATCCTCTTCCATGTCACAGGCTTCACTGCACTCCAATTCCAGTTGGTTTTGCGACTGCTATGGTCAGTTCTACTGAAGACACCTCACCATAGATAAGGTTTCCAAGACAGGGATTTCAGCTATGAACATTTTCTTTCCATTTAAAGTTTCTCCTCCACTTGTTCAAAATCTGAGCTATCCTACAACACATCTTTAAGCTCTGTCAGTGTATTCATTAGTATTCTCAAGAAATACTAAGAAGTATGTGTTTCTCCTAGAAGTATGAATAACTTATATTTAGTATAAAATTCATTATATGACTGCTATTCTTGAAGAGAGAAGACTTTTACTTAGTAGGACTGAATTTTTCAGGAAAGTGTTCATGATTCAGTTTTGACGTATGTTCCACTAAAGTAGCCTTCTCAAGAACCGACTGATTCCCACCTTCATTAGCTGATTAAAGGGTGAAATCCACCTAGGGATTTAGAGTCCTTTTTTGTAAGTTAATGGCCAGAAAGGATGGAAATATAGGGGAGAATAAAAAGGCTTCTCTTCAAACTTAATAAAAAGAGAAGGTTTGAATTTGTTATTTTAATTAGGGCACCATTTGTGGCATGATGACTGCATGTATTATTATACAGAGAATTGATTCTCAGAAAAAAACAAAAGGTTCCAGAGAGGCAACTGTGAATTAAAATCGATGATGGTGACAAAGATGATGATGATATAATGAATATCACATTACACAGCATTTTACATGCCATATGAAATTTACAGTGCTTTATTTCATTCTCACACATTTTCCTAGCAGCGTCAGGATAGGAGTATCTTGATGTAGCTTCCAAAGCCAGATGGTGTTGGTTTGACTCCTCAGTTCACAACTTCCTAGCTGAGTGACTTTGTAGGTTTTCTTTTTGATCATCCATAAAATGGAGACATTAATATTAAATAAGATAATGTGTATAAAGGACTTGGTACATTGTAAATTTTTAATTTATTATTACCACCATCATACAAGTCAGAAAATTTAGAATTCAAAGCGTTAAATAGCATACTTGAAAGAGCCAGTATATGGTTTGATGGACTTCAATCCCAGGTGTTTATAATTTCAGTCCAGAGTGATTCTGAGTCAGAATGTTTAAATTTAATCCTGCCTTCCACCTACTAGCCATATGCTTTAGGAAACATTATAAAATCTGCTTGAGTCCCAATCGATGTCTTCAAAATCAGAGTGATAATAATATAAATATTTTAAGAGTTATCCTAAAATGTAAATGACTTGATATATATATATCATATATAGCATATTTTATATATAATATAAATTTTATATATAATATAATATATATCATATTATATATGATAAATATGTGTGTGTGTATATATATATATATGGCAAGAGAGATCTATGCACATAGAGACCACTCAGTTAATGTTCAATACAATTATTATGTATTATACTTTGCAGTCTCTCTGATATTTTTGTGTAACTATTAAAATAAATTAATTTTATCAATATAAATTATAATATATAAATTATATTCCTTTAATCAAGATACCTTTTTTACATTCAGATGCATGATCTATTTTGAAATAATCTCTATTGCAATCTACTCTTATTGGATGCCAAGTTACTTCTAAAACTATTATAATGTTTTCTTGAATAGCACAGTCTATGGATATATCTTAGATTGCCTGATGCATGTTGATTCTTTTATGGGCGTCCAAACATAAAACACAATCAAGCTTAGGACTGTGTTGACTTCAGATGGAGGGCTCATAACATAAGTGTTTTGCTGTTTTGCTTTAAACCAAACAGCCCTTCTAATGCTACCTTGAACTTAAAGGAATGGCTTTATATCCAAACTAATTAATATGACTCCATACCACCAGAATTGTTCAATTTGAACTAAGTCAGGTAGTTCAACTGATAACTTTGCAAGCCTCAAAGTATTTGTTAGTCTCTGTGCAAATAAGTCGGTTGTTAGTCACCTACTGGTATTTAGAGTATTTTCAGAGTATGATGAGTCTCAATAGAAGAACACGTGGCTCCTGGAATTGGTAATAATTTCCAAATTTTTGAGGAAACAGGGTCAGACATATTTATTTTTGTTTATTTTTTAGTCACGGGGAGAATAAATAGTTAATAATTTTTTTAAACAGAAATAAAACTAAATTTAAGAGGCTGGTAGAGAAAGGATGCAGAGGGAAGAAAAAGGGCAAATCAGTGATTTGAGTGAGGCAGAAATATTTGAGAATATAAACTTCCAAAGCCAAAAGCATGTAGATGGAAAGAAGAAGAAATTTTTCAAAATGAAAACACACAAAGGAACAATTAGCATGCCTAGATGAAAAGACAAAATATAGACTTCCATTATTCAAACCAAGCATCCCACTGAAAACAATGAAATATGCTGAAGTGCGTGTGTGTGTGTGTGTGTGTGTGTGTGTGTGTGGTGTGTTAGCTTGCAAAATGACCTGATTCCTTCAGCTCTCCTTATATCCACAACTTTTCATACACATTTACAGCTTCTTATATTAAAACATAGAGTCTATTTCCCCAGTCCTGCTTGTAAGACTTGCTTTGGCAATACAATGCCACCGAAGTTGTGGTGTGTCAGTTCCACACCAAAACCTCAAGACGTCTTATGCACTTCATCATTTTCAGAACACTGCCATTGAGAATGAACATTTGAACAATACCTGACTAGCCTGTTGAATGATATGAAACTCTGAGAATTAGATCTGAGAACACTAATTTATCCCAGTAGAGGCACCAGGCATGTGGGAGACCCTAGCTAATATCAACAAAGACAATTCACAACTTACACACTGACTGATGCAGATGCATGATCAAAGGTATCCTAGACCAGTGGGGTCCAAGTGACTGAAAATTCATGAGGTAATTTGCTATTTCTCCCTCTCTCTCTCTCTCTCTCTCTATATATATATATATATATATATGTAGATAGATAGATAAAATGTGTGTGTGTACATAGAAAGATATATATATAGTGTATATAGATCTATAAATTATATATATATCTATATATAATTTCTCTCAAATATCTATGAATGTTGGCCAATTTTTACAAGAAATTCTGAACCCAGAGACAGAAGTTGATGATCAAAACACAGAGTCTATTTCTACTGTGAAGATGTTTGCTGCTATCCCCTCAGTTTTGGTTTCACAGCTTTAATATGCCAGGGTCCCTCATATAATGGAAACCCAAAGCCCACTGAAGAATATTCACATAAGATATTCTCTTCATTAATCAGAGGGCTCAAATAGCTACCATCTCAATGTAGATATACATGATCCATATTAGCGAATTATAGCATCTCAATGTAGATAAATGAATGAAGTAGAACTAAATGTGTAGCCCTAAATATGTATCCCTCCCACTTGCCCTCCCTAAACTCAAGGTGTTACAGAGAAGGATGTCTTAACTTGTTCTTGTGTGTAAATGCTACCCAAGCATGAATAGCTTAGGCAAGTTTAAGCATTTTCAGCTAAAATTTGAGACCGTGTTGACTGGGAGTGCCGATAGGCACGTGGTAGAACTAATATGAAGTATCTCTGAAGGAAAGCACAACATCGTAAGCATTTAGAAATTTGTATACATAGTTTCTTAAGGACAATATGCAGAAAATGGTCAGAATGAAAAGGAAGGAAGACAGGAAGGAAGAGATAAACAAAGCAAAATGAGGAAGAAACAATAAATCTAAGAGACAGCATAAATAGACTCATACATAACCTCAGATGCTATAGTTAGTTAATATGGATCATGCTTAATTGGTTTAAAGAGATAAGTAATGAGCTTGAAATTAACTGTAAGGAACAAGTAATTATAAAATGTGGCACATTCGAGTTCTAAAAGGACCAAAGAAATATTCTTAAAATAGAAAGTGAAATAACCAAATTTAGACACGAGGAAACACAATGAACATATTTGTCAGTATATTGGACAAAAATTGAAGAGAGAATATAAATTGAAAGATGAATCAGAAATTATTCATAAAGAGCATAGAGAGGTAAAGAAAGAAAATACAGAAGAGTGTATAAGAAATACAAAGTGTACGATAAGAATGTATACAATATATTGGATTGTAGTCTTGTGGTTGGTGGGAGAGAGAAAGATGTAAAGACTTTATTTAAAAAGATAATGGCAGAAAATTTCTATTAAAGATGAAACAAAAATCCAAGATTTATAGTCTCAGAGGCTCCTAAGGATGATAAAGAAGGAAAAGGAAGGGAAGGAAGAAGAAGATGAAGGAGAAAAAGAAAAGAGAAAGAGGCAGTGAAGAGAAGTAAGGAAATAAAGCATTCATGTGTTTTTTTTAAACTGAAAAAAAAAAATCTTAAAAGCAGGGAAAAAAATACTTTGAAAGGAATAGCAGCTAGACTAAAAGCATCCTTTTAAATAGCAACCTAAAATGCTAAAGGTGATAGAAGACATTTTCAATGAGCCAAACTAAAATAATAGCCAACTTATACTTTCATATACTGGAAATATTTTTCAAGAATGAGAGAAAAGCAAACATATTTCAGAAAAAAAAAGTTTACCACCAACAGATATCCACTAATGGAAATGCTAAAGGAAGAAAAAAAAAGTAAAATTTAATGGAAAATCTGAAATGGAAAAAAAAAAAAAAAACAGACAAGAAAAAATTTAAATGTTGACAAATTTTTTAAAAAAATTCTAAGTTAAACAGTGTTGGGGCTCAGAAAACAATGCTCCAAAATGAAGCCCCCAGAAGCAGCCTCAGAAGCAAAACACTGTTTCTTACCCTCTGCTACCCGCTTGTCTCAGGCCCTCATTCTCATTAAAGGCTAGCCATAGAAACTAGAATTCCTCTTCCCCAAGGCAGGTGATAAAAATCAGAATCCCTTTTTTTCCAAGCCAGCCATAAAGCCTGAAAAATATTATACTAAGTTCCCTTCCAACTTTCTGTATGGAAACTGGCCATAAAGAAATTATCTGACCTATCTTGTTTGATTGTAAGTCATGAGACCCCTCCCCATTCCAGAGAGGGTCCTGCCCTATATGCAGAAAAAAAAGTGCTGCACACAGAGGCCAAAAGAGAATCTAAACAGACAGTCTTGGCTGGATTTCCCCACTCAGTCCATTAGCACCAGCTCATACTCTTTTTGTACTAGACCAGTGGGGTCCAAGTGACCGAAAATTCATGAAAATTCATATTTCTACATGCTGTCTGAATTTTGTTGAACCTAAGCATAAAAATGGACAATTTCCCCTGTGTGTGTGGGTCTTCATTCTGAAGGCTCCTGAGTCACATAAAACTCTGGTCAAATACATTTGTATGCCTTTTTTCCTTTATTAATCTGCCTTTTGTAAATGATCTTCAGTGTCACTTCAGAGGGTGAAGAGAAAGTGTGCCTGGGTTCCTACAACAGAAATACTCATACACAGTATTTTAAAAATCAAGTATGAATTAAAATGAGAAATGTTAAAACATTAGTCAAAATTGGTATAATTGAAAATCAAATGTTTTAAAGTACTTTCAGTTTAAGAGAGAAAAAATAAAAATTATATTTAACTTTAAGGTTTCACTGAGTGCTTTCTAGATAATGCTGAAAGAATGAGAATTTAATATTTTAAAACCATTAAGAGAGTGAAGATGAAATTATTAAAAACATAGTAATTATAAAAATGATAAAGAGACATACAATTTATGCAATAAATACATAGGGCAAAATAAGATTTTAGATTACTCTAGCATGTAAGTATTTACATTAAGTAAAAAGAAAAGGATTACATGCTTCAGTTGAAGGATAATGACTTGAGGAAATAAGCTCAACTATATGCTGTTTATAAGAAACATCAAAAACCTAAAGATACAGAAGAATTGAAAGTAAAAGGATGGTGAAAAACATAGTATAAAAATATTATAAAAATCGATACCACCATATTAATATTGACAAGTTAGATTTTGACAATGTATGACAGATGTTGCTACAAATATAGAAATTGATTTCATAATGACAAAGGCTTAGCAAGCAAAAATACCATTTTAAAATGCATAGACCAATAGCATAGATTCAAATAGCATACTCAAAAATGTAAAGTGAAAATTGACAGTAAAAAGGAAAACAAGTCACATTTACAAAGATAATGTGTATATTTTCACATATATATCTAGGAAATAAGAAACAAAGAATTAGTGAGGAGCTATGAAATACAAACAACACATTTAACAATCATGACCTAATGGATATATGTTGAACATTTAACAACTACTGCAGTGTACACATTATTTTCAGTTGGAAACATTTATATAAATTAACCATTTACTGGTCTATAAATAAGTGAAATTCAGCAAGAGGAAAGAGCAAACTTTTATGTAGTACATTTATGTTTATTTAAGCACAAAAACTTTCAAAAAAGATCTTCCTCAAATTTCTGAGAAACTGTTAATATTGCATTTTCTCTAAAGAAGCTATTCATTAGATCTGCCTTATTGGGCCTTTATTACTGTGTTTTATTTTAATTTTTCTTTTCTATTCAAATGCTATTTGCATATCTGTCACAATGTGTGGCATCATTCTAAGGCAGAAATGTGAAGACAGCTGAAAGTAATCACTGATTAAGAAAGATGCTGTCACAAAATTTTTCACTTTTGTATCATTTTGGAAAAATCACCCATGAAGCCAGGCAGACTTGAGTTTGAGTAATGGCTGTGTTGCTTGCTAATGTCTCATTTGACAAGCGTCTTTTATCTCACTGAGCTTCCTTTGCAATGTTATCTATAAAATTTAGATAATAACGTCTCTCTTCTTCCCTCCACTCCCAAGCATTAGGGCAGTAATATACCTCACACAGCTTCTTTCCCAGAGCATATACAGTTGAATAACATGGGTTTGAACTGTGTGGGGTGCACTTACATGCAGATTTTTTTCTTTTCAACCAAACTTGGATGAAAAATACAGAATTTGGCTAGGTTCGGTGGCTTGCCCTTGTTTTCCCAGCAATTCAGGAGATTGAGGAGGGAGGATTGCTTCAGGCCATGAGCTGGGGACTAGCCTGGGCAACTTAGGGAGATCCCCATCTCTAAAAAAGTAAAAAAGAAAATTACTCCTGCTACTGGCATGTCCTTGTGGTTCCAGTTACTTGGGAGGCTGAGGCGGGAGGATTGCTTGAGCCTAAAATATCTGAGGGGGCAGTGAGCTATGATCATGCCACTGCACTCCACCCTGGGCAACAAAGCACGAACTCTTCTCAAAAAAAAATACAGTATTAGTGGAATGCAAAACCTGTGTACAATGAGGGGCCAAATTTTCATACACACAGATTCACAGGATTGACAGGGGATCTTGAGTATGCAGGGATTTTGGTCTATGTGAGGGTCTTGAAACTTCTCTGGAACATACCAAGGGATTATTATATATTTGTGATGTATAGTAGCTATTTACTATTAGTATTGTGAGACCTCTAGGGTAGCTATTACTATTAGTAGCTATTAGTGATGATAGCTATTACTATTAGTATTGTGATACCTCTCCATGGGTCTTAAACACAACATTTTATTTTAAACATAAAATAGGATACATTTTATTAAACATAAATTTAGTATCAACTTGAAACCTGAAAGAACAAAGTGTTTTTAAATCAACTCTGAAAAGCAAAAGTTCAGATGGAAAAACTGACTCCAAAAGGCAATGTCAAAGGTTTTCTATCTCTTAGGTCGTTAAAAAATAGTCTTTTTAAGACATTATAGTCAATACAGTGTGGTGTGATTCTGGGTTGTCAAGGAAATGAACAAGATAACCTAAACGGCCTTTCCATCTTTAAAACTTCTATGATCTTCAGTTACAAGAAGACTTTTTTCTTCCTCTATTTTTCTTCATTACCATTTTCGTTTATCAGATTTCGGTGAGAATGGACAGCTTTAAATTCTATAACTCATCTATTCAATCATATACCTCCAAATGTCAATTATTTTGTATGGTATTTTTCAAAGGAATTGGTTCACTACTCACCTCTCAAACGCGTGCAGAATCAGAGAAGAAAATTTGGTTGCTTATAATAACAACTACATCTCACAATTGCCTCCTATTAATGGCATATCTGTGGATTCAGTTGCACATTTAGTTTCCTCCAGTTTATGTATGAGAATCATTCTGTGACCTTTTTTTAAATCAGATATTTAACATCATCCTCATCCATTACCATCAAGCTTTGGAAAATTCTTACTGAATAGATTTTAGGTTAATGTTATACAAAGTTATGTTACCTCCTATATTCCCAAGGCCTACCATCTATAAAAAATATCTTGATACAGAAGCAATTGACTAAGCATATAAGATGTCAACAAGATTAGCATTTCCCAAGATTCTACTAAACCCCAGAAAACATAGCATACTCGGATGAGTAAAAACACAGATAAAATAAACATATTGTGTGTAGGTTGAAGTTAGAAACATTAGTGGGAATCATGCATTGTGAAGAGTTGAAAGAATTTTAGTTTTTTATTGTGTGAGTATGGGCAAGTTATTTCTTCTGCTCAATTACCTCTTGGGATAGCTGTGACCAGTTTTGTCTGGCTCTACATCCTTTTCATTCATGGTGTTCAAAGTAGCATTTGGATGGAATAACTTAGGTCTAATTTTAAGAAAAAGCCCCAATACATTCTTTTGACTGCGCAGATAAATTGCAGATAACACTGGTATAATCCACCCATATTTTATAGATCGGGAAAAAGAGAAAAACCTATGACATTTGCTAAGTAATAACAATTCATATTTGAAAATTCAAATATGATAAGTACCATAAAAGTGACAAACCACCTAGAATATACCCCATGTAAAAAAAGGATGTAAACCTAATGATACTATATTACACAATATACACACTATCTCTATATATGTAATATTGGACATATGTATTATACTGTACATATGTGTGGCCTTATATAATACTATAAACCCAAATCTGTCTGTAAATTGTCATATTTCTTTGGAAAAATCTTGAAGGTGTCTCTGTATTTAAACTTTTATACTTATTGATAACCTGTATAAAATTATTAAGCCTTCACAATAGACAATTACTTTAAAAAGATCATTTCTAAAACAGTTACATTTTTGAAGTAAACCTTAAAAGTTTGTAGTTTTAAGAATTTTATTATTATAAACTAGCTAGCTTGTTAAATGTTTCTCTGAAAGAAAACCTTATCAAGATCACGGCATTCGACTATGGAAAATGAATCAGGTAAGTTGTCTAAGTTTCTCAGACTCTTAATTCATCTTCTTAAGCCATTGTCTAAAACTCCCTAAATAGTAATGCAGAATATTAAATTATTATTTCATGAGCTTATTCACCTAATTTTAACAGTGTTTGATAAATCAAAGGATGTTTGATTTCCTTAACCACAAACTTTCTACAAAACCAAGTTCATTAAGCAATACGTCCAAGCAGGAGACAATTGATATTTGGGCCCTCTAGATCTATATAATTGAAGAGACCTGCTTTAAGAAAATGAATATAGAGCAACAATATGCCAATAAACTGGAAAATTAGAAGAAATTCACAAATTCCTAGACAATGTTTGATAAACCAAAGTGTAAGCACATACAACCTACCAAGATTGAACCAGGAAGAAAATACAAAACCTGAACAGACCAATAACAATTAACGAGATCAAAGCCATAATAAAAAGTCTCCCAGTTAAGAAAAGCCTGAAACCTGATGGCTTCACTGCTGAATTCTACTAAACATTTAAAGAAGAACTAATACCAATCATACTCAAACTAATCTGAAAAATAGAAGAGGAGGGAATATTTCCATTGCATTCTCCAAGTCCAGTATTACCCTAATACCAAAGCACACATTATTGCACACTGAAAAAGAAAACTACAGGCCAATATCTCAGATGCATATTGATGCAAAACCTCAATAAAATACTAGCAAACCAAATTTGACAATTCGTTAAAAAAATCATTCATCATGACAAAGTGGGATTTATCCCAGGGGTGCAAGGATGGTTCATATGCAAATTAATCGCTGTGATACATCGTATCAACAGAATGAAGGAAGAAAACCATAACATCATTTCAATTGATGCTGAAAAGCATTTGATAAAATTCAACATCCCTTCATGATAAAAACTCTAAAAAATCTGGGCATAGAAGGAACATAACGTATCATATGAAAGCCATACATGATAGACCTGCAGCTGGTATCAAACTGAATGAGGGGAAACTGAAAGCCTTTTCTCTGAGATCTGGAACATAACGACAATGCCCACTTTCTCCACTGTTATTCAACATAGTACTGAAAGTCCTAGTTAGAGGAATCACACAAGAGAAAAAAATAAAGGACATTCAAATTGAAAATAAATAAGTCAAATTATCCTTGTTTGCAGATAATATGACCTTATATTTGGAAAAACCTAAAGACTCCAGAAAAAAAGTGAAACTATTAGAACTAATAAATACAGTAAAGTTGCAACATACAAAATCAACATATAAAAATCAGTAGCATTTCTGTATGACAACAGTGAACAATGTGAAAATGAAATTGACACAGGATTTTTTTGGTGCCACATCACCAGCCGGAAATCTCCATGGCTGCTAGCACCTCTGCCCAGATTTTACTCGGGCCTGCTGGGCTTGCTCCACTCATTCAGCCCAGCAGGCTGTGCTCTGCTCACACTACCAATCTGGAACCCGCACCTGCCTTGACTCTGGGCTCAGCCGGCAAATTGTCTGACATGCTGCAGCTGGCTACCGCCTTGGGCGCCAGTGTCTGGACAAGTGGGACACAGGGGCATCTGAAAACTCAGAAATGCCAGCAACCACAGAGCCCCAGGGGTATTACAGCTTTTGTGGGGCGAGTCCCGAAGTCTGAGCCCTCAGGAAGTGTCACACCTCAGTTGGTCCTGCCTCTGCAGCTTGGTGAACCGGGACATGTGGTGCAAAGCAGCTTTCTATCCCCCATGGCTCAGCAAGCATGAACATGTGTTACAGCTCTTTTCACATCTGCTGTCCAATGGGTTCCAGGTTCTTGTCCCACAACCAGGAGGAACGAGGTATGTGGACCCCAGAGGATGAGCAAGGCAGAGAATAATATTATATTAGCAACAGAAAAGCTCTGGACAATGGGAGAGGACCTGAAGTGGGCAGCCCTCTGTGTGAGAGGGGGCCTGAAAGCAGGTAGCCATCTGTGAGATTGAGTCTGGGATTTTTATTGGCTCCGAATGGGGTATTGCATGCTGATTGGTCCATGGGTGGGCCTAGAAAAAGCACCATTAGATTGGCTAAACGGCAACAAGGAAGTATTCACTCCAGTCATGGAATCAACTGGAACTGGCAGCTCTGTTTTCAGACTTCAGGCTGTCTTTGGCTTGAAGATTTGGTTTCACCGGGGACCTGTCCCTGTATGCCTAGGAATTTTGTCTGTATCCTGCTGCTATCAAAATCATAAAAGTAATCCCATTTACAAGAGCTACAAATAAAGTTAAATACCTAGAAATTAACTTAAGCAAAGAAGTGAATGATCCCTGTAATGAAAACTATAAAACACTGATGAAAGTAATTTAAAAGGACAAAAAATGGAAACATGTTTCACATTCATGGATGGGAAGAATTAATATTGTTAAAATGTCCACATTATCTAAAGCAATCTACAGATTCAATGTAATCCCTATCAAAATACCAATGACATTCTTCAGAGAAATAGAAAAAACAATCTTAACATTTATTTGGAACCATAAAAGACCCAGAATTGCCAAAGCTAGTCTAAGCAAAAATAACAAACCTGGAGGAATCACATTACCTGACTTCAACTTATACTACAGAGCTGTAGTAACCAAAACAGCATGGTTCTGGCATAGAAACAGACACAGAGACCAATGGAACAGAATCAGAACCTAGAGAAAACCCACACGCCTATAGTGAACTCATTTTTGACAAAGCTGTCAAGAACATACATTGCGGAAAAGACTGTGTCTTCAATAAATGGTACCGGGAAAACTGGGTAAAATGAAACTAGACACTTATCACTTGCCACATAAAAAAATCAAATCAAAACAGATTAAAGACTTAAATATAAGATCTCAGACTATGAAAATACTACAAGAAAACATTGGCGAAACTCTGCAGGGCATTGGTGTGGGCAAAAACTTTTTGATTAATATCCCACTAGCACAGGCAACCAAAGGAAAAATAGACAAACGGGATTACATCAAGTTAAAAAGCTTTCTGCACAGCAATGGAAACAATCAACAAAGTTAAGGGACAATCCACAGAAAGCAAAAAATAATATTTGCAAACTACCCCCCGACAAGGGATTAATAACCAGCATATTTAACAAGCACCAACAAATCTTTAGGAAAAAGTCCAATAATCTGATTTAAAATGGGCAAAATATTTGAATAGATATTTCTCAATAGAAGACATACAAATGCAAGCAGGCATATGAAAAGCTGCTCAACATTACTGATTATCAGAGACATGAATCAAAGTCATCTCATCTCAGTTAAAATGGTTTATATTTAAAAGGCAGGCAATAAAAAATGCTGACAAGAATGTGGAGAAAAGGGAACCCTCATACACTCTAGGTGGGAATGTAGACTAGCGCAACCACTATGGAGGACAGTTTAGATCAGCATATCCAAGACATATCTGCACTACGATATTGTTGCAGCTCTATTTACAATAGCCAAGATTTGTAAACAACCTAAGTTTCTATCAACAGATGAATGAATAAAGAAAATGTGAGAGTTATACATATTGGAGTACTGTTCAGCCATAAAGAAGAGTGAGATCTTGTCATTTGCAATAACATGGATGAAACTGGAGATTATTATGTGAAGTGAAGTGAGTCAGGCACAGAAAGACAAACTTCATATGTTTTCACTTATTTGTGGGATCTAAAAATCAAAACAATTGAACTGTTGGAGATAGTAGAAGGATGCTTACCAAAGGCTGGGAAGGGTAGTGGGGGAACTGGGGGGAGGTAGGAATGGTTAATGGGTACCAAAAAAAGAGAAAGAATGAATAAGGCCTAGTACTTGGTAGCACAATGGGCTGACTGTAGTTAATAACAATTTAGTTGTACACTTAAAACTAACTAAAAGAGTGTAATTGGATTATTTGCAACACAAAGGATAAATGCTTCAGGGGATAGATACCTCATTTTTTCATGATGTGATTATTATGCATTTAATACCTGTATCATAACATCTCATGTACCCCATAAATATATATATATACCTACTATGTACCCACAAAAATTAAAAAATAAAGAAACAGAAAATGAGTACAAAATTAGACATAAAATACATGTTTATTTAGAAATGAATTTTTTTTTTTGAGATGGAGTTTCACTCATGCCATCCAGGCTAGAGTGCAGTGGCGTGATCTTCACTCACTGCAACCTCCACCTCCCGGGTTCAAGCGATTCTCCTGCCTCAGCCCCCAATTAGCTGGGATTATAGGTGCCTGCCACCATACCTGGCTACTTTTTTTTTTTTTCAATTTTTAATAGAGATGGGGTTTCACCATGCTGCCTAGGCTGGTCTCGAACTCCTGACCTCAGGTGATCCACGTGCCTCAGCTTCCCAAAGTGCTGAGATTATAGATGTAAGCCACCATGCCTGGCCAGAAATGAAATATTAATAGTAGATTACAAATTTCAACAGGCTGTCTTTGCCATAAAGTCACAAGACCAAAAAATAAAGTTAACCCAAAACACACTAATTTTGTACTAATTACCTACTAAGAGAATTCTATAATCTTTTTTTCTAATATTTTGACTGCATGATGTTTGTTTTCATGTGCTAATTTTAATATATTAATTTCTGCTTGGCAAAAATAATAGAAAGATGCTTTTCCTCTGGCATTGTTGACCCAAATAGTATTTTTCTTTGCTTAACAATTTTGAAAAGTTATTTTTTCAGATTGACAACACATTATGGTAACATCACATAAACTTTTAGGATTGTCATTCAATTTGGAAATGGCTATCAATTTTCTTTCTTTTATGAACTGCTACAGTGATGCATATGCTCTTTCTGATACATATAAGTTTGTGCCATACAAAAGAAATTCGAGTCAATACTATAATGCATGATTCCTTTAGTTGGTTTGATAAGATTTTTTAAAAGTTATATTCAAGTTCTAATACCTGGTAGCAGTGATTATGAACCTATCTAGAAATGAGATCTCTGCAGATGTAATCAAGTTAAGATGAGGTCATTCTAGATTATAATGGGCCCTAAATTCAACGATGAGTGTCTTTATCATCATCCTGAGCAAAGTATCCCAAGGACAGAAAACCAAACACCGCATGTTCTCATTCATAGGTGGGAATTGAACAATGAGAACACTTGGACACAGGGTGGGGAACATCACACACAGGGGCCTGTCGTGGGGTAGGGGGAGGGGGGAGAGATAGCATTAGTGAGAGGTGACAGTGTGCTGGCAGTCCTCACAGCCTTCGCTCGCTCTCGGTGCCTCCTCTGCCTGGGCTCACACTTTGGCGGCACTTGAGGAGCCTTTCAGCCCACCGCTGCACTGTGGGAGCCCCTTTCTGGGCTGGCCAAGGCAGGAGCCAGCTCCCTCGGCTTGCAGGGAGGTGTGGAGGGAGAGGCGTGAGCGGGAACCCGGGCTGCGTGGGGCGCTTGCGGGCCAGCTGGAGTTCCGGGTGGGCGTGGACTTGGTGGGCCCTGCACTTGGAGCAGCCGACCAGCCCTGCCGGCCCCAGGCAATGAGGGGCTTAGCACCCAGGCCAGCAGCTGCAGAGGGTGTACTGGGTCCCCCAGCAGTGCCATCCGACCAGCGCCATGCTCGATTTCTCATCGGGCCTTAGCTGCCTTCCCATGGGGCAGGGCTGGGGACCTGCAGCCCGCCATGCCTGAGCCTCCCACCCCCTCCATGGGCTCCTGTGCGGCCCGAGCCTCCCCGGTGAGCGCCACCCCCTGCTCCACAGCGCCCAGTCCCATCAACCACCCAAGGGCTGAGGAGTGCAAGTGCCCAGCGTGGGACTGGCAGGCAGCTCCACCTGCAGCCCCAGTGCAGGATCCACTGGGTGAAGCCAGCTGGGCTCCTGAGTCTGGTGGGGCATTGGAGAACCTTTATGTCTAGCTCAAGGATTGTAAATACACCAATCGGCACTCTGTATCTTGCTCAAGGTTTGTAAACACACCAATCAGCACCCTGTGTCTAGCTCAGGGTTTGTGAGTGCACCAATCGACACTGTATCTAGCTGCTCTGGTGGGGCCTTGGAGAACTTTTATGTCTAGCTTAAGGATTGTAAATACACCAATGGGCACTCTGTATCTAGCTCAAGGTTTGTAAACACACCAATCAGCACCCTGCGTCTAGCTCAGGGTTTGTGAGTGCACCAATCGACACTCTGTATCTAGCTGCTCTGGTGGGGCCTTGGAGAACCTTTGTGTGGATACTTTGTATCTAACTGATCTGATGGGGATGTGGAGAACCTTTATGTCTAGCTCAGGGATTGTAAACGCACCAATCAGCGCCCTGTCAAAACAGACCACTCGGCTCTACCAATCAGCAGGACATGGGTGGGGCCAGATAAGAGAATAAAAGCAGGCTGTCCCAGGCAGCAGTGGCAACCCGCTCGGGTCCCCTTCCACACTGTGGAAGCTTTGTTCTTTTGCCCTTTGCAATAAATCTTGCTACTGCTCACTCTTTGAGTCCACACTGCTTTTATGAGCTGTAACACTCACCGCGAAGCTCTGCAGCTTCACTCCTGAAGCCAGCAAGACCACGAGCCCACCAGGAAGAACGAACAACTCCAGATGTGCCACCTTAAGAGCTGTAACACTCACCGTGAAGGTCTGCAGCTTCTCTCTTGAGCCAGCGAGACCACGAACCCACCAGAAGGAAGAAACTCCGAACACATCTGAACATCAGAAGGAACAAACTCCAGACGCGCCACTTTAAGAGCTGTAACACTCACCGCGAGGGTCCGCGGCTTCATTCTTGAAGTCAGTGAGACCAAGAACCCACCAATTCTGGACACATTAAGAGATATACCTAATGTAAATGACAAGTTAATGGGTGCAGTACACCAACATGGCACGTGTATACATATGTAACAAACCTGCACGTTGTGCCCATGTACCCTAGAATTTAAAGTATAATAATAATAAAAAATAAAGTATAATAAAAAAAGGAGAGAGAGATTTGGACACAGGCACATAGAAAAGACAAAGAATAGAAAGCTATGTAGTAAAGACAGAGGCAGAGGCAGAGATTGGAGTGTTCCAAATACAAGTGAAGGAATTCCAAGAATTGCCAGGAGCAAGCTGAATCTAGGAAGAGACTAGGAAGGATTCTTCCCAGAAGCTTTCAGATGGCGCATGACCCTGCTGAAACCTTCATTTAGGACGTCTAGCTTCCAGAACTGTGAGAGATTAAGTGCCTGTTGTTTTAAGCACCCAGTTTTTACTACTTTATTATGAAAGCCTTAGTAAACTCATCCAATTAAAAAGAGAATCTTTAATACCAAATGTGGTAGTTTTAAAATATGTCTACAAAGTATTTGATATTCCTCTCCTTCAAAATACGGAGCTTAATTCCTCTCATTCTCATCCCCTTAAGTGTGGATCAGATTTAGCAACTCGCTTCTAATGATTTGAATAAATAGGAAGTGGCAGTGTGAGACTTTGGGAGCTACTTTATAAAATACAGTGTCTCTCAGATCACTTTCTCTGGGATAAACTAGCTGCTGAATCATGAAGACATGCAGGTAGCCCTGAAGAGAGGCCTATGTAGTGAGACCCTGAGGCCTCCTGCCAACAGCTATGGGAGTGAGCCATTTTGGAAGTGGATCCTCCAGCTGTAGTCAAACCTTGACTGAAAAGCGTCAGAGACAAGAGCCAGAATACACAAGCAAACAGTTCCTGGACAACAGAGCCTCACAGTCTGTGTGAGACAGTAAGCGCTGTTGTTTCATGCTATTAGTTTTGAATATGTCAGAAAGCAACAAGAAATAACGAACACTCTGAGTATAGTCGTGATAAGAAAGAAGTTTCATTTGTCTACTTTCAATAACTATTATAGCCTTCAATTTTGTACATCTGATAATTAGAAGATCTTTCACAGATTTATTTCTGGCTCCATATATTTTGCACTTTGTTTTCTCTCTACTTCCTACATGTTTCTAGTCATTGGTGCTAGAGGATGCATATAAACTCTGGCCAGCATATTATTTTAATAGCAGGAAAATCCACAGAAGCCAATGCTATAACAGGATGGCTAGGAATTACTTAAATATGTGCCACAGTGAGTGCAAACCATGTAAACAGATTTTTCTGAACCTAACAATGGAACAAGGGAGAATGATAGGAATTAAAAGTGGAATAAGACTAGTCCTAACTGGATATGATTAAAATATTTCATTTTACAAATTTTACAAAAACATGTGACTAGGTGAACAAATTACTAGGTTTCTCCTAGAGCTGATGGCCTTCAAGTGAGGCACCATAAAGCTTAAGTTTCATTAGCTTCACTGTAAATCTACTTCTTAGACCAAGACAATTTAAAAGCCATGTGTTTTAATCTGTATGTATTAAACCCAAGGGTGGTATTTTATATATTAGTTAAGTTTCTAAACTTACTGAAGATCAATATGAGGCCATTTTAATACATTTGTAAAATGAAAATACTAGACTCAACTAGAATGCCAAATGAATATTAAATGGTATTTTAAATATGTTACAGCAAGCTTTGATTCTTATAAAAATAACCATCACAGAAATGAGCATGCCAATGATTTGTTAAAACTCATTTGCTTTTAATTGTTTTCTGCTAAATGATAAAATATAGAACAGAGGAAATGCCATCTGCTAGTTCATATTTTCAAGAAATGATAAAGGGCTCACCATCACCCCCTTTTCATAGTGCTGCTCTCAGCATTAAAATGTGCATGACACCAGATTTTCATAGCGAGGAGAAATAGCATTTAGAATAAAAGAGAGTTAAATTGCCTTTTTTCTCTTCTGCTTGGCAGTACAAAGAATATACAAAAATGTGTACACTAATCAAAGCCAACACTAATATCTGAGATATATTAAAAATACAAAAATTAAAATAGAATAGTTTCCACTTTAATTTATAAAACACTTAGATGTTATCACTCCCATCATTAAAGCAAAAAAAAAAAAAAAGAATGCTGAGCAGAAAACCAACAACTCTTCTTAGATTGATTACAGAATTGGGGTCACAGGGCAAATTATCACCTCAAAAGCTAGAGGGACAGGTGAATACAGAGACTCACAGCTTATTGAGAGCAGAAGTCACTGGAGTCATCAAATATTAGGAACACCAAAATGGTAACTGATGAGTTACTGGAGGTTGCTGCCTTCAGTAAAATCTAAAATCTAGGGGGGTCAGTCATAGGTGGAGGGACCCACACTTTACTGAGTTTTACTTCCAGCCTTACGAGGTTTGACAATGAAAGTCAGAGAGAAATCCCATAATATTTTGGATGAGGAGAGGGGAAAGTAACCATTTTAAAACATATCCATGGGAATAGTTGCCATTTTGAAATATGCTCATAGCATTCTATGGCAAGGGCTTATTGCCAGGAGACATTACTTTGCTGGAACCGTGGTGATATGGTTTGGCTGTGTCCTCACCTAAATCTCATCTTGAATTCCCATGTGATGTGGGAGGGATCCCGTGGTGGGTAATTGAATCATGGGGACAAGTATTTCCCATGCTGTTTTTGTGATAATGAATAAGTCTCATGAGATCTGATGGCTTTATAAAGAGGAGTTCCCCTGCACAAGTTCTCTCTGTTTGACTGCTACCATCCATGTAAGACATGACTTGCTCCTCCTTGCCTTCTGCCATAATTATGAGGCCTCCCCAGCCATATGGAACTGTAAGTCTGTTAAATTTCTTTGTTTTGTAAATTGCCTAATCTCTGATATGTCTTTATCAGCAGTGTGAAAACAGACTAATACAGTAAATTGGTACTATGAGTGGGGCACTGCTGAAAGAATACCCAGAAATGTGGAAGCAAACTTGGAACTGGGTAACAGACAGAGGTTGGAACAGTTTGGAGGCTTAGAAGAAGACAGTAAAATGTGGGAGAATTTGGAATTCCCTAAAGACTTGTTGAATGGATTTGGCCAAAATGCTGATAATGATATGGACAATGAAATCCAGGCAGAGGTGGTCTCAGATGGAGATGAGAAACTTGTTTGGAATTAGAGCAAGGTGACTTTTGTTAGTTGTGGAAAAAAGACTGGCCACATTTTGCCCCTGCCGTAGAGATTCGTGAAACTTTGAACTTGAGATAGATGATTTAGGGTATCTGGTGGGAGGAATTTCTAAGCAGCAATACATTTAAGAGGTGACTTGGGTGTTTTTAAAGGCATTCAGTTTTATAAGGGAAGCAGAGCATAGAAGTGTGGAAACTGCAGCCTGACCATGTGGTAGAAAAGGAAATCCTATTTTCTGAGGACAAATTCAAGTGATCTGCAGAAATTTGCATAAGTACTGAGAAGCCAAATGTTAATCCCTAAGAAAATGGGAAAAAAGGTCTCCAGGACGTATCAGAGGTGTTCATGGCAGCGCCTCTCAACACAGGCCCCGAGGCCTAGGAGATAAAAGTGGTTTCATGGGCCGGGTCAAGGGTTGCCGTGCTGTATGCAGCCAAGGGACTTGATGCCCTGCATCCCAGCTGCTCCAGCTTGGCTGAAAGGGGCCAAGGTGGAGCTCAGGCCGTGGCTTCAGAGGGTGCAAGCCCTAAGTCTTTGCAGCTTCCATGTGGTGTTGAGCCTGCCAGTGCACAGAAGTCAATAATTGGGGTTTGGGAACCTCCACCTAGATTTCAGATATATGGAAAGGCCTGGATGTCCAAGCAGAAGTTTGCTACGGGGCAGGGCCCTCATGGAGAACCTCTGCTAGAATAGTGCCAAAGAAAAATGTGGGATTGGAGCTCCCACAAAGAGTCCCTATTGGGGCACCACCTAGTAGAGCTGTGAGAAGAGGACCACCATCCTCCAGACACCAGAATGGTAGATTCACTAATATCTTGCACCATGTGCCTGGAAAAGCCACAGACACTCAATGCCAGCCTGTCAAGGCAGCTTGGAAGGAGGCTGTACTCTGCAAAGCCACAGGGCTGGAGCTGCCCAAAACCATGGGAAGCCACCTCTTGCATCAGCGTGACCTGGATGTGAGACATGGAATCAAAGGAAATCTTTGTGGAGCTTTAAGATTTGACTGCCCTGCTAGATTTCAGACTTGCATGGGGCCTGTAGCCCCTTTATTTTGGCCAATGTCTCCCATTTGGAACAGCTGTATTTACCCAATGCTTGTACTTCCATTGTATCTAGGAAGTAACTGACTTGCTTTTGATTTTATAGACTTATAGGCTGAAGAGATTTGCATTGTCTTGGATGAGACTTTGGATTGTAGACTTTTGAGTTAATGCTGAAATGAGTTAAGACTTTGGGGGACTGTTGGGAAGGCATGATTGGTTTTGAAATGTGAGGGTGAGATTTGGCCAGGGCCATTGGTGGAGTGATATGGTTTGGCTATATCCCCAACCAAATCTCATCTTGAATTCCCACATGTTGTGGGAGGGACCCAGTGGCAGGTAAATGACTCATGGTGCAATTCCTTCCCGTGCTGTTCTCATGATAGTGAATAAGTATCATGAGAGCTGATGGTTTTTATATTGGGAGTCTCCCTGCACAAGTTATCTCTCTTTGCCTGCTGTCATCCATGGAAGATGTGACTTTCCCCTCCTTACCTTCCACTATGATTTTGAGTCCTTCCCAGCCATCTGGAACTGTAAGTCCATTAAACCTCTTTGTTTGGTAAATTGCCCAGTCTTGGGTATGTCTTTATCATCAGTGTGAGAAGAGACTAATACACCTGACTAACATAAGAGAAGAGCAATTAGATGTGTCTAGACCCCTTTGTCCTTCCTATCTAATGTAGGGCAGAGATAAAAAGCTAAGAAACGCTTCTGAAGTTCACAGCATAGGGACTCTGGCTTATTAAAAATGTGGAGATTTAATCATAATATTATAGAATGCTTTTCTTAATACCACATCACCATCTCAACAGAGCTAATGTATGATAACAGTGAAATGCAATTAAGAGACCTGCAAGATACAGACTTTGTTTAAGAAGTAGTTTCTAGAAAAATTCAAAGAAAGCAAGACAAAAACAAGGACATTAGAAATTGTAGCTTCTGTCATCTATAGCTACAGCAAACATTAAGCACAACCTAAATACTACTAGTTAACAATAAAAACACATACTACAGGCCTTGTTATTTGAGTTCCTATTATCCAATACATCATTTCCCTTTTTCAGCAACAACAACAAAAAAAATTGAAAAGCATTGTAAAGGGTCAGAAAAAAAAAACAGCAATGTGAAGAGACAAAGCAAACATCTGAAGCAAATTCATATCTGACAATACTTGTGAATTTTAGACAGAGAATTTAATATCAGGATGGTTAAAATGCTAAGTGCTAATTTAAAAAAGCAGAAAAAACATGCCAGAACAGATGGGTCATGTAAGCAAAGAGATGGAAATTCTAAAACATAATCAAAATAATAAAATTGGGTAACAAAAATGGAGAATACTTGTGATGGGCTCACAAGTAGACTAGACACAGCTAAAGAAAAATCAACGAACTTGAACATATGTCAATGAAAACATCTCAAACTGAAATTCATAAAGAAAACAAAATGAAAAAAATCCCAGAATATCCATGAAAAGAGCAAAATGAGCAGGAGGAGTATTTGAAGTAATAGCCGAACATTTTCAAAAAATTAATGAAAGATACCAAACCACAGATCCAGGAAACTAAGAGAAAATTAAGCATGCTAAATATCAAAAAGCCTACACATAGGCATATCATATTCAAAATGCAGAAAGCAACAAAGAGAAAAACTTGAAAGAAGTTGAAGAATAAACATATCCTATCTATAGAGTAGAAGGGCTAATAATTAGATAGGATTATTTTTTCAAAAATCATGCAAGTAGGAAAACAGTAAAGAAGAAAAAGAAAAACCAACCAACCAACAAACCTGGAGAGTTTTGTCATTTATAAACATGACTTGCAAGAAATGCCAAAAGAACTTTTTCAGAGAGAAGAAAAATTATATAGTTTAAAAACTTGGACTATGTAAACAAAGGAAGAGTATTAGAGAATAAACAAATGAGAGTTAAAAGAAAACCTATTATTTTTCTGATTTCTAGTTGATTTAATAGAAAACTGCTTAAAATATTAACGGTAACAACTTATTGGGTGATTATAGGTATGAATAAGTGAAATGTCTTTAGCAGTATTATAAAAGATGAAAGAGAGAGATTGGGAGTACTTTGTTATAAGGTGCCTCTATTACCTATGAGGTGGTAGAGTGTTATTTCAAAGTATTTAGATTTAGGTGTAAATGTTTATTGCAAACTCTAGGGCAAGTATTAAAGAAAATTTTAAAAGAAGTATAATAGATACCCTACAAAATGAGAAAAAAAAAGAAATACTATGAGGTGTTTAAACCAGAGAAGGCAGAAAAAGAGAAGATTAAAAAAAAAGAAGAAATGCATGGAATGAAAAACACAAATATAGTAGATAATAATCTCTCTATCTCAATAATTATATTAAATATGAATGATTAACACACATCAATTAAAAACACAGACTGAGAGGAGAAATTAAAACAAAAAGTCCCAGCTGTATATCGTCTACAAAAAACCCACTTAAAATATAAAGACACAGATTAAAAGTAAAGGGATGGAGGCTGGGCACAGTGGCTCATGCCTGTAATCCCAGCACTTTGGGAGGCCAAAGCAGGCAGATCACCTGAGGTCAGTAGTTCGAGACCAGCCTGGCCAACATGGTGAAATCCCATCTCTACTAAAAATACAAAATTAGACAGAGGCAGTGGCACGCACCTGTAATCCCAGTTACTCAGAGGCTAAGGCAGGAGAATTGCTTGGACTCAGGAGGCAGAGGTTGCAGTGAGCCAAGATGGCACCACTGCATGCCAGCTTGAGGGTGACAGAGCAAGACTCTGTCTAAAAAAAAAAAGAAAAGTAAAGGGATGGAGAAAAATATGCCATATTAACACTAATAAAAGAAAGCTGAAATAGTTATGCTAATTTCAGACTAAGCAAACATCAAAACAAAGAAAACTGACATGGATAAAGAAAATTGTTTACAGTATGATAAAGAGATAAATTCTATAAGAAGATATAACAATTTCTCATGTATATGTGCCTAACAACATATATGTGTCTCAAGTATATGTGCCTAACAACAGTTTCTCATGTACATGTGCCATCACTTTTAATGGGAAAAACCACAATTGCATTTGCACCAACCTAATAGAATTTAATAACATAAATATAGCTGGGAAATCTCAAAATATTTAGAGATACACAGCACACTGTAAAATAACACAAAGGTCAAGGAGAAGTTTCAAGAGAAATTAAAAATATTTTGAACTCAGTAAAAATAAAAATGTAACAAAAATTAGGGATGTAGAAAAGCAATCTTTAGAAAAAAATTTATAGTATTGAATACATATATTGGAAGACAGGAAATTTGATCTGTGAGGCCAGCATTACCCTAATGCCAGAACCAGATATAGACATTGTTACATGAAAGGAAAACTAAAGACCAATATCTCACACAAAGATTGATGCAATTATCCTCAATAAAATATTTTCAAATCAAATATAAGAATGTTTAAAAAGAATTACACATATCAACAAAGTGGGATTTATCCCAGGTATTTGAATCTGGTCCAACACTTGAAAATTGCTAATGTAACCCATCATGTCAACAGGCTAAAGAAGAAAAATTATATAATTATAACAATAAATGCAGAAAAAGTATCTGACATAATTTAATATCCATTCCTAATAAACACACTCAGCAAAGTAGGAGTAAAGAGGAGCTTCTTCAACGCGTTAAAGAACATCTACAAAAAACCTACAGCTAACGTAATACTTAATGGTAAGAAACTAAATGCTTTCCCCATAAATTAGTAACAAGGCAAGGGTGTCCACTCTTAACTCTCTTGTTCCACATTGTGCTTACAGTCCTAAAACAGTAAGATGTGGAAAGAAAATAAAACTTATACACATTGGGAAAAAATAAATAAAATTGTGTTAGCTTTCAGATGATATCATAGTCTATGTAGAAAATCTCAATCTACAAAAGTAACTTGGAACTAATAAATATAGTGAAGTTTCAAGATAAAAAGTTACTGTACATAAATTAATTGTTTTCATGTAGGCAATGAACAAATGGAATTTGTAATTAAAAACATAATACCATTACATTAGAAACAAAAATATGAAATACTTAAGTGTAAGTCTTAGTAGATATACACAATCTATGTGAGGGAAACTAAAAAACTCTGATGAAAGAAATCAAAGAAGATCTGAATAAATGCAGAGATAATCTATGTTCATGTATAGGAATACTCTATATTGTTATTTTAGAATGTCAGTTCTTCTTAACTTGATCTGTACATTCATCTCAATCCTAATCAAAATCCAGCAAGGTATTCTGTGGATATTGGCAAACTGATTCTAAAGTTTCCATGGAAATTCAACATATCTAAAATAGCCAATAAAATACTGAAAAAAACAATATAGAGAACTGAGACTGCTTGACTTCAAGATTTGCTATAAAGTTACGGGAACAAAAAGAGCATGATACTGGTGAAAGAATAAACAAATACACGTGTGGAATACATCAGAAAACCAATAGATCCAAACAAATACAATCAAATGAACTTTAACAAAGTGCAAAGGAAGTTTAAAGGAGCAAGTGAGACATGAAGCCAGCTGGCTTCTGGGTCAGAGGGGTGGGGACTTGGAGAACTTTTCTATCTAAAGGATTGTAAATGCACCAATCAGCACTGTGTCTAGCTAAAATTTTGTAAACACACTAATCAGTGCTCTGCGTGTCTAGCTAATAGGGTGGGGATTTGGAGAACTTTTCTGTCTAGCTAAAGAATTGTAAATGCACCAATCAGCGCTCTGTGTCTGGCTAAAGGATTGTAAATGCACCACTCAGCACTCTGTGAAAACGGACCAATCAGCACTCTGTAAAATGGACCAATCAGCTCTCCGGAAAATGGACCAATCAGCAGGATGTGGGTGGGGCCAAATAAGCAAATAAAAGCAGGCCACCATAGTGTGGAAGCTTTGTTCTTCTGCTCTTTGCAATAAATCTTACTACTACTCCCTCTTTGGGACCATGCCACCTTTATGAGCTGTAATGCTCACTGCGAAGGTCTGCAGCTTCACTCTGAAGCACGAGACCATGAACCCAGTGTGAGGAATGAACAACTCCGGACAGGAGGAAGGAACAACCATGGACATGCTGTCTTTAGGAACTGTAATATTCACTGCGAAAATCTGCAGCTTCACTCCTGAAGCCAGCGAGACCATGAACCCATCAGGAGGAATGGACAGCTCCAGACGGGAGGCACATCCCCTGATGTGCCACCTTTAAGAGCTGTAACACTCGAGGGTCCATGGCATCATTCTTGAAGTCAGCGAGACCAAGAACCCACCAATTCCGGACACAAAAGAACAGCTTTATTTTTAATAAATGGTGCTATATTAGTCTGTTTTCACACTGCTGATAAAGACATACCAAAGACTGGGCAATTTACAAAAGAAAGAGGTTTAATTGGAATTACAGTTCCACATGGCTGGGGAGGCCTCATATTCATGGAAGAAGGCAAGGAGGAGCAAGTCATGTCTTAAATAGATGGTGGCAGGCAAAAAGAGCTTATGCAGGGAAACTCTCATTTTTAAAACCATTAGATCTTGTGAGACTCATTCAGTATCACAAGACAGCACAGGAAAGACCTGCTCCCATAATTCAATCACCTTCCGCCAGGGCTCTCCCACAACACATGGGAATTGTGGGAGTTACAGTTTAAGATGAGATTTGGGTGGAGACACAGTCAAACTATATCAAATGCTAAAACCATTGAACATCCACATGCAAAAAAGAAAAAAAATGTACCTTGACATCGACCTTGTATCATCCTTATAAAAATTAACTCAAAATAAATCACGGACCTAAAACACAAAACTAAAACATTTAGAAGAAAACACAGGAGAAAATCTAGTTAACCTTAGGTTTAGTTTTGAATTTTTAGAAACAAAACCCAAAGCATGACCCATGAAAAAAAAAATGTTATATTGGACTTCCTTAAAATTATAAACTTCTGCTCTGAGAAAAACACTATTAAGAGAATAAAATGACAAGTCACAGACTGGTAGAAAATATTTACAAAACACACATTTGATTAAATAACTTGATATCAAAAATGTAGAATGAATATTCAATATATATTTATAAAAGATATATCCAAAATATAAAACGGTTATATGTGTGTGTGTGTGTGTATATATATATATATATATATATTCATTATTAAAATGTGAAAATAAAAAACAACCCTCTTTTTAAAATGGGCAAAATAACTGTAGAAACACTTCACCAAACAAGATATGCAGATGGAAAATAAGCATAGGAAAAATGTGTTAACATCACATGTCATTAAGGGAATGTGGAAAGCTACAGCCATGTTGGAAGACAGTTTGGCAGTTTTGTACAAAGTTAAACATTATCTTACCGCATAATCCTGTACTGTAATCACACTGCTATATGTTTACCCAAATGAAATGAAAATGTTTGTCCACATAAAAACTCACATGCAAATGTTTATAGTAGATTGGTTGACAATTACCAAAATCTGGAAGCAACAGGATATCTCTTAATAGATTAATGGATAAAAAAGTTGTGCTACATCCATACAATGTAAAATAATAAGGTGCTACAAAGAAATGAGTTACCATGTCATGAAAACACATGGAGGAAACTCAAATGTGTATTTCTAAGTGAATGAAACCAATCTGAAAAGGCTACATACTGTATGATATATGATTCCAATTACATGACATAAAACTATAGCGGCAATAAAAAGATTAGTACTTGCCAAGGATTCAGGGAATAGGGGAGTAGGTTAGGGAAAAGGAGTTAAACTAGAGAATTTTCAGGGTGGTGAAATTCTTCTGCCTGATACATTAATGGTGGTTACATGATTTTATGAATTTGTAAAGACCAACGGATCTGTACACAAAGAATGAACCCTAACATAAACTAGACACTTTACTTAATAATCGTGTATCAATATTAGTTCATCAGTTGTAACAAAGGTACCCCACTAAAGCGAGATGTTATCAATAGGGGAAACTGTGTGTGCAGGGGGTGGAGGGGAGGAAAGTGTGGAGTATATGAGAACTCTCTGTACTATCTGCTAAGTTTATCTGTAAATCTATAACTTCTCTAATAAAAACCACTAATTAAAACAAATAAAAATAAAATAGTTAACATTAACTCGGCTAGGTATATTTCTTTTATAAATATAATAACTTATCTTGGCTAGGTCTGATTCTAGACTGTTAGATTTGCCTTTTGTTGCTAAGAATAGGTCTCAAAAATTTAAAAAGGCAATTTGGTGTATGCGAATCACAACATTCTATGTCTAAAAATACAATGATGATTTTACAATGATTTAAAAGTCACTCTGGAAATTGCACTACTAAATTCATACATACAAGACAAAAGAATGTGCAATATAGTTGTGTGTGAGGATGACATATAAATATTCTCATATATATATACCTATATATATACCTATATATGTGTGTGTGTGTATATACCTCTCTCTCTCTCTATATATATATATATATCTTTTTTTACTCAACTCTTCTCCCTCTTAATGTTATAGTCTACTTAGGGCTTCTGAAGAAATCTGATAAGATGATATTGGACAAACTAGAAAAATGACAATGTGCCAAGCAACCTAAAATATATCCCGAATTGAAAAAGAACATACAGAATCTGAGAATACAAACTGCTAAAGAAGTGTCAGGCTTGGAAACCAATAACTGAATTGTCAAAAAAAACTGCTTCTTTAAACAGGTCATGCCAGCCAATCCAACAGGCTTTACTAGATAAAAGACGCATATACTATAATGTGTTAGTTTCTGGTAACGCAGTATAATTATTAGGGTGATGTGTCAACTGTTGCTGAATGTTCTTATAAAGTCTTTCTTGGTAAAAAACATAAAATATCCATGATTAAGTTGAGGTGACTATTTGTACATTTCAAACGAGTTATTTATTGAGAGACCTCTGTCCTTTGAAAAGAAATGCAAGAATGCTATCAGACTGATGATCAGGCAAGATTTGGATTAACAACAAAAATAAAACACAATTCTTATTACTCTAAGAAGAAATGAGTTTACTGCACTCATTAAAATAGTAAGATGTTGCAATTAACATAGTATTATGGGTATAGTGCTCCTTTTTCTGCTGTCATATTTTAATTTTTCCTGTAGATAGAAATTCAATACTTATTTTAAAAGACCTTTGTCCCTTGAAAAACAGCAATTTGTGAAGACTCAGATGGCAAAAATGCAAACCTCTAACCTTGGTACAGTGTAAATGAGATTATAATTGAGAGAAACACATTTACAATGTTCTTATAATTTAATTCTTTGTAGTCATTTCCATTAGGATCATTTCCATTTTCTAATCATAATGATGCTGGCTCAGAAAATACTAAGAAAGGATGCATTCTGGATCTCAACTCAACCATCATATTGACGCTTAGTTTTCTGAGAACCCAAATCTTTCCTGATTGAGAAGTCATGGAAATAATCTTTCCAAGGTATGATATTAGTAACTGGATTATGTAATAGGACAGAGATCTACTGTTTCTAAATTGTATAGCCACTAGAGGAGTATTCTATATACATATGGGTCAGAACTGATGGTCTACTCTACATGCCTTGAGTGACTGAGGCAAATCTCTACAAATTCTCACTCAGAATTTTTCAGAATGAACAGCTTCATAAAAATGATGATGTTTGATCACAGTATTTTATAACCTTGTAGACTCTTTTTCTGAACTTTTGTGGCCCTTTGATTTTATATATATATAATGCCATTTCTATCTTTAAGCACTTGTAATCTTTATTTCTGAATGGGTCTTTTATATTTTACCTATCTCTTTAAATACTGATGCGGGTAAGAGTTATTAATATCTTTATCTCCCATTTCATCCAGCATATTCATTTTCATAAATAGCTATTCAATACATATGTATTGAATGGGTGGGTAAATTCTTAAGAATATAGTCCAAAGAAGTATTTAATCCTCCTTACTCTATGGAAGAAAACTGGATAAATATAAGTGTTAAGCTCAAAATGCCTGTATTTATGGATCTTAAAATTAAGAGAGTGAAGAAGCAAATATAAAAACAGGACTGAAAAAAGTATGGTACCATACATTCACAAAAGCTGTCCTAAGAAGCAAATACATATTGTTAAATGATAAAAATCTGATTAGATCACACTTTGCATAAAACCCTTTGAACTTTGCTGATTGTTTTAAAAATACATTCTAAAGGCATTAGCGTTGTTTCAAAGATCTTAGATCAGACCTCTCTTACCTATACAGCGTCATCTACTGTTACTCTCCACTTTATTCATTTCATTTATTTATAATTAGTTAAAAATATTTATTGAGTAACTTTAAGGTGTCAAGCATTATACTAAACACCAACGATGAAGTCGTTGAAAAAAACAGCAAGATTTCTGTTCCTTTGAAGATTATATTCCACTATACACACGTGGCAAGGGTGGAGGGAGAAATGAGAAGGGATGCAATGAGAAGTCAAACAAGTAAATATGTAAGGAAATGAATGGAGATAATTTCACATAATGATCAAGAATCGAATGGGGTAGCAGGACAGAAAGTGACTTCTAGGACTGTCCAAGTTTGTGTGTTCAAGATGGCTTCTTGAGGTATGGAGTAGAAAGAATTTCAGGCAACGAGAATAGCCAGCTGCTTAGAATATACCAAAATGTGTATTCCTGTTTGAAACCAATGAGGGTGAATACGACAGTAAGGGAGAAGTATCCCACAGCTGTAGTACACAGCTTCCCTTTAAATCAGTAGAAATTATTAGCAACTGCCTTCTAAATTGCATGTTTGATTGGACTTTCTGAAAATTCTGAAAGGGGAAATCTGTGCACCATAGAAAACATAATAAAAAAGATTTCTGTGGGCAAATAGAAAGGCATATAGCAATAGTGTGTGCATATATATGTGTGTGTGTATATATATATATATAAACTAAGGAAATCTGAACAACTATATATATATATATATATATATATATATATAGTTCCTTAGTTTTTTTGTTTGTTTTACTTTAAGTTCTGGGATAAATGTGCAGAACATGCAGGTTTGTTACATAGATATACATGTGCCATGGTGGTTTGAGGATAGTATATTTTCATCAGAGAGTCACAGAGATAAAAATGAAAACCGAAGTGTAACTTAATAGGGACCTCATGATGATAGATTTTAACAACAAAGTTGCTCACGCCTGTAATTCCTGTGACCCAGGAGGCCGAGGTGAGAGGATTGCTTTAGCCCTAGAGTTCCAGACCAGCTTGAGCAACATAGCCAGACCGCAGCTGATATGGTTTGGCTGTGTCTTCATCCAAAATCTCATCTTGAATTGCATTCCCTCTAATCCCCATCATCCCCACGGGTCAAGGGAGAGACCAGGTGTTGGTAATTGAATCACGGCAGGCGTTTCCCCCATTGTCAGGCACCGTGAGTAAGTTCTCACGAGATTTCATGGTTTTATAAGCGATCTCATGGTTTTATAAGTGTTTGGTAGTTCTTCTGTTGCTTTTTCTCGCTCCTGCTGTCGTCTGAAGTTCCCTCTGCCGTGAGTGTAAGCTTCCTGAGGCCTTCCCCAGCCATAATGAACTGTGAGTCAGTTAAACTTCTTTCCTTTATAAATTACCCAGTCCCAGGCAGTTCTTTATAGCAGTGTGCAAACGAGGACTAATGTACCACCTCTACTAATTAATCAAACAATTAAAAAATAACAGGTAAGGGTTTTTGACTCACGCAGGATTGATTTGGGTTCTGCTGAAAAAAAAATTGTAGCAAAATGATCCATTGCAAAATTTTGAGTACTATATTGTGTGGTATAGGTTTTTGTGTATTTTGGGAGCTTGAAATGTGAACATTTTTTGAAAATACTTTTTCACAATTAAAATATGAAAATTTTCCATAAGCAAAATCTGTTAACATATAGAATACTTGGCAAATCAATAAGGACATTAAAAATAATTAGAAGATTATTTGTAGTGTTACTTTGAAAGTTACGTGGCTAAATTCTTCAGATATTTGGAAGTTTAAAACTTCAAATGATTATAGTTTTGAATTTCATTTGCTATGTTTTGTAGGTTAGATTTTTTTCTCTTCAAGAGGAGTAGGAAGAGTGTGAAGCTCTAGAAAAAAATGTAGATTGTATGTGATTTAGTTATATTTCAGTACTTTTGGTGCTGGTCTTTTTCTTATAACTATTGTATGTTTATATATCTTCAGCTAATTTAATAAAAAATAGTTTTCTTCATTGAGAGAGAACATTATATCACCAAATTAAGATAACAAAGTTATTCTTAATTCCCAACCCCGATTTAGTTCTTTACTGTAATAATAACAGTTTTTAAATTTAAAACACACACACACACAAGTACATACAAAAGTACTTTATTGATAACCTCCCAATTCTCAATCTGGACTTTCATAATCCACAGACTAGCTTAATTGGTAAGGAAAATTGTCACATATAAAAGATACTATTTATAAAAGATACTACTTGTATTAGAAAACTTCAAAATCATCACGGTGTAATCCTTTTGACTATAGACCTGGAACACAAGAAAAATGTGTATTAAGAACAAACGAGAAGGAATTATGGCAATTAGAAACTGATGGGCAAATGTTTCAGGCTATAATGTTTCTAAATAAATACCAATTCAGTTCAGCTGTGGGCAGCCATCAGCACCATTATTGTGATTTCCATTTGAGCTCTACTTTTCCTAACACCAGCTGATTCCCTCCACGTTGCATTCCAACAAACACAGGTTTGACTGTGCTGCTTCGCACAGCTTTCAGTCACCATGCACAATGAACTTCCAGGGTACATTATTATGGTCAAATAAAACAACTGGATGGAGTTCTAAATCCATGATTATTTTATTACTGCTATTTAGATATTTGCAAGCCAAGATCACAGGGAGGGTAATCTAATCATGTATTTAAAGTTGCTGCTGGAGGGCTGCTATTGAAGAAAGGGTTGGACGTTTCCTTGGATAGAATTAGCAGCAAACTGCAATTTCCTAAGCACTATTTGTTTTGCCCTTAGTATTTCATTGCTATTTAGTTAGGATACAGTAGACACAGACCAATGTTATTGTTTGTTAACAAAATAGTCTTTCTCAAAATATTTCATGTAACTATAAACTATTCTTATTGGCCTTTCCATGTGTAAAAGTGTTTCCTTTCCCTTGAATTTCACAACCTTTTATATTAATTCAGGATATGTATATTGGACATTTACATTCCACTTATTAAGAGAACTAAGCAAACCATACTTTCAATCAATAATCCAAGCAAGAAGTATTGATTAAGTAGTTTCATTTGGCTTGGCAATTCTTTTTTTCTTGTATATAAAATTGGCATTTTGAAACCTGAGTTTAAATTGAATTACTTTATAGCTGCATCCAATGTTCTGAATGAGTATCTGAACAAGACCCAAAATCTATATATTACAACAATTTAATATCTCAGGCATTTTTCATATTAACTGTAAATCACTTTAAATCTTATAAGCACAGGAGTTTTCAAAGCTGTTAAATAAGCTGCTCACTTGAAGTATTAAAGTCCAAACTGTCATATTTTTGATATAATATTAAGCCTGCATTGGCCTCAGTCTGATGAAATGACAGAATTCTTCACTGGTAAAGTGAAGACGTGTTAATTTATTAGCTTAATTTCTGCTGGTGCAACCATTGTATGTGTAACAGGAGTACTTCAAGCAAAGAACAGAAATATGAAGTACATATTGAGATGAGGAGAATCCAAGGATCTTGTATAAATTAAGGGTGACTAGATTCCTACTTTTAAAAAAGAGCAATCTCTTTTTACTCTTCGTTAAAATGTTAATGCATTGTGCAAAGTCCTGATATTATAATTTTTCTATATATTCTTGTCTAACAGTGATTTTTCTCAATTAATTACAATTTAAAAGCATCGATGTTTTCAAATATGTTAATATTTTATTGTGACCTAAAATGTCCATCTTAATTCATTTACAAATTTCAAAAAGACTGATAATATCCTAAATGCCCATTAATAGAAGAATGGGTAAATAAATCGTGGTATCTAATGGAATAAAATAGAAAATAGAAAATAACAGAGTAACAGTCCATGTCCTTGAAAGATGAGTAATGCTGTGAGGGGCACAGGAGGGTTTTTGGAGGTACCTGAAATGTTTTCTATCTTGATGTGTGTGCTGGTTATGTGTTCACTTGTAAAGTTCGTCACATTTTATTTGTGTCTCTTTATTGATGTATCAGTAAAAATGTACAAAATATTTTATTTTTCAATAAAATGCATTACTTGTTTTCTGAAAGAGGAAACACCAGTTTCCTCAGTATATTAAAAAAACCTATTAAAGTATAAAAAGTTAAATTACATAAATTTTGATAAGCTCCTTTAATAAGCTCATTTGAATAATACCAATGTTTGAGAATAGTGGCTAGATAAATAAGATATATTTTTAACCAAACTTGGTCTCTAATAAAGTCTCCATGGTGCCAAGATCTTGTTGTGTGAAATTTCCGGTTAAACTAGAGAGGAAAGAGTGAAGGTGAGACGATAATACAACTACTGAGACCAGTTTTGGGATGTCAGGAGAAAGATTTCTGTCCTATCCCTGGAAACTCACCTTATATGTATTCTATAAGCTAGTGAGTTTAAATTAAAAATGAATACTTTCCACTTTAGGTAAAATTATGATGGTGAATTTAGGTTCATTGCTCCTGTTATATGGATACAACCAAAAGTCTGCATCATGTACATACCAAATGAATAATTGGCCAATCACACGGACCCATCTTCAAATCTTCAGAAGCATCAAATCAGATGAATGAAAAATGATGGGTCAAATCAATGAGAGCACTTAACAATCAGAAAAGTAGGTTATTTTCTTTAGAACATGTTATGTTATTAAAAATGGTTAAAAACAACTGTCAGAATGGAAGGATGATTCTTAATGAACAAAGAAATCAATATTTTTCCTTTTTTAGAATGGAAGGAAATACATTTTCCAGAAGAGGAGAAAGCAGGCAGTAATGTCTTGCTTTAAATTTGTATTGTTTTGGAATGACTGCACATTCTCACATAATTACATTTGATGTGCTAAATCATCACCATTCATTGGATATAAAATTCCAGTGAGTTTCGGGTATAAAATTGTCATCCTTTTATATAAGGAAAGAATGGACTAATTTACTTGGTTCATTTTTGAGGTTTACATGGGTCTGTTAATTTGTCTTAAGAATTTTACATATTATATCAAATTATATTTGTGTGAATATGAACCAAAATAACCACTATATATATAGGCAGTTACACATATTGAAGGAAATACAAATGTGACAATTTGTGCTAAAATATATATGTCAAGTTGGACACGTGTGTTTGTTACACACTCATAAAAGCTCTATACAGAAAATTATCAAATTGTTACGTATAATGTGTATAACTTTTTTACAAATTTACTGAAACATAATTTACATACCATAAAATTCCACATTTCAAGTTTAAACTTCATTGTTTAATACATTCACAGAGTTGTGCAAATAGGACCACAATTTAATTTTAGGACATTTAAATAAAAAATTTCTGCGATGAGAGTTCTTTCTGGCTCCTTATTTTGAGGAAGACTCATTCCCTGACTCCTGAGTGAGAAGTCTTTCTTCCTAGCTGTTTTGAGAGAGAATTTATTTCGTAACTCCATGAGCTGAGTTTATTTCTTCATGGCTCGCTCTTTTGAGTGCAAATTTATCCCCTGATTCTGTGGGTTACGAGCCTTTTTTTTTTTTTTTTTCTAGGTCTCTGTGTTACGTGGGGATTGCTCCCTGACATTTCGGGTTAGATTTTTTTTTTTTCCAGGCTCTATGTGAGGACTCGTGTTCCTTTATTTGATCCTGTTTCTCACATGATAACTTCTCAGTCAACTCAAATCACCTTCGTGAATCCCTCTTCACTCTATGTCCTGCCAACTCTGTCCATGTCCTGTCACCCAGGCTGGAGTGCAGTGGTGCGATCTCCGCTCACTGCAAGCTCTGCCTCCAGGGTTCACGCCATTCTCCTGCCTCAGCCTCCCGAGTATCTGGGACTACAGGCGCCCACCACTACGCCCAGCTAATTTTTTGTATTTTTTAGTAGAGACGGGGTTTCATCGTGTTAGCCAGGATGGTCTCGATCTCCTGACCTCATGATCCGCCCGCCTCAGCCTCCCAAAGTGCTGGGATTACAGGCGTGAGCCACCGCGCCCGGCCTGTACATGTTCTTTTTGTTGGCTTGAATTTACTAAGGATAAATTGGAATGTCTTTAGCCTCTTTGGGAAACTTACGATCTCCCCAAACTAGCATCTCCAAGACCTCTCCTTTCTCATTCTTTTTACTCTTCCTTACTTCTTTTACCACCTTGGGTTTCTCATTCAGTTCTCTTGAATCCTTTAAGGTGTCCTCCATCAAAATCCTACCTCTAACATCCTTCTGCATGTTTCCAATTTTGTCCCTGCCCTTTAGTTTTCTAAAGACACTTGAAATTTAAACTGTCTACTGCATAAGGAGCCCTCAAGGGTCTGCCAAAAGCAGCATCCTGAGACTGAAAAGGGGAAATGCTAAGTGGAAATAGTCTGAACATTGTATCAACTCAGGTAAGCTTTAGAGACATCTGGGTAGCTGCTAGGTGTTTCCTCAGTCACTCGTCTAAAATGTGGTCCACAGCCTCCCTAAGATTACATATCAGGGGAAAAGAAAATCTTAAAAGTTCTCTCTACAAATATTGATTTTTTAAAGAAAGCTTTAGCTCTTATTCAACTTGTCTTATTTTTGTCAGAAACACAATTTGGATAAAATACAAAGTGGAAATAAGTTTTGTATGACTGTGTTGCCTGACTTATGACTAAAATTTTCAAATGAAATCTATAAGATAACTGTTTATGTCTCTATGAATGTACCTATATATGATATTTGTACATATACATATATACACGTATGTACATATATTTTTTTCTTTCTGGATGATATTACCAAATTATAAAATCCCTTAAAGAAATTCTACTTAAATTGGCTTAAAAATAATTGAACACTTATATAAGTTAAATACTCCTAAAATTCATAGAAATATGAAGCTTACCCAGTGCTTTTCAAGTTTACATGATTTGAGTAAATCTTTAGTAAATAAAATCAGTTTAATATTGACGGCTTAATACAAACAGCTGTATCTACTGAGTTACGAGCTTTAAGTATAAGACAAGCATAAATTTTTATTCTGTTTGAGTTTACTAGTTGAATAAAGTAATATTGTATGTACTTGATGTTTGAAATTGTAAAAATTTGAATTCAACCTAAAATAAATGTATAATTCCACATACAGGAGAAATGAGTTACTTGATATCCAGTACTTCATATATATCAAACACAACAGTAAAACAAAGAAACTCGTGTATGTAACTTATTAAAGTTTTCTGTTTTTGCTTTTATTTAGTCTAGCATGCATATGCTGTGAAAATAGTTAACCAGAAAGTAAGCTGAGATTATGGCTGACTCTGTTTGGTGTTACAGTATATTTGCCCAAAAACAGTTTTCAAAATCTTCTTGCTAACTATCAAGCTTAGTGTTACATTAAGTAATACATATTCATTAATAATTAATTAGGATACACTACTAAAATATTCATTACTAATCATACATTTATGTTTATATAGTTTTGGTGTCTTGTTTTTATACAATATACAGAAGTTGAATATATTTAGGTCTGTTAATAAAAATGAGAAATGTACTATGAGGAAACAGCATATAACTATAAGAAATATGAGATGGTATATTCATAAAATTTGCAAGTCTGTTAATCAAAATCCTGGTTTATGACAGATAATTGTCTACTTCTTTGTCAATTTCTTGATTTTCTCAGTAAAAGAATGGTTGCTAATAGTTAATAATTACAATCAATATATGTGATTAAAACTACTAGAAATAATAAGGGTAATGGGAAACAACTCACATGAAAAGTATGCAAAGAATGTAGGATTTTTTAATATGAAAAGATATACAAAGTAGGAAGGATGTGTTTTTTGTTAAAGGAATATAGAAGAGTAATTTTCTTCTAAAGTAAGATGATGGGTGTTCCCAGAAAGAGAAAAATGTAGGAGAAAAAAAAATTGAATGGATGTAAGAAGGGTGTAGAAAGTTTGCAGAAAAAAGATATTATCTAATGTATTCAAGCTGTCTAATGATTGGAAGATATTTATTTATGTGTTTTATTTTAATGAGCCTCACATCAAAAGTGCATTATGTTAAACTAGTATTTGGTTTTATCTCTGTCAAAATGGCAACATTTCTTGGGTTATTGGTCTGTTCTAAATATGAGATTTTTTTTTCCTTAACTCAAGTAATCTGAGAAAAAAGATTGTGTTTTCTAAACAATCATATGTGCTTTATATTAATCTTTAACCAAGGACTTGACTAGAATATCATATTTGAGGATGACATAACTGTTCAGCTTTTAAGAACTAAGGCCTACTTTACTGAGCCAATGCTTAAAAAGCCCTCCTGGAAAAACTGGCCTGGTATCTGGCTTATGGGATTTCCAGTTTTACAGATGAGTAAGTAAGGTTCCTGGCAGGCTCAGGAACATGAAGATATTTTGAGGAATTTAAGAAAAAAGAATTTCATCTAAATCTATATGTACTGCAAGCAAAATCTGGTGGTGAGTTCTTGGCTTTGCTTCCTGGTCTTGAGAGATTTATAAAAGTCCAATCTGAGATTCCAATGAAAAGTTCCAGGAAGACAAATTCAAAAAGACCTTTGTAGTCAGTTACCATTCTTGCTGCACTTATGCAAATAACCAAGCCAAATCTAATGAGACCAGATTTATTTTGTAAGCAACAATCAAAAGGGGTCAGGGGTGAGTGGAGGGAGAAATGTTCTGTTTCAACAAAAAACTATAGCATACACTGTGAGTTACTATCTGAAAACTGGACTGGATCAATTCTAGTTTCTTCCAATATTTGGCTATGACTCTCCAAACCAATGGAGAGTTTCCATTTTTTTTTCTCCCACCTTCCTGACTTGGCATCACTGAGAACTGAAACTGCCCTTTTCCCCAATCTCAGCAAGCTGAAGCTAGATGTTTTGATACAAACTTAAAAGAAATCACCACACAAGTAAAAAAATATGTATGGGCAATCTACGTGCTTGCTGCTGTATGGGCCACTAAGAAAGGTTACAGAAATACCCAGTGTCATCACCAAAGCCATTAATACTGCAAACCAGGAAATTTATTGGATTGCCACTACCAACTTTGAGCCCAACATCCAGAAATCTTACTGACTGACTACCCTCTGAACTCAGACTGGGTTTACAACTATTAATATTTTTCTTCTTTTATTTTCATAGAAATCCTCTTCATTAATGCCTGACTGCTTGCACCAGCCAGTAAATATCGTCTACTACTGACATGGTTTGGCTATGTCCCCCACCCACATCTCATGTTGAATTCCCACATGTTATAGGAAGGACCTGGTGGGGAGGGAGTTGAATCATGGGGGCAGATCTTTCCTGTGCTGTTCTTGTGATATTGAATAAGTCCCATGAGATTTGATGGTTTTAAAAATGAGAGTTTTCTTGCACAAGCTCTCTTTCTTGCCTGCCACCATCCATGTAGGATGTGACTTGCTCCTCCTTGCCTTCTGCTTTGATTGTGAGACCTCCTCAGCCACATGGAACTGTAAGTCCAATAAACACCTTTCTTAAGTAAATTGTCCACTCTTGGGTATGTCTTTATCAGCAGTGTGAAAAAGGCCTAATACAATAAATTGATACCAGTAGAGTGGGGCATTGCTGACAAGATACTTGAAAATGTGGAAGTGACTTTGGAACTGGGTGACAAACGGAGCTTGAAACAGTTTGGAGAGCTCGGAAGAGGACAGGAAAATGTGGGAAAGTTTGGAGCTTCCTAGAGGTGATGGCTTTGCCCCAAATGCTGATAGCCATAAGGACAATAAAGTCCCAGGCTGAGGTGATCTAAGATGGAAATGAGAAACTTTTTGGGAGCTGGAGCAAAGATGACTCTTTATGTCTTAGCAAAGAGACTCGTGGCATTTTGCCCCTGCCCTAGAGATTTGTGGAACTTTGAACTTGAGAAAGATGATTTAGGGTATCTGGCAGAAGAAATTTCTAAGCAGCAAAGAATTCAAGAAGTGACTTGGGTGCTGTTAAAGGCATTCAGTTTTATAAGGGAAGCTGTGCATAAACATTTGGAGACTTTGCAGCCTGACAGTGTGATAGAAAAGAAAATCCCATTTTCTGAGGAGAGATTCAAGCCAGCTGCAGAAATTTGCTTAAGTAATGGGGAGCCAAATGTTAATCCCCAAGACAATGGGGAAAATGTCTCCAAAGCATGTCAGAGGTCTTCACATCAGGCCCTCTCATCACAGGCCTGGAGGCCTAGGAGGAAACAGTGGTTTTGTGGGCCAGGTCCAGGGTCACCATGCTGTGTGCAGCCTAGTGACTTCGTGCCCTGCATCCCAGCTGCTCAAGCTGTAGATGAAAGGGGTCAACATAGAGTTTGGGCCATGGCTCCAGAGGGTGCAAGCCTCAATCTTTGACAGCTTCCACATGGTATGGAGCCTGCCAGTGCACAGAAGTCAAGAATTAGGGTTTGGGAACCTCCACCTAGATTTCAGAAAATGTATGGAAATGTCTGGATGTCCAAACAGAAGTTTGCTACTGGGGTGGGGATCTCATGGAGATCCTCTGCTATGGCAGTGTGGAAAGGAAATAATGTGGTCGGAGCCCCCACACAGAGTCCTTACTGGAACGCTTCCTAGTGGAGCTGTGAGAAGAGGGCTAACATCCTCTAGACACCAGAATGGTAGTTCTAGTGACTGCTTGCACCGTGCACCTGGAAAAGCCAGACACTCAATGCCAGTTCGTGAAGGCAGCAGGGAACGAGGTTGTGAAGCCACAGGGGTGGAGCCACCCAAGACCATGGGAACCCACCTCTTGCATCAGCGTGACCTGGATGTGAGACATGGAGTCTAAGGAGGTCATTTTGGAGCTTTAGGAATTGACTGCCCTGCTAGATCTCAGACTTGGATTTCACTTCTTGAAAATATTTTCTGTAGCCCCTTTGTTTTGGCCAATTGCTCCCATTTGGAACAGCTGTATTTACCCGATACCTGTACCCTCATTGTATCTAGGAAGTAAATAAATTTCTTTTGATTTTACAGGCTCATAGGCAGAAGGGACTTGCCTTGTTTCAGATGAGACTCTGGACCGTAGATTTTGAGTTAATGCTGAAATGAATTAAGGCTTTGGGGGACTGTTGGGAAGGTGTGATTGGTTTTGAAATGTGAGGACATGAGATTTGGCAGAGGTAGATGATATGATTTGGCAGAGGTAGATGATATGATTTGGCTGTGTCCCCACCCACATCTCATCTTGAATTTCCATATATTGTTGGGGGGACCTGGTGGAAGGTAGTTAAATCATGGGCACAGGTCTTTCCCTTGCTGTTTTTGTGATAGTGAATAAGTCTTATGAGATCTGATAAAAATGGGAGTTTTCCTGCACAAGCCTTCTCTTACCTGCCGCCATCCACATAAGTAGTGAATTGCTCCTTCCTAGCCTTCCGCCATGATTGTGAGGCCTCCCCAGCCATGTGGAACTGTAAGTTGAAGAAACCTCTTTCTTCTGTAAATTGCCCAGTCTTGGGTATGTCTTTATCAGCAGTGTGAAAATGGACTAATACAACTACCAAATCCCAACAAATGATTTAGCTGCTTCTTAATGAATAGAAGAAATGAATTTATATTGTTCAAATGACTTCACATTTGTTCAAACAAAAGGACTAACAACAGACTTTATCCTTCATTAAACTAGTCAAGCTCTTCTGAATCCTCTTCCCCACTAAGCTTTAACTTTTATATTTCTGTTCTTCTTTGCATTGCCTAATTTTTGGAAAGAGTCCAGTTAAATCAAGTCAGTTAGGCCAGAAGAACAACGCTTGATACATAATTACTCTCGGTTTCCCACTAAATTTCTCATCGTCCACCATCACCTAAGTGATATCTGATCACTCTGGCCTGCCTTCACCAAGAATCCTGTTAGGTCATTTTAGCCAGAATCCTCCCTTATCCCTGGTGTTCCCTCTTAGTAATGTTCTTTGTGCTGACATCCCCACCCTACTCCTTGGCTATAAATTCCCACTTTCCCTTGTTGCATTTGTAGTGGAGGCCAACCTCTCTCCCCTACTGCAAAACTTCATTGCAGTAGTCCCTATACCTATTGTGATAGTCCCTCTGAATAAAGTGTGCTGTAACTGTGTTTTTAACACCTTAGAAATATTTTTCACAGGTGATGGTAGGTATGGATAAAAATGAGTATAATGTGTGAAAACCATAAAGTGCTTGGTTACTAAACGTAAGGACTAGAGAAGGGAAGGAAATAAGGAAATCTTCTGTTTCAACTCTAAGTCAAAAGAAGAACAGTGGTAGAGCAGACAGAGTTAAACTTCCAACAGGACTTAGAAAGACATGTAAATATTTAAGTCATAAATATCTCTCTTTAAATGGAACTGCCTCTAAAATATATCTGAAAACAAAACAAAAAAATGAATCGATATCCTAACACAGAAGGCATTCAAAAGTTTTCCCTTGATGTTCAGTCTTTTCCCACTCTTTTTTGTAAACACAAAATTCAATATTGTGATTCGTTGTATGTCATATCTGCCTTTGCTACCAGCCTGTAATCTTCTAGAGATCTTCTTAGTAACTCTAGTGTCTAGCACAATATAAATTCTCAATGAATTAAAACAGTATCTAAGACTAGGGTGATTCTCTAATTCTTTTACCAAATGAGGGAGGGTAAGATATTTTCGACCCATATTTTGAGTCCTACCAACTACCCAGAATGCTATAATAGCCTGGGAAGAAGAAATCTTTATATTTCTTGAACTCTTAATGTAGTTCTCCAAAAAACCCCTGAGGTGGTTCTGATACTTGCCTGTTGCCTTCTGCCTGCCTTCCTCATTGAGTCTCCACTGGGTCACTTCAGTCTAAATTGAATATAAAACTTCTAGAGTTAAACACTGTCTTCACAGCAACTATCAATTTTAAATATTTTTTGGCATGCAAACTCTCCATTAGTAAAAATTCATCCTGAATAATCTATTCAAAATACTTCTTATATTTGATGCCTCGCTGTCATGAATCAAAATCACCAATTATTCTGGCTCCTTTAAATTTATTCATAGCTCATGAACTGATCCTTCAGTATACTGACCTCATAGTAGTTCTTGAAATGGACAATGTATTCTCTTGTCCTTGTGTTAGAAAAGTAATTTCTAGGACTTCTACCTCAAGTCAGCTTAGTAGAAATCCCATGTGTTTTCCCATGCAAGAAAAGAAAGTGATGTAACTATCCATTTCTGGTGAATTACATTGCAAAGTCTTCATATTGTACAAGGTAATAGGACATATTTAAGGTGTATAATATTTATTTTTTTAAACATCTTCCTCCATGAAATGAGAATTCATTCCATAATTTAAAGCCTCTTTTTTGTTCAGGCTTAAAAAATTTCCTGTTAAGACTCTAATTTTCATAAATAAACTGCCTCCATTTCTTTTATATGTAATCTTGCAATAAAAGGATAATCTTCCAGCCAAGAAATTTCTTAGAGACAAATTTAAATGCTGGTTATTCAGTTGGGTTTTAGCAAAAGGTAAATTTCTAAACTATAGGGCAATGCATTTATAACTTACTTGGTTTTGACAGTGATCTGATCCTCCTGGCAAATTTAAAAGGTGTCAGGTATAAAGTAACATGCATATTTTCTGGAAATGTGTGTATCATCTCCCAGTTATTGAGGATCAGCTTGACTTCATTGCGAAATTTGTATTTGAAACATATTCTTTGGTTCTCACAGTAATATTTGGAAATTCAAAAGCCAGAAGAACTGGCAGTACTTTTCCAAAGCTTCATTTCAAGGAAATATAAATAGAGAATATTACTGCCCTGTAGGCCATTTCTGGAGGGATAACTGTTTAAATAAGAAGAAAACACTTGGGCGGAGTACTTGATCATTACGATTAGAGACTTTAAATGACAACCTTAGGGACAGGTCAAGAGAGAATTTTACTTGCATTTCCAATCACTTAATAGACCTTTATTACCTATGTATATTTTTTACTCATCAAACATATATTGCACTCCTGCAATTTTTAAAGCCTTGTCTAATAACTAAATACACAGATAGCTCAGATGTGGTCCCTGTCTCTGCCCCTTTGTTCTTTTGAAAACATTTTAACAGAGCTATTTTTTCTTACATTAAAAGGAAACTGAACTGATTTTATGTTTAAAAATGAATAAAGTAGTAATTCCATCATCCAAATGCAATTTATTTTTTAAACTGTAATGAAATACACATGATAAAGAATTTACCATCTTGACTATTTTTAAGTGGTCTATGATTCAGTTAAGTGTGTGTTGCACAGCTACCCCCAGATCTCTTTTCTTCCTGTTAAACTGAAGCTCTCTACACATTAAACGAAAACTCACCTCTCCCCCAGCCCCTGGCAACTCCATTCTACTTTCTGTCTCTGAGTTTGACTAATTTAGGTACCTTATATAAGTGGAATAATACTGTACTTGTCTTTTTGTGACCACTTGTTAAAATATAACATCCTCAAGTTTCATCCATGTGTACCATGTATCAGACCAAATGCAGTTTCTTTTAACATTTTACTTCCTTTCAGTCATATTTATTTTAATTTTACAAATATTTTGCTGTCTGCAGTGTTCACTTAACCTGACAAGTATTATCTTATGTGTCAGAAAATCTTGGGAGTATAATTTTTCATGACTGCCTTTACACATTTATAGCACGTGTATTTGCTATTTCTTCCCCAACAATTTCTTCTCTTGCATTTATTTTGAATTCAGGTTGACTCTGTGACTTTTAATTGGGGAGATCAATTTTTATATATTTTGGAATAATTTTTTTGGCATTTTAAAAAATTATTGACTCATTCAAAAAAGACTTGTCAGCATATACTATGTATCAGGCTCTTGCAAAGTAATATAGTACAATTCTAGGAGGTAATATAAAACATACAGCTCGTTTTCTCATTGAGATTGCAGTCTTACGGGGGAGACAGATACATCAAATAATTATTTGAACAAATCTAAAAGTGCAGTTATGGCAAAAGCTAAAGGTAAATACAAATTCATATATGTCTCAGTTATAGAAATCACCAGGATCAGAAAAAGCTTCTCCAAGAAAGTGAGACTGCAGTTCACATTTAAAGATTAGGTAGAAGAAAGTTAGATGAAGGGGATAAGGAGGGATATTCCAAGTCAAGGGAATACATGTGCAGAGAGCTTGGGTAAGAGAAAGTAGATGAGTAAAAGGAATTGGAAATCGGTTAGCATGTCAAGAGAGCAGAGCATGGAAGACTGGAGAGGTAAGGAGGGTCCAACCACATTGCTTTTCAATGGCTTTCGAGCCATGGAAAGCCACTGCTGGGTTTTACACAAAGGATTCAGATTTTGAATTTGTGTTGTAAGAGGCTCACACTGATTGAAGGACAGGGAAAGGATTGGAGAGCAGCCAGAGGGAATGCAGAAAGTTTAGGTAGATAGGTATTTTTGTGATCCAGAATTGAGGTAATGGACACTTCTATTGATGATATGGATTATACAGATGAAGAAAGTAGATAGGAGCTAAAAGCTCACTGCATTTATTAGATTGGAACTAGATGGTGGGAGATAAGAAAGTGACAAGGATGATTCTTGGAATTCTGCATTGCATAACTAACTGGATGCTGGTGCCATTTGTAGAAATATTGGGACTAAGTTTGTTGGGAGGAAGACTACAGGTTTGTTATAGGACATAGTCTCAGCCGTCTTTGAGACATCTATTGAGAGATGGCCAAGTGGACTGGGTGCAGTGGCTCATGCCTGTAATCCCAGCACTTTCGGAGGCCGAGGCAGGGGAGGGTCGCCTGAGGTCAGGAGTTGGAGACCAGCCTGACCAACACAGCGAAATCCTGTCATTACTAAAAATACAAAGATTAGCCAGGCCTGGTGGCGTATGCCTGTAATCCGAGCTACAGGCATGGGAGGCTACAGGCATTGGGAGGCTGGGACAGGAGAATAGCTTGAACCCAGGAAGCAGAGGTTGCAGTGAGCCGAGATCATGCCACTGCACTCCAGCCTGGATGACATAGTTAGACTCTGTCTCCCCTCCCCACAAAAAAAAAGAGATGGCCAAATGAAGAGTTGGCTGTGAAGATCTGTCGCTTAATAATTAATGGTTTTGTTTTCTTACTGTTTCATAATGATTGTTGTTTTTTGGTGTAGGCTATTTGGTTTATATTACCATTTAAAGTGGTTTAGAGCAGTGATTAGCAAACTTTTGTTTAATGTCCACATAGTAAATACTTTAGTCTTATGGCACATATGGTCTGTCTCTATGCAAGTACTCAACTCTGTCTTTACAGCAGCAAAAACAGACAGTAGGTAAATGAATGGATGTAACTGTTTCAATAAAATCTTACTGCAAAAACAGGTGAGTTTGTTAACCCTCGAATTAGAGAAGTTTTTATCCTTTAAATCCTTGGCAGTACCCTAGTTTGTATGTTCATATCCTTATCTGTGTACTTTATCTATGGTTCTCAAATTGTGAATCTTGAACTGGCACCTTCACCATTATAGTAGAAATGGAATTTTCCAGCCTATCCAGACTTACAGAACCAGGAACTCTGGGGAGTGGAGCCCAAGGATCTGTTTATCAAGACTTACACATACACACACACACACACACACACACGACTTCTAAGTGATGCTGATGCATGCTAAAATCTGTGAACCACTATAGCAGAATAGTAGTTCTTGATCCTGCCTACATATTAAAATTACTTGTGAGGTTTTACAAAAAAACTTACTCTAAGAACACTATCCAGAACAATTAAGTCAATATCTGGCTATGAAGACCAGCAAATACATCATTATTTTTAGAATGTTCTCAGATCATTTTCATATGCTGCCAGGACTTAAGGGTCATTGTTTTTGTATAAATATCCTGTAATAGGTGATCAATTTCTCCTGAAATTTAAGTTAATTTCAACAATGCACCTAAGGAATTAATATTCGGGGAGTTAAGGTGGAATTTAAGTGGAAAGAGTTTTCCTGATGTGACAGTCAAGGGCAAAATTCTGTTATAGGATATAGTTTTTGTCTGAAGAAATTGATTATAGCCTTGTTGAAACTAACCTATAGGTCATCTGAAATGTGTTTTCTTTGTTTTGTTTTTGAAAAATTTCTACAAATCCCTTTAAATTCTGGCAACGTTTGGGAGAAGAAACTTAAAATTTACCTCAAGTCATTCAAAATTTATCAGGAGGTGACTTTTTTTTTTTTTTTTCCAAATTTAGCCATTAAAAATTGAGTTGTAGAAGACATTTAAATGATCTATTTTGGCCTCAGAAATCACAAAATCCTGTATGGATATTGCCACAGAGTTTGATTTTTTTAAAGTGCAGATGTGTAGCAGTTATTTCTCATTGTACAACTCACATAATTTAATTATACAGTCCTATCATTCAAATTTACTGACAGCTAATTAAATATCTCAGTTGTGAAGATTTAGCATTCATTCTACTTAAATCATTTGCTTGAGTCAAAAATACTAAAAATTTCAATGGTAGTCATCTTCTTTCCTTGAATTCATGAAATGAAAACTCTCAGCATATTTAAAGCTAGTAATATGCTAAAGAGACATATTCCACATAGATCCATTTGTTCCATTCACTTGAAAGCAAAAATTCCTAACTTCTCTGTGTAGTGTTTTTAATTAACAAGGATTATAAAAATTTTATAAACATTTTAATATGTATTATGTTCACAATATATTACAAAAACTTGTTATTTCCCTAAAAAATAGAAACATTGATTAAAAATTTGATTATTATACATAAAGGGCTTCAGATCTATTGCAGTTTCCATGTCAAACTGGCTTGAAGAGTTACTAGTTCCATTTAAATCTGCAATAATGATGGTTTGTGTGAGTTATTCAGAAAGCCCAAATTGCCAGATTCTACTCCACTTTGATTCATTTATCTCAATGGAGTTGAAGAGATTGAGGGGTCATTGCAGATGAACAGTGAAAAATTTGTGAAGCACTGTAAATAGTCAAAGGGCAGGCTGGGTGTGATGGCTCATACCCGTAATCCCAGCACTTTGAGAGGCTGAGGTGGGTAGATCAGTTGAGGCCAGGATTCAAGACCAACTTGGCCAACATGGTGAAATACTGTCTCTATTAAAAATACAAAAATTAGCTGGCCATGGTGGCAGGCTCCTGTAATCCCAGCTACCCAGAGCAGGCTGAAGGTGGAGAATCACTTGAACTGGGGAGGCAGAGGTTGCAGTGAGTGGAGATCGCGCCATTGCATTCCAGGCTGGGCAACAGCAAGACTCCGCCTGAAGAAAAATAAATAAATAAAAGGGCAACAACTTGGAATAAATTGAGGGATATGTTGGAGGAAATAGATTAATAAAACTCTTCAGATTAATTGCATCATCTTCATCTGGAGTAAGAGTGAAGCATTAGACAAGTTTCTTTGTTAGGAACAATGACATATTATCAAAGTCTAAGGTTCTTGTCAAAATCATTTGAATCATGTAAAATCCAGAGCATAAAGACTAATATAAAATTGCCATTTTGATCAATCATAGTTATTTTTCTTTGGGTATGTCAAGTAAAAGTACTCTTTGGGTTAATCTCTTGAGGTTTCGTTTTTGACATAACTTTTCCTATAAAATCTAAATCTTTACTCCCTTTTTTTTTTTTTTCTTGAGATGGAGTCTCCCTCTGTTGCCCAGGCTGGAGTATAGTGGCATGATTTCAGCTCACTGCAACCTCCACCTTCTGAGTCCAAGCTATTCCCCTGCCTCAGCCCCCTGAGTAGCTGGGACTACAGGTGTGTACCCCCACACAAGGCTAATTTTTTTGTATTTTTAGTAGAGATGGGGTTTCACCATGTTGGTCAGGCTGTTCCCGAAATCCTGACCTCAAATGGTCTGCCCACCTCGGTCTCCCAAAGTGCTGGGATTAGAGGCATGAGCCACATTGCCCAGCCTGTTCACTCAATTAGTGGACACTTCAATGGCAGATGTAGTTTCCATTTTTGTTTTTATCACCCACTAATGTTGAATAATTTCAAAAAGGATGGGAAAAACTTTAGGTAAGAGTATGAGGTGCTATCATGTTAAACAGTCACGCAATGCTGATGTTTTTGTTCCTATATATTCCTTATGTAACTTTTTAAGCCAAAATGTAATTTGTATAAGGGCAAGTCATCTTGTCTCATTATTAATTCAATACCTACATCTATGGTTTTAAAAGTATACTGTGCATCAAACCACTCTGATTCAGTAGGTCTGAGACAGAACCAATAATGTGTATTTCTAACAAGTTCTAAGTTAATGTTGATGCTGCTTTGAGACCCTTCCTTTAGAACTAACAGACATCATCAATAAACAAGGAATGGACTATTTAATTTTATTCACTACGACAAAGCTTACAACTGATTTAAGAATGTGGCTAATTGAGGGTCATAAAACTTATGTTTTGTTTTTGGCTCTTGGAGACTAAACAAAAGTCTGTGGCTCTTATAGCCTGACCATATATGGGAATTAAACTCTGATCCACAACCTTTGCAGCAAACGGCTTGGAAAACCAAATCATATATTCTGCAGCAACCAGTCCAAGAAGATGAACCAAAACCTCTGCAATAATTGATAGCACAATTGGATTGGTTAATATTTGGCCAATGAATGCCAACTTCGTTCTTTTTGGCCCTAGCTTTCAACTCAGGACCAACCAGAGAAAGCCAAATATGCTTCCCAAACCAGTCACATAAGACCGTCTTGCTTCAGGTTAGCATACCTCCAGCTTCCCTATGCCAAAACCTTCAATCAGAGCACACCTGAAGCCTTCCCAATTTTTTTCACTGTAAAGTCGTCTTTCTCGCTCTCCTGTCTGATTTTGAGTTTCTGCCAAATACAAGTGATGGTAGCTGACCCCCTTCATATAGCAAAGTCTGAATACATAACCTCCTTTCTAATTTTTGTGCTCTGTTTTATTTTCACAGCTCCACTAGTTACTAACTGATCTTGAGTAACTTAGTTAAATTCTTTATGCCTCAATTTCCTCATGTAAAAAAAAAAACTGGTAATAATTGTGTTCATAAATTATTGCAGTTTCACGTATATCATAAGCATCTATAAATTATATTCAATTGATCAGCTTTATAGAGGATCACTAAAAACAATATTCCTTGGTTTAATATACCTACATTTTTAAAGATTATGTTGAAAGTATAAAATCTATCTGTTCTCTCTAGAAACTATGCCAGGATAATATTTAATGAACTTTAAGTGTTATTTTACAAAATATGTGTATACACCAAACTAGCTGTTTCTATTTTTGTAATGCTGCTGAGAAACTCAGAACTATTACTATTTCTACATTTCTTTAAGGCAGATTTTGTTTCTTCAAGGATTTTTTTTTTTTGTCAGTGTCATTATTTAAGAAGCCACCTCAAGTTTCTTTAGAGACAGGCAGAGTAAAAACTGAGGCTTATATATAAATGCTTTTTACAAGTAATCTTAATTATATAAGAAATGTATGTTAAAATGAACCATACAGATAAGAAAAAAGTTTCTTTTGACTACCACCATAAATCTTCATATCCCTTCCACAGGTGACCACCAATATTTTTTCATAGAAGCAACGATTATGCAAGGTCTGATTTTTTATCTGTAGAGATAGTAAATTGTTTGGAAGAAGGAAGTATAGTGGGGGAGATGATAAACCACAAATGATGACTGACTTACACAAATTAGCTTCACTTGAGTCAGTCTCTCAATGAAACTTGTATAAAAATAATGGCTAACACTTATTAGAGCTTATTTATTGCTCTCTACATATTAATTTAATGTTCATATCAACCTTATCTTACAGATAAGGCTCCTAAGATCCAGAGAAATCAAGTGAATTTCCCAAGTTTACACAGCTAGTAAGCAGTAGGTGGGATGTGAACACAAGATACCCACATTCAGATACTAAACTCTTAACTTCTATACTCGACTGCTTCTCAAAGACAATCAATATTCTTCCCCAAACAAATACCAACAAGAAAAATAAAAAGTCTTATGGGAAACATTAAAACAGGTCATGAGAACCAACCTTCCTTTCCTCCAAGCAACTATTACTCCTGTGTGGCTGGGGAATGATATCACCTGGTTCTTGATAGCATTGCGATGGAATTGGTCATATTTTCCATAGATAACAGGGCAGCAGTTTCCTCCTCCTCCTGAATGTGCTATATAGACTGGCAGCTGTAGGATTTCAAAAAAACATTCTGTTTTAATCCAACTCATAAAATACATGGTAATCTGCATCAAAATGAGCAAGACTGAATATGGAACACTCTTAGCCAAGAGATGGCAGGCATGACTGAAAAGGCCCTCTCAGTGCAGTAGGAATTTAACATTTAATTTTCTTATTAGCTCCAGAAGGGCAGGCTGATCTTTAACAGGTGTAAGCAATATACATAATTAATGCCACACCTCCGGACTCCCAGAAAGATCACTGGCCGGCATGAACTGCATACATGCTAGGCTGAAATTAGATCATATCTAGTATGCAATTTTGAAATTACAATTATGAATGATGGGATTCATATATGCATTTGAAAGATGTTATTTCCTTTTGCTTTTAAAAGCAGCTTTAGAAAGCCAACATAACATTCTCTTGAGAAAAAAGAAAAAGCTCTCATTAATCCATGAACAGGAATCACGTAGACTGTTAAAGCTGCAGTGAATGTGAGTAAAATTGGGCTGAATAATGACATTTAAAGTAAAACAGATCTACAATTTATTTGCAGTTGCTGAGCACTGAATGCACAGTTAAATTGCAGTTATTTGAAACACAGGGTCTTTTCAAAAACAATTGTTTAGCATCAAAACTATTTTCAGACTTGAATTATGTGCAATGAAGATATTGTCTATTTTTTTGGTTGGAAGAAAGGATTCAAACCATAATTCTTCAGAAAGCAAAAGGGCTCCTAACTGCCAAGTTCAATTTCCAACATTACAGCAAATAGAACAAAGGAGGACCAACTGGAATTTCACCTGAGTTTTTGTGACCTTACAGCAGACCTCTCTAGCTTTGAACATTATATGATGACTCTCTTCTTATTACTTTCACCATATTATTTCATCAACCCTGACTTCTTCAGGAAGACGGTATGCCAAAATTCAGTAGGTTGATCTGAAACCAATAGAGACCCAAGTGGTATGCTCTCTGATTATCTTTGGGAAGAATTCTCTCCCTTGCTCAAATGGGAATCTAAAAGTAGCCATTGTGATTGGCTAGGTCAATGGTAAAGTGAAACTTTTCCCCTTGTAATTTCTCTTATTCCTGTAAACAATCCTGGTGCAGAAGAAATGCAGTAATATTACAGATCAGCCAATTGGGAATAATTTGCTGTTGCTGGGAACAGATTAGTATTGCTCTAACTAAATGTGAATAAGAGGAAATAATTATAAAATGGGTGATTGGAGCATGCTAAATTTTGTGGCTACAGCATAGGGAAAATTTAATTGAACACATGCAGATCAAAGCCATGGCTGATGCCACTTCATTAAAAAAAATCCCACCTGGTTCACTCTCTGTCCAACTAAGTCAGTTACAAATAATCACTAACACTGACAAATCATATTTATCAAAGGTCTTTCCTTCAATAACATCTCTATCGTATTATAACTTTTTACTTTAATGAGATAATTGTCACGTAATATAAATGGTTTTATAAAAGATTCATTGATTTATGCATTTATTAAAAATATTTTAGAAACTTAAATTTTTAAAAAAAACTTCTTGAGTTCCAGGGACTGTTTTAAATGCTAGCAACATATAAGTAAAATAGTAACAAGTGCTAAAAAAGAAAAAAACAGGGTTTAGGAAATAGTGATGTGGGCCAGGGCTATTTTAGATTAGTGTCAGGGAAGTATTCTCTAAAAAAGTAACATGAATTACATGTCCCATGAATAGGAAAAATATTCCAGATGAAAGGAATAAGAAGTTTAATGTTCCTGGCATGGAAATAAGCTAATGTACTTAGGGAAATTTAAAAAAACAGAATTCCTGGGAGGTAGGGGGATAGGGTAGAGAGACATAAGCATTGGTTGTATAGGTTTTCCGAGGCAAAATCTTATATGACCTTGTCAGCTTTGAAAAGAGGTTTCAGTTGTATCTGAAATGCAGTGAGAAGGCACTTAAAAAGTGACATGATCTGATTTATATATTTGGACCATCAATCTGATTGTTACTTGCTGAGTAGACTTTGGGTTGGGGAGGCAAGCATGCAACCAATGATACCGATTTTTGAAGGCAAATAAAGTAGAATTCTCTTCTGATTGCTTATATCTCTGCAGCAAAATAAAAGCAAAGCACTGGGTACTAGTGGGAGGAGGGAAGGGTCGTTGCAGGTATAAGGAGAGAGGAAAAGGAATAAAGAGATTATTTGGGAAACTGGAGGGGTGAGTTGATCAAGGAGATATGGTAGATCCATCTATGCTGAAGGAGGTTTCAGAATAGAGATAAAATTAAAAGGATTATAGTCAGTTCCTCCAGTTCATTCGTTACTGGAGAACAACTGAGAACAACAGCAAATTGAGTCCAAACTGATAAACTTGGCTTGAGTCAATAATTTATACAGCTATTTTTGAAACTGTGTCATGAATAACTAAGGCTTTTATATTTTTCTCTCCCTTTTGTAATCCTTTCCAAGGTGATATCAAAGAGCCCTTCTCCAGGGCTCTCTGATCAGGTCTAAAAATTCAGAAGTGAGTCCCATCCAAACACTCAAGATGTTCAATGTAGTGTCACTACATGGTAACACTCCATGTCAGGCCTCTTCTATACTATTTCTGTTAGGTCATCGGTTCACTGGAGTTCATGGAAACTCATGGACAACCTATTTGCTGGTCACATGGCACAGTGAGTCAGGATTCCTGCCTCAAGCCTGTCTATCAAAGTGTCTCTCACAACAATTTCTATTTCATTGCATCTCAAATATCATGGCGCATATCCACAATCTCAGTTTCCAAAGATATGTAGCCTCCTCACAGTGTGCCCTAAAAAAAAATTATCTTCAGTTAATATTTACTTCCCTATATTTATATAGATATCGCCAAGCCCTTCCCTATCAAGCTGCAGTCTCACAGAGGAGCAACGTTGATGAAGGTTGGAGCTGGTGGCAGGAACGCTGACATTTTCTCTAGTCGCTCTTATTCACACTGGCCTAAAGTTAAAACTCTGTAATTTAGTCACCAGATAGGAATCTTCAAATATTGAGGGAATTAAACATTTTCAGAAACTCTTGAAAATATCTAAAGAAATAAACAAAAAAGTGTCTTTCAAGACCCTTATGTGTTACTAGCGATACTTAGAAACTCTGCTTTGAACTTTGAGCTGGTCAGTGGCCTCTTAGTTCCATGGTGTATAAGCATTAGAGGTGGAAATATCCAAGGAATTATGAATTCAGTAGAAAATAAAAATATATAGTCTTTTTTTTTAAGCCCTAAATATTAACCCCTTTTCAAGGATATAAAATTTGAGGGTTTTTTTTCCTACTTAAGTTACAAAATGAGAAGAAAGCTGGAAAAGAGCTGGTATTTATTGTATTAGATTTATTTTTATGATATGGTGAGCAAAGAAAGTTTATCCCAGTTGCTAATTGAATAAGTATATTTACATGCATGGCTAAAACAAATAGGAAGAATTGAGCATTTTGTAAATCAGACACAAGGAATAAATATATACATAAAAGCATATTGCAACATTAAATGAGATCATACAGAACAGAAGCACAGCCTTTTGAATCATTCAAATTATTTTAATATTCCATCCCTGTCAATTACTAGCTCTGTATTTTGAACAAGTTGATTCACTTTTCTTGACTTTGGTTTGTATGACTCTGAGAAGGTATAGTGATATTGTGAAGATTAAATGAGATAAATAGAAATTACTGCCACCAGAGTTGCAGTCATTATTATTAATTTATCATAATTTAAAAGAGCTCATCTATCAAAGATTTTGCAATTTAATAATGTAAATAAGACAAACATTTGGCCAACACATTAGTGTCAAATAATCCATTGTATGAGATATAAAGGAAGAATTAATAGGAAAATAATTCGAGACTTTCATAGATATGCTAAAAGATAAATTTGGATCAAAGACACAATCAATAAACAACACTCCCACCCCCACCATGTGTTAACACAGAGCTAGTGAAAACCTTTCACTGAGGGCTATAAACAGATTTCAAACCCATAAGATTGCCAGACATATTCTTATATAAAGACAGAGGGTTATGAAAGGCAGAAGCTTTTCTTCTGTGGCAATATTTGGACTCTGTTTTGCCTGCAGCTCCTTGCTGCTTTAAATAGAAAGTCAGGGAGGTGCTCTCCTTAGGCAAGAGCATCTTGGCCAGGAGTTTTTCAATGTAATCATCTTTGTCTATGAGGACCCTAATTATGTGATATACCCTAAATGGCGCTTCTTTCTCATTACTGTTGACCCCAATCCTCTCTGACTTGTCCCACCAGCATCATAAAGCTTTTCTAACAAACTTCCCCCCTGGCTGAATTCCCATGGCTTTCATTCTGGTATTCAACAATGCAAGGAGCATAGTTGTGTTCCATGGAAATAGTCCTTTATTACACTGATACCATGTAAATTCTGAAGGATGAAATGTGATCTTTTAGTGATCTGTCTTTCAGAGCTGAGAACCCAGAATGATCTAATATATTTTGTTGAGTGAGCTTCATCGAACCATTATTAATTTCTTTATATTTTTCACATGATCTAAATATTCTCAGAATTCCCTGAATCATTCTACCTATTTTCTAGTGAAGAAGAGAGCATGTTGTAGAATAATTCAGTTTTCTCTTGTTGCGTTTGAAGTTCTTTGCCTTCTATAAGAACTCCAGGTATAATTAATTTATGAGCACAAGGCTTGGAGTTTGATTATTTTAAAGCAGAGCAGCAATGTATCTGCACAGAATCCACAGCTGCTGTAGCTGCACATTTGCATCTGGACTCATCTCACCCACACTAAATTTGCTGCACCATCAAGCTTATTTGAAATCACAGTTCTTTGGGTGTTGGTACTCAAATCCAAGTCACTGAAATAATTTAAACATAACTTAAAAAACACACTGTTTTACATGTTTTCATGTAGCCCATACTAGGGATCATATGTAATTCATATGTTATTCTATGATAAGTGGAAATAGACTGTTGCTCATTTCTATAAGTGAAACACCTAATTAACAAAGTGATTAATTCTCTTTCCTATACTGATTATCACTGTGACATTATGTTTCAGAGAACATTAGGTTTAAATTGATTTCTCTTTGCATGGGCTACTATATATTTATTTTCAACATATTGGGGTAAAACATTTAAAAATGTATTTTTAAACTGTGAACATTCAATAACCTAACAGATGTTCTTCAAATATATGCAGTGAAGAGATTCGGATTAAAGAAAAGTCACCAAGAAGCATATACATACATACATGTTGCAGTCATATCAGTACAGTAGTGGATTAAATAAATTGTGATTTCCCTTAAATGTGCCTCAAGGTATCATCCCACTGTAACTGAACACAGAATCCCCAATGCATTATGGCTATGAAAGAGCAAAGCAAGGCTATCAGTTCTCAGCCAAAATTGGGGAGTATAATAATATTCATGTGATATGCATACTATATGAATAGAAATATTGACACACCGGAACACATCCAGTGGAGAATAGTCAGGGTGAGGAGCTAATGGAAAGAATTAAAACCTGCTGGCCGGGCGCGGTGGCTCACGCTTGTAATCCCAGCACTTTGGGAGGCCGAGGCGGGCGGATGACAAGGTCAGGAGATCGAGACCACGGTGAAACGCCGTCTCTACTAAAAATACAAAAAAAATTAGCCGGGCGTGGTGGCGGGCGCCTGTAGTCCCAGCTACTCGGAGAGGCTGAGGCAGGAGAATGGCGTGAACCCGGGAGGCGGAGCTTGCAGTGAGCCGAGATGGCGCCACTGCACTCCAGCCTGGGCGACAGAGCGAGACTCCGTCTCAAAAAAAACCAAAAAACAAAAAACAAAAAACAAAAAACAAAACCTGCTTATTTTTTTTTTTCCGGGAAGAGAGAAGGCTCATTACAGACATGATAGCTACCTTTTATATATCTGAAAGAGTATTGTGTGAAAAAATAATTTATGTCTCATTACATTTTGAAAATCTAGGACAAATAGGTAAGAGTTTGAATAAAGCAGATTTAAGGAAAAAATAACCAACCATTGCAAACAATTAGAGTTGTCCAGTAATGCAATGTATGAGAAGACACTGAGTCTCTTATCACCAACAGCATTTAAATTTGGACTTCAGAAAATGCTATTGAGTATATTCAAACATCCTAATGGGAAGCTGGCCAAGATGACCCCTAATGTTCCATGTGACCCTGAAATTTGTTTATTTAGGATGAAGCCTGTTTGGTAACACTCTAAAATATTGCACCCATCTGGGGTATGAATATTTTAATCCAAACATATTTACAGATCAATTACTCTATTTTGTCTGGAATAGACCAAGTTTACAAGTTTATAGTTAGTCTTCTCGCATAATTATAAATAGGGAACAGTTTCACTTTAAATACTGTTAAGATTGAACAAAAAATCTCATGGTTACACTATATTGGTCATTATTTCAAAGGATTTAAAGTATTTATATTCACAAGATATGATAGATAAATTATTTATAGCCCCAGGTGCCTAGCATGTTAAAATAATGGATATACTTAAAATTAATATCTTTGTTAATATAAGAATAATATACCATATATTTTAATACTGTTACCAATGGGAAGTAATAATATCACAATGATTATTTTAAAATCTCAAGGTAGTCTTTTATTAAGAACTTTAATGTATGTAAAGTCTGCAAAATGCTCAGGAAAAAAGTGGGTAGTATTTTACTTATAAAAAGTGAAATTTTAGACATGTTAGAAGAATGGCCTATAAAATATTCTGTCTGGAAGCAGATTTTGGATGGAGGCATAGAAAAACAAACTGTTTTGTGCAAGAATTTCCGTTTTTATCATGGTGCTTCAGGGTTTAGGATTTACTTAGTCTGTACACCAGATGTACTTATAAACAGCCAGCTAAACAATATTCACTTCTACTGTATAACGTCTTTATTCATTTCCCCTTGGTAATGTAGAATAAAGTTACAGGTTGATTTTGTGAAGTAGGGCTGATTGAAATATGAATTGCCAAAAGAAAAGCAAAAGAAACTGTGGGATCACTTGATGATATTGAAAGTAGAATTGGTTTAATTAACTGAATAAAATTTGGAAAGGCCTTTTTTTTTTTTTTTTTTTTTTTGAGATGGAGCATTGCTCCGTCGCCCAGGCTGGAGTGCAGTGGCGCGATCTCAGCTCACTACAAGCTCCACCTGCCAGGTTCACGCCATTCTCCTGCCTCAGCCTCTCGAGTGGCTGGGACTACAGGTGCCCGCTGCCACACCTGGCTAATTTTTTTGTATTTTTAGTAGAGACGGTGTTTCACCATGTTAGCTAGGATGGTCTCAATCTCCTGACCTTGTGATCCACCCACCTCGGCCTCCCAAAGTGCTGGGATTACAGGCGTGAGCCATGGCACCCAGCCTGGCAAGGCATTTTTAAAAACATAAGAATGATTTTATTCTACACAGGATATTTGATATCATAAAATTAGATATTTGATGTTTTCTTTATATAACAGCTATAATACACTTTCAGGAGAGTTTACTTTTCGATATGAAAAATAATAAAGGAATAGCGAACAAGAAAGACTTATTTTCTTTAAGAAGGCTTTATGAAAAAAAAGATCCTTCTCATTCTTTGATTTATTCATTTGATAATATTGCATATCCTCCTTAAGCCTGGCAGTATCCTAGATGCTGCAGTGATACCCGAATACTTGGGGACATGTAATGTAATAATTTACATACCTTAACTCTTGTAATCTATATACAAATACTGCATGAGAACATCCTGAGCTTCTATTTAATCTTGGGCAGTATGGCTCTAAACTCTATATTGTTAAGTAATTTTGCATAGCTGTAGTTTCATAGAGATGAGACCACAGTTTTGAGTACTTGCTTAATGTGTCTTATAATTTTATTTATGATATCATTTCTTCAAATTATTTTATTATCTTCCTGAAAGGCTGCAGCAAAGGTTGTTTTGTGGTTGTTATTGTGTTTTGCTGGTTTATGTGTATAACTTGGAAATATTTGGTTAAACTTACAGTGAAAAAATAGAAATGCTATATTGAAATGTCTGTAGGTTAGTATAATGTAAAATATTTTGTGAGTATAAAATAAATGAGGAGGAAATCTCTATCAAAGGGTAGAGAAAGGCCAAGAATAAGAATGGGTCACAGAACTAATGAAAGAGCAAAACAATTCATTGTATGTATTTGCCGTGTAATATTTTGCCATATTCAATAGTGATCAAATTTTGCTCAGTAACCATATCTAACGTGATCACATTACATGAGGTTAAGAATGAAATTACGATGAAACATGCTTGAAAAAGAATATATTAGGCTTAGAACCTATTGGGTTTATGACAATTCAATATGCATATGGAAGAACTCACAGATTTCTTAATAAAAATTTGACCAACTGAGTGTACACAATAAAAACACATTATCATTTGAGATACTCATTAGTGATGCTTTCTTGACTGTGATGAATGAAATTGGTAGTGCAATTACAGGTTGCAGAAATATAACTGGACAGATCAGAACTGGAATATTACATCCCATAATGGTCACTCTATTTTAGAAGGGAAAGAGACAAAACTACTTCTATTCAAAACCCAATTAACAAAGTAGTTTGAAAATACAAAACCATAGCACATGAGGACTGGTTTAAAGAAGAAAAAACTCAGGGATCATGAGAATTATATTCAGATGTTAAGAAGATACATGTATAAATACTGCAATGAGATAAAATGTAACACTATTAAAAACTTACTAACTGTTTAAATTACCTGAAATTGTGTTTGGTTGCTTCAAAGTGAGGGAGTTCCAATATAAAGGTATCTTAATGGCCACTCGTTTGGATGCTGTGAAGAAGATTCAAGCATTAAATGAGTGGTAGAGCCATAGACTAGTACAATTGTTTTTCCAAAGAAACGCTATGATGGGCAAAACGTTGAAAATGGAGGGATTCTCCAGCAGGGAATAAATTGAATGTGACGAGGAGGAGCAAGTGCTAATCTTTAAAAAATGTTCTCAGTTGGAAAGTATAAATGAAGAAAAGAAATATTTTAAAGAAGTGAAGAGAAATGAACATATGGAAGCAAAATCAGGAAAATGTTGTTCCCTAAAAGTCAAGATACAAGAGAATTTTGAGAAGGATATTGTTGAAAGCCTTCAATCCTAGAATAATATAATTCGTTCATAATTCATTCATTTTCTTTTTTTTTTTTTAGTCAACAAAGACTTATGAAACTCTTACTGTGTGTGCAAGGAACTGTAAAGCATTAGGCTTTAATATTAAAACAGATAAATGCCTGCTCCCTTATAGCTTTTAGTCATTGTGGTAGAGATTATACAACTAATTTCATAATTTATTACTTAACAATAGTACAACATACAGTGTAGAAATTGAAGTTGTTAGGAAAAAAATTGTAAGGGTTTATGAAATAACGGAGTATCTAACCCAATCTGGTTCATCATTTAAGGCTTCTTTGAACATAGAACAATTAAACTAAGCACTGATGTATGAGAGGGACACAGTTAGGCAAATTAAGTGGAGGGGAGAGTTTGTTCAGGGAATGGAAAAGATCCAGTGTCAGGGAGTTCAGAGAATGAGAAGAAGGATGGCTTGAGATGAAATGGTAAGATCAAGGATGTTACCTTTACTCTAAATGAAAAGTCCTTTAAACAGGAGCTTGAGGTCAATCTGTATTTGTAACAATCGCTCAGACTGCATTTGGGGGAATAGTAGGGTGGAGAAGTAGGAAGGGGAAAAAGGTGACTGAAGAAAAACTAGCTAAGATATCATTTTAGAATTTCAGGGAAGAGACTGATAATTTGGCCAAGGAAAGTAACAGTAGAAGTGGAATAAGTGCACCACCTTCAAGAGATTTATAAGAAGAAATTTTAATTGGAAAGAAAAAAGACAAAAAGGAATTACAGTTGCTGAAAAGAGAAGTGGTAAGATTGGAAATGCGGCTTCTGGGAAGGCAGCAGGAGACGAAATGCAGAGCTTTGAAATATACAGGCAAGAAGAATGGGTGGGTGGTTAGGTAATTTAAAAAAGAATTATTCACTTTACAAAATGAATTACAGTATGTTTTCTTTTCTGGAAACTGCTCTTTCATGATGTTCAGAAGACAGTGTTTATAAACTTTCTATCTGTACACCACAAAGGCAAAGCAAGGCACACCCACTGCCTTTTCTGTTCCTGCACTGAGTCACCAGAGGTTTGGAGAGCAATGTATGACCCATTGAAAGGCTGGCACCATTTCTTATGGCACCTGAGTTATCACTATCAGGTTCCTACATAAATGCTAACATGGAATCACTCTGGCTTTTGAGTACCAACTCAATGAAATCTTTAAATGATATGGTTCTAGGACCAGTGCTTAGAAAAGGAAATTGAATACATATTTGAAAAAGGCTGATGTATAGAGGGAGGATGGAGAGTGTTTGATGAGAGAAATGTAGATAACAGGGATAATGACATATAAAGGCATCATCAGTTGCACAAACTACAATTTCAGGAAATTTTCAGTGATTGAGCCCAACAGAAGAGTTTAAAGGGAAACATCAAGAGTTTCCTTCACCTGTGGCAGTTTAAATTGACCATGCGCTAGAAAACGAAATAGATTCCTACAAACAAACATGAAGGAATCGGACTTTACATAGCGTTATAAATGATTATCTTGAAAAAGAATTCCACCTAGTATGAAAGACAACAACTAATTCTTTATTTTAACATTGAGTTTCACATAAAAGACTATGCAACTATACACTACCCTCCCAACCCCCAACACACAAGCATCAGAGATTTACCTGCCTCTCCCGGTTCTGAGTATAGTCCCCATAGTTTCAAACCTCAGCTATTCCATGTCTTTCTTTGCATCTTCTCTCCTGCCTGCATAACTTCAGAGGTGGGCACCATAGGGCATATCTATATGACAATAAAATCTGATTTTGCCCTTTTATTTCAAGGTGCAGATGAGTCAGCACAGCGAGGTGTTCTCGAGGAAGCTGTACCTACATTGGCTGGCAGAGTAGAAAGACAGGAGGTCTTCAAAAACAAAAACAAAAAAAATCAGGGGCTGAGGGAAGAAAGCAAAACATATAAATAAAAGCTCTAATTCAAGCAAACTGTAAAAAGACAGTTTTCAGGTAATTAGGCAAAGTTAAATGAAAATTTGGCCTATGTGGCAAATGTGTACGACATCAACCACTTTTGATTTTTGTTGTTGTTGTTGAGACAGAATCTTGCTTTGTTGCCCAAGTTCAGTGCAGTAGTTCGGTCTCCACCTCCATTCACTGCAACTTCTGCCTCCCCAGCTCAAGAGATCCTCCTGACTCAGCCTACTGAGTAGCACCATCATGCCGAGCTAATTTTTGCATGTGTGCTTCTCTTTGGTGTATCTGATTTGCCAGTGTCACTACTCTCATCCTTTGGGGCCGTTACTAAGTAAAATAAGAGTTACTTGAACACAAGCACTGTGAAACCCCAGCAGTCAACCTGATAATCCAGGAGGCTACTGCATGAATAAGGGGTATATAGTATATACAGTGTGGATACATTGAACAAAGAGATGATTCATGACCCTGGTGGGACACAGTGAGATGGTGTGAGATTTCATCATGCTACTCAGAATGGCATGCAGCTAAAAACTTATGAAGTTTTTATTTCTGGAATTTTACACTTAATATGCTTGGACTGTGAAGTAACTCAGGAATGGAAAACCAAGCATCGTATGTTCTCACTGATATGTGGGAACTAAGCTATGAGAACACAAATGCATTATACTCATACAGTGGACTTTGGGGGACTTAGAGGGAAGGATGGGACGGAGTGAGGGATAAAAGACTATAAATATAGTGCAGCGTATACTGCTCGGGTGATGGCTGCACCAAAATCTCAAAAATCACCACCAAAGAATTTATTCATGTAACCAAATACCACCTGTACCCCAATAACTTCTGAAAAAAATGAAAAGGAAAACCACAGATAAGAGGTGACTACTATATTCTAAATATTATGTTGGCATCATCACAAAAAGCAGGTCTAGTAGTATGTGGAAATATCTTTCCAAATGTAATTGTTTTCTAAGTTTTAACAAAGGTTTCAATAATAAATGCCCAAATAGTTTTTGGAGATGCAAACATTGAATATTCCATTTTGAATGCATACACATCTCTTCCTTCCCTGCTTCTTTATAGACTGAGCACCAACAACAAATTGTGTGACAAAAGTTATTTGCAAACATACATATCTAGGCTTGCCAGAAATTTAAGGAAATGGAAATGAAAGGGACCTCTTATCTTCAATAAGAAATGGATTGAAAAGTCCTACAAGCCCTCTTTATTTTCCTTTCATTAAATAGGTTTTTGTGAATGTGGCTTCAGCTGGGGTAAAGAATAATTCCTTGTTTCGTAGAAGTTGGCCTGACACGACAGAGATTTTTGTCATGGGGAATGGGAACATGCTACTTAGTCTGCTTTAAAGAATATTGGTTTAGAGCATTTTCTCCCAGAGTCACCAGGTGGGACCCTTACAGAAGGATGTGGGCAAAAGCACAGGTTGCCCTAATACAACCCTGCAGAAAGGTAATTAGTAGTCATGGAGGAGGGAAGTGAAAATGAGATGGCGAGGAATCCCTGTCCTGTAAATTATTCTTGTCTTTTCACTTGAAATTATTTGGTTGTCAGAAGAAGGAGAAATCTCATAGGTACTTGCAGTCTTTACAAAGACACATTCATATGAGCTCCCTAGACAAATGAAATAACAACAAACCATCTAAGGAAAATTTCACATATTAGTATAATATAAGGTAGATAAGTAATTTCAATGAGACCTATTTGTCTTTATACCCCAAATTAGAACTTCTGGACTTGTTGACTTTCTGGAAATTATATTTCTTTTTTATTAAGAAAATATGGAATAAATGTTCAAAGTGGAGCAGAACTGTTTTGGTATATTTATTGTTGTATCTAACAATCTACTTATTTATTCCTGTTATTTTTTTCATGAAAGAAAATTTGCCCACTTAAATTTATAGCTCACTAAATTTTGGCAAATGTACACAGTGATGTAACAACCACCACAACAAAGATATAGAATAGTTCCATCATTCCATCCATCTATTATATGAAAAATTTCCATATTTTTATCTTGCCCATTGGCAATGAATTTCTTCCCATTACTCTAGCCCTAGGCAGCTGTTAATTTGCTTTCTGTCACAGTAGAATGGCCACTCTTGAATTTCATATTAAGGGAATTACACATGTGCTGTTTTTTTTAATTTTTTTTTAAATTTAGCTTAATTTTTATATTTATCCATGTTGTAGCATTTATTAGCACTTTGTTCTTTTTATTTTATTGGTGAATAGTATTCCTGTGGGATGTGTGAGTGTGTGTGTGTACCAATTTGTTTATTCACCATTTGATGAATGTTGTTATCCCTAATTTGAGATGAATATGAATAATGCTGCTAAGACTAATCATTAAAACACCTATGTACAGTCATATGCTTTTTTGCCTTTGGTAGTTGCTAAGAGTAGAATATCTGGGTGGTATTTTATACGTATTTAACTTTAAAATACTACCATAATGTTTTCCAAAACGGCTGTATTTTATATTCTCACTAGTAGTGCTGACTTCATAAAATGAGGAAGGAAGTATTCCCTCTTTCTATTTTCTGTGAGAGATTTTGTAGAATTGATAGTTTCCTTCTTAAATGTTTGATAGATTTGCCAGTGAAACCATCTGAAATTAGAGCTTTCTTCTCTGGGAGGGTTTTTAATGACATATTTAATTACTGATACAGGTTATATATATCTATAGATAGATTTATATAATATATAATACCTATAACCTTATGTGTGTGTGCATATATACATACACGTATATGGTTCTCTCACTATTTGGGTATTCTGTTTCTTTATAATTTTGATAATTTACATCTTTTAAGGAATTGAATTTTATTTAAGTGGTTGAAGTTATAGGTATATGGGTTTTCCATAATATTTTCTTACTATATTTTTAATATCTGTGAGATTAGTTGTCTGATTTTTGGTCCTAATTTAGTAATTTATCCCTTTGTTACCCCACACCCTTGGCCAGTCTGTCAGGAAGTTTATAATTTTTGTTGAGTTTTAAACAAAAGTACTTTCGATTTAATTGATTCTTTTTTTGTTGTTGTTTTCATTAGTTTCTGTTCTAACCTTTATTATGTATTTCTTCTTGCTTCCACTGGATTTAATTTGCTCTTTAGTTTCTAAAGTGGAAGATTTGGTTACTGACTTTAGGTCTTTCTTTTTGTCTTTAAAAGCATTTAATGCTATAAACTTCTCTCTAAGCACTGATTTAACTCCATCCCATCAATTTGATATGTTGTATTTTCAGTTTCACTCAGATCAAAATTTTTTAGATTTCTATTTAGACTTATACTTTTACCTGTGGGTTACGTAGAAATACATTGTTTAATCAACAAGTATGTGAGAAGTTATTTCAATTGCAATTTGAAGACATATTTTGAATTATTTGTTTTCCTTTAAATTTGTTAAGATTTGTTTTATGACCCAAAATATGGTCTATCTTTGTGCATGTTTCATTTGCACTTGAGGATAATGTGTATTCTCCTGTTATTTGAAATGTACTATAAATGTTAATCAGATCAAGTTTATTGATCATTTCATTCAGATTATCTATGTCTATTTTCTGCCTACTTGTTTTATCAATTATTTGAAGAAAAGGTGGTGATTTCTGCTAAAATGATGGTGGATTTGTCTATTTATCCATTGAAATCCATCAGCTTTTGCCACATGTATTATTAAGCTCTGTTGTTAGGTTTTTGTGCATATAGAATTTTTATGTCTTGGAGAATTTTATGTCCCTTTCTACCCTTGATTATTTTTCTTTTTCTGAAATCTACTTCGATTGATGTTAATATAGCTACTCCATCTTTCTTTTGGTTAGTGTCTACATGGGCTATCCTTTCTTATCCTTCTATGTTTTTAAAAAATAAACTTTTCTTTGATGATGATTTTTAGATTTACCAGGAGTTGCAGTATATAAATATTGCAAATATAAAGAGTACCCACATATCTCTCACTCAATTCCATTTTACCTTACCAGAGTTTATTTTAAAAATCTTCGATACCAACATTTGTTATTTTCCAGTAATTTTATTTCCCTGTCCCAGGATCCAATTCAGGATATCGCATTTATCTAGTAACCATTTCTCCTTAGTCTCTTCTGGTCTGTAGCAATTTCTGTCTTTCCTTGTTTCTTATGTTGTTACTAGACTTTATAAATCCTGGCCAGACATGTGTAGAATAAGTCTTAATGTGGGATTGTCTGATGTTTCCCTCTTTGCTAGGCTGGTATTATGAATTTTAGGGAAGAAAACTGTGGAAGTGAAGTGCCCTTCTCATCCTAACATATCAGGGAGTACATGACATAAACGTGATGTACTGGTGATGCTAACATTGATCACTTGGTTAAAGTTGTGCTGATATGTTTCTCCAGTATAAAGTTGCTATTTTTCCACTTTCTGTCTTCTATTCGTTGAAAACAAGTCAGTAAATCAAGCCCACACTCAAGGTTGGGACAGAATATGGGTTAAACTAAACTTCCAGAAGTGGAAACATCTATATATAGTATGTGAAATTCTATGACGTTGCTCTGTCCTCTCTCTCCCATTCATGCATCTATCTATGTATCTATCTTCTATATTCATTCATTGATTTAATCATTTATTCCTAAGTATATTATTTTGCGCTTTTTGTTGTAATCTAATAACACATTCTTTTTTTTCTCAACTTGTTCTATCTTTGACCATTGGGAACTTCTTCAGGTCTTTTTTTTTTCTCTCATAATATGTTCTCATTATTTTGTTTTTTTGAGCATCCTTTTCACTTTAACCTTCCTGTATCTTTATATTCAAAATGGGTTTCATGTACATAATATATAGTTGGATATTGTTTTTATCCAAACTGATGATCTTTGTCTTGTAACTGTTTGTGTAGACTATTGACATTTAAAATGTACCCCCTTTATAGTTTATTTGCACAATTTTTTCTTCATGGTCTCCTTTCATTTTGCCTTATCTTAGTTTAATTGGGAATTATTATGCTTCCATTTAACCTCTTTTCTTGACATATTATTTGTATTGCTCTAGGTTTCCAGTAAATATGTTTAAAATAATCTGGAATTATGTGTATCTTTGAACATCTGATGTTAAAGACTTCGAAAGCTTTATTTTTTTCTTGTATCTTTTCATTTCAGTTTGATAATTTGTCTTATCCTGTTATCACTGATTTACTCTTTGGCTCTGAGTATCCTGATGTGCTTGAAAAAGGCATTCTTCATTTCTGTTACTGTGTTTTCAATTTTAATTTCCATTCTATTCTTTCTTATAGTTTAATTTTCTACTGAAGTTACCTGTGTTCACTTACGTGCTATCTATTTTTTCCGTAAGGGCTTTTGACTTTATAATCAGTTATTTTAAATTTACTTTATTATAATTATAACATTTGTATCAGATCTGAGTCTAGTTATAAAGATTTATTTATCTCATCTTGTCTATATGTATGGCTTGTAATTTTTCCTGGAAACTGGACATGCTATATTGGACTGTAGATACCGAGGTCAATGAAGTTTATGCTTGGAAATGAGTACATCATTTTTCTGTAAGGACCCTAGTGTGGAACATTGTGTTATAGTCAGGAGTTGTGCTTGGTTCAAACATTGTTGCTGATATGGTTACCTTCAGTGCAGCAGTTTCAAATAGTTCTAGTGATACCTACTGTTTATGTTGTGGATTATATCTCACTATTATTTTTACAAAATGTGCTAGCATGGCAGTGGGGTACACAGGAGAAGGGAGCATTTTCTAATGTTCTGATCACACTTGCACCTTAAGCACAGTAAAACTGAGTATGGGAGTAATGCACTGTTTTATTAATCTTCACAGAAATGACATGTCAATTAAACAATGGTGACATCTTAGCTAGAAAACTGGGGGAATAGAAAGGATTGGGGGGAAATATTTATATGAATGTTCCAAAGCTACCTTGGTAACAAATATAATCTCTGTATTGTATACTAGAAATGTAATATATAAAGTATTATGTAAAAATTATAATAAATAAGTTATAGGTACAATTACTGAGTAATAATTTTATACTGTTTATATAACAATTAATAGAGTAGTTATAAGTACCAGGGTCACTAGCCAAAACAGTAAAGATTTCTGTGTCTGTGTCCCTCTTAAACTTTTACTGCCTTCCTATCAAGATCTGCCGTGATCAGTTTTCAATATGTAGTTGACCTGTCAGCTGATTTGACATGATTGATCACTTGTGTATTCTTGAAACTATTATGTCACCTCACAAGAGTGCCTTATGGGAGGCTAGAAGTCCACTGGGGAGATCTCAGCACCTTATTGGAGTGGAAAATTTGAGAATAGATATATTTAAAAGGGGGGAAACAGATAGTTTCACTTTACTTGCATTGCCCTTCCCTCAAGGCATCACAGCTCAGTGCTAAGAGAGAACTCATCAGCCTGTGATTTCTTTCACAAGGAAAAGTGACACGTAGTAATTATCCATCATCCCTGGCCATGTGGGAGGCTGCCCATTAGGCTCAGTTCTTTCTCGCCCCATACAGAACACTGAGGGGATTGTCATGACTGAATAATCCGGGTGCAACTAAGAGTAGAAGAAAGGGTGAGAGCAACTAGGGCACATGATTAAACAAAGGCTGAGAAATTCTATTAACTGCTTTGGATTCTCCACCAAGAGACTCCCCCATTAGCTTTGTAGGATATATTACCTGAGAAATACTTAACTAGGCTATGAGTATTCCCATTATTCTGGATGCCCCCACCCCTCTCAGTACCTGACATATACTCTTGCAGATGGTGTATGAGGGCCTCTGCATATTGTGCATGAGCACACAGAGATAGCCAGTTTGACTCTGCAGATTAGGAGGCACTTAACCTTTAACACTTCAGTGTATTGCCACAGAAAAAACATAAACGGAAGGCTCTCAGCTCCTGGCTTGGCTTTGTAATATTAAGAGAAGGCATACAGTCCTTAGGATCATCCCACCAAGAAGGAACAAGAATGAAGGAAGTGCACCCATATAAAATGTTTGAGATAATTCCAGAAACCTAAGATGGGCTGACTGGTCAAGAGCTTTCTCTTCTGAACCATTGAGTAAATACTAAAGAGGTGACTCCTTCTTTAGTTGTGAAGAGAGCAATGCAAGACATCAGGGAACATATAAAAAATCAAGGAAACATGACACCCCAAAAAGAACATAATATTTCAATAACTTACCCAAAGAAATGGAGCTCTACAAATCGTCTGACAAAGAATTTAGAATAATTATTTTAAGGAATCTCAGCAAAACCCAAGGGAACACAGATATATAACTCACTGATACCACTAACACAATATATAAATGAAATAAAAAGTTCAACAAAGCAATAGAAACCATAAAAAACAGAAATTCTAAAGCTGAGGCTATTTGTAGTTACGTTTGGAGAGAATAAAAAGTTATACATAAATTTTTGACTGTGCAAGGCGTCAGTGTCTCTAACCCTCAGCTGTCCCTAACCCTAACCCTACAGCTGACCCTATAGGGTCAACTATACTCATTTTGAGAGTAAAAGATGGGAAGAGTGAGAAATAGAAACAGAAAGCTCATTTAAAGGAATAAAAATGGAAAACTTCCAAAATACTGAGAGAATGTTATAAACAATTAGGTTCCTGAGTCTCAAAGATCCCAGATAAATAATAAAGATCCCATGATAAGTCAGCTGTCTCATTTTGAGAGTAAAAGATGGGTAAGAGTGAGAGAAATGGACAGAGAGCTTATTTAAAGAAATAATGATGGAAAAACTTACAAAATATCGGGAGAGTTAGAAACATTCAGGCTCATGAGTTTCAAAGATCCTAAATAAGGTCAACTAAAAGTAGATTGCAAAGAAACACATAAATCAAATGTGTCACATAAATCAAATGTGTCACATAAATCAAATGTGTCACATAAATCAAAGACACACAAAGACAAATAATTTTGAAAGCAGAAAAAATGACTTGTAATATACAAGGGAATGTACATAAGGTTACCTGTAGATCTCTTGGCAGAAACTTTACAGGCCTGGAGAGAGTGGGACAATATATTCAAAGTACTGTAGGAAAAAAAGAAAAAAAAGAAATGTCAGCAAGAATACTTTCTCTGGCATATCTGTCCTTAAGAAATAAAGGAGAAGGAGTGACAAAGACTGTCCTGGAAAAACAAGAGTTGAGGGAGTTCATCACCAGTTGACCTGCCTTACAACAAATGGTAAAGAGATTATCAAGCCGAAACAAAAGAACAATAATAACATGAAAACCTACGACAGTATAAAATTCACTTATAAAGAGAAGTATATAATCAAATTACTCAAATACTATAATAGAGATGAGTAAATCACTTATAACTCTAGTATAAAGGAAAAAAGACAAAAGTGGTAAAATAACTTGCTACAATAATTCATTAATGAATACACTATAAAAACATGTAAGCTTTGACATCAAAAATTTCAAATGTAAATGGAGATGTAAAAATGTAGAATTTTTATATGTGATGGAAATTGAGTTGTTAAAAGCTTGAGATAGGCTATTTTAGCTACAAGTTGTTTTATGGAAGCCTTGTGGAAACCACAAAAAAGGCCTCTTGTAGATCCACAAAGGGTGTAAAGAAAGAAATCTGAGCACAACACTACAAAATATTATCAAATCACAAAGGAAGACAGTAAGAGGAAAAAAGAAACACAGGAAACAGAAGTCAGAATAAAATTAACAAAATGTCCATAGTAATCCCTTTTCTAATAATTATTTTAAATGTAAATAAACTCCTCAATCAAAAGACATGGACTTAACACATGGCTTTAAATGTTAAATCCACTCAAACATTTTCCCACAATATACTGTCTACAGGAGCATCATTTTAGCTTCAAGAAAACACATAGGCTGACAGTGAAGAGATGAAAAAAGATAATTTATTCAAATGGTAACCAAGAAAGAATGGCTGAAATTATATCAGAAAAATACAGACTTTCAGTTAAAAATTATAATAAGATATAAAGAAGGTCATTATATAATGATAAAGGGGTTAATTCATTAAGAATATAAAAGAACTGTAAATGCATATGCACCTAATATTGAAACATTCAAATACATAAAGCAAATTATTTTAAAAACAAAAGGGAGAAACGGATAGCAACACAATAATAATACAGTTGTCTAATTGGTTTTTTGTCTGATTTATCCATTTTTGAAAAGATAAATCATCCTGACAGAAAACCAGTTAGAAAACTACATTCTTCAACATCACTATAGACCAGATATACCTAAGAGAAATATAAAGAACATTCTACCCAACAGCAGCAGAATATACTTATCAAACACATGTGGAACATTCTCCAAAATAGATAATATGTTAGGCTACAAAATAACTCTTAAAAGTTTAAGAATATTGAAATCATACAAAATATAATTTTTGACCTCAGCAGTATGAAAGTAGAAATCAATAACAGCAGAAAAATTAAAAATTTGTAAGTAAAAAAACCTAACATATTCTTAGTCAGTGAGTCAAACAATAAATTATAAAAGGAAATTAAACGAAAATTGGGCCTGGTGCAGTGGCTCACGACTGTAATCCCAGCACTTTGGGAGGCTGAGGCAGGGAAATCACAAGGTCAGGAGATGGAGACCATCCTGGCTAACACAGTGAAACCCTGTCTCTACTAAAAATACAAAAAAATTAGCTGGGTGTGGTGGTGGGCACTTGTAGTCCCAGCTACTCGGGAGGCTGAGGCAGGAGAATGACGTAAACCTGGGAAGTAGAGCTTGCAGTGAGCCGAGATTGCACCACTGCACTCCAGCCAGGGCTACAGAGCAAGACTGTCAAAAAAAAACCAAAACAAACAAACAAAAAAACACGAAAATTGAAATACAACACACTACATTTTATGGAATATAGCAAAAGGAGTTGTAAAAGGAAGGTTAAGAGTGGTGAATGCCTACGTTAAATAAGGTTGTCCAATAAACAATCCAGCTTTATGCCTCAGAAAACTGTGAAAAGAGCAAACTAAGTCCAAAGTTAGCATAAGGAAGGAAATACTAGAGATTAGATTCCAAATAAGTGAAATAGAGAATAAAAATATATTGAAAAAATCAAAATGAAGATTTATTTTTTAAAAAAATAAAATTAAACATATAAACTAAAAAAAGTAAAGATGCAAATACATGAAATTATAAATGAAAGAATAGACATTACAACTGATACCACAGAAATACAAAGGACCAAAAGAGACAATTATAAACAATTATAGACTAGTAAATTGGATAACCCATAAAAATAAATAAATTCCTAAAAACATGCCACTCACCAAAAGTAAACCATGAAGACAAAGAAAATCTGAACAGACTAATAATAATTATGGAGATTGAATCATTAATAGAAAATTCCCAAGGAAGAAAAGCCTAGGACAACATTGTGTCACTGCAGAATCTTACCAAACATTTAGAGAAGTATTAATGCCAGTCCTTCTCAAACTCTTCTAAAAAAGTTAAGAGTAATAAATACATCAAAACTTCAGGATTATCTGATACCAAATCCAGGATTATCTGATAACAAACACTACAAGAAAATAAAATTATAGGTCAATATCCCTAATGAACATAGATCAAAAAATTATCAACAAAATACTAACAAAGTTCAGCAGCACATTAAAAGGATCATGGACTCTGATAAAGTGAAATTTATCTTTGGGATTCAAAGATTGTTCAACGTACGCAAATCAACAAATTTAATGTAGGACATGAACAAAATAAAGAACAAAAACAATATGATTATCTCAATCGATGCAAAAAAAGCATCAGACAATATTTAACGTCCTTTATAAAAACTCTCAACGAATTAGAAATAGAAGTAATGTATCTCACCATAAGAAAGATCATATATTATAAGGCCACAGTTAATTCTCAGTGGTGAAAATGAAAGCTTTTATTCTAAGATCAAGAATAAGTCAAGGTTTCTCACTGTCACTGCTTTAATGCAACATAGTAGTAGAGGTCCCAGCCAGAGCAATTAGACAAGAAAAAGAAATAAAAGACATCCAAAATGGGAAGTATAGCGTTAGATTGTCTACTTGCAGATGACACTATTTTATGTATAGAAATACCTTAAGATTCCAACAAAAATCTCTTGTAACTAATCAATGAATTCACTAAACTTGCAGGACACAATATCAACACCCAAAAATCAGTAGTGTTTTTATACATTGACATCAAATATCTAAAAAATTATGAAAACATTTCCATATACAATAGTATCAAAAAGGATAAAATACCTAGGAATAAATTTAACCAAAGAGATAAAAGATCTATACATTGAAAACTAAAAATCGATGATGAAAATAATTTAAAATGATACAAATAAATGGAGAGATATCCCATGTTCATAGATTAGAAGAATTAATATTCCTAAAATGTTCATTTTACCCAAAGCAATTATGGATTCAATGCAATTTCATTTATAATTCTAGTGCATTTTCACAGAAATATAAAACAAACGCTAAAATTGATATGGAACCACAAAAGACTTAGAATAGCAAAAGTGATCTTCAGTAAGATCAAAGCCGGAGAAATCACATTACTTGATTTCAAAATATACTACAACTACAAATCTATATTAACCAAAAGAGTATTGTATTAGCATGAAAACATTCAGACCAGTGAAACAGAATAGAGTCCAGAAATAAATTCATATAGTTATTGTCAAATGATCATTGACATGGTGTCAAGAGCACACAATGGGGAGGATATAGTTATTTTCAGTAAATGGTGTTGGGTAAACTAGATGATATTCATACGGAGAAGAATGAAGTTGGACCCTTATCTCACGCTGTGTATGAAAATCAAAATGAATTGAAACTGTGGCATGAAATTTGAAGCTTTAAAACTGCTAGGAAAAAACAGACAATTTCATGGCATGGGTCTCAGCAATGATTTTTTGGATATGACTCCAAAAGCACGGGCAAGATTAGCAGAAATAGATAAGTAGGATTACATCGAGCTAAAAAATTCTCTACAGCAAAGGAAACAATCAACAGAGTAAAGAGACAATCTAAAAGAGAAAATATCTGCAAATCATACATCTGACGAGTGTTTAGTGCCCACAATATACAAAAAACTGAAACAGGCTAGGCGCGGTGGCTCATGCCTGTAATCGCAGCACTTTGGGAGGCCGAGGCAGGTGAAACACCTGAGGTCAGGAGTTTAAGACCAGCCTGGCCAACGTGGTAAAACCCTTTCTCTACTAAAAATGGAAAAATTAGCTGGGTATGTTGGTGGGTGCCTATAATCCCAGCTACTCAGGAGACGGAGGTAGGAGAATTGCTTGAATCCAGGAGACGGAGGGTGCAGTGAGCCAAGATCATTTCACTGCACTCCAGCCTGGGCGACAGAGTGAGACTCCGTCTTTAAAAAAAAAAAAAACTGAAACAACTTAATAGCAAACTGAAATAACTACATTAAAAAATGGGCAAAGACCTGAATACAAAAAAGATAAGCAAATGGCCAAGAGGTATATGAGAATGAGCTAATCATTACCAAGCATCAGAAAATTGCAAGTAAAAATCACAATCAGCCATCACCCCACACCCGCTAGAATAGCTATTACCAAAATGACAAAAGATAACGAGTATTGATGACAATGTGAAGAAATGGGAATCATTGTACACAGTTGATTAGAATACAAAATGACATAGCCATAATTGAAAACAGTATGAACGTTCCTAAGACAATTAAACGTATAACTACCATATGATCCAGCAATTTCTCTTCTGGGTATATATCCAGATGAAATGAAATCAGTATGTTGAAGAAATATCTGCACCCAAGTTTATTGCAGCACTGTTCATAATAGCCAAGATGTAGAAAAAAACCTGTCTTCACTGGCAGATAACTGAATAAAGAAAATGAGGTATCTTGATATGTATCTATTTATCTAATAGAATATTATTTATCCTTAATAAAGAAGGGAATCTTGCCATTTGCTAAAACATGGATGAGCCTGAAATAGAGCAAAAGTGAAACAAGCTGGACACAGAAAGACAAATACATTACATGATCTCCCTTGTATGTGGAATCAAAAACAACTGAACCTGTAAAAACAGTAGAATAGTGTTGTCCAGGTGTTGGGAGGGCTGGAGAAATGGGGAAATGTTGGCCAAAGGTTACAAAGTTTCCGTTATGTAGGACAAATAAGTTCTGGAGGCCTAATGTACAGCATATTGACTATACTTAATAATATTTTAAGTCTATATTTGAAATTTGCTAAGAAAGTAGATCTTATACACAGAAAAGATAACTATATGAAGTGTTGGATATATTAGTTTTATTGTGGTAATTATTTTATAATGTATCCATATATCAAAATATTACAAAGAATCTAAAGTATATATTTTTGTGTTAATTATATCTCAAAGCTGGAAAAATATTAACTACCTCTTCTACTTTTCTTTTTTTTTAAATAGAATCTCACTCTGTCACCCAGGCTGGAGGGCAGTGGTGAGATCTTGGCTCACTGCAACCTCTGCCTCCCTGGTTCAAGCAATTCTCTGCCTCAGCCTGCTGAGTAGCTGGGATTACAGGCACCTGCCACCATGCCCGGCTAATTTTTGTATATTTAGTAAAGATGGGGTTTCACCAGGTTGGCCAGGCTGCTCTTGAACTCTTGACCTTGTGATCCACCTGCCTCAGCCTCCCAAAGTGCTGGGGCGTGAGCCACCATGCCTGGTCTATCTCTTCGACTTCTAAAAGTTGAAGTGCCTCCAGGATAAATCCTCAACTTCTCTATAAAACTCAGCCCCACAATAATATCTTCTAGTTTTTAAGCGTTAAGTACTATGTGTATTTCCTATATGCTCATAATTCCCAAATTTACATCTACAATCTGCTTGGTATGCTTGGAACCCTTCTTGGAATGCAATACTCATATTTACAATTGCCTACTCAACGTATTTATTTAAATGTCTAATAAGTATCTCAGATTCAGCATGTCCAGTGATGTGACTTGGCTGTGTCCTCACCCAAATATCATCTTGAATTGTAGTTCCCGAAATCCCCACATGTCATGGGAGGGACCCAGTGGGAGGTAATTGAATCATGGGGGCAGTTACCCTCATGCTGTTATTCTCATGAGAGTGAGTTCTCAGAAAATCTAATGGTTTTATAGGGGGCTTTTCGTGCTTTTGCTTGGCACTTCTCCTTCTGGTCATCACATAAAGGACGTGTTTGCTTCCCCTTCCATCAGGATTGTAAGTTTCCTAAGGCCTCTCCAGCCATGCTGAATTGTGACTCAATTAAATCGCTTTCCTTTATACATTACCCAGTCTCAGGTATGTCTTTATTAGCAACGTGAGAAGGAAATAACACATCCAAAGACAAACACATTTCCTTTTCCTTTACAACCCCCTGCTCTTCTTACTTCCCATATCCAAAAATGGCAACTCAATTTGTCTACCTATGTAGAATAAAATCTATGTTACCTTTCTTCCTCCTTTTGCTTATATATTATGTACATCCATTTCTAAATATATTAGCTCAATCCTCAGTAGATAAAAAAAATCCAATCTCTTTATCATCTCTTAACTGCTTTCTCAGTCTCCATTCTTTGCTTCTGATACATTTATTTTTGACATAGCAACAAGAGGGATTGTTTTGTAAAACAAGTCAGATGGTATTATTCTGTCTCAAACCATCCAAGTGCTAATTATTTTACTTAGAATAAGAGCCAGAATACTTATAATCACCTGTGAAATCTAGGTGATCAGGCCTCAGTGTCTTTCTCACTTAATGCTCTTACACTGTTACAACACAATAGCTTTATATTCTTTTTCCTCTCCAGTCCAGCCATACTGGCCTTTGCATTTTTTGAATATATAAAAATTTAGTGCCTTTGCACTTGATTTTGCTTCTGTCTAAATCGGTTTTCTCAAAATAGCTGCATGGATTTTTCCATCCTGTATCAATAAAGTCTTTCCTAATCAATCTTATAAAATAGCAACGCCCTTCATCCCACAGTCTTTTATGCCCTGCATTGTGCTTTAGGTTACACATAGCTCTGTTTGACATAATATACTGCTTATCGTCTATCTTCTCATTAGGATGTAAGCTCCTAGATAGCCAAGAAGTTGTCTGTCCTGTTTACTACTGTATCCTCCATGCCTAGAAGTGTGCTTAATGCATAAAAGGCACTAAAGCAATAGTAGTATTCTGACTGAGTAAATTGATAAATAAATCCAGGCCATCTTACTGTCCCCCAAAATGTTTTTCCATGGACGCTTCTTTATAATACAGTGGCTTTTTGACTAGAGGCTAGATCTAGACTCCTCCAGTTATTTATAAAGAAAAGACTTTAACCATCTTTTTATGTATTTGCCAAAAGTCATCTTCAGATAGTCTCCAAGTAACACAAATAATAGTATATTAGTCTGCCAAAAACTTAACCCTTAATCGGCTGTAATCCATGAAATTTATAGATAAGACGTATCTTTGTATGCATTTTTAGTGATTAATGATTGCTTTACAGATGAGTAAATATTTGCACCAATGGAATTACAACTTGGAAAGATGTTTCTAGAGATTAAATCACTATTGCAGAAGGAAATTAGATTAAAAGTGTTTTCACTGCCTTGCAATTGTATCTAAGATCATCGGCAATCTAGGGCCATAGCTAATGAAGCTAAAATATCTGGTAGGCTTGACATTTAGAACATGTGTTAAATCCTGTCAGTTGTGTTTTTTGTTGTTTTTATAAATTACATTTTACATTATTATTAATGCTGTTCAAAAAAGGAGGATACATTTTTGGTTTTGATTTACAGCCAAAAGCGAGATCAGGTTATTAGTTTCGAGATCCCCATGCCACAAACACATACTTCAATTCAAATAAAAGAGCTCTTCTGTAGCACCTTGTGTTTCATCTATCTAGTATCAAACACAGTGAAATTAACAGGTCAAGTAAAACTTCTAATTAAACACTCAGGTTAAATACAAAGATCTGGAGTTTGGATTTAAAAGCTAAAACTGTCTTAGAGTCACAAAGCACATAGAATTACAAATTTAAGGCAAGCACACTTTAAATGTATAGTGCATACCTCTATGCAGCAGCAGTAGCTATGACCCTGTTTTACCACAAATACATGCATCAAGGAATTACACCAAAAACACACCCAGGAGAAATTTACACTGGCTAATGATGAAAGATGTGTAACCCAGAGAACATTTATCATTTATATTTTAACACAACAGCTGTATCCCAATATTGAGACTTTCAAGTTCTGTTTATGGAAATAGAAAGCATTTCGAGTTCACACTGCTCTTGAAACCAGCTGCAAATGACCCCTCAGGCAATTCTCTATTACTGTCTAAAGCAATAGCAATGAATTCGATTTAACCCTACTCAAATGCTGTGATTATCTACTATAAAGAACACCAAATTATTACATGCACATACTATGATTTCTTCAACTGTGGCTAGGTCTGGACCAGGACTACTCCCTGCAGAGTTACTATCCTCAGGTATGCTGGATCAGTTCTGTTTTGAAACTCTAGTAGCCAAAAAAAGAGAATGATCAAACCCAGACCTGTAACAATGCATTTTGCTTCAGTTTTTTTTGTTGTTGTTGTTTTGCTGATACCATAAAATGATTGACCAATAACTTTATAGCTAAACATGCAAACTCTAAAATCAGAAATAGTGAAAAAATAGGTGGAGAATATAGTGGTCTGTGTCAAAACACTTCTAGAATGATAAAGATTAAAAATAATTAAAAATAATGACATACATAAGAGGGAATGGAAAGATTCGTTTTACAAATAGCTTTCCAACTTGCTCTCTTAGTAACTTTAAAGAGCAAGATTAAATTCATCACAAGAGAATTTACATATATACAGTGATTTTCTTTGAAACCTTATAAAACTTCTTCAAATAAAATTTTTAACATTCAAGGACTGCTGTGGTTTAGATACCATTTGTCCCTACTGAATTCCATGTTGTAATTTGATACCCAATATGGTGTGTTGGGAGGTAGAGCCTAATGGGAGGTGCTTGGGTTATGGTGGTAGATCCCTCATGATTGGCTTGGTTCTATTCTCATGGTAGTAAATGAGTTCTTACTCTGGCGAAATAGGATTAGTTCTTTCAGATAGGGTTATTTCCCTAGAGGATAGATTGTTATGAAGCCAAGACACCCCTCAGTTTTGTTCTCTCTTCGCACATGTCCATTTCCTCTTTGACCTTCTTTGTCATGTCTTGATGCAGCACAAAATCCTTCACCAGAAGCCAAGCAGATGTCAGTGCCATGCTTCTAGTATATCCTGTAGTACCATGAGCTAAATAAAGCTCTTTTCTCTATAAATTACCCCACCTCAGGTATTCCTTCATAGCAACACAAACTAAGATAAACACAAACTTTAAAACATTTTTTTTGAAGAATTCCTTCCATCCTAGCTTAAAATTCCTCCATATTTTCCCAACATCATCAATTAACATTGCCTTTACTGGATTACTTCCATGATTATTCAAACAGTAGACCTCAAATTAACAGAAACAAAAGCAACCCCTCAAAACTTATCTCAGGACCTGAGCCCCTATTTTTTCCAGCAGCCATCACATCTCATTATTTTTGCTGTAAAACTCCTTACAGTATCTTCTCTATTCAATGTCTCGATTTCCCAATCTCCATTTGTCTCCTCAACCTACTTTTTCTGTGCTTCTGTCTCTACTGCTTCCCTAAAACTGTTGTTTTCAAAGCTATCAATGACAACAGAAGCTGTTCTCTGTTTCTTCTTTTCCCATAATTTACACAGATCTTTTGAAAATCCCGTGGACCCCTAACTTCGGCACATATTTCAGTTTCCCCCAGTTTTCTCCATCTGTACCACAACCGCTCTAGTGAAAACTATCATTTTTCCTTGAAATTTAACCAATTTCCCCTTTGATAACCTTTCCTTAATTTATCTCTCTAATCTTCAGACAGCAGCCCAATTAAAATGTTAATCAAATTATATTTCTTCCCTCCTTATAAAGCTTCAATGGCTTTATTTTGCAAGTAAAAAAAAAAAAAAATCTAAATTCCCTACCATGTGCTATATTATCTGGTGCCTGTCTACATTTGGTCTCTTCTTATACCAAAATGTCTTCTGTTTTCTATGCTGTAGCCACAGAGGCCTCCTTCTCGTTCCTTGAAACACTAGGATCAGTATTACCTTAGTCCTCTAAATTTGTATTACCCTATATTTGCCTCATTCCCCAAAGCAAGAGTAGGGACCAAGCTGATTACCCAGTTGCCCTATCTAAAATATGGACTTAGAACTAGGTATATGGAACATTGTACTAGGAAAGGTAAGATTATGAAAATGTAAATATAGTTGTGACTGTGCGAATATTTTATTTACATAGAGTCTTGAAAAACAATACTTTACCACAATGAACTCTATTTTAAATAGAGATTTGAGAGCATAATAGCAGGTTAAGGAAAAAAAAGAATCAACCAAAAGCTTTCATCACAATCCCTAACCTGACTTCAGTTTTACCATGTGGTAGACTAATATTTTTCTTTACTTAAGGCTGATATAAGGGCCCTTGAGACATTGTCACTTGCTTTTCCTTTTTCCCTTCTTCCTGCTTTTTTCCTTTGGGGATGAGTATCCAGTATTCCTACTCTCTTAGCTTTTTAATGCCAATCTATCCTTCCCCTATATCAGCATACATTCTGGAAAGGCTGTGATGTTATAATTTTTATTTTGACGTAAATTCATTGATACAGGCTTTTAACTTTTTCCAGATATTTATATTCCAAAAATGTTTGATATGTAATTCTGATATATAATACATTTTACTACGTAAATTAAGGTGTTATTGAAAATATGAAAAGAAACAGGAATCAAGCCAGAGAACAAAAAAATTGAAGAATACAATGACAAAACTGCTTAATTCGTAAATCTGAGATTATCCTCTGTCATGTCTGGCCCTAATTGCAAAATGCTTTCTTTTTCCCATTAATGATATGGCAAGAATCTGACTTTAAGCCTCTTCCCTTCTCTTTCACTATCTCTAAACCCTTCCCTTTACTGGTATCCCTCAGTGGTATGGTTTGAATATTTGTAGTCTTCAAAAATTCATGTTGAAACTTAACTCCCATTGTGATGGTACTAAGACATGAAACCTATGGGGTAGTGAGTAAATCACCAGGGCTTAACCCTGATGAATGGGATTAATGCCCTTGTTTAAGAGACTTCAAAGAACTGGCTAGCTGTTTCATGGGTTCTGACATATGAGGTGATAGCCTCCATACCTTTTGCTCTTCCATCCTTCTGTCATGTGAGAAAGCAGCAGTAGGGTGCCATTTAGAAGTAAGGGCAAGCCCCCACCAAACACCCAATCTGCTGGTGCTTTGATCTTGGACTTTACAGCCTCCAGAGCTCTGGGAAATATATTATTCATAAGTGATTCAGTTTAAAACATTTTGTTGTTGCAGCAGTAACAGACTGCGAAACTGCTATAGTCTTATTTCAAGCCTTAACCAAGGCCCACTAGAGTTACTGCAGTAGCTCCAAATCTTACCTTTCTTGACTCTATCTTTTACATTGTGATCAGATAATCTTTTCAAAGGAGGGGTTTGTGATAGGCACTTAGGAAATATGTAATGTGCAAAAAGTCAGGCCACTAAACTACTGAAGTTCCTTTAACATTCTCCCATCACTTTAAGGTTAAAATGTAAATACAGTATTTGAGATCTATTCGTGGGCCATTTGGCCTTGACTGCCTCAGCATTATCTTTTCCTGATGCTCCCCAAACACTCTGTGCTCCACATCAAGAAAACCATGGTTTCCCAAAGGAACCAAATCTCTCATGTCACTATGTCAAATACATGAGTGAATAAATTCTTTAGAAGAGGTCATTAGGAGGGAATAAAATCTGAAAGCCGTAGCAAAACATGAAGCAAGAATCTATTTTCCACACAAAGATAAATCACAATGAACTTCCCAGATAAGATGAAACACTCTAAAGAAAATAAATCACTGACTAAGACACAAGGCTTCTAGTAATCAGATTTACATGTGTCATAATATGAAATGAATTGACATGTTTTCTGCCCCATCAGAATGATTTGACAATGACATAATGACATTTTAAATATGCATGGATTACCCTGGATCAACAACATCAGAATAATTCAGTTAGGGTGTCTGAATTGTTTTCACTCACAATAATTATTTATTTATTTATTTATTTTTTTGAGACAGAGTCTCACTCTGTCCCCCAGGCTGGAGTGCAGTAGCACGATCTCAGCTCAGCACAACCTCTGCTTCCTGTATTCAAGGTGACTCTCTTGCCTCAGGCTCCTGAGTAGCTGGGACTAGGGCGTGTGCCACCACGCCCAGCTAATATTTGTATTTTTAGTAAAGACCTGGTTTCACCAGGCCAGGCTGCTCTCAAACTCCTGACCTCAAGTGATCCACTCACCTCAGCCTCCCCAAACCCTGGGATTACAGGCATGAGCCACAATGTCCCACATTCACTCATAACAATTCTAATACTAAATGTGTGGGGAGTTTTGCCTATACCAGCAACCAATTCTCCAACTCTCTGAACACCATCTGGTTGTCCTACAGTTCAATTTAACTCTAACACTACCCAGAGATAGCATCAGACTCCACAGGTTCAGACCCACTAGACATTCCTCACTCCACATGCCAGCCTCAAGTACTGGGTACAGAGGATATACACATTTCTGTCTGACTTCGCTACAAAGTTGAAGTCCATACAACCCCCACTTAAGGTTTGATAATTTGCCAGAATGGCTCACAGAACTCAGAAAATAATGCACTTACTGTCACCCGTTTATAATAAAGGACACAAGTGAACAGCCAGATGAAGAGGTACATAGAACAAGGTCCAGAAGAGTTCAAAGCACAGGACCTTCTGTCTTCGTGGGGTTGGCGTGCCCCACCCTTTTGGCATATGGATATTTTCACCAACCTAGAAACTCACTGAACTCTGTTGGCTAGGGGTTTTTGTGGAGGTTTCATTAGGTAGGCATGACTGATTCCATCATTGGCCATTGAAGGTTCATCTCTAGCCTCTCTCCCTTCCTCAGAAGTCTGGATGTGAACCTGAAAAGTTCCAACTGTCTAGTCACAGACTAGTTTTTCCGGTAACTAGCCTCCATCCTGAAGCTATTTGGAGGGTACCCAAGAGTCCCCTCATTAGCAGAAACTCCGGTATGGTTGAAAGGATTTACAATGAATAAGAAAAGATATTCCCTCACCCTTATCACTCAGAAAATCCCAAGGGTTTTAGAAGCCCTATGCCAAAACTACGGGAAAAGACCAAATATATATTTCTCATTGTATCACAAAATCACAGTTGCCGCAAATGTTATAATGTTAGAGGTAATGGTATATTTACAGAAAACAGTGCCAACCATTATAAATGGTAAAATATTAAACAATAACAATTATTAAGACTTACAGCCTCTTTACTCAAAAGATTTTAATTGACTTTACTACTCTTTAAATAGTTTCTTCAATATTAGCAGGAGGGTTGATACAATTAATAAGTCAAATATATATCACTGGCACTAAGTATATAGACATAAATTTAAAAATTACAAAAATATTTCCTAACTAAAGTCATAACTAAGGGCAGCCCAAGAGTAGAGATGATGATAGATGATTCACTAAATGATTAAACTTTTATTGTCTAATATTATTAAGCAAAAGGCAAGGGAATACTTATGTATATATTGTAGGTAAGTAATTTTAAATACTTTTATTTAATCCTAACATTAAACCTGTAATATAGATACTATCACTACTATTTCACAGACGAAGATACTGAGACTAACACAGTTTCAATAACTTTTCAAGGAAATATGGCTAGTGAGCAGGAGAAATTGGCCTCAAGCCTAGAATTGATATTCTTAATCTCAAAATGCAGATAATAAATATCTTAAGAGTTTCTGTGATTCTTAAATAAGAGAGTGTATTAAAGCTGTCCATCACAAGATTCAGTTTACATTATATGTTAAGAAGAAGAATCCTTTCTTCTTAGTTATAAGGATATTTCAATACATCAAGTGTTTCAACAGCTTTAGAACAATTATCTTGGCAAATATATACATATTATAGACTTTCACTTAAATTCTCTAACATTAGGGTTGTACATTTCAGTGACTCCTAGAACCAGTTAAATAACAGCAACCTCCTAGTGGGGCTGATAGGGCTTGAAGAATGTTGGAAAGTGTATGCCACAGCCAGAGATATTCAATTAAAAACAAAACAACGCATCCCAGCTGTTCAAACAAAAAAGTATTCGCTAATGTAACTAAGGATGAGGGCCAACCGTTTGTAAACTTGACCCACTTGCTATGAGCAAAGAGAGACCACTGTTAGCTTGACCAAGAATCCAGAATCAGAGAACTGATATTATATCCTAGTCTCTTTCATTCTGAAAGTTAGCTTTGCTTGCTGCAGACATATGGCTGCAAAAGTGCCTGTCACCTCTGGTATAGTGCCATAGTGTTATTTTCCTTCCCAGGGCTCACCATCCCTCAGGCTAGACTGATGTATCAAATATAACATCTAGCTTAGGGCCGAGCCGTAATTCTTCTAGTTAAGAACCAATTAGTTTTTTCCCTTTTGAAAATGTGAACGGCATACAGAGACTCCAGCTGAACTTTGTTAAGTATTCAAGCAGAATGATATTGTAGAGTTTGGATTTGAGTTGTTGTTAGTGCATTTCAGATTCACAAGGGACTGGAATAAACAGGAGAGCAAGAACTGCAAGTAGAGAGCTGATAGGGAGAGAAATGAGCAGAGAATGAAGACTCACAAAGGGAAAGAGAAATGAGAGATGGTGTAGTCACTCAGAGTTACAGAGGTAACTCTGGCTCCAAACTTTGAGTCTGATTTTTATAAAGTCCAGCTGTAAAGTAGCTTTGATATTACATGTCCACGAGACGGTCACACATTTCTAATACGCCATTCTTTTTATGGAAACGTATTTGAGTGTGTGTTTAGATTTTGGAATCTAAGGAAACTTGGTAAAAACAAATATTATAAATTCTTCTATTAGGTGGATTTTTTTAAAATTTGCTCCATTTCCAGTTTAGAAGTTATGTGCATTTTCTCTTCTTGGAAATCTGCCTTAGCTCTATGTCTATGCTTAGGATATCTTGTCATTTTTCAAATTTCCTAAATTCCTATGTAATCCTGAGACAAGAAACGGGGGTTGATAGATAGGATACTAAGCTTCCTTCTGCAGGGCCACAGGTCTCTAGAGATGTATGCTTGTTTTATTTTTATAGATATTCCCCCAAATTCTTTCTAAAAGTCCTAATATTGAGCAATGCAATACTGTAGCAGTTTCATTATAGCATTGCTGTCACTGTGAATTTTTTAATTACATGAGAATATTAACATATAAAGCCCCGATAAAAGAGGACTGCTGATGGCTTTTTGGTGTGGTAGCAATAACGACAACGAGAAAGATATAGTTTGAGTACTACCAGAAGAGGAGACTCTTGAGTATTTTTTAAAAGAACGGCATGCTAGAGTAAAAAAACAAGGATATGAAAAATACTTGGAACCTGATACTGGTTTTGAGGCTAGTTTTGTGATACAGAGGTGAAGTTAAAAAATTTCCTTAATCTAGATACGATATTCTAAAGGGGAAGTTTTGAAAAGCAGTAGTATTGCTTTGCATTCATTAATCGATTAATCAGTCTACAAGTGCATATTGAGAGCCTGTATGTAAGAGGCATGTAACAGGTTCAGTGTGCCCTCATGAAATTTGTAATTTAAGAGACAAAGACTGATATTAAACAAATAACACACGAATATCTACTTTTATTTTGTACCAAATATATGAAAGAAAAAAACACAGTGTATGTGAGAGGATATAAAAAGAACATTTAGGCCGGGCGCGGTGGCTCATGCTTGTAATTCCAGCACTTTGGGAGGCCGAGGCGGGCGGATCACGAGGTCAGGAGATCGAGATCACAGTGAAACCCCGTCTCTACTAAAAATACAAAAAATTAGCCGGGCGTGGTGGCGGGCGCCTGTAGTCCCAGCTACTCGGAGAGGCTGAGGCAGGAGAGTGGCGCAATCTCGGCTCACTGCAAGCTCCGCCTCCCGGGTTCACGCCATTCTCCTGCGGCGGGCGCCTGTAGTCCCAGCTACTCGGAGAGGCTGAGGCAGGAGAATGGCGTGAACCCGGGAGGCGGAGCTTACAGTGAGCCGAGATTGCGCCACTGCACTCCAGCCTGGGCGACAGAGCGAGACTCCGTCTCAAAAAAAAAAAAAAAAAAAAGAACATTTATTGTTGGATCAAAGAAAACCTCTTAAGAAAAGTTGAAGTACAGTTGAGACTTAAAGGATGGATTGGTGTTAGCCAGAAAGAGTAGAGATGGGGGAATGTCCTCCAGGTTAAAGAGAGAGCATATAAAGAATCCTTAAACTGGTAAAAAGCTTGAGTTGTTAGAAAAATAGGCAAAAAGTCTTGTGGATGGCAGTACATCACAAAAACATGACAATAAAGGCTGAAGATGTAAGTAAGGAAAAATCACTATAGGTCTTGTAGGACACTGTATTTAGGTTTTGTTCTTTGAGCTATGGGATACCATTTAAGAATTTTAAATTGTGTATCATTTTTATTTTATATTATTTATCAATTTCTCTGCACACATATGTGCATTATTTAATATGTATATACATTATATTAGTACATAGTATGTATACATTTATATTTCTAGTTGCTGTATAACAAATGCAGTAGAAGGGGAGAATGAATGAATAGTGGCTTATTGTGGAATTCTGAAACTAAGGAGATTTAGACTAGACAAATTGAAACCAAATGGAAAAACTGCACTGTCTTATATATTTTACAACGAACAACTAGAAAGGGATGCATTGAATGTGCTATATCCTGCTGCATTGTAGTCAAGAATGATCATGTTTTGGATTTAAGAATGTTAGTAGTTGTAGGTAATATTTCTTGAGGTAGAAATAAAAAGGGGTGAGAAACCAATGTTGTGTGTGTGTGTGTGTGTGTAGTGGGGAAGAGAATAAATTCATATTTGGATTTTTTATATTGAAGATACCTTTGAGAAATAATGTGAATGATGTCATTAAGTCAATAGTTATGTAGATGAATTCATTGTTCAAGATAGAACTCATGGGTGAAAGGATAAATTTGGCAGTAGACGTACTTATGAATATAATAGAGGATAAGTCAATATCAGTGGTTATCAACCATGGCAGTAAAATAGGAAGATTTTAAAAACACAATATTGATTTTTGACAATTCATGGTAAATCTCCTGATGACAATAACACAGATTTTCTTGAGAGACTGAGAAACTGAACAATTCTGAGAGACTCGGGCTGGGGGACAAACATTGGAGTTAAGTGTTTAAGGGAGGACAAATAAATTTTCTGAGCTTTAATACAGAATGACACATTGGTGCCCTACGCTTGAGGGTAAATCAGAAATAGAGTCTTCTATGAGGAACCAAAGCCCAATTCTGAATCATCTCAACTATTAAATTATTTTAATCCAGGATGATTTGCTTATAGCCACATGTAAGAAACGAACCTGTATTTTACCTGAAGTAAAATGATAGTTTTGTTTTTCAAGCAATTTACATTAAAAACATTCTGACATATAATAATATGACCAAAATACCAGATATAACATCAAGCTACAGATAGAAAATAAACACAGAATCATCGAGTATCCACATAGTAGACTTAGACATGGACTTTAAAACAACTACACTTAATACATTTAGGACAAATATTGGCACAGGGTTTGGCATATAGGCCAAATTCAGTCCTTAGCTTGTTTTTGTACGGCACACAAGCCAAGCATGTTTTTTACAAATATATGGCCCCATCTTATATTTTTCTTTGTGTTATGTTATTGTTGTTGTTGTTTGTCTACGTATGTATATGTGTATGTTTGTATATCTGTATATAAACATATATGTATACAGATATTTACACATGTATATACATGTGTATATATACACATATATGCATGTTTACATATACACACATATATATGCATACATATACAGTTATATACATACACATATATAGATATGTATGTGTATTTTTTAATTTATGGAAATTAAATAGAAAACCATGAGAGATACGACTTCAGAAAATCTTATGGCAGACGCATACTATTTGTTCACTAGATTATTTTTCTTCATCTTTTGAGCATACATCTGGACTGTATTTACCCACTTTTACAGTTAGATGTGCCAAAAAATGAATTTTGAATAATGGAATGTGGGTTGAAATAAAATGCATCACTTCTAAGTCTGGTGCACACCCTAACTTCCAAGCAATCAATTTCCAGACTTTCTCTCTTCCTTCTTCTGCTTGCTTGGTGAAGAGCCACTAGAATAAAAAGAAACCTGTGTTCCTTGATGGAGCAATCCCTGTCCTACAAACCACTGTATTTGTGTGTGCATGTAAATTAAAATATTTGAAATATATACAATTAGCAAAAATTCAGAAGTTTGAAATGCCTAATATTAGCAGGGATATAGAGCATCTGGAACTATGTTACGTTGTTAGAGGGTATATAGCAACATATATATATATATATATATATATATATATACACACACACTATATATATATACACACTATATATACACACTATATATATCTATATACACTATATATATATATACACACATATATATATACACACACACACATATATACACACACAGAGAGAGCATCTGGAAGTATGTTGCTAGTGGGTATATAGCAACATATATATATTGAAACCTAATGGAAAAATGCACTGTCTTGTGTATTTTAAAAGCAGCAACTGGAAAGGGATGAACTGAATGTACTCCATCATGGTACTACATCATTGAATGGAAAAACTGCACTGTCTTACGTATTTTACAAGCAACGACTGGATATATATAGTTTTGAACATATATATGATAGCCCAGCAATGTAACTTCAATGTATTCATTCAATATAAATTGTATTAACTAAATCATTAATTCAATATAAACTAGAGAATAAATCATGTATATACTCAAGAACACACATGACTCAATATATGTGATGTTATTTGAAACAGGAAAAAAATCAAAAGTTTATAGTAATACAGAATTAAAAAGAAACTAAACCTACATTTATAAACATGGATAAATCCTAATTGAATACCCTTTATTTCTTTCTCCTGCCTGATTATCATGGACAGAACTTCCAACTCTATGTTGAATGGGAGTGGTGAGAGAGGGCATCTCTGTTTTGTGCCACTTTACTTTTCTTTTTTTTTTTTTTTTTTTTTTTTTTTGAGACGGAGTCTCGCTCTGTCACCCAGGCTGGAGTGCAGTGGCGCGATGTCGGCTCACTGCAAGCTCTGCCTCCCGGGTTCATGCCATTCTCCTGCCTCAGCCTCTCCGAGTAGCTGGGACTACAGGCGCCTGCCACCACGCCAGGCTAATTTTTTGTATTTTTAGTAGAGACGGGGTTTCACTGTGGTCTTGATCTCCTGACCTCGTGATCCGCCTGCCTCGGCCTCCCAAAGTGCTGGGATTACAAGCGTGAGCCACCGCGCCCGGTCTTGTGCCACTTTTCAAAGGGAATGCTTCCAGGTTTTGCCCATTCAGTAGGATATTGGCTGCGGATTTGTCATAAATAGCTCTTATTATTTTGAGATACGTTCCATCAATAAGTAGTTTATTGAGAGCTTTTAGCATGAAGAGGTGTTGAATTTTATCAAAGGCCTTTACTGCATCTATTGAGATAATCACGTGGTTTTTGTCATTGGTTCTGTTTATGTGATGGATTACGTTTATTGATTTGCCCATGTTGAACCAGCCTTGCATCCCAGGGATGAAGCTCACTTGATCGTGGTGGATAAGCTTTTTGATGTGCTGCTGGATTCGGTTTGCCAGTATTTTATTGAGGATTCTCACATCGATGTTCATCAGGGATATTGGCCTAAAATTCTCGTTTTTTGTTGTGTCTCTGCCAGGCTTTGGTATCAGGATGATGCTGGCCTCATAAAATGAGTTAGGGAGGATTCCCTCTTTTTCTATTGAGTGGAAAAGTTTCACAAGGAGAGGTACCAGCTCCTCCTTGTACCTCTGGTAGAATTCAGCTGTGAATCTGTCTGGTCCTGGACTTTTTTTCGTTGGTAGGCTATTAATTATTGCCTTAATTTCAGAGCCTGTTACTGGTATATTCAGGGATTCAACTTCTTCCTGGTTTAGTCTTGGAAGGGTGTATGTGTCCAGGAATTTACCCATTTCTTCTAGATTTTCTAGTTTATTTGCATAGATTTGTTCATAGTATTTGCTGATGGTAGTTTGTATTTCTGTGGGATCGGTGGTAATATCCCCTTTTTCATTTCTTATTGTGTCTATTTGATTCTTCTCTCTTTTCTTCTTTATTAGTCTTGCTAGCCATCTATCAATTTTGTTGATCTTTCCAAAAAGCAACTCCTGGATTCATTGACTTTTTGAAGGGTTTTTTTGTGTCTCTATCTCCTTCAGTGCTGCTCTGTTCTTAGCTATTTCTTGCCTTCTGCTAGCTTTTGAATGTGTTTGCTCTTGCTTCTCTAGTTCTTTTAATTGTGATGGTAGGGTGTTGATTTTAGATCTTTCCTGCTTTCTCTTGTGGGCATTTAGTGCTATAAATTTCCCTCTGCACACTGCTTTAAATGTGTCCCAGAGATTCTGGTACGTCGTGTCTTTGTTCTCATTGGTTTCAAAGAACATCTTTATTTCTGCCTTCATTACGTTATTTATCAGCAGTCATTCAGGAGCAGGTTGTTCAGTTTCCATGCAGTTGTGTGGTTTTGAGTGAGTTTCTTAATTCTGAGTTCTAATTTGATTGCACTATGGTCTGAGAGACAGTTCGTTATAATTTCTGTTTTTTTACATTTGCTGAGGAGCGCTCCACTTCCAACTATGTGGTCAATTTTGGAATAAGTGTGATGTGGTGCTGAGAAGAATGTATATTCTGTTGATATGGGGTGGAGAGTCCTGTAGATGTCTATTAGGTCCACTTGGTGCAGAGCTGAGTTCAATTCCTGGATATCCTTGTTAACTTTCTGTCTCATCGATCTGTCTAATGTTGACAGTGGAGTGTTAAAGTCTCCCATTATTATTGTGTGGGAGTCTAAGTCTCTTTGTATATCTCTAAGGACTTGCTTTTTGAATCTGGGTGCTCCTGTATTGGGTGCATATACATTTAGGATAGTTAGCTCTTCTTGTTAAATTTATCCCTTTACCATTATGTAATGGCCTTGTCTGTTTTGATCTTCGTTGGTTTAAAGTTTGTTTTCTCAGAGACTAGGATTGCAACCCTTGTTTTTTGTTTGTTTGTTTTCCATTTGCTTGGTAGATCTTCTTCCCATCCCTTTATTTTGAGCCTGTGTGTATCTCTGCACATGAGATGGGTTTCCTGAATACAGCACACTGATGGGTCTTGACTGTTGATCCAATTTGCCAGTCTGTGTCTTTTAGTTGGGGCATTTAGCCCATTTACATTTAAGGTTAATATTGTTATGTGTGAATTTGATCCTGTCATTATGATGTTAGCTGGTTATTTTGCTCGTTTGTTGATGCAGTTTCTTCCTAGCGTCGATGGTCTTTACAATTTGGCATGTTTTTTCAGTGGCTGGTACTGGTTGTTCCTTTCCATGTTTAGTGCTTCCTTCAGGAGCTCTTGAAAGGTAGACCTCTCAGCATTTGCTTGTCTGTAAAGTATTTTATTTCTCCTTCACTTATGAAGCTTAGTTTGGCTGGATACGAAATTTTGGGTTGAAAATTCTTTTCTTTTAGAATGTTGAATATTGGCCCCCACTCTCTTCTGGCTCATAAGAGTTTTTGCTGAGAGATACCCTGTTAATCTGATGGGCTTCCCTTTGGGGGTAACCTGGCATTTCTCTCATTTTTTCCCTCATTTCAACCTTGGTGAAACTGACAATTATGTGTCCTGAGATTGCTCTTCTTGAGGAGTGTCTTTGTGGCATTCTCTGTATTTCCTGAATTTGAATGTTGGCCTGCCTTGCTAGGTTGGGGAAGTTCTCCTGGATGATATCCTGAAGAGTGTTTTCCAACTTGGTTCCATTCTCCCTGTCACTTTCAGGTACAACAATCAGACTCAGATTTGGTCTTTTCACATAATCCCATATTTCTTGGAGGCTTTGTTCATTTCTTTCTACACTTTCTTCTCTAAACTTTTCTTCATGCTTCATTTCATTCATTTGATCTTCAATCACTGATACCCTTTCTTCCACTTGATTGAATCGGCTACTGAAGATTGTACATGTGTCACATAGTTCTCGTGCCATGGTTTTCAGCTCGTGCCATGGTTTTCAGGTCATTTGAGGTCTTCTCTATGCTGTTTATTCTAGTTAGCCATTCATCTAATCTTCTTTCAAGGTTTTTAGCTTCTTTGCGATGCGTTCAAACATCTTCCTTTAGCTCGGAGAAGTTTGTTATTACTGATCTTCTGAAGCCTACTTCTGTCAACTCGTCAAAGTCATTCTCTGTCCAGCTTTGTTCCATTGCTGGCAAGGAGCTGCAATCCTTTGTAGGAGAAGAGGCACTCTGATTTTTAGAATTTGCAGCTTTTCTGCTCTGGTTTCTCCCCATCTTTGTGGTTTTATCTACCTTTGGTCTTTGATATTGGTGACCTACAGTTGGGGTTTTGGTGTGGATGTCCTTTTTGTTGGTGTTGATGCTATTCCTTTCTGTTTGTTAGTTTTCCTTCTAACAGTCAGGTCCTACCTAACAGTCAGGACCCTCTACTGCAGGTCTGTTGGAGTTTGCTGGAGGTCCACTCCAGACCCTGTTTGCCTGGGTATCACCAGCGGAGGCTTCAGAACAGCAAATATTGCAGAACAGCACATGTTGCTGCCTGATCCTTCCTCTGGAAGCTTTGTCTCAGAGGGTCACTCAGCTGTATGAGGTGTCAGTGTGCCCCTACTGGGAGATGTCTCCCAATTAGGCTACTTGCGGTTCAGTGACCCCCTTCAGGAGGCAGTCTGTCTGTTCTCAGATCTCAAATTCTGTGCTGGGAGAAACACTGTTCTCTTCAAAGCTGTCAGACAGGGGTGTTTAAGTCTGCAGAAATTTCTGCTGCCTTTTGTTCAGCTATTCCCTGCCCCCAGAGGTGGAGTCTACAGAGGCAAGCAAGCCTCGTTGAGCCCGTGGTGGGCTCCACCCCATTAGAGTTTCCTGGCTGCTTTGTTTACCTGGTCAAGCCTCAGTAGTGGCAGACGCCGCTCCCCAGCCTCGCTGAGGCCTCACAATTCAATCTCAGACGGCTGTGCTAGCAGTGAGCAAGGCTCTGTGGGCATGGGACACATCGAGCCAGGCACAGAATATAATCTCCTGGTGTGCCATTTGCTAAGACCGTTGGAAAAGCACAGTATTAGGGTGGGAGTGTCCCAAGTTTCCAGGTGCTGTCTGTCATGGCTTCCCTTGGCTAGGAAAGGGAAATCTGCTGACCTCTTGCACTTCCCAGGTGAGGTGATGCCCCGCCCATCTTTGGCTCACATTCCATGGGCTTCATCCACTGTCCAACAAGCCCCAGTGAGATGAACCCAGTACCTCAGTTGGAAATGCAGAAATCACCCATCTTCTGCATTGCTCATGCTGGGAGCTGTAGACTGTAGCTGTTCCCATTCGGCCATCTTGGAAGGATCTTTTTGCAAGTTAATTTTTAAGCAAGCCTTTAGAGGGCCAAGCCTTGGCCCCTACAATACCATTTATATACATTTTTAAACACGCAAAACAAAATGTGTGTGTATATTATATAATTATAATATTATAATATATA